>NC_090931.1:155824161-157138878 GCF_040938575.1 Ambystoma mexicanum
CACCCGTGCAAGACAGACATGAGCCAAGGGCAGAGAAATGGGACCAGAGCAACTGGGCAGGGAGTCCTTTCAGAGCCTACGCACATAGGCAAGAGAGCAGAGCACAACAAAACCAAGGGGACAGGGTGCTAAACACCAGGGGGACAAGGTGCTAAACACCAAGGGGACAGGGTGCTAAACATATGGCAAAAAACACAAAAAAGGGTTAGAGTGTAAAAAAAGGGCAGAGTTCAGATGACATGTCAAAGAGGCCAGAGGGCCATGGAAAGAGGGCAAAACACAGAGACCAGAAGGGAGACACAGAGGGCAGGGAAAAGATGGACGCACGCATTTGCACAACAAAGCGCAAAGATAAGGAGTGTGTGTTTATGAAGAAAAATCCACAAGTGTGAAGCAAGGAGGCGAATTGCCTTGCCAAAGAAGAGACCTACAGGACACAGTAAAGGCACGTGTAATCGAACGCAAGTGGCCTTATATGGGGGCTCATTAAAAGTGTGTCGATATTCCGGCAGTAAATCCAGCGGAATAACGCCAAACAAAATGACTGTTACTGCGACTAGGTCACCATGGTACGATTTTCCCCTGAATGGGCTTGGTTACCCAGCTACAGCCATCCTTAAACCATCTCTGCTTCCTGCTCAGTTAAGGAGCTTGCTGTTTAACTCTCGCTCTAACTCTCGCTCTTTGGTAGCACAAGCACTAGATTGGAACTGCCTTCTGGCAGGATTATCAACCTGATCTTGCGTTCGTCACGGAAACATGGCTTAACAGCACTTCCGATCCTCACCTGATCCATGCCCACCTGATTTTAGCATCATCAGACTAGACAGGGCGCCTCCCTGGACAGGTGGAGGCATTGCACTCACACATCGCAAGGACTTTGAATGCTCAGCACTGCCCTCACTCACTCTCTGAATAATGAGGCATCTCTCCTAGGAGTTGAATTCTCCTGGTCTTGCACAATGTATTCACTGTTAGTCTATAGACCACTAGGATATGATGCAGACTTTGTTTCAGCCTTTGTGGAGGTGCTCACAGATCTTAGACTAAATTATGACTCATTTTGCTGGGGGATTTTAATCTCCACCCCACCAATAGCAAAGACCTACTGGTTGACTGGTTTGTGGCCTGACGGGTCCGAATCCCCCACAGTTGGCTATAGGCCCTACTCATGTGCCAGGCACTACTTTGGATCTTTTATTTGGCCCTCCTACTTTGGTGGTTGCTTATCCCTGTATCCCGGTGTTGTAGTCGGATCAGATCAGATCATACCGTTTTCTGTTAATGCGTGTCTTGACCGGAGGACATCTGCTCTGCCTCATCCACGCTGACGCAATACATCAGAGTCCAGCATTGTGGCTAGCCTAGCCGATTCTATTCCCTCTGGCCTTCCTATGGACAGTGGTCAAAGTGTATGAAATGAAGTCGTGGAACTATGTTCCCTACTGGCCTGCACCAGCTCCCCACAAACCCCATCGCAATGCCCCCTCCCACGCACAATACAAACCCCAAAACACATGCACCTGCCATTTAAGGGAACATTCAGTGCAGTGCACTGTAAGTGCAAGTTTCAACTTCTTCCTACTCTTATTTTAAAACGAAACAACTCGGGAACGGTTTCTTTTAAAAATAAAAGCATAGGAACAGTAAAACTTAATTAAAAGAAGTAGAGGAGCACTGCTCCTGACCGCTCCCGCCCACTTCGACCACTGCCTATGGACCATGACACTTTGGATAAGGCATTTTGAGCCACAGTCGACCTTTTGTCTCCTTTAAAAAGCTCCACACCTCGTGCCCGACCTTCCGAGCCCTCGTTCTCCGATGAGCTGGCTGGCCTTCGCTGGCTCCTGCGCTCAGAATACTTTCCTCTGGCTTGTCTCGTATTTCGTAAGGCTACAGCAGCTTATCAACTCGCTATTTCCAATGCCAAACGTGATTATTATTCTTTTTGCAACTCTCCTCAGGAACTTTTCAAACTTGTTCAGGCTTTTTCAGCTCTATCATCCCCTAATAGGTTTATCCCCCCCACCCCCCTCTTCAGCTATGCACATGTATCTCTACTTTCTGCCTAGATAAAATCTTCACTATTCGACAGAAGATCTCCCACTCTTTGGCCCCAGGTGAGCCGGCGGCCCGGGCCCCAGTTGGTGAGCCCACTTGCACTCATGGGCAGCGTTTCTACGGAAGCGGACATTGTTATGGCCACTCAGAGTTTGAAATCTATCTCACATGCGGACCCTATTCCTCTTTGTACTCTCAACGATATTATTTCCCACATTGCGACCTCTGTCGTCAGTGGTAAATGTCTCTTTCACGAATAGTTATATTCCCCATGCATTTAAGTGTGCTTTGGTGACCCCTCTTATGCAAAGAAACCTAATCTGGACTCTCCAATTCCCTCTAATTTCCGCCCCATTTCTCTTCTTTCCTTCGCTATGAAATTGCTTGAATCTCTGGTCACTCCCCTCCTTCTCTAATTTCTGGAGGGCTCTCATTTTCTGGACCCCTTCCAGTCAGGGTGTTGGGCCCGGTCGTGGTACAGAATCTGTTTTGGTATCTGTCTCTGATGATCTGGCGCAGATTGTAGATCATGGGGGCATTGGTGATCTGATCCTCCTAGATCTCTCGGCAGCGTTTAACACCATCAGCCATGCTATCCTGATTCAGTGGGAATGGGGGGGGGGGGGCAAGTCCTTTACTGGCTTCTTTCCTTTCTAACCGACCAATCTCAGTCACATCTTCTTTCACTTCTCCCTCCCTCTGACCTGTGGGGAACTCCAGGCTTATGCTCTCACCCCCCCCCGTCTTTTTAATGTCTATATTGTAATGCAGCTGGATCTGCCTCTTTCCTTCACTGCAGCCAAATACTGCCGACTCTGCCTCTCTGCGATCTTTGCCTGGATGGGCCAGAACTGGCTTCGGCTTAATGGCGATAAGATGGAGGTTCTCATCATCTGGGGCCCTCCTGATGACTCACCTTGGTCCTCTGGGTTCTGACCGCGTGAGCTTGGCCCCCTACCACAGCCTTTTGTTGCACTGAAAAACCCTGATGTCAACTGGTCAGCCCCCCTTTCTATGCTGCCTCAAGTGAGTACGGTCTGCTAAACCATCCACTTCAAGCTCCCAATCCTGCGGAAAGTGCTCCCTTTGCTTCCCTCTGCACTCTGCCCCTTGGTGGTCTCCTCTCTGGTCATGGGTTCCTTTGATTACTGCAATTCCCTCTATTTAGCCCAACCTGGCCATCTCTTGCACCGCCTTCTGGTCCCCCAGAATTCTTCAGCCCACCTGACTACCGGTGCTTCGCTTTTTGCTTCTATCCCCAAGTCCTTGCACTGGATCCCGGTAGCCAGTTGGGTTAAATTCAAGGCACTGTGCATTGTTCACTGGGCCTTCTATAAAATTGGGCGGGAATACCTACCGGATAAATGTATCCGCTACCTTCCTCCTTGTCCACTTCGCTCTGCCAACAAGTTGTGCATCGTGGTGCCTCGTGTGAAGCGCTCCCACGTGGCGGCTGCAACTTTTCTGTCTCAGCGGCCCTACTGTGGAACTCTCATCCTTTCTCTCTGCGCAACATCTATGTTCATCTGTCCTTTAGGCACCCTATCTTGCGTCCTAATACTTTTCTATGCAGTCGTTTCACTTCTCTGCTTCAGCCTTGCCTCAGCGCCATGACGCCCTTGCAGGAGAAGGTTTGCACTATACAAGAGCCCATAACATAACATGACTGCTCAAACTACTCCACTTACAACACCTAAACAGACAAACAAATATTGCGTTACCATGGTCCCCAATACTTCACTTCCCCAGGACTGCAGTCCGCAGAATTAAAGCACACGAGTCAAACCAAAGCATCAGTAAATGGGGTTCTCTGAAAACAGTTCTTCATACGTTGGCAGGTGGGGGTACAGGGGAGGAAAGGTGAAACCTCGAATGAGGCGGGGAGGGATACTGGGCAAGTGCACGGACCCCACCCACAGAGCGAATCTGCCACAGCTCTTGCTTGTTCATGGTAGACCAGATGCTCATAATGTCCTTGCAGAAGTCAAAGTTCCCCTTCTTACAACATCAACCTCAACGATGCAATATACTGGACCATGCCAAAAAAAAAAGACAAGGGCGTTCAATGATTTCCATAAAAAAAAACATACTAAATATAATAAAAAGGGGGAGGGAGAGCGGACAAACCTTTGGAAAACTTCTCAAGTCAGAGGGACATGGGCCAAGAATAGCAGGCTATGGGCACAGGAAACATATGCACAAAGCAAAGAGCCACAAGTTAAGTTATGCATTTATATTGTGCCAAATCACCACTGTAATAGTTTGAGTGCTTTGGCTTGTCCATGGACTCGGGTACTTGCTCTCCCCCCCCCACCAGGGGTACCCAGACCATATAGTCTGCTGGAGAAAAGAAAATGGCGAATATAAGAGGACGGGAAAGCATGAAACAGGCTCCAAAGAAATGGGGGGGGGGAGAGCAGAGTGGGGAAGGATGTACGATAGCATGGCTGCATGTCACTCCTGTTAGGTGGTCCATAGTTCTGCAAAAGAGGGGGGAAAAGCACAAAAGCAGGTTACTGGATCTATCTAACAGGGTCTGAAGCACAAGGCAGTGGGAGCAGGGCCTAGAGTAAAAGAGCAATGACCGGCTTCACTGGGGTAGCGCAGACAAACATAATGGCTGGCTCGACTCTGCAAGCCTCTACAGCTTCAGACGCGGCAATGCCAAGATCAGCAAAAGAAAAAGGAGTGAGCCCTTAAAGCATTTCAAAGCGCTTCTGGCAACCGAGTTCCCCCCACACTGCCACCAGTTTCCATCGAGCTGGATCACATCTGGATCATGCATGGGCTGGGTTTGGTATTGGGTCAGAGGCCATGGGCCTCACTCTGGGCCCTCCCATCTGCATCACATGATCCCATGACCTCTTACCACAACAATAGATGTGTGCACTAGCATGATAAAGCCATAAACCTACCTCCGGGCTGTGACGAATCAACTTCTCGGGGCACCAGTGGTCCAGGGATGAATATCGGTTTCTAAACCATCAATCAACCCCACACCTCCAGTACACCAGAAGGGATCCGAACAGATTGGAATACAAGAGAATTATAAGACCTCCTTGTCCAATTTTGCTAACATGGATGGGACGGCCGGCTTATCTCGGCAAAGGTCGTGGATTGTTGGTTAGATGCAAAACAGCGAAAATACTATTACCCAATGATAAAAGGGACTGTCCAGCCATGGTTGTATAACAATATCTACTTTATTATTACTACAACAGACAGTTCAAGCACACTACAATTACAACCAACACTGTAAAGGAACACAGAGGACAGACAGTTTCACAAAGGAAAGGGATGCACTCTGGATACTGACAGGAGGGTAGTTACTGTTCAAGATTATTTGGTTTCAACACCAAAGGGTCGTAACTGTCTCTAGGGGTCTTCAGAGAAGGACCAGGGGTGCAGAACCACAATGTACCTGATACTGACGCTTGGCGCTCAACAGCGTTGAGGCGGTTTCAGGGTGCTTTGCAGCCCGTGAGACAGAGTTAGTGGCGGGAGACAGCTGCGAGTACCAGGTGGCAGGCAGTTCGGCAAGCGAGGCAAGAGGGACGCATGCACACTGTCCGGCGCGGCGGCTTGGGGCCAAGAATAATTGTCTCTGGGTTGGCGGTGCTGGAATTCTGGTCGAGGCGTCTCAGACAGCTCTGGTGACTGCTGCGTGACAACAGTCAGAGTTGAAGCTGAATGCGGTTCATGGACTTGACGGTCTCGAAATTGTGCTTTAAAAGATGGACACAGGATGATGCTTGTGTAGCACTCCTCTTAGCTTCTTCACAGTGTCCTTTCAAGGTGGATGGCCCAAAGCTCAGGAGGGTGTTAGCAGGCAACAACCTTGTCCTGTGGGCAGAGATTCTCTGGCACTTCCCACCTATGAAGCTTGCTGTCAGAACCTGGCAGGGCATGCTGTGTGCTGGCTGGGTACCGGTTCTGGAGCTGGACAGGTCCTCCGAGTCCAGTATCTCCCCCTTTTCCCTGGGAGATGTTTAGGGGAGGGATCTTGCTTCCCTCTCGGAACTCCTGGACTTTCTTCATTGGCAGTAGATGTAAGGTAGACTACCTTCAGCTGAGGTCCAAATAAGTCCTTCTGCTTTCTCCTTGCAAAGTCTACAGATGATCTGCTCAGTGAGGGGCTCAGCCCTCTTTTAAAATCGAACGGGGCTCAGGGATTGGTGTAGGCAAAGTCTTACTTAAGTGAGCCAATCCTGGGTCCCCACCAACAATCTTCAGTGATGCTTCAGATCAGAACCAGGGCGCTTGGCAACAGACATGGGAAGGATGACAACATATACTTCTAAGTCCCACCCATCTTCCAGTCTGCTGTACATCAAAGTGTCTCCCTAATTACCTGAGCCCTATGCGGTGCTTGATCACAACATGGGCCTCCTTCAAAGTAGGGGGTTGCAGGCAGACGTTCGTCTACTACAATTCACACACTTCCCTGCTCTGAAAGGAGTTGTTCCAGACAGGACATTCACTGCCCTTTCATACCAAGGAGGGGTATTAGTACCAAGTTGATACATTGTACTACAAAGAGGTGTAGGTGTCTGGCCTACATTGTCACTTCCTGCACCCAGGCCTTCCACGAGGCCTGCTAATTGACATTCTTCAGTATTCGCCACCACAAGCAAGGTGCAACCATGGAGATGCAATTCCATTCTAATCAGGCTGCCCACGGACAAAGGCTTTTGATGTACCCATGGATGTCAGGTGTGAGCTACACATGACAGGGTTGGGCGGCGCTGGTAAGTTCTGCCCTCCCAGAGCACATGACTATTTTTCTGCTGTGCAGTGAGCGTGGAAAATGTGCCCCGGAATGGCCGCATCATTCATTCTTTTTAATCAAAAAAAAAAAAGCCCAGGCGAGCACTCTCATCCTGTGCCGATGGTCGAATTCCTGACATCCACCATGCAAGGTAAAGTTGATTACCACAAGGCCCCCGGTAAACCCCCGCCGGGCCAATCTTTAATACCATCTCATAACTTACTTATCAGGAAGGGATTGCTAGCGCACCACTTCATAGTGGCAGAGGGCATACTCAAAACAAATAGTTCAACAAAACCCTGAAAAAGTGAAGCAAACAGGGAGAAAAATCAGGATACACCAGGATACACCATCCGTAAAGTTCATGGTCAAGAATCCAGAGCAGACCTAAAAAGTCCTGGAAACAGACCTCCAACCACAAGGGCATCTTCTCAGCATCTTGGATCTTTGTGGCAAGTTTGTCGACAGCCTAAGGGATAGTTTAAAGTAGTGCAGAGACTTCCCACCACAAAATGCCCAGATTCCCCACATTCCCCACACCACAGCCAAAAGGGCCTCTACAACTATCTAAGGAATGAACAATCAAAGAAGTCTCTACACTAGCCTCTAGACAACATCCAATGCCACCAAACACACATCTAGACCTCATTTCCCAATGGAGAGGATTCAACCTAGCAGGACTACAAGAGGTCCTCCACCTCCCCAAAAGCATAAATGTGGTTAAAAATTTTGATGACCCGCGCCCATTAGCAATAGGACAGGTGCATACAGAAATCCTAACCCAACAGGTAACAAAACTCATAAGACTGGGTGCATTTTACATTTGTATCAGAGGCTGGGAGCACTCTATAGAGGAACTTCTCAAAAGGCTATCACTCCACCCTACAGAACGCAACAATAAATATTACAATGCAGGCTGTAACGAATTGTTGGAATTCATCCCTTCTCCCCTTGGGGGGGAGGGGTCCTGCCTCGGTGAGGCTACGGAGGTGAGCCCCGCTCCACAATACCCTCCGTAGGGGCAGAGTTAAGTGGGACCTGCGTTGGGGACAAGGAGTCAGTTTCGATGAGGAACTCACTAAAAACCATCTCACAAATACTTCTGAGAACATTTACTATGGAACCATATATGAAGATGAAACCAGTATGTGCTACTGTCACCCAGAAACTGTAAATATCTAAACAAAATATCCCATTCAACTGGGACGAGGAGTATAATATATGGAGGACGAGAGAAGCCCTGCGAGGGCAAACACAGGAAGACCAGGATGTACGCTGGGGAAGTCCCAAGCATATGTCACGTATGAGAGGTACAACGTCCTTTCATCGCAGGACATTTTTTCGCAGGATTTTCTACTGCTATTATTTTTACAACAAAACCCATCAAATTTATTTGGGAGGGGGGTTAGAAAATTAATGCCGATAACGCTGTTGGCGTTATCCCTATGAACCCTGGGTAATAGGGAGAATGGGAGGCCCATAAGGGGGAAACAGAATTGATATGGGACCAATCGTACTCATCCCAGTCAAAGTAACGAGACTGTGATAGAGGAGAGAATGAGAATCATTTCACAACCAATCTTACTCTTCTTAGTCAAGATACATGTATTTATTCTGTCATTTGCAGAGCGCACCAAACCCGAAGGCATGAAGGCGCTGGTTACAGTCAGCGCAACTTTATGAAAACACATGGCCATAATGAAGACATACTGTTCAAGGGGTGAGCGGGCGAGCAATTGAGAGTCATAGTGCTGCACCTTGCAGCGATTGATGCAGATAGTGAGTTATGAATCTTGTGAAAAGAGACATGTTTTGAGGAATTTGCAGAGTATCCAAAATTAAGTTTCAGATCTTAGGGAGAGCGGTAGGGTGTTCCAAAGTTTGACAGCCACTACTGAGAAGGTGCAGCGCCCTGCTCTTTGCAATTTGAATCTAGGGATGCATAAGAGGCGAGCGTGGGAGGCCTAAGTGTACCTGTTTGAATGCAATCTTGCACATTGTCTGGAATCCAAATAGTGAAACCTCAAGAAGTGAATGAGACTCAATACTGGAATACTCAGCCTTGTATCAGTAAAGTCTAAGAAAGTAAAAAAGGAGAGAATTCTGAATATGGGATAACTTAACCGCGGGACGAGAGAAGAAGCAATCTCTGTAGAGAGAATCAGGAGGAGAGGAACGGAACCCAAACGGGTAATCATCAAGGAAAGCAGAAGCCAAGTAAAGTCTTGAACTAATTGGACAAACTGATCAAAACAGTAACCAGAGACTATCTGAAAATTGACTACAGAAGTTTGCAAGATGCGAATGAATTAAAGGAGAAAGGAATCATTCTCCTGTCTTTGGTTATTATAAGAGTGGTAGAGTCAGTTACGCCGAGTTTGGACAATTGACAGATTCTGTTAAGATATTCACTGACAAGCACCGTAGCTAGGTTTGCTAGGTAGGGACGCTTTTTAGCATGGGGAAAGATAGGCCTTTTAACTTTTCTTTAATAAACCTCAGTGAAATTACTTATCAGAGTCCTCGTCCTTCTTCTGACCCTGCACAAGGCCTTCCATTGCTAGCAAAAACATTGGCAAAGGTAGTCACTGCCCAGTTTCAAACACACTCAAATTAGAAGGGATCCTGAAATAACGTCCATTAGTCGGGTTAACACAAAGTAATGTTATGAGTTGCTTACCAGAGCCTTGCACCAGCGTACTCTCCCTTCACCCCCGTAATTGTTCTTTTCCCCGAACTCTCCCGACAACATACAGAACCCGGTGACCCAGAGTTCTAACCATAACATATCCATAACAGCTGCCAGTCAGGCTTCTGGCCACACCACGGAATGAACACTGCACCGGTGCAAGTTGGAGGCGATGTCCTGGAAAGAGTCAGCACGGGACCTCAGAGCATCCTCATAGCACTGGACGCTTCAGCAGCGTTCACCGTGGTGGGTCTCCCCATCCACTCCCGCTCAGTCCACACTATGGCCCGAGTCAACCCTCCAGCCCTTTGATGGTTTCCATCATTTCTCTGCGATCCCTACACATAGCAATAGGCTTGGGGAATGAGTGTCCTACAGAAGCACAGCTGCCTGCAGAGTTCCACAAGACCCACCTCCCACTCATACTCCACTGCTTACATCAAATCTCTCAGGAATTTGATCAGGAACCACCACTTAAACTTCCACTAAAAAGCTGAAGATACTAAATCTCCCTCAGGAAGACCTGATTGCCAAAGTAACCGGGGACCTGAAAGCCCTTGATTCATCGATGGGTCAGAACAGTCAAAGTGACCGGTTGCAAGATGCGATCCTGGCCCTAGACCCTAAAGCAGACTAAAAAAGGATAGTTGTCCACTGTCCAACTTCAGCATTCCTCAGGGAATCAGTCGACCAGAAAATGCAAGGTCAGACCTGTGGGCTGGAGGGCAGGGGCGGACTGGGAACCAAAAGAGGCCGTGGATATAACGTTCAACGTGGCCCCATATTACACGTTTTTAGCAAGCCTCACAAATAACCCCCAAAACAGGCCCAGTGTGCAGAGCCCTACAGGGAAAACTCCAGAGTTCCCCATAAGCCAGCCCGCCACTGCAGGCGGGATGTGAATCAAAGGGTTAACTCTTTGGAGCTATGGCGAAATCTACCCATTTCAAACAGAATGCCCAGCTAGATCGTCATCCCGTTTATCCCAAACTCAAATGGTGGTAGAGGGTGTTATCAAAGTATCTACTCCACCCTGGCTCACCAGCTTGCCAGATCCAGAAGTCGAAGTGATCCAATAGAGGCAAATCTACCAACGCCCACTTTCACCATAAGATTAGAACATGGATCCAGGCTTTCAGGTCCTAGGACTTCCCGGTCATGGCCCCGGGGCTCTGGAACAACCTTCGTCCCACCTTCAGATGGGATTGGATCGCCAACGGACTCTCGACAGGCATACATGTACCTCTAAAGCCACCTGTGCACACCATCGCCACGTAATGCCTTCAAGCACCCCCGGCACTTGATGCCAACTGTTTATATTGCGGAACTTGACGGGTTACCACTACTGCCTAGTGCCAAGGAACATTATGTGTCGTGCAACTCTCAAACAAACTGACAGCCCCGCAGAATTGGAGGCAGAGATTTAAAAGGGTCACACCTGGTCAACAAGCGTGTCCCTGTGCGCGTCCACCACACACACTTGCAAGCTTTTTAATGTACCAATTTTTGCAATCCGAGACCTTCAATAGAATCCTAAGAAATGCACCATATGGAGGAAACGAAATGCACTCCACAGTCACTCCCCAAGTAGCTCCCGGTGCCCCAGCTTTGGCATGGCACCACTATCCCGGTGGCCGTGACTCACCTTTCTCCAGCCAGGCCTTGACGTCCTCCTGCCGGGTGTAAATGGCTTCCCGAGCCTCGGAGCAGATGTTGTGCAGGTGCTGGCTGAGCTGCAGGCCTCGGCTGAAGTTCACTGCCACGTCCATGCTGAGCTGCTCCAGTCCTCGAAGCTCTTCAGCCTGGCGGACCGTCCGCGGATTCTTCTGAGAAGGAATTTCGGGACAAAGTTACTGGAGGAACATTGACAGCGGCAGCACAGGAGGCATCACATAGCATTAGTGGAGGCGTTAGTCCCCTGGCCCCAAAGCAAGATGGGGGTTCAAAGCAAGGCAAGATGGGGGTTCAAAGCAGGGCTCAAGTCCGTGTGGGTGGATGGCTTCCCCCACTTTTTGCAGTGGGCGGACACCGTCCCACTGGGTATTTTAGAGGCGTGTCTTTATCATAATTAAGATTTTAAGCGCGACCTGGGGATTCAAATCGCAGTGGCCAGGTTCACGGGTCAGGCACTTCACGACTACACAATATAACCTGGTGAACAACATTGAATAGCTAAAGGTGAAATGTCACATTTCGGGACTGGACTCTCCAGGGACAACATCGGCATTGATTCTTGGGGTTTAAAACGTGCACACCTTTTAACATTTTCAAAACCCTGTTAGAAGAAAATATCCTGCCTTGGTTTTGTGTGTATGTTGATTTTATGAAAGGCAAATGCCCATTTGTCATGTGCAATTTGTATGGTTGTGCAAAGCCAATTTCCCCTTCATATGCTAATTTCTAGTGACATCACACCCCACTGCGTATGTTAATGATTCCCTCCAATTTTTTTAGGACTTGACCCCTGGTTCAAATGGCAGCCACCTGGAATGGTCTTTCAATACATGAATAATACAGCCTTGAATTCGGATTCTGCGGGTCTGTCGCAAACGTTTTGTTTGCGGGAAGACTGCCCGCAGTGAAAAAGCTCGGGCCACCGTTTTGACCGTTCATTGAAAATAAGGGCCGAACAATTTTTGTCCTCTGCTTTGTTAAGGATGCAGGAGACACCCCACGCAACTTCCGAAGCTGCATATACCGAACATGGGGAGCGGGGACACCCCCGCAAACCCTGCTCCTCATGTTCTGTATTTTCGGACCCAGGAGAGGAGTGGGACTCTGAATGGACCCAGAACATCAGGCCTCTACTTACAGGAACACAACAAAGAGACATGTCCTTGAGAGGGCCCAGGGAGCGCTCTCAAGGGCAACTTTTGACATATTCCACACAGCGCACAGTGCCTCACCTGCCTCAACTTGGCCATGGAATCGCTGGGAATGATCTCATTGCGGTGAAGTCGCGTGATGAAGCAAAGTGCCTGGATTTGGCTCTGGCCCCGCTCCAGCTCCCCAAGTATCAGAACTCGGAAAATCTTTACTTCCTAAGGGAAAAAAAAACACAATAAAAAGACTTAACTCAAAACATACTGGAAGAAATAAAATCTGCTCTCAACACTTCATGAGCTCCCAAAATTCCAGTCAGAACACAGCACTGGCTGCCAGCTCACCATACGCAGAGGGTGTTAGGGCGGGACTTGCAAACCACTATGTCCCTAGTAGTGAGCCAACAATACGTTCGCAGCTGGTTGTGCCCACTTCCATAAGAAATTGCCTTTCTTAACTAGTAAGCTGCCAGTGCACTACACTTCTTGTCAAAACTTATATTGACAAAGCTCTCACGTTTCCTGTGAGCATGCGTGATGGCCACCCGGTCCCGTTTCGGTCTGGAATTATGGAAGTTTTCTTTTTTTCCCCATTCCAGTTTGAAATTTAGGGAAACTACATGTCCCAGAATCCAAAGGGACAGAAAAAAACAGGACTGTATGGCTTATTGCAGGGTTGCCCAACTCCAGTCCCAGAAACCCAATGGGTTTTCATGACATCCATCATTAATATTCATGAGGAAAAATGTGCATACATTTAGAATCGTTTGCACATTTATCGCAAATATTAAATGAGGGGCATTATGAAAATCCGACATGGAGTCAGCCCTCGAATTTGATAACCCTGGCCTAATGCATGGCCACGGGAAACTCAAGAGCTCTGCGCGTTCTGTCAAATTTAGGTCATTCCATTTATTGAAGATACAGATAACTTTTTTAAAATCAGAAACAGTACAAAAGACAAAAAAAAGACTTTTTCAGGGGGATTATCGATATGGATTGGTAAGCAAAAGGGGGTAAAGGAAGATACCAGTGGGAACATGGACTAGGGACATCGTACACTGACAATACACTATATACATTACTAGCAAAAACTACCCGTACTCCGAACGTGTTTTGTAGACAGACATGAGAACACTCATCAATTGTTGAAAATGAATGATGCTGTAGGTTGCTGTTCCGAGTCACTTATCACTTGATGTGCTTTGCACTCTGTAGTAAACTGCACTGAGAATGCCCACGTGTGCCTGGCAGTTCGGGCTGGACTGCCCCTTTTGGGGTAGGACCAAGCCTGATTTGCATATGGTTTTTTCCCTTCTGTAAGGGCTTGGCAGGCTGAAAAACGATGGTCTGGAGGGTTGCCCAGAGCTTTGCCAGTGGTTATGATTTATTCAAAACCTTCCAGCCATCACCTTTCTGTTTTGCTAAAGTCACCCCGAGTGGGACGGGTATGCCCAGACGTGGGTCCCGAGTCTGCCGGGCCTAGAGACCCAAGCTACTCCTCACTGATGACGCCCAACAAGGCTGAAACATGTCTGGGGATGCTTGTGGTCTCGTGCAGAAGGGATGTGACCTAGCAGTTCGGGCTGGACTGCCCCTTTTGGGGTAGGACCAAGCCTGATTTGCATATGGTTTTTCCCCTTCTGTAAGGGCTTGGCAGGCTGAAAAACGATGGTCTGGAGGGTTGCCCAGAGCTTTGCCAGTGGTTATGATTTATTCAAAACCTTCCAGCCATCACCTTTCTGTTTTGCTAAAGTCACCCCGAGTGGGACGGGTATGCCCAGACGTGGGTCCCGAGTCTGCCGGGCCTAGAGACCCAAGCTACTCCTCACTGATGACGCCCAACAAGGCTGAAACATGTCTGGGGATGCTTGTGGTCTCGTGCAGAAGGGATGTGACCTAGCAGTTCGGGCTGGACTGCCCCTTTTGGGGTAGGACCAAGCCTGATTTGCATATGGTTTTTCCCCTTCTGTAAGGGCTTGGCAGGCTGAAAAACGATGGTCTGGAGGGTTGCCCAGAGCTTTGCCAGTGGTTATGATTTATTCAAAACCTTCCAGCCATCACCTTTCTGTTTTGCTAAAGTCACCCCGAGTGGGACGGGTATGCCCAGACGTGGGTCCCGAGTCTGCCGGGCCTAGAGACCCAAGCTACTCCTCACTGATGACGCCCAACAAGGCTGAAACATGTCTGGGGATGCTTGTGGTCTCGTGCAGAAGGGATGTGACCTAGCAGTTCGGGCTGGACTGCCCCTTTTGGGGTAGGACCAAGCCTGATTTGCATATGGTTTTTCCCCTTCTGTAAGGGCTTGGCAGGCTGAAAAACGATGGTCTGGAGGGTTGCCCAGAGCTTTGCCAGTGGTTATGATTTATTCAAAACCTTCCAGCCATCACCTTTCTGTTTTGCTAAAGTCACCCCGAGTGGGACGGGTATGCCCAGACGTGGGTCCCGAGTCTGCCGGGCCTAGAGACCCAAGCTACTCCTCACTGATGACGCCCAACAAGGCTGAAACATGTCTGGGGATGCTTGTGGTCTCGTGCAGAAGGGATGTGACCTAGCAGTTCGGGCTGGACTGCCCCTTTTGGGGTAGGACCAAGCCTGATTTGCATATGGTTTTTCCCCTTCTGTAAGGGCTTGGCAGGCTGAAAAACGATGGTCTGGAGGGTTGCCCAGAGCTTTGCCAGTGGTTATGATTTATTCAAAACCTTCCAGCCATCACCTTTCTGTTTTGCTAAAGTCACCCCGAGTGGGACGGGTATGCCCAGACGTGGGTCCCGAGTCTGCCGGGCCTAGAGACCCAAGCTACTCCTCACTGATGACGCCCAACAAGGCTGAAACATGTCTGGGGATGCTTGTGGTCTCGTGCAGAAGGGATGTGACCTAGCAGTTCGGGCTGGACTGCCCCTTTTGGGGTAGGACCAAGCCTGATTTGCATATGGTTTTTCCCCTTCTGTAAGGGCTTGGCATGCTGAAAAACGATGGTCTGGAGGGTTGCCCAGAGCTTTGCCAGTGGTTATGATTTATTCAAAACCTTCCAGCCATCACCTTTCTGTTTTGCTAAAGTCACCCCGAGTGGGACGGGTATGCCCAGACGTGGGTCCCGAGTCTGCCGGGCCTAGAGACCCAAGCTACTCCTCACTGATGACGCCCAACAAGGCTGAAACATGTCTGGGGATGCTTGTGGTCTCGTGCAGAAGGGATGTGACCTAGCAGTTCGGGCTGGACTGCCCCTTTTGGGGTAGGACCAAGCCTGATTTGCATATGGTTTTTCCCCTTCTGTAAGGGCTTGGCAGGCTGAAAAACGATGGTCTGGAGGGTTGCCCAGAGCTTTGCCAGTGGTTATGATTTATTCAAAACCTTCCAGCCATCACCTTTCTGTTTTGCTAAAGTCACCCCGAGTGGGACGGGTATGCCCAGACGTGGGTCCCGAGTCTGCCGGGCCTAGAGACCCAAGCTACTCCTCACTGATGACGCCCAACAAGGCTGAAACATGTCTGGGGATGCTTGTGGTCTCGTGCAGAAGGGATGTGACCTAGCAGTTCGGGCTGGACTGCCCCTTTTGGGGTAGGACCAAGCCTGATTTGCATATGGTTTTTCCCCTTCTGTAAGGGCTTGGCAGGCTGAAAAACGATGGTCTGGAGGGTTGCCCAGAGCTTTGCCAGTGGTTATGATTTATTCAAAACCTTCCAGCCATCACCTTTCTGTTTTGCTAAAGTCACCCCGAGTGGGACGGGTATGCCCAGACGTGGGTCCCGAGTCTGCCGGGCCTAGAGACCCAAGCTACTCCTCACTGATGACGCCCAACAAGGCTGAAACATGTCTGGGGATGCTTGTGGTCTCGTGCAGAAGGGATGTGACCTAGCAGTTCGGGCTGGACTGCCCCTTTTGGGGTAGGACCAAGCCTGATTTGCATATGGTTTTTCCCCTTCTGTAAGGGCTTGGCAGGCTGAAAAACGATGGTCTGGAGGGTTGCCCAGAGCTTTGCCAGTGGTTATGATTTATTCAAAACCTTCCAGCCATCACCTTTCTGTTTTGCACGTGTGCCTGGCTGACATAACCCACAGCAGTCGTGTAGGGGAGGCAAAAGTTGGTGTGCTGCAGCATACTAGGAACCTTCTGTGTGCCAGAGGCGTAGCCAGGATTGTCTAACAAGAGGGCCTGAAGCCAATGCAGTTGGGCCCACCGCAGTGACATTAACATCTGTAAATGCCCACACAGCGCTGCTGACTGGGCATTTACAGAATTTGGGTGGGCCTTGCCCGCTCAGGCCTTACCCTGTCTATGCCTCTGCTGTGCGCTCTCCCCACCTGCCTCCTCACCCTGGCATGGTGCAAATATCTCAGTAACTGTGCGTCCTAGGTCCTTGAAACATGGTTTCATTGGGGACCTTTGAGTTTTGTTCTTCGCATCGAGACACATAAAATGAGCTTTGTCCGGTCCTTCTACGACCACATTGATGTCTCGCTGATTTCAGGAAAACGTCTCATGTGCGAAGAGGCTGAAATCCAGGGAAGCGGGGGGTGGGGGGTGTCCAAATGGGATGTAGCAAGGATGTCCAGAGGGCCCCCAACAGATAACTATGCACCGTTTGGTGGAGATTGGTGGAACGGTGTGGAATTGTAGCAGGAACAAACTAACAGTTCTGCTTTATATAGAGAGAGATTTTTTGGTGTTATTGGGATATGGTTTATTTCAAACCAATCACATAGAATTACAAAATATATCAAAATTTAAAACAAACCTCAATATTAGACAATTATCATACATAAATAAAAGAAGAGAAGCAAAGTCTGAGTCAATCCGAAATCCACATTATTCTCCTCTAGAATTCATCCTTAAAATTCTCAATCGAATACACACCTCTTAGGAGGACCCGCCAATAGAGAGAAGTAGATCTTCAATACAGCTCAGCACAGCTAGCGTGGGTGAGATCTGGGTCCCTGATATTATTCTAATCCCAATTTGCTGTTGAGAGTGGACCTTCAGCTCCTGTACACAAACTAAGAGATGTCTAGTTCTGTAATGGGAATATTGATTACATTCCACCATGGAGGGTTCAAGGGTCTCACACTCTACAAATAGGTAAACTTCTTGGAAAATTGGACCTAGCGCCCAGAACCTCTTAAGTGGGGAACAGATTGAATCCGAATATCAAAGCTTTTTCACCACTCAGGACCTGGGCATTTCTTAATGTACTCTTCTGGGGTAGTACGACACTTGTCTGGGGTGTCTGAAATCTAAATAAGGCATCATCATTGATGGAAGCCCTTGATAGACACCAATCCTGTTGCCACATAGGTTCTCTTTTACATCAAGAGGGTGTGACATCAGAGACTCTCCGCATCATTGATTTTTGTCAAGCGGCGCTCGCATTGGAACCACCATTTCCAGAGCTGGGTACAAGTCTTCTTAGTCATGATTCGATTCAGTTTGTTAAATGATTGTTTTGGCGGTAATAGGACCTTTCGGTAAAAAGACAGAATTCGCCATTCCATCAAATATGACATACAGCAAGCCCAGCTCGGATCCTATTATCCCACTGGCACACAATTCGGTACCCCCAACACTGCACCATATTCTGCCCTCCAATCTCGGCCAATCGTGTTACTTTATATCAATTAACTCTGCATCAAATAGAAGAGCAGGAATTACATTGACTGTAGAATATTGGAACCCTGGCAAGAGGGTAAAACGCCCATATCTATAGCTACATTTCTTCATATGGGCAGCATGCCTCCCACCTTTCTTTATGAGTTGCCCCCAGTGTGACCCCTTGTGGGGCCCATTATAGATAGTGTACCCCAAACAGAGATACTGATCAACTCATTCCGGCTTCTTACCATTAAGCTTCCATGTAAACTTATGTGTAGACCGGTTGCTTGCACACATCAGGATGTTTGACTTAATGCTATTCATTTCGAGATAATTACATTACTGTATTAACACATGGAAAGTGCTGGTAGCTTCTTGAGTCAACAATGAACATTACAGGAAGCTTATCTAATGGGGAACAATTCTTGATTTGAGAGATGCCAGTATGAAAAACCTGCACATTTAGGGTACCCCGCAACAAAAAATACAAAGTGAAAGCAAAAAGGGACCACAAGGATTTCCCAAGATTTGCTTCTCCCAGAAAATACGAACTGCAACCTTCACAACTGATTCTAGACTGCAACCTTCACAATTTGATTCTAGACTGCAACCTTCACAATTTGATTCTAGCCCAAACAAGAACTAGTTCACAATATAAGAACAAATGATCCAAAAATGTCTTGTACACAAGTGGTTATACCGGGAGTATCCGCCAATATGGTTATTCGTGAAACCGGATTGTTGCAACTATGTCTGCTTGGGGCTATCTAAAGGAATCTGTGCGACGGCTGCAACTCCACCAGAAAGAGGCAGCTAGACCTACTTTCCACCTCTCAAACCCTGGGATCCAATTGCCTCCTCTCTGAAGGCTCTCCACTGCCTTCCTGTAGAACACCGATTCAAATACACATCCCTCAACACTGCCCACAAGACTTTTGGCCAACAATAGTCCACTTCACCACACCACAAGGGTAACAAGCCACACCACGAATGGCAATTTACACCATCATCCAAGAACTTGCTTTGTACTCCTAAAGTCCGCAGATAAAGACAGGAGGGTGGGGCAGTCTCTGGGTTGGGCTGAAAACACTGGAACAAGCCCCCAGCAGAAATCAGCAAATAGACCTCCTACTGCTAAAAGCCCTCTGGCGGCATTTGACTGCCTTCAAATCTTTGAGTTGCTCCTCAATATTTTATCAGCAACTTTTATTAACCCCTTTCTCATTGAATATTTTAATCCTACTGGAAGATTCTCTTGTCCTCCCATTACTCAACTGTTACCTTTCATTCAATAATGCATCTGTCCCACGTGTATATACTACTCGCCTAAGTGCAATCCCTTCGTTTGTATCCCCCTCCTCATCCGGTAATCAACTATACTCCAGTACTCCACTCTTGACCTCAACTGCAACTTCCTGTCACTGCCACAGTCATCTATGCTCCCATTAAATGTCTCCCCGGACATCCTTGAAAGATGCAGTGTACGAGTTGTACCCGCCCCATACAATTGAACCGATTCCCATACCAGGAACAGCCTCAGATGAGAACCTCCCTTCTCCCTTCTCCCTCTCTCTTCCCACCCGACTTTTTTCTATGCACTTACTCTATCAGAATTGTCCCTGGACCTAGTATGATAGCAACACGTTTGTCTCCTGACCCCTCCGTTTACTTGTCCCCACACCCCCTCGAGCACTATCTGAAATGTCATCAGGCCTAGTACGATAGTCGCTTGTTTTGTTCCTCTGCCTCCTTTTTCCTCCCCCCTCCCTCACCTCTTGTTAATCTCTGGCTCTACCAGAAATGTCGTCAGGCCTAGTACGGTAGTCGCCTGTCTGTTTCCCCATTTCCTTCCTATCTATCTTTTAGCTCTTGCACTATCTGAAATGTCATCAAGCCGAGTATGATGGTTAATTTCACATTTGTGTTGTTCATGGACTGTAAGAATGTAATTGTATTTTCCCTTGTTCCCTCCCTTGCTGTGAAGCGCTTTGAAACACATTGTGTGTGTATAGGCGCTATATAAACCATCATTCGACTGCAACCAGATTATATATATATATATATATTTTGCAGGTTTTTGTCTTCACACGGACCTAGATCCGAGAAGCAGTACTTGACAGAGGATTTGTACTGCAGCAGAAGCATCACGCACATGTGGTGCTGTACCTATAAGTACGACTTTTGGAATCCGGTTCAAACCAGACTCAGAACCCAAGTGCGGAGGGGGAGGGTGTGGAAACAATTCACTTGGAGAGTGCACGACAACAAGATGTAGGAGTCATTTTCACATATTTACATTGCGCATGCTCACAATTTGGGCACCATGTAGGCCTCATTACAAGTGTGGTGGTATCTTGGCAGTAAATCCGCCAAGATACCAAACGGAATTACTGTTACCGCCACTTGGTAATTCTGCTGAAATTGCAGTTTTGGGGAAAAAAGGTGGCGGATTTACCTACAGCTCTTAGCCAATTTGTGAGAGGGAAGAGTATATAACATTGAAGCTGAGGGGGTGCGGTGGAAGGGATAAAGTGGGTTGGGGAGGAGACGAGAGGAGTCCTAGAACGTGTGGATTAGAACAGTCACAGCTGGTGCGACAGGGAATCAAATACTGGCGTGGAAGGGGCCAGATTTATTTGGTGTAGGGGTCAGGAGAACATACAACACCCAAGCAGAACACTGGACCAAACTTCAGCTGGTGGCACCGGCACCCCAAGCCAATAAGGAGGTGAAGGCTGCTTTAAAACACGTGGCGACACGTGGCGACGAGTAGAGTGCTCACTTTGACATCCGTGCAGAGCCTGCCAACGCAGGTTCGAATCCCAGCAGGGCCAAACTCAGCCTCTCATCCTTCCAAGGTCAATAAATGAGCACCACATACCGTGGGTAATAATGAGCAGCGCTCAGATGCCTGAGGGTTCGTAGCGCTATATAAATGCTAATTATTATATATGAAAAATCAGTTATGGTTCATTTGGGCCTTGCTTTGTTTTGGCCTTCAAATAAAAATAAATTTAAAAAAAAATGTAAAATTGTTTTAAAAAACAGGTTGCGTTACTGTTGATATCCCCGAGCTGTTCAGTAGTTAACCCTGTGGGAACTGTGGCTACATGCGTGCCATCTGCAAAGTTGTGTGGGGGCATGTACAGTCAGTATTAGTTTCTACTCACTATTGGTTTGTCCTGACCCCTTTGCAGGGGGTGAGGTGTACCAATTATGCCTGGGTGAGTATCAAGGACTTCTTTGGAAGAGCATGCATTCAGGGCCTACTCGAAAGTTAGCATGATGGCGGAGTTGGGGGGGGTCTGTAAGAGATTTGGGTAGATTAAGGGCACCTAAGGAATTGTTAAAGCCAAATACCTGCAATACCAAGGACACATTGAGCACCTCTATGGACTTGCTGCCTATCATGCGCTATTGGACACTTTTTCACTCCAGATCATGGCGGGGGGAGGGAGGTCTTGGGCGGTCAACTAGGCCCTCCTTTAGGATATCTGAATGTATGCTTTTATGCCCAGGCCGGCGGACACATCTTCCTTCCTGGTTTGGAAACCCTTGCACAGAGCTATAGGAATAATGGCTAGACCATGCGAAGCAGGCAGACCCTCCACGAAGCAAGTCCAAAGCTCTAGCCCCCAGGTATAAGAGATGGGGAAATGTGATCGCCCCAAAAGATGAACGAAAGAGAGGGTTGGCACATAGGCCCAGTACAGAAATGATCACGGAGAGGCATTGCTCCCAAATAGGCAGAGTGTCCAGGTCATTCATGGCAGCCAGCCTGCTAGCATGGAAAACGTGTGTAAATACTTCACCGAAATTAAGTGCCATGTATGTGGTGTGCCACCCCTTTTGGATAATGGTTCCTCCAAGGGTCCGTGCTAATGTCACGTGGTAGGACACATGTGACGACATGAATAAAAGGAACGAGCCGTTTGAGATGTTGGATGAGCCTCTACTGAAGCGGAGCAAGAACCTCTGCGAAGGACTGGATCAGAACCCGATCCCTCTGATCAGAAGACTCACTGCTACCATTGCAAACCATTTCGACCGCTACCCACGGCCCATCATAGCAAAGACCCTGTGAAACCAGCCCTACTGTGACAAGACCACACAGACCAAGAAGAATACAAACCCACGACTACATACTCAACCCGAGAAGATTGAGTAATGAGGCTCAAGTCTCGGTATCCAAAAATCACTGCTGATGGATAAAAATCTATCAGTAAGAAGAAGAAGCAGCACGCGGGTCAGTCGAGATCAAATGACTCAAGTCTGAGGTGTGGTACTTCCTGCAGCACTATGCTGGCGCTGCCTAGCAGGCAGAGGGCCTGCTCCTGCAAAGCCCTCCTCACCATGGCAGTGCTCCTGCATGGCAAGGGTAGAGACCAAGGCTGTGAAGCCAGCGGTGCGGGCTGCACTCCCAAAACACCACGTGGTGGTGAGTCAATTTTTTGTAAATTGCTCAAAAGTAATAAGACTTCGAATGCTCTTTTTCCAGGTTTTGAAAAAAAAAAAAAAAAATATATATATATATATATATATATTCATACATTTTCAGGTGCTTAGCAGCTATACATTTTTGTCAGTGCAGATGCATTGGGTGAGCTCCTAATGGCCTATGCATTTCGGAATCTAAAGTCCTTCGTCAGGGCCAGCTCATTAGATATTCTCATGTGATCCGATTAAACAAATCAACGAGATCTATAACCCACAATTCACAAAATATGTAAATTATACATTGTCAGCAATCGCCAGTATGAAATTAAATTCACTCAGAAGACAGCGAAAAGTCAAAATACCTTCAACACAGTGCATGACCATTGTGTTAAATTAGTAAATCAAATGTGCGAGTTATATGTTTCCCCGCATTCATATTACAAAATCAGTCAAACAATGGAGAAAAATAAGCCATAAGTACATACGTGCCAACCATGATGGAAGTATAGATGAAACAATATGTCCGTAAGTGAGCAGTATAGCGAAGTCAGGAAAGGAGCAGTTTAATTAGTTCTAATAATGGTGCTCGTTATGATAGAGCCCTGAGTGACGAAGATATCCACTAACCTGGATATGCGTTGAAAACAATTACGAGCCGCGGTGAAGCCGCCGGGCAAATGTTAGTCAAAGAAATGGGTTGCTGGACGCAATGTGGCTCCGTAAAACACATGCGCATTTAGTTATGATTGAGAAATAATGCGATGCATGAGAGTATAAAGATCGTCATATTGTATGGTCTGATGTGGTACGGAAGGGGGATTCCCTCCCTAGCAACAGTGTGCAATGTAGCCTCGAGGGACGCCGCGTGAGCGCGCGCTTGGTGAGAAAAAGATCTTTAAGAGTGTTGACATGGCGTTGCCATGGGGACGTCATGAGCCGCCTAGAAAACGGCGGCCATATTCTAGTGTCCATTGCTATGAGAGACGATGTATATAGCAATAGAGGTGATTCATTTGAGCAACTAATGTAGTACCCACGAGCCTGCAAATAAAAGTTAATGTGTTACTGAGGGATAATTGGGAATAAACGCGACATTAAAGTTGATGGATTCATTGTGTAAAAGCTAATATTTAACTGCTACAATTGTTCGTCGTATTATCACATGACTACATGACAGATGTCTACATAATACGGTAGTATGTTCGTGTAAATAACGGTTCTTCTAATAGATAGGTGTGAGCCAATAGTGCCCAAATGTGATCATGTTCGCAGTAGTGGAACCTGAACAAACATGTAATCTAAGAACGTAACAGGAAAGATCAAATTGTGTGATCAACAACATATAGTATAGAAGACCCAACATTTAGAAAATGGATGGGGTTAGAGTGTATTATCGTCAGGCGATGTAACTTCTTAGAACAAACTGTGTTGTTACCATGTGGAGTCTGGGAAATCAGAAAAGAAGAGAATGAGTACGGTTAGCATGTGTTGTGGATAACGAAAACAAAAGTCCACTAAATTAAATATCATTTGCTGTGTATAGTACAAGCTAAATAATCAAAACAAAACAAACCACTTCAGGTGTGTGTGCATATCACATGCCCTATTGTATAGTCAAATTGTATTATTCATTCCCATTGGGAAAATTGGGTGCATATTGTAGTGTGACAGCAACTTATAAGACTATTCATAAATCAAAGGAAACCGCTGAGGTCAAGTTCTTCATTCATCCCGTTCGGTGATATAATGAATCCAATCTGTCGATCCAGAATGCTTCTTTCTGTGCTCGCCATTTTTTAATGTCACGTGCTTGGGTTTTCAGAGGCATTTTTTCAAGTACAAGGAACCTCAGTTGGCTAACTGAGTGTCCGTTATCGTTAAAATGTCTTGCAACGGCCGACATTCTGTTGTTGTTCCCGATATTGGATGTGTGTTCATTCATCCTGATGCGGAACTTGTATGAAGTTTCTCCTACATAATATTTTCCACACGGGCATCTGATGGCATAAATGACTTTCTCCGAGAGACAGGTTGCATGCTGTTTTAATGTGAATCTTTTCCCTGCTTGTGGATGTGTAACTGTGCTTCCTTTAATGATGTTATTGCAGTTACCACAGCTCATGCATGGATGTGTCCCAGGGAATTTATCCGGTCTTGTTGGTGGTATTTTGTCTTTGGTATTCACCAGCATGTTCCGTAGATTGCTACTTTTCTGATATGCAAATACCGGCGGTGTAGGACAAAGTCTTGCAGTTCTTTCATAACTAGTAAGTACGTTCCATCTATTGTGGATAATTGCTTTGATCCGCTTGCTTTGGATAGATTGTTTAGTTACAAACACCAATTCAGGACTGTCTTTTGTCAACTTTTTAGTGAGTAACTCTTCTCGTTCATGTGCATCAGTTTTGTTTCGAGCAGCTATAAGGTCTGTCTCAGGATAGCCTCTTAGCTGTAATTTTTCTTGTAATTTCTGCAGTTGTATGTGACATTTCTCTGGGTCACTAACTATCCTTTTGATTCGCAACATTTGTCCATATGGTAAATTTTGAAGAGTCTTAGAGGGGTGAAAACTCATCTGGTGCAACAAGTTATTGCGGTCTGTGGGTTTGATGTAGAGTGTGGTGGTTATTCTGTTATTGTTGATGACTGTTTGCACGTCAAGGTAGTGGATATTTGGATTGCCTATTTCGAGTGTGAACTGAATACGTTAATCGATTCCATTGAGGAATACAAGGAATTCTTGAAGATCGTTCGTGCTCCCGGTCCATGCTCCAAAGACGTCGTCTTTGTATCGGATCCATGTTTTGAGGTGTTGTTTCCATCTCTAATTGTTCAGTACATGTGTGGTTTCAAATTGGTGCATAAAGCAGTTGGCGTATGCAGGGGCCATCATGCCACCCATAGCCGTTCCTGATACTTGGGTATAATATTTGCGATCGTACTTAAAGCAAGAGTTCTTGGAGATAAAGTCCAAAAGGATAATGAGAAATTCTTAGTTGGCTCCAATTTCTGTTTGGAGTAGTAATGCTTCAACAGCTTGCTGTCCCAGATCGTGGGGGATACTGGTATACAAACTAACCACATCAATCGTGAATAATATATCTTCTGTAGTAAGAGAGATGTATCTAATATTTTGAGAAAATGGGTAGTATCTTTAACGTACGTACTTGTAGCATGGATGATAGGTTGGAGGAAGAAGTCCATGTATGTTCCGAGTTGTTGTAAAAGGCTTTTGGTGGCTGCCACGATCGGTCTCCCAGGTGGGTTGATCAAACTTTTGTGTATTTTTGGCAAGGTGTATAAATGGGGCATTACTGGATAGACGGTGAATAGATATGCTTTTGTTTTTGTGCTGATCCATTTCGTCCACGACAGCCTTTTCAAGAATTTCTTCTAATTTCTTTTTGATTTCTGGTGTTGGGTCGTGCTGCAATAACTTATACGTGTTGGTATCTGATAATGGTCTTAAACATTCTTGATGGTACTGTATTGTATCTTGGATTACAATCGCTCCGCCTTCATCAGCTGGTCGAATGGTAATTGAATCATCGGTAAACAGGTTTCGGATTTGCGATAATTCACCTCTGCTGAGGTTGGACCTTTTTGGCACGTGAAATTGAATCTTCTTGAGATCGTCAAGTACAATTTTTTTAAAGATATCTATTGCCGGTACCTGAATGGGTGGACAAAAGGTATTGTCTGGTTTAAATTCTATATATTCCGAAGTAGTAGTTGATGTTGTACTGGATGTTGCACTCTCTGCAAAGAAGGTTTTCAATTTTAATTTGCAAACCAGTTTGTATAGTTCAATTTCAGTTTGAAACTTGTTGGTACTATAGGTCGGTACAAATTTAAGTCCTTTTCGAGTGTCTGTATCTCGCGGTTAGAAAGAATCAGTTTGGAGAGGTTGACCACTAACTGCGATTCATTTGTAACCTTGTCAACATCTCTTGATTTCTTCTTTCTCCCCCGCCTTGTCCTCTTCCTCTGTCTAAAAAACAATATTAGTTGTACATTTGGGTTGCACTGGTCTGGCTTCGTTTGTTGATGTACTGGCTTTTTGTGGATCGGTAGTGGCGTTCTCTTCGTGTTTGGGAATATCCGATTCGGAACTGCTATTCCCGCTTGTGGGTTTATTGGAGCGTGTGCCTTGTTGTTGGTATTTGTCAGCCCAGGTATAGACCTCGTTGTTGAAGTAATCAAATGTATCACACCGGAATGTTCTTATTTTGCAAGCTTCTGCATTTCAACACTGCCCCAACCATTGTAATTTGCATAGCCCCTGCTGGGCAACTCTCCATCCATGGGTGCAATGATCTGGGTGCCCCCAAGCCACGATCCGACCGTATCGTCACGGCCACACAAGGTGATCCCTGCGTCTAAGTGTATCGAATGTGTGCCTCCTGCAAAGGTGTGCCTGGACCCTGTGCCCTGGGTCCTGAAAACAACATTGGCGACTAGGAGGTCTGGGCCCCTGTGTCCCGTGCTTATGGTGTTATGTGTGAAATGTGTCCATACTGTGGAGGCAGCGTCGGTTGCCAGGAAGGAGCGGTGCACAGCAGTCTTCAGCCACTGCAGTCTGTGGTGCGGCTGCTCCTGTACGGAGAAGAAAGTGTGTGGCCACTCACGCTCACTGTATATGAGTAGGCCCCCCCCTGGCGGCAGTGTGTGCCAGCACCTGCCATGCGGCTGCTAATCACCCCACCACCCCCCCCCCTCACACCCCCCCCGCCACCCCGAGCTAGGTGGCGGTGACCGACAAGAGGACCAAAAAAAAAATATAATAGATCAAAAGGTGAACTGAAGTGTCCGGCGGCTGCCGGTGCTCCCCGAGTGGCACTGGGTGCTGAGCTTTGTGTGTGCTCTGTTTCGGGGCGGGTAGAGTGGGAAAAGAAAAGTAATGCTGCCCTAGGCATTGTAACATCAGACCTAGGCCTGCACATTGCCATGTGCCTTACTGACAGTGCACGCCACCTCTACGCCATGCTGGCAGCCCCTCCTGCTGTGATACTGGGCCGCTATGCTGTGACCGTCAAGGAAATAAAATAGGAAAAGGAAGTTAGTGCAACCCCGCACACGGCAGTATCAACCCAGGACTGCACCTTTGTTACGCTGGAGCACTGTTCAAGGAAAGGTGGGTGCTCGCTCCACGGAGCGTTTGATAAAAGAAGGCGTGTGCCTGGCCACAAGAGTTTCAGATAAGAAGGGAAGAACTGGACTGGCACGTGCCCCAATGCAGAAGCACATGAGGGCTGCAGCTCTTAAGAGTGTGCGTGTGCCCTCCTATGCCAACAGTGCCCCTGCCTGCAAGGTGGATGTGAAATGAGTGGCCAGACACCCTGCCACCAGTGCTACGCTGCTGCATTCCCCGACTCTCCATGGACAAGGCCGATGTGGCCCCTGGTGCCCCATTGTGTGGCTTTGCCGGCCCTTGAACTGTTAGGTTGGCTGTCCGGAACTGAGGCTTGTGCAACTATTAACTGGTTTCCTGCGGCTCTGATCATGCTTAAAGTGGACTCAGCAATGTGCATTTTGATGCAATGCACCTGCTTGTCATGTATATGCTGAAAGTGGGCCCTGTTAAAAGTGTCTGCGTCTTTGTTCCAACCAATGACTCCCGTATATAGCCAGACTTACTGTTCGTGACTTTTGGTTAATTGTGGTGTCCACTGTTGTTGGCTTTATTATATGGCAGCTGGTTTATTTGAGCCCGACCAACAACCATGTATTCCTGCTTTCTTTGAGTTTGGCTATACCCCAGCCCTGACTCGAAATAATGTAATATTTCTATAGCCGGTTGAAGCCACGAACTCGGAGTTGCTCGAAAAAGCACGAGTCCACATAAGGAAGGTTACCCTCCCCCCCACGGTTGTCATGTAACTCGCTATACATTTTTTTTAAATGAGCAAAACGGTGGTACGTTGCTGAACTAGAGTGACCAGACGTCCCGGTTTTCCCGGTACAGTCTGGGGAAAACGCCCTCCGTCCCAGGATTTTTTTAATTTTAAAAACCCCGCCCGGGGTGTGCAAGGGTGGTTGGCTACAGTCTCTTTTTTTTGGCCGGGACCCGATTTCATACATGCAAACATTTAGATGCACCCTGGAGGGAGATTTCCAGAGGGAAATCGGGAGATGCATATTTCCCCATAGGAATGCATTGGGGCTAAGTTATTTTAGGCGGGAGACCGTGAAAAATAGCATATTTTTCACCTAAAAAATCGCAAGTCTCCCGCCTAAATCGGGAGGGTTGGCATTTATGCGATTTTGAAATCCGAAATCGGGTCCCGGTGCAACTCTTCCTGCGCGAATGGGGGCGTGAAATGCTTTTCATGCCCCCATTTCCTTCCCCGCGCTCTCCTCCAATGAGCAGAGTGTTTGTGAGCACACACCCCCCCCCCATGCCCTGCAAAAGGTCAGAGACATAGTACTAGGACTTCCGTTTTTTTGTATTTACGGTAGTCCTATTTCTATGTTTATATCCTGCCAGTTTATTTTTTATATCTGACTACCCTATGCTGAACTGAACTCCTCAACGCCCTGCAAAACCAACGGCACACTAGCCCTGAGGTTATCCCAGGACCATTGCTGCAAAATCAATGCGGCTGCAATCTCGAGAGTGTCGTAATCCAACTGCGCCTGTGTCGGATCACGTGACTGCCCAGACCTCCATGAACAGCCTTTGGGATATCCGAGCAACATTCGATTCAATGGATTGCACGTGTAAATCTACCTTTATATTTGCAATGTTTACCTGTACAGTATCTTTACTACAGCACCCATTCTTCCTGCAGGCAAACGGCAAACTGGAAATCTCCAAATAAATGAGGAGATGAAGAGATCAGTAAACACCCTTGTGGAATCAGGCCCTACCCCCAACCAATCCTTCACTTTGCACACTGACCATAAGACTACTTTCTGTCATCATGAAACCGTTTTCAATTCTATAGCTGCCTATAGTCACCGAGTGTCCTTCTCAAGATCTCCAGGTTAATAGTGCACCCCCCAAACCCACCCGAACCCCTGCACCCTCAAGTTCCTGCTGACATGATCCATTCCATTCAACAGTCGGTGGTCATTCCTGTTTTTTTTCCTTTTGTTACATTTAGGGATTTATAGTCCTGTGTTTACAATGGGGCAATGCATAACTGCAAATCCCAGAATGCAAAGAAAAACCAGGCCACTTTCACCTTCTCCTGAATTGAGAGGGGCATGCTGGCGATTCTGGGATGAGGGACAGAAAAACGTTCTCTACTCAAAAGTCTTGGCCCTCTGGACACACTCCCGGAGACGAGGGTTGGATATGTATTACAAGCTACCATGGCCCCTAGGTGTATTCGGTTAGTGAAGGTTTTGCGCTGACGAGTGATAGATATAGTTTTGAATTAATCAGAACCACTGACATGGATGCAGGCAGCCCTCGTAACACTCTGCTTTTAGTCTACCATCCCATTACAGAAAAGGAAAGTATGTAACTCAGACTTCGTCCCACCCCAAAAGGGGCAGTCCAGTCCAATGTGCCAGGTGACATCCTGTCTGCACTATTGGGAGTGGGATAACACTTAACTTGCTTGCGTCCCACCCCCATTCGTGTAATTAAACAGCCAGGCAGAACAGCATGTATTGGAAGGCTGCGCCGAGCAATTGCCAGCGCGTGTGATTCATTCAAAGGTTTCCCATCAAAACTTTTCAGTTTTGCAAAGTTGTGGTAAGTGGGCAGGCGTATGCCCAGACACGCTCTTTCTTGCAGACCCAACCGCATGGATACGGTGTTGCTTGCGGTCTCAGGCAGAAAGGACGTGACCTTAACTTTTGCTAGAATGTTCCTTTTGAGATGGGAATACGCCCGATTTGCATATAGCAGGCTGAAAGGGTATGCTTTGGAAATGTGCCCAGAACCATTGCCAGTGGAAGCATTTACATCGAAGCTTCTCCATCCATCTCGCTTCTGTGCCAGCGCGGGTGTAGTCCAGGCCTTGGCAGCTTGTGCGAGCTCTGCTGGTTCACTGAAGTTGCGGTGAGAGGCGTGGCTTGTATTGTATCGTGGAGGGACTTCTAAACAAAACAGAGGCGAAAAGAACGGACCAGGTCGCCCGAGAATTAGAAATGATACATTTTCAGAGTCCTGCGGAACTGGAGGTAATCATCAGGGTCTCGAAGCGACACGGGCAGAGAATTCCACAGAGTGGGGGCCAGGACTGAAAAAAGAGCGCCCCCAGCTGGGACCTTGCAGAATCTAGGAACTCTCAACAGGACTTCAGATCATCGGAAAGTTCTAGCAGGTCTATTGAGTGAGTTTTGAGCGATGATATTCAGCAGCAGTGTTTAATTATTTCCATTTCTAAAGCACACAAACTGCCCTATGGCATCAAGGCGCTGTTACAGAATATTCACTTGGCAGCAGGTTGAAACATAGGTACAGTAATTAGTGTTGTTAGATTTATATGTGAAATTTGGGTGCAAGCCCCCCCCCCCTCCACCCTCCGAGTACTCAGTTTCATTTCAGGGGTGTGTGGTGTACGGCCTGCTCCACATTGTCCCGTCTCTGTTCTCCTTGCTCGGCTTCCTTTCTTCTGTGACCTCCTCTGCCTCACACACCTGGCCTTCTCCCTCCCCTTGGCTACTCGTCCCGCAACTCGAGTGAGTGCATTCTTCAAAACCATTTCCGGTTTATTTTAAGTATTATTTATTTTATTCAGTAGCGCTCTTTTGGAGTTATTCTTTCTCCGTCCACAGGAGGGGTATGGTTTTTTCTTAAACACGCTCCCCATATTGACTCAGCTTTTTCACTATTCAAGGGTGGTCCTTGCTATTTAGAACCCACTACCGCTTTTGGCTTATCTCGATCTGTCTGACTCTTCATCACGCCATTTTCTAGATCCCACCATGTAGGTGGATCTCACACAATACATCTCCTTTGTTATGTGTTTAGCTATTAGTATAGAGTGTTTCTCTTTGATCTGTTAGTTCACTCTTTTCACCATACTAGATCTCCAGTATTCTGCTCTTCACCATCTCGCTAGCATCCCGAGTTATGTACAGCTTGTCAGTCAGTCCTTGACTGTTATGGAAATAAAATAAAAGATTTTACTTTTTGTCTCCTTGAAATGTTGTCAACAGTTCAATTGGGCCCTTATGAAGAAGAGGTTACCCTCGAAACGCGTCGGCCACTCCACAATTGGACAGCATCACCTCTCCATCATTTATTGCTTCTTCGCAATTTGTTTTAATATGTTAAACGTCACGAATTACTTTGTACAACAGAATGTGCCTTTTGGCAAATTTTGTTTTCCTCTTTGCCAAATAAATTGTTATATGCTCAACTAACAAACTGCTGTTATATATCTATATCCATATATTTGAAGGCCCTATGTGGCATCAGTAAACAGTGTGCAGGGGACGGGAGGGCCCCACTTTTTGGGTCCTCTTCTATTTTCTCTTTTCTGATTTAGGCTTTGTGCCAAGGCCTTTTTTCCTCCCCCGCACCTTTAAATTCTTAAACCAGCTCTTCTGTACATATAATGATGATTTGAATTTCTATATCAATTGTTACCAGGTGTGCACCACTGTCAGCATTTTTGTTTTCTCCATATGTACTGGTCTTCCAGTGTGGCACGTACCAAGTGGGTAGCACCCTGATATAAACCTTGTTCATTATAAATATGTCATTTTCTCGCATCAACGAGATCACAGATAAACACGCAACTACACTTGCATTTGATGCGGAAGAAGCTAAACGCATATTAGCTCTCATCAAGGATACAGACCAATCTTTACAGAGTAAAGTCAGCCCAGACAAAATAATCTTTCAATTAGAAAAACTCATTAGACGCGAGATATCGCAGAAATTACACGCCAGTACCCTAGTGGAATATTACAAATCACAGAGAATCCCTAGAGGATTGAGGGTTTATTTGAGACCTACACTCTGCAGCGAGAGCAAAGCATTTGTTGCTAAATGGGATCAAATTCTGAACAAGTGTTCACTTGACTTGATCTTACTTACGATTGAGGAACTTTCCAAGTCATTGACATCCATCGACAAAGACATAGAAGCACTGACAATACAGCTTTCAGAATTCAAGTCAAAAGAGGATCTGACACAACTTTTGGAAGATATCAATTCCAAATTGAGCAATTACAAAGCAGACATAGAACAAAGGAAACTTCGTAAGTTTAAACGCGATACGTTCGATTATTTGAACGATATCGTGTATACCTGGCAGGAGTTTTACCATCACAGAAACGCCAGCAGAAGTCGAGCTAATAATCTTAACAACTCCAACTCAGGGAGTGATAGTAGTAGTAGCAGTGTGGGAGAACCAATACCGAAAGACCAGTCACAAGAACAAATTCCACAGCAAGTACCAACACCTGGGACCACAATTCCCCACCTTACACCATCTCAATCTGGGACAGTTGCTAGTACCACAGGTGTTTTTTTAGGCCTGAGAGACAGACAAAAAGAAAAAGAAAAACACGACGAGGCAAGAAAAACACAAAAAGGAAGATACAAATAAGTGAAAATCTAGTCATCAACCTATCAAGCAAAAACCTGACGAGTGGCCAACTTGATATCTTAAACCGTGGTCTTTCCTTTGTTCCTACTTGCAACACATCACTATTTGAAGAAAAAATCTGTCTTCACAGATTGTTGAGGAAATTAAGATTGAAGATGTTTTTCGAATCCGATTTGGATACAGAATCACAGGCCCTAGAGGATGACATCCTACAGATGCGCCCCAAGAGTACTTTCGACCCTCAGATTCAAAATTCGATCTTGGATCTCTTCGAGAAGAGTGTCATTAATGACCTCAAAAGAATTAATTACCATAGCACTAAACCAGTTAATATTAAGAATAGCCAACTTGAACATGTTGAACAGCTGGCTAAAGATGAAGATTTAACTATCAAACCTGCGGATAAGGGTGGGGCAATCGTGATCATGGATTCATCCTACTACACACGGAGATGTCTGGAACTACTTAACGACACCGTTACTTACACAAAACTTGATAATGATCCACTACTTAGAATCAAAGCCATCATCCAGAAAGCTATTGACAATGCTTTGGAAAACAACTGGATTGATTCAAAAACAAGTCAGTTCCTTATAAACAAATATCCAATCACGCCTGTGTTCTATGGCTTACCAAAGGTTCATAAAGACAACATTAATCCGCCACTCAGACCAATAGTTGCGGGAACTGATAGCATATTTGACCCATTGGCCATCTATGTGGATCGTTTACTTCAACCTCTAATCCAGGAAATACCAACCTACCTGAAGGACACTACAGACTTCCTCAACTGTCTACAAGAAATCATAGCCCTGGACACTAGCTGCATTCTCTTTAGTATGGATGTATGCAGCCTTTACACCTCTATTCCCCACATCGAAGGGGTTGATGCTGTACTCTGGCTCCTGTTGAATCATGAACATATAAGAGGGAACAAAGAATTTATTGTGGAATTACTGGAAATAATTCTTCACAACAGTTACTTTAGATTTCAGGGCCAATACTATGTACAATCATCAGGTACTTCAATGGGGTCGGCCATGGCTCCGGTTTATGCTAACACCTACATGTATAAATTTGAAAAAGAAAACGTGTTGGATCACCCATTTTGGTCATTTAAAATCTTGACCTGGAAACGTTATATAGATGATATCTTCGGTATCTGGTGTGGTACACGAGATGAATTGGATCTTTTTTTGGAACATCTGAATTCAGTGAACAACACAATCAAATTCACAATGGAAGTAGGGGACCCTTCATTACATTTTTTGGATGTGAGCTTACAGATCAAAGAGGGTCACATCGACACCACGGTGTACCATAAACCAACAGACGTGAATAATCTTTTACATTTCAGCAGTTTCCATCCTAAACCCATGCTCAAAAGCCTACCATTCAGTCAAATGTTAAGATTGAAGAGAATTATCTCAGACCCAGCAGGCCTTGACTCAGAATGTTCATTTCTAGTTGAACGATTTGGATCTAGGGGGTATCCAGATACTATCACAGGAGAAGCCCGCAACAGATCAGAGACCTTCACGAAGGAACAACTACGCATCCCTAAAGTCAAGGACAAGTCCACACCGCTACTCTACATTTCAAAGTACTCACGACAGAGTTTCCAAATCAGCAAAACTCTGCGTAAAAATTGGACCATACTACACAATGATCCCTCTCTCCTGAAATTATTTCCCAAAGCACCAATGATGGCCTTTAAACGTGGACATAATCTCAAAGATAAACTAGTGAGAGCGGAAAGACCTCCTAAAGACAAACAACTTGTACTGAGTACCATAAAGAAGGGTACCTTTCCCTGCTTGAACTGTACGAACTGTAACAATGTTATAAAAGGTGAAACGATATCTCACCCACAAACTGGGAAGAAATTCAAAATCAGAGACTTTTCCACCTGCCTCTCCGCAGGTGTCATCTACTCATTGAAATGTCCCTGTGGTAAATTATACATAGGACAAACCACAAGACCCGTCAAAGAAAGATGGTCAGAACACAAATCCACCATCAGATGTAAGAATCTCAGATCCCCAGTGGCAAGGCACTTCATCGAATTCCAACATACGATTGCACAAATTAAATTTCAAGTCATAGAAATTGTCAAACGTCCACACAGAGGTGGCAATTACCAATCCCTGTTGTCACAGCGAGAGAAGTACTGGATCCACACACTTGACACTTTGCAACCTAAGGGTCTGAATGATGAATTCTCTTTGAGTTGCTTTCTATAGTGAATTGTGAAACTCACATGTTACATCGCCAACTACTATGCACAAGTGTCAGTATCCCGGACCTTAAAAAAAAAAAAAAAAAAAAATTTTTTTCTTTGTCATTACAAGTGCTGTGACTTTGATGTTTTCTTCAAGGGAACTGTATTTTCCTATGTTTGACTTGCCTATATTCACTTAAATGTTTGCACCTGTTCACGAATGACCAATTGAACCATCTCTCCATTCGTTCGAACCTTGTATGAGTAATAGGCTACATCGCAATCTTTTATCCCCTTGCCATTGAATTATACTTGTCTCACTATATAATGAGTAGCCTCATGACTCTACATGATTTGTTTTGGACTATTAAGAGTAAACTGCATGTACCATTTGTGTTATCTATCATGACTGTAACGATTATTGTACTATTCACAAATTTCTGTTCCATTAGAACCAAAATTATAAAATGCGTTGCGATGGTGAACACCAGAATTCTTATGTTTCATTATGGAACATATTAACTCTACTTTTCTTATTTATCCTGATCTCTGGTCAGTCCCTATGAGTACGCTTGCACTATGCGCCATTGCATGATGGCCTCCATATTCCTCACTCACCGGCTTCTATGCCCTTTTCTATGTTTATTATTTAGTTTCCTTTCTACGTCTGACGGCGTGTCCCCAGCACAGCTCGTTCCCTAGGTTACGACCGCGCGGAGCCACTGCCTGCCGGTTTCAGTTTCCACTAACAGTGTTCCCCGCACTGTACAGGTAAGCTACCGCTACTTGGGTCCCTTTGCCCGGTTGGGAGACCCCAGGTTCATTTCTCTCCAGTATAACAGAAATGTATATGTCCCCACTTAGGTGCCAGCAGTACGTGTCTCTTTGCAGATGCCCTGCATCGTATAATTGTTTCGAATACTTGTTGACCACACGGATGCCCCTGTTGCCTTGGCTACTCGTCCCGCAACTCGAGTGAGTGCATTCTTCAAAACCATTTCCGGTTTATTTTAAGTATTATTTATTTTATTCAGTAGCGCTCTTTTGGAGTTATTCTTTCTCCGTCCACAGGAGGGGTATGGTTTTTTCTTAAACACGCTCCCCATATTGACTCAGCTTTTTCACTATTCAAGGGTGGTCCTTGCTATTTAGAACCCACTACCGCTTTTGGCTTATCTCGATCTGTCTGACTCTTCATCACGCCATTTTCTAGATCCCACCATGTAGGTGGATCTCACACAATACATCTCCTTTGTTATGTGTTTAGCTATTAGTATAGAGTGTTTCTCTTTGATCTGTTAGTTCACTCTTTTCACCATACTAGATCTCCAGTATTCTGCTCTTCACCATCTCGCTAGCATCCCGAGTTATGTACAGCTTGTCAGTCAGTCCTTGACTGTTATGGAAATAAAATAAAAGATTTTACTTTTTGTCTCCTTGAAATGTTGTCAACAGTTCAATTGGGCCCTTATGAAGAAGAGGTTACCCTCGAAACGCGTCGGCCACTCCACAATTGGACAGCATCACCTCTCCATCATTTATTGCTTCTTCGCAATTTGTTTTAATATGTTAAACGTCACGAATTACTTTGTACAACAGAATGTGCCTTTTGGCAAATTTTGTTTTCCTCTTTGCCAAATAAATTGTTATATGCTCAACTAACAAACTGCTGTTATATATCTATATCCATATATTTGAAGGCCCTATGTGGCATCAGTAAACAGTGTGCAGGGGACGGGAGGGCCCCACTTTTTGGGTCCTCTTCTATTTTCTCTTCTCCCTCCCCACCCCCTAGGTGTGGGGAGGGAGAAGCATAGAACTAGGGTAAGCATTGCTAGGGTCGCGGCATAGGACCCCTCTGCAATGCTTTAGCTAGAACTGTGCTACACCCCAAGAAAGCCACATTCTTCATGGACTAAGGCGGTGCTACACTCAATGTGTATTTGCTGGACAGAGACAGCAAGGCGGTGCTACCGTCGATGTGTATTTGCTGGACAGAGACAGTAAGGCGGTGCTACATTCGATGTGTATTTGCTGGACAGAGACAGTAAGGCGGTGCTACGTTTGATGTGTATTTGCTCGACAGAGACAGTAAGGCGGTGCTACGTTCGATGTGTATTTGCTGGACAGAGACAGTAAGGCGGTGCTACGTTCGATGTGTATTTGCTGGGCAGAGACAGTAAGGCGGTGCATTTGCTGGACGGAGACAGTAAGGCAGTGCATTTGCTGGACGGAGACAGTAAGGCGGTGCTACACTCGATGTGTATTTGTTGGACAGAGACAGTAAGGCGGTAAGGCGGTGCATTTGCTGGACGGAGACAGTAAGGCGGTGCATTTGCTGGACGGAGACAGTAAGGCGGTGCTACACTCGATGTGTATTTGCTGGACAGGGACAATAAGGCGGTGCATTTGCTGGACAGAGACAGTAAGGCGGTGCTACACTCGGTGTGCATTTGCTGGACAGAGACAGTAAGACGGTGCATTTGCTGGACAGAGACAGTAAGGCGGTGCTACACTCGGTGTGTATTTGCTGGACAGAGACAGTAAGACGGTGCATTTGCTGGACAGAGACAGTAAGACGGTGCATTTGCTGGACAGAGACAGTAAGGCGGTGCATTTGCTGGACAGAGATAGTAAGGCGGTGCTACACTCGATGGGACAGAGACAGGCCTCGCCAAAAGGTGTTCCACAATCATGGACGCCGTTTACCCTTCTTTGTGTGGCTGTCCACCTGCTTGCAGATGAATGCGGTACTATCGTGGCTCACATCACTCAACGCCAATGATCAGACCGTGGAAACCAGCCTTGGGAGAGTTTGCTAAAGGAAATGTATTCTTCTTCTTCTTCTTCATCATCATCATCATCATCATCTTCATCTACGCACCACCAGCTGTCTCCCCCCCATTTACTGCACTCAATTTATTCTCCCCACTACTTAAAATGTATGAATTCTGTGCCAAGATGTGCGCTACGAAGGTACAAAACCGCACCAAATGAAACTGCTTGTTGCCCAAATTATGCAGGTACCTTTTTCCATTCCACTTTACTAGAGCACGCCAATACATCCCCCTCGCCCCCTCACATAAGCAGTGGGTTTTCGCAGTTGTGGGAAAGCGCCCGCGCATCAAAGGGGTCATCTGCACCCGCGCGCCAAATGTAGAACCACCCTACAAACATCATGGAACCTACCCCCTCTCTCCCGCCCTCCGGTGCCACCCTCCTCTTTCTCTCCCCTTCTCTCTTCCTCGCACGCGTACACCCCCTCTATCTCACACGGGCTCTCAGTTCCCTTTGGCCAAACCTCCTCGCTAAAGAGAACACGGCCACTATATTTCCATACTCTGTTTGGCGCCTTTGTTCCAGTTTCCCCCGTTCTCGAGCTCGTTAGCGTGGCGCCCCCGTCATGCATGACCCGGTCCCCGCTAAAGTTCGGCCGGTCCAGTGAAGGTTATATCCTTTGTTTTTCTGGGAGCAGAGGCCAGTTACTGAATGGTCGGACGCAGAGAGCTCTAGGCAAGTGGAGGGAAAGCACAGTAGGTTAGGCACGGGCCCAAGCCCCACCAATAGGCAGCGTTTCCACCGGACTTCCCATCACTCACTGCCCCGGGTCACAGATATCTATTTTTAACCGGGCGCCCTATGCTCAGGCAAAGCTGAAGGGAATCCTGCTGTGAGGTAGGAACGAGCCTTGTAGATGGGACAGTCACATGGAATGCAAAGAAGCAATGACAAAGCCAACAGGTTGGGCTTCTGTATACGCGTTTTCCCAGCATTCACCAATTCGAAGCTATTGTGATTACAAGGCATGTATGGAGTGTGGTGCACGCAAACAGAAACCAATGCTTGCCATTAAAAGCCCAGCAACTGTCATGTTGGCTACGGGTTGCATCCAAGGCCCAGATACTCGCTCCAGGGACTGTACTCCCATCTTTAGCCACGATTTGTGTAGTAAAAAGCAATGCCTAGCCAACCATGGGTGCAAAGTTCGCAATATTAATAGTGGGGCCCATATCGAAATGCACCATACGGATTTAATGCTGTGAGAGCGAATGTGCAAGTCTCCTAACCAAACTAGGACAATTATATTGTTAAATGACCATGTATATACCAATGTTTTTGTATCCTATTTTCAACTAATGCCTGTGTTTACTAATATATTTTCAAGCTGTCTGTAACCACGCCGTGATACCCCAGGTTCTGGGTGTGTAACAAATGAATGAATAAATAAATGCATGGGCAGGGCTCTTCCCATGCGTCCCAAATTATTATAATTTGTTATTTATAACACACTTTATACCCAGAGGTTTCTAAGTGCAGACCATGGATCGAACCCATGTTCTTCTGCGTCGTCTTGCTTGCAAGGCAAGCGCTTTGCCCCCGAGCTATCCTCCTGAGACAAATTTAAGAATGCTGCCACCGTGCCAGCATCACGCCATTGTACCAAAATGCCAGGGGTAGCGAAAGTGACATCAAATGACCCCCAGATCTCCAATGACATCACAGGAAATGATGTCATTTGACCCAACCCCCAAGTGGCATCACAGGATGTGATGGCACATGACCTCCCACCCCTTAGGAAAACAGCAAGTGGAATTACATAGCATTGTTCCTCAGTAGACCAAGAAATATGGTTACTATGTCACCATAATATGATGTACATTTCATACAAGAGTGTATCACTGTATGTAGCGTTTATCGGTGTGTATAGATCCATATTCCCAAATTACTGTGAATGTAAGCAGTCGTCCAACACAACAACCTGGACTATTGTACATAACTTGGTCTAAACTGTAATGAGACAGAGCATCTCAACAAGGCCTAAACCCCAAAGCACAGACATCCAGTACCTGCCAAGTGTCTGGCCACAGACTGGAAACCGCAACTGACCAGTACAATTCCAACCAGAAGACAACCAGAGGCTGTACCACGTCATGATTTTACACTTAGACAATATGTGCAGGGACTTTCTCAATAGTGCACTTTGAACCATTGCAGAGCAACCCACTCCTGCCAGTCACCCAGAGCCTGAATATCCCATAACCATTTTCACCGCGGGCACCCCACCATCTACTGCAAGTCGCCAACGGCCCTCTGTCAACAGCTATAAATGTCTTTCACCCACACCCGCCCTCCAACACCTTACACCTCCATTGCCTTGCTCCAACACCTTCGTGTTTACACAGTTCCACCCTCCAGCAACGCAAATCTCCAGCACCATCAACCTCAAGCAAACTAGCAACTTAAGTCTCCGGTACCGTCCAACACCCCAAAAATGTGAGTCTATTACCCTCCTCAAACATCTCATATCTGCATTCAATGCACATCAACTCTCTTACAACACCTTACGTCTCAAAAACTCTCCCAACATCTGCAAGTCACTAGTACAACATCTTAAGTCTCTAGTAACAGCCTCAATAACATTGAGCCTCAAGCACACACCTCAAACCCAGAGCTGTGCCAGTGGTTATGAATGATTTGAAAACTTCCAGTAATCACCTTTCTGTTTTGATTATTTGATAGGTAACGCACAGTTTTTTTGTTAGAGGGGAAGGATGTGCTGCAAGTCACAGTAATTGCAGTTTTTTTTTATTTTTTTTAATTTTAAAATGTAAACAGCAGCAGCTCCATGACATCACATCTAGAAAATGCTGATTTTATTATTTTCTTTGGCACTTTATATGCGGTTTAATGGCAACCTCCTCCAGCTTTTAACCACTGGAACAGGAACTGAACCCATGTTGCACTGCATCCCCTTGTTCCCATAAGCAAGTGTGTTCCCCCTGAGCTATCCTTCCAAATGTATATTTGTTATGCTTGAGGAAGCAACAGATGGTTTACTTCAAAGGCGGAGGGCAACTTCGTGTGAATTAATTATCTCCCCTTGCATCTATCTACACTGTGCCTGTGATGCAGGTCTGTCATATCTGGGTCAGGACACACAGTGCCCAGGCAGGACTGGCAACAGAAGCCACTGGGACACACCCATCTCATCACAGGCCCAGTGGCTCACCAGATGTGCAAAGCAGACACTGAGAAACACAAATGAGCTTTGCATTAATGCTGTGCTGTCACACTGCTGGCTACCCTTAGCCATTCCCAGCTAGCGAGGCCTGGTCCCCATCGTTCTAAGTGAATAAATCAATGTTTTTGTGGTGTAGCATTCTTCGATGGGTGACACTTCGATGGGAAATATATATAGTGGGGTGATAGAAAAGAATATATAAGGGGTGGTCGGGAATAGATAAACAGAGGATGGGGTGAGTTTTTTCAGTAAAGAAATACTCTGGAAAAGCCTTTGGAATTTCACCCATTGATAAAATGATATAGAACCTTTTTTTTTATTTTTATAAATCGATTAAACAAATTACCAATTCAGAAAGACCGAACTGTCAGCCACTGGGGGGCAGGTGGGAGAGGTAGGTCTGTGTGTGGGGGAGGGGGGAGAGGGAGGTGTGTGTGGAGGGGAGGGAGAGGGAGGTGTGTGTGGTGGGGGGAGGTGTGTGTGTGTGTGGAGGAGAGCGGTGTGTGTGTGTGTGTGGGGGAGGGGGTGAGGGAGGTGTGTGTGGAGGGGGAGAGGTGTGCGTGTGTGGAGGGGGAGAGGTGTGCGTGTGTGGAGGGGGAGAGGTGTGTGTGTGTGTGGAGGGGGAGAGGTGTGTGTGGAGGGGGAGAGGTGTGTGTGTGGAGGGGGAGGGGTGTGTGTGGAGGGGGAGGGGTGTGTGTGTGTGGGGAGGGGGAGAGGGGTATGTGTGGGGAGGGGGAGAGGGGTGTGTGTGTGGGGAGGGGGAGAGGGGTGGGTGTGTGTGTGTGTGTGTGGAGGGAGAGAGGTGTGTGTGTGTGTGTGTGTGTGGAGGGGGAGAATTGTGTGTGTGGAGGGGGAGAGGTGTGTGTGTGTGTGTGTGGAAGGGGAGAGGTGTGTGTGTGTGTGGAGGGGGAGAGGTGTGTGTGTGTGTGTGTGTGTGGAGGGGGAGAATTGTGTGTGTGGAGGGGGAGAGGTGTGTGTGTGTGTGTGTGGAGGGGGAGAGGTGTCTGTGGAGGGCGAGACGTGTGTGTGGAGGGGGGGTGTGTGTGGAAGGGGAGAGGTGCGTGTGTGTGTGTGAAGGGGGAGAGGTGTGTGTGTGGAGGGGGAGAGGTGTGTGTGTGTGTGTGGAGGGGGAGAGGTGTGTGTGTGTGTGTGGAGGGGGAGACGTGTGTGTGTGTGGAGGGGTGTGGAGGGGGAGAGGTGTGTGTGTGTGTGTGTGTTTTTTTCTTGGTAACTTTAACAGTGCACAATGTGCCTTCCAGTAGCGTGCGCTGGGGGTCCCTTTTTGTTAAGGCACCCTCAAAAGTTTTTTGGGTCCCTGTACTAGTGTGCCTGGGACGAGCTGGTGGCATCAGTTATTTTCATAATGTTTTAGTTCTTTTTACTGAGTTAAACCACATTTACCACATTTGGCTCAAGACTCTGGCCAGGTCCGAAAATGGCCAAACCGCAAAGTCTTTTGTTCTGTCCCATGGCAATTTTGTTCCTTGCCTTCACTCAGTTTGATTAATCCAGGTTTTCCTTTATTGGACATGCAGCCTCCCACAAAACCTGATCTCTGTCGCAGGCTTATGCCCGTTACATGTGTGCCCAGGAAGAGAGCTGGGACTGTCTAGTCCCAATCCGCACTGCTATTGCCAGGATGTCTGGAGTGCCTGAATGACATAACCACTGTGGGACACGATTGGTCTGCGTCTGGGATGCCTGCAAGATAGCAGATCTTCTATTGGAAGCCCTCGGGTTTACTGCAAAGCGAATCTTGGATAAGACACCGGGCTCTGCAGCCATACCAGGTCGATCACCTGTATTGTCACTGAACTACAGAAGGAGCGAAGCAACGATCCACGATTCCCGCATCGCTACCTGGTGGTGACGGTCGCTATAGTTCACCTGCTGTCCTGCTCTCCTGTGCCCTGAAGCCAGCTGCACCAGAATTTTCTTCATACCTTACCCAGAAGCTGAGAAAAGACCCGTGTCCCGCCACAGACAATCGTTCTCCACTGCAGCTGTTGGGAGCCAGAGTGCTGCATAACTGCTGGACTCGAACCTACTAGTGACCTCGACTGAACTGGCGAAGTTTGGTCCAGACTCTGCCGAGGGTTGCTGAGTACTTGCATAACTTACTGGTTGCCCCCTGGCACAGTGTTACGCTCACCTGGTCTCTGCGGGGACGTTTGGGCACGGTTGGAGCCCTCCCAGGAATTGGTTCCTCTGGATTGATTTTCTCCCCCAGCTACGGTAATGCGGGCTGCTCGGTTTGCTGGTAGTGCCCCCCTGAGAGAATACGAGAGGCATTGAGATTGGTGTGGTTGGATCGCGATTTCCCTCGGACCCTTCGTTCCAGAATGAGATGAGCAAGCATTTACTCATATAGGCTCACCCGATTTCTTGTGAGGATGAACTCTCCATCCTGCTTCTCATCAGCAGGAGCGCCTGCGGTGGACCTAGTTGCTTCACTGGTCTGTGGGTGAGGCGGGTCAGGCCGCCTGTGACTGTACCACTTTGAAGGTAAGTGTTCTTAACAAGGATTATTGTCCGTATCCTTGTGCAATGTCTTTTCACTGCGATTATTGTCCATAATTCTTGTAATGTCTTTTCTCTCCCCAGTAGGTGTGAAGATGACCACGCGGAGTCGCTGTGTTAAGAGCGAGCCCAAATGGTGCCAAAGAGGTTAGCGAGGCTCTCAATTTAGAAGGTAAATTGACTTTCAGGGTTGAACGCAAGGCTCAGGTGTTGAGCGGCCAAGCATAAGTTATTTATGCAGTTTCTTACCTTGTATGTTCTTTTCTCAAACGGGAAGTGGCTATCCAAAGACCTTTCAGCGATCAGTGATTTGGTGAATTTTGCGAAGATGATGGACGAGAAGAACTCTGCATAGCTAGACGTCCGAACAGGTGAGGATGCACTCCGACTCCGATGGCAATGGGAATCCGGTAAGATGTGATGCGCTGCAAGCGATGGGATTGCAGGAGACAAGTAAGATGTGCACTCGGCGATGATGTTGCTGGAGCCAGGTAAGCTGTGCGTTCGGCGGTGGTATTGCTGGAAGCAAGTATGGTGTGCGCTGAAGAAGATTCACTTGAACCAGGAGAGATGCGCGTCGAGATGATGAGCTGGAAAACAGGTAAGGACTCTGCAGGCGGTGGTAAGCATTACGCTGCTGAAAGCAGACCAAAGCGAAGCACCTTTGCGGGTGGGGCTGGCTTAAATAGCGTGGTCCCGGCCCCTCCCTTTGGTCTCGCCTTGTGGATCCACCTTGCCACTCACAGAGACCCCTGCACATCATGAGCCTGGTGCCAGAGGCGCCAGGACTGGGTCCATTTGGACCCTTTAGATGGCAAAGATAGTGGCCCTTGTCCTGTGGCCATGACACACAGCCAATCGTTTTTTTTTGCACAATTATCCCTTAAAGGTACTCGAACTTGGCTGGGTTAGCCTGCGCTGCTCCCTAGCTATTCTCACCACTTGAATACTGCTTTGCCGCCAAGGGCAGGGCCTACTTGAATAGTGGGAACTTATTCTTCATTGCCTCAAGCACCTTCCTGACTTGCTACAGCCCCTACAAGAAGACCAGCTCTTTTGTTCATCTGCGCGATCGTGTGTTTTTACAACTGTACTGTTGAGCACAAGGCTCCACTCTTCTTAGGGTTGGACTCGAAAGTTAGGGAACGAACCCGGAAGGATTACTTCTGCTATTTGTGTACTGAACGTAACCCTTTTCTTTGCAGGTTGTGGTTATAGCTTATAACTAAATTGCACTAGGAAATGTAATGTATATATACTGTATAGATGAAGGATTGTGCGATATCTGTTTTTCTCATTGCTAAAGTTACTGGTGTCTATTTGGTCCAGCCGACAATAAATGTATAGCTATTTTTCATATACACTTGTCTAAGAGTAATTTGTGGTTCGTTGCTGTGTATGCTCATTGTGGGCTTCCGATCACTCGCACCCCTCCCGAGACTTAGTCTTGACCACCTGCCAAGCTACCTAGATTGGTCTGGCTTGTCCAGAAGGTTCCCCCATTTCACAAAACCGAGGGTGGCCTCCTAAACTTCTGCCCACCAGGTCAGAGTTTAGAAATCCATCTCAAACGCATGTAAAAGGAATGTTTGTGAAGGGGGAGGAGTAGGGGGGTAAATCCAACTGGTTGCTTGTTTGCATGGGTGTTTGTGTGTATGAGTGTGAGAATGTGGTTGGCGATTGAGTGAGTATGCTTGGAGAGAGAGGAGGTAGTGTGGGGGTGGAAAGGAGGTTCCAGGGGTGAACCCCCCCCAAATTCATGTTATTTCTGCTTTTTGAGGGCAGCGCAAAATCGACCGAAATAAATCTGTCTTTATGTGCGGCCTTCAAAAGGCTGAAATTTCGCATAAAACCAGGGTATGAGCTGCACAGACAGCCCCATCTCTGAGCCCAACCTTTGAGGCTTTGGGCGGCTCCATGGTTTTTCCTGCATCCCTGTTATTTCTCCAGCTAATGAGATCTAGATTCCAGGTGAAGAAAGCTGTGGCACATTTAGCTGCATTTAGAACTGCCTTTTTCAGCTGCAACACCGATATCTACTCTTGGCACTGCCTCTTTTTCCAGTGGCATAGATGTTTGCAAGGACAGGTCTAGGAGTAGCAGAGGGGGGGCCAGGCGTAGCAGCTGCTACCCTTGTCAATCCCCAAATGATGTGCCCGCATGATTGGTCAGTCTCTGGGCTGCTGGCTCAAGCGAGCCTGACTGAGCAGTGCAGGTTGCAGGCAGCTTGCATGGTGCAAAGTAGGCTTCCACAGCCACTCCAATGCATCATTGGTGGGGCTTGATCCCCACAGGCCCATGTAACCTGGCACCTTCAGCTTTATACTGGACGGGCAAAGCCAGAGAGAGAATCCGTCCACAACATTGAGCGCTGCGTGCATCCCTTTGCAGTGTGCTCCACTGCATGGGGGAGAGACAGAGTACGGAATCGGAGTAATTCTACCCTAGAAGCACTGGGGCTCTAAATCGCAGCGGTAAGCACGATCTCAGAGAGCGGACATGGGCGGAGGGAATAAAAGAGCAAGAAACTGGCCAAGGAATGGGGAGGGACATCTCCAAGGAAGCCAATCAGCTGTCCTCTTCCTGCGGTGTCATACTCTTTCATCAAACTCTCCATCTTCCGGTCTTAACCTGATCAAATCTCGCAATTCACTGTTCCATCTATTACCACAACACCTTTGCATGGTCCCACCTCTCCTCCCAACTTCAATCAAATGATCTGTAATGCAGTGACCCCCCGAGACACAGACGTAGCGAGTAAAAGGGTCTTGGTTTACTTTTCCTTCATCAGGCGACAAGGATCACAAAAGGACAGGATTCAGGAGGAGGGGGTCCTGATGAAGCCGAGAAGCGGGGTGGCAGAGAGGGGGAGGGGGGATGTGGAGAGACTGACAAGCCAAATGGAGTAAACCTCAATGCCAAACAGCGAACCAGTGAACAGCAGCAAGGGTGAGAGGAACACAAACAGCTGGAGAACAGGATCCCACTGACCGGTACCAAGAGCAACTGGGCTGGACGTAGATGATTGACAGTGGCGGACAGGAGAGAAAGGAAGGAGACAGAGGCAGCGAGCAGACCCCAGAGTTGAGAGAGAGGTACACAGGTGTCAGATACGGGACAAATATTGGGAAACAAAAAGCTTTCAACCAGATTCTGAGTCAGACCTTTGTAACCCATTCGCTGCCGGACACACCATACCTTTTCTAGTCACATTCGTACCCATCTCTTGCCTGCCTACTACAAAATAGAGCCCTGTATTTTTACCAAAACACCTTCATTTCTAGATCTCAGCTTCTGAGGTTTCCCAGTTCTAGTCGGATCCATTTAATTGTTCCTCTTCTGTCTCCATCTGTGCGGTTACCCCACCTCTTTCTTCTTTGATGTAAAGTTCACGAGGGCCCGGTTCAAGGGAAACTGTTCTTTTGGGTCACTTATACGCCGAGGATTCTCAAATCTTTATTTAAATGTTCTCCCCTTTCCCACCACCATTTTCACGGCCTCTCCATTTTGTTAAAGTGACTTGAAATGTACACAAAATCACATAGAAAAGCAACCCGATAAGTTACAGAAATATATTTAAAAAGGTTCAGGTGTAGTTTTATACCCCAACATCCTGAACTTAAAGCTGCAAGTATCAGAATTCATGTCATGCGAGCTGAACACATCATTTAGCAAACATACGCCCAAGACAAAGCACACCCAGAAAAGAGTTACCGCGGGATAAAGAGCCCTGCCTGCAGACACAGGCATGCAGCGTACTATGTATGATTTGTAGAACATGGGATCTTCCAGGAAAAGGCAATGCCCTACTGTGTGTTAAACAGGAACATATCATGGAAGAAACACAGTTTATCGTTCTCAAAAGATGTTAGGAAGGCAACTGGAGCTCTGTATGGTTTTTCAGAAGCAAAACATATGTACCAGTCCTTAACATCCAAACAGTAACACTTATTAAGAGTCTTGTCAGAGACAATGGTTTTTGCAATGATTTAACACTACTAAAGTTCTTCCTATTTAAATGTCCCTGTGAGAACAGCGAGTTTACTTTTTTCCCCCCGATGGAGAGTTATACAGTGAACTTTTCATCAAAGGCATTCTGTCATCAGAGATCCCATGGTGAGGCTATACTGCGGTATCACCCATGAGCGTGATGGCGTGTGCTTCGTCACAGGCTTGTCGCTCTTTTACATTGGTTTACGTTACCGCTTTCTGAACCACTATTTGTTTTCCCTCGTCTTTCCTATATCTCTTCCCCCTCCGCATGAACCCATTTTTATTCGTTCCTACTGCACTATGCGCAGCGGCTTGGCGCTATACAAATACAATGAGATTACAATTAAGCTAAGGGGGCGGTGCAGTCCATGGCTGAAGACTGACGCGCCTCCCATCAGCCTCCGCTGCCATGTTGTCACACAAAGGGCTAAGCGCTGCGAGTCCGACGTCGGGAGCTAAACACACCTAGGTCAGATCTGCACCTGCCACTGTGTACCGAGGGCGTTCCTGGATGCAGGACTGGTCCAGCCTGTGTGGTTTCCCCAATCTTCGTGGAATGGTTGAAAACAATAGCTCAGAAAGTTGTTACACTGTTGAACCCAAACTATTATAACCTTCATCTGCTGAACCTGCAAATGCTGTTTTTTATAATTTGTACGAACTGCTATATGCCTTCTTCAAATGTATGGCCAATTACCAAGCTGTCTGTAACCACGCCGTGATACCCCAGGGTCTGGGCGTGTAACGAATGAAAAAATAAATAAATAAAATAAATACATGTAAACCAGCGCAAGCAGGCGCTCTCTGGGCATCCGGGAACATGGGGAAGGTACAAGAACCTTCGGGGGGCTTTCATAAGGAGCGATGGGGTACACTCAGAAGGTACTGCAAGGACATGCCACAGGCGACCCCCCTGCGAAAGTCAGGGGTGCCCGCGGGTGGCATTCATAAGGAGATGCCAGGAGCACCCATGGAGTGCGTTCACAAGTAAAGATAGGTGGAGCATCTGATGAAATACCTAGTGAGGGCCCGGACACCCAGTGACGGCCTTCCGGGGAAAGCAACAGCGCCACTACGAGGGAATTCACAACAAATCCAGGGGGTGCCCTCGGCCAGCATTCAGAAGCAAAGATGCTGCATTCCAAATCAGAGCCAGGGGCAGCCACCTAGAACATTCATAAGTTGAGGGGTGACAAGCAAACACCAGGGGCCCCCTCTGGGGCTATTCAGAGGGTGCCCCGACTTTGCTTGGGGCACCCTTGGAGGTCATTACTAGAGAATGCTAGAAACACACTCTGATGGCATTGTCAAAAGTGTGGGTGAGAGGGAGAACCATTTGAGGGCACAGAACCAGGGCAGACATGGAAGGCATTAAAAAAAAGTTCGAGGCAATCTATGAAAGCTTAACTTGTTGGGATGTGTAATGCCCACTCTTAGTTACATATAGGGGAGACTGTGCAATCCAATACAAGCAAATATAGTGGCTTCCCTGTCATTTGACCCAAGAAGGGACTGTGTGCAGGGCCTTAAGTGGGCCATGTCTTACCAGGGTGGGGTGGGCCTCAGAGGGCTTTTAAGTTCTGGATCGAGTTTGGGTCCAGACAACTGGAAGATTGCCCCTCGTCCTCAGACTATGGGCAGTTCCCACCACTGCCCTTCCAAAATGCAATAAGCATTGGCAAAGGTTTTGTTTTTTTGTGTTGGCATGGGATAGTTTGACGAGTCGGTGGATCACGTCACTGCTCCCCATAGGAGAGCCCATCCCTGTGAGGCAAGGTAGGCGAGGCCGCTACCGGATATTCCCCCTCATGGGGCTGGTGACACCCGTTACATGGTGGAACTCCCTAACCTTCTTACCTTTGAGTCCCAGAAATCCCTAAGATCTGTAAGAAAAGCCTCTGACAGTACCCCTGTATGTCATTGTGACACTCCTCCTTTTCTTTCTATAAAACCGAATTCATTGTTTATCGGAAATACTGTGAAGAAGAAGATAACGGAAGTTATACAAACTACTCTTTCATGTGACTTCCAAAGTACTAAGAAGAGGTGGCCCTGAGGAGGCCTGAAGAGTGCATCGTTGATACAGACAAGGGACTTTGACATTGCAGCGGGGAGGACCCAGCTACCAACCATTAAAATAGACAAAGGACTGCCTGAAAGGGAACCAAGGAAACCCGAGAGAAGGCAGTGTGTAGAAGCAAGTAAGTTCAAACCAGGCAACTAAGATGCGAGACGGAGAAACAAGTCCTCGGTCGAGAGGATGTGGCTGGAAGATCGGAGGAAGCCTCTGGAACTAGAAAGAGGCCATACTAATACAGAAGAGAGGATCCAGCTAACCGTGGCGTGACCTTAGCGAGGTGGACCATTGGTGCCTTAACAATGTCAATACCGATGAACCAGAGTCCCTGCAGAACCAAAACAGGCTGATAAAAGGGAGGAAAGAGTGGCAGCAAACGGCCAAAGCAAAAGAGGCCCCAACGTCCTAGGACGAATCAGTGACGTGTTACCAGGAAGAAAGAGGTAACCAGATCTATAGTAGACCTGGTGTGGGCTTGAGGGAGAATAATGAATGCATTGGGCAGGATCTCCCTCGTCTCAGTAATTCTTGGTAAGCTAATCAAGACATTGGGAGTGATCTCACTCATCTCATTAATTGTGGTAAAAACTGATCAAAGATCGGAAAGCTTCGGGAGGGGTTTCCTTCATCTCTGTAATGGTTTCAAAAGTAACCAAGAGGGACTAAAACCTGGGAGTGATCTTCATTGGAGTAAGAGGAAACAAAGTGGAGTAAGCATCGGGAGTGATCGCCTTCGTCTCAGTGATTCTGACAAAAATTACCAAGGACTCTGGAGTAGTTTCTCTCACAACAATGATTGGGGTTACAATAAACAAAGTTAAGTAGGAACACTTAAATACAACTCTGGGGAAAGCCTGGAGAGAAGTACAAAGCTTAATAAGAACTGTTAAGAAATATTGTGAACAAGAGTCAAGTGAACCAGGAGAAGGAAGTCATTCTTCTGGCCTCCCAATACAGTTTTGTTGATTCAGATACTAGAGCAATGGTTGCCAGAGATATCACCAAAGACACTTGATTATTGGATCAGGAGGAGGGAGTCATCCTCCTGGTATTCTGTTTCTTCTTAGGTAAGACTTTTAAAACACAATCAACAAGGCGGATATCAGTGAACCCGGAGAAGGAAGCCATTCCCCTGGCGTTTTTGATGTTGTTTGTCTGTATAGCGCTAGGGCTAGAGTTGGGTAGTTTTAGACAGAGGACAGGATTTTTTCATTTGGACAACCACCCTGATGATAAAGCACCCGAGTATTAGTTAGGTAGGGAATGCCCTTTAGAATAAGGAGTGTTAGGCCTTTTTTTCTTATTGTTTAATAAAGAAGCGTACATATCATGCCACCTCTTTGTCCGACTCCTTCCTCCAGCATGACACAAAAGGCACTTGACCGGCACTGCCGCAGCGGTATTTACTGGCTATTGATGGTAGCTGAAGAGAAAATGGTTGGAGTACCTGGTCATCTAATGGCAGTAACAGGCAAATGCCTAATATTTATACAGGAGTCAAAACTGTTAGCTTTGCCAATGCTTGTTTTTAACAGGACTTCAGTGAAGGACACTCCTAGTACTTTTATATCGAGTGGCTGAAGGCAGAACTGGTTAAAACATTGTTATTACACAAGCGACATGTTTACAACTCTGAGTGAAAAATTTGACGGTAAGAAGGAAGCTCAAAGAGTCCCCACAAGTAGGCGCTTTAGGAGGGACGGGAACTGGGTGGGAAAGGGCATAGGAATTAGCATGACCGTGGGGAATCAATGGGTGGGCCAACAACCAAACACCCACAAGCTGTGTGTCCCTCCTCATATGCCATTTCCCCCTATGTGTACTCTAATGCAATAATGTTGGCTTACAGGGGGCTCTAAATTGCCACCTAATAGCCCAAAGTAAAAATGTATTTGCCTTTCAGACAATAACACTCACAGACCACAGACGAGTTCTGATGAACTTTGAGTATTTGAGAATGTCAAAAGAAGAATTAGAATACATTTAAAAATCATCCGTAATTGGGCAAAAAGAGAAAGTTTTTATCTTGTGTGGAAGTTTGGTTTGTGGTGTGATGGGTACTCATGGATTTCCAGCGTCAGCTTCTGCCTACTGGGTGTTTCCCTGTATTAAGACATCCTGGGAAGTCCCCAATTACACAGAGGTTCTGGGGCCAGATTAAACCGGACTCAATAACGGAAATAGACAAAATGCAAGGCAAAACCAGCTTTATTATCATCCAAATAATGCAGGGAGAGCAAACAAGCATAGAAAGTTTTGGAGCTCTCCATTAATGCAACAGAAGCAATGGATTAAATACTCAAAACCTGTAATTGCTGATATCACAACATAATCTCGAAGTACAAAATGTACACGGACTAGGAATTGGTTAAGCGGATTGGCTACATATAGACTTTATAAGTGTAAAATATTTCATTGGGTTATGACAATCTGATGGCTCCCCCCAAGACCACCGCTAAATTGATAACAGTAAAATAAATAAAAAACATCTCTACGATAATCTATTGGTTGGCATAATGGGAGGCCGAACACCAGGGGTTTTGTTTGGTTGGCTCTCTACCAACTAACTTTGGACAACTGACAGGTCATCAAGGCATGAGCCGGGCAGGAGTAAGGGGAAGAGAGGTCCATGGACTGCTTTTCTTTCAATAAAAGAAGATACCATCCCTCATTTCTCGGACATGAGGCAGGGCGATTCCTTTGTATTTGGCCTTGTGAAGCGTCTAGTGTCTAGGTGTATGTGTAGGGAGCATATCAGGTGTCCTACCTGTGTTTGTTGCTAATGAAAAGACAGTGCTCTTCAATTATGAGTCACGTGTGAGGAGACCGTGTGTGGCATTATTTCACCCTGCATTTATTAGGATTTTACCTAATATTGGTGCGAGTGTTCTGTTTTTATTTGTTTATCACTGGGGACGCTCTTGACCTATTCTCCACGGGCGCTTTTGGCTTACGATTGTCCACCACCTGGCTTACAAAGGCTGGTTGTACTTTTATAAGACCTTTATTAATCCAGGAGTACCCTTCTTGTGTCCTGGGAATCGCAACCACATGCCTTCACTTCAACGTTCTGACCCTCCCTTAAATCACGGTAACCTTGGCTGGGTTGTCAGCTCCTGCCTGAGTGCTGCATGGACATATATTTTGTTATTTCAGCATTTTTAATTCTCATGAAGCTTTGAGGCCTTTCGTTATATATAAGCGTTTTGTGACTTCCATTTTGGAAATGATGGCTTCCCATTACGGTTTCGTTTCTATGTTAGTGAGCTATATTTACGTGTCGTTCATGCTGTATTCAGCTTATACATTTGCTTAGGTTAGTATTCTTCATGTCTTATGGATGCCATGTTAATTTTCTTCATGTATAAATGCATGTTACCTAGTGTTGGCGTTCTTTATGCCGAGTGCACCTTTGCTTTGTGTGTAATGCATGGACATGCATGGTCAAAATGTTGGTTTGGTTTTACTCGTGCCATCTTCAGCTTTAGATTGTGTCCATCTCTTGTGGTACCTGCCTGAGATAAGGCTGGCACGGTTGTCTTAGTGAGTAACGTTTCTCACTTGTGAAACATTGAGCTGGGGGAGGGGAGGAAGCTATGGATGGAGTATTGATCTGCCTCTCAACCCTTGACACCAAGCAGCAGGTTTTAGCCTCTGCTCATTGAATCTTAACTTCAAACCCTGCCTTGTTTTGTTAAAAATAGCTTCCATCTTCTTTAATGGACAACCAGCCTATCGCCTTGGGAGACTTGGGGGTAGCGAGCCCATAGTGCCACAAAAATCAGACACAGTGACATCAAAGATAAACTCTGCATGAGTTTAAGGTATGCATAAACGCACCACTTCTGTGGACATCTGCCGCAGGGACTGCTCTCCATCCACACACTTTAGAATGCAGCTACGACGGTCTAGCTGGTCACATAACTTCGCACTGAAACTCCAGACTTGCCTCACCACCCGACAACCTTATGACAAATTCCGTCTAGCTGGGTACACATCGAGTCTCCTGCACGAGTGTGGTCATGACTGCCAACAGCACCCGCACACGTACCTGACCTCTGGGTTGCTTACTGGAGCCTAGCCAGCCCTACTAAATCCTAATCTCGGCCAAAAGCACACACACATCCTAAAGTCTGCTCTTAGGATGATTTCCCAGACCTGGTCTTCGGTTCTTGAGAGCGTTACAACCACAAAGCGCATGGAGACCAAACAAATAGGAAAATAGCGCTACATAAATGATGACTACAATACAAGTAAATTCGAGAGTATAGATTTCAATTGCTTAAGTGGGGATTGGGCTGAAAAGGTGGGATGGGGCCACAGTTCTGTCTTGGTGGTGGGGTGTACACCTACATTGATACACACAGATGCATACAGCAATCGCAGTGCACTATTTAGCCATCTTACTGACATGGGCCTGCGGGGTGCAATTGTGTGCATGCATCAGGCACTTTAACGCCATGAGCTACCCTACGAGATTATAAACCTGCATCGACCCATTCTGATCAGATTTCTGTTTTTTCCATTTGAATGATTTTAGTCGGTTTTCTGGTCAGTAGATTTATTTAAAAAACACACTTCATGCAACATGAAACTTCTTGCAGGCACCTCTTTGGCCCCTACTTTAGTGACACAGACCACACCGCTTTTCAAGTATGATCAGTTTCTTGCAGTTCCTAGGCTACGCCCATTATACAGTTTTGGAGCTGGTTAAGGCCCCCAGTGTTCTACTTCTTGTCCAATTCATGTTGCTCATTGGGACGGATTTTCTCTGACAGGGTTTGAACCCAGGTGGTCAGGACCAACGTCAACAGACTTAGCCACTGCAGCACTGGAGCGTGTTACCATGGCACTTGTGAACATGTGTGTTAGGATTGCGCTCTGCAAAAAAACGTTATTACAACTTTGAAGTTTAAAAAGGTGTGCACCTTTTATACTTCTCTTGGCACATCATAGGACTCGCTCACCTTTCCTTGGGTTACTTTCTAGTTGTTAATTTATTTATCTCCCCCCCCTGCCCCCACCCCGGCCCCCACTCGCTGGTGGGATCCCTTAGGGAGTCATGTCCATTTCCAGCATGGATGCTACTCACAGCTCGGCCTCTCTGGAGAGGGAGGGGCATGCCATGGACTCCAAGCTGTAGAAGGGGACAGTGTCCTTCTCCGGAGGGAGTGGCCCAGATGGATTTTCTGTCTATGCGTGCAGCGAGCCTCTTTTGTACCTAAAGGCCTATTGTGCGGGTAGTGTGCACCCGCTGTGACTCACCGCCTCGCAGGTTCCTGGCACAGAGGGCGAGATCTCTTTGGCATTTTCTCTAAGGTTCCCAGGCAGACAACGAGCTGCAACGTGACTCCCACACTGGGCTTTTAATCACTGGGGTAAAGGGCAAAATTCAAGGCTCGGCAGTAACACCTTCCAGGCCGGCCTGGGAGCGCCAGCACAAACCCTCCTCTGGGGTGCAGTGGAAGGCCTCTGCTGTTGGCTGCAGTATTAGGCCTTGCGCCAAAGAGCCTCAAACCTAGGAGCAGGGTGAGAAGCAGCATAACCAGGCAGACATCAAACCGTGTGGAGATTCTATGTCGAGACGGAGGCAAGCATTAACCTTCATCTTCTCTTTATTCTACTCTCCAGCAGTTTCAACAAATAACGTACATTTTAAATTTCTTCTTTTAAAATAACACTTTTATTTTACAAAACTTCAAGTCCCATCATTCCTTGTAGTCCCAGTCTCTTCACCATGTGACCTAGTCCTTCCTCTTCCTTTCCTGCTCTCCAGAAGATAAGTACTATCCTAAATTAGCTGCGTAATACGTTTTTACCTTAAGATTAAACAGGAGATAAGCTAAATTACAGTTAATTTAATGCATGGGGATTATATGTATGCCCTCGAGCACGGCGCGGCAGCATTACAGATTTTTAAACAATAATAATAAGAGGAGTCGGCGGCCCCGTGCCGCACTACTCCGCACCTCAGAGGCTTGCCGATCTCTCATAAGCAGTCATTCGCGGTGCACAGTTTGCGCCGAAGAGCGAACAGCCCCCACCCTTGTGGGGGTTGAGCAAGCGGGAAGTCAATTCCCCGACCGCGTCAGGAGAGCAGCCAGTCCGCGTGAGAAGAGCGAGCTGCCCCCACCTTTGGGGAGCGGGAGCAGGCGACGAGAGCAGCAGTAAGCTGACGTCTAAGCCAAGAGTGCGGCCCCCACCTTTGTCAGGGCGGGGCCGCCTACAGGCGGCAAAGCCAATGACTGAGCTCAGAGCTAGGAGCCCCCACCCTCAGGGGGCGGGGCCACAGCAGAAAACCTCTGAGAAAGCTTTCTAATAAGAAGCAAAGACATAATGCGACGCTACAGAGCATTTACAAGCTCATCTAGCTCACAGGCAGTATCACAGAGCATATAAACATTGTATTTCTACACGTGGGATACAAGAATTGTCCCTGGACAGACCTGCACACCAACAGTCACAGTGCAGACAAGGTGCAGCCTCACAAGCAGAAGTGAATTAGTGGACATGCCACTACACCTGAAAAGGTATTGTCAAGGCACCTAACAGCACTAAGCATGGCAAACTTGAGTGGAGTGAAGAAGAACAGGAGGCAGTCTACCCAGAAGACTTAGCCTATAGTTTCAAGGAAGTGCTGGGGGATTCACTGAGGCAGTGGCTCAGGGGGTCAGACCCCTACAGGAAAGACTACAGACTATAGAGTTGTATTTGAGCCACAAAGACAAGAGCACCAGGCTGGAAGAAAGCACGTCCACAAGGTTCACACCAAAGGACCCCAAGGGGTGTAATAAGGCCCGGAAGAGCAAGGACTCTTCTGACCCCCCCCCGGGCCAAATGGAAGGGGCAGGTGCAATGGCCACAGAGGCTTCAGATGCTTTCAATAGATTGAGAGAAGCGTTCATGAAAGAATCACTGGTGCCGAGCCTCGAGACCCCCTACCCAGGGGACGATAATATGGGCAATACAGAAGAAGGTTTCCCAGAAGAGGAACTATCAGACTGCCCTACCTCTGCACAGGAGGATGCCTATAAGGACGGAGTCGAGGGAAGACAACCTGCGCCAAAGAAAAGGCTGCGGAAATTCCATAATTTGGAGGAGGAAGAAACCTCAGACACGCTCCATCCAGAGGATATCAGGAATCCAAAATCCTCCGAATGGGTACCTTCACCGAGGGTCGCAAAGTATATGAAGTATATGACCCAAAGATTGCAGAAAGCACTGGAGAAGGAAGTCAGACAGAGAATGAGAGAAGAGAGTCCAAGATGAGAACTAGAGGTTATCTTTTGTCTCCAGGAAGGGTATAGATCGCTCATGGAAAAGCTGCCAAGAAAGGGTCCTCGACCTAGTTGGGCCTCTAGCAAAAATAATGGACCTAGCAGAGCGTGCAAAGGACACAGGAGAGGAGGTGGACCCAGGAGTCCTGGCGAACTGGGCTCAGAGAGCTGTATGCCTTCTAGGCAATGTGAATTGTGCAATATCGTCCGAACGCAGGAGAGGGCTCCTGCTTATGATCGATCACAAACTGGGAGATCTATCATCATATGAAGCATGCGAGGCAGCTCAGGGACTATTGTTTGGAGAGACTTTCGGCAAAGAAATGGGGAGATTCGTAGGAACCTACACTTCCCTAGAGAAGGAACAAGCCTCCATGAAGAAAATCTTCCCCAGAAGAGTTTTTGGCAGGACCGGTCGGTTCAGAGGTCGAGCGACCGGTTGCTACCAGGCATTCAGAAGGCCTCAGGGCAATAGAACACAGTACTGGGAGAACAGACAGCCAGACTCCTCCTTCCCGCCGAGAGGCCGTTTCCCTAGAGGAAGGCGAAGTACAGGACAGGGAAGAGGACAGACCTTCGCCACAGGTGAGAGTTTTTAAGTACCCACCAGTAGGGGGGGGGGGAGGACAGCGGTATTCTGGGAGAGTTGGTGTTCGCTTTCCAGCGATGCCTGGGTTCTGCAGACACCGAAAGGCATGTGTATAGAGTTTACAGACACTCCTACCAAATATCAAGCGCCCCGTCCTCTAGCCTCGACGCAGACAGAGAAAGAGTTATTACACGCACAGCTGCAGAGCCTAGCGGAAAAGCAAGCGATCGAGCCGTGCAAAGAGCACCCAAAATTTGTGAGCAATATGTTTCTGGTCCACCGAAAGGACAAAGTCAGGCCAGTGATAAATCTGAAAAGCATGAAAAGCTGGGTGGTCTACAGCCATTTCAAAATGGAAGGGACTCATCAGCTCAGAGACACACTCAGACAGAGCGACTGGCTAGCAAGGATAGTTCTGAAAGATGCCCATATGACAATACCGGTGCAAAAAGATTTCCGTCCCTTGCTAGCATTCGACTGGGACGGGCAATTATGGCAATTTGCGACGATGCTGTTTGGACTAGCATCAGCATCATGGGCATTCACGAAGATCATGAAGCCAGTAGCAGCAGCGATCAGGGAGAAAGGGATACGAATGATTGTATATCTGACGACATCCTGCTGATGGCCAACAGCAGAGAGACCCTGCTCTACCAGACCGACTTGGTGGTGAAGCTCTTGACCTCCCTTGGCTTTCTAGTGAATCGGGAGAAGTCAGAGATGAAACCAACGAGGAGGATAGAATTCCTAAGGTTTATTATAGACACCAGGACAGCAACCTTAGAACTCCAAAGCAGAAACATAAGAGACATAAAAAGGGAAATAAGAACATGCCTCAGAAAAACAGTTATCTCGCTTCACACAATAGCGCGAGTGTAGGCTTACTAGCAGCATCGATGCAGGTGATTTCCAGGGCCACTACAGTACCGAGCCGTGCAGAGGCTGAGGATAAGACACCTTCACAAAGTCTACATTATCACCAGCTAGTACACATAGATCAGGAATCCAGAACAGAGCTGGAGTGGTGGTTGGCAAGCATGGAACGGGTGAGCCATCTTCGGCGACCGTCCAGACTTAATAATAGAATCAGACGCCAGCAGAGCAGGCTTGGGAGCCCGATGCGTAGACCTCCAGACAGGAGGAAGGTGGAGCACAGAAGATCTCCAGTTACACATCAACTGTCTGGAACTGTTAGCCGGATCCTTTGCGATCAAGGCTTTTACAAAAGGAAAAGTGAATTTTTGTATTCTGTTGAAAATTGACATTTCAGCAGTCAAGTACATCAATCACTTAGGAGGGACGAGATCCAAGTTATTAGTGGAAATAGCCAAAGACCTTTGGCATTCCTGCCTAGAATCAGGGATCTCAGTAGTGGCCGAATACCTGCCAGGTTTGTTGAATGTAATAGCGGACTGGAACTCCAGGCACCTCTCAGACTCCAGTGACTGGATGCTGGACCGAAAGATATCCCAGCAACTGGAAAAAAGTTGGGGCCCAGTACACACAGATCTGTTTGCATCCAGACTGAACGCACAGAAGGAGAGGTTCTTCAGCTGGAGATTGGACCCAGCAGCAGCCGGAGTGGATGCCTTCCTGCAGGACTGGAGAGAGCAGACACTCTACGCATTCTCTCCGTTCATCATGATGAGCAGAGTACTGGCAAAAGTATGCAGGGAAGCAGCGAATCTGATAGTACTAGTTCTGATATGGAAATCCCACGTATGGTTTCCAGCGCTCATGGAGCTAGTAGCAGACTACCCGAGAGTACTACCTCGAGGAGAGAACCTTCTCACGGACCAGTTGGGTCATATCACCCTCTGAGAGTGAAGGGGATGCTGCCAATGATGGCATGCAGGATAGCAGGAGACACTGGAATCTCGCAGGGATTCCGGAACAGGCTGCAAGCCTCATCGCCGAGTCATGGGATCCTTTGACTAGACGGAGCTATGACGCAGCTTGGAACAGGTGGTCGACATGGTGCAGAAGGAGAAGTATTCATCCCGTTTCTGCCCCTCTAGTTGAAATACTGAATTTTTTAGCGGAACTCCTACAAGATGGTAAAGCGTATAGAATAGGAGTGTATAGAGCCGCAATTTCAGCAGGCCACCTGCCAGTGGAAGGAGTGCCGGTAGAAGAGAACATAGCAGTGATACGATTTCTAAAAGCAACAAGATTTAGGAAGCCACCACAGCCGAGGTACGAAGTTTTATGGGACATATCAGTAGTGCTGAAACTACTAGCAGATTGGCCCAGTAATAGATATCTGTCGTTAGGAAAGCTTTTGGGGATACTAGCTATGCTACTATGCATGGTGTGATGCAGGAGAGTGGCGGACGTCAAAGCACTAGAGGTAAATAGAAAGACATATGGTACAGAAGGAGTAATGTTCAATCTACCCAGAAGAACAAAAACAGATTCCTCCACGATCATGCACCCCTACGTGCACGATCATCCGAAGTGGTGCGTAGCCACGTGCATAAAAGCGTACGAGAGTAGAACAGCAGAACTAAGACCAGTAGGGACAACCCAATTCTTAATAGCGCGCAGGAAACCACACAAAGGAGTAGCGACACCCACTATAGCGCGATGGGTCAGAGATATCATGAGCCTAGCGGGAATAGACCTGACAAAATTTGGAGCACATTCTGTTAGAGGAGCAATGGCCTCGAAAGCGCTAGGGCAAGGCGCAGCTTTGCAAGATATTATGAAAGCAGCAGATTGGGCTAGCGTTACAACGTTTAGAACGTTTTATTTTCGACCAATTAACACAATAGCAGAATTGGTAGTAAGAAGCTTTGAACAAGCTTAATGCTCGCCTCCGTCTTGACATAGAATGAAGATTCCCCCTGCTAATAGCGTAGGGAGCTCTTGATTCTATTAAAGACAACCCCCCTGAGCCGCACAACAAGCTATACACAGTGCTTTAAGTGGGGTAGGGTGGCGTAAAACCTGAAGGCGTGGCCTAAAGAAGAGCATGTAAAAATGAACAGGGGTGGTCTTGTCTACATAACTAAGCGCATACTGCAACACTGCTGGTACAACCAAAACGTGTGGTCCTGGGCTAAACATTTAATTGCACTAGTGAGAATGAGGCTTTTTAAAAAGAGAGAAAGTTGACTGCTTTTAATATAAAATACAAGCAGTCCTTGCATTCGGGGAGGGGGGCCTACAAACAACTTTTTTACTCCAGGTTTTTTTTTTTTACTCAGGGGTTTGTATACCACTGCCATTGCCCAATGCAGCCAGAGTATGATTGCATAGCCCAGTGCCTGCATGTGGGTGTGTTGCCGACAGGGTAAGGTGACAGGTAGAAGATGTTGGCTATGAAAGCGCACAGGGGAGGAGCAGGGCAGAGGCTGTGTGTGTGTTAGGGTTTCACTGATAGGCCAAAGTTGTTCAACACCTTTGTGTCAGTTCTCAGCTCTGTTATGTTCATGTAAATCCTATAACAGCCCCTAAAATAACTCCCCAGGCCAGCACCCGCCACCACTAGCACCCCCCTTTATTCTTTTCTTTCTCTCTTTATCTTTCTCCTGCCTCCTAGCCACTCGTCCCTTCCTCCCTTGCCCCTCCTCCTCTCACTTGAGTGAACAACTCCTCTGCCCGCTCAGAAGACCTCCCGCCTCCCCGCATTCCCTCACCTGTCCCTCCTGCCTGTACTTATTCTGACATCTGTCACTGCCCCCGGCATTGTGTCCCTCTCCTGCCGAGCTTCCGGCTGCCCCCCTGGTTTCCCGCTTCCCCCGGTGTCTGTCCCACCGTGGGCTGGGCCTCTCCACTGCTCTGTGCAGGACCGTTGTAACTTCGTTGTGCGCACTGTCCCGCCCTGGGGAACCTGTCCAGCCCTTATAAAGACAGCCATGCCACGGCAAACTTATTGGGGCCGCCCCTTTTTTCCCCCTCGCTCTTTTTTCTTTTTAAGTCCAAAACTAAGCTAAGGCATAGAAGGCTGGGCACATTTTGTGTCCTGTCATGGGTTTAATGGGTCAAACATTAACACCCTTTTGTCTCCACTCCTGTTGTGCTTGTTACTTTCAGTCCTATGCTGTAAATGGCAGTGTGAGTGGAGACAAAAGGGTGTTAATTGTAGGTGGGACGCTGTGCGTTTCCTGAGCTGTGATCAACACAAGTGCCAGCCAGCCACAGCTTCCCGAAAACTAGTTTGAGCGAAGCTGTGACTGCCCTGAACTTCTGTCAGTCACAGCTGCCTGACTTGATGACGGCGGGCTCATCTCCCATTGCGGCTGCGGTCATGATGCAACAATGACCCACCGTCAAGTGGTGGGACCCACGGGCCCTGGCTCAGCCTGCCTTTTTGGAGACTGCCGGAACCCAGCCCGGCAGGCCACAGCCCACTTAAAGCACTATATACGGTGCGTGTACCCAACCCAATTAAAAGTCATAATTGGGTTGGGTACACGCACAGCACTTTAATATGTACCATTAAGTGAACTCGGAGCAGTATTTTACTACTCATTGTAGTAAACACATATGATATGATACGATTGGTTATTTATAACACGCTTAATACCCAGAGGTTTCTTAGCGCACACCCGGGGAATCGCTGTCGAGCATGTTGCCCCTGAGCTATCCTCCCGAGACTACAGGCTAACTCTCAGTCACATCCTGTCATACCTCCTACCAATGACTGTATTACCCCCTCCCACTTCCACTAGCCTAAACCAACTCACAAAAAGGTGTGAGCCAGGTTTCTCTTCTGATAAAGTGAAGTAAATAATACAAAATTCGCTTTAGCCACGAGAGACGTAAGAAACACTTTGGCCGCTAGCATGCACTATATAAATGCTTAGTATTACCATCAACATTGCAACACTGAGATCTGTTAACGGCCTGTAGGAAAATGTGTCAGCCCAGGAAAGCAAGGCAGAGTGATGTGTAGCGATTTGGCCAGGGTCACATACTCGGTCAAGTGGCGACGCTGGGATTTTGGCCTGGGATTCCTAGTTCTCCAAATTGTACATCGGGTAGTGCACTGCATCTGCTTCCATTCCAGTGTATGTTTTACATCAACGTGCAACGCTTCCTCCATAGCGGCCGTTCAAAAGTGGCACTAGTAGTGTGTTTTCAATAGCGCCGACTCATAGCACCCAACCACATGGTAAATCCACAGGCCGCGCTGGTCATTGGGTAGGCCCTTGCCGGATCCAAGATCTGGCAACGGGCACCAGATGTGCAGCCGGATCTCGGGATCCGGCCAGAGTCAGCTGCCGCAAACCGCAAACCCATGCTCTGCGCTGTGTTACTTTGAAGAAGAAAATGAAATAAATTAAAAAGTGCTTGTGACGTCACAGAGTAGTGGGGGCGGAGCAGCTCATTGCCACCATGAGCCCTCTGCTGGCTCCGCCCCCCTACGTGTACAGAGCAGGACTTTGATAAAGGTCACAGCTACGGGTAAAGCTAACTATAACTTCCTCTGGTGACCCCATGCAAGGTGTCACCAGAGGAAGTTACAGTCCTCAGCCACGACCCGGTTTATTTATTTATTTAGGCAATGTTTGTTGTATCCTTGTATCCGACAAACATTGCATGAATAAATAAACATCCCTATTAACATTGAAACTATCCCACACGATGCAGCACCCAACTGCTTCCAGAGGGGAGCTGTAGGAGCTGTGCCGGGTGTGGTTCAAGTAAAAGAACACGTTGCTTATGGCAACCAGAAACCGGCAGGTTTTAAGAAGGAGGTTGCAGGACAATCCCTCGGTTTAAACCAGGATTTCCCCACAGATTATCTGCTCTTTCACCATTAGCTAGAGTCATTGCTCTTCTTAATGATTCTTTCACAGTCTGCCTAAACTACTCCTAGGCATGGGCTCAGATCACAGTCCAGACTAACATTGCTGCTGGTAGTTTATGTGCACAGATGTACGGTCTGCTTCCATGTTTGAATAGTGCCCAAGGGGGAGATAAAATGGGATGCAAGTTGTGCATTTTACTCAGCAACACTGCTCAAAACTATTATCCACACAGTGAAGTAACTCCTCACCAGTGCCATGGAAGTGGTTTAAAGTAGCATTGATATATAGTTTGGAAAAGAAGCAGCGTGAAAGAAATTGCGCCATTTTAAACTATTATTTTGGGTATTTCCTTTGATCGGAGGTCAACTGCCAGCTCGGTCCCCTAAACCCCACCTCCTCGGGCACCACTCACCGCCCCCCCCTCCCCCCATCCCCAAACTCCACCCCCCATCCCGGCCCTTGTGGGATCCCCCACCACATTTTTTCCATTTCCACTAAAGTAAACAGGACAATATAAGACATCTTCGTAAAAACATTTTATGTGAAAAAAGTATAATCACTTATGGAGAAACAGCATGTGTATTTGGCAAACATGATTGCACGAGATCCAGAAAAGAATGTGGATTAAAAATGAATCCATGGTATTCTCCAAAAATGAACCTCAAATCAAAGGAAGGGAAATAACTTTGCATTGAGGAACTATTTGGGAAGTTCAAAACGAAAAAAAGAAACAGTTCCACAAATCATTTAGGGATTGACTGATGTGGTGTGTTCAGATGCATGCACACGTATATACCTTAACATTCATGGACATTATGATAACATAGCACAGTGGGTTGAGGGCCTGCTGCTGGGGGGTTGAGGGAGGGTCTGTGTGTGTGGCTCAGATCTGAATCTTGGTTGGTGGGGCATGAGGTTTCTTTCTTTTGATGTTAACAGAAACAAACGTCAAGTATTCATTACTCCATTTTGATAACATGGATAGAGAATACAAATGTGGGGCTCGTTGATAACGCGCACAAATGTGGCCACACTCCTTATAGTCAACTGCCATCTACTACATCCAATCCCCAGGCAACACATATCCCTCCAAGAACAGTGTGCCATAGATTCGTAGAAGGCTGCATGAAGAGTATTTTAGCCAGAAACTGTAGGATGTAGTTAGAATAAGATTTCCCAATTAGCAATGTGGAGAGGAGGTATAAATGGAGTGTGTAAAGGAGCAGGTGCACAAGTCATCGCTAGCTCCTGACCCCCAACCCCCTCACCTTTGCCATACTGGAACAGCAGAAGAACCCTATGTGGGACGCCAGGTATCATCCCAATACCGCATCGAGTGTATGAGAGATGATGTGCACTGAGACAACCGTACCGAATATACCCTCGCACTGAAGGGGTGTAAGGATGTCGGCATACACCATTGGACATCAGAGTCATCAGTGAAATCTGACGACAGCAGTGACATCATGAAGGGAAGACAAGGAAACACACTGAAACAGTACGCAAATACTCCAAGAATAAAGAAGTAACTGAAGTAACAAGAGAACCGTGTAATCAAATGTGAAGAAATTATATATGCGAAGAAGAGAAAGTAACCTGTTGACTAATAAATGTATAAACGCAGAAACGCAAAGTAGATGAGGTGTATAAAGGCTTGCAGCAAAGGAAAATATAACGTGGCTAGAACGGCCATGATGGGAAGATGGACGTCGGACTTGTATTACAATCAAGCTACTTTGGAGACAGACCAGGTATGCAGTCAGGAGATCATAGAAAAACAGCTTGGCTTAAGGAATAAAGAGTCTATTGGCCTGGGATCAAGGGTGATATTTCAAGGAATAATTGCAAGGTACAGGGGAGTCAGGAGGATAAGCCATGTAGGTAAGATATATGTCTCTTAGATTAAGCAAAGGAGAAAACCTCTGCAAGAGCCAAGTATTGAACAATTAAGGATTCAGGAAACCCATGTAAAATGGAGTGAGAAAGTCTCCAGAGTCCATAAAGCGTAATGACACCCAGCTCAAGTGAATTAAGTAGCAGTAAATAGAAGGTCGAGATGGACACATTTGTGATCTCCTCACGTGATTCAGAAGTCGAAAACAAGGGCTATTCATTAAGCACAAAGAGAATGGTGTGCCTACACTCCCTTGAATGTCCCAGAACAGAGAATAGGCTTCCAGGTCAACTACAAAGGATAATCCTGGCTTAGGGCGTGACCGATTAGAGGCGATGGACTAATGGGAAAGTGGGGAGTAGTCAGACGTTGATTGCAGCACCTGAGTTTTGTTTTGCTTACGTGCCGACAATGAAGGTTGGCAAAGCATTCCAACCAATCAGAGGGTCTATGTAGCAGCATGCTATACAATGTTGCAAAGACCAACCCACTGCCATTTCTCCGCTATAAATCAGTATTATACGTATTAGGAGATGGTTCAAGGCATGCCCACCAGAGAAGGGGGCGTGAATGACGTTATGAACACTTATCCAGAATATAGGCACATCTGTTCCCTTAACCAATCCCTCCATTCAATAGGGTTTTAGTTTGCCAACTAGGATTTATTTTAATTTTTACATTAATAAAGCGCATAAAGCAGCCCTGGGGCATCGGTGCGTTGATGACGCACATCCAAGTATAAAACCTTTGTATAATCACACTTGGGCGCGAGTGCGTGAATTACTGCCCGTTATTCAGCAGATTGCCACACTTTATTTCTATGCTGATAATAAAGTACTATTTAGCCGTATTTTTCTAGTCTGTCCAGTTAGTTGGGTCAGAGGCTATTATTGGTGATTCCATTCAGCAGGTGCGATGCTTCAAGGTGCTAGAGCACTAGTGTTTACCAGCAAACTTGCAGTCTCCATGAATAGTACATTCGCAGTCGAAACATTCTGAATGTCAGTAATCTTGACAAACTGCTGGCCACTTGTCACCCAGCTTCATGTAGCAATCACCCCTACATCGGGGCTGGGGGGGCGTACATGGCCTGTAACGGCCCACAAGCCGGAGCCTAGGCAGGCCTGAGTGAAGCGAGGCTGGGGGCTATTACCGACCATGTACGCAAGAGGGTGATGGGTATTTGCGCCCATGGTTTTTTCTTTCCCAGCAGACGGGCTCTGTGCATATTGCACAAGCCTGAGCTACCATTAAAAAAATTAAATAAATAAAAATAAGGATTTCAGTCCCCATGGGAAAAGGGACGTTGTCCCTTTTCGATTTGCAAGGCAGTGGCCACGGGCGGTAAGAGAAAAGTTCCAGTCCAGCAAGTAAGTAGGGGGGAGGAAGTAGGGGTTGAGGGGGAAGAGTTCTGGATGTCTTCTGGTGGTGGTGATGTGGGGAGGCAACAGAGAGAGGGAGGGAGGCAAGACAGGGAGGGAGGCAGGCAAGACAGGGAGGGAGGCAGGCAAGACAGGGAGGAAGGCAAGACAGGGAGGGGGCAGGCAGGCACGGCAGGGCAGGGAGGGAGGCAGGCAGGCACGGCAGGGAGGGAGGCAGGCAGGCATGGCAGGGAGGCAGGCAGGCACGGCAGGGAGGCAGGCACGGCAGGGAGGGAGGCAGGCATGGCAGGGAGGAAGGCAAGACAGGGAGGGGGCAGGCAGGCACGGCAGGGAGGGAGGCAGGCAGGCATGGCAGGGAGGCACGCATGGCAGGCATGGCAGGGAGGGAGGGAGGCAGGCAGGCATGGCAGGGAGGCACGCATGGCAGGCATGGCAGGGAGGGAGGGAGGGAGGCAGGCACGCACGGCAGGGAGGGAGGCAGGCACGCACGGCAGGGAGGGAGGCAGGCAGGCAGGCAGGGAGGGGAGGGAGGGAGGCAGGCAGGCACGGCAGGGAGGCAGGGCTGGATGTCCAATTCACTTTGGATGCTGGGAAAACCTTATGGGGCTGCATATTCTTCTGTGGGTTTGTTGTATCGTCAATGAAGGTCACTTGCTTCCTCATCTGTTTGAAGCAGGCCTGCAGCAGGTTGCTTAGCATTACAAAAAGAGCGAACATGTGCTTTCTTGTCAAACAAGGGGAAAGCTTTGCGCGTTAGTTCAGCATTTAGCCGACTTTCTTTCACAAATGATCTAATCCGCTGATGCGAGTTGGAGGTTGACTTGGCTTTGGGGTCGTTATTAGCAACCCAAACATTGGCCCTTCTCGCAAAGGTTTAGAATTTTGCAAATGAAAAGCTCACTGAAGATGAACGTGAACTTTGACCCATTTCCAATTAAATGCTACCCACTGGACAGCCCTCACGACAGGGCTGAAAAACACAGCTCCAGGGAAGCCAGAGAACGAAGCTGCAATGGAGCACATGGGAGGAGGCCCAGCCATGGCAAGTGTGGTCACCACAGGACTACTATTCCGCATCTGGGGCCCAGCCATGACAAGTGCGGTCACCGCGGGGCTCCTATTCCGCATCTGGGGCCCAGCCATTACAAGTGCAGTCACCGCGGGGCTCCTATTCCGCATCTGGGGCCCAGCCATGACAAGTGCGGTCACCGCGGGGCTCCTATTCCGCATCTGGGGCTCAGCCATGGCAAGGGTGGTCACCGCGGGCTTATTCTACATCTGGGGCACAGCCATGGCAAGGGTGGTCACCGCGGGCTTATTCTGCATCTGCGGCCGAGCCACGGCAAGGGTGGTCACCGCGGGACTCTTATTCCGCATCTGGGGCTCAGCCATGACAAGTGCGGTCACCGCGGGGCTCCTATTCCGCATCTGGGGCTCAGCCATGGCAAGGGTGGTCACCGCGGGACTCTTATTCCACATCTGGGGCCCAGCCATGGCAAGGGTGGTCACCGCGGGCTTATTCTGCATCTGCGGCCGAGCCACGGCAAGGGTGGTCACCGCGGGACTCCTATTCCGCATCTGGGGCTCAGCCATGACAAGTGCAGTCACCGCGGGGCTCCTATTCCGCATCTGGGGCTCAGCCATGACAAGTGCAGTCACCGCGGGACTCTTATTCCACATCTGGGGCCCAGCCATGGCAAGGGTGGTCACCGCGGGCTTATTCTGCATCTGCGGCCGAGCCACGGCAAGGGTGGTCACCGCGGGACTCTTATTCCACATCTGGGGCCCAGCCATGGCAAGGGTGGTCACCGCGGGCTTATTCTGTATCTGCGGCCGAGCCACGGCAAGGGTGGTCACCGCGGGACTCTTATTCCACATCTGGGGCCCAGTGACCACAGGACTCTTATTCCGCATCTGGGGCCCAGCCAAGTCACCACGGGACTCTTATTCCACATCTGGGGCCCAGCCACGGCAAGGGTGGTCACCGCGGGACTCTTATTCCACATCTGGGGCCCAGTGACCACAGGACTCTTATTCCGCATCTGGGGCCCAGCCACGGCAAGGGTGGTCACCGCGGGACTCTTATTCCACATCTGGGGCCCAGTGACCACAGGACTCTTATTCCACATCTGGGGCCCAGCCAAGTCACCACGGGACTCTTATTCCACATCTGGGCAAATACGGGGTAGTGCAACACCCAATATGCCCCCAGAAGCCACACAACAATTTAAGATAATTTCACTTCATGTTTACCTTTCCTAAAACTAACTAGTGAAGGAAATAAAATAATGATACATTCAAAACAATCTATCAAATATTTCCATTAACAATAATTAGTCAAATAAATGGCTAAATGGCTTAAAAAAATTCAAAAGGATAAATTTAAAATGGATTAAAAACATAATAAAAATTACCACTGCAGTAAAATGTGACGAGCTTCACTCTACGCTGTGGCCATCTATAGCATTCAAAACGTGCAATGCATGGCACTCAACACATTGCCTGGGCACTAATCCAGATCACTTGTGAGGCTTAACCTGAGGACACTCCTCAGGAAGGATGAGCACATCCTTCTTGCGTTGAAAGCAGGGGTAGAGGTTGCCAGGAGCTGGCAGCTATTTAGCTCCTGGTTACAGCCAAGGGGAGCCTGGTTAGCTTGAAACCAACAGCTACCAGAAGCTACTTTTGACTCCTCAGGCAAATGGCGCCATACAAACCTAGCTTTGTAATTGGTTATTTATAAATGCACTTAATACCCAGGAGGTTTCTCAGCGTGGACCCGGGGATCGAACCGGTGATACTCTGCATCGTCTTGCTACCAAGGTGAGTGCGTTGCCCCCGAGCTATCATCCCGAGACAAGCGTTGCAACATTAACTATGTATGGTTGGGGATGTATCCAAAAAGGACCATACACAACACACTTAAGGGACATTTAGAGCATATTGGAGAAGGTGAAATGGACAAGAGGTTAGTTTGCATTGCGCAAAGTCATTTGCTGCAGAGCTGGTTCAGAGCTGGTTCCGCAGAGGTAGCTCCTCGTTGCTGCTTATGCTGGATACCCAGGAGCTGCTTTTAGCTCCAGGTCAACAAATCCCAATTCCGATCTCTGATTGAAAGCTTAACAGTACAATAAACACAAGGAGTACAATACAAACATGTATTGGGGGCCATACGCTGTAACGTAGCATCTGTAAAGAAATGGCTCATTCTAGGTAGGGATCGAAATAAAGAGTTAAAGAGCTGACTGGCAGGAGCTAAAGGCCGCACCAGGGCAGTGGGCATAATTCGGGCAGCAGGAGCTACCTCATCCTAATGAGGAGTTAATTAGCACACAGCGGGCCACAAATCCACGTCTACATGCGATAAGATCTAGAACTTTTTGTCCCTTGTATACGACCCATTAGGCTTTTAATGTTTCCTAATTCTCCTTTAGGCGCATTTCCCATGACACAGAACTAACTGCACGTTAGGTTTGTTTGCATGACACCAGTTGGCCTAGGAAGTCAAAAGGTATCTCATGGCAGAAACCACTGTTAACCTAACCCAGCCTTTCTAGGGTACAAGTCACAGTGAAATTGCTCCCAGAAATGTCCACCTCTCCTGTGCTTCGGAGGTGAGGGGGTGGAACAGTGCAGTCCAAGAAAAATATAAAAGTCTTGTAGTCAACCCGTCAACTGTGGGTCCAGGTGGTGGATACGAACCCCAGTGTACCCGCTTGGCCACATGAAAGCGAATCACTTTGCGCTTCCTGTGCCCGACTTACAGTCCCTGCCAAACATGGAAACACGCTGTGTCAGCATTATAAAGACCACTGAGAGAGCAATTTCCGCAGCAAAACCTTTCTGTCTTGAAAGAGATTTAAGACATTGCATTGTCTGACTTTGATATGGGTCTCGCACCTGTTGGCAGAGTGAAAAGACAGCCAAGTCCTAGGAGAATGCCACGACCTCAAATCATTTCACTGGGTTGGTGGCGTCCCTCACTTAAAATGTGAACACATTGCTTTTCTACGCTGAAGTTACAAGAGTTGGGTGCTGTGAATCTTGCAGGGAATACAGCATTTGCAAAGACATTCTTATGAAATTTAGAAGCAGGCATAATCACGGTTTACTGCCTGCTGCTGGCTATCAACACCCACTTGTGTTTGATTGGACAGTATCATGTTCACTTCAGAGAGAAGAATACTCCCCCGCAAGAATTAATGGACGTTTCTCTTCAATTGTTTCCCAGTACAGCGATTGAAGATGCCCCCACCACCAACAGCAGTATCCCCTCGCCTTACTGCTAAGGCCAGATGCCCCAGGACGTCGCCTCAGACGTACCTCACCTAAAGGCCACCTATGTGAAGAATGCCATCTATGTGGGTGGGCAATCGCAAGCCTTTCTGAAAAACAAAGCGCTGCAGATAATTTTGCCTTGGAAAGGGAGTTCTGCTAATCAGGCTTACTTTCCTAATGCTTCATGCAGAAAAGTATAGTGCAAACAACTCTTCTGGGACGGTCTACTGACACCCTCGGAAACTACCCTGCACTTTGACAACATGGCGGGAGTAAAGTTTATATTCCTGCAAATAGCTTGCTGGATTCCAAAAGATCCAACAGCCAGGGGCTAACATTAACCATGGACATCCCTGATCCCAATTACATATAGCAGTCCATACCCAAGGTTTTAATAAATACATATACACCGTATTGAGTTTGATATGGTGGTCTATGGGATATACAATTCTAGTGGCCAAAACCCCTTTGATGTCTTTCTATTGCCAGACAGGCTTATAGTGAGGCTTTCAATTGTAGAGTTTTGTGGACCCCTATTTGGGGCTGGGTTATACTAGAAACAACTCCCCTTCCCAAGAAGACAGGGTATACCACAATGGGGTCATCTGGGGACCACTGTTTCAAGGGCAAGTCGTGCCAGGACAATGATGAGACCACACCAGTGTGGTAATTACTGGAGTCTCTTTGATGTAAGACAGGAGAGAGTGGGGCCTTAAAGTAGCCCAGGACATGATTTACAGTCAAGAGAAGGGTCCCACCATCTTGAAACAGTTGCGCTTCTTGTGTCCTCTCCCGACAAAGCACTATAGGACTGTCATCACTAGAAAAGTCTGTTGTCATAGCAGCTAGGTTTTGACCTTTACAGAAGGACTGAAAGAGACAAATCCAATGTGGCAAACTGAGTATATGAGAGGGAAAGGCCCTCGTTTCCCTTAACCGGATTATCTTTGGACATCAGCAGAATTACAACAGGGCCTTTATGGGGTATCAGTCTGACCAAAGCCCTCAGCCATTGCAAGGAAGGAGTGAGACCTTCCCTCACCCATCTCAGAGAACCATTGGAGGTGACCTGCTCCTTGGATAAGGCATGTCTGCTCCTGGTAACAGGACTCTGCTCGCTAGAAGTGGCTGTCCCTGTAAGGGCACTCTGGGAACCTTCCTGGTTGGGAAGGTTAGAAGGACTCCCCTCATCATTGGAGACCCTGGACATGGTCCCCCAGCAGCCAACAACCACAGAACTTCCTTGAGCTCAGTTGTGCACCTCGAATTTCCTGGGAACTGACTCGGCAGCTTTTGAACATTTTTCAAGCCATTAAAAGAACCAAAGGTGCTGCTTTCAGTATTCCACGTTTTTTTTTTATATAGCAGACATGACCTAGTGGAAACAATTGGCTCAAACTATCTAGACAAGGACGTGACCTGCTGGGAACATCGACTCAACACACCTCAACGCCCACTCAACCCAGTGGGAACAGGCTGAAATCATTTCGACAATGCCAAGCACAACTGCAAAGTGGCTAGAAGCCTAGTTTGATGCTGTCAAGCTCTCCCTTGCCCCCAAGCAGAAGATTCCAATGCACCCATGTCAGTTATGTCCCCCTAGCCTGTTTTTAAGTGACCTAGAGACATTTAAGACCCCACTCTTTACCCTTTTAAAGGCAAATTCATAAACTTGGGCATTGCTGCAGAGGCTATTTTTTCAGAACTTTGACGGGACATTATTGATTGATTTTCCGAGTCCACTGTATCATTGTTTGGCTGCTTTTTTGCTATCTTGCATCCCTCTTGAAGTGTAAAGCCTGGTTTATGCCCAGGTTACCACAAGAGGCAAAGCAAGTTTACCTGTCGGGTAGTGCCAGTTTAGCCTTTATGACTGGGACCACTGCTGGTTTAGTAGTAGTGTGGGGCTGAGTAGGAATCTAGAGACTAGTATTCATCCCCATACTCCTGCAGAGCAGTAGTCATTTCGTCAAAAGATCCCATCCAAGGGTAACCCGCAACAAGAGAGCCACATGGACTCTCTGATGGATGGTCTTGCTGCCAACCGAGCCACTACTAAACTCTGCATTAACCAAGCCATTCACGTAGTAATTTAACATCATCGCCAACAGGCTTAAGACAAAACAACTCTACAACCAAGTTGCATGCCACACCTTCAGTCAATGCCCTCTCACCTATAGACCTACAAGGCCACAGTCTGGACACAAACTCCTCAATTCCTGACACACACCACCTAGAAACAGACCCACATGCAGAGCTCATGGTACCTACACAGTCTTATGTAGCAACATGAGCGGGGCATAAAACCCAGTGACAACCTGCTCGTGCCATTTTCCAGGGAATTTCTCGCTCTGACTTATGTGAAACCCACGGCCTCCACTTCTCCCAAACTCTTAGTCAAGCCACCCAAGATTGGAAAAGCGATTGCTGTGGTAGACGAGCAGAAAATCTGGCCATTATTTGACAAGAAGGAGAACTTGGCAAGTGGCTCTCTACTAAGACATTTAAATAATAATTTTAACACAATTTACAATAGTTTTGTTTCAAGTAGTGGGGGGTAGCGAGTTAGCTTATAAAGATTGTTCTTTTTCAATTTAAGCTTGTATTCCTTTTGTTGAGATCTGTGTAAAAAAATAAAGGGGGGTATGGAAAAATGAATGTGTGAAACCTGGGGCAAAGGTGTGGCCATTCTACGTATATCCAATGTAGCGGACCGTCTCCGTTTCACGCTTTACGCAGGTCATTGATCTAGGAAAGGACCCGCTCTTGACCCAAGCAGAGGCTATCGACTCATAGCTTATAGAAGACGAACGGCTTACACGGTGCAGCTGAACTGGGGTATGGACACAGAAAGGATTGGGGCTACTGGGGGACCCCCAGGTTCATAAACTGGAAGGTCAGGAGTCACAAGCAAGCAGTAGGTGCCCAAAACATACAAGATGGATTTTACTTGCCAGTGGAAGACGGTGTGCACAGTGTCACACGAGGAATGAGAGTAACGATAACCTCGCATCTAAGGAACCCCACACTCAGCAGCAGGGGGCAACTAACACGAGCGGGCCTGCAATCTGCAGAAGAGGGAGCCCACGAGCTGCATACAGGAGGCCAAAGAGTCAGTGAAAGTGGGGGGGCAAACATCTCAAGCCCACACTCAGGTTATAAGGAGCCATTGGAAGAGAGGAAAACCACAACTCAAATAGAGAGGTTCCGGAGTCAACCCCTGGGGCGGAAGATTGTGGAGTTAACAAGACGGAGTGGAACTGCCTCCGACAAGCTCAGCGCTATGAAGTTAGCAAGGAATTCACAAACATGGGGCTCCAGAGGCGGCCACACAGCAGGGCCATGGGATCCAAGCTGTCTCATTTGCTGAACCCTGCGTTTCCGGGCCTGGTTTTCTTAATGTGACAAGACATAATTCGTGGCCCGCTTACCCTCTGGTCCATGCGTTTATGCATGGGAAATCCTCAGGAGCGCTGTTCCCTGCCCACCCCATTTACCCCATCTCACGTGTCTTCTGCAGGGGACAACCCATAACCCCTGGTGTGCCTCAACTTCTTTGCTGGTTCCATCCCCTTCTCCTTCCACCACCCAAAACACCCCCTTTGCATCTTAACTCAGACATCTTGCCAAAGACTCACATACTGTTTTGTAGCTGTCTGAATTGGTATATATCTTGCAATTTACAGACATTTTTTTGTTAAGGTGAGTATTGTGACCAATGAAACAGGAGAGTCCAACTCTCTTTATTCGCTCAAAAGGATTTCTTGGTGAAGTACTATCAGAAATGCTTCAAATGTAAAATGGTGGGTATTCCTATGTTCCCATAATTCTCTTTGCTTTTATCTAAATTGCCAGGTAAGGTTCTATCAAGAGATACTGTTTTGCATCACCTGGTCTGGGGCCATGCCCCTAAGCCCCGCCCCCTCCCAACCAAGGAGTAGAAGGTTCCTAGAGTAATTTCTTCCACTTCCAGCACTGCAGAGGAGGATCCAGTGTCAGGGGAAGGGAAACCTCCAAGGGGAGGGAGCTGAAGTCATTAGAAGGAAGAGGCCAATACCAAGACTGCAGAAGATGAGCTAGACTAGCAGAGGTATGCAAACTGTAGCTCTCCAGAGGTTTTAGGAATATGATGACTGGTCTAGATTGGCTGTCTCTCCAGATATCTTGGACTACAACTCCCATCAGTCCTAGCAAGCATAAAGGTTGCAGGCCCTAAACAAGAGTCAGGGGAATTGGGGAGCAGAATCACCAGAGTGAGGCTCCAAATATTGCAAAAATAAGCAGACTAGACAGAGGTTGCTCTGGATGGGGAGTGGGCACCAAGCCCACTTAAAGAAGGGTTTGGAATCAGCAGATAAGGGAGAGCGGGACGCCTGTGAGCTAAACAATCGTGGGCTGGGTAGGAAATCAGGAGCGAGATGAGGAGGGAACACCCAACTATAGAGATTTTAAATTAGGGGTATCCAGGTCCGGTCCACAAGGGTGAAACCTAATCCATCTTTTCAGGCCATTGACGACAAAAAACACATCCGAATACAATGAGTCCAGAAGGGAATCATTTAATCAGTGGTTATTCTGAAGAGTTGTGTATTTGGGGTGCTCCAGGTGACCTGAACTGGAGGGTGCTGCTCTGAAATCATGAGATGGGAAAGGGAATCCAAGACCACAAAATGGACGACCTGGACTCAGTAGAAAGGGAAGCAAGCCCATACAGAGAAATATCTAATGATAGGAGGGGTAGCAAGCCCATACAGAGAAATATCTAATGACAGGAGGGGTAGCAAGCCCAGAACGGGCAGGTCAGAGGGATAGCAAGCCCAGAAAGTGGACGACCAAGGGTCTGGAGGGATAGCAAGGCCAGTAAGGGTGGGGCGACCTAGAGTCAAAGGGGGTAGCAATCTCAGAAAAGGGGGGCTAGGATCAGAGGGGGCAGCAACCTAGAACAGAGAGAACCTAGGGTTTGAAGGTGGTAGCAATGCCTTAAAAGGGAGGACCTATGTTCAAATGGGGTAGCACGCCCAGAAAGGGGTGGGGGGTCAGAAGGGGTAGCAAGCCCATAAAAGGAGAGGGCCTATGGTGTCGAGTGGAGCAAGGACAGACGGGGTGGGGGGCTAGGGTCAAAGAGGGTAGCAAGCCCAGATAAGGGGGGAGTTCTAGGGTCAGAAGGGGTAGCAACGTAGAACGGGAAGGACCTAGGCTTTGAAGGGTCTAGAAGTGCCATAAAGGGGAGGACCTATGTAAAATGCGGTCACAAGCCCAGAAAGAGTTGAGGGGGGGGCGGTCAGAATGGGTAGCAAGCCCAGAAAGGGGAGGACCCAAGGTGTAGAGTGGAGTAAGGCCAGAAAGGGTGGGGCCAGTGTCAAAGAGGGTAGCAATCCCCAAAAGAGGGTGGCCTAGGGTCAGAAGAGGTAGCAAGCCCAGAAACGCAAGGATCTAGAGTCGTAAGAGGAATCATGCCCGCACTTCATGCGGAATCCCACCACCCCTTTAATTCTTCAGGAAGGATCAAACCAAGACGCAAAGGGGGCGGGGTTCTTGAATGGAAACAGGAGGAAGTTGGAGCACGTGAATATCGCATGAGCGAGGGAGCAACCTAAGGAGGGCGACTCTAACCCTCCTCCATGAGTGGCACGGAAAGCAGGAGATGAGTGAGGAGAAGCCTCGTGGAAAGTCTGAGTCCACTTTATTTTCTGGCGAGGGGGGAGTCGGGGTGAGTCACACGCAGGCTCTGCAGAGAGGAAGCACACGCACGCCACCTCAGGCTGCGTCACCGATTGGAATCCGCATTACAATGGCTGCAGCCGCTCACCTCAGGCCCAAGGCACAGATGGTTTCACTTGGGCCGACGCCGCGGAGCCAAGGCCTGCGGGGTCCCCTGCGCCAAGGGCGGCTCGCCGAGAGGGGCGTGGAAGAGGACAGAGCCAGGAGGGCGGGAAGGCTCTCCTCTCATTGCGCCCTGCAGCGGGAAAATCAGCATACCAGACACAGAGACAGCGACTGCAGATAGCGACCACCGCCCCCGTCCACGCCGCCCTTGCCCTGGCTGCTTTAACGCTGCAGTCACCAGCTCGGTCTTTGCGGTCACCGCATCATCACGAGTACGTTCCTGGCATTTTATTTGTAATGTCCCACGAACCCATCAGGAAGGCAGCTATGGGCATTTGAGACCACCTTACAGTACTTGCAGACCTCCCCACACAATGGACCCCTGTCGCAGAATTACATACTTGCCGTTATATACCCCACACACCCACGAACGCCTCAGATATTTCGCGATATCTGTAAGGTGTATTACTTGCTACAAATGGACAATAAACAGAATTAAACCACTCTACCCTGTGGAGCTGTTGGTCAACTATAGAAGCCAGGAATCCATCTCGACTCTTACAGTTCACCAGCTGAGGACAAGCAACCACCATTGCATTCTTCCTCCTTGCCAGGAACTTGGAGCAACGGTGGCTTCCCGTTTCTGGTCTGCTGGTGGTGTTCTGGGAGAAGGCCTCCAGAATTGGGGGGGCTACATAGCAACCTATATATAAAAAAAATAAACAGCAAAACGTCCCCCTTCCCTATCTCAAATGGGCCGAGTAAAACTTTTCCCTCGCAGTGAAGAAACCTCTCCCTGCCCCCCCAATCTCTAACAGCTAAAGAGTTCATTACACTTGACCCAATTCCAGACCTTGGCCACCCTGTAGAAAACTTGGTCCTCCTTTGGACTGGACTCGAAACCTAGTAAGAGGCTGTTGACCACCTCTACTTCTACAGGTGCTCTGGGTCTTCTTCTGGACTGGGCTCCAAAGTTTTGAAGAATAAAGGTACTGTTGACCACCCCCTTCTTCTAAGCGTCGTTGCCCTAGGCCCTCTTCTGGACTGGGTTTGGAAGCTTTGAAGAGCAACATGCTGTTGCTACCCCTTTTTCTAAGCGTCGTTGCCCTAGGCACTCTTCTGGACTGGGCTTGGAAGAGTAACATGCTGTTGCTACCCCTTCTTCTAAGCGTCGTTGCCCTAGACACTCTTCTGGACTGGGCTTGGAAGAGCAACATGATGTTGCTACCCCTTCTTCTAAGCGTTGTTGCCCTAGGCACTCTTCTGGACTGGGCTTGGAAGAGTAACATGCTGTTGCTACCCCTTCTTCTAAGCGTCGTTGCCCTAGACACTCTTCTGGACTGGGCTTGGAAGAGTAACATGCTGTTGGTACCCCTTCTTCTAAGTGTGGTTGCCCTAGGCCCTCTTCTGGACTGGACATGGAGGCTTGGAAGAGCAACATGCTGTTGCTACCCCTTCTTCTAAGCGTCGTTGCCCTAGGCCCTCTTCTGGACTGGACATGGAGGCTTGGAAGAGCAACATGATGTTGCTACCCCTTCTTCTAAGCGTTGTTGCCCTAGGCACTCTTCTGGACTGATCTTGGAAGAGCAACATGCTGTTGCTACCCCTTCTTCTAAGCGTCGTTGCCCTAGGCACTCTTCTGGACTGATCTTGGAAGAGCAACATGCTGTTGGTACCCCTTCTTCTAAGCGTCGTTGCCCTAGGCCCTCTTCTGGACTGGACATGGAGGCTTGGAAGAGCAACATGATGTTGCTACCCCTTCTTCTAAGCGTTGTTGCCCTAGGCACTCTTCTGGACTGATCTTGGAAGAGCAACATGCTGTTGCTACCCCTTCTTCTAAGCGTCGTTGCCCTAGGCACTCTTCTGGACTGATCTTGGAAGAGCAACATGCTGTTGGTACCCCTTCTTCTAAGCGTCGTTGCCCTAGGCCCTCTTCTGGACTGGACATGGAGGCTTGGAAGAGTAACATGCTGTTGGTTCCCCTTCTTCTAAGCGTCGTTGCCCTAGGCCCTCTTCTGGACTGGACATGGAGGCTTGGAAGAGCAACATGCTGTTGCTACCCCTTCTTCTAAGTGTGGTTGCCCTAGGCACTCTTCTGGACTGGGTTTGGAAGAGTAACATGCTGTTGGTACCCCTTCTTCTAAGTGTGGTTGCCCTAGGCCCTCTTCTGCACTGGACTCAGAAGCTTGGAAGAGTAAGATGCTGTTGACCACTCCTGCATGTTTGGGAGCTCCTTTATTCATAAGGCACTGCTTTGAGGGCGTGAAATAAACTATGTAGCTGGCATGCTGATAGTGGTGGTCTAACACAGAGTAGCAAGTTGAATGTTGGCTTCCGATCTCATTAGTTGGGTTGGGGTATAAAATGTTGTGGTTGTGGCGTAGATGTAAATGGTCGCATCTCAGGCAGCTCTGCTTTCCACAGGGTCTTTGGAAGCGGATTACTTTATTTGATCAGTAATGACATTCCATTAAGGTCCTCTTACGTGGGTGTCTGGTGCCACTCCCCCAGGTGCAGCATACCAGAAAGCCAGAGATTGGCCAATTCTGCTGTAGAGGCACCCAATAGTGGAAGGGGCACTGGCAGGCACTAGTGGTTAAGCAGAGCCCATAGACCATTTAATACCCCAATGAGCAGCCAGTAACTCAGAGCTGCAGACAACTCCAAAAACGAACAGCCTGCTCAGGCCAAGCACTCCAGGCATTGGTCTTGGGGCCCCCAGATGGACTCCAACCAGGCAGATGTTACACAAAGCAAATGCACCTGGATTCCAGGGCGATGCATAGACCTTTTCCCCTCTCAATTCCTATGGCTTGAAGTTATAGAGTCACCACAAGAGCTCACCTCCAATGGAAGAAACGCATCGCATCCTCGCAAGGCTCCTATGAGATGGACCTCACACCAACATCTCCACCCGGAGAAAGAGACATGCACCTTGCAAGTACAGGGGCAGGTCTCTGGTAAATGCCTTCTGAAGAACTGAGAGTTTAAGCTGGGCCTCCACTGACTGCATGTGGAATCCCGGCCAGAACACGCAAGGCGGCTCTAGACTGCAAATGATTGGCACCTGCCCCCTAGTCTGCCAGTGCAAAGGGCAGCTGGACGGCCCAAGCTCTCTATGCTACCTTCCTTCACACTGTCCCATTGCGTCCCCTCTGCCCTCCCGACAGTCCTATTCTGCCCACCCTACCCTACCTTATCCTATTGGGGTCCATCTTATTCCACCTCGCCTCACTCTGGCCACATTTTAAAGACCCCTGCCTCACTCTTCTACAAGCCAATTAAACTCCTACTCTTGCCTCCGATTCCTCGTACCTGCCTCGCCCCGCCCCTCATAACCCAGTCTTCCTCACTTGGTCCAGTGCTCCCACTCCAGCCATTCATGTTCATCTGGTTCGGATTCAGTGTTAACACAGACTCAATCCCAGCAGACTCAATCCCTGCTACTAGAGCCCGGCCATTGAGTACAACCCCAGTCTCAAGATCTAACACTACACTGTAAGATTCACAGCAAACTCAATATCAAAACCTTCTGCTGCAACCTACAATTCACTGCTAATCCAGTCAATGTCACCTACTACGCCTCATCGTTCACTGCTGGCCCAGTCCCAGTACCTTCTACTATAGACCAAGATGCAGCGCCATCTCACACAATACCATATAGGACACCCAAAGCTGCAGTACAAACCCACATTTATTATTTGTATTTTATGGTTTAAAGCACATACCTAGCTCTAAAGCAGCGGAGCGCTGTACAGGGGGGAGGGTAGCCAGCGTTTAGGCGGCCATCTTTTAACAGGAGCGCAGTAATAGGAGTTGTGTTCTGGGCATCCACTGGGATTAGTTTTAGTCTCAATTCCTTCTACTACACCCTACAATTCAGTGCCAACCTAGTTTATCCCATCAACTACACTCCATCATTCACTGCTAGATAAGTCTCAATTATTTCTGCTACATCCCAACATTGAGTTATACCAGCCAATTCTAAACTCCAAAATTCACTGCCAACCCAGCATCCACCCCATCTACTACACCCTACAGTTCAATAATAGCGTAGTCATAATCCACAATCTCATAGACCCCAGCGATTTGCAAATAAAGATTACAATCATTCTACTACACCAGGGGTCTGCAACCTGTGGCTCTCCAGATGTTTTGGACTACAGCTCCCATCAACCGTAACCAGCATAGTAAATGTTGAAGGATCATGGGAGTCGAAAACATCTGGAGGTACAAAGATTGCAGACCCCTGCATTGCACCATATAATACACTTACATTCATACCCCATGAATCAGGGCTAAACTAGTCTTAGTCCCTTCTGCCACGACCCACAGCTCAATGGTTACTCAGTGTAGACCCCTTCTACTTCAACCCACCACCCAGTGTTAAAATGGACTCCATACTTCTACCAGTCCACCTCATTCAAGGTTAACCCTTGCCCAATCCATTTTACAACCCCTTACAATTCATTGGCAAGTCTGTTTCAATCCCTTCTACCTCCTTACAAAAATCAACAATCCCGACGCATCCCAATTCCCTCTCTTCCTTGGGGACTGCCTCAAACAACCATCCCATCCTTATTCCCCTTTACACGATCCACCTACACAAACGACAGCGAAGGTCTTGAAGAACTTCAATGCAGCGAATCCCAAATATCCACCAATTTGAAAAAACAGGCCATTTACAGTTGCCAGCTGCCTCCTTGGCTCAGAAGTTAATTGTTGAATCTGTTCACTCCAGTACTGCTGCATGGGAACTGTACCCGTGCACGCCCAGTCTGGGTCCTTGTGAACTGTGCTTGCATTCCCAGTACTGCTGCATGGGAACTGTACCGTGCACGCCCAGTCTGGGTCCTTGTGAACTGTGCTTGCATTCCCAGTACTGCTGCATGGGAACTGTACCGTGCACGCCCAGTGTGGGTCCTTGTGAACTGTGCTTGCATTCCCAGTACTGCTGCATGGGAACTGTACCCGTGCACGCCCAGTGTGGGTCCTTGTGAACTGTGCTTGCATTCCCAGTACTGCTGCATGGGAACTGTACCCGTGCACGCCCAGTGTGGGTCCTTATGAACTGTGCTTGCATTCCTAGTACTGCTGCATGGGAACTGTACCGTGCACACACAGTGTGGGTCCTTGTGAACTGTGCTTGCATTCCCAGTACTGCTGCATGGGAACTGTACCCGTGCACGCCCAGTGTGGGTCCTTGTGAACTGTGCTTGCATTCCCAGTACTGCTGCATGGGAACTGTACCCGTGCACGCCCAGTGTGGGTCCTTGTGAACTGTGCTTGCATTCCCAGTACTGCTGCATGGGAACTGTACCCGTGCACGCCCAGTGTGGGTCCTTGTGAACTGTGCTTGCATTCCCAGTACTGCTGCCTGGGAACTGTACCCGTGCACGCCCAGTGTGGGTCCTTGTGAACTGTGCTTGCATTCCCAGTACTGCTGCAAGGGACCTGTACCCGTGCACGCCCAGTGTGGGTCCTTGTGAACTGTGCTTGCATTCCCAGTACTGCTGCATGGGAACTGTACCCGTGCACGCCCAGTGTGGGTCCTTGTGAACTGTGCTTGCATTCCCAGTACTGCTGCATGGGAACTGTACCGTGCACGCCCAGTGTGGGTCCTTGTGAACTGTGCTTGCATTCAGTGTGGGTCCTTGCGAACTGTGCTTGCATTCCCAGTACTGCACCAATGTATGCCAGTGTGGGTCCTTGTGAACTTTGTGTTTGCTGTCCCAGCACAGCTCCATGGGAACTGTACCCGTGCATGCCCCGTGTGGGTCCTTGTGAACTTTGTATTTTGCATTCCCAGTACTGCTGCATGGGAACTCTACCTGTGCATGCCCAGTGTCGGTCCTTGTGAACTTTGCGTTTGCTGTCCCAGCACAGCTCCATGGGAACTGTACCCGTGCATGCCCAGTGTGGGTCCGTCTGAACTTTGTGTTTGACTGTGAATGTGAACTTTACCATTTTGAAGTATAGTAGGTTCTTTTTAATGGGGGGTTGGGTTCCCCCTTGCTCATGCCCCCTACAGACCACCAACACCCATAGTACACATGTATATGTAATTGGTCGATTCGACCAAGTGTGCGCGAACAAATAGCACACTTTTAAAAAGCGGTCTATGAAAAGACACATTACACTACATTATTTTTTATTTATTTATTTGATTTATATTTCAGGCCGAGACCTGTAATTTTATCAAAAAGATCTACGCGTTTAACTCTTCAAGATTCTCCGGAGAGTTGGCTTTCAACAGATCGAGGTACATCTTTTTATAAACAATAGATACGTTTCCAATGTCATTGTTCCGATACTCCTTAGGTTTGTATTAATGAGGCGTCTTCGATAAGAAGAATTTCATTTATCTGTTTGAAAGCCAACTCGATTAGGTTTGTCATGGCCATTGTCCACCGCGTAGCTTCACCTGAGATCAATCTGTTCCATATGTTATCCTCTTCGAACATCCAAGGATTTGTAATCAACGGAGATAGATAAGTGATTCTGTTCTGTTTGGTGTATGGACAGTTTAAAACCAGGTGCCTAATCGTTTCCACGGTGTCCACATTTTTACATAACCTGCATGCTTGGTTTTCCACCAAACCACGGATGGCGAGTATTTGCTTTGTGTGAAGTGTATTTAGTCTCGCTTTCATAAACAAGTGTCTTTTTTTCTTTTCTGGAAATTTGCTGACGTATTTTATAGGTACCTTTAATTTGTTGCATGTAGGTGGAAGATGCTGTAGCAATTTGTTGTCTGCTGCTATTTCTATTGTTTTAATCCAGTCCATTTCCTGCATTTTCCGCTTGATTTTGTCTGGATTTTCTTTTAAATCTGTTTCCGTGCACATTATTTGCGACAGTCTTTCTTTTCTAGTTTCGGCCCAATTTCTAAATATCGTGCAATTCCCGTTTATCATTTCTTCTTTAACTACAGCGTAGATCGGGAGGGAGTCTGCCAGAATGATTTTTCTAAATAGCCTCATTGCGCTAACGTTGACTATCGAAGCCAAAGATGCTAGCCCAAGTTCCCTTCTAATGGCCGCAATTGCCGTTGATTTGGGCAATCCCAAAACAGATCTCCAGACCATACCTTCTATCTTATTCCAAATGTTCTCCGGAATACAGAGAGAGGCTTCCATACCGCTTGTTAGCGAGGGCACTACTTTCATTTTATAGAAGTTGATTGCCGGAGTTAAGGTGAATTTGCCAAATTTCTTGTCTATTGTTCTCATTTGTGCTATCAAGCTCTTCACTTTGTCCCAGAGTGCTGTTTGCATAGCTTTGTCTGTTGTTGTATTGTCTATTTCAAACCCTAGATATCTGATATTTTTTACTTTTTCAATTTTTATGTCGTCCAGATACCATGCCTCCTTGGTTGTTGGGTTCTTTCTATGTTTCTCAAGGATCATGATTTTTGTTTTATTTCTATTTATCTCCAGAAGGTTTTCATCTGTGTATTTTTTCAAGATTGTTAATTTTCGTTGTAAACCCACTTTGGTCTGGTCGATGAGAATCACGTCGTCCGCGTATAGGAGACGGGGAATATGAGTTTTCCCTAGTTTCGGAGGGAACGTTCTGATCTCATTTTCCGAGTATTGCAAATCTCCCAGAAAGGCGATAAAAAGTGCGGGCGCAAGAGGACAACCCTGTTTTACGCCTCTTTTTACTTGAATTTCCTCCGAGAGAATTCCCTGTTGGTTTAATTTCACTCTTACCGTTGTATTTGAGTGCAGGGCGATTAGTGGATCTAACAGTGATCTTGGGCATCCCCACCCATTCAATTTTCCCCAAAGCATGTTTCTGTCCACTTTGTCGAATGCTTTTGACATGTCCACAAAGGCCAGATATATTTTTGGTGCTCCTTCTTTGATTTTTGCTTTGAAAATGTTTATTATCAGAATGTTGATTGCTGTCGTTCCGTTTTTCTGGAAGCCTGTTTGTAATATGTCTTTCGATTTTGATGACCTTTCCCATATCCTCAGATGGTCCAGGATGAGGGATGAAAAGATCTTTCCCAGAATGTCTAATAAAGCAATCGGTCTATAATTAGCGGGGTCCTCCCGACTACCTTTCTTATATATTGGGACGATGACTGCTTTTAGCCAAGTATCTGGAATTTGATGGGATTGTTCACAGATCTCGAAAATCTTTCCAATCACTTTTGCCCAGTCTTTAGGGAATTCTTTTAGGATGGTGTTTGTCAATCCGTCCGGGCCGGGTGCTCTAGATGATTTCAAGCTTCTTATTTTTTTTTCAATGTCCTCCACATTGGCTACCGACACCCAAGTCGAGTTTGTTACAGATTTCTGAACTTTTGTCAGTTTCTGAGGTTCCTCAAATTCATTCGAAATGTACTCCATCCATTTTACTTCTGATACTGCATTTGTAGGTGTTACGTTGTATGATGTGTTACTTTTTTTAATTAAAAACCAGAAGTCGCTAGATTTATTGGTGATCAGTTTTTTCATCATTTCTTCTGCGTCCAACTGGTATTGTGTTGCTTTTGTTTGTTTTCTCCAGGCAGTGTATCTTTTTACTTCCAGTTTCCAGTTTAGCCAGTCTTGTGCCTGATTTGTTTTTTTTGCCTTTTTTTTTAATTGCCGCCCTAGTTTCCTTTGTTCTACAAGTTCTTTGTTGTATGCGTGGGCGGCCTGTGGTACAGGCTTCTTTCTAGCGACTATTGGTTTCCGGTATGGTATTAGAAGTGGTAGATAATCCGGTTTCTCAATTGTTTTTGTTTGTTGATTTGCTCTTATTTTTTTATCCCATGCTGATTTTATTTGTTGAATATTTGCCTCCGTTATACGTAGACGGGTTTGTTGCACATTTGTTTCAAGTGTGGCTTTATATACCACTTTAGTTGGTCTCCGGCCATTCCACTTACAAATAAGTAAGTTATGGTCGCTGTTGTTCGTTTTCAGCACTTTAAAGCTCACAATATTCGCTGCCAGTCCAGATGATACAAAGATGTAATCTAGGGTTGCTTTTGATTCTCCCCTTTCCCAAGTCGGGATGTTCAGTTGATTTGGGAAGAGTGTCGCTATGTTTTGTAAGTCTCTATCGCTTGTTACTTTCATCCAGGCTTTTCCCCGTTCTTGTGTTGCAGTTGTTTCTGTTCTCTCTATTTCTTCATTGCAATTGGCGTTTAAGTCGCCGCATATCATGATCTCGATATCGTCGAAATCTTCGTAGAGCTGGTCAATAGTCGCACTCATTCTTGCACAGAAAGCCTTTGTTGTTGTCCGCTGGGGATTCCAATAGCAATTTATAATTGCTAAGGTGTTTCTTGTGGTGCCATTTCCCTTTTCCCTGGGGGGAGACCATGTGGAAAGGGTCACCAGCATTTCGTATGCTTCACTCCATTTCTTTGGAGGTTCCAGTCCTAATCCGTTTTTGATGGCTGTAAGCAAGCCAGACGATGGTCTTCCTAAAGGACCTCTAATTGCAGCAGATGTTTCCAAGCAGAATCCGTCCAGTGAGGGTTTCTCAAGTAGCCACGTCTCTTGAAGGCATATTATATCAAGTGAACCCAGATTTACATCCCCCGGTACTGTTAAATGATTATGCCCTCTGGTGTTCCATGAGCCTACCTTGTAGTGGTTTTGTTCGGGCCGTTCCTCTAAGATGGGGGCCGACGACAAAGTCTCGGGACTCCGTCCTATTTGTTGCTATTTTTGTGATTTCTTTGACCAGGTGGATGTAAACCAATCCCACGGACCTCTCGGCGATCTTGATTCTTGTGTTTTAGGTGAACTCTTTTGAGCCATTATTTCTCCTCCGGAATGTTTGAATTGTTGTGTGGATTTCTCATTTTCTCTGCTTCTATTGGTAGGTCTCCGTTCCTGTGGGTCACTACTGCTTTCTTGGAGGCTACTCAAACGTGCTTTACTGTTTCCCCACTTGGAGGCTCCCTCCCAATTCAGCGGCCCATTTCTTCGGCTATCTTTTGGGTCTTCACGAACGTACTTGATGTCCCTCTTTTCGTTCCATCGCTTATGAGAATACAGCCTTTCAGTTTTTGAATGGTAATGTGTGCTCTGATCGTTTATTTTTGTTGGATTTCTGCTTCGCTCTTCCCGCTGTGGGTGTGTTAGCTCTCTCAAGTGGAAGCCCATATCTTTCAGCTCTTCAAACACTGATTTGTCCAGGTGCGTTATACTCCCCGCTTTTACATGTAAAAATGCTTTTGCTATCTTACCCCTGTGGTACGGTTCGACCAAGTCTAGGTCCTTTGTTCTGAGGTCCCTGAGCGTTTTCGATTTATTCAGGATCTGCAGAACTGTTGGCCTGTTTAAAATTAAAAAGTCTTCTTCGATGACTTGTTGCTCAAGTTTGAACAATCGGATTTTACCTCTTTCTTCTGTTGTCGTTTTCCCATTTCCCCTCACTTGAGCTTGTTTTCTCGGGGTACTTCTGCTTCTTCGCCTCGCTTGAGCTTGTTTTCTCGGGGTACTTCTGCTTCTTCGCCTCACTCTTTGAAAAGACACATTACACTACATTATGCCCTTGGCTGAGGCCAGATTGAACCATAGTGGTGGTTGGCAAGTGTTAGTAGCAGCATGCTCTAGAACCCACCCACCCCCGGATAAGGCCCTTGCAGCAGGGACGCAGAGTGATCTGTGCCCCAGACCCAGTCTGCGAGGACTGCTTGTGTTATGCTACGTTACTGGGCTGTGTACCATCCGCCACCGCCGTCTGCATGCAGCACAAGCAGTTCCCCGCTGTAGATCAACAAGGAAAGCCCCACCAATACCCGGAAGTACGCCAGCTCGCCCTCCATCCAGCTGCCTAATGAAAAACGGTTTTAGCGGGTTACACAAAACACAGGCGTTAATCCCCAGATTGGGAAAGTACCACTCGAGAGTGGGATTACACACGTAATGAGTGCTTCTTGGTCTGTAGCCAATACAGGGGTTTTGGGGTGCACTCGCCGCGGCCGCTCATAGTTTTTGGGGACTAGCCATGGACGTCTGGCCCTTGGAATGTCATGAGGGAGAGGGGGGGGGGGGCTCACAGTCCGGTCCAGAGAGCAAAATCCGCCCTATGGCTATAGGATATGCACACACAAAAAGGCAGGACCAGCAAGTTAAACTGTTTTTTAAAAAAAAATGTATATGGTCAGTGGGGGTCGTGCAAAGCTGGCGCGGTTCAATCTTCAAGAATAGACCCCAAGATCCAGAAAACAGACCGTGGCTAATTATATTGCTCTCGATTTCCCACCAAAATAATCCCTGCCGCCTTTGTAGTTTCCATTAAATAAACAAATTAACCTACCTAGGCACAAATAGATTGATGAAAGTAACAATTGCGCTAAAAGAACAGCGAATAGATATACAATGGCATCTATAATCTGGCTTACTATTGTTTTTATTTGAAACTGTCAAACTGATATTACTCGGTTAGGATGTAAACTTTGCACGGTACAGCGCCCACTTGCATAGCGCACGTGTGCCACTTACAGGGCCTCAGGGCGGCGAGGATCTTCTCGTGTGATCGCTGCATTCCTGAATTGTGGTGGCCAGTCATGTTGTGCATTCTGAAGGGAGTTGTGGCGAGGGGCCTGTCGAGGGTGGGGGGGAGTGTGTCAGAAACATAGCTGTCCAATCCCGTTACCTTCCATGCTGGATATGCGAGGAGGTGCGCCCGTTAGGGTTCGTACCAACCCCCCCTCATGTGGACAACAACCTATGAGGAGCTGTCCAGGAATGGATCTTCTTGTACACACAGACTGCAGCTTTTGGACATGTGCCAAGCCAGGTGGATGCCTCATTGCATAGCGACTGGTGGCCCGCCTCACCACAGCTCCCAAGTGTCGGCACCTCTTGCAGGTTGGGTGCCTCTTACTTTGGGTTATCTGTGGTTGGCAGGGCAAACTTTTCCTGGTGGTTCAGTACTCTACCCTTAGTTGCACAGGTTTATTTTCCAGGTGCTACTAGGACTACTGTCTAATGCCCGAGGACAGAAAGGGAGTTCCTCACACTACAGGCATTCCATGTAGGTTTTTACTGAATGATCTGTTACTTGCTCATAGTGGAGCTGGTGGGACATCTTCTTTGCTTTCTGGCCCGGTCTCGTCGCTGGGTCCTTCCCACGGTGAAGTACTTGAAGTTCGATGTTTCAGGAAGTTATTTTACGGAGTCTGTTACTGGGCAGTGTTTGGTGGGATTGCCGGAGCAAAACTGTAGATCCTTAGCCTATGTTACCAAAAATATTAATTCCCCATATGGCAGAACACCACAGGGTGAATTTTGTTAAAATTCAAATTACTAAAGCAATTCCCAGCGAGTGCTGAAAACTACAGCCTACATTAATTGGGTAATCTTTGTTGTCCAGCTGACCCCGACTTCTTTAACAAAGAGGGGTGTCTTTGTTCATAAATCAGTCCAACCTTTTTATCCAGCTTCCCCAACACAGGCCTTTCAGTGGGGGGGGGGGTCTGAAATCCAAAATTCCCAAAAGCATTCCAATTTTTCTGTCTGACTTCCCAACCTAGACCAAAGCAAGAGGGGCGGGGGGCTGAAAAATAAAGTGATAAATCACTCTGGGTTTATTTTAAACCAAAAGTGTGGGTAAAATATGTATTTTTTTTTTCCAATCTTGAAATCCTACTAGCCTTTTAAGCCTGCAGGAAAATCAAAATCGCACAACATTACATAAGTGCCTTTGTTATTGATCAGTGTCATTGTTTTCATGGAGTTAAACTTGCAGAAAGTAAGAATTGTGATTGTGTGCTTTTTTATTCACTTTTGTGATTTATTTATGCTGAGAGAAGTTGATGTATGCCACGGATAAAGTGGTTTTTGATATTTGTGTGCTAATTTCTATTACTTTTAATTTAAATAAATACCAATATATTTCCTGTACACCGGCCTGGTTCTTGGCTCATTGTTAGCTCGGGGGAGAGGGATGCAAGGGGCATGATATGTGTCTGAGATAGGGCTAAAGAAAATAATCTGTTAAACAGTTTGTTGTGTCACCACTTGAGTGGGGAGGGAAGGAACTCCCAGTGTGGAGGGTGGCTCATCAATAAACTGTTACACCGAAAAGGCGTTCCAGATTTGAGGCACAGACCGCGAACCAATGCCGTCCCCTCAGCAGAAGCTCGAATGGAGGAGGGAGTAGAAGCAGAGGACTTGGGATTGTTAGCGGGCCGAATGTGGGCTAACAGTGGAATCAATCATGCAAAGACTAAGGAGATGACTTAATAAGACATTGATGGGCTAAACAAGCCCTTTTAAACTGGATTCGATCTTCTGCCCAAAGCCGGGCCAATGAACACAGGCCTTGGGTATGTAGTCTTTCTTCCAGGGACTGCAGAGGAGCAGGGTGGCCACATTCTGGCCCGTCTGAAGTTTGTCAATAGAGAGGGAAGGGAGGTAGGCATACAGTGTATTAATACAGCCCAACTGAGAATTTACTTATGCACCAGCAATTATTGCTTGGGGTGAGAAAAGAGAGAAGCAACATCACCTTTTTTTTTCCTTCTAAAGATAGTTTAAGTTGGTAAAACAACTGCCGTCTTCTGCATGGACCTGCGATTGGGGGGGCATTTGCGCCTCAAATAAAACGTGAGGATGTTTCAACTTAGAAATCATGGGTGGTAGAGCAACAACCTACCGAGCAGAATGAGTTCAATTTTCACTCCATTAAAATGGAGATGATAATCTGTAGTCGATGACTGGATGGTACTGAGGCGGTCCTCTGCACCTCAACATAAATCTATCATCTACACAAAGAGGAAAGCAGGATCCAGTAGAAGAGAACCAGGGGGTGGGGGCGAGGAGGTGGGATCCCTGCGGCATGCAACCGGCAACTAAGGAGAGACTGGGGCAATAAGGAATCCAAAGACGGACATGAACTAGTCACGTGTGTCAGTGGGAGGGTTGATTCTAACTGAGGGTGAAGGAGTGCAGCGTGGCTCGCCGTGTCAAACGTGGGGGATAGAATGAACAGGAAACACGTACTGCCTCACTCCACCACTGCAAGGTCATACCAGGAGTCCTGTGCCTTGGGCCGAAGCCGGACCGCCCGGGCGAAAGACATTAGTGACGATCCAAGAAGGATTGTAACTGACCCACCAACACTAACTGGAAATGACATGTGATCAATTCATACTCGTGGGTTCCAGGTACAGTACCCCGCATGGGACTTAGTGCTTCATCCTTGCTCTTGCATTTCAGGGACTGAACTGCCAAGCCCCAGGCAGGGCATGCTACCAGGAACTCCACAGCAAGGATTTACATATGCACTTGTAAACAGAACAGTCGGCGGTTGTAAGTGTTGGTGGGTCATTTGCAGTCTTTCTTGGATCATGACCAGTGTCTTTCTCCTAGGCAGTCCAGTTTCCAACCAAGGTACTGGACCCAAGAATTACGCACTGGCAGAGGTGGATTGGGGCAGCGCAGTCTACCAGAAACATTCGATCCTGCGAGCCATGCTGAACTCTTCCCACTCTCTCAGTGCATGGGACTTGGTTTCTTAGTGGAACTGTACCCAGCCTTGGCAGTGTGTTCTTGCTCCTGGGTTAGTGGTACTGTACCCTGCTTGGGACTTGGCAGTGTGTTCTTGCTCCGGGGTTATTGGTACTGTACCCTGTCCGAGACTTGGCAGCTCATTCTTGCTCTTGGGCTAGTGGTACTGCACCCGCTTGGGACTTGGCGGTTCGTTCTTGTCCCTGGGATATTGGTTCTGTACCCACTTGGGACTTGGTGGTTCGTTCTTGCTCCTGGGTTAGTGGTACTGTACCCTGCCTGGGACTTGGCGGTTCATTCTTGCTCCTAGGTTAGTGGTACTGTACCCTGCCTGGGACTTGGCGGTTCGTTCTTGCTCCTAGGTTAGTGGTACTGTACCCTGCCTGGGACTTGGTGGTTCGTTCTTGCTCCTAGGTTTGTGGTACTGTACCCTGCCTGGGACTTGGTGGTTCGGTCTTTCTCCTGGGTTAGTGGTACTGTACCCTGTCTGTGACTTGGCGGTTCGTTATTGCTCCTGGGTTAGTGGTACGGTGCCCTGCCTGGTGCTTAGCAGTTCGTTCTTGCGCCTGTGTTAGTGGTGCTGTACCCTGCCTGGTGCTTAGCAGCTCGTTCTTGCTCCTGTGTTAATGGTACTGTACCCTGCCTGGGACGTGGCCGTTTATTCTTGCTCCTGAATTACTGGTACTGCACCCTGTCTGGGACTTGGCAATCCATTCTTGCTCCTGGGTTAGTGGTAATGTACCTGCCTAGGACTTGGCGCTTCATTCTGGATCCTGAGTTAGTGGTCCTGCACCCTGTCTGGGACTTGGCAGTCCATTCTTGCTCCTGAGTTAGTGGTACTATACACTGCCTGGGACTTGGTGGTTCATTCTTGCTCCTGGGTCAGTGGTATTGTACCCTGCTTGGTGCTTAGCAGTTCATTCTTGCTCTTGGGATGGTGGTATTGTACCCTGCTTCGGACTTGGCGGCTCATACATGCTCTTGGGCTAGGGGTACTGCACCCGCTTGGGACTTGGTGGTTCGTTCTTGCTCCTGGGTTAGTGGTACTGTACCCTGCATGGGACTTGGCGGTTCGTTCTTGCTCCTAGGTTAGTGGTACTGTACCCTGCCTGGGACTTGGCGGTTCGTTCTAGCTCCTTGGTAAGTGGTACTGTACCCTGCCTGGGACTTGGTGGTTCATTATTGCTCCTAGGTTAGTGGTACTGTACCCTGCCTGGGACTTGGTGGTTCGTTCTTGCTCCTAGGTTAGTGGTACTGTTCCCTGCCTATGACTTGGCGCGTCATTCTTGCTCTTGGGCTAGTGGTACTGTACCTGCCTGGGACTTGGAGGTTCGTTCTTGCTCCTGGGTTAGTGGTACTGTACCCTGCCTGGGACTTGGCGGTTCATTCTGGCTCCTGGGTTAATGGTACTGTACCTCTTGCTCCTGGGTTCCTGGTACTGAACCCTGTCTGGTTGGCGGGGCAAGCTTGTTCTTAGGTTTTTATTACTTTACCAGTAACATGGGTTGGTGGGTAATGCTCATACTTGGGAGTTCTGGTACTCTACCATTCTATGGGGTGTCGGGGGAGTTTTGGTTTAAGGCACTGTAATACGCTTGACATTAGGGAGGGCATGTTTTGCAATAGACTTCTAGCAGTCGTCTGTTTCAGGCTTAGTGGAGACGTGTCAGGTGTTTCATCCTGAAGTTGGTAGGAAAGGCTGGTGTGTGGGACTGTGCCATGCTCCATCTTGGAAGGCTAGGCACGCTGTTGAGTTTCTGGTGCTGCGCCGTGCAGTTGGTAGGTGGGGTGGTGGGCGAGTTATGTTGAACTTGTTTTGTAGGGGGTGCTGGGAAATGCTCTTATTGGGTTTATGATGTGATATTTTATTTGTATCGCGCCCATACACAAGTGTTTTCAGAGTGCGAAGAGGCAAGGGAGGCGAAACAAGGGAGAACAAAAACAACGATCTTACTAGGACCAATGACATTGAGAATGTGCAAGTGCAGGGGGGGGGGACTGCTGAACACGTGATAGAACCACAACAGGTAGTGCGGCCAGCAGGTGGTACGTGCGAAAATAAGGTGTAGACAACGGATGCTGGAAGGGGACTGTAGGGTTGCAGATACAGAACCAAGTGCAGGGGTTGCCAGGAGGCAGTGCAAGTGTGCGGCTGGGAGGGCAGGGATATGGGCCTGAAATCAGAGGGTACCCAGATGCCTGGTGCCAAAGCAGACAGATTAGCATGGGAGAGGAAGAGAGAAAGCAGACGCAAAGAGGAAGGTCTTGAGGTGCTTCGGGAACCAAAGATGGTTCACCTGAAGTTTCAGAGAGGCAAGAAGGCTGTTCCAGAGGGAGGCCCCGCCCGAGGAAAGGGATCTACCCACAACTCGTTGCTCTGAGACGCGACTGACCCTGCGGGAGGTGGAGGTGAAGGAGTGAAGAGCTCGAGTAGGAATGTATTTTTGGAGGAAGAGTTGAAAGTATTGTGGACCCAGGCCCCAGAAAGCCTATTGGACAATGCAAAGGGTCTTGAATGTGTTCCTTGCAACCACTGGGAGCCAATGAAGGGATTTCAGGGCTGGAGTGATACGATCCCAGGGCTTGAGGCCAAGGACAAGTCTCACAGTCATGCTCTGGATGAGCTGCAGAGGACGAAGAGTGGTTGCAGGCAGATTTAGAAAGAGGCTGTTGCAATAATCCAACAGAGAGAACCATGGCTCGAGAGACTGTGAGCTTCTTGGGCAAGGAGAGGAACGGAAGAATGCCTCTGAGGAGGTGCAGTTGGTAGTTAGAATTTTTTGAGATGTCAGATGTGAGGAGAAAAGGAATGCGTGGAGTCAAAGATGACCCTGAGGTTCTTAGCCTTGCAAGTGGGAGCAGGGAGAGGGCCAAGGGAGGCCGCCAGAGAGTAACAGAAAAGGAAGGTGCAGGTGTGCCAATGAGGAGGATCTCGGTCTTACTGGCATTAAGGCAGAGGTTGTTGGCGGCGCACCAATCCTGGATTGCAGACAGAGATGAAAGAGGGAGAAGAGGAGGCAGAGGGGAGCCTGAGTTTCTGCTATTAGGATTTAGGCTTGGTGAGATAAGACCATTACAGTGGTGATATGCACAGTAAAGGAGACACAAAGTTGTGGTGCAGAATACGGACCATTGGAGTTATGTCCCTGTACTATGCTGAAGAGGTTGGACAAGCTCTGCTTGGGGTTTCCGTTAGGGCACAGGAAGGTAATCAGGAACAGGGAGTCCTCGTCCAACTGCATGAACACTCGCACATAATTCCCGAAATACTGACTTGCCACTGCGCACCATACAACATATGAAGCTGCCACCCCCCCACGATTAATTTGGCCTAGCTGCACACATACAGAGTGCACTCATGCACCATTTACTGATCGGACTATCGCCACTTACCTGGACTACGGTCCCTTAGGGCGTTCAACCGAAAGTGCATTGAGACCATATGATTGGTCATTTATAACGCGCTTCATACCCAGAGGTTTCTAAGCGCAGACCCAGGGATCGAACCTATGGTGCTACGTGTCGTCTTGCTTCCAAGGTGAGCACGTTGTCTCTGAGCTATCCTCCCGAGACCATACCAATGGTGAAAGTCGCTATACAAATTCCCAATGACATAACATAACACTTTGCTTGAGTTTAAATGGTGTGCTTGTATGTTGACTATGTGGCTAGCCGCCATGCTTGCTGTGACATAAGGACATACCAATGACAGCTGAACTATTCAAATGACATGTAACAGAACGGCCATGGTGTTGCGTTCCTGGACTACACTGAACTTTGAGATGGCAGGGCAAGTAAATGGAAAAGGTGTGCTTGTTCGGACTGTGCCACGGAGGGAGGTGTCCAGAACGGAGTCTTTATTACTCCTGCTAGGGAGAGGAAGGGGTGGTCGGCGTAGTAAAGAACGCCATTGGTTCACGCCCTGCCCCGTCCCTTCTCACCTGTTTGAAGTCCGCCAGCAGGGTGATCAGGGTCCCGTCCGCCTTCCTGAACTCCAGGGTGACGCTGTCCTGCTCGCTGTCCGCCTCCAGGCTCTCCTCGGTCACCTGGCCATCCCCCAGGCGGACCCTGACCCGGAGCTCCGCCAGCCCGAGCATGGAGCCTGGCAAAAGGGTCAGCAGCAGCCAGAGGACCCCCCAGGACGAGAGTCCACAGGCACAGGGCAAATAGCGCATCACCCACGGGCACACCCAGAGACGGGGGCGAAGGTCAGCTCAAACCAGGGGTGGGCAAGCGAATGAGATGAAGGTGGGCCAAAGAGAAAACAAAACAAGAATTAAAGGGGCATAAGAAGGGGGGGTGGTGAGAAGGGAGGAAGGCGCATGCAGAGAGAGATGGATCCGATGAGCGAAGAAGAAGACAGGCAGACTGACGGGGGACAGGAGAGGGGGTGGGTGCCAACCTGGTGTGTGCAGGGCACTGGATGCAGGGCTGGGACCTGGAAAGTGCTCAGAGCTCACGACACACACACTCCCCTCCCCGCCTGCTCTCCGCCTCTGAAACTTTCCGAACTTTACAGAAAGTTTCCCGCAGAGTGTGGCGGGGGAGGGGCGATGCTTTGGGGGCTGGTCCTTGTCTTGTCCCAGGGCTGGTGGGTGCTGCTGTTCTGTCCCGGGGGCTGGCTCTGCCGCGTCCTTACGTGGGGTCCCGAGGGTGGTGCTGCGCTGCCCTCCCCGCGGCTCTTTCTCTTTCCACTCAGGCCCGTCACTTCCTCCAGCCCGGCCTCAAATGGGCGGGTGCGGGGCTCTGCTGTACCAGCCCCAGGCCCCCGGCCCAGCCCTCTGGGGTCCGTGCCGCCACTCCCCCTCCAGGCTCCACAGCCCGAGACCTGCCCCTCCTTGCCGCCCCAGCCACGCCCCCTCCTCGCCCCCCAGGATCCATTTACGCTGACCCCCTCCCCCCAATCCATGTCCACGAAGCCACAGACATGCCCACCCGCTTGCCCGACAGGATCTCTGCCCCGCGCCCCCTTGCCGCCTACCCCACGTGCACCCCCATCAAGGTGGCAGTAATCTCAGCAACTTTTGGAGAGTTACAGCACTGATTTTCCCACTTATTCTGCCAACCATAAATTGGGGGTTCACCTTCAAAAACATGCTCTATTCGGGATATGTCCGCAGTTTTAAATCAAAGCTACACAGCCCATTGTGTTTACCCATGGCCCCCGGACTTGCTTGTGCCCCAACAACCATCCCAGGTGCGATGGTCGCTAGGGCTACCCATGCCAACATGCCCATATTATTCTAAGGAGATGACTACCAAGTCCTGTTTTTTTCCCCGTAGCATTTCGGGACTTGTAGTCCTGAAATTAAAATGAGAAAAACAAAAGCAGAAGTCCCAGCTGCAAGCCTGGAAGATGGTCTCGTGAATATCCTTGGCCGTGTTGGAGTGCATGGGTACCTTCATGGCTGCACCATAGTCACAACCTTTCATTTATCCTAATGCATTCTGGGAATTGTAGTCTCACCGCACTTCATTTGAACCGATCGAAGAACAGTCGGTACCAGACGACACTGTGCTAAATAGGGTTGGCAGGTTTTGAATGGGAATGGCAGGGAGTTCATCGGCTTGTCAGTGGAATCTTTTAGAAAACAAACGTGGCCCTGTCCTGTCTTTGGACGGAAGCCTTTGAGAACAAACCTCATATGTGAAACAAAAAGAAGGAGGTTTTTCTCCTGGCTATCTTGCCGACACGTGTTTCGACCCGTGGGTCTTTATCAAGGCTATTGTGAGCTCACACAGGAGCCGTACGGACCAGGCACAGCTACACACAGGGCCCAAAAGGAGCCACGACTGCCAACAGGACAGCACCCATTACAGAAACAGGACCCCACAGGGGGCTCAAGACCTATTGACAATAGCCTTGATAAAGACACACAGGTCGAAACACGTGTCGGCTGACAAACAAGGCGCACTACTGCCCTTAAGTGTACCTAACGCTTATCTGATGTAATATGATGAAACAATTCAACACAACCACTAATAAAAGCGAATCCTGTATCGCACTAACTAAAGTGTTAGAAAAATTATTGCAACTACTGAAGCAAGATAGCCAGGAGAAAAACCTCCTTCTTTCTGCTCAACAAATTGGGGTACTGGCTTAACCCCAAAAACCTCCTGTGATCTTGCAAACACCAAAATAACCTACCAGCATCGGACAATACAGGAGCTCAGCACAGGCTGTTTCCATATCTAGAGCCAACCTCGATTCCTCATATGTGAAACATCAGGGGAAAAATGATAACAAATGCAACCATCAGCTACACACCAAAAGGCATTCATGTAGCTCTGTGCGCATCTGTGGTGTTATCTCCAAATTGTTCTCAAGCGCCCTGATGTCGCCGCCAGGTGGCATGCTGCCTTGGCGCTATATAGAAGAAAGGATCAAAATGAAGGTTCGATATTCAAGGAGCGAGAGGCATCCCCTGGGTATCGCGTATCATCCGGTAGGCAGGATTTATTGCGGGGGGCACCAGAAGCTGGTGCTTGGTGCCTCATATACACATGCACACGATGTGCACAGCATATGCTTGTGTCTATAATCTATGTTCCATTATGCTGTAAATGCCCCTTAGATGTGCCCGCTGTACTCCATGCACACAGGCCTGCTGGTATAGCGCCATTTGGCTTTGGGGCTCCAGTAGCTCCTGGTGGCAGTTGGTGTCAAGCTTACCTGGTGCAAATACTTACCTGGTGCAAGCTTACATCACTGCAAAATAGTTTGCAGTGATGTCAAACCCTAGTGAAAAAGAATACATAGCTTGCACTAAAGATGGAGCGTGGGGCTCTACGCTGCAGTCCATGCCAGTGTGTCATGTGCACAGCAGAGATTCCTAAATGTGTGGGTGCATTGTACTCACCCAATCCACATAGACCCTTCTGAATACGCCCCCGGATGTGTGCAGTTCCTAGGCCTGGGAGGCTGTTCATTTAACATTAAGTGTGCATATCTGCCCTTTGGAAGACTGCCACTGTGGGCAAGCACATTGCCATCTGATTGTAAGCACACTGCAATCTTACGCTCGCGAGATAAGCGCCTCGAAGTGACAGTGAACAATATGCAATGCACAGCTTCAGAGTGCTTTACTATTTGACTCAATGCCCTTGTCTCTTCCTCGATCACTTCCTCTTGTTTCCCCATGCATTCATCCATACACGTCCAGCTCCTGGAGCTGATGCTTCGGGCAGCAGGCTTGGCACACCCACTTCTCCCCCTTGTTACAAGCAGTGTTTCTTATGAAAGAAGCTGGCTAAAGTCTCCATACTACCAAGGCCTGCTTGAACACCTCTCAAGTCCATCACACAACCACAAGTTAACAACCACACTTAGCACCGGGTGGCGTCTGGTCTAGGTACAGCCATCGCATTTAATTATTCCCTGTAAAATGGACTAAGCATTAATTACACTTTCTCTAATTCTTACAAATAACTAACCACTGTTTAGAAAGATGCACCGCAGCTTACACAACCATGGCCTGTCCTCATCGCCTTATGTGTTTTCTTTTCCCCCACTAAGATGTTTTGTCCACTTGCTAACCCCTTATACAGGGTGGGACTGGGGCATACAATTGTCTCGGGCACCAGTGAAAAAGTGACCCGCAGTTGCAAATGGCAATTCATTCCTTTTGTGACAGACCGTTTGAGTAGTACCCAAGGGGGTGTTGTGTGATAAAGTGTGATGCAAATTGTGCAATTTTAAGAATATTTATCCAGTAACACTGGTCAAAACGAATAGCCACATATTAAAGTAACTCATCAAACTGGCCCACATGAGCCAAAAAAGTGTCTCACTTTGACCAAAAAAACGGGCTCACACTAGCGTTTTGCATTTTTGGTTCGGGCATTGCCCTATTGTCCTATGGGCCAACCCAACCCTGCCCCTTTCCCAGTCACATCCTCTCCCTCTAAACCTTCTTCTGCTTCCACAGACCACCGGGGTCCCAATGCGCCATTCCTCGGACAAGGTCGGGTGCAGTAAGAACACTACGGTGGTGATGGGCGCAATATTTATTTATTTATTGTTTGCTTGTTAGGCGCTTATACAGGAAATACATTGTTTCAAAGCTAAATAAATAATTAATAGCATACCACTAACCGATGTTACAAGTGCGGACGGACATTTTGGGCATAGGCGTGCCAGCAGCATACAGCTTGGACAGACTCTGCCAGTTGTTGGTAAGCGGATGGAACCCACATGTTCTGAGACGCACCCTGCTTGTTAATTCTTTAATTCTCTATTTCGTAACTCTGATCCTGCCGCCAAACTTTCTCCTCCTCTGACGCTTCTGCTGCTCCCGTACCTCCACCCTCAGGTTCCACGAAAGAGTTACTGGCGAGAGGTGGTCCAGCTCAGCGGGGGACCGTGCATAGTTGTCGAGCTGAGCTCCGCACGCCCCGGCATGAAACCTGTTCGGTGGGATTGCTGGTTGGACTCGGTATAGCGAGGTTTTGGTGCTGTGCCAGGTTTTGCAGAGTCTGCTGAGTAATTGAGAGTTAGCGTGTCTTAGGCACTTTGATTGAAGTGGTTAACCATTTGGAAACTTGCCCTTCTGGTAGCCGCCCTGAGTGCTTCAAGCAATCCCACATACTCCTTTGCGAGAATAGATGACTGATTAGCCTCTGTCAGGTGTTGCAATGACAATATATGGGGTTTGAATTACGCAGAATCAGCCATTTTGCAGATCAGCTTGCAATGTAATTGCTAGCCATGCCCATCACATGCGACTCTTACAGAGTTCAGCCAGCGTTAGTTACAATGTCCAGCGACTCGTAAGATTCCATGTACTCTGCAGTCATTCTTAGAATCATTGAGTGGTGAATTATCTGTGTGTTCATGTAGCATTGGAAACCGCCTCCCGCCATTTTGCAGTGTTCGGCAGAGCAGGAGAAGGTACACTAGCGAGGGTGCAACTGGTTGGATGGTGGGGGAACCACCTATGTATTTCGAAAAGGTGGGGCTGCTTACATGTCAGAGGGGTGAATTGTTCCTCTGTCAGGGTTTCAACCATCAGATTGAGCGGGAAATGGTCGAGATGGATCGTCTGGTTGGGCTTGACTCCCACCAAGATGGCAACTCGATGGGCCTGGAACCCCCTAGTCTCCTGGGAAAAGCCCATTAGAGCAATACTGGTGTTAGGGTCGTTTTGAACACTGGAAGGTTAGGCTGCAGTCTCCTGATGGAATCCAAGGCCTGCAAATGCGGGTAGCCTTCTACTTTGGTCCCTTTTCATTACAGCCTGGTTAGGTGGCTTGATAGCGAATGGCTCCATCTGAGGTGGCTTAAAGCATGCAGCACTCCAGGCCTCGAGTGCTGGGATCCTGATGGGTTTTCAGGATATCCCTCATTAATATTCATGAGGAGAAATGTGCATACATTTAGAATGATTGTATGCAAATTTATCTCATGCATAGTAATGAGGGATATCCTGAAAACCCAACATGGATCCGGCCCTCAAGGCCTGGAGTTGGACAACTCAGCCGGCACCCCATTTCACCTGAGACTTTGGCAATAGCACTAATTATCTTGACTTTGATTCTCTGCACCCACCTATAGGAGTTACTACAGTGTTTCAGAACTCTGGGTACAGCTGTCACTTTTCGCAACGTTTAGGTGGAGCTTGATCTCTGAATTCTTAGCTGTTTTTGACCTTCCCATTTGAGTGCACCTGCACTGATACATGCAATCTCACTCTAAACAGATCCTATGGGAGTTTGCCATGCATTCACTTGGGATAACTCCCTCACTTGGATTGTTCTATTGCTGTTGTGTGTTGTTATCTGTTATTTTGGTGATCATTTGGTTTTCATTTTTCTAGCTTGACGTTGATTGCGGTTAAGTGTCCTGTTTTGTGTGTTCTTACGCTGGTTGTTTAGGTGTCAGCATAGACAATTGCATGTTTGTTTGTTGCACGTTTGGAACATACACACCCAGAGGACCCACAGGCATGTACCCACTGATAAAAAAGGGATACACACATTAATGGATAATAGAAAATAAATGGACTAAGGCTCCTTGTGACAGGGCGTGCAGATAAAAAGAGATTATTCATAGCAGGCAACAAACACTTTCCGGGACAGGATAAATACTGTTTATTAACTATTAGGGAGCATCTATATATATCTATATATATATATATATATATATATATATATATATATATATATATATATATATATATATAACGCTTAGGCGTGTTTCTGTACTCAGTTGATGTAGTTTATCAGTGCTGGGTTGCCCTCTGCTGTCCAAATGACAAACTGCACCTCTGTGTGCCATTCCACGTCGACAACAGTATCATTTTTCACAGTCACCTTCAACTTCCACTATTGCAAATCGCAAACATTCAGAATCATTTCAAGTTACTATTTTCCAACCCCGCTTCACTACACACAGGACATGGCGGTTGCAGTGTCAATGAACAGTTAATTCCTGGCTCAATGTTTCAGTCCATAAAGAGCGAAATGCTGTAGGACGAATGCCTCCTCACAAGCTAAAACTGAAACTAGGTGCTGTAATTATGCGCTGTAATTATGCTACTATGCAGGGACTCCGCAATCGACACTCTGCAATGGAACAAGGTTGAAAATTAAGTGTCTACAAAGACACATCACAGAGGCCCGTGTAACCGATGGATTACACTTATACCACGCATACCTCTCATTCCATCTAAAATGTGCCTTTTAAATTCAAAAGAAGACACTTTTCTATTTCTTTAGCCTTTAAAATGACCATTAATAAGTCACAGGGGCAGACATATGACAGAATATGCCTATACCTTCTGAAACCTGTTGTCATGATCCCTACCCCTAACCCTCATAGGCAAGGTACTGGCGCCAGGCTACGATCCCCACTAGGGCCTTAAAGGCCTTGCCATATCATCAAAGACTCACCTGGAGTCAGTCCTGGCGCCTTTGGCGCCAGGCTCATACTCAATGTGAAGATAACATGGGATCTGGACTTCTGAATGAGCTTTTGTGCAACATGGAGGCTCCCACATAGCTCAGTTCCAAGAACTGTGCAATGCGGTCTAGTGTTTTGAGTGTGGTCGGGCCTTGGAATACCTGGGGATATGTAAGCCACGCCTAGGCAGAGGAACACGCTTCGCGTTACTCTGCGGTTTGCAGCGTGACGCTCACTGTGCTCAGTTCGGTCTCCTGGGTTCCTTGCCTGTCTTATCCCGGAGCCACGTACCTGAAAGAACAAGAACATCATTAATACAACACTTACCTGTGAGTAGTATCCAGTCTTCAATCCGTCCCTCACCCGGTCCTGAGAACACCAGCATCTTGGCGCTGCATCCTTCTCCGTAACACTGCAACCTGGAAAGAAGAGAGCGAAAACAGCATTAGTAAGCGTTTACATATTTCAATCCAAGAACAGCAAAAACCATAAGACGATTACCTGATTCGAGTCACTCTCGGTCAGCATCCATTCCGGAACATCACAGCGACCTACAAAAAGAGGGGAGACACAGGTTAGCACATGAAAAGACAAAATAGGGCCGCCCTTTGTGCATTCACTCACCACCTCATGCTCAACTCCAATCAGCACGACAACACCAACAATCTCTTCCCACACCAAGAGGAAGAAGCAGAGACATTATTAAACAGAAAAAACACAAGGGACAAGAAAGAGAAAGAAGGGACAGAATATCAAGACTGTAAAACAGCAAAACCTTCCTTAACGAGCTGGAGTCACAGCAGATCTGGACTCGAACAGGGCCCACACAAGTGAAGCAACTAGGTCGCAACACATCCACACCAGCTACGCGCCCCTGTACCGAGAAGCAGGACGGAGAGCGCATTGTACAAAAAAGCAAGGCGAGGAGAAGGTCTAAGGAAAGGGTTGGTTCTCAAGGGAGGCGGGAGCCAATCAACAAGAGACAGTTAAGTCTTGAATCCGATATTCCTGTATTGCAGGTCCAATCCTCAGCTGAACCAATTCCCAGGGAGGGGTTCGAGAGTGTGAGTGTTCCAACCAGGGCTGAGTGGTGTCCCTGTGGATATCAGGTGAGCGTTACACCTGTATTATTAAGTCACAGGCAACTATATTTTGCTCTTTTAAGAGTTCCATCATTCGGCTCATTAAGAGTATCTGAGAATGATATGATATGATATTTTGTATCGCGCTCATAAACAAGTGTTTCAGAGTGTGACGAGGCAAGGAAGGGGAACAAGGGAGGACAGAACAAAGATCTTACTAGGTCCAGTGACATTGAGAACGCGCAAGTGCAGGGGAGAGGAAGGGGGAAAAGTGCAAGGGGAGGGGAGGGGTGGAAAGTGCAGAGCAGGGATAAAACAACAACTGGTAGTGCAGCCAGCAAGGTGGCAAGTGCAGCTAATAAGTGCAGTTAAGGGGAGGGTAGGGTTGCAGATACAGACCTAAGTGCAAGGGTTGCCAGAAGGCAGTGCCGGTGTGTGGCTAGGGAGGTCAGGGACCTGGGCCAGAAAATCAGAGGGGAACCTGGTGCCAAAGCAGACATATCAGCTGGGGAGAGGAAGAGAGAAGGCAGAAGCAAAGAGGAAGGTCTTGAGGTGCTTCCGGAACCGAAGATGGTTCTCCTCAAATTTCAGAGAGGCAGGGAGGCTGTTCCAGAGGGAGGCCCCAGCAGAGGAAAGAGATCGACCCCCAACTCATTGCTTGGAGAAGCGACTGACCCTGAGGGAGTTGGAAGTGGAGGAGCGAAGAGCTTGAGTGGGAAGGTATTTACGGAGTGAGAGATCAAGGTAATGTGCACCCAGGCCCCAGAAAGCCTTGTGGACAATGCAAAGGGTCTTGAATTTAATCCTTGCAGCCACTGGGAGCCAATGAAGAGATTTCAGGGCTGGAGAAATACAATCCCAGGGCTTGAGGCCAAGGACACGTCTCAGTGTCATGTTCTGGATGAGTTGCAGAGGGCAGAGATTAGAAGCAGGCAGATATAGAAAGAGGCTGTTGCAGTAGTCCAGCCTAGAGAGTACCAGAGCTCTAGAGACAGTGAGCTTCCGGGGGAAGGAGAGGAAAGGAAGAATACCTCTGAGAAGGTGCAATTGGTAGTTTGACTTCTTAGAGACATCAGAGATGTGAGGAAATAGGGAGAGTGTGGAGTCGAAGATGACCCCGAGGTTCTTAGCTTCACAGGTGGGAGCAGGAAGAGGGCCAAGGGAGGCCAGCCAGGGAGTGGCAGGAAAGGAGGGTACAGGTGTGCCGAGGAGGAGAATCTCTGTCTTACAGGCATTAAGGCAGCGATCATTGGCGGCACACCAATCCTGGATAGCACACAGACAGTCAGAGATGAGAGAAGGAGAAGAGGTGGCAGAGGGAAGCCTGAAAATGAGCTGAGTGTCTTCCGCATAGCACTGAAAGTTGGAACAGAGAGTGGCAATGCGGTGGGTGAGAGGTGCCAAGTATTGGTTGAAAAGCCAGGGAGAGGGTTTAGACCCCTGGGGAGCACCAATGGAAGAGAGTGAGATAGAGGAAAGGGAGGACCCAATTTGGACCTGGGAAGGTCGATCAGAGAGGAAAGAGGTCAGCCAGGCCAGGGGCTGATCAGTGATACCGTGGTTATCACGGAGACAGTTAAGCAGGATTGCATGGTTGACCGTGTGCAAGGCAGAAGAGAGATCGAGTAGGATGAGGACAGAAGGGATGTTAGAGTCGAGGTTGGAGAGCAGGTCTTCACCGATGTTCATGAGAGAAGTTTCCGTGCTTCTGGCAGCTCTGAAGCCAGACTGATGGTCATGGAGACAACCAACAGAATCGGTGTGAAGATTAAGCTGGGAGATGGCCATATTTTCCAGACGTTTGCCCAGGAAAGGAGTGATGGAGATCGGGTGATAGTTAGTCGGGCATGATGGGTCGGCTGTGGGTTTCTTGAGAAGAGGGTGCACAAGAGAGTGCTTCAGAGGGGAGGGGAATAATGAGATTGTTAATTGTGTTTACAATGAAATATATGAGTGAATACATAAATAAAAAGTGCAATGATATTTAATGACCTTTAAGATATGCTAGAACTGCGTATGTTATGCTGGGTACAGCTATTTTGTTTTTTATTTGTACACAGTTATCGCATTGTGTTCACTAGTTGTGCCACTGTGCTGTGTGACTTAAACAAAGCAAAAGGGATGATGGCTGCAAGGTTTAAAATCAATGTTAACCTTTGGCATTGCTCTTGGCACAGCTGAGAGTCTCATTCTTTGCCTGCTGAGTCATTACAGAAAGGGGAAAGACCATATGCAAAGCAGGCTTTGCCCCACCAGAAAAGGGGAAGTCTAGAAGTCTAGTCCAAACTGCTTGGTCAAATTCTTTCTGCAGGAGACCGTAATCAGTGCTAGACATGCTTGCCCTCACTGGGCATCATCAGTTAAGTGTACCATTGTTTTCTTGGCCCAGCAATCCTGGGACATACGTCTGGGCATACCAATACCAGAGTTGACTTAAACAAATTAAACGAGGAGATGGCTGGAAGATTAACAATGAATCTTAACCTTTGCCATTGCTGTGGACAACCCTCCAGACCACCATTCTCCAGCCTGCCAAACATTGCAGAATGGAACGATCACATGCAAATCAGCCTTGGTCGCTCCCCAAAAGAGGCAGTGCAGCATAAACTGCTTGGTCGCATCCCTTCTGCATGACAAAACAAGCATCCCTGGACATGGTTCAGCCTCATTGGGTGTCATCAATGAGGTGTAGCTTCGGTCTCTAGACCCAGCAGGCTTGGAACCGACCTCTCGTCCAGAGCAATGTCAGAGGTTACAATTAATTTATATCCTTTCACTTATCACATTCTTTGGCTGTAGTTGTCTCCCTAAGTGAGAGAGGGTGTACCCATACGTGGGTTCCTTGCTTGTTTTGCCATAGGGAATTCAGCTGTCCCTCACTGATGGGGCCCAACAAGGCCGGAACATGTCTGGGGTTGCTTGTGTTTCTGTGCAGAGAGGTTGTGTCCTCTCAGTTCCGGTTGGACTGCTTCCATTGGTGGAACGACCAAGACTGATTTGCATATTGCTGGTCCCCTCTACAACGGCACAGTCAGACTAAAAAAACAATGGTGCAAAAGATTACCCAGGGCAATGCCAATAATTAAGATTAATTCATAACCTTCCACCAACACATTTTTGTGATATAGCCACTGTGCTGATGAACGGTGCAGATGCACCAAGCGTTAGTTTATCACTCTCACAGTGCTCAATGTCAGCTGGTTCGCCTCTAGGCACCCAAGCTTCTGTGCTTGTGAAATCTGGAGGAGTGAGGATGCTGGGTGCTCAATTTTTCCATATGTGCACCAAGCGTCTCAGCATATCTCACTATATGAGTAAGAATCTCACTCTGTCCATCGACTCCAAGCTCCCGATATTGACTGCCCATTACCCCTATGCTCCTCACTCTGTCTCTATCACCTGCATACTCCTCAATCTGTCCATCGGCTCCTGTCTCAGTCTCCGCTGTTCGCCCATGGACGCCAGACAAATCACCCTATAGCAATAACTAAGGTAAGGTGGTATGTGCGGTGAGCACAGCCATTATTGTGCTCAATTTAAACCCTGTCACTACTACCATCAAATTAGAACACTGTGCAGATGTCTGGCTCAGCACCAAAATTATCCTGATAGATGTATTTTGGGGCATAAATGTTTTTGCACCTAGAGGGATTGAGGGTAGCTAAAGCACGGCACTCAGACATTTTAAGGCTAGGCAGTGAGTTGCACCTGGATGAACCCTGAGGGTGGACAATGGGTTACACTTAACTGCATTTATGAGGATAGACAGTTTATTGCACTTGCAAGGGGCCCTGAGGGTGGGCAGTGTATTACACTTGGAGGAATTATTGAAGGGTAGCCAATATATCGCACTTGGAGGAATTATGAAGGCTAGCCAATATATTGCACTTAGAAGAATAGTGAAGTGCAGCTCATGTATTGCACTTTGAAGAGTTCTGAGAGGTAGCCAAAGTATTGTACCTGGAGGAATAGTGAAGAGTAGCCAATTTATCCCACTAAGAAGAATTGGGAAGCACAGCTCGTGTCTTTCACTTAGAAGAATTGTGAAGGTAGGCCAAAGTATCGCACTGGGAGGAATTGCGAAGGTGGCCATTGTGCTGCACTCGGATGGATTTTGAGGATGGGCAATGTATTTTACTTATAAGGATAGCTTGTTTATGACACTATTTATTGATAACTGTGTATTGCGGGGAATGCAGGTGTTGGCAGAATGCTGCCTTCATGGTCAATTTGGGATTTAGAATGTAACCACTTTCTGATAGCTGGATGCATGCAGAATGATGCAACCTTCAACTTCAACCCAGATGTTAGAATCTTGCTGAATGCACCGATTCTAGGCATTCCTTTGAGTATAACCACTGCATTTGTATATGATGTGCCAAACATAACACGCCATATCGGGTTTGCCAATCCGGAGTCAGGTAACTCTCGACGTGTAGCCATAGAATTCTCCCTGCCAACGTCTCCCTTTGTATTCCAAAAGGAAAACTACAAAGGTAGCAGTCAGCCAAAAGACAGGGTTGCTGCAGCAGTCGATAAGCAGGAGCCAAAGGGTGGTTTTCTGGACACCCGATGGACGACAGATGAAGACCCCCCAAATGGAACTTAGGAGCCGGGCTTCAGACACAATTTCACAGATGCAACTTCACAAGAGTAAGAACAAAATACAATCAACGTATGGACTAGAACTAGCTAGGAAAGAACATGACTATACATCAAAAGGACATTAACTGAATGGGTTTGGACACTTACCAATAGCTCTCCGATGAGACGTTATGGAGGAGCTCTGCAATACCCAATCTACCCTATACCTAACGGCACGAGGATGCCTAAACGGTACAATAGGCAGTCTCTAGTCCGTACCTGTCCCGCTGAAACGAGGACGCCTCACGAACTAAGCGCCAAGTGGAAGTCTCTAGTCCGGGTGCACAGTATTGGGCAATGCAGGCTCTCTCCAGATTCTGTATCAGAAAGCTTGACAACCGTATGACCAGTTGTGGGAGTTTCTAGGCAGGGCAAGACAAGGAGGGGGAAACAAAGGGAGGATGAAATAACAATCTTAGTAGGCCTTGTGTCATTTAGATCGTGCAAGTGCGAGGAAGAGGGAAGGGGAGAAGTGCCAGGGGGAGGGGAAAAGGGAAGTGCAGTTAACTCACAAGTGCAGCCTGTGGGTGGCTCATAAGTACAGAGAAAAGGGACTGTAGGGTTGCAGATAAAGACCCTTAAGTGCTGGGGAGCTAGGAGGCAGTGCAAGGGCAACTGGACATGCAGGAGCCTGGGCCCGGGTTCAGAGGGTGACCAGGTGACCAGGTGACCAGTGTGCTGAGCAGTCAGTTGCATCAGCAGGGGAGCGGAAGAGAGAAAGCGAAAGCGAAAAGGAAGGTCTTGAGTTGCTCCCGGAACTAAAGGTGGCTCTGCTCAAGTTTTAGAGAGGCAGGGAGGCTGTTCCAGAGGGAGGCCCCAGCTGAGGAGATAGATCTGCCCCCAACTCTCTGCTTGGAGAAGCGTCTGACCCTCAGAGAGTTGGAGGTGGATGAGTGGAGAGCTCGAAAAGGAAGATTTTTGGAAGAAAAAGTTGGAGGTAGAGTGGTTCCAGGCCCCAGAAGGCTTTGTGGATGATGCGGAGGGTCTTGAACTTGATCCTTGCAGCCACAGGGAGCCAGGGAAGGGATTTCAAAGCTGGAGAGCTATGATCCCTGGGCTTGAGGCCAAGGACAAGTCTTGCAGTCCTGTTCTGGATAAGTTGTAAAGGTCGAAGAGTAGAGACAGGAAGATTTAGAAAGAGAACTTTGCAATAGTCCAGCCTGGCGAAAACCAGAGCTCTGGAGACCATGAGCATATGGGGGAAAGTGAGAAAAGGAAGAATACCTCTGAGGAGGTGCAGCTGATAGTTTGACTTCTTGGAGACATCAGAGACGTGAGGAGAGAAGGAGAGAGTGGAGTTGAAGATGACACAAAGTTTCTCACAGGAAGGAGCAAGAAGAGGGCCCAGAGTGGGCGGCCAGAGAGAGAGGAAAGGAGGGAGTGGGTGTCCCAATGAGGAGGATCTCAGTCTTACAGGCATTAAGGTTGAGATCATTGGCGGCACAATTCAATTCCTGAATTGTGGCCAGACAGTCTGGTATGAGAGAAGTAGAGGTGGCTGAGAGGAGCCTGAAAGAGAAGAGAGCTGAGTGTCATCCAAATAACATTGAAAATTGGAGCAGAAAGAAGAGCTGCAGTGGGCAAGAGGTGCCATGTAGTGGTTGAAGAGCCAGGGACAGTGGTTCGGCCCCTGGGGAACACAAGTAGAGAGAGAGATAGATGAGAGGAAAGACCCCAGTTGGACCTGAGAGGGTCGGTCAGTGAGAAAGGAGGTCAATCAGGTGAGGGCGTGATCAGTAATACCAAGGTTGTTGCAGAGGCGATTGAGCAGGATGGCATGGTTGACCATGTCAAAATCAGAGGATAGATCGAGGAGAATGAGGACAGAAGGGAGATTAGACTCAAGATTGGGGAGCAAGTTTTAATGAATGTTCAGGAGAGCAGCTTCCGTGCTTCTGGCAGCTCTGAAGCCAGACCGGTGGTCATGGAGTCAAACAACAGATTGATTATGTAGATTAAGCTGTTCTCTCGCACCCCACTTCTATGGAATTAGCCAAAGGCATGGCCACACACCTGCAAGCATCTGCTTTCACGCACAACTCCAATGACATGTTGCACAACACTTCTACCATAAGAATGCAGATACCTTTCACGACAACACTTTTAACTGCAGCTGCACACACAATTGACTATCCTCTTTCACACCCCAGTTATTTCTCTAGTATGCCTCTCTCCACCCATCCACATGCCAATTAGACATGGGTATCTAGCAGGGACTTGGCCACCCCACATAACTGTTAAGGGCCAGGATGCATACACGCATAATAGCACTTCCCTTTTTCCCATACTTTGGACTTCGGTCCCTCCCAGGGCGTTCAACCTACAGCGTGTTGGGACCATACCCATGGTGAAAGGCGCTATACAAATGATAAAATGAAATGAAAATACTGTCTGTCCATTATTGCCATGCTCCTCACTCTTTCTGAGTCAATTTGTTCCAAACTCCCCATATTCTCTGTCTGTTACCTTCATTCTCCTCCCTCTGTCATTGACCATTAGTGTGAGGAATTTGACCATCATCCGCACAGGGAGAGTGTGCTAGCTTGGGCTTTTTTGATTTATTTTGTATGGAAATGAATGATGGAGACCAACCTCCAGGAAATAAGTGCGGCCATTCCGCACCCATTTTATCTGCTTCCCAGACCAAACACAGTCACCTGTACTCTGGGAAGACACAGCCTACAGGCGCCATCTTCCCCTGTCATATTCACATGGAATGTGACAGCCCCAGGTACATCAAAGCATTCCAAGAAGGGGGAAGGAACACCTTGCTCCAGCCATGAGCACCCTAATTAAAATATCAAAGGATCCATGGATCTGCATTCCTTTGCTCTCCGGCTGGTGGCATTGCATACACATAAGAATAATTCAGGCAAGCCTGCCCAGTGGGCTTGGTTGCCGGAGAGACAATAGGAAGGCAGGACTAACATCCCTTTGTTGTGCAATGTGTCATCTTGAAGCTGTTAGATATTGGCAACGTTCAAATGTATTGGGACGTAGTACAGATCAAGTTATGTCTAAACGTGGGAGTGCTGACTCGCGTTTAGACAGAGGATCGGTAGCTACTGGTCCTTTAAGGTCTCGGCTGCCGGGATCTTGGAGGTTGGCATGGAAACAATGGCGTCCTGCCTGTACTTCCTGGTTTCGCCTAGTACGTTGAGGAGCGCCATTTACATCAGGTGACCTTATTTAAGCTCCGCCTTTACTCCGAGTCGGCGCTTCTGAATCTTGTATTCTTAGGCTCTTGTTGTTTCCTCGTTCTTGGAACTTTGTCTGTCTACGGATTTTCTGGCTTCTTCGACCATGGCCCTCCATTGATATTGTTTTGCCTATTCCCCTGTGCCTCTGCTGACCGCCTTGTTTCTTCGACCATTGACCGTTTTATGGATTTGCCCTGCCTTGCCTCTTGTACTGCTGCTGCCCGCACCGCTTCACGACCTCGGAACGTTTTTTTTTTTGGATTTGCCTTTCTTCGTTCCGCCAAAGGTGCAGCGGAGCCCGCACGGAACTGTAGGATCTACTGCTTCCCAATCCTTTCCTTCAACCCCAGTGACCTTCAACGCCTGGAACTCAGCTCCACTCACGGCATTTAGACTTTGGAAGTGTACTTGACCTTGGATTGTTCTTGGGACCTTGAACTATTCGGTACACGGACTAGAGACTGCCTTGGTGTACCTTTTAGGCGTCCGCGTGCCGTCGGGTTAGGTCTTGGAACTTTTTATTTCTTGGATTTGTTCTTACCTTTGCATCTGGCTTCCACGATCTACTGGCTGTTCTTCCCATTCCTAGAAACTACTTACCCGGTTCTTCAGTCCAAGGTGTTTACAAGATACAGGTTAGTCTTATTTTATTTGGTTCTATTCTAAGTACTGCTACAAATTGCATGGTGGTTACTGGTGCTCTTCTTGCAGTTACCTGGGGTCATCGCCTGTGCTCCTGAGACATCCTGTTGTAGTATCCTGCCCTCTGTTGTTCCGGGTTCTTCGTTGGTCTTCCATCTTTTGGCCAATCAACTGTTCTGGTTGTTTTCTTATTCAATCAGTTTGGTAGATTGGCAAGAAGAACTCCTCAGCTACACTACGAGGGCAAGAGCAAATCTGACATATTCAGAAGCCTCTTACAATGGATGCCAACGATTCTCTGGCAGCCATCATGCAAATGGTGGCTGAATTGCATACTGAAATGGCCAGTGTTCATGCGGCCACTGAAAGACGCATGAATGAGTTACAGGCAGGAATCCAGTCTTCTGGTGTGGGGGTATCCTCCCCAGCGGCTGGATCTGGTTCTGGACTACCCGCTTCCAGTCATAATACCGGGCCTGTGTATATGACCACCCAGTTTCCCCTGGCTCCACCTGAGCGGTTTACAGGTGACCCGAAGGCTTATCGAACCTTTCTAAATCAATGTAGGTTACATTTTCTATGCAGGCTGTCCTCATTTCCGGATTCAACCACCAAGGCGGCATTTTTGTTATCGCACCTGGGTGGTATGGCGGCGGCATGGGCCAACCCATTACTTGAAGGGGGTAGTCATCTCTTGTATGACTGTGATGCCCTGATTGATGCTATGAGTCGGGTTTTTGATACATGGTATGCCACGCAAGCTACCGACCTGCAGTTGTTGGGTTTACAACAGGGTACGTCATCTCTGTTGGCATATTTGGCCAAATTTAACCAATTGGTTGCTGAAACTAACTGGCCTGAGGAAAAGAAGGCATCCTTGTTTTACAAAGGATTGTCTGAGTCCCTCAAGGATACTCTGTCCACAATACTAGTGGTTCCTGCTGCTTTTTCTGAGTTGGTAGATCTAGTATTACAAGTCGACTCTAGACAAGCAGAGAGAAAAGGGGAACAGAGACCTATTCCTCCAATTACTGGTACTGCCTCATTACCCGTAGCTGGACCCTCAGAACCAATGCAAATAGGAGCATTGCGTGGGCCATTGTCAACTGAAACTAGGGAACACAGGAAGAAAAATGGTCTTTGTTTCTATTGTGGATCAAACGATCATTTCTTACGTTCTTGTCCCAAGAAACCAGTTAGGAAACAGGGAAACGCGAAAGCCCGGCAATACAAGGGGTACAGTTGACGGGTAGTTCTTGTAGTGACCCCATCGTGTCTACGCTTTCTTGTTTATCCGTTACCCTCGCTTCCACCTCCATGGGCAAGAGGGTGGTTCAAGTGGTTTTGGATTCAGGTGCCACGGGGAATTATATTGACAGTACTTATGCTCGGGATTTGGGCATACCTGTAGTTCCCAAGGATTGCCCAGAGGCCGTTAATGCTGTGGACAGTTCATCTCTTGTTTCTGGTCCGGTGACTGAAAGTACTTCAGAATTGGTCATGAGGACAGATTGTGGGCACACAGAAAAAATCATATTTGACCTCATTGCTGCTCCTCAGTTGAAAGTGATCCCTGGGCTTCCATGGTTGAAACTACACAACCCGGTGGTCGATTGGCACACTGGGGAGGTGAGTTTCTTTTCGGATTATTGTGATCAATAGTGTTTGACGCCAGGTCAGAAATCCTCCATTCCTAGCTTTGCGCTCATGGACTCAGCTCCCACTATTGGGGCTGTGGTTAATACTCAACTACCTCCAGAATATCACGACTATCAGGATGTGTTTGATGCCGGTGGGGCACAAATCTCCCTCCTCACAGGCCTTATGATTGTCCGATAGAACTAGTACCGGGGGCCAAGATACCGTCAGGTCGGATTTATTCATTGACACCCAAGGAGGACATCATTCTTAAGGAATATATCAACAAATCCTTAGAGTCAGGTTTTATTCGGGCTTCACGTTCTCCAGCGGCTTCTCCCCTATTCTTTGTCCCGAAGAAGGAGGGGGACCTTCGCCCTTGCATTGATTACCGGGCCTTGAATGCGGTTACAGTCAGGAATCAATATCCGATTCCCCTAATTTCGGTTTAGCTTGATCAACTCGGCTCTGCCAAGTTGTTCACTAAACTGGATTTACGTGGGGCGTATAACCTGGTACGCATACGTGAGGGGGACGAATGGAAGACTGCTTTTAAAACTAAATACGGTCTATATGAATACACGGTTATGCCGTTTGGCCTAAGCAATGCCCCAGCCACTTTTCAGTATTTTATTAATGAAGTATTTCATGATATGCTGGATCAATACCTGATTGTATACCTGGATGACATCCTGAATTATTCTCACAGCTATGACACCCACGTTGTTCATGTTAGCAGGGTTTTACAACGCCTGCGTGACAATCATCTTTATGCTAAATTGGAGAAATGCATGTTCCATGTACAAGAAGTCGAATTCCTTGGTTACAACATCACCAACAAAGGGGTTCAAATGAGCAGAACTAAAGGCTCTGCCATTCTAGATTGGCCGGTTCCCAACACTGTGAAGGCGTTACAGTCCTTTCTTGGATTCGCTAATTTTTATAGGCGTTTTATTCAGGACTTTTCAACTATTGTTTGTCCCCTTACGACCTTGACTAGTTCTAAAACGCCCTTTCATTGGAACCAGAAAGCACAACATGCCTTTGATTGTCTGAAGTCTGCTTTTACATCAGCACCGGTTCTCCAACATCCCGATCCAACTCAACCGTTCATCGTAGAGGCTGATGCTTCGGATGTTGCCCTAGGTGCTATATTGTCTCAATATTGCCCGGATGATACTGGACTACATCCTGTGGCCTTTCATTCAAGGAAACTTACGCCTTATGAACGGAATTATACGATCACAGAGCGGGAAATATTGGCTATTCGAGACGCCTTTATGGTATGGAGGCATCATTTGTTGGGGTCAAAATTGCCCGTTCAGGTGTTCACCGACCATAGAAATCTAGTGGCTCTCCAGTCAGTGAAATGCACTACTGCGCGTCATGCACGGTGGCACGAATTCTTTTCGATGTTTGACTTTACTATATCATATCGCCCTGGTTCAATGAATTCTAAAGCAGATGCCCTCTCTCGTTTTCACAGACCCGCAGAACCCTCTCGTATTACCGGTGCTCCGTTATTACCTACTCAGGTGGTTTGTGGTTGTTCCTTGCGTCCGTCACTTAAATCGAGGATCCAGGAATGGCTTCATACTAATCCGCCGGAAGTGGGCGATTATGGTTTGGATATAGTACATTCACTGCCCTATAAACAGGGTAAGATTTTTCTGCCTAATTCGGAAACGCGACTCACTGCTATACAATGGAGTCACGATTCAGCTTTGGCTGCTCATCCCGGTATCAGGAAGACTGAGGAATTACTGAGAAGGTGGTGTTGGTGGCCTTCTTTGCTTAAAGACGTCACAGACTACATAGCTACATGTTCGGTTTGCACTCAGTGCAAGGCTTCACACAGTAAACCGGTTGGTCTTTTGCAAACTATGCCTCTCCCAGATCGTCCTTGGTCGTTCATCTCTATGGATTTTGTTGTAGAACTTCCTGTGGTGGGAGGTTTCGACACGATTTGGGTAGTTATTGACTACTTCACGAAGATGGCAGTGTTTGTACCTTGTCAGGGTATTCCGACAGCTCCTAAACTGGCGGATTTTTTTTTACGGAACATATTCAGGTTGTTTGGTCTCCCTTCTGTTATAATATCAGACAGGGGTCCTCAATTCACCTCGCGCTTCTGGAGGGCATTAGCGACTGCTTTGGGTATTGAGGCTCGGTTCTCTAGTGCTTATCATCCTCAGACGGATAGGCAAACCAAACGTCTGAATGCCACTATGGAACAATACCTAAGATGTCTCATTTTTCAGCGCCAGGACGATTGGGTCTCTGTATTGTCCTTGGCTGAATTTGCCTATAACAATTCCCTGCACACAGCTACGCAGGTTTCTCCTTTTTTTGCCCTCTTTGGTCAACATCCACGTTCTTTGCCTCTTGTTCCTGATCTACCAATACATAACCCTGCTGCCCTTGCCTGTGTCGTGACATCTCTAGTACCCATGTCGAAGTGAAACGGCATCTGGTGGAGGCTCAAAAGAGGGCCAAGTTTTATGCGGATCGACATCGTACCCCTGCTCCGAGTTACCAACCAGGTATGAGAGTGTGGTTGTCGACACGTAATTTACGTTTACCGGGCCGGAAGCCTTTGCTCCCACGCTTCATTGGTCCGTATACAATTTCGCATATCATTAACCCGGCTGTGGTTCGGTTGGTTCTCCCGCAGTCTTGGAAGGTTCATCCAGTTTTTCATGTGTCCCTGATCAAACCTTGCCATCCCGCGACCCGGCTCCCGACTCACCCTCCACCCATCAAGGTAAGGGGTGCGGTAGAGTACGAGGTATCTGCGATCTTGGATACCAGAGTGCGGAATGGTAGGAGACTCTACTATGTTGACTGGAAGGGTTACGGTCCGGAGGATCGTACCTGGGAACCGGCGGAGAACGTTCATGCCCCTTTGTTGTTGTCTCATTTTTGGAAGTCTCGAAGGTTGGGGGCTTCTTTGGGGAAGGAACCTGTTAGATATTGGCAACGTTCCAATGTATTGGGACGTAGTACAGATCAAGTTATGTCTAAACGTGGGAGTGCTGACTCGCGTTTAGACAGAGGATCGGTAGCTACTGGTCCTTTAAGGTCTCGGCTGCCGGGATCTTGGAGGTTGGCATGGAAACGATGGCGTCCTGCCTGTACTTCGTGGTTTCGCCTAGTACGTTGAGGAGCGCCATTTACATCAGGTGACCTTATTTAAGCTCCGCCTTTACTCCGAGTCGGCGCTTCTGAATCTTGTATTCTTAGGCTCTTGTTGTTTCCTCGTTCTTGGAACTTTGCCTGTCTACGGATTTTCTGGCTTCTTCGACCACGGCCCTCCATTGATATTGTTTTGCCTATTCCCCTGTGCCTCTGCTGACCGCCTTGTTTCTTCGACCATTGACCGTTTTATGGATTTGCCCTGCCTTGCCTCTTGTACTGCTGCTGCCCGCACCGCTTCACGACCTTGGAACGTTTTTTTTTGGATTTGCCTTTCTTCGTTCCGCCAAAGGTGCAGCGGAGCCCGCACGGAACTGTAGGATCTACTTCTTCCCAATCCTTTCCTTCAACCCCACTGACCTTCAACGCCTGGAACTCAGCTCCACTCACGGCATTTAGACTTTGGAAGTGTACTTGACCTTGGATTGTTCTTGGTACCTTGAACTATTCGGTACACGGACTAGAGACTGCCTTGGTGTACCTTTTAGGCGTCCGCGTGCCGTCGGGTTAGGTCTTGGAACTTTTTATTTCTTTGATTTGTTCTTACCTTTGCATCTGGCTTCCACGATCTACTGGCTGTTCTACCCATTCCTACAAACTACTTACCCGGTTCTTCAGTCCAAGGTGTTTACAAGATACAGGTTAGTCTTATTTTATTTGGTTCTATTCTAAGTACTGCTACGAATTGCATGGTGGTTACTGGTGCTCTTCTTGCAGTTACCTGGGGTCATCGCCTGTGCTCCTGAGACATCCTGTTGTAGTATCCTGCCCTCTGTTGTTCCGGGTTCTTCGCTGGTCTTCCATCTTTTGGCCAATCAACTGTTCTGGTTGTTTTCTTATTCAATCAGTTTGGTAGATTGGCAAGAAGAACTCCTCAGCTACACTACGAGGGCAAGAGCAAGTCTGACAGAAGCTAGTTACCACCCCTCTCTATGAAAGGCAGTGAAATGCATGTCTGGGTCCACTATTTACCGTAGGCAAATCCCTGCAGAGCAGACCCCTTTCAGAGGGGAGAAGTATGTGGTTTGGGGGAGACAGGAAGTCTGCTCCCAGAACATACTTGAAGGGAAAACGTGCACTTTAATAAAGAGTCACAAAAGGCTCAGTTAACCAGAGAGACACTGTGAGCTACAACAAACAGGAATATGGGTGGGACTTAGGTATATGTTGTCACCCCCTTGTCTGTCCTGTGGCAGAGCACTCTGGTCCTGACCCCATGCATAACAGAAGATTGTTGGTGGGGACCCAGGATTGGTTCATTAAGGTGGGTTTAGCCTGCACAAATCACTTGGGCCCATTTGGCTTTAAAAGAGGGCTGAACCCCTCACTTAGCAGATCATTGGAAGACTTCTAAAGGAGTAAGAGGAAGGACTATTTGGACCCGAGCTGAAGGTACAGTCTACCTTACATGTGCCAGTGAAATAAGGCCAGGAGTTCCAAGAGGGAAGCAAGATCCCTCCCCTAAACATCTCTCAGGGAACAGAGGAAGATACTGGACTCAGGGGACCTGTCCATCAGCTCCAGAACCAGTACCCAGCCAGCACACAGCATGCCCTGGTAGGTTCTGACAGCAAGCTTTCTAGGTGGAATGTCCCAGAGAGTCTCTGTACAAGGAGAAGGCTGTTCCCTGCTAACACCTTCCTGAGCTTTGGGCTGTCCTCCTTGAAAGGACACGAGCTCTGCAAAGAAGCTAGGAGGAGTGCCATACAAACATCATCCAGCGTCCATCTTTTTAATGACAATTTCAAGACAGTCAAGTCCTCCAACCGCATCCGACTGCATCGCTGACTGTTGTCACGCTGTAGTCAACAGAGCCGTCCGAGACGCCTCGACCGCCAACCAGCACAGAGACAATGATTCTTGGCCCCGAGCCGCTGTGCCAGACAGCCTGCAGATATCCATCCAGCCTTGCTTGCCAAACTGCCTACCGCCTGGTACCCACAGCTGTCTCCCGCCACTAACTCTGTCTCAAGGGCTGCAAAGTTCCCAGGAACTGCCTCAACGCTGTTGAGCACCAAGAACTTCTTCAGCACCAGGTACATTGTGGTTCTGCCCCTCTGGTCCTTCTCTGAAGGCCCCTAGAGACGGTTACGATGCTTTGCCCTTTTGGTGTTAAAACCAAATAACCTTGAACAGTGAGACTGATTGCTTTACCAGCTTCCCTCCTGTCAGTATCCAGAGTGCATCCCTTTCCTTTGTGAAACAGTCTGTCCTCTGTGTTCCTTTATAGTGTGGGTTGTAATTGTAGTGTGCTAGAACTGTCTGTTGCAGTAATAATAAAGTAGATATTTTTATACAACCTTGACTAGGCTGTCCCTTTTATCATTGGGTAATAATTGTATTTTTGCTGTGTTGCAACTAACCAACGATCCACTACCTTGCGGAGATAAGCCTGCCGTTCCGTCCACGTTACCAAAAAATGGACAAGGAGGTCTTATAATTCACTTGTATTACAATCTGTTCAGATCCCTCTGGTGTACTAGAGTTGTGGGGCTGATTGATGGTTTAGAAACCGATATGCACCCCTGGACCACTGGTGCCCCGCAAGGGATTCGTCACAATTAGCTTCAAGCTGCCCATACTTTCTGTCTATTACATTCACACTCCTCGCTCTGTCCCTTTCTATTAGCTCCAAGCTCCTCTAGCTGTGTCCTCATGGGCCTCTACACTGACCAGTGTGAAGCGGAATTGTGAAGGAACTCTGGAAAGCAAACCGAAAGCATAATTGTCATCCCACCAGTAGGGGCCGGTGTAAGCAGACTTAAACCCCTTCACCAGGAGGGAACAGCAGAAACACCATTCTCACTCCCAACCAGGACGGTGCAGATTAAAAAATAACATTGAACATTGTTTTCAACCAGATCAACAGTGAACAGTGGCAGGCGCCCTACACTCCCCCAGCAGGAGAGATCTCTTGGCTCACCAGTAGTGAGAGCAATGGAGGCCACTACACTCCCTCCCATGAGGCGAGATAGCAAAATAAGCCATCCTACCGTTACCCAGTCATAAGAGCATGATAACCCATGAACTAATTAAATATCTGGTTCCCAGGGACCCGCATTTGAGGATCCCCTGGCTTAGGCATGTAAAAGCAATGCTGCTAGAAGTGGACATGGCTCACTGTTTCCATATGATAGATGTTATGCCTCACAATGTTCTGAAGTCGATGAAAGTAAGGCCACTGCAGTACATTCTGGACAAGAATGAGTCCTCTGAGATCCTGAGGCCTGCGGATAGGAAGCATGCGATCACTGCACGCCCAGGTCTCCAGAAGTATAGAATCCTTCTCAGCGCATTGTCATTACGGGTGCACGTTCTCTGGTATTCATTTAAGAGCAGTGGTGGTGGCCTGGTCCAATGGCAATGAGAATCAATCATGCATTGGTTGCGAAGCGTCCAAGCAAGACTCAGAGCATTTCCTACTGTTTTTGCCCAGCCTCCTCGCCTATTCGAGAGCACGTGCTTAGACCACTCTTGCTGCTCCAGGGATTCCTTCAGTGTGAACCGGCTCTGTGTTATTTGTTATGGCCAGGCCCAGTATGTGTGGGCTGGGGTCTATTATCATTTCTAAAGAATGCGCTGTCTGTGAGAAAACATGTATTGAAACTGCCTGAAATGTTGGTTACTGTGTTTTTAACAAAATTGAACAGGGTTTTAATGATGATGGAATTTCCTTTTTCAATGTGTTGATGTTTAATTAGGTTGTTCATTGTTGTTGTTTTTATGGAAATGTTCTGTATTCCTGACCTTTTCTACTACTACTAATAAAAGCCATCCAACGCTATCGCTACCTGGACGGAGGCTAGTGAAGGTCATCATACCCTTCTCTAAACCCAAGACCATCCACAAACCCCCACGTTTTGCAGGATTCTTACTGGGGCAGGACTAAAGCCGTATACACATGAGGGTGGTCATCGGTCCATATTTTTAAGTACGGCACCACATGGATATATAGGATATGATATGATAGGTTATTTATAACACGCTTAATGCCCAGAGCTTTCTAAACGCGGTCCCGTGGATCGCGCTTGCGTTGCTCCGTGTCGTCTTGCTTCCAAGGCGAGCACGTTGCCCCTGAGCTATCCTCCCGAGACTGGTCAGGGTTGGTTACTTGAAGGCCTGGTATCTCTTGATATCTCACGAGTCCGGCTGCAAGTCGTATGGAATCTCTACACCTCTTTGGTGAGTCGTTCTCCTGGGCCACCACCAGAGTCTGAGCGATCATGGCAGATCATTCTCCCGAGCTACGGAGATCCCATCAGAGCTGCAGAGAGGACGTTCCCCCTCACTTTAGTGGTGGGGTAGCCCCAAAGCCCCCTGATGTCCCCAGAGAGATCTTGCTGGTAAAAGTCATTGCACAGTGCTTTCTGCGCAGGCTGCACTAGTTTGCTGGTTGCTGCCCTGCCCTTGAGTATTCAGTTATGGCCATGAGCAGGCGGAACCTGTCTCTTTCATTCTTGCTATTGTTTGTAGAATTGTTAAGCACAGAGAGGCCATTTTAGACCAACAAAGAGCAAAAAGCTAAACAAACAGGACAAAAATAGAAATAAAGCAGGCAAGCAAGTGACGTTCATGAGTCAAGCTATGTTTGGTTAAACGCTGGCAGATAAAACATGATTTTTTTCAGCCTTCTGGAAAAGAAAAAAACTCTGCAAGTAGCTTTGAGTTCTCCAGCCTGTAGAGGTCCTCATCACAGCTACTGGATCCCAAGTGGAGGGGCACATTAACAAAATGCTGAAAGACAAGTGGGAGAGGGTTTTTCAGTCAAATGTGCTCAACCAATCGCTCCATACATTGCGATTCCAGAAACAAGCAGTGAAAAGGAGAGGTCTGACCCCAACAGAGATGTGCATGAGCACCAGCCAACGCTCTGTCATGTTCTCATTCACTGGCACCCACAAATGCCCCCGGATCCCGAAACCCATTGCCATTCTTTACCACCTACGCGTCCACGTCACACCCACCCCATGTAACTATGACCGCCCGAACCCAGCGCCATCTCACCCCTCAATGGTGAAGAGACGCGATGAGCTTCCGTCACCATTCCCGTGGTGCTCCTATTGTTTGCACTTTTTTTTCTCGCTTTGAGGCATTCTAATGACATCAATGTCGAGTTATGAGGGCATTATTGTCCAGTACGGCCCTCACAACCCACCGTTCTGGCCTTCTTGAAACAAGTGTTTCGCTGACAGACCAAACGAATACTTAGACGTGGGCTCAAACACGACATATGGGGGCTAGGGGTGTTCTCTGCAACACTGGAAAATGTGATATACAAATTGTCTCATTACAAGTTTGCCGGTACAGTAACAACGGTACCGGTAAACTTGCCGGTACCGTTGTTACTGTACCAGCAAACAACGAGGTCTGCTTGCGGGTGCCTTTTTTCGCCCGCCAGGTCTGACCTGGTGGGCGGACCGACACCCGCGAGCAGACCATGTCGGATGCAGCGGCACCATTCTGAATGGTGCCGGTGCATCCGGCCTCCCCATTCCCATTGAGACCTATGGGGCTCGAATGGGGAGCATTAATTGACCATTCCTGGGCCCCGGAAAAAAACAACTCTGGCGGCAGCCGTCCTGGTTTTACCAGCACGGCTACTGCCGAAGTTGTAATGAGGCCTGGCAGCCAATCAGTTTTAACAGTTCCACTACTTTTTGCAACCATTTTCACAATTGCAGAACTGTTCTTGGTGAAGCTGAAGCACACTTCACCATTTTGCCACCCAATAGCAGTTACAGCCAAACTGAAATCTGTTTCAATTCAATTGGCTGTCCACCAGCATGGCTGCAACCAATGACACATGTGTTGCACGTTGCTCTCCTCCTGCCTATCCTGCCCCCCACCAGGGTCCCAGCTCAAATAGTATTTGTGGTACATTTCTACCAAGTGGTCGAAGTGAATGAAAAGAAGTATTGGAACTATGTCCCCTATTGGCCTGCCCCTGCTCCCCACAAACCCCATCACCACGGCCCCTCCCACACACAATCCAAACTCCCAACCACATGTGCCTGCTTTTTAAGGGAACGTTCAGTGCAGTGCACTGAAAGTGTAAGTTTCAACTTCTTTCTACACTTTTATTTTAAGACGATATCATTCAGGAACGGTTTCTTTTCAAAATAAAAGTATAGGAACAGTAAAACTTACTTTAGTAAAGTAGAGGAACACCACTCCCAGCCGCTCCTGCACACTTCGACCTCTGCTCTGCCACTCGCCACAGCTACCCCAGACGTCATTGCCATAAACCACAGATATCCTTCCAGACGGCACTACTACCCCCAGATTCCACTGCCATAAGTCAGAGTTGCCTTCACAGACTTCACTGCCATAAGCCACAGCTAGCACCATACTTCACTGCCATAACCCCCAGCTGCCCTCAGACTTCACTGCCATAAGCCACAGCTGCCCTACCAGACTTCACTGCCATAACCCCCAGCTGCCCTCAGACTTCACTGCCATAAGCCACAGCTGCCCTACCAGACTTCACTGCCATAACCCCCAGCTGCCCTCAGACTTCACTGCCATAAGCCACAGTTGCCCTACCAGACCTCACTGCCATAACCCCAGCTGCCCTCAGACTTCACTGCCATAACCCCCAGCTGCCCTCAGACCTCACTGCCATACACCACAGCTACCCTATCAGACTTCACTGCCATAAGCAACAGCTGCCCTACCAGACTTCACTGCCATAACCCCCAGCTGCCCTCAGACTTCACTGCCATAAGCCACAGCTGCCCTACCAGACTTCACTGTCATAACCCCCAGCTGTCAACCCAAACCACACTGCCATAAACCACAGCTACCCTCCCAGACTTCACTGCCATAAGCGACAGCTGCCCCCATAATTCATGGCCATATCCTCCAGATGCCCTTTAGACTTCACTACCATAAACCATAGCTGCCCCCGAGAGTTCAGTAAGAAAAATCACAGCTACCCCCCAGACTTGTTGTACAGTTAGTTAGTACTACAATATCTGTGCACTGCCCAATACAAGTTGCAATAATCAGATAATCAGTTGGATTGTGAGCTGGTTTATTCAAATGGTGAGCCCCGCAGCCATGACTGCCATAAGCCACAGATACCACCCCAGACGTCACTGCCATAAACCACAGCTACCCCCATACCTCACTGACATAATCCCCAGCTGCCCCCAGACTTCACTGCCATGAGCCACAACTGCCCTAACAGACTTCACTGCCATAACCCCCAGCTGCCCTCCCAAACTATAAAGCCATAAACTATAGCTACTCTCTCAGACCTCACTGTCCTAAACCGCAGCTAGCACCATACTTCACTAACATACCCCAAGCTGCCCCAGACTCCACTGCCATAGGCCACAGCTACCCTCACAGACGTCACTGCCATAGGCCACAGCCACCTCCAGTCTACAGTGACATAAATCACAGCTACCCCAATACTTCACTGACATAATCTCCAGCTGCCCCAGACTTCACTGCCATACGCCACAGCTACCCCCAGTCTTCAGTACCATAAACCATAGCTGCCCCGAGACTTCACTATCAAGAACAGCTACCCCTAGACTTGACTGTCACAAGCTGGAACTGCCCTCACAGAAATAACTGCCATAACCCCCAGTTGCCCTCCCAAACTAAACTGCCATAACCCCCAGCTACCCTCCCGGACATCACTGTCCTAAGCCACAGCTACCCTCCCCGACTTCACTGCCCCAAGCCCATCCCAGACTTCACTGCCATAAACCACAGCTACCCCCATACCTCACTGACATAACCCCCAGCTGCACCCAGACTTCACTGCCATACGCCACAGCTACCCGCCTTCAGTACCATAAACCATAGTTGTACATGAGACTTCTCTACCAAAAATCAAAGCTACCCCCAGACTTCACGGCCATAAGCCCCAGCTGCCCTCACAAACTATAAAGCTATAAACCATGCTTCACTGTCCTAAGCCACAGCTACCCTCCCAGACTTCACTGCAACAAGCCACAGATACAATCCCAGACTTCACTGTCCTTAGCCACAGCTGCCCCCCAGACTTCACAGCCATAACCCCCAGCTGCCCCAGACTTCACTTTCCTTAGCCCCAGCTACCCTCTAGACTAGAGGCTCTAGTCTTCAGTGACATAAGCCACATCTACCCCGCCAGACTTCACTGCCACACGCCACAGCTACCCTCCCAGACTTCACAGCCATAGCCCCCAGCTGCCCCATACTTCACTGCCATAGACCACAGCTAACCTCACAGACTTCACGGTCCTTAGCCACAGCTAACCACCAGTCTTCAGTGACATATGCCACAGCTGCCATCCCAAACATCACTCTCCTAAACCACAGCTGCTCCCGAGACCTCACTGACATAACCTCCAGCTGCCCCCAGACTTCACTAATATAAGCCATAGCTACCCTCCTAGATGTCACTGCCATAAGCAACAGCTACCCTCTCAGACTTCACTGCCATACGCAACAGCTTCCCCCATACTTCACTGCCATAACCCTCATCTGCCCCCAGACTTCACTGCCATTAACACCAAGCTGTTTGCCTGACTTGACTGCCATAACCCTCAGATACCCTCCGAGACGTCATTGCCATATCCCGCAGTTGCCTTCCAGACTTCGCCGCCATAAGCCACAGCTCCGCTCTCACACTTCACTGTCCTAAACCACAGCTGCCCTTCAGACTACACTACCATAAACCACACCTACCCTCCCAGACTTTCCCGCCACATTCCCCATCTGCCTTCCAGACTTCCCCACCATAAACCACAGATACCCTCCCAGACTTCCCCACCAAATCCCCCACCTGCCTTCCAGACTTCCCCACCATAAACCACAGCTACCCTCCCAGACTTCCCCGCCACATCCCCCACCTGTCTTCCAGACTTCCCCACCATAAACCACAGCTACCCTCCCAGACTTCCCCGCCACATCCCCCACCTGCCTTCCAGACTTCCCCACCATAAACCACAGCAATCCTCCCAGACTTCCCCACCACATCCCCCACCTGCCTTCCAGACTTCCCCACCATAAACCACAGCTACCCTGAGACTTCACCACCATAAACCACAGATGCCCTCCCAAACGTCACTGCCGCAAACCACAGATTCCCTCCCAGACTTCACTGCCATATCCCCCAGCTGTCCTCCAGGCTTCACTGCCATAAACCACAGGTGCCCTCCCAGACTTCACTGCCGTAAGGCACGCTACCCCAGGCTTCACTGCCACAAGCCACAGCACTCCCATAGGCTGCAACTGCCCTGCCAGACTTCACTGCCACAAGCCACAGTTGCCCTCCCCCACTTTACCGTCATAACACCCAGCTGCCCTCCAGATGTCACTACCATAAGCCACAGCTGCCCTCCGCCACTTCACTGCCATAACACTCAGTGCCTTCCGGAATTCGCTGTTATAAACCACAGCTGCCCTCCAACCTTCACTGCCATAACGCTAGGGTGGCCATCTTTTTGAGATCCTTTTGTGGGACACAAGGCGGTGATGACCTCACAGCATCATTCACGTTTGGCCCGGCCCTTTCCGTGCACTACCGCAGAGCGCCGGGGCTGAATCATTTCATTGCACCCGCAGCTGCAGAAGTGACAGGCCTGCTGTGCAGATGCACTCCGATTTGCGGGAAATGTATGTATATGACACCCTCCCCGCTCCTATTATAGGAGCGGGTCATATACATCCGCGATTCGGAATAACAGTGGCTGGTAAGTGGCAGCTAATCTGTGACACAGCGCCCTGCAGCAGCGGGACCCTGCATGTGTAATTGTGCTCCAACAGAGCAAGTCCGGACAACCCGCGTCCTGCAGAGCCACTTGGCAAACTGTGGGACAGAATCCCCAATTACGGGACAATCCCGCAAAATACGGGACAGTTGGCCACCCTACATAACGCTGGGCTACCCTTCCACACTTCACTGCCATGAGGTACCGCTACGGCACAGACTTACAATCACCCTGAGGGATATTTACTTGGAATTCATATTTGTGGTGCACCGCCTTGAGCAGGTGCCTGTTTGTGGTAGAGTCTTTTTCTGTCTGCATTTGCTTGCTAGTTGTCAGTTTGTTGTCTTGTGGTATTTTCTTTCAGGGGCCGGACGTGCCTCGATTTCGTTACCTCGAATAATGAATACAATAGAGGTCGGAAGAGGCAAACCACCACGCGTGATATCCAGCCCACCGCTGACCAGCGCACTGGAACGGTCGTCTTTGTACAAAAGGCTGCCACACTCACACGCTTCTAAACACAGACGCCCACAAAGCGCCGGAGTGAGTGAGCCTAACCGGTCTGGAGAGTGGCGGTGTGGTTGAGACGGCAGTGTTGTGGTGTGGCGCCTGCTCAGAGTGGTTAGGTGCAGGCTGACTTTGTGGTGAGCTGTTCGCACGAGGTGGGGCTGGGGAGGGGTTGCTTTGATGGCAGCGGGTTGAGGAAAGCAGCTGAGACTCGCGCTGTGCGTTTAGACGAGTCTCCATTTCCCTGGGGTTGTTTGAATGATTTACTTATCTCCGATTCATGGTTTATATTGGACTTTGGACACCTAACAGGCAGCAGGAGGCATTGCGTGCTAAGAGTGCTGTGTGTTTGCTTAACCACATGGAGAGTGTGATAATAAAGGCTCCGAATGTATTTACTTCCAGCCGCGCGTGCTTTGAATGCACTGATCATGCAAGCCGGATTTAAACGTGAAACCAGTGGAATACGTAGACAGGGAGGTGTCAAGTAGACACAAGCGCCAGATGCAGTAGAGCACATCAGAGACGACAATTTCTGATGTGTACCTGCCACCTTTTAACCAGTGCTTTAAGTGGGCATGAGAAACCGAGGGGGCGTGGCTTAAACAGGGGCGTTGCTTGACAGGCAGTGCCACTTTGCAGCAGTCATCACTCTCTGACACAGGGTGTGAGGGTGCTGATCCCAGCAACTCTTACCTAAAGTGATTCCTGGTGCTGCACCTTTTCTTCCTTCATTGTGGCACAGACCCCCACCAGGCATCCCTTTAACTAAGAGATGCAGGAATCTCCCAAAGAGACAGCTAGAAAACAGGCCTTCTTTCCTAGAGCCTGAAGCTCTCACGCACGAGTGAGTGCTTCAGGCCTTAGTAAAAAGCCAGGGCTTCCAGCAGCCTTGTCTTTTCTTCTATAAAGGAGGTGCCAGCTCCCACACACCTCTTAGTTAAAGAGCTGGCTGGCACGGGCCAGCACCACCATTATGGAAGAAATATATTTTTTTCTAGAGCCTAAAGCTCTTGTGCATTAGCGAGGGCTTCAGGCTTTAGAAATAAAAGCCTTGGCCTCCGGCGGCCTCATCGGTTAGGGCTTCCATGGAACTTTAGGGAGCCCCCGTAGCACCCTGTCTCATAATTGTTTTTCGGAGACTGCCGGGGCTCAGCCCCAACTAGTACTTTGTCACTTAAGCCCTGCTTTTACCTCATTCACAAAGGCTAACACTGAAGCAAATCTGGGGATGACTGGAGCATCTCTGAGATGCCCTTGACCAAAGCTTTGAGAATCACATTTGGTTGTGAGCATCCCAGAGATGCCCCGGAAATCTCTATATTTGCTTCAGTTTCAGCCTTTGTGGATCAGGTATAAGGTACCAGGTGCAAATCAGACATGCTCGTTTCTGATTTGCTCCAGTGTATTTGGTTTTATTGGTCCAGTGCAAATCTTTTGAGAAAGAGACTGGTAAGAGAGCAACGTATCTTCATGTCTCAATATGAGGGAGAGTGCGTAAGAGTTAGGAACTGCTGCAGATTTGGTATCCTGCGACCACTGGTATTCTGTGCAGGTGGGGCAGCCTGGTGAGTTAGCTGAATGTACACAGTCATGATATGATATATAATATGATAGGTTATTTATAACACGCTTAATACCCAGAGGCTTCTAAGCACGGACCTGGGGCTCGATCCTGTGTTGCTCCGTGTTGTCTTGCTTCCAAGATGAGCACATTGCTCCTGAGCTATTCTCCTGAGTTCTGCTTTCAAAAACTCCCAAGTGTTCCCATCAGGATTGAAGAATTTCAGCTGCTGTTCCCTGTTTTTTAATAAATCACAGATATAGAATTTCTGAAAAAAGTTATCAGTTTTTGATTGGAAATATTATAGTTGTTATGTCACTGGGATTTAGACTGCAATCTACTGCAATTGACATGGTCTTCAGGTGTTCTAGAGGACCATGGGCCAGATTACAGAAATTCTGCACCTGTGCAAGTGCTAAGGTGCACGGTATTAGCACTAGGGCAAAAACACTGGGACGTGTTAGAACACCATTGCAACATGACAAGTGCAGTTTGGCATGGCATAAGCACCAGGGTAAAAGTTCCCCTAGTGCAAAAAGATACATTTGGGTGCATTTCTGCACAGGGCAAAGTTTGTCCTAGTGCTAAAACCATTTCGTATTAGCACTATGGCAAACTTTTCCCTTGTGCAAAAATGAAATGAAAATATGTTTTTTGTAATAGTGTTGGGGTGGTCAGGAAGAGTCCCCATGAATGTGAGGAGTTCATGTTGCGTGCATGCCGGGGGGGATGGCAGCGAATTGGGCTCAATGATGCAAATATATGTATCAAGTGCAATTAATTATGGATGGGATATGTTACTTTTAGTGTTACTGTTGTTTAGAATTTATATATATTAGATCTTCACACACGTAGTGTCAAGGGTTTTGACCCATGTTGAATCCTTAGACTGGGTAGATGTGGGGATGAGCTGTCGCTGCCCATTATTCTATCCCAGAACAAACTAAATCAATAGACTGGGTGGATGTGGGGATGAGCTGTCGCCACCCACATTCACGCCAGAATCCAGGAGAACTGCGCAGTTGGCACAAGACCACTCTAAAGATACAACCTTCTTGTGGGGGGTTCCACATCACCACTCTACTGTAAGGATGCCATAAAAACAATGTTAAGCAAGGGTCCTATACTATCAAGGAAAAGACCACTCTATTGAAATGCAGTAATTCAAGACAGATCCCAAAAATGGATGCAATACCGGTACTCACCACTATCAGAAAGCCGGCGTTTTAAAACCACCAGACTTTTGTGTAAAACTGAACAGAGGAACCCAAATCAGGCCAAGGAAAGACTTGCTAAGAGGTGGATACAATGTAAAACTATATTCTGAAATGAGTTGAAGGAAGTAATTATTTAATGTATATGTAAAATTGTAAGTTGATTTAAACTGGGAACTAAAGTGACATTTAGCTGAATTCTGCCTGACAACAACCCCGACAGGAGTTGAAACTTGATCAAACTGCATTCCCAGGCCTGGCTGCCTCCTGCTTCCCCACCAAAAGGAGATGACACCTCTCTGATTAGATTAGGGGAGGGGCGCCTGCAGGAGATTGAACAAAGCCTTGTCCTGGACTCAGGCAAATGTTATATTGGCGGGCCGTAAAGTGGCTTCCTCTTGGGAGAAGTGGGAGGAGAAGTGCCTCTGGGAGCCAACCGAGCTGGAGGCAGGGACAGACAGAAGCTTCCCCCATGTGCGTTGGAACCTAAACCACACCCATCTGGGCCAGAGCATAATTAAAAAAAAGATAGATAAGTCATAGTACGGACTTGTCAAAATTATATAATTGATACCATTATTCTTGTGATTTTTCTGTGCACATTTTAAAAGGTGTTGGGACCCTGTGGCATGTTCTAGGGAGTAGTAGCAGAAATAAGGTTGTTACTCCAAATGTATGCATGTTAAAAATCTGACACTTCATCATCTAATGTCCATACTCCTTGCGCACATTTGTGTAATTTTTGGTAAATGTCCGATATTGGTAAACCGACCAAAAAGCGCAAAATGTTGTCATTTTTGAATGCAAGCCCCCAGGAAGATCAGAGGCGGACAAGCATGGACCATAAGGAATATATAATGTGTACATGTAATTTCAACAAATTGTGTATCTGGGAAATATTTATTTGGATCAGAAATAGATTTGTGGGCACATTGACAAGGGGAGTGTCTTTCTGTAAGCCACAAAGATGACACCCAACCCAGCTCCCCAATCAAGGGAGAGGGGAGAACTGGGCCAATGACAAGTAGAGAGGGGCAGGCTCAGTTATGCCACGCACACACCCACTTCCAAAACACATAAAAAGAGACTGCTGGGACAGGTAGAGACATTCACTTTTCCACTTTTTCCAAGGGCGGCTCCGACATTGGCGGCTCAAAGATGTGTCTGCAGGTGTCTGCAGGGGACGCCAAGGAAGCCAGCAGCCAACAGACACCAACAAAAACCGTGAGTGTGGTATGGGTGGGGAATAGAGCAATCACTCTACTCCAGAAAACCCCCGCCACTCTATCTTACCTACCAAGAACATAGACTGCCATAATACTTACATGTCCACTCTTTATAGAATTGTGATTGTTAACACATCCACTCTTTATAGAACTTTAAATGTTAGCATGTCCACTCTTAGATAGAAGCACCAAATGTGATTGTTAGCATGTGCCACACTTAGATGGAATTTCTCAAGCTTAGCCCGCGTCGCATCTAGATAGAAATACGATGGTTAGCATATGCCACACTCAGATGAAATTTCTCAAGTTTAGTCTGCGCCAAATCTAGACAGAAATGTGACTGTTAGCATATGCCACACTTAGATGGAATTTCAGAAATGTGATTGTTAGCATATGCCACACTTAGATGGAATTTCAGAAATGTGACTGTTAGCATATGCCACACTTAGATGGAATTTCTCAAGTTTAGTCTGCGCCAAATCTAGACAGAAATGTGATTGTTAACATGTGCCACACTTGCATGGAATCCTCAAGCTTAGCCTGCGTCGCATCTAGATAGAAATACGATGGTTAGCATATGCCACACTTAGATGGAATTTCAGAAATGTGATTGTTAGCATATGCCACACTTAGATGGGATTTCAGAAATGTGACTGTTAGCATATGCCACACTTAGATGGGATTTCAGAAATGTGACTGTTAGCATATGCCACACTTAGATGGGATTTCAGAAATGTGACTGTTAGCATATGCCACACCTAGATGGAATTCTCAAGCTTAGTTTGCGCCAAATCTAGGCAGTAACATGATTGTTGGCATGTGCCACACTTAGACGGAATTCTCAAACTTAGCCCACGTTGCATCTAAATAGAAATATGATTGTTAGCAAATACCACACCTAGATAGAATTTCAGAAATGTGACTATTAGCATATGTGACTCTTAGCATGCACCACACTTAGAATTATGAACCTAGCTTGCGCGACATCTAGATAGAAATGTGACTGTTAGCATGTACCGGACCTAGATGGAATCCCACAATTGCAAGGACAGCAATGCCAACTAACCAACCAACTAACAATTCCATCCCTCTGCATACACCTCTCAAACTATAACCAAACACAACCACAAGCCTTAAACGCAGCAATCCGCACAAACTTCACAACAATGCAACAACAAAACAAACCACACATAGACTTGCACAACAGCACACGACGACTACGGACCATAAAACACCCCAAGCCCAGCCGACGGACCCACCGGGCTGAGGCTGCCAACAGCACATCACTGCTCTCTTGCACTTTTCCAGCTTATTCCTACTAACCCACCCCCCCTCCTCCCCTTTTCAGAGCCGCCAGAGCGCCAGGGGACCACTTCGGTGGTGATAGAGGCGGTACAAATGACCTTTAACATTAACATTAACATTAACATTAACATTTATTGCGGGACGCTTTGCCGGGAGACTCCAGACTTCAAATCCATCAACCTCCAGAGACCAGAGATCCAGAGAGACCAGAGATCCAGAGAGACCAGAGATCCAGAGAGACCAGAACTGTGCAGTGCTGAGAGCAGAACCAGAGACCAGACCGCTGTGAGCAGAACCGCCAGAAGTCCCGTCCAACCTGACCAGACCTTGACGGCTTATTTCAAAAATATAGTGTGAGTACTCACTGTGCAAAACCAATCTCTTAGTTAAAATAATCTAATCCAAACTATTTTAGCCTAATTAGAACAGCCTCCTAGAAATCGTGTCATCTGTCATTTTTAAAGCTGTACAACTGTCACCTGTCAATTCTGCAGCTGCAAGCTATCACCTGTCATTTTGAGTTTACTTTAAATCCGAAAAACTACCTTCACAAAATCGTCCGTATCTCTGGAACCGTTTGTCCTCGGAACAAGATTTAACTTTCCTCTGAAAGCTTAGAATCTAATAAGCTTTCCAACAAGCCTGGAACCGACTTCCTACTCCTTATATTTTTATCGCAATCGCGATTTACGCATTCGCATCATTTACCGCGATTTGCGATTTGGCCTGATTTCGGCATCTGTAAAAAGATAGCCGCTTTTGCCTGAACTGCTAAAATTCGTTTGCAACCTAATAACCATCCCTGAACCATTGTTAGGGCTGACCTGAACTGATTTAAAGTGTCTACCACTCACCCTGAACCTCCTATAGGGAATTAAAAGCAATTTTAGCATTTTTCACTTCCTTGCCACCACATTACAAAGCACTCTTGCCCGTGTTTTAAAAAGCATACCTGTTGTCTAAGCTTGCTGGGGGGGGAACTGAATTCTGTATTGTATTTGATTGTATTCCTGAAGACTGTGTGTGTTACTTCCATCTCCTTGCATTGCATATAGGGGGGGGGGGAATGAATTGCGACCAGGGGAAAAGTGAACATATTCTCTCTTGTGAAACCATATCAGTTTATTTTCTGTACTGCATTTATTCCACCTTGCATTTCCTTGAAACCATAAAGCATTTCAGCTACCTCATCCTCTATACTACTTCTAAGTAACTAAATTAGTTTACCAGTAGAACATTATCCATTGTTGATCACTGTCATATTTTAAGTGTGATATCCAATATTAATTTATTATAAAAGTGTGATAGATATATATTGTTATATTTCTCAAATAAACCTTTTAAATTTGCAAAACAGACCTACTTCTTGGCTCAGTGGGGTCAGGGGGATTCTAAGAGAGGGGTGTTATATAAGGGTTGTCATCCAGAGTACATGAACTGGACCTAAAAATATATCAATAAGGGTTTCCCTCAGCATCCCAGACTAGGCATTGACTTAGCTTTAATGTTGAAGTGAAGCCGCTTAACAGTAGAAAGATACAATACTAAAACTGCTAATGCAACATGAACACAATCTACACACGGGGTGCTTTGCAAAAAACATGGGAATTGGGGCTTTCTTGCAAAATGGATTTTGACTTTTAAACTGACTGCCAGGTTTTCAGAAGGCAGAAGGCAGGTAAATGAATAACTTCAACCTTCGCGGTCAGCACATCTGTAGAAAATAGTCATGAGTTTTTAAGGTCTGATAAGTATCGTAGATAGTAGATGTAATCTCCTGGGAGCGTGACAGAAGGAGTTTTATTATTTATTTTGGTCAGTAGTAAAACCTGGGGTATGCCAGTGCCTAAGGCTATTCAGGAGTTTCAATTGTGCGATAAAGTGTGAGTTTTGTAGTTTCAAATGTTTCAATGGATTGGTGACCTTGGGAATGAGATAGACTCACTAACTCAAAGAGAAATCATTCATCCAGCTTTCTTCATATCGCGAGGAATATTCATGCGAGCCATGTGCAGATCAAGAGTTGGGGTTTAAACGGCTCAGGCCAGTTATTGCTAGTAATTAATTATGTTTCAATACCAGTGTTTAACTGTGTACTGATGTCATGGCCTTCTATGAACAAATCCTAAGAAGAGGTGTGTTTTGAATTTGATCTAAAGATGACTATCAAGATAAGACTGGCCAATTAAAATGGAAGAATTGGGAAAAGATGGGGTTGCTTTGATGAGGTTTCTGTCCAATCATGTTTAGGGGTGGACTGCAATAAAGTATTTGGGAGTGTTTTAACCTTTGCATTTTGTATTTGCATCTTGTATTTGGGTTAAGGTGATTAAAGTCCCATCTACACATTTGGTGAGCCAGGGTAGGAGCCCAGGCTTTCTGAGACTTTGGGGGTCTTGTTTCCACACCATTAGCGGCGGAACCTCACAACGGTGACCAGTCTTCCGTGCATAATGAAAAAGAGGTCTGCAGACACCATATTGGTTATAGGTTTGTCTGCTCCCCAGAGACGTGGTGCCATGGCCTAGCTGTGAAGGACGACTTGACAGAGCACCACATCAAGGAGCCTCTGGTTCACGTGAGTGCACATTTGGGGTGTAATGCAAGGGGAAGATATGGGAAAAAAGGGGTTGTTTCTTTGATTTAATGGGTTTAGGTAAGGTAGACTTGGAGTGGGGGTGTGAAATTAGTTGAGGTTGTGGGGATTGGAAAAGTGGATGTTTTAATGGAGTGATTGAACTGTTCTGTGTTGTAAGTCCCTTGTATATATGTTTTACCTAGTTTATTATTTTAGAGATGTGAGGTGGTATCTTACCGAACACAGCCAGTGTGTGGCTTGTCCTGATACCCGTTAGTTTGCTTGTCTGTTGGCTGGAGCCCTCGTCTAAGTGTGGGGTGGTATCTTTGGTAAGCCCAACCGTAGATACCTTTCTGAAGTAGGCTCTGGACATTCACTTGCATTGGCTGTGCAGGTGGAACCCTCACCTCAGTCTACTTGGTTAGTCAAAGTAGTGAAGGGGAAACCTCTTGTAGTCAGGAAAAGACGACCTTGTAGAGAACGTCATACTAGTAAAAGAGAGTGAAGCAAGAGCGGCGGTGCTGTAGTGGAAAGCATTGCGCCCCTCCCATGCATAAGTGGTGGGGATATCTCAGAAATATTTGCCAGCAAGTGTTTTTGATAAGATGCTGTCTTTAGTGTAAAAGTGAGAAGTAAAATTGAAATACGTAGCTGAGTGAGGTAATTGCAGTATAGACGAGTACGATGAATGAGTGTGAAGTACAACTAAGGAATTGGGTAAGGGTAAAAGGGAGTTTTTGGGTAAACAAATATATGTGTTTTTGTGCTGCGGGTTCGGCTCCATATCAGATAGTTTGTGAACTTATTTTTTGATAACTTTGGTTGGAGTCTCTGTTGAATCATTTGTGCCATGTGTTGCTCGGCTATAAGGCAAACATTTTAAATTATCATTGAGAAGGGTTGTGGGAGAGTAAGGGGAAAATGAGACATTCTTGGCCTATTGAGGGAACCTATGATATAAGGATATTGGAGAACCTGCATACCTTTTTGACTGCAAAGCACAAGGGCTCAAAGTTAGAGAAGTGGTTAAACATCTTGGAATTATGCAGGATGTATGAAAAAAGTGTGAAAGGGCCATAATGTTGAATCTGTGGTGTCAGTGGGCAAAAGAGGAGGGTGCAGGAATTTCTTATGCACTGCCTTCATATGGGTGCTATCCATTATCACCCACAGAGGGGTACACAGCCCCTGAGTTTGTACCACCATTTTCCCCAGCAGCTACTCCAGTGGTTGCAAGATGGACACAGGTAGTGCCTCCATCAGTTATGATTTCTAGGAACTGGGATTTTGAGGAAAGCGGAAGGATAACTCCTTCAATGATTAGGGCTTCAGAGAGGTTGAACACAGAGATTGGGAAGGGGATAACTCCAACGACTGCTAGGTTAGCAGATAGATTAAGGGTGGAACAACAAGAAAGAGTAAGGCCTGTAGTCAGAAGAGTGGAGGAAGGATTGAAAATGAGAAGAGAAAGAAGAGGTTAGGCTTCTTCCTCTGAGGATAGCCGATAGGCTGCAAAAAGTGGTAGACGCACAAGAACAGGAAAAAATGAAGGAAGCGCTAAGGGGTAGTGCTGCTATGGCAGCAAAGAGATGAATAGTGGGAGGAAGTGAGAATACAGGTAAGGGATGTAGAAGAAGGAAGGTGGAGACATGGGCAGGTTCTTGAGTTTGATATGGAGAACAGGAATGCTGCCACGGGTTCAGAGGCTGAGCAGGGAGGATGGGAAAGAGCACTCTATGGTATTGCTGATTATGCTTTCTGCCTTTAGAAGGGTCAGGAGATGTAATAGCTGGAGTTGATGATGAAGGAGGAGAGGAATGGGATGTTAAGCAAGGAGAGCAGGTTGTAGCCACCCTACCTCCCACTCCAGTAGCAGTGATGGAAAGCACACCATGTAGCCATAGGACACGCAGGGGTACCCGCATGGCTGTAGTAAGCGGCAGGGGAGAGATGGGGAAGCCCCAGTAAAAACAGGTATAACTCAGTTTTCTTTGCTCCAGAAGGGTCTGGGAAGGGCGTATTATGTCCTGTGGTTACACATGCACCGGAACAACTTGATGAAGACACTCCCTTCGCTCACTGCAGGGGCAGGGAAGTGGATTTATGCATTGGAGAAGCACACTGCTGGTGTCATGTTGGCCATTGGAGACATGAAGAGCTTACTTACGACCCTAATGGGAGAGTGGTCAGATGAGCTTTGGAAGAGATGGGGGTAGTCAGGATTTCAGTTGGATACAAATATCCATGATGGAGCCACTTTTAATAATCTTAGGACACAGGTATGCAGAGACTTGTGGATTATGCATCCTGATACGCCTGATATCCATTCAGTTTTTAGCTAAGATGATGAAATTGTATGATGACCCTGCCGCATACATTTAGGTAATTCAGGAGATGTGGGGGGCATAAAACAGGAGAAGCATGGGACAAGAATTTGGAGATTAATTACCACATGCTGAAGAAGGGACTTCCTAAAGAATTCCAGCACAATTTAGATAAAGTGGTAAGAGAGGAGGCCAAGAGTTGGCCGGAAATTCAGGCCCACATCATGCTTTTTTGCAAGAGAAAACAGGAAAAAAGAGAGGGAGAAATGTAGAGCAGGCACAAAAAACAGAGGCTAAGCACAAGGATGGTAGGGGCAATCTGGACACCAGGGACACATTGAACTGGGTATGATGCAGGGTTGGGTATTCTTCCAGTCCAAGGCCAATGAGAGAGTTTCTGAGGGGCAGGGAGGATTTCCATGGGGAAGTGGGTCATTTGGGGGGGTCAGAGGAATGGGTCTCCGGTTAAATGGGCCAACAGGAAATAGTTATGGAGGATTTGATGGGATTGGGATGGGGTTGTGTGGAAGGTTAGGACACGTGGCATGAGATTGTCGTGGCGGACCACAGTATTTCAACATGTGAGCTCAACAGATGCAGGCCCCCGACCCTGCCATATGCGCCAGGCTCTGTGCAATCACAGCAGGCACAGGTTGAACAGAATTCAGTGACTGGGCCTGCACAGATCTTCGGATCCCACCGACCATGCCAGCACAAGTCTTGGTGTAGACATGGGACAACAATCCTTTACCCTAAAGAATAATTGCACACTACACTGGAGCAAGTATTTTTGGGGGAAATCCTTTTTCTCTCCCAGGTGCTAATATGTACCAGGAGTAGGACAGCCCACAGGGATCTCTGATGGGTCCAGTCCTGTCCATTATCACTGATCCGGAAGAGGAATCCCAGATAGGTGTGCAGGTAGGTGACCACGTTTTTTCATTCATGGTTGACACAGCAGCTACCAAGTCTTGTATCAAGGAAGGTGAGTTCCCCTTGTCAGGCAAAATGATGGACACAAAGGGATTCTCTGGGGCTGTCCTGTCAGTTCCTTATACTGAAGATCTTCTTATCAATGTGGGTAATCAAAAAGTATCAGCCCCTTTGTTGTATTGTATGGACACCCCAGCAAATCTTTTGGGAAGGGACATCCTGAGCAAGTTGTGAATATTGATGGCCTTCACAGAGGAGGGTATTGTATGCTTGACCCCAGGGTTGTAAGGAGTAAGAGAAGCAGCAGGTTTTCAGACCAATTGTAGTGACAGCGTGATTAGGGAGGTTCCCGTGCATGCAGCATTGTTTCTTTATGGGGTGATGGTTTTGTTGAGTTGTGTACCAGGGATCTGAAATCAGGCCTGGTGGGTACCATTTGAGTTCTTATTTCAGCCTGATGTGCCATAGGAAGTAACGCCAGGTGCCATTGTTATGATTCTCTTAGAGGCTGTCGTGATCAAGAAGAACAGGATGGTTTTCTCAGGCACATAAGAGGAAGGTGGAGAATGGCACACAGTTCTGTGCATCGATGCAACCTTGTTGTTAATGGACATGTCCAATGAGCAATTGTTTGAAGACACTGAAGACACAGGGGAGATGGTCTTTCAAATTTTGATGACTTTCCAGATAGCAATAGAGCAAAGGGAAGTACCACAGAGCATCTTCATCATTAAAAATACATCGCTATTTTGTAAGGAGTATTTGGAAAAAGAGCCGGACCATTTGCTGGCCAGCAATCCTCATGGTGTGGGGCTGCTAAAGAGTGTTGGAGCTGTGAGGATTAAATTGAAACCCGGTGCGATATTATCACGGGTTAAGTAGTATCCCATTTCTAAGGAAGAGGGCAAAGGAATTTATGAGACCACTAGCTATACCCGGCATAGCATATGGCCATTCTAGCATATGTTAAAGGTTATTCATTAAATGTCATCACACTTTTATTTATTTATTCATTCATATATTTAATTGTACGCACAATTAACAATCTCGTTATTCTCAGATACGACACTTAATGAGCCGAATGATCGAACTCTTGAGAGAGCAACATATAGTTGCCCATGACTGAAAACAGGCTTTGGAAGGTAGAGGCAGATCTTGTCAAAAGTCTGCCCCTGTGACTTATTTATGGTCATTGTAAAGGCTAAACGTATAGGAAAGTGTCTTCTTTTGAATTTGAAAGGCATATTTGTATCAGATGGAATGAGAGGTATGTACGGTATGAGAACAGCATCTAAGTTTAATCCATTGGTTAAACGGGCCTCTATGATGTGTCTTTTGCAGATGGGTAATTGTCAACCTTGTTCCATTGCAAAATGTCCATTGCAGAAATCATGAAGGATACCCAGAGAAAGCCAAATCCCAGACAATAAGAAGCCTGCATTGTTTTTCAAGGACACCAGCGACCCTCCAGGGTGAACGGCAGAGCTGGGGAGGCAAGGCCAAGCCTGTGTTATGAACCTTGGCTCGTGAATCAAAGCTGCAGAGAACAGAAAAGAATGCACACAACCAGCGAGTTAGCGAAAGACATGGAAGGCTGGTTTCTGTCAGGGAAAGATTGAAGCCGCAACAGTGTATCTCTGAATTTGAAAGTTGCGTGTGTGCTGATGAGACGCAAAAGAAAGTAGACCTGTAGTGAGCTTTAAAGTCAGCAGTAACAGGAAAGCCAGTGATACAGAGTAGCAGAGTGGTCCACCGAAAGGAAACAGCCCACTCAAAAGTCTCTGCAAAATGTTTGATGGTTTGTTATAAAGTGACAAAGTCAACAAACTCTGAAATGCGCAATGGTCAAGATTAACCCCAAAGAAAGGGGAAGTTAAAAGGTGATTGCTTTAAGAGAAAGATTACTTTGATTGTGTTATGGAACTACCAAGACCAAGAGACACTGGGGAAGGTGGGGTTGAAGTGAAAGTCGAAGTGATCTTGCAGAGGTCTATGGAAAAAGCCTTGCACATTCAAAAGTCTTTGACATCAGCGAAAGGTCTGAGCCCGACTGAGGGAGACCTGGAACATGAAATAAGTTAGGGGACGGGAACCTCTAACGAATGTGAATAAAGCTGGGGGAAGAGAGACACTGCAAGTGCTGTGATTGCGAGGTCCAGTGGTTGCCCTACTACGGACGGATCCTAAGAAGAGGTGTGTTCTGAAAATGATCTGAAGATGACTATCAAGATAAGACTGGCCAATGAAATGGAATAATAGGCAAAACATGGCATTTCTTTGAAGAGGTTTTTGTCCAATCATGTTTGGGGGTGGACTGCAATAAAGTATTTGGGAGTGTTCTAACTGTTGCAAAACTGTATAAAAGATGTGAACTGGTGTGGTATTGTTGATACTTGGGTTAGTTTGGTCCTGCAACACCATCTAGCTGCTCCCGGGAGCTTTGTACAAGAAACTTGCTTCTTGTACAACTGTGTACTCACTTCTGAAGTAGTGGGCCTCTTTGGGTTAAGGTGATTAAATACCCACCCACACACTAGTGCAATTTTTTACCAGGTGCTTGTAACATGCCAAATATCACTTGTCATGGTGCAATGGTTTTGTAAAAAGCCCCAGTTTAAAAATAAATAGGGCAGGCTTTGCCCCACTGCTAATACGGTGCAGGTATGCACTTGCACGGGTGCAAGGTTTCTGTAATCTGGCCCCAGAAAGAGAAAGGGGGCAGGGGAGGTTAGTGAGGTGAGAGAGGAAAATACAAGACAGCGTTGCTGTTGCATTTAAGAGTGCAGACCGAAGTACCCTGAGCTCTGGTACGGGTCAGTTTCCAGGAGTTTATAGTGTTGAGAGCATAGAGGCTTTTGTGTACAGAAAGGAGACTGATATGTCCATGGTGCTTGGATGCTTTGGCCTGGGTTGTAGTATGTAAGTTGGCTGTAAGGGGTTAGAGATCTTGCCAGTTGGGTGGGGTGTTCCATTGCTGTGCATGGGTGGTATAATCAGTATGCATATTGTGTGTTGGAATACAGAATTTGAGTGTATTGGTGCGGGGAGCACTCTAGGGAGACAGCAATAGGCCACTTTGTGAGTTAAACAGACAATCTTAATGCCACATATAGCAGATCCCAACATGGCGTAGAAAGCATGAAAAAGGGATGAAAGGTAGAGTAAAGCATTAGAAGTCATATGTCATACGTTTGGCCAGGGGTTCTGACAACTCTTCCAGGAGACGAACTTTCAAGGCTGAAACCCTATAAGTGACAGATCAAAAAAATTGGCTCGTAGGGGCAGTTTTAAAGGGCTTAACTAGGATCCTGGCCATCAATGAAATTATATTTTGAACGAGTCAAACCAATATAGTTCTGATTCGTGAGGGTGCTCAGATTGGGCCTGATAATGCTTCTTTGTGGCTTGAATTACTTATAACAAGTTCAAGTCATGAATAACAGCTAGTTTGAATTAGATTGAATCGATATGAATCTGAATAAAGGCCTAATATCAGAATAACATCAAATAAAACCTTAATTAGCCTAAATTAAATGAAAACAGAAGAAGCTGCATCTTTCGTGAGGCCGAGGCCAAATTGTTCTGATCTTGATGGTCGTGCAGATTATTGTACCTCCGTCCCCAAGTACCGCACAGACAGAAAGGATACACTGTCTGTGCAATCTTTGAGGCCACATGTGTGTTGAGCCGTCAATCAGGTAGCAGGAACGCCGGAAGGACCCCCTGACCGCTGCAAGGCAATGGTTGATGGTTAAACAGGAGCAGTGCAATTGGTACAGGTAACAATCAGTATTAACAAGGCTTACCCAGGAGTGCTGTAGGTGGGGTCCTAAACGTGGCGAGAGCCACAGACTGCTGATGTTGGTGAAAGAGGCGTTCTACACGGCTCGTGGGTGAGTCACACCTGGGTCTGATGTAGATGGACCAGTAAGGCAAGAAGGTCAAAACCAAGTTCCAAGATTCAAGGTTCAGAGAGGATAATCCAAAGGCAGTCCAAGAGAGAGTTCCAAGGTCAAGGAGCCGGGGAAACAAGGCGGGATCCAAGAGGCAGAAATCCGAGGGGCAGGCAAGACAAGTCCGAAGAACAGTCCGAGGTCGCAAAGTCCGTGATCAGAAAGCAGGTAAACCAGAGCGCTAAACAATCCTCAAGAGATCAGCTGTGAAGCGCTGTACCCACGTTGCCAAGATGCTTTTAAACTGATTAAGCAGTCACGTGATGTGTCCCATGGACGTGCGAGACGTGACGTGATCACGTGGTCACGAGACGCCGGATGTTCGGGGTTGCCGTGGGAGTCTCTGTGGGCGTGACCAGCCGTGAGTGCGCCTCCATGGCAACTGCCAGCGAAACGAAGGACGGTAGACGCCGGGGCTACAGGCTGGTGTCCTCCTACGCCAGGCAAACTGCTGGTTCTTTCTGTGTGCAGGGACTGCTCTTGTGGTTAGGTGTGGTGTGGGGCGTGTGATTGTGTGATTCCTAATGGGGCGAGCAACGGGAGACGTGACAGAGCCCCCCCTCAAAGGCCCACGACCCCGTGGGCTGGACGGGTTATCCCGATGAAAGCAAGCAACCAGACGCGGGGCATGGACGTCCCGGGAGGGAACCCAGGAGCGTTCTTCAGGGCCATACCCCAACCAGTCAACCAGATACTGGAGGCGACCCCTGCAGAGACGAGAACCCAGAATAGCACTGACCTCATACATATCCGGGGAGGACACAGAAACAGGGGCAGGAGACTGGACCATCCGGGTGGTAGAAAGACAAGGCTTGAGTAGGGAAGTGTGGAACACTGGGTGGATATGCCAGGTAGAGGGAATAGAGAGCCGTAGGGCTACCGGGTTCAGAACATGTGAAATCTTGTAGGGACCGACAAATCGGGGCAACAGTTTCCGGCAACCAGGGATCTGCAAATGGCGAGTCGACAGCCAAACACGGTCCCCAACCAGATAAACAGGGGCCGCTATCCGTTTCCTGTCGGCCTTGGTTTTCATAGAGGCCTGGGCTTCCCGCAAATGGACCAGTGTCTGGGCATGGATAGAGTGCAGATCACGAGCACAGAAATTGGCGGCGGAGTGGAGGAGGAAGAAAAATCGGGGAGAGAACGAGGGTGCTGCCCATAGTGTGAATAGAAGGGGGAGAACCCCGTGGAGGAATGCCAAGCATTGTTATATGCGAATCCGGCCAAATGGAGCAGGTTCAACCATGTATCCTGATACTGAAGGGTCAGGCAGCGCAGGTACTGTTCGAGGGCCTGGTTCACCCTCTCGGTTTGGCCATCGCTCTCCGGGTGGTAGGCTGAGGAGAAGCAGGCATCAATGCCAAGGATTTTGGTTCGGACCGCGATCGGATACAATGACTTGTGGAAGACCAAAGAGACAGAAGATCGACTTGAAGAATAGTTGGGCCAGAGCAGGGGCTGAGGGTATCCCGTGACAAGGAATGAAATGGGCCATCTTTGTGTAGGAATCGACAACCACCCAGATGGAGTCGTACCCTTGTCTGTGAGGCAAATCTGTAATGAGGTCCATAGAGACCGTATGCCATGGTCTGGGAGGAATAGGTAGGGGCTGAAGGAGACCCACGGGACAACCCCTGCGTGTCTTGCACTGTGCACAGATGGAGCAAGTGTTTACATAATGTTGAACGTCGCGCCTCATAGATGGCCACCAACACCATCGCTTTAGTAACTCCAAGGTGCGGTGCTGTCCAGGGTGCCCATTGATGGCCGCGTCGTGGGACCAAGCAAGTGCCTGGTTACGTACGTCGCTAGTGGGGAGGAATAGCCTATCTTGTATGAAGGGCAACCCTTCCTGGAGTACCAAATCCCATTCTGTTAGTGCTTGTGGATGGTGTGAACCCCACTGTCGGATGAGAGGTAACATGGAGGGAGGAGGAGTACACATGCATATGACATGACCTGCGTTTAGAAGAGTATCTGGTTATAGGGGCAAAGAATCCCCTCCGGGCGAGCGGGATAAAGCATCGGCCTTACCATGTGAAAGCCCTGGTCTGTGTTTTACCACGAAGTCATAGGCGGCAAAAAACAGGTGCGAACGCACTTGTCTGCTGTTCAAGCACTTAAGGGAGGCCAGGTCCTGCAGGTTTTTGTGATCTGTGTAAACCACGGTTTGATGTTTGGCCCCAATGAGATGGTGTCGCCAGGTCAGTAGTGCATCCTTAATGGCCAGTAACTCCTTCTCGGTGACTGTGTAGTGGGACTCGGGAGGTGTGAATTTCCTTGAGTGGAATGCTACAGGGTGCAGCTGACCCGTGGAGGGACAAGGTTGGGAGAGCACTGCGCCTAATGCAAAGGAAGAGGCATCGGCCTCCACAACAAACGGGAGTTCGGGGTCGGGATGCTGTAGTACAGGAGCTGTGGTGAATCTGGCTTTGAGTGTCTCAAAAGAACGTTGGTGTTCTGAGGTTCAACAAAACTGGACCCGAGGACTGGTCAAGGCAGTCAGTGGTGAAACAATGGACGAAAAACCGGCAATAAATCGCCGATAAAAGTTGGCAAAGCCCAGAAATGACTGGAGCTGTTTGAGACTGGTTGGAGCGGGCCAGTCGATGATGGCACGGACTTTGGACATGTTCATGGATAGACCTCCAGGTGTAATAAGAAAACCTAGGAACTCTACTTCCCTAGTATGAAATACACATTTCTCGGGTTTGGCGTACAAGGAATTTTTTTTAGCCGAGTTAGTACTTCTGTAACATGGCCTATGTGTTCCTCCAGTGAGGATGAAAATATCAATATATCCTCTAGGTAGGCCACAACGAAAACGTCTAAGACGTCAGAGAACACTTCGTTGACAAAGCGTTGAAACGTAGCAGGGGCATTGCAGAGACCGAAAGGCATTACAGTATACTCGAACAGCCCTTGTCGAGTACAAAATGCCGTCTTCCACTCGTCTCCGCTACGCATACGAACCAGGTTGTACGCCCCCCGAAGGTCCAACTTAGTAAAGATGGATGCCTTGGTTAATCGGTCTAGAAGCGTGGAGATGAGGGGTAAGGGATACCGATTCTTGATGGTAATGGCGTTCAAACGTCTGTAATCAACACAGGGACGTAAGTCACCCTCCTTCTTGGGCACGAAGAAGATCGGACTGGCAGCCGGAGAGCAAGAGGGTCGTATGTGACCTAAGCGTAGGGCCTGTTGGATGTATTCCTTGAGTACCAACTCTTCCGATGGAGATAAGGAGTATATCCTGCCCTTTGGTATAGTTGCCCCAGGAACCAAATCAATGGGGCAATCATAGGGTCGATGTGGTGGTAGGCCTTCTGCCGTGACTTTGTCAAACTCCTCTCGGAATTCATGATAGACAGCGGGGATCCCCGCTGTAATGGCCCCCACAGTGTGTGGGACGTTTGTAGATGGATCTGTCTCCTCAAGGCTGGTGGAGGCCATGGCCCCAAGGACGGTGGCCGGGGATGAAATCGTAGTGGACTCGATCAAACAGAAGTGTTGGCAGACTTCAGATTCAAATGTGACCTGCCCATTGCCCCAGTTAATCAAGGGATTGTGCTGTTTGAGCCACGGAATGCCTAAAATGATACCGAACTGCGGAGTGGAAATGAGATCAAACGCTAGCGTCTCTTGGTGCGTGCCCTGAATCACCACTAACATGGGAGCGGTTTGAGACAAGTGAGATACCATCGACCGCTTGTACCGCTCCGGGTACTTTTTCTTTATCAAGGGTAGATTGAGGTCGTGAGCCAGCGAGATATCAATAAAACAGCCAGTGGCCCCGGAGTCGATCACAATCTGTACTGAGTGTGCCAGATCTCCCTCTGGTTTCAACTGGGCCTGGACCGCAATCGGTCTGATGGGACCAAATACAGGTTCAGTAGGGGTCAGAGAAGGACTCGCCCGTACCCCCATTCTTAGGGGCGAGCCTTCTAAAAACCCGATGCTTTATTTTTAGGGCGGCGGGGACATTCTTTAACGTAGTGCCCTAATGTACCACAGTAGAAACAGGCGTTATCGGATCTCCGACGCTCCCGCTCGGCCTGGGTGATGGGACTCCGGATCCCGCTGATTTGCATGGGTTCCGGAGCAGAGACGGACAGGGTTGGGAGTGTCTGGTTGGAAAAAGCCGTCTCTGCTCTCCTCTCGGACCTGCGAGGGTCCACCTGTAGAGCCAGGTCCACTAACTAAGGGAAGACTGAGGGAAGAGCCGGCACTACAGGAAGAGCGTCTTTCATGTGGCTACAGAGACCGCGGTAGAACACTATGGCTTTCTTTTCTTCAGGCCACGAGGTCTCTGCAGCCAGTTGATTGAAACGGGTGATGTAATCGATCAGAGTTTGTTTTCCCTGTGTAAGATCAAGCAATTCCAGGTCTCGGGATTGCCCCTTATACCTGGTGTCAAAAACCTTTGCCATCTCTGTCACCAGTAGGTGAAATTGTATAGGGCAGGGTGATCGCTCTCTAGTAATGGGTTCGCCCAAATGGCCGCTACACCTGACAGGTGAGAAAGAAGGAAAGCTGCCTTGGTAACGGAGTCAGGAAAAAGCTGGGGTCTACACAAGAAGTGAAGTTTGCACTGGTTGAGGAAGGTACGATATTTCCTGGGATCCCCCTGATAGCGCTTGGGGGCAGCAAGAGGAAAGGAAGTTGGAAGGACCACCGGAGTGGGGACTGTGGGTGCTGTGGGTGGAGGTGTAGGCGGAGCTGGGGGGTGGGGTCGCCGAACTCGGCATCTGCGGGTAAGGGGGCACGTGTGCTTTGTAGGGCGTCGAGTCTATGGTGGATGGCCGTTGTGGTTGCGGCCATGTCGGTCCTAAGGGCCGCAACCGCTTGCATTAGAGCGGCCACAGGGTCCCCGGAGGAGGTATCCATAATCTGGACGACCAGGAAGGCTTCACAGTCTGTTCTGATCTTGATGGTCGTGCAGATTATTGTACCTCCGTCCCCAAGTACCGCACAGACAGAAAGGATACACTGTCTGTGCAATCTTTGAGGCCACAGGTGTGTTGAGCCGTCAATCAGGTAGCAGGAATGCCGGAAGGACCCCCTGACCGCTGCAAGGCAATGGTTGATGGTTAAACAGGAGCAGTGCAATTGGTAGAGGTAACAATCAATATTAACAAGGCTTACCCAGGAGTGCTGTAGGTGGGGTCCTAAACGTGGCGAGAGCCACAGACTGCTGATGTTGGTGAAAGAGGCGTTCTGCACGGCTCGTGGGTGAGTCACACCTGGGTCTGATGTAGATGGACCAGTAAGGCAAGAAGTTCAAAACCAAGTTCCAAGATTCAAGGTTCAGAGAGGATAATCCAAAGGCAGTCCAAGAGAGAGTTCCAAGGTCAAGGAGCCGCCGGGGAAACAAGGCGGGATCCAAGAGGCAGAAATCCGAGGGGCAGGCAAGACAAGTCCGAAGAACAGTCCGAGGTCGCAAAGTCTGTGATCAGAAAGCAGGTAAACCAGAGCGCTAAACAATCCTCAAGAGATCAGCTGTGAAGCGCTGTACCCACGTTGCCAAGATGCTTTTAAACTGATTAAACTGTCACGTGATGTGTCCCATGGACGTGCGAGACGTGACGTGATCACGTGGTCACGAGACGCCGGATGTTCGGGGTTGCCGTGGGAGTCTCCGTGGGCGTGACCAGCCGTGAGTGCCCCTCCATGGCAACTGCCAGCAAAACGAAGGACGGTAGACGCCGGGGCTACAGGCTGGTGTCCTCCTACGCCAGGCAAACTGCAGGTTCTTTCTGTGTGCAGGGACTGCTCTTGTGGTTAGGTGTGGTGTGGGGCGTGTGATTGTGTGATTCCTAATGGGGCGAGCAATGGGAGACGTGACACAAATGGAGTAAGAACCCGCCTGCCACTCTGAAATCAACTTTCTCCACAGCTGCTAAAACATACAAGACATCTATTGTACATGCTAAATTAACCACTTACAATATGAGAATCCCCAATGAAAAAGCGTCCCGGGAGGATAGCTCAGCGGCAACATGCTCACATTGGAAGCAAGACGACACGAAGCAACACAGGTTTGATCCCCGGGTCCACGCTTAGAAACCTCTGGGTATTTAAGCTTGTTGTAAATACGCAACTAAGACAAAAAAATAACAATTACGCAAAAGAAAAACGATTCCTGTAACAGTGCCATGATTCCCGTGGGCTGTGTGAGCGCTTTAAAAATGCTAAAAAATAAAATTGAATACTCACAAGATTTCAAACATTCTCAAAGAACTTGAAACATCCTCTGCCCCCACACTTGAATTTTCCAAAGACGAGGCTTTGTTCATCAAGATCGAAAATGCCCTTTTGGATAAAATTGCCTTGCTACATACAAAAATCAAACAGAAGCAAAGCACCACTAAGCCCAACAGTCCACCCACCAGACCTCTCCTACCCCAACTCTCCAGCCTGACATTCTCCCTTTCTCTTTCAACACCATCTCTGAGAATGAAGTCAGCTCTTTACCAAAAGTGGCTGAAGTCTTCAAGATGCAAATGTGATGCCTGCCCAGCCACAATCATCAAGGACTGTGCCGAAGCCCTCTTCCCATTCATTAGCACTTTTCTCAACTTCTCCTTTGCCTCTTGGCAGTTTACCACTAGTTTGAAAGAAGCCTGGGTTCTTCCACTTCTAAAGAAGCCGGCTTTGGACACTACCTCTCCCACTAACTACCAACCAATCACAAGGGTACCTTTCCTGCTGAAGACCTTAGATAGAGCAGCCTATGTCCAAATCCAAAAATACCTGGAAGTCAATCACATCCTACGCATCCCCCAATCCAGGTTCCACCCGGGTCACGATACCGATCTGCCTTGCTCAACCTGAAGAACGAGCTAGATGAAAGCAAAGATGCAGGGAAAGTAGCCCTCCTACTTCTAGGTCTTCCAACTGCGTTCGACTTAGTGGACCACAAAGTACTCTGTTAACACCTGACCTCTGTTGCCAACTTCTCACCAGAGGCATCTAGTTGGGTCACCTCTTTTCTGAAAGACAGAACAATCAGTGTTTTCTCTGAGAATGCAAGCGCCCCTTGTGCACTCAGCTCATGCAGCGTTCCCCAAGGCTCCTGTGTCTCTCCAACACTTTCTAATGTTTTTACAAAACCACTCTTTGACCTCCTAGACTCAATTGGTATCTACTACATTAACTATGCTGATGATACCCAGAATCTCCTCCCCCTCTCTGGAAACTACCAGCAAGACACAGAGAAGCAAAACACTGTCACCATCCAAACTTGGATGGCTGCCAATTTCCTCTCTCTTAATGATCAAAAAAGTTACTCATCGTTGGCTTGCCGACGGTGCTCAGCAAACTCAACTAGCAATACGCCTCCTTCACTATTGAAAGAATCAATATCCCGGTTTCTCAATCAGTAAAAGCCCTGGGAGTCTACCTAGATGCCTCCCTCACTCTTACACGACAAGTCAATGCCATCTCCTCCCCGGCAGCCCATACCATCAAACTCATTAATGCCTGTAGACCTTTCTTGACTGCCAACAGCTGCCTCATCATTGCCCGTGCAGTCATAGGCACACGACTTGACAACTGCAACGCATTGTTTGCTGGCATTGCCAACCATAATATTCACAAACAGCAAGTGATCTAAAATAACGCTCTCTGCTCGGCGCTAAACATCCCCAAACGAGACCACATCACTGTCATCAGAAGAGAGGCCCATTGGCTTCTGATACGAGAGAATCATATTCAAAACACTGTCAATTACCCACAAGTGCCTATTCAAGACGCTCCCCCCCAACTACCTCAGAAATTCGCGAGAGCGCTGTCTTCCAGACCTACCAGAACTGCCTATGCCAACAGGCTCATCCTACCTAAATTCAGGCTACCCAGAGCGTGGGGATCCAGCTTCCCAGTCATTGCAGCAAAACTGTGGAATTCACTTCCCCAACACTGAGACCCGGACAATCATACTGGACTTTCTGGATATCACTGACAACAAGGCTCTTCACATAGAGCTCCCGGACACTTGACCCTGCAAACTGTCTTGCAATCTCTGCCCAATGTGTTGATACCTTTTCTCTGCAAGCTGCGCCGTGATGCCCTCGGGTTTAGTGGGTGTTACGAATGCAACAATAAATAAATAGATACATCTGAGCCATTCGACTCAGGCTTTGAATCTTTCGATTCATTTTGAGTTTGAGCTACAAATAGTTATCTTTCGAGCTGATTCGATCTGCCGCTGTTTATACCTCAGTATCTGACTTGAGCCAGTTAATTATTGATAGGTTTACCTAATGGGATTGAGAAACATAGTTTCCAATTTTTAGCCCTGATCGATGACTAGTCGCAGGACCAAGCAGCATTCATAGCCAAGCAGGGGCCCCATGGCTGGCTTTTCTACCTAAAGAAGAGTGAAATTCAGTCAGGTTTTCAGGCTGTCCACAAAGAATATGAATGAGAAAAAACAAATTCTGCAATGAATTTCAATACAGATTATGTGAATTCTGAAAATCAACCTGTATCTTCTTTCCAGTGCACCCATGATCTTGACACTGGGAGGCACAATTCATGAAATGTCATTGATCATTCTCATTGCCCTAATATACCCTTTAATGCCCCTTACTGCCCTGTCCCTCACCCCACTCCACCCTCAGGTCCTGCTCCTGTTCTCATGTTGCTTTGTCCCCCGTCCTCCTGCATGCACCCTTTATTTCTACTTGCTCGGTGTTCTCTGGTAATGAGTGGGGAGTTTACAGGTTCTGTAAGGATGCAGTTTTTGGGTCCTGTTAGGTGTTTGTCATCAGCTCATTTGCTTTGTGTTCCAATGCGTATAGTGGGAAAGGCACACACTCGCAGGGTGTCAGGGCACAGTATATTTCGGGATCAAGTTCTGGAATGAGAAGTCACTGTATCACCTGTATATGGAACCTGGTTATACCAACATTATCAGAGCAGGACAGGACCCACTATTACCATCAGAGGGTGTATGACAAAATGACTACTGCACTGTAGGAGTACAGATATGAGTCATGGTTTCTAAACCTCTAGTCAAACCCACACTACTACTACCAGAACAGCAGTGATCCCAAGCATACAGGGGAAACCGGGACAGCATTAATGGCACACCTCCTTTGCCTCTTCAGGTAACGTGGGCCCAGCTCTGCTTGTACGCTTCAAGCAGGTGTAAGCCAGCAAGGAAGCAGTCAAACAATAGTACTGTAAGTATCAAAAGAAATGTCTAAAGAAGGTTCTACAAAAAATAAGACTTAAATTAAACTAAAAAGACACACTATTAAAAACAGTAACGACTCACCTCTGTAATTAGATGCACAGAGAATGCAGACTTTGGGAGAAGAAGGCACTCTTGCTATTGTAGAACAGGGGCCTGCCGGTAAACCATCTTTTGTAAAGTAAAACAAGAATATGTCTTTAAGGTATAAAAGGGAATATTACTTGTCCCTATGGATCATAGCATGAGGACGGGAGACAGGAGTACTGATATATACCTTCTTATCTTCTTTCAGAGTTATCGATAACCTCAAGATTCATTTCTGGGTGCTTTCTGTTTCATCGAGTGAGGTTTGAGTGTGTCAGCCGGCTTGATAGAATTTAATCAAGCTATGGCTTGACGAAGCTCATAGACGCTTGGTCCAGGCAGGCAATGTTGAGTCATTATAGCTTGGAGGCTTCATGGGGTCTCTATGTGACGAAGGCAGAGCATTGGCTTCAGCAGTGAGTTTACTCAACTGGATCCCACAAAGCAGTATGGATCGACAAGTAGCAATAGCTTGAGGCTCAAAGAAGCTTCTGACTGGCAGGTAATGCTTCGGTCAGCGTAGCTTAAAGGCACTCAAATCAACTCCAACTTGAGGCAGTGTCAAAGGCAGTTCTGACGCCTTTGCAGAGGCTCGAATGTGCCTCAAACAACAGCAGTGGCTGTAAGGCGGTTTCTTTTAGTCGATGGTGTGGTACCGCTCCTGATCCCTGAGGAAGACTGAGTTCATCTTCCTGGCAGGAAGGTTGCTTAGGAGACTTGAAGGGCTGCCACATCAGCAGGCAGAGCTTTGGGTACCAGTGTCCAGAGACGTCAGACTTGCCCACATCAGGTCATCTCAAATGTTCCCCAGGGATGCCTAGGGCGCAGGGTACCACTCCCCTTGCAGATCCTTGTCTTCACCCAATGGAGGAGATCTTCGGGAAGCCTTTACCCTAACAAGGGTTTCATTGAAACCTTCTTCAAGTTGGTACAAGATGATTCAAAGATGATTCTACGGTCGGGATCTCGCCCCCTTGTATAGTGTCTTTGCCACAGTGGATTGGCACATTGCAAGTCTAGCCCATCACATCACTTGTGCCAAATAAAGAGCAGCCCAATCCACAAAGGGCATCTGAACCATTCAGGGCCAGATTACGGAAACGTGGCACCGTTTCAAGTGCAAAGTTGCACGCTATTAGCACTAGGGCAAAGTTTGCCCTATTTCGAAAAAGACTGGGACATATTAGTAAACCATACACTGTGACAACTGCAGTTTGGCATGGTATTAGCACTAGGGCAAACACTGCACTTGTGCAAAAAAAGATACATGCAAAGTTTGCCCTAGTGCTAATACCAGTCCAAATTAGCGCTAGGGGAGCTGGGGGTGGGCACCACCTGCCATCGCTGTGACGCGAGTCAGCAGATACCATACATATCAGGTTGGGCCAAGGAAGGAGCCTAGCCCTAACACCATTATTGAAGTTGGCGAGACAGTGATGGGAATCTACCATCACATTTAGAGTCGTCATCCCACAAACTCCAAGCCACAGGATGCTTGTTGCGAAGTTGGCAAGACAGTGATGGGAATCTACCATCACATTTAGAGTCGTCATGGCGGCATCCCACCAACTCCAAGGACAGGATGCTTGTTGCCAGGGCTCCTTTGACGCGGGGATCTATTCCCTTTCTTAAACTGTGGGGGACTTTGCAGTGGAAATGTCTGCACTTGGGGGTATTGCGAAAAGAATATTGCATGTACTGTGAGCTGACAGGGCTCTCTCTCATCTGGGCTGGAGTTGTGGTGATCGGTGAAAGCACAGCTTTTGCAGTATTCATTACTCCTAGAAGACACAAGTTTCGAGCCCTAAGGTGCCACTTCTTCAGGACTGAATGATCAGTTGTTACTGTTTCTGCAAACTTGGGCCATAATGTAGCAGCTCATTCTGCTGTGCAGTCAGACATGACTGGGATGGACTATTAAACTCTTGTTTGCTAATAAATGGATTATTATTATTATCCCTTTACTTAACCAGCCTGGTGAGTCCCTGACTGTGCTGAGAAACATCAGCAAGTCCAGGGAAGCATGATCACTGCAACCAGCTTTGTCTAATAATAGCGCTTTATATGATTAATGCATCTTCCTATTATTCATTCCTAATATCACATGGACTGTGCATCCGGCTATGAACAGCACAAGGCAACATCTTCAACCCACTGCAATTCTCTCAACTCTAGGCTCAGAGCTGATGTCTCCTCTTTCCACTTTAGTCTCTTGTCGCATCTGGCTTCTTCCCGCATGCCTGCTATCTCTTTCCATCTGCGTTTGGCCAGTAGTTCCTCTTTTGTTCGTTCACTTCATTGTCCACGTGTCACCTCTTTTCCATCCTCCCATGAGTCCATGAGTGAGGAACTTCCTCATTTGGCTGGTGGCCATGTTCTCCAATTTCCCTGCTGCTGCTCACACCTCCACATCTGGAGGAGATGGCGGAGGGGGGGCCATGAAAGCAATCTAATACACATACATGTAAGATTAATACACATATTCACTACCACATAATGTTTGAGGGAGTACCACCTTAGTCTGGCATAAGAATTAAAAAATAAAAGCAAACAAAAAATAATGGCTTGTGTTATTCAGCCAGATTCAGGCAATTCTTTGGGGCCCGCAACCTGCATTGTGCCAGATGTTTTAGACTACGACTCCCGTGAACCTTCCCATTGAATAAGCTGGGCAGGACTGATGGGATTTGTAGCCCAAGACATTTACAGAGACAAATATTGCAGACCTCCATAGGGAATCAGAAAGACAACACAGTGTGAATCACATTTTAGTTGTCTCTAAGGGATAGGGAGAGGGGGAAGGGGAGATTATCAGTGAAGGTGCATAACCACACATATGATATCCTTTATCGTGTAAATACCTGATTATGTGATATGTCTAAACATATTTACTCCCAAGAGATACATATGTCATGTTTGCCCTATCAGCATATGCACGACTTGTATTTACAGTCACTGTGTCCTTACCATCAATCCTGTCCTCTTGTGCCACCAGAGCCATCTTGTGCTGGCATCAACTCTATGTTCATTACATAAAACAAATAATAAAATACATGAAGTATATGCAAGCTTTGGCTTGCCAGATGTTTTGGGCTGCAACTCCCGCAACAGCCCTAGTCATCGTAGCCAATGGCGAGGGATCAATGGAGTGGTAGTCCAAAACTTTCGAATAGTCACAAGTTATAGCCCTAAAAGAATGTTACAGAGGAATAGGACGCGGCCGCTTGATATGATATGATATGGCATTTCTAACGCGCCTATACACAAGTGTTTAAGAAGGAGGGACTGCAACGGGGAGAGGGGAGCTGGGGGAGGAGGGAAAGGGGAGGGGACATGGGATGGATGGGACACAAGTTGTATGGAGATTATAGGAGGAAGATATGAACTGCTGGTGTTCCGTGTCATCCTTGAGTGCACGTGTGAGCGGGCCGTAACACAGAAGATGTTGCTTTATTGGTTACTCTCGTTGAGCATCACGATTTAAAATTTTGAGATGTACAATATATAAAGACATTTAGGGGTATGCTTGGAATCTTTAATTTGCATCAATTTGCCCTGCCTCTCATTTCACTACTAAAACCAAGGACATCCTGTCCTCACTCTCCTCGTCAACCCTCCCACCCTCTACCTCTCTCAGGCCTTCTTTGGCATTCCCCTCTCCTCTCCTTTTCTCCTCCCTCTCTCCTGTCACACCTGATGAGGTGTCCAGTCTAGTCTGGTCTATGAAAGTCTCATCCAATCAGGTGACCCCTCTGCCCCTCCAGAACCATTAAGGACAACATTGGTTCACTTGGTCCAGCTTTGGCCAATCTCTGCAACCATTCTTTCACCTCTCCTCTCAAGCACTCCGTTGTGCACCCCCTTCTAAAAAAGCCATCTGCCGACCTCTCCATTCTGGCAAACTATCGCCTGATCTCTATCACTTCTTTCCTGGGCAAGCTCCTGGAGAAGTTGGCTATCCCCCCAGTTTACCCTCCACACCGAAGCTGCTGTTTGTCTCCATGACCATCAGTCTGGCATCAGATTAGACAACGGCATGGAAACCGCTCTCCTGAACACCCGTGAAGATCTGCTCTCCAACCTTGACTCTAAGTCTCCCTCTGTCCTCATTCTCCTTGACGTTTCCTCTGCTTTTGACATGGTGAACCGCAAAATACTGATCACTCATCTCTGTGATACCTTGGGCATCACGGATCAGGCTCTAGCGTGGCTGTCCTCTTTCCTCTTGGACCGTCCTTCCCAGGTTCAACTTGGGTCTTTCCTCTCCTCCATCACACTCTTGACATGTGGTGTTCCCCAGGGATCTATCCTCTCCCCCTGGTTTTTCAATGTCTATCTGGCCCCTTTGGCCCTCCTAATCACTACCTTTTCTTCTAACTTTCAGTATTCTCTTTCAGGCTATGCTCAGCCTCCTCCTCAATCATCCCTGACAGTCTATCTGCTATTCAGGCATGGTGCGCCTCTAAAGATCTCTGCCTGAATGCCAGTAAGATGGATATCCTTCGACATTGGGTCCCCTGCTCCTGCTTTTCCCCTCTCACTCTGGCCAGCCTCCCTGGACCCTCTGCTCTCACTCTCTTGTGAGGCAAAGAACCTAGGGGTCATCTTCAACTCCACTCTCTCTTTCTCTTCACACATCGCAGGTCTTGCCAGAAAGCCCCACTTCCAGCTGCACCTCCTTTAAGGTATTCTTCCTTTTCTCACCTTCCCCCAGAAGCTCACTGTCTCCAGAGTCCTGGTTCTCTCTAGGTTGGATGAATGTAACAGCCTCTTTCTTAATCTACCTAACTCTACCCTTCGCCCTCTATAACTCATCCAGAACAGGACCGTGAGATTTATCCTTTGCCTCAATCCCAGGGACTGCATCTCTCTGGCTCTGAAATCCCTCCACTGGCCCCCAGTGGCTGTAAGGTTGAAGTTCAAGGCCCTCTGCATCATCCCCAAGGCTTTCTGGGGCCACGGCCCTTCCTAGCTCCAACGCTTTTTTCCTAAGTACCTTCCTACTAGAGCCCTCCGCTCATCTACTTTCAATTCTCTGCGGGTGAATCGCTTCTCCAAATAGAGATTGGGTGGCAGATCTCTTTCCTCTTCACGTTCCTCCATTCAGAACGGCCTCCCTGCCTCTCTCTGCCTTGAGCCGGATATCCTTAAGTTCTGGAAGCTCCTGAACACCTTACTCTTCTCGTCTTCATTCTTCCTGCCTCTCCTCTGCTAACCTTTCCCTTCCTACTGCAACGCTATGCTGACTGGCTGCTTGCTGTTCCTCTGAGTCATACAGGACAACAGCCCCCATACCCTGTCCCGTCCCACTGCACTTGCCTGTTGGCTTTCCTGAACTGTCGCCTGGCCTATCTTGCACTACCTGGGTGCTATGAGAAACCATAAGGTGTCTCACCCACTAGTCCCCGGGGATCTTTCATCCAGGTGGCTAGGACATGCCCATCGCTTTTGGATCCAGTTCCTGGGGGTGAACCAATGTGGGTGGATCACCTGGGTCAGGGGTCTTCGGGGAGTGGGAGTGGGACACTGGATGGTGAGACACGGTATCCCCTTCCCTGTAACATCTTCACCCCATCCTACCAGGTAGGATATATAGGAACTCGACCCCCCCTTTTACAACACAAACACTTTCTCATTGACAGCCCGCTCTAATGGAAAACAGACTAACACCTGAGCCGTATACCTGATGTGTCCCAATACAATGGTCTAGCAAGGTCAGGCAATTACTGACCATTACTCAGACCTGACTTTCATTACACTTCCCCACACGGATAAAAGCCGGAGCATGAGAGCACATTCTGAGCGAGGCAAAGCACATGAGGAAACATCAGTTCCAAGATGGAAGTTTAAGAAGAGGAGAAAGATGGCGAAACAGAAGGATATTGCAAGGAAGGAAGTTCTCTTGACCCTTTTGACAAGGAACTGTTACTTTCATGAGCCATCGAGATTGGAAAATATAAAACCAGGAAAACAGGCTGAAGAATCCTGCCTTATGTGTCGGAGATACCCGGGGCACTCCTGCATCAAGAATCAAGACGGGGAGAATTACCAGCCAACGTGGTTCTGTCTTTGGCTCCAACAACAAAGCAGCATCAGTGAAATCAACACAGCCGGTGAGTTGGGGAGACCGATACAAGACCAGTCTGTGTTGAAACCAAGGTTACAATCAGCAACATTTTATGGCGAGCGATGGCATGAACATTGTTAAAATGCATGTGAGTGCTCAATCGAAGGTCTCTGTACGGTATCCAGCTGAGGAGTAACGAAGATAAATTTGATCTGAGTCCAGCATAGAGAGATCATTTGTAAGTGAATGAATAAATGTGAATCGAAGTGGTCCTGCGACGGGTCAAGCATAACCCCACGCACAGTGGAAAGTCTTCGATTTTGATAGAAAGTTTGGGAAAATACACAAATCTGGTCTGAGCCCGGCACAGGGAGACCAATTGGAGATTTTGTGTTAAAGTTGGTCTGAGCCCGGCAGAGGAGGATCCGGGGTGAACAGTGAATCACCCAAGAAGGATTTGTATTGAAGTGGGTCTGAGCCCGATGGAGGGGGACCCGGGGAGAATCGAAAATCACACAAGAAGTTGCACATGAGAAGCCTGAGGAGAAAGGAACTTTTGAATGTTTGTTTCTCGTATCAGTCCCTCTGAAGTTAAGAGACTTTGAATGGCAAAGAAACTTTGGTACACAAGGTCCTGATACTGAGATTTGAACTGAATCCTCGTGATAGAGGAGCCAGAGACTGTGCTAAACTCGAGTGTGCTACCTTGTCCCGTGCTGAAAATGTGGGGAAGAGAAGCCAATGGCTTGAATATTCGAACATTTAATTTCTTGAGCACTTTTCTTTTTCATAACACTATTTGTATTTAGAAGTAAGGATTGGCAATAGGTTTATTAGTATAGGACCTTTGACTTTGACAAGACACCACTAGGACTGCGTTATTATTATTTGATGGTCATAGCTTGCTCCCATCTTTAGATTTAGGACTAGATAGGCGTTTTGCAAACCAAATTGAAGTTCAATAAACACCCCTGAACTGTGGTCACTTGTGTCCATCTTAATGTTTGATACCATGCCTTCCTTAGAGTGCGACTCCCTTGAGAGGCCCAGCCATTCCTTGCACTTAACTCAGGGCCCTGCTGCTCTGGGTGCACCTCCACTGTACACTTCCCCTGCACTTCCTGGCTGTGCACTTGCACAATCTAAATGATAGTAGGCCTAGTAAGATAGTTTTGTAGAGAAGGAGCCAGGTACCCCCACCTCAAGCATCTCGCCCATATTGCCTATATGTTGGAACCAGAGTGTGAAGTATGTGCAGTACCAGTGAAAATACCAATACCAAGGAGAATCTTGGAAGCAAGGTTCCCATTAGGAAGCCATACCTGCATACAAGACAGTATGATGGTCATTTGAATGAAATACCAGAGAAGAGTTAGAAATGAGCAAAAGAGCAGATTGGTGACGTCACACGAAGTAAGACTGACACACCCAGAAGAGATGCAGAAGACAAGAAAACATAGACATTCTATAGGCATCAAGAAAGTATCAAAGATAAGTGACACTCAGGCTCCAGATGAAGATGCTTATGCTGCCGAAATGATGAAGATATGAAGTTATTTTACACGTGTACAGATGCAAAGAAACGCAAGCAGACAAAGTTTTCTTGAGGCTAGCTAGCTAGCTATGTAGTGAATAGATTGCGGCAAGCGCCAACGTATAGATATTTATAGGAGTCAGTAAACTATGGACGATACTACTACGAATTATAGCAGAGCTGAACTAGGAAAAGGAAGGCCTTTTCCAGTGTATTGCAGTTGAGAAAGCAATTGAATTACAGGAGTGAATCTCAGAAGGGTAAGGCTGGACCAGCCCCAAGAAGCCAAAGCCGTGTCAGGCTGGGATGAACAGACATTAGTCACAATTGTGGGAAAGAACAAAACTCCTGTTTAGAAGACATGCACGAAAACAAGGAAGACGTCAGAGGTTCATTAAATAATAGTATTTTAAAATGCACCAGAGCTCACATTTGTGGTCTTCAGTCATGTGGAGGGGTGAAAAGGGACAATCATGATGAACCACACCTACGCAAGGAGAAAGGGCGGACCTCCACTCCCTCAAATTCTCCAAAGCAAAGAACAATTCCAAGGCCACGTTCAAAGCCTTAATTGACCTGCAGACCACTGTGGTGATGATAGATGATATGCTAATTGGTGGGAAGCTATGGTTATGACCAGCCCACCAGCACCTGGAGACCAGCCTGCGTGCTGCTAGCGTAGGTGGAAAAGTACTGAAGGATGTAAGAGTGCCAACCAATTATAGGGGCCACGTAGTTAAGAACCCTATAGCTTGTATAACCAATGAGACGTTGTGTATTTAGTGAAGTTCATAGTGACCTGTTTGAGGGGAGGGTTTAGTTGACCCACCTGATGCTACAGACCCTCACTTTCTTAGACTAGTATGGAACGTATACCTAGATGTTCTCTCTAAGCCTATCACATTTGCGTCTAGGTTTTTGTAGTTTGCCATGAAGGATGACGTTAGCAAACACATAGGTTGACGTCGGTAATGACGAGATTTTACTATATAACTCATGTTTTTTATGAACCTCGTTAAGATCATGCTGTCAGACGTCCGTTGATGCCCGTTGTACTCCCTGTTTTAGTTAATTGACATTAAAAGAGTAAACTTTGCACATTTTCTGAGTCGTTATGATTATTGATGTTTGAGTATCTTCCGCATCCCCATTCATCTCAAAGCCTGTCCCGTTCACATCGTAGCAGAGAGATGATGGTTAAAGAACCATCGACATAGTAAGCTTTGGGATCCCGGCAATATCGGATGTCCTCTGCCATTCGGCTGAAAGGATGTGAAGCTCCTTGTAGATAGCAGAAACTTGCTTAAAAAACAAAGCTTGCAAGCATAGGTGAGACAGGTCCCTTGTTTTCAGGCAGAATCCCCTCCCGATTTCTACAGGAAGCTGAATGGATGGAAGGTTGAAAAGGCTGTTTTGAAGAGGCGACAATCTCGATAGTCGGAAGTCGAAATAGCAAATGGTGAGTAGAACTGAGTGAGGTGGCAAACTGTGAATGGGCAGCAAGTGGAGAGAGTGATCAGGGAAAATAAGTAACAGAAGGAGGTTTGGCTAAAACAAATTGAGACGATGAGCATCGAGAAGATATTAAGTAATTGACTTGAGACGAGGATCGCCAAGCAATTGAGAATACTGTGAGACGAAGAGCGTCACAGTAGATTAAGCCCAGTGTCCTACTTCATAGAACATATTGGAAGGAATCATATCCAGAGTCCTAATAGCGGATGACGTAGACTACGGACACGTTTAAAGACTGTGTAAAGGGAATGACTCAAACTCCGTAGGAGTATTTTTTAGGGGCATGGATTGTCACGAAGAACGTGAATAAAGGAATAGTCTCGAGGAGCGTAGACTGTGATATATGTGGGCCGGTCAAGTCTGTCAGTTTCTCTGTTCGTTTTATGTGTTGAACATAAATATGTGATAAAGAAATAGTAAATAATTTAAGAGACGTAAAAAGGAAAGCATGGAGTTTTGAAATTTGATTATTCGTTTTTTAATTGAACTGATGATGCTTAGAGAATAAGTAGATTGAAAACTAAACGTGATGCAAAAGGCTTGGAGCTGCAACGATTGGTGCACGCTCATATTGTATTATTTTTCTGAAACATATTTATAAAGTGTAAAGCTGAGTATTGACAGTCAAGTGTGATGAGTCAAAATGGAGGACATTACTCCGCTTATACATCTATGCAAGCAGTTGCCAAAACACGCACCCAAGCATAAGCAGTACAGTGCAGAATGGGTTAAGGGCAAGGCAAAAAAGATGTTTATCCCATGGCCCGTGGCCACAAGGCGGATCACTATCAAAGGCAGTTTTGCAACACATGACGACATACTTGCATGCAGCATACATGGGAAAAAAGTTTTAAAAAAAAGGCTAGCGAGCTTAGAACTCTGGAAAATGTACTAGTAGGAAAGGGAAGAGCCGCCTCCTAATGATTGGATACATAACCAATGCAAAGAGGGGTGTGAGGAGCCTTTTGCTCGCCCTGTCGCACCTGAAATAAATGGCGCTAGTACAAAAGATGACCGAGTGTACCCATTAAGAGAATGTAAGGCAGCAATAGGGTACAGCAATCCAGCATTTGAGTTGCATGCATATAACAGCGACGAAAGTCCAGAGAAGACTCTAAGGTCTCACGATATAAGGAGAGAAGTGATCGACCAAGTACATCCTTAGATACAGGATGAGAAATAAAAAGATGGAAAGGAGAGAAAGATAAAGCTGATGAGGTAGCGCTGATGCAGAATGAATGGATGGGCGGTAAGATTTTGCTCATACTTGATGGAAAGAGCATTGAGGAAGTCAGGCAAAAGGAAGATCAAGACGAACAAGATAAAAAGATAGAGAATGAGAGGAACGATTGAAAGGAGATGGGGTTAGAAGGAAGGATAGACAAAGACGAGAACAGCTATATCAAGATGAGCAGCTAAAAAAGCAGGAAAGGGCAGAGGAGCAAAGAAAGTATGATAACAGACAGAGGGCAATCGAAGAACAAGACAAATGAGAAACAAAGAGAGAGGAAGAGGAACAAAAGAAATTAAGGGATAAAAGAATACAAAGACGAAGAGATAAAGAAATACGCAGGGCAAATGAGAGAAGAGAAATGAAAAGACAAAAAGAGGAAAGGGTAAGAGAAGAAGCAAGAAAGCGAAGAGAGCTTGACGATGAAATAGAACATAAGAGAAGGCAGAGAGCACGCAACATTGATCACGTAAAAAAGGAATGAATGGAACCTAATCCAGTAGTAGCATGGGAGGACATAGACAAATTGTTCCCAACAGATGAACCAATGCCAGGTCCGTAGAGGATGAGCATGACACTAGAAGCATTGGGGATGCAATCAATCAGGTCTGTCATGATATGAGGGCTAAGAAAGAACCAAAAGGAAAGGGTAAAAATGATTGACTCGAAAGTATGCAGTTGTATGCAGTTGTACGACAGAGAGGAAGGCTCATATAATTTCAAGCATAAGGAGTTGTCTTTAGACAGGCTAACTCTGAAGAGAGATGAAAAAGAGGGAAGCCATACAAGTTGGGGACAGGGCATGTCAGATGAGGACAGAGAAACCTTCTGTGGGGAGGAGGGAGGTGACGCATGTGGTCCTGAAGGATGTTCCCCAATGGACAGAGAAGTAAGATGGTCAGATCTAGATCTACCCAAATCACGGGCGTCAGAATCTCTGGCACGACTAGATCAACCCAAAGGGCGATCCCGTAATGAGAGGGGGGACTCGCCACCTTATCTAAGTAGGTTAAGGTCGATACCAGGAAGAAGGCGGAGCAGAACCATTGTCCCTGCAATGGACAGATAGATGATGGGGATGAATATGAGTTTGGAATCTCGCAGTTTCCTTTGTTTGAGAAAGGAGGAGCCAGACCACAGTGTATACCATGGCCACAAATGGACAAGGATAATTTAAGGTGTAAACCTCTGAGTTTAACTTCTGGCACTGAGAAATGGATACATGAATGAGAGAAACTGACAGGAGGAAACACGCTATTCTTAAGGAGATTGCAGATGACATTTGGAAGAGAGCAGGATATTCGAGTGTCACTGCGTAGAAAGCTGCTCATGATGGAGCGCTGTTTAATAATTGTAGAGCGGCTGTCTGGAAGCCGCTGCGAGTGCAGTATCCAGACACATCAAATATGGGAGCTATAATGGCAAGGAAAATGCAGGAAGGGGAGGATCCTCTTGTTTACATTCAAAATTTCCAAGAGCAGTGGTCTTTGGAAACGTGTGAACCGTGGGGAAAATCTATACCTGTGTTCTACCATACATTATGTCAGGGGTTACCAGACCCAGTACAGAAGCAGCCCAAGAAACTAGTGGGTATGCAGGCAAAACCATGCTCGGAAATACAGCTGACCATTGTGAATTATTGCAGATTATTGCAGGAAAAGAATCGAAAGATAGATGATGTTAGGAAGGGTGAAGAAGCAAAATTAGTGCAAAAGAAATTGTCAAAATAAGCCATAGAAGGGGCGATGTTGACTAGCGGATCAGGTATGCAAGCAACCAGCAAGCATGCCACAGGTGAATAACCAAAGGCAGTTTGACCAAGGCAATAATGGATTCATACCACAGGGTCTGAGGTAGAGGCTTCCAGAATAATCAGGGAAACGTCCAGAATAACAAGAGTGGGTTTCAAAACATGCAGAATGATAGTCAAGGCCTGCAAGGAGGACAAATTAGGAGACCTCCTATATGTTGGACATGTGGTATGACAGGGCACATTGCACAAATGTGTTGAAGCCAAGGATTTGTGGGGAATGGGCAGTTCTCAAGAGGGGGACCACACCCTCACCTGCATACACTCAACAAAGTGGAGAGGGGTTTGCCCAAAATCAGACAGTGCAGCAGACACAAGCGTCGAGAATGCAACAAGATTTGCAAATACAGCAGGCAACAATGAATAATCCACAAGGGCAGTCACAGCATTCTGTGAGAGTAAGCATGTGGATTCGAAGCTAAGTATCCATGCAATAGTGATCACTGATTCTCTTAGGGTCAAGTGTATTTATAAAGGAGTGCAAGCAGCAGTCACTCTAATCCCGCCAACCAATCCACCCTGGTTGGTACTAATGGAATAAATTGATAAAAGATGGGATGGTAACGTGCTTTGCACCATTATAATAAGGCAAGAACAGTAGTATGTTGATGTTTAATTGGATCATGAACAGCCGACACGTGTTTCGACACACAGGTCGTCTTCAAGGCTGAGTAGTTAGAACAAATTATGAATACAGAAAAAAATCTTGGTATTAACATGCACATCAGAAATGTATAACACAACAGTGTCGAGATTAGATGCATACCACAATAAAATTGAATATGACATTGTCCAAAATTGCATAAAAATTTCAATTTAACATTAGTACATATGGACCAGAAAATATTCAAAAATAAGTATATCAAATAAAGATTTAAAGATGCATTGCATACCACGTGTCAGGTTGAGAGGGAGGAACAAATGTTGCGGAGGTGGTTGCAATGACACAAGAAAAAAACAGAAAATCACAATAAGCACATTAATCATGATTAGTATATTTGTTTATAAGTTCCATAATGGTAAGTATGATGTGATGATTATTGTAATTCGTGCTATAATACCACATTAGTGAACTGGGTGCCCTGCATTCACCTAAGACACCGGAATCAACCCGCATGCGTTTCAAGCACGAGTCGCCTAATAGAATTTGTATTTGAAGATTGTCTCCCAGCAGAGAGAGAGAAAAGAAATGAAGAGCACCAATGGGCTATGGAGTAGTAAGTGCTAGAGATACACTACAACCAGTTTGTATGTCAGGTGAATCTGAAATCTGGTGAAAAACCAATAAACCGTGACAAAAAACATAAGTTGGTACCCAAAAGGTGACCGCTCAGAGCAAAAGACCCAATAAGGGTAAAGTAAAAAAATAGGTGGCAAAGTAGGTAACCTTACCACGCACAACTGTGATCAAGCAAATCCTGAAAACTCCTGAATTGAAAAAACAACAATACTATCAGATGCCGCGTGGCTTGACTATAACGTACGTGGAAAATGAAACAAAATGAGAGTCACATACCAAATGGAGGGCCGTGAAACTGCACAGCTCAGAGAACCAAGAAGGTCATACAAATGACAAGCAAAGGAAAAGTAGAGCCGTAATGGCAGAGTCCAATATATCACCTAGAAGGTAATGGTAAAAGAGGCACAGGTTTGATTCAAGGGCTCCAAGTAATTCATTGAAATCAGGTGGAACTAAAAATAGCAAGTAGTCATTCAATAACAAATACTTACTCGTTAAATCGAGTAACACTGCAGAGAAATGGGGTAATCCCAGCAAACAGCACTGGAAGTGACGTGTATCGTATTAAAACTGCTGCGTACGTCACGGATGGGTCAACAACCTTAATCAAAGCTCTAAACATATGTTAGAATTACTTATCTTACATGCCATTAGAGAGCATAAAAGAGTACTCACTCAAATCCAAGCAATTAAAGAAGAAATCAGCAATATGCCCAATGTAGAAGAAACAAAACAAAAAAACTTTGAAAAGATGCACGTCATTCTGGTAGAATACCAAGATGAAATTAAAATGCATAAATTCAGGAAGTTCTTTCGAGATGACAAAGATTATACTTATATCAAACCAACCTCAGCTAACACCACTCCCGCTAGTTCTGACCCTGACTCAGAAACAGAACCAGGTGAACCAGATGAAAATGAGACATAATCTGAACAAACTCTGAATCAAAAAGGAAACATTTTTTTAGGCAAAATCAGGCGCTACAAGAAAGGCAACATAAGATTTGCCAACACCAAACAGGTACGCTTCACCAAAACTCCCACTGTGTATACTCCAACTCCGCCAACCACACAAGGGGCAGGTGGGGGGGGGCAAGCAGCAGCGGAAGCGAAATCTCGGACGAGGATACCACTAGTCTAGGGATCTTGACTCGCTCAAAAAAACGTTTGGGGCAATAGATGATTCAGATTTGATGATCAAGCTTTCGAAAAGGATTCTTACTACCGATGAAAAGTCTGCTCTTAATAAAGGTGTATCATTCTCACCCAGTATTGGCACAAACTTTGTCAATTTCCAGGTTGATTTATTCGAATTCTTGAGAAAACGTAAGTTGAAGAAATGTTTTGCTACACAGGTTACCATGTTTATTCCTAAGCCTAAACTGGATCCCTCCAGTACTTTCACCATTGGGGACTTGAGCACTATTGAGACCTTAGTTTCTCTGGACCAAGAGACCAGTACACAATCATTCAATGTAGCTAAAGATCTAGGTATTAATCCATTGCTTCTGGAACTCAAAGAACCTAAATGTTAAGTCTAAATTTACTCCACAATTCACTGCTGATAATGTCATTGATACTTTCCACCAAGCACTGACTAAAGACATCCACATGTATTTAGACAGGCGGAGGAAACCCAATAGGACATGCAATCTCACTATTTATCAAAAGAAAGCTCTTCAGAATTTAGCTGAGGACCCTGATATTGTCATCAAAGAGTCGGACAAGGGGGGGTAATATTGTGATTCTCAATGCAGCAGATTACATTAGTATGGGTTTAAAACATCTCAATACCTCTGGGCTGCTTTCAGGTCCTAAAATCAAATCCTACCAAACGTGTAGAAAAGGATCTTATTTAGTTAATTGATACCTGGCACAACAAAGGATATCTAACTGATGAGGAAAAAAACTTTCTGTTAATCGCTGATCCTACCTTACCTACTCTGTATTTCCTTCCAAAGATTCATAAATCTTTTCATTTATTGCCTGAGGTACGGCCGATTATGAGCGGAATCAATTGGGCTACGGAAGGCCTATCTAAATATCTGGATGAGGCACTCAAACCCTTCGTGCTTCAAATGAAATCATTTATTAGAGACAGCACACATATACTTCAGGGTCTGCAAACCATCATATGGGAAGCTGACTATTTGTTAGTTACGATTGATGTTGTTGCTCTCTATACCAATATCAATCACAATTTAGCATTGCGGGCAATTGTTTATGTTTTTAAGAATACTTCAGCATCATTTTTAGATCATGTTCTTATGCTCAAGCAATTCCTGCAATTTGTACTAGCCAATAATGTGTGTATTTTCAATGACCAATTCTACCTTCAATTGAAGGGAGTCGCCATGGGGGTGAAGTTCGCACCCCCTTTGGCGAACCTCTTCATGGCCTTCTATGAAGAAACCCATATACTCAATCAACTACAATTTGTTCCCAATATTGTTATGTGGCGGCGCTTCATTGATGACATTTTATTGATTTGGAGAGGCACTCAAGATTCCTTGATGGAATTTCTAACCCATGCCAATACCAATGTGTTTGGGATTAGTCTTACTGGTAAATGTGATTCGAAACAAATTGATTTTCTGGATTTACATATCTTTAGTGAAGGTAATCACCTGTATACTAGTACCTACAGGAAACCGGAAACCAACCGAGGTCAATTCAATTTTGGCCACACAGAGTAATCATCATCGTGCCACCATTGACAATATACCAAAGGGTGAATTCCACATGGCCAGACGTAACTGTAGCCACCCTAAGGACTATGATAAGGAATGCAATATACTTAATCAGAGGTTTCTAAACAGGGGTTACAAAAGCTCTGTCATCGATAAAGCATACGCCATTTGCTAATGTAACACAATCTGACCTCTTGGCTGATGTCACTAAGTCTAAGGAATCCCCACAATATATCTCTCTTGTTACTCAATTTACCAATGATTCTTCACTACTTTATAAAATGGTTGAAACGCACTGGCACATCCTGAGACTGGATCATGACCTTGAACCATATCTGACACCCAAGCCCAAATTTACGTTCACAAGAGAACCAACGATCAAAACGATGGTGAGTCCTTCTTTTTTTGATAACAAATTGGTGAAATCCGCGTGGTTACAGCAACCGGAGGGTTTTCACAAATGCGGGAATTGTAATCAGTGCCCATGGGCTTACCCCAAATGTAAATGTTTTCTCTGACAAATTTGGTGCAGAAGTGGTCATACGGGATTTCATTAATTGTAAGACCACCTACATGGTGTATGCCTTAATATGTATTTGTGGCAAGCTCTACGTAGGTAGCACTATTCGTCAGCTCAGAGTTCGTATCAGGGAACATTTCGCCAGTCTCAAGATGTGCGAACCTAAATCTCCCTTAGCCGTTCATTGGCAACTTGAGCAGCAGTTGGATCATATTTCTGATCTACGCTATATTGTATTAATGAAAGTGCATCAGGGGAAAAGGGGTGGCAATCTCCAACTCAAACTGCAACAAATGGAAGCCAAACTTTTTTGTTTTTTACGCTTATTGGTACAACTCGAGGTCTCAATTCTGATCATGAGATGCACATATTTTTCTAACATGGGTGTCTAATCATTGGGCACATGACCTCTGAGTTGTAATTTTGGGATTCTTCAATTGTATCTACTAGATGTATATGTTTTTCTCAAATATTGACTCAGCTACAACAGGGACCTGGTTGGCCTGCACCGGGGTCCCCTGCACCTTGTGTTCAAGCACCAGCACCTATCATATTCAATTATTAGTCGCCTGTCGCATTCCATTATGGCAGGCTCCACGTTAATTTCGCCAGTCTTATCTGTATTCCAATATAGTGACAAGTTCTTGTTTACTCCTAGATCTATTTTGTGGGCATGATGATGAATGACCCTGTTTTCTCTTCATCCTTTAGTTTGTTTTTTAAAATTAAATTTTTCTGATATTTTCCTCATTGCCATCCAGGCTTACTTCTCATCATTACCTTTTTCCCATTATTGCTTAATACCCATGTTTCACCTCTTTATTTGGGACTTCATTATTTATAATTGTGTATTCATCTGGGTTCACACTCATAGCTGATTTTACTTACGTGATAGGATCATTTTGAGTTTTAGCCCTACCAATTCCCTTTTGCTCTTAGTTCGAGTTAATTTGAACGTGTCCGCACGTCGGAATTTTCCCTTTTATTTGGCATTTTACATTATACTGTTACCCCACTGGTGGTTCCATCTGTGTCATTTGTCATGCATCATCACTCTATTTCACTTTTCTCGTCCAGTATCGGATCTTCTTTCTCACTCAATGTGATGCTACGCTAATTGCAGATCTGTCTTGTTTACCTGTGACGTCACTAACGCGATGTAATACGTTGCAACATTGCCTACGTCACATCCGTGATGTACGCGGCAGTTTTAATACGATACACTCCACTTCCAGTGCTGTTTGCTGGGATTACCCCGTTTCTCTGCAGTGTTACTCGATTTAACGAGTAAGTATTTGTTATTGAATGACTACTTGCTATTTTTAGTTCCACCTGATTTCAATGAATTACTTGGTGCCCTTGAATCAAACCTGTGCATCTTTTACCATTACCTTCTAGGTAATATATTGGACTCTGCCATTACGGCTCTACTTTTCCTTTGCTTGTCATTTGTATGACCTTCTTGGTCCTCTGAGCTGTGCAGTTTCACGGCCCTCCATTTGGTATGTGACTCTCATTTTGTTTCCTTTTCCACTTAAGTTATAGCCAAGCCACGCGGCATCTGATAGTATTGTTGCTTTTTCAATTCAGGAGTTTTCAGGATTTGCTTGATCACAGTTGTGCCCGTTAAGGTTACCTACTTTGCCACCTATTTTTTTACTTTACCCTCATTGGGTCTTTTGCTCTGAGCGGTCACCTTTTGGGTACCAACTTATATTTTTTGTCACAGTTTATTGGTTTTTCATCAGATTTCAGATTCACCTGACATACTAACTGGTTGTAGTGTATCTCTAGCACTTACTACTCCATAGCCCATTGGTGCTCTTCATTTCTTTTCTCTCTCTCTGCTGGGAGACAATCTTCAAATACAAATTCTATTAGGTGACTCGTGCTTGAAACACATGCGGGTTGATTCCGGTGTCTTAGGCGAATGCAGGGCACCCAGTTCACTAATGTGGTATTATAGCACGAATTACAATAACCATCACATCATACTTACCGCTATGGAACTTATAAACAAATATACTAATCATGATTAATGTGCTTATTGTGATTTTCAGTTTTTTTCTTGTGTCATTGCAACCGCCTCCGCAACATTTGTTCCTCCCTCTCAACCTGACACGTGGTATGCAATGCATCTTTAAATCTTTGTTTGATATACTTATTTTTGAATATTTTGTGGTCCATATGTACTAATGTTAAATTGAAATTTTTATGCAATTTTGGACAATGTCATATTCAATTTTATTATGGTATGCATCTAATCACTGTTGTGTTATACATTTCTGATGTGCATGTTAACATCATGATTCTTTTCTGTAATTCATAATTTGTTCTAACTACTCAGCCTTGAAGACGACCTGTGTGTCGAAACACGTGTCGGCTGTTCATGATCCAATTAAACATCGACATACTACTGTTCTTGCCTTATTGTAATGGTGCAAAGCGCATTACCATCCCATCTTTTATCAATTCAGTCACAGAATTCGCCTATGCGGATACAGCAACACCCGAGCACGGGACAGTTAATGACTCCTAGGATAGGGAGTGTCACTGTCGAGGGAGGGGATCCTTTCACAGGCACGGGACTAAGTATGTACCCACATTAGGACAGCTCACTGGGAGACTTAATGTGTTCAGTTCTATGAGTGACTCCCAATCCTCAAGAGGAACGAGGGTTCACGTCACTATAGGGGAAACATCTTTTTCTTTTTTAGTAGACAAAGGGGCAACATGCTCATGTATACAAGAGGGGAAATTTACATTATCTGGGAATGCCATGAACGCTCAAGGTTTCACAGGAGCTACAAGTAGAGTTTGTTTTACTGAAAAATTGCCAAGCTCTATAGGACAATGTGACATGTCTGTACTGCTATTATATTCAAGACAGACACCAGTTAATATACTGGGTTGAGATTTAATGACAAAGTTAAATATGATGATTTCGTTCACTGATGAAAGCATAGTGTGTTTGACTCCAGGAATGCATTATTTAAATGTGAGTGAATTTATCATGGCATTTCCAGGGCAAATGGCCATACACGGAGTAAGTACTGTTAGAACCAGAGGTCTTTCACTATGGGGTATGCATTTTGTTAACATGACTACCAGGTTTAGTGTGAAAGTCTGTGAGAATACCTGATAAGTTTTTATTTAGGTCAAGGATACCTATGGATGAAGAGGGAGGACAAGTCTTTTCCTTGGAATTACCAGCAGCTATAGTGCAAGGAGAATTAGCTATGCTTGATGGAGTTGACTCTGAAGGCAGATGATGGTGCACAGTAATTGCCATTGGAGAGGGTCATAGATTTGCTGACGTCACTGACGAGGATATGTTTACAGACCATCCGTCAGATGACAAAGTAGTATTTGAAATCAGTATTACTTATTTGGTGAGAGCAATAGGACATGAGGTTCTACAGAAAATGATGTTCGCAGGGAAGTGTCCTAAATTTTTCGATAAAGACATGGCGAAAGGGCCAGTTTCATTATGGACAACAGCCCCCGATGATGTAGGCCTATTAAAGGTGTTTGGAGAAGTTAAGATTAAACTGAAACCAGGAGCAAATTTGCTTTGAGCACGACATTATCCCATGTCTCGAGAGGCAGAGGAAGGTATTTTCAAAACGATATCCGCCATGATGGAGCAAGGTATCTTAGTGACGTCAGAGTCGCCATGCAATACCGCAGTGTACCCTGTGAAAAAATCAAAGGGGGGGGTCGTGGCGTTTAGTGCAAGAGATGAGGCCAAATAATCAGATTGTAGAAGCCAAGTTTCCTCTAGTTACTAATCCGGTGACGATTTTATGTATCATCCCTGTTGAGGCACGATATTTCACTGTGATTGACTTTAAAAATTTGTTCAGTGCATAAGTATTCTCAAAATCTGACATTGTTTACGTTCAGACAGACTAAGTTAAAAATTACGAGATTACACCAGAGGTACTGTGAGTCTCCATCAATTTTCAATAGAGTCCTGCAGATGGATTTAAGCAATATTGATTTGCAGTGTTGTGCTGCAATATGTAGACGCATATTAGTCTGTAGCCCCTCAGAGGAAGAGTGCAGACGCAACTCAGTTCAGCTAATGATTATTCTCGCAGAGAAAGGATGTAAAGTGGACAAAGAAAAATTGCAGTATTGCTAAGAAGAGGTGTTATACATAGGTTGTTAATCTCGCATGAGGGAAAGAAAGTTACTGCTGAAAGGGCTGAGGCTATTTTGAAAACGGCAAAGCCTCACATGATAAAGCACATGCAAAGGTTTTTTGGACTATGCAATTATGTTAGAGCATGGGTCTTCGATTATAGTGCATATATAAGGCCCTTGTTGCAGGCTCTGAAAAAGGCACAGGCAACTCAGGAAAACATTGTCTGGACTGAGGAAATGGAAGAAAGGTTGACGAGCTGAAAAAATCAATTTGCACAGCTCCAGTTCTAGGAATTCCCAATTATGCTGGGGAATTCTTCTTATTTTCGATTATGAATGGCACAGTTATGATGGCAGTACTCACGCAGAGAACTACATTGGGGCACAAGCATATTATAGTGGAATTCTGGACCCAGTAATGAGGGGTCATTTTCCGTGTGAACAACAATCTTTGGCAGTGCTGCGTTCGCCATTGAGAAGGCTGCCAGCATAGTAATGGGATGTTCCATGATGCCATTTGTTGAACATGCTTTGTTTGCCATTTTGGAAAAACCTAAGGGTACGTTGACAGATATAAGAGCTTCTGCCTACGAGGTGGTCATAACGAATCGAGCAATTAAAATAGTCAGATGCAGAATAGTGAATCCTGCCATGTTTGTAGCTGAACCAATGGCAGAAGACGAGCACGTACATGATTGCTCAAATTATGAGGAGTTCTATGATGAAATCCCAAGAGTGAATGAAAATGCTTTGAAAGCTAGCTGGGGAAATTCTCTTTATTGATGGTTCATCTAGAATCGATCAGAATGGTGGACAAAGATATATAGGTGGCGCTGTGGTAAAACATAGGGCTAATGGGGAGTTTGAAGCATTGATAAGTGCACGACTACTGTCTCACTTTTCAGCACAGGCTGCAGAGCTAGAGGCGCTGAATGTCACGCTCGGGAAAAATGCAGACCAGGAAGTAACCGCGTACAGTGTCTCTGCCTATGTGAAATCAACAGTACACACAGGGTTAGCACGTTGGAAAAGGAGGGGCTACCTCTGAGCAGATGGCACATGCTGCCTTTTTGGACAGACTTATTAGAGCACTACAACTCCCAGTTCCCATCGCAGTCTTGAAATGCATAGCTCATACTAAGAGAGCAGACTTTATCTTGCACGGAAATCAAGCAAAACGAGTTGCATGTTCTGAAATTATAGTGAGTTTTGATACACCTGATGTGAATGAAAGCATGGTGGCCATGATGAGCGCACCTGATAGTTTTAATTGTTTGCCTAAAACTCAGCTAATGGAAATTCAAGGGGAAGTGCAGCAGGATGAGAAAGACCTGTGGAAGTGGAGGGGATGTTCTTTATCCCCTTCCGAAGCATTGTGGTGACAGGAAAGCACAGGCAAACTGGTGATGCCTGTAGCCTTATTAAGGGTGACGTTGGAACAGCTGCACTACCCTGCACATGTCACTAGAGAAAGCCTTACAACAGCTATTGTGGAGGACTGGTTCATTCTGAATCTGCTAGAACACGTTGCATTTTATGTAGAAAACTGCATCGTATGTCAAAAGTTTACTGCTGGGCACACATTGCATAGAGTTAGAGGAGTCATCCCGAGACCTAATGGTCTGTTTCAGCATTTACACATCGACTATGTTGATACGCTGCAGGTCTGTAATGGATACAGATATATGATAGTGGTAGTATGTCCCTTTTCTAGGTGGATTGAAGCTGGTCCATCTACACATCCAGATACCACCTGCGCAGCGAAATCTTTAATACAAGAAGTGTTTCCTAGATGGGGAATATGTCAAGTATTAAGATATGATAACGGCCCTCATTTTGTCAATGAAGTCTTTGAGCAAATGGGCGTGTTACTTAGTATAAAGCACACATTTTCATCGGCTTATCACTTGCAAGTAAACGGAATCTGTGAGAGACTCATTGGCATGCTTAAATAAAGGATAGCTAAATTGAAGCTTACCTTGAAGAAAGGATGGTTACATTGCCTACCACTGGCTTTATATGCATTGAGAAATCAACCGGGCTTTGACCATCATTTACGCCCCATGAAATAGTAATAGGGAGGTGAATAACGACACCCCTCACTCCTCCATCTAGGACTATAACTAGAAGTGATGCCCAAACAACAGCAGAATTGTTAGGAAAGGAGTTACATGCTTACTTAACATGTATGACTTCAAGTATCTCTGTCATTTCAGATCAGCTGAAGCGGAAGGGGCTTGGGGCTCAGAACACAGATGGAGACAATGCCACAACTGGATTTGAACAATTACATCTTCCCCAACTAATTCAAATGCACCTATTCCTATAATAGTTAAATCTAGGCTTCCTTTTGGGGGAGGTCACATATGGAAGTTATACAGGACTCTCTGATACCTTCATATTATGTCTATAGGATGAGGCTTCTGGAGCTCGCTCCTACACAAGTAGCACATGTAAAAACACCAGTTTCATTGACAAATGTTCCTATGATTGGCCCAGTAAGGGGAAATATGCTGACATACTTCATGAGTTTATTATAGAAGCTCATGAGAAAAGAAGGAGACCTAAGAGAAGTGCTAGGGAAGATGATCATGAGTTGAACGATTACCTGGATAGTACAGCACACTTGGGAAATAACATATGGTATCAGCGTATGAAAGAAGTGGGAAGGAGTACCTCGAAGGAGGAATGCTTTGTATGCGCACTCCTGCCTTATGACATGGGGAAGTCTAAGATCTTCATAGCTATTTAAATAGATGTCCAGACAGCACATTGTCTATCTCACATAGCACTCTGCTATACAAGAGGTCAGTTCATGGGCCGAACAGCCTATCTCAAATGGGCAAATGAATGGACAGATCCAGAAGAAGATGATTGTGTCCAAGATACAAAGACAAGGCTAAGAGCTCATACCAAGAATCACATGATCAGATATGAAAAGCATGGAGTAAAAGGAGCTGGAATCAGATGGGAAGTAAACAGGAGACCTGAGAGTCCAGGACAATCTGCAGAATAAATTTGTATATGGAAGAACAGAGACCAGATGCAGATTTGGGGATCAGTGCTTTCATCAGATGAATGGGAAGAAGGAGTGGCAATTTGCAGTGCATGGGTAGTCATTGGTTTCTATCAGCCAACCATTGACATTGTACAGAATGGATGCAAACCTTTATGGTCGATACTTGCTAAACTACTGACATGGGACGAACATAAAGGAGGACTTTTGCAGATAGTGCCTTTGGAAAGTGCAATGTTGTGCTTCAGAAACAATGGCACAAGAAAAGTTGGAGAGAAGCAGAATTGTTGTCGAATCTTTGACGTGCCAGGAATGAAGATTGGAACAGCAGGGATCACTACTGGGCTTGTGGATCCAGATCTTACATGAAACTGCCCAAGGACTGGGGAGGATGATGTTCCATAGTAAACGTTCATGTTCCAGCGTTGGTGATTTCTGAAAGTGATTTGAACATTGGAAACTTTCCAAAAGCAGATGCTAACTTGAGGAAGAAGAGATCTGTGGAGCTGATAAATCGAATGAAGAGAGAGAATTATTTCTCAGCCAACTCAATAGAAGCTTTTGACTCCATCCCTTGTGAGCACAGATTGTTCAGTCAGACTTCATTGATATTCACGATAATCTTTATGCCCAGGATCCAGACAGCAGCAAATACTAAGTGGTTACATATTACCAGACGGGAGTTGTTTCACACAATCAACACTACCATAAAGGGATTCAATGCTATCAGGGAAGAGCCGAGAGCCATACGACTGATGACTCTTCAGAATAGATACGTCCCAGACATGATGACAGCTATGGATGGAGGTGTTCATGCCAAAATCGGAGAATCATGTTGCACGTTTATACCTTCTCATGACAACGAGAATGGCACTTTGACACAGGCCATAGAGATGTTGACGAAGCTACACGGCCAAATGGTGATCGAAATGGAAGACATTGCTGATGACAGTTGGTTTGGATCACTCTTTTCATGGGTTCCACAATGGATGGCAGATCTGTTCACATTCCTTGGAGCCCTGTTGGTGATGATCCTGCTTGGATTCTGTGTAAACAGCTTGGCCATCTCACAATGCAAGAAAACTGCAAAGAAAGCGATAGGGTTGAAGATCATGATTGATGTGGAATCAGGATGGAAAACCAAAGAGCTAGCATATAAAGAAATCACAGATTTACGTGAAAGCCAGTATCCATGCACCTGAGGGAACAAAGTTCCTGTATCCAAAGAACCATAAGAGGTATGTGGGAAAATTGATCTATTGTAGTCCAAGTGGACAGTTCATGCTCATGACTTGGAATAAGGATGAGCATGTGAAATAAGCTGGATGTCTGAAAGCAGTGATCAAGATATGGGTTCCGAAAAAGCATTTCTTCAGACCAGGATGTCTAGATGTGAAGAATGATGGGAGAGTGGTTGATCAATCTCCCAGAGGGGGGAGTGTAGAGAAGGAGCCAAGTACCCCACCTCAAGCATCTCACCCTTATTGCCTATATGTTGGGAACCAGAGTGTGAAGTATGTGCAGTACCAGTGAAAATACCAATACCAAGGAGAATCCTGGAAGCAAGGTTCCCATTAAGGAAGCCATACCTGCAAACAAGACAGTATGATGGTCATTTGAATTAAATCCCAGAAAAATAGTCAGAAATGAGCAAAAGAGCAGATTGGTGACGTGACACGAAGTAAGACTGACACACCCAGAAGAGATGCAGAAGACAACAGAACATAGACATTCTATAGGCATCAAGAAAGTATCAAAGATAAGTGACATCTCAGGCTTGGGATGAAGAGGCTTATGCAGCAGAAATGATGAAGATATCAAATTATTTTACACGTGTACAGATGCAAGGAAACACATGAAGACAAAGTTTTCTTGAGGCTAGCTATGTAGTGAATAGATTGCGGCAAGCACCAATGTATATATATATAGGAGTTAGTGAACTATGGACGATTCCACTGCGCATTAAAGCAGAGCTGGACTAGGAAAAAGAAGACCTTTTCCAGTGTGTTGCAGTTGGGAAAGCAATTGACTTACAGGAGTCAATCTCAGAAGGGTGAGGCTGGACCAGCCCCAAGAAGCCAAGGCCGTGTCAGGCTGGAATGAGCAGACATTAGTTACAATCGTGTGAAAGAACAAAACTCCTGTTCAGAAGACATGCACGAAAACAAGGAGAACGTCAGAGGTTCATATAATAATAGTATTTTAAAATGCAACAGAGCTCAAATGTGTGGTCTTCAGTCACGTGGAGGGGTAAAAATGGACAATCATGACGAACCACACCTACGCAAGGAGACAGAGGGTGCCTCTGCTCCCTCATGTTCTCCAGAGCAAAGAACATTTCCAAGGCTAAGTTCAAAGCCTTAATTGACATGCCGACCACTGAGGGTGAGGATAGATGATATGCTAATTGGTGGGAAGCTATGCTTATGACAAGCCCACTAGCACCTGTAGACCAGCCTACATGCTGCTAGCATAGGTGGAAAAGTACTGATGGATGTAAGCGTGCTAACCAATTATAGCGGGCTGCATAGTTAAGAGCCCTACAGCTTGTATAACCAATGGGACGTCATGTATTTAGTGACGTTCATAGTGACCTGTTCGAGGGGAGGGTTTAGTTGCCCCACCTGATGCTAGAGACCCTATCACCTTCTAAGACTAGTGTGGAACGTATACCTAGATGTTCCCTCTAAGCCTATCACATTTGCCTCTAGGATTTTGTAGTTTGCCACAAAGGATGACGTTAGCAAACACGTAGGTTGACATCGGTAATGACGAGTTTTTACTAGATAACTCATGTTTTTTATGAACCTCGTTGAGATCATGCTGTGAGACATCCGTTGTACTCCCTCTTTTAGATAATTGACATTAAAACAGTCAACTTTGCCAACTTTCGGAGTCGTTTTGACTATTGATGTTTGAGTATCTTCTATATCCCATTCATCTCAAAGTATTGCTACCTCGTCTTAAAGGGCTGGGTCGGCTGTCCCGGTTCAGTTTGTCTTGTTTTCTCTTGAACCCCTGCCCCCTTGCCTGGTTGCACCTTGAAACACTTGTATATATGCGCATTACAAATAACATATCAATCAATCAATCAATCAGTTAAAAACAAATACCTTACATTAGAGAGAAAGTGTCAAAAATAAAGCAAAAATGCTGAAGTATTAGGGAGACACACAAATATGAAGGCTTGGCAATTGTCATCAAGAGGGGAACTCTGGTGGTAACTCTCTTGACCTTGTCATTCTCTCTAAATCACTCTCCTCCTCTGACCTCTCCACCCACCTGCCTCTGATTACTCCGTTGTTCACCTTCACATCTCAGTCCCACCAACTTCTACTCCTTCTCCTCTTCAGTAACTAAGAGGACATTCAGGCAGGATTCTCATCCCCTTACCATGATGATGTCAGGACCTCTCTACTGTCTTTTTATCTCTCTCTGTCTCCTATTTAAGGCTCTTCCATTGACCAGTGGAGTAACTCTGCTGAACATGTTGGGGCGGGGGGGGTGGTGTGACGTCTAAAGGAAAGGGGCCCCTGCCAAATAAGGGGGACAAAATGGTGTGCCACAAAAGTTGGGGCAGCAAACACTGTTGTCCTCCTCTAGAAATATGCTCATGATATTGACCATGTTTTTTCTGACTTCCACTATGCACTTATGACTCCATTTGACCAACACTATCCTGCTCACACATTCAAAACTTCTCATCGCAATCCTCAGCCTTAGACCAGCTCTGAAATTCAGACACTCAAAACAAACATATGCGTGACATACGATGCTAGCACAAATTACAGACCCCTGCAATACTCCTAGCCTATAAAGATTCCCATACTGACCTCCCCTCTGCACTTGACTCTGCCAAATCATCCTATTTTGCAAAACTAGTCTCCTCCTTTCACAATCATCCCCCAAACCTTCATCTAGCCTCCAAGCTTTGATTGCACTTCCCAAGATTATATTTACTGTCTCCTCCCTTCCTGCTAATTACTTTGATCACTATTCTTTCTTTAAAATCTCAAGAATTTGTGACACTCTCAGTGCTTCTCTCTCTCCCCCAACCCTCCTCCTGTCCACCACCTCTCCCCCATGCTTCTTATATTCTCCATACTTCTATATCTCCTATTGAATTAGTACTCATCCTCCACAGCACCAACCCATCTTGTGCTGCTATTGCTCCTCAAATCATCAAATATTTAGCTTCATTCACTTGCTGTTAACGGTCTGGGCGCTTAAACCTCCATCTCTCTGATGGACTCTTCCTTGCACTCTTCTAATCTGCAAATGTCTTATACTTATTGAAGAAACTCTCTACTTACCTTTACGTGGCACCAAACTGTCGTCCAGTTTCCCTCCTCCCACATTACTCAAAGGCTCTTCTGTGGGTGGTCATCAATTGTATGCATGAGTACCTTGAGTATAATGGTTTGAAGATCCACTTCAATCTGGCTTTGGTAGAAAACACTCCAACAACACTGCACTCATGTCTCCACCTTTCTGTCTCCTGCTCATCATTCCAAACTCTCTTCTATACTCATCGTTTTGAACCTTTCTGCCGCTTTCAACAGTGTCAACCATACCTCTCTCTTCCTCACTCTCCAGGACCTTGGGTTTCACAAATCTGCTCTTGCCTGGATCACATCCTACCTGGAAGGTCAATCCTTTCAAATCTGTTGGAACTCACAAACCAGTGACCCCACCCCTCTCCCTGTCATCGTCTACAAGGATCCATCCTTGAACCTCTGTTCTTCACCTTATATACCTCTACTCTAGGAAGAATAATTTTATCATTTGGCTTTCACTATCACCTTTTTGCTGATGACACTCAAATATTTTTCTCCTTTCCCTCCCTCTCCCCTGCCATCTCGAAATAGTTTACAAACAGTGTCACTGCAATTCATAACTGGATTGCTCTCTGCTGTCCCATGCTGAACTGTAGGAGGGACCCAGTCCATCTATCTACCTACACAACGCACCCTCATCAGATCTATTAATTCCCTGGCCCCCAAAACTGTGGCACTGCCTGGGGTCTCCCACATGGCCTTCCCCAGTACGGGGCTAGAAGGTGAGTTTTTTATGGGGTATGTGACTCCCCTCTCCTGAGGTGCCCTCGGGGACAAAAGCGGACATCGGATAAAATTAGAGGTTGAGATCTGGAGGCTATGACTAGTTGGGTGGATTATCTGGAAAGGTATACTATACAATTTGCCAGTTCAATTGTGTGATGTTGTGTGGGTGTGCAGGCCCCCCTCTGACAGTGGAAATGTGCGAGTGCCTCACCACTATGGGAGTGGGACCTGGTTTGACTGGATGGCTACACTGACCTACCCTCAGTGTTACCCTCCCCCTCAGAGACTAGGAGCTCTCCCCACAAGCTATCAGCTGGCCATGTCAGTGTGTGTGACTGGTGCTCCTGTTCTTACCTTACTACTTGATCCGGCAGACAGGCAGCTAGGCACCGGCACAGTAGGCAGCTGGGAGGGCAGGCACCCCTTCTTCTCTGGGATTGCCAGGCTCAGGTAGCTTCTGTTCTGTAGTTTCTGAAAAAGGGGAAAGTTAGAATCCACGTGGAAAGAAGTGGCTGTTGCTGAAAGCAGAACATGGACAGTGGAGTGGAGTGCAGGCCGCAAAGCAGGGGTGAGTTTAGTCATAGAAGGTGCAGCTGTTTGAGATGCTCTTCACTTGATCAGGGACCTAGACCAGTTTCTAGATTTGAGTCATGGCACCAGAAAACTATGGACCTGGGAGGCAGGCCAGAGAATTAACAGACCCGGTGAGGGTGTGTTGTGTATGCAGACAAACTGGATCCCCCATCTGGCAATAACAGGCAGGCTACACTGAATAGTGTGAACATCAATGAATGCAACAAAGTCTTTGCAGAACAGATTTATAATAGGCAGAGAAGTAGACTTATTGCCAGCAGAGTATGTTAGGCACACTGGACATGTATGATTGTCTGCACTGGGCTGCAGGCACAAGGAGGGCCATTGATGGCAGTCATACTAGCCAGGCCCACCCACTTGCTTGGAACCCAGGGGCTGGGGAGCACCCTTGGATGCAGGGGGGAGAAGGTATCCCAAGGGAGGAAGGGAAGGATTGGAGAGGGAAATGTTCAAAGCGCGAGGCTGCTTGAAAGGAGGAGAGAGGGCAAGAGAGACTGGGGTGAGGGGAGAGAGGAGAAAGAATGGGCAGCTGGGGAGCAGTGGGAGGGAGAGAATGGGGAGCGAGGATGCCCGGGGGAAGCAGAGAGGCTGGGAGGCCTACTGGAGGAAAAGTAGAGCATGTTGGAGGAGAGGGAGGATAATGAGGGGGAATAATGGAGAAGGGAAGACAGGGACATGCTACCTGCTGAAAGGGCCTCCTGAGCTTCTATGCCCCCATCCGTCCTCACAACACCACCAGCAGCCAAAAAGAGAGAGCTTCCAGGTCCTTCCTCCACCTGCATATTAGGCTGTCGCTCCCCTACTCTAAAGCCAGGCTCATACTCACCTCCATGATGGACACAACAGGTGGAACTCATTTTTGGCTGACTGCAGGGCTCAGGGAGGCTTGTTGATGGGACAATGGGCAGGACAATTACAGGGATTAGGACAAGTGCCCCTTCAGCGCCCATCCACATCCACACCCATGAACAGGGGTGACTAGTTTCTGTGCTGCTCCCAGGGCTTCAGGACAGGAAGGGGGATGAAAATTACAGGGTGTGGGACAGGTGGGAAAAGGGCAGGCCAGTTTTTTAGATTGCTTTTCCTGGGGAGGGGAGGCGGTTCTCAGGAAGAGATGTAAAGGGCCAGCCCTAGGCTATAGATTACACTGGCTGTAAATGTTGGTAGCTGTTGGCTGGGAACCGGTTTACAACAGGGAAACTGGTTTCTGAAGGGAATCGAGTCTCACACACACACACACACACACACACACACACCACACACACACACATACACACACACACACATACACACACACACACACACTTACACACACACACACACATACACACACACAGTAAAGACACAATGGGCCTCATTACATGGATGGCAGTAACAATGCTGCTGGTATTTTACTGAGTCCGCAATGTGAATGGCAGAATTACCACCCTACTCCAAGGTGTGTGGGGGCGGTAATTCCCCATTCACCATGGCACGTCCCCATTCCCATTTTTGCCCCCATAGGGCTCAATGGGAATGGGGAAGGCGGTAATTATGTTACCGCAAACTGCGGTACTGTAATTACCTCCAAGGTCCCTTTGCGGGCCCCGTCCTTAACGGCTGGTAAAACCAGCCGTTAGGGTAGGGTCCCACAAAGGCACCTCGTAGTAAGGCGGTAAGGGTTTACTGGCACTGGTACCCTTACCGGTACCGGTAAACCCTTACCGCCGTCCGTGTAATGAGGCCCAATGTCTGCAATCCATACAGTGCAGGAACACAGGGTAAATGGTGGGCAATGTCCAGTGTGCCAGAAAACAAGCAACTATAGAAATCTTTATTTAAAGTACAAAACACAGTGAGCAGGCAATATTGGAACTAACTACAGTGAAGCGTCAATGCAATAACCAAATATAGGACAAAATCCAAACATACGAGAACACGCAAGCACTTGGCAGAAATAAGCCATGAGCATAGTACGCACAGGAACTGTAGTCAGGGGCGAGCGGGTAGATTCATAGGCAGGGAAAATTAATATACTGTCATATACTGTGCAAGATAGAAAATACATTTGGGAAAAATACAAGTCATGCAATACATTGGTAAAATGCAATACACAGAAAGCCCACAGTAAATAACAAGTGACATGTATGTGAAACAAAGGTAAAGGCTGTCAGCGGTCAACACTTGGCGACTGCCATTTCCACATTAGAGCAAATCTACGCTTGAGGGATTACAATGTGGCCAGAATGGCACAATGAAAGGAAGGATGTTCCTAATGTAACACCAGGAGTGAATAAACAGCAAGTGCATGTCACAGCTGTTCTGTGTACTTAGACATCAGGGCTTGTGTACAACTGTGTAAGAGGCACTAAGTCCTTCTCTTTCAAGTTCAGACCGAACATTTCCAATTGATGGTCCACTGACAAGAATTTGGACCCATCATTGTACAGATGATCATGAGAGGGAACCAAGTTGCACTGGGACAAAGAAGAACCAGACACCTCACATCTCTTGAGCTGCACCTGATTTTCTGTGACACCCTGGGAATCAAGGGGCTGGGGGAAATGCAAGTTATCTTGTCTTAAATCACGCACAATTACCACGAGCATGACCGTGGTCGTGGAAGTGACGAAACATCTCGGCCAATGTCACTCTTTCCATACCCCTGAAGGAGTAAACTTGAATCAACCAATTGCCCAAATCAGGAAAGAAAGCAGCCTCTTCCCTATGACCACTTGAGGAGACCTGACTTTTGTTAAGATTCTTGATGTTTTTTTCAACACAAACAGAAGCAAAATTAATTGGAAAGGAAGGTCCCCAACAGCGAACTGAAGTGGGAAAATGGAAAAACAGACTCCCCTCTTTCCCCTCTCGCGCCTGGCCTAAAGGTTCACGGCCCAAGCACCCGCCACGAGAAGAGTTTGCCCATCTACCAGACGACCAGATACCCTGGTACAGGAACATACGGATGTGTCCATCTGCCTGCCCAGCAGCCCGCCCTGCCCATGCCAATGCCTGCGGCATGGATCAACTGGACTAAAACTGTACGTCGTTAGAGATGCCATGACGACCTAGCCAACGGATAGCACACCTGTGCCAACATACACACTGGACACTCCCGCACCAATCTACATGAAGAATATACTCAGTGCTATGACGTAGGCGACAGACATACTCACGGACGTGCATCTTTATTATTTTCCGTATAGGCTTTCAGAAATGCAGAAACGCAAGACGCATCATGAACTCATCTAAAGAGCTTGCTTACGCTTCTCCTACACTTAGGTGCCGTAATGAGAATTATAACAAAGACACGATACTGGCCAAAAGACAATATGAGACTATAACCTAAAGTGCCTGTGCATGAGACGGTTCCACCTATATACTAGGCCTGAGTAGGCCGCAAGCAAGAGCTCCCGTGGACGATTAACAGAACAAGAGTCAGGTTGCTGATCCTGCAGAATGAGCCTGGGGAAAGCAGACAGCCAAGGTCGTAATGTTGCAAACCCACATTCCAAAAGCAGACCATCAAGGGCACGATGTTGCAACCTCGCACGCCGCGCGCCAACATCAAAGTCGCACCTGCAATTAAACCAGGCACCCAGTGGAAAAACAATATTAATTGTGCAGAATTCTGCCTCAAACACGGTCCCATCCCACGTGACCAAGCCGAACCTGACGAGATGCCAAACCCAGGAGGAAGGAGGCGTCTGGATCCCTCGTTACGAGACACAGGCAGATAAACTTGAAAGGATCAATGGACATCTGCAACGATGGGAGTAGTCGGCCGTCTAGCTCATGAATAAGTCTTCACATTGTCTGCATGTACCAATAGTGAAACATTGTTGCAAATTGCAGGTACACCGAGAGCTGGGAACAGCGATGGTCCCAGGCTGGGAAGCTCACGGGCGCACCAATCAGAACATGGGGCTCTTATCACTGACGCCATTAACATCAACCAACCATTAGGAGTCTTCATGTAACAATTCTCATGTATCTAATTGTAGGGACAACCCAGATATATCACCTGACTAACCCTCAGCCACTCATATTATTCTCTATACGTATGCTATACTAACCCTACCACTCGAGCAACCAATTAAGAGTGGCGATAGGTTTTTTTGTTAATTTTCTAAAGTGACGCAGGTAGCGCGTCATACTACAGTAAAAAGGGCCTGCGAGCCCCACGATTGTGTGTGTGTCAGGTCAGACGCGTATGATCCTTGACCCATCCCTGCCGTTTGTGTTTAATAAACAGCAGAGTCACATTGCTTCTTGTGTGTGTCTCATACTCTATCTCTTTTGGGATAAACGGGAGGAGTTGGGGCCTCCCTGCCCGGAGGTCTGCGGACGGCCCGGCCGACCCCGGCAGAATTTCCCCCCGACAAGTTGGAGGCACTGCTGAGATCTGTTTAAGATCGGCATTTTTTACTTTTACTTTTTCCAGGCACTCCAGTTGCGAGAAGGCCCGGCGGCACGGCCCCCTCTGCCGTTGCCCCCTTCTGAGGACTACAGGACCATCGCGGAACTGCGAGAAGACCGGACAGCGCAATCTGAATATTGGCCCTCGGGAGCCGGTTGAGAAGTATCCCGCCCGCGGTTGGCGAGTGTCCAGACGTGGTCCAGACGAGGGGAGGTGGCGAGCCGCTTGGAGGGGTGCACGCAGTCGAGCGGCCCCGCATCAGGAGAACTTGGTGAGCATGCCACGCACAACAAACAATGTGAAATTGTGAGGGAGGGGGGAAGAATTAAATACGGGAGGCGGGAGGTGTTGAACAGGTGAACAGCGAAGGTTTGATAGTTTAGTGTTAGATATAGAATGAATGATAGTTGAACAAGCGCGAGAGCAGTTGGCAACGTAACGCGATAGAAGGGGGCGGAGCACGAAAACATCACGTGCGGCCGCTCGTAGAAACTGATTGGCCTAGGCCGCGACTACGTGTAAGGGTGTGTGTGTGTGTGGTTTCCTACGATTTGGCATTTATTGATCAATGAGTAGATGAGGATCCCTATTGTTCGAGCAAGACACTCGATAGGTAGATGACGTTTCCCTGTAGGCGGTAGCTAGTTAAGTTGCCTAAATACGGAAGATAATTGGCTGGTTAAGCCCTCCTGTCGAGGGGCGTATCACACGCGAGGCGACGCAGCGTGCGCAGTCCGATTATAGTGTTGATTTGGTTACCTTGTTCCAGGAGTGACAGGAAGACAGCTGTGGGGTTAACGGGGGTAGATTGCAGGTGTATTTTTGGATTTAAAAAGTATATGAAGAACTTACCAGTAGCTCTACGTGATCGGTGACGTCACCAATAGGGTTTTCATAGGATATCGCAAACACGAGGCATCCTCGTTGTGAGAGTGTTGAGGAAGAGAACGGTGGTAAGGGAGTAGACACGGAGATAAACGGTAAAACGAGTTGATCGAGAAAAGGCAAAACGGGGAACGTGGCTGCGCACGGAGAACGCTGGCCACGGCAAGTGTAGAAGGGGGAGGAGCATGTGAAAACAGGACGACTGTATAAGCACGTAATAAGGGGTACGCAGCCGCAGGGGGCTACGTGCGCCTCAGCCGCAGGGGGCCGTAAGGGTGCTGTATAAAGGAAGAAGGGCAGAGGAAAATGTACAAATGTGACATACTATATTTTTATAATTTCCCTTAAGCAGACTATCGTAAGTCCCCAAACTTACGGGGCCAGGTAACGATATAAGGTTGTATATTGTAAACTACTAGTGGGATAAACTGACACCAGATTAAGGGAGGGTAGCGAGTGGAGCGCTACTATGTCATACGGAACAGGATCAGGAGGGTGGGGGAACACCCTCACTACGCCACTACAATACATATGCACAACACTGCCACCCCATAGGGAGAAACTGATTAAGTATAGCATAGAATGGACCCAGGGGACGGATAACAAAATGCTAACACCGTGGCCGCCTAACGGTAGCTTCGATCCATATGCCCAACATTCACTATTAAATCATCTGCACAATACATATAAAGGGAAGAAGTTGGCAAACCACATGGAGGTGTTTAACTTATGGAGGATGTTCCAGGGGTCCCGACCAGGACCAAATCGAATATTCACTATGGGGGAAATACCAAAAGAAACAGAGATTAAGGTGGAAGAAGAGAATGGGAAACAGGGGTATGAGGACCCAAAGAACACGGGGAACAGAGGTGAGGGAGGAGAAAAGAATAATAAAGCAGATGAAATAAAAAAGGAACCGAGCAATGATATACCCATAGGAGCGGGAGTAAAAACAGAGGGAGGGGGGTTGTACCCTTTAAGAGAATTGGGAGAAATAGAAAGAGGACAGTTAAGGGCGGCTGAGGGATACTCGAACCCGGCATACAGCCCTCCACCATATGTGGCTCATAGGAAAATGCCAGCAGGGGAAGGGAGGACTGGAGAAGACCAGTCTGTGGAGATAGGAAATGATGAATGGGTAGCTGCACAGATATTATTAAAATTACGAGGTTCATTAACGGGAGAAGAGAGGGAGGTAGTGAAGAAAACAGACGAGGATAATACCAGGGAGAGTGAATTGAGGGAGGAAGAGCTGTTAAGACAAACAGAAGAGATTTTGGAGGAACGATTAGCAAAACTAAGGGATGAACAGAATGAATTGACCAAGCAGCTTGAGAGGGAAGAGAGAGAGAGAGCGAGGAAAAGGAAAGAAGGTAAGAGCGAAGTGGAAAAAATAAGGGAACGAACTGAGGAGCAAAGGAGAGAAGCTGACAGGGTAAAAGCAGCAGCAGAAAGGGTATAAAGAGTAGTACTGCGGGAAAAGAAAAGGGAAGAAGAAGAAAAAGAAAAAGAAATGGCAATATGGAGGAGGAGGTTACTATCAGAATCAACTAAGAAATACAAAGAAGAGAGGGTGATGGAGAGTATAGTAGAAAAAGAAAGGGCGAAATGGGAGAGGGAGAAAGAGGATGAGAGAATATTAGAACAGATGAGAAGTGAAGTGATGGAGGAATTGAAAAGGAAGAGGGAGGAGAATAATAAGGAGATGGAGGAAAGGTATGAAGGAGAAAGAGGAGATAGGGGAAGAGAGAGTGGAAGATGGGGGAATATATATCATGACACAGAAGTAGCAACAACATCAGCACAAAGGGGAGCGGCTGACAAAAGAGAAAGAGGAGAACTGGACCTAATAGATTTACAAACAGTAACGATCAGGGGGAAAAAGACCGAGTGGGGGTTGCCGTTTATAAATAGCTTTTGTAGTGAGGAAGAGAGAGTGGAAAGTGAAGGGAGGAAGAGTGAAAGGGAAAGCTTAGATAAACTATACATCACCCGGACCAATATGGACTCACCATGGATCAGTAGGAGAAAGGATGAGATGGAGAGAAGTGAGGGGGGAAAGACAGGAGTAGAGGAAAGACGGGCAAATGAGGACGCAACATCCCCATCCCCATCATCCCCATCACGCCCTCCCCTATCGCACCCTACAGGATCAACCACCTCACGTTCATTACGCAAAATAAAACTAGCTCCCTTCACAGACGAACTGACACCCTATACATGGCGGCTTAGAGACCTCCCTAGTCGCAGGCAGGAAAGAGGTGTACACATGCCCACATTAAATACAGAGGAAGATGGAAGAAGGGGAAAAGATGGAGAAGAAAGGGGTATGAGCAGGGGAAATACAAACGAAAGTGAAAATGCGGAAGAAAGAGAAGTGGAGGAAGGGTGTGAGGACTCAATATTATGGAACACAAAGGGTGAAACGGAACATAATTTAATGCCACTGTTGGAGAGAGGTGGGGTTAGACCACAGTATGTTCTTTGGAAGCATACCGATAAAGAAAATATCAAATGTAGGCTCCCATCATTAAGTGGAGGTGCGGGTAAATGGATATATGAAATGGAAAAACACACCGCAGGACAGAAGCTAGCAGTAGGAGATGTAAAGGGCCTTTTAATATCAATATTAGGGGATAGAGCGGATGACATATGGAAAAGAGCGGGATTTCATGGGGTAACAATAACAAATACATCGCACGACGGGGCACCGTTCGCAAACTGCAGACATGCACTATGGCAGGCATTGAGGGTACAGTACCCAGACACCTCAGATATAGGAGCAATTACATCTCGCAAAATGCATGAGAACGAAGATCCTGTTGATTATATTCAGGAAATCCAAGAGAAGTGGCGCATGGAAACTAGAGAACAATGGGATAAAACACCAGCAATATTTTACCATATACTGGTACAAGGGCTCCCGGAAGGAGTTCAGAAACAACTAAAGAAAGTAGTGGGAATGGAAGCAAAACCATGGCCCGAAATACAACTGACTATAGTGCATCATTGTTGGACGTGGCAAGGAAAAATGAAACAAAAGGAAGAGGACAGGAAAACGGAAGAGGCTAAACTAGTGCAGAAAAAGCTTACTAAGTACACAATGGAAGGGGCACTAATAACTACACCTCCAACAATGACCCAAAGCCCCACACAAGTAGTGGCTGCACAAGATTCCTCACAAATACCACCTTCACAGATTACAACACAACAGGTGCCGCCACTCCAACCATACACGCCCAACTTGGGAGGAGGATACCCAATGCAAGGAGCTGGATATTACAATTATAACAGGGGGAGAGGAGGACTTATGAGGGGGAGAGGGTACGGGTATGGTACCCAACCACAGGTGGGAGGATTTAGAAATTCCTATCCCACAGGGCAACCAGTATACCAGGACAACACCGGGAGCTTTCCATGGCAGAATAGGGAACCACCGGTGTGTTGGAGCTGTGGACTATTGGGGCACATGTCACGCACGTGTAGAGTTAGACCAGGAACACCATCATGGAATAGTGAGGGACAACCACGGCCCGCACAAGTACAGCAAGGCATACCACAACAGCAAATGTTGCCACAAGGAAATGAACAACAACAACAATTAACACAACAACAGCCCCAACCATTGCCACAACAACAGGTAGCGATCACACAACAACCACAAATACCACAAACGCAATTGGGTAGGGTGACGGTTTTGGGACACAACCCTTATACCGGGAATGGCCAGTCGTTGTACCCCCAATAGGACAGCCCACAGACGGCCTTGGTGTGTCCCATCCTGTCAGTAACACCTAATAGTGCGGAGGAACCACGCATAGAGGTAACGATAGGTGACAAAAAATTATCATTCCTTGTTGACACCGGGGCGACCCGGTCTTGCATAAGGGAAGGTAAATTTAAGATGTCAGGTGAGACCATGAACAACCAAGGGTTTTCTGGGGCTAGAGGGTTGGTTCCCTTTACTGATAACATTCCCTTATCTATTGGAGATTACGATCTGTCAGTTCCACTTTTATATTATAGTGCTTCACCAGTAAATATACTGGGGAGAGATATAATGAACAGGTTGAATATGACGATCTCCTTTACTGAGGACGGCATAATTTGCTCTACTCCAGGGATTAACATGCTCACAGCACGGCAAATTATGCAGGCATACTGTGGACAGACAGCGATTAGGGCGGAGCCAGTAGATGGTGAACTGTTCCAGTATGGAACAGACATGGCAATTGCATGGATGCCAGGGATAGAAGGGAAAATATGGAGAAGGCCAGCAGCCTATCTGTTTAGACCAGAAACTCCTGTTAATGAACCAGAAGGGAAGGTGGTTTCAATGGATATTGAGAGCATTATTGCAACAGCTGATTATATTGCTGTACATGCCCAAGACAAAGAAGGAAGAGCATGGAGGGCAGTGATAGCATTAGCAGAAGGATGTAGGCTCACCCAGGTGTCAGATGAAGAGCTGTTCTCAGATGAAAAGGAGGAAGGTGAAATGGTGTTTATGATGAGTGTGGAAATATGGCTAAGAGTGGCCTACAAACAAGTAGCACAGAAAATTGCAATGGCACTTGAGGCACCCACATGCACCCCGGTCCCTTTCTTTAAGGACGATATGTCAAAGGTACCCAAATCATTGTGGACTACTGGCCCCTATGACGTGGGCTGCATAAAAAGTATAGGGGGAGTAAAAATAAAATTGAAAAAAGGTGCAATACTCCCCAGAGTAAAACAGTACCCACTATCAAGGGAGGCAGATGAGGGCATATATGAAACCATAACGGCCCTTATAAATAATGGTATATTGGTCCCCTCAGAATCACCATGTAATACGGCTGTGTACCCAGTGCGCAAGGCTAAAGGAGGGTCTTGGCACTTTATACAGGACCTCAGGCCCTTGAACAACATAGTAGAAGCAGAATATCCCGTAGCTGCAAACCCGGCCACAATATTGTGTGGCATTCCAGCAGAAGCATCACGATTTACAGTGATCGATCTTAAAAATGCTTTTTTCTCAATACCATTACACCCAGACTCACAAGATCTGACGAGCTTCACTTACAGAAACGCTAAGTGGAAGCACACCAGATTACCACAAGGGTATTGTGAATCACCTTCAATTTTCAACAGAGTGATACAGATGGATTTGGGTAACATTGATGTAGAAAGCACGGTGTTGCAGTACGTGGATGACATAATAATTTGCAGTAAAAACGAAAAAACATGCAGAGAGGACTCATTAAAGATGTTGACAATATTGGCTGACAAAGGTTACAAGGTAGACATGGAAAAGATACAGTACTGTCAGGAACAGGTACTTTACATTGGTCAGCTTATATCCCAACATGGAAGAAAGATCGCACCACAAAGAGCACAAGCTATTTCGGCCACTCCAATGCCACAAACTGTAAGGGAACTGCAGCAGTTCCTGGGGCTCTGCAACTACTGTAGAGCTTGGGTATTTGATTACAGTTCATATATAGGGCCCCTGCTTGAGGCGTTACGGGAAGCTAATAAAGGGGAGAACAAATTGGGGTGGACGAGGGAAATGAAAGAAGCTTTTGATGAATTAAAAGATGCGATATCAACTGCTCCGGTGCTGGCATCCCCAGACTATGAGCGGCGATTTTTTATATTTTCACATTGCGACTCAGCAGTAATGAAAGCCGTGTTGGCTCAAAAAACAAGCATGGGCTACAAACCAGTAGCATTTTACAGTGGCCACTTAGATCCTGTAATGTTAGGACACTTCCCCTGCGAACAAGGTCTCGCCGCAGCCGCTTTTGCCGTGGAGAAAGCATCAACAATAACCATGGGGTGCCCGACTACACTATTTGTGGAACATGCACTTTTTGCAATATTGAATAAACCTAAATCCACCCTAACCACGCAAAGGGCATCAGGTTATGAGATCATTCTATCCAGAGCTGAACTATCAATTGTTAGATGTAGCACGGTCAACCCTGCAAGGTTCCTAGCAGAAGTAATTGAGGAGGGAGATTATGCCCATGACTGTACTGAAACAACTGATATGTACTCATGTACTAGAAAAGTTGAGGAAAACGCACTAGAGGGGGGTGAGCTGTTATTTATTGATGGGTCATCAACCATCGATCAGGGGGATGGTGTGAGGAGGACTGGGGCAGCAGTGGTGAAAATGATGGAGGTACCGGTGTGTGTGGCAGTGAAATGTGTACAATTACCACAGCATTACTCCGCTCAAGCAGCTGAACTGGTCGCACTGATCTTGGCGTTGAAGGAAAGCTTTGACAAACGAGTGACTATATATTCCGACAGCGCATATGTTACATCAACTGTCCACTCAGGGTTGTCGAAATGGAGAAGAAGAGGGTTTAGGAGAGCTGATGCCACCCCAGTGCACTATGCTCTCTTATTGGCTGAACTGATTGAAGTAATAAATGACCCCCAGGAACTATCTTTAGTAAAATGCACCACACACACCAATGGTGAAGATCACGTCTCAAAAGGGAATGCAGCAGCAGACGCACATGCGAAGTATGCTGCATACTTTGGTGAGATATGGAACCCCCCAGAGTCACAGAGAGGGAGAGAGAGGGAGGGGAATAGCAAAAGAGATGTTGTTAAAAGAAGGGTATACCCATCTCCCAGCCACACAGATTATGGAGCTACAAGCGGCTGCACCAATGGCCGAAAAGGAAATATGGGTAAACAGAGGATGTACAATGTCCCCAACTGACGCACTATGGCGCCAGGGTGGCACTGGAAAGGTTGTAATACCATTGGCACTTTTGAACACTGCCCTGAGCCAACTACATCATCCAGCCCACACAGGCAAGGAAGTAATTGCAGCACGAATTAGGGAAGACTGGTTCTGCCCTGAGTTAAATTCGCATGTGTCGAATTTTATCAGTAACTGTATCACATGTCAACAGTTTACGGCTGGCCACACTCTAAAGGTGATAAGAGGTACTATACCCCGGCCAGAGGGACCTTTCCGGCATCTCCACATTGACTATGTTGATATGATCAATATATGTCAAGGAAATAGGTATATGATTGTAGTAGTATGCCCATTCTCTAGGTGGATTGAGGCAGGGCCCTGTTCACACCCAGATGCATTTAGAGCAGCCAAGTTCTTAGTGAGGGAGGTCTTCCCCAGGTGGGGAGTGTGCGAGGTGTTAAGGTCAGACAACGGCCCACATTTTGCCAACGAGATGTTTCAGCACATCACATCGCTGCTGAACATTAAACATAAATTTGCATGTGCATACCACCCACAGGCCAACGGTGTATGTGAACGCCTAAATGGCCTATTAAAGGAGGCAATTGCAAAGATACAGCAAACAAAAAAGAAGAGTTGGTTATATTGTCTTCCATTAGCATTATTTGAGCTGAGGAATAGGCCAGGGAGGTGGTTACCGGACGTCAAATGCGCCTTCCCCTAACGCCAACGTCAAGAGCATTTAGCGACCATGAAAGCACTACAAGTGTTCTGGGTGATGAAATGTACCAATATGTGTCTTCTTTGATTACTAGTGTAGTGTTTGTGTCTCAACAGCTCGAGCGCACACGGGGCGGGTCTAATAGAAGCCAACAAGAAGACGCGGATAAAGAACTAGAAAAGGAAGGACTGTGTAAGATTGCTAAAGGTGACCACGTACTACTTCGCAACTTCAATAGGAGATGGAATGACCCACGCTTTACTGGTCCCCATCTGGTAGAGGAGGTATCAACAAGAGCAGTAAAGTTACAGGACAAGCGTGCCTGGAACCACCTACACGACGTAAAGATCTACGGACAACAGACCCGCCCCAGCGCCACCGACAGGTCCATTGAGAGAACAGCAACAACATCGACAACAGAAGAAGGAGGTTCTACCACAGCCAGCGGCTCAAGTATTCCCATACCCTGTCACTCCCCAGACTCCCCAGAGACAATAACTGAAGAAGAAAGGGGTGATCCCCATCCAGCCCACCCCATGATCACACGCTCAAGGAGTAAAACAACGCCCACCGGTTGAACACAAACACCCCCTGCCCACCATCCACTGACCCCTGTACCCATTACAGTAGTAACTGTACTAAAGGACATTGCCTCGCACCAATACACATGTAAACACGTGAATGCTCTTTTCTTTTCTCTCGCACACGCAGGAACCGCGTATTATTGTATTGCTAAGAAGTAGATAATTAACAAATTCACTGCCCAGGAGTAGATGGTACCCTCAGACGATAATTACCCAGAAGAATTGTCACACCAATTTGTATATGAAATAAAAAGGCCAACGTACCTGAAAAGGAAAAGGGTACGAGTTTACTACACAGCGTTCCTTTTGGCCATAGAATATTCGATGCCCCACCTCCACCCGTACTTACCTGCCCTAAGAGATAGATCGCTCAGAGTAGCGTGGGAACAGCTCTTCGCCTGGGCACTGAATGACTATTTGATAGGGAGAGCTTAACAACTAACATTAACCAGCATATTAAGAATTTTCAGGCGGGCAACTCTAACATCGCAAGAATTAGCTGCCGGACTGCAGCAAGGTAAGAGCAAAATGCCGGTGAAATTAGCATATGTAATAAAAGTAATAGGGATTTTGATAATCACCGGGTTCGTAGCTGCCTCTGTATGGCAGTACAGCTATGCTACCAATATTATTGCTGTACCCAAACCTAACACACCCCCATCCCCAGCTGCAACAGGTGTTACGTCAGGTGATATTAGCAAAATTGCGCACAAGCAGAATAGAGTACAACGCAGCACATACTCAGATAATAAAGGTATTGACAATTATATACAAGATTCAGCACACGTCTCAAACAACATATGGTATCAACACATGACCCGCATTGGTAAGCAGACAACAGAAGACAGCTGCTACGTTTGCTCATTAATACCATACGCCATGAGCGCTTCTCGAACATTTGTTGTCACAGAAATAGACGAAAAAACGGCACGGTGCATAATATACTTGGCACTGTTCCAAACGAAAGGAAGATTTCAAGGAACAGTGGTGCATATGACGTGGAAAACACGAGACTCATACCCATACGAAAACAACTTCCTCAAGACTTATTTGAGTTACCACAAGAGCAGTTTACATGCTGAAGCATTTAGATACATAACAAGTGGTCCTGCAAAAGGAGAAACAAAGAAAGTAACACTGCAGTACTTATCATGTGATTTGTACGCCACTGAAGTTCCTGGTAAATTAGGATGCTGGGAGAGGCCACTGGTGACGATAACGGGGAAAGTATACTTGGACAACAAATGGGAGATAGGAGTGGTTGGCAGCAACATGGTAACAAAAGAAACTATTTCAACTATCGATGCGCACAATCACAGATGTTGGACAACTTGGATCAAATACGTGCCCATGCTCACATGGATAGAAACGGATGAAGACCCGATAACAATACTGCCGTTGACTGCGCCTAAAGTATGCTACCAACATAAAGGAGAGGTGGACGTAGGATATAACACCAATTGTGGAAGCGTGATGGAGTTACCTGAGGTGGGAGCAGGAACAGCAGTGATAATGGACCATTACTGGGCCTGTGGAGAAAAGGCGTATCACACGCTGCCCCCTCTGTGGAATGGTGTATGCACGATGGTGCACATCAATGTACCATCGCTAGTGGTATCCCAGAAGCATGTGAATGTGGCAAACTTTCCCAAAATGGATGAAGGGGACAAGAGAAATAAGAGATCTGCACCGCCTCAGCGGGAGCCAGGGAACAGGACCAACGGCAATGATACTGTCCTAAACAGACGGAAAAGACAAGGGGAACCTCTGACAGGAAATTACCTATGGGGAAGGTCGGAAACGGCACTCACTTCGATTCCGCCAGAACACAGACTATTCAGCAGAGCAGCAATGTTCTTCTCCTCAATAATACATCCAGGGTTGCAGGCTTACGCGAACGCAAAATGGCTCCAGATAACTAGATGGGAACTCATGATGACCATCAATTCTACAGTAAATGGATTCAACGCAATAAAAGAAGAGCTGCGAGCAATAAGGATGGTAGCACTGCAGAACAGATATGTATTGGACCTCCTCACTGCCATGGAAGGAGGAGTTTGCGCAAAGATAGGACAATCATGCTGCACATTCATTCCTGCCAATGATGCTGACAACGGTACATTGACAGAAGCAGTTTCATAACTGGCCCAGTTACACTCCAAAATGGTGGATGAAAGTAAGGGTGTGAAAAAGGATGAGAGCTGGTTTTCGCTATTATGGTCATGGATGCCATCTTGGCTGTCAGATGGACTGAAAATTATAGTTGGCTGTATTATTTTGGCTGGAGCTACCCTGATCATAATAAGATTTTGGAAAGCCCGGAAGGCACGCACCACTGATGAGTTGCTTGAAATGGTCGGTATGCACCCACTGATGCCAGCAGATGACGGCCAACACACAGGCATAATAATACAAGAAAGAGAGAAATTGCGCAACCAGATCATCACCAACCATCTGGACCCACCATCGGTGAAGGTTGAGAACCCAAGAAACCCCAGGAGTTACATAGGGAAATGGGTATACTGTACTCCTGGAGGAGCCTGTGAGTATATGTATTGGTCGTTTGAAGATCATGTTAACCATTATGGACATTTAGAAGGAATACCTAAAGTGTGGAGAGTAAGAGGAGATAACGAAAAGGATATGTTTGTGGTCGACAAGTCGACCAGAGGGGGGACTGAAGTGGGAAAATGGAAAAACAGACTCCCCTCTTTCCCCTCTCGCACCTGGCCTAAAGGTTCACGGCCCAAGCACCCGCCACGAGAAGAGTTTGCCCATCTACCAGACGACCAGATACCCTGGTACAGGAACATACGGATGTGTCCATCTGCCTGCCCAGCAGCCTGCCCTGCCCATGCCGATTCCTGCGGCATGGATCAACTGGACTAAAACTATACATCGTTAGAGATGCCATGACGACCTAGCCAACGGATAGCACACCTGTGCCAACATACACACTGGACACTCCCGCACCAATCTACATGAAGAATATACTCAGTGCTATGACGTAGGCGACAGACATACTCACGGACGTGCATCTTTATTATTTTCCATATAGGGTTTCAGAAATGCAGAAACGCAAGACGCATCATGAACTCATCTAAAGAGCTTGCTTACGCTTCTCCTACACTTAGGTGCCGTAATGAGAATTATAACAAAGACACGATACTGGCCATAAGACAATATGAGACTATAACCTAAAGTGCCTGTGCATGAGACGGTTCCACCTATATACTAGGCCTGAGTAGGCCGCAAGCAAGAGCTCTCGTGGACGATTAACAGAACAAGAGTCAGGTTGCTGATCCTGCAGAATGAGCCTGGGGAAAGCAGACAGCCAAGGTCGTAATGTTGCAAACCCACATTCCAAAAGCAGACCATCAAGGGCACGATGTTGCAACCTCGCACGCCGCACGCCAACATCAAAGTCGCACCTGCAATTAAACCAGGCACCCAGTGGAAAAACAATATTAATTGTGCAGAATTCTGCCTCAAACACGGTCCCATCCCACGTGACCAAGCCGAACCTGACGAGATGCCAAACCCAGGAGGAAGGAGGTGTCTGGATCCCTCGTTACGAGACACAGGCAGATACACTTGAAAGGATCAATGGACATCTGCAACGATGGGAGTAGTCGGCCGTCTAGCTCATGAATAAGTCTTCACATTGTCTGCATGTACCAATAGTGAAACATTGTTGCAAATTGCAGGTACACCGAGAGCTGGGAACAGCGATGGTCCCAGGCTGGGAAGCTCACGGGCGCACCAATCAGAACATGGGGCTCTTATCACTGACGCCATTAACATCAACCAACCATTAGGAGTCTTCATGTAACAATTCTCATGTATCTAATTGTAGGGACAACCCAGATATATCACCTGACTAACCCTCAGCCACTCATATTATTCTCTATACGTATGCTATACTAACCCTACCACTCGAGCAACCAATTAAGAGTGGCGATAGGTTTTTTTGTTAATTTTCTAAAGTGACGCAGGTAGCGCGTCATACTACAGTAAAAAGGGCCTGCGAGCCCCACGATTGTGTGTGTGTCAGGTCAGACGCGTATGATCCTTGACCCATCCCTGCCGTTTGTGTTTAATAAACAGCAGAGTCACATTGCTTCTTGTGTGTGTCTCATACTCTATCTCTTTTGGGATAAACGGGAGGAGTTGGGGCCTCCCTGCCCGGAGGTCTGCGGACGGCCCGGCCGACCCCGGCAGAATTTCCCCCGACAGAACTGAAGAAACTAGGGGTCTGATTTTTCTTATGGGGATATGACAGTGTGCATCTAGCATCCAAAGTCTGGCCTATTAAAGTCTCATCCGAACAGGTGACCCCCTGATCCCCAGAACCATTGAGGACAAAATTGGTTTGCTCGCTCCAGCCTTGGCTGATTTCTGTAATCACTGGATCTTTCCCTACTTTTCTCTTCTCAAGCACTCCTTCTGCACCCCTACTAAGAGAAGCCTTGTGCCGACCCCTCCATTCCAGCAAACTATAGCCCAATCTCTATCACTCCTTTCCTGGGCAAACTCCTGGAGAAGTTGGCTATTTCCCAGCTAATCCTACACAGTGAATCTGTTGGTTATCTCCATGACAATAATTCTGGCTTCAGAGCAGCTAGAGGCATGGCAACTGCACTCCTGAATACTCGTGAAGATCTGCTCTCTAATCTTGACTCTAGCTCTCCCTCTGTCCTCATTCTCCGTGACCTTTCTTCTGCATTTGATACGGTCAACCACATCAACCTGATTACTCATCTCCGCGAGACAATGGGCATCACAGAACAGACTATGGAATGGCTGACCTCCTTCATCCTGGACTGATCTACCCAGGTTCAGCTTGGATCTTTTCTCTCCGCCACCTCTCTCTCCATATGTGGTGTTCCCCAGGGCTCTATCCTCTTCCCCTGGTTCTTCAATGTCTATCTGGCCCCTTTGGCCCTCCTGATCTTTACCTTTTCCTCTAAGTTTCAGTGTTATGCAGATGACACACAGCTCTCTTTCAGGCTAGCCTCGGCTTCCTCCTCCTGATCGCTCTTCCCTGACTGTCTACCTGCTATTAAGGCACGGTTTGCCTCTAACAATATCTGCCTTCATTCAAGTATGACTGAGGTCCTTCTCATCGGGACCCCTGCTCCCGCTTTTCCTCTCTCCCTCTGGCCGCCCTCCTTGGGCCCTCTGCCCTCGCCCTCTTGTGAGGCAAAAAAGCTTGTCGTCATCTTTGACACCACTCATCACAGACCATTTCCAGCTGCCCCTCCTTAGAGGTATTCTCCCTTTTCACACCTTCCCCCAGAAGATCACAGTCTCCAGAGCTCTGGTACTCTCTAGGCTGGACTACTGCAACAGCCTCTTTCTCAATCTGCCTAATACTACTCTTTGCCCTCTTCAACTCATCCAGAACAGGAACGCAAAACTTATCCTTGGCCTCAGGGCCAGGGGCCGCATCTCTCCAGCCCTGAAATCCCTCCATGACCCTCTGCATCGTCCACAAATCTTTCTGGGGCTGTGGCTCTCACTACCTTCAACTCTCTCTTCCTAAGTACCTTCCTCCTAGAACCCTCTGCTTGTCTACTTCTAATTCTCTGTGGGTGAGTCTCTTCTCCAAGCAGAGAAAGGGATCTCTCTCCTCTGCAGGTTCCTCCCTCTGGAATGGCCTCCCTGCCTCTCCCCCCATTGAGCTGGATCTCCTTCTTAAGTTCCTGAAACTGCTAAAGAACTTACCTTTCTCCTCTTCTTTCTCACTCCCTATCCCCTGCTAACCTTCCCTTGCTCTGTCTACTGACTGGCTGCTTGGTGTCCTCTGAGTCGTACAGGACACCAGCCCCGCCCCCTGACCAGACCCCCTGCCGCCTGGCCCACCTTGCACTGCCACCTGGCTAACCTTGCACTACGGAACTGGGATTGGCCCCTGTAGTCCCAGCCTTCCTTGCACTTAACTCAGGGCCCTGCTGCTCTGTGTGCATTTCTCCCTGTACCCTATCCCCTGCACTTCTTGTTGTGCACTTGCACAATCTAAATGACACTAGGCCTAGTAAGATCGTTTGTCTTGTCCTCCCTTTGTTCCCCTCCCTTGCCTGGTTGCACCTTGAAACACATCTAAGCAGGGGAGATAACTTATACATTTCCATGGGGTGTAGGTAGGCAGATTTTGGGAAATGTTAGAGCAGGGGTCTCCAACCTTTATGTTAGCAAGAGCTAACTGTAGTTAATGGGCCATAGGCAGGAGCTCCCGGTGAGAGCTACTGAGGTGGGTGATGTCATGAGTGTGAGATTTGTACCAAGGTTTTTTTGAGCGATGTATTTGCTCTTTCTGTAAAAAAGGAACATATGCATTTCCATGATATTAATAATTTCAAGACATCTTTATTTCATTATGTTTTATTGGTAGAAGTCTCCTAAAAATTGTATATCAGAATGCATATCAGAATGTAGGAAACCAATCAGGATATTCACTGTGAAGGCTGACACAGCATGCTATCTTCCAGTGCTCAATAATCTAGTCTGTAGCTTTGAACAGCAACAGCACCCAGATGCAGTCAGACAGGATCCAAGGTTTTATTTAAGGAAGTTCATGCCTGAAAAAGGCAGATTTGCAAGGATAGACAATCAGATTTGCTGATAGTGCAGATGCCCTCTTCGCCAGAGTGTTTGCACCTAACTGCCCACCTGACATGGTAGACATAATTCAGGACAGTTTTTAAAATCTCTTACAAAGAACGCAGCCTGGGAGTTACTGCACCCTTCACTATTGCACCATCTGTAAATGTACATTTGTTTTTCATCAAATAATTAGCAACCTTGAAGGATGCATCTGTAACAGCATTTGCATTGCAGCAGTTATTTTACCTACATTTTTTCCAATATGTTTTTATTGGAGTTTTCAGCAACAACAAGGATAACGTTAGACACATCCACGGCTAAGATTGTTTTATAGAATAACCAGCCCAATGATTTTACGGTATCACATTGTTTCGTCCTCAGGAGGTTTTTCAAAATATTTTTTTGGGACAAAATGATTTCGAAAAAAATCATCCAAATATATGTATATACAGGCGGGCAATGAGTTACAGGGGGTAGGGAGAGGGACGAGGTAGGGATTCTATTATATGCAAAGGGAGTTTGGGGGCCCAAATACATTTTAAAAAATGCAATTCGTTTTTTGGGAAATAATTTAGTTGAAAAGAATTATTTTTAAAAAACTCATGTCGATGTAGGGACTGTGAAGGCATCATGAAGCAAGACACATACAACAGATTAAAAGTTCAAACAAAACATCTTTGTTAACTTAAATGTTATGATGGTGTAAGGCTTAACTTGCCCTATACTAAGGTGGGATTTCCCTACCTAAAGAAACTAAGGATAGCCTGAGCCAGTAAGTTCAACTTAAACGTCTGTCTGTGCCCAAACCTATACTTGCCCTCGCAACTAAAGCTAAACAATGTGTAGGGATGTCAGCAACAAAAGAACAAGTGTTCCAAATAAAGTTCTGAGCTTCTTCCAGCTCTTGACTTACTTTCCAGCTCCCCCTCCCCAAGTTCAAACAAGCATCAGGGTCCCCTTCCCCAAGAAGACAACACAGTTCCGTAAAGGCCTCAGAGTTCCTTCCCTAAAGCGACAACACAGTTCACAATGTCTTGGGTTTCCCTTCCCCAAGACTTCAGCTCTTCCAGCTTGTACAATCAGTTCAAGTCTCTAAATTCTCAAAACCAATTTCAGGCTAACTTTGTAATGCTTCAGGTTCAGTTGATACAGATTACTATTGTTCACACTCAATTCAGCAAACTTATTCACAAGTGGAAACTCTTTGGGTCTCATTATGAGAATGGAGGTAGCCATGGTGCTATAAGCGCCATGGCTGCCTCCATACCGGGCTCCAAGACCGGCTTCCTGCAATGAGGACTTACCGGGTCATTCCGACATAGGAGGACCCGGTAATTTCTCCTTGCAGGAACCCATCCCCATTCCCATTTGAGCCCCCATAGGGCTCAATGGGAATGGGTAGGGAAGTAATAACGGGCACATTACAAATGGCCCGTTATTACCTCCCTCTTCCCCTCGCGGGACCCAGAAAGGACGCCTGGTTTTACCAGGCGTCCTTACAGGGTCCCGCAAAGGGAACCTCGTAATTGTGCATCCCGAATGAAGGGTGCCGGTCCCGTACTGGCACCCTTCATTACGGGAGCGCAAGCCTCATAATGAGGCCCTTTGTCTTTACTTTCCTTGGCTTTTCCAGGAAGGGTATCCGCAGTCTAGAAGCAGTTGCCAGACCACACGGTCCACCCATTACAGGTCACGCAACCGATAACCCTTGGCTTCTTGCCCACACAGGATTTACTTTCACTACACTTGTGCTTTATTTTGCATTAAGTTCAGATTATTCTTGCCAATCCTTTGGCTTTGCCACAGTGTGTTCTTCCACACACCTTACTGGATTCTTCTTGACAGTCTTTTGGCTTTGCCACCGTGTGTAATTCCACACAACTCTGTGGTGCTCACTCTCTTCCACCACCTTGCTTTCACAACCTTCAAAAGTGCTCATCACTTGCTTTTCATTTTATCCATAACGATTCATGCTTTGTCTTTAAGTTTTCATTATGTGTGTTTCACACATGCTTTCATTTCATTAGTAGGCTTGTAGAGATAGGGTAATTTCTCAGACATAACCCAATACAGCCACCCTTGGATAGAAACACACAATGTGCTAGAAAGAAACCTTTATTTTGCAATGGCCGGGATCATTTCTCTTTCAACTGGGGTGCTTTAGCTGACAAAAGAAAGTCTCAAAGTTCTTCTATTTCCAAAATATATTTATAACCAAAAATACATGACACACCAGTCTTTCTAACATAAATCCTACAATCTAATTGGTCAGGTTTTCATGAATAGAATACATTACCCTCTCTCACTGGCTATACATGCTTCCCAAAATGCATCATTATTTCCTCTTCCAATTACCTCATAATAAGCAGACCAGCATAAAACTTGGTATTCTCATTTTTGTGAACACAGGACATGTTTTGCAACTCAAATGCTTAGCCAACTCTGTCAAGGACATAAGGCCTTTTCACGTCCACATTGGCTCATTTGTCTACCTTATCTATTTCTCACTTACTGCTAATTTCATCTATAAAAAAGCTCTTGACAAACACTGCTTATAACTGTCTATTCCACTATTCAATGCGGCTCTCCTGTCCATCAGCAGAGGAGGAGGGGTAGTCGCTTTTGGTCTACTCCCCTTCAGGCGTATTAAAGCTTTCCTTTAGTTCAGTATTCAATAATGCTTGCAAACCTTTCCTTTAGTTCGGTATTCAATAATTCTTGACTTATACTTCAGAGTTTACTCGTAATGTAAATAAAAAACGTACTTTGGGTTCACTTTCGCTTGCACACTTAATTCCGTTCATTCAACATCACCATATGCCCTGTAGTAGCCCAGGAGTGCACCAGTGCGAGTGTTCCCTCTAATTCACTCACCGGACGTTCTCTCTCTTCATTCTCTTCGTTCTCGGATTTGTGTACACTACTCTGGAGCTTTGCGAGCAGCGCTTGCTCTCTGCTGATCTTGCTGTGGGTTGCCGGTAGCTTCACTTGTCACACGCGGATGCTACCGGTGGACTGCAGCACTTGGAATTTCTCTGTGTCCCACAGTTCTGGCTGTGGGCACAAAGCAGAGAGGACTCAGACCGCTTTGACCCTGTCACGGTCTGCTCAGGCCCCGGCATCACAGTCTCTCCTTGGCAATAGCCAGCGTCCTGGCCTCCAAGCAGGACCCTCCTTGGCAGCCCCCTTCTGTGCAGGAGTTCTCCCCTCTCAGGCCCATCTATCGCAGCCCGGCATCTCTGCTGCTGGTTTTTCCTTCCTTTGCTGGCGGCTCCACCTTTTATGCACCTGTGACCTATTAACAGGTTGCAGATGCGAGCCCTTGAGTCCAATTGCTTGACCGCAATTACTGGTGTTCTCTGGACATGGCTGACTCTCACAATAGTTTCCAGGCTTCTTCCTCATCTCAGTACCAGAGTGGTGTAACTGCCTGTTAGTGTGTACAACTCCTAGTCGCCTCGTCCTCGTCCCAGTACTACAGTGGTATGACTGAAGAGAAATAAGGGGAAATGATTGGCAACAACATATGAAGGTAGGGGGGTGGGAAGTTTTACTATCACAAGGGAAAGGGAGATACCATGCCTCGACTGAAGACATCCTCTCCCCAATCCTCAAGGACTCACCACTCAAGTGATCCTCCCTCACACCTGCACCCCCAGGGTCAGGATCTAAACGTGATGGCCTTTCCCTGGACACCTGAGGAGAGGATCGAAGGGGAGTATGTGTGAGGATGCTCTCAAGTTTTTCATAGGACATAGAACCTGATTTTATATATAATGGGCTCGGCTTCTAAAACAGTAGCATTAATCCCTCTCCCCCCTCACCCTCCCAAAATGATAATAAAACCAACAGCACAACCTCAATCAAAATCCCCATATCCCTACTCCTTGTTAGATTCTTTTTTCAAGTCTTGCATAGAGTGGAAATCAGTCCTTTCATTGTCATGTGTTTGTCTAGTGTCAGTAAGTGACCTGGCCAATGCCCCTTCCCATTTGGAGTCCATTAGGACCCCTTTGAGGTGTAAATATAAAAAGGGTGATAGGGCTGGGCTCCCTAACATTAATTGTAGCTGATCAAATTTATAAAGTGCTCCACTCTACATAATTGCTGTGCTCTCGCCAGGCCCTGTTCGTACCACGCTTGAAAACACATCAGATCTTCTGTGGGTTCTCGAATTGGGGGTGCCCATATACAACTTAGAGGCAATGGCCAGTTTCTTATCCATACCATGCTTTTCTTTTTCTTCCAAGTGTCCCTGAGCACTGCTAAAACTGGATGTCTGCAGATCTTAGCAGCTGGGCTTGTGGGACTCACAGCCATTCTCCCAGTGTCAACAGTATAAACAGCACATTTTCCAGGTTTACCCATTGTCCTTCTTTGGTGTACCTGAGATGATCGACAATCACTCTAAGCAGGGCTGACATATAACAGTACTCCAGGTTCGGGAGTCCTGCTCCACCACTCTCTTTCAGTGTGTTATATGCTATGCTTGTTTTTTCCCTTGCCATAGGAATTTCAACCATACCCTTTTAGCCTCTTCGAAACAAAATCCCCAGTACCTTGATGGGTAGCATTTGAAACATAAACAGCAGCCTCGGGAGCAGGTTCATCTTACGACCGACCAACCACCCCCCCCCCCATTCCCTCAGCACAGTGTAGGTTTCTCCAAACTTACTGTCTCTCTTAATATAATCCCATAAAGCTGGATAGTTGGCTTGACATAGGTCATACAATGACTTCCTAATATAGACCCACAAATATTTAATCCATCTGTCCGTGGTAGTCTACCTACTTTCAGGATAGCAAACAGCTTCCTTTTGGAAAAGAATTTTCATAATTTGTGTGTATTATTGCAAAATGCCTCTCAACGGTACTCTTTTTCGCCACTATATCTTGGGCACAGTAGATTCAAAATGCATATTTTCTTTTTATGCTCGAAGAAAAAGAAATCTGTTTCCCACTTTGGATAGAAATATTACATCTTTTGCCTTTTGTTGGATGGTGTGTCAGCATCTACATCCAGGATTTCACCAAAGGTAGTTTATTATTTCTTTTGGGGCTTGTGGTAGGTCATTTATCATTCTTGAAACAGATTTATTAAATAATAGGTGAAAAGGCCTCACTGCCCCTAATCTACGGGGTTTCCCTACCTAACAAAAGCTAACTAGGTTGCTTGTTGTCTGTAATGAAGTCCAAAACAAATAGTCTGTCCTCCGTCACAAAACTAATCTATACTGAACCTTTCACTAAGACAAATAACTAAAGTCCAGAAGAATGACTCCCTTCTCCTGGTTAGGATTTACCAGCCTTAACATCTAATAGCTCTTGGCTATTCCTTGTATCAGATTGTTCAGTTCCTTTAGGGGACTTTTCCAAGTCTCTGGTTTCCCTGTTTAATGGGGTTGAATACTTCTCCTTCCCTGTGTTCCTGATCTTTGAATTTCTCTTCTTATATTTCTCTTAACTGTCTCTAAAGGTCTTTCTTTCTCTAGTAACTCTGATGTGACCAAATCCTTCTTTATCTCATTCTAGTCTTCCTTATCTTTCTATGTATTTAGCTGTACATGAGTATAATGTCTGTTATCAGGATTTTCCTTCTCTTTCTCTGTGGGGCAAGTATAACAGACACAACTGCTATACTGGCTCTCTTGACCACTTCTTGTAGCACTGTAACAAGTGAGAGGAATTTCGTAATGGTTCTTATTATCTGGGCTCTCTTTAATAACACTGAGACGAGTAGGACAGGTCCCGTAGTAAGTTTCAGTCTCTTGTTTTTTTATGCTCTCTCTCCAATCACTGGGATGAGCATGAGGAGTCCCGTGATTTGTTGCACTCTCTCGTGTGTCACTGGGACGGGTAGATTGGATCCCGTGTTGGGTTTCACTCTTTTTATTTTTCTTTGTTTTACTGGGACAAGTTGGATACCAGAACTTGCTATACTCGTGCTCCCTCTGGGATTTCCCACCATCCCGTTACATTTCATTCTACAAGTTGGCATCACCGGGCCTGCAGGCAGTAAAGGGACTTCTCCTTCTCTGGTCAGGATGGATTCCAGGTTTTCTCCGCTTCTCTCTACTTCTTGTCAATGGGACCAGGGTTCCAGCGGACTCGGTGTTGTTGAAGGATGTCACTGTCGACCCCTACTGGGTCGTGCGACGAACTACGATTGGTTCTTCTGTAGAGAGGGAGCCAAGAGCCCCCACCCCCAGCGTTGCGCCCATGTTGCCTATATACTGGGAACCAGAATGTGAAATACGTGCAGTGGCAGTGAAGATACCAATACCAAGGAGAATCCTGGAAGCAAGGTTGCCATTAAGAAAGCCATACCTGCATACACGACAATATGATGGCCATTTGAATGAAATACCAGAAGAAGTGTGAAAAGAGTGCAAAAGAGCAGATTGGTGACGTCACACGAACAAAGACTGATGCCCCAAGAAGAGATGCAGAGACAGGAGAACATAGATATTCTATAGGCATCAAGAAAGTATCAAAGATAAGTAACATTTTGGGATCTATATGAAGATGTTTATGTTACAAAAATGATGAAGATATCAAGTCTTTTTACACGTGTACAGATGCAAAGAAACGCAAGCAGACAAAGTATTCGTAAGGCTAGCAATGTAGTGAATAGATTGTGGCATGCCCCAACATATATATGTGTGTATATATATATATATATATATATATATATATATATATATATATATATATATATATATATATATATATTAATATAACTACAAAAAAACTTTGTTGAGTGGACGTTATGGATAAGTTGCCCTCCCAAAAACCAGTGAAATTCACTACAAAAATAAAAATCTTTGTTGAGGGGACGTTATGGTTAAGTTGCCCTAACGAAAACCTGTACACTTCACTGAAAAAAAACTTTCCTCCTCCCCTTTATGCTTCAAATTAAAACCGAAAAAAAACTGAAATTCGCCAGTTATGGTAAAGTAAGCCCCCAACCCTGCCACCACCCCTGTGCACTGCTAACACTAACACCCAGACCAGGAAAGATGTCATCTCAAATGTGAATGCTGACATCAATAACAACATCACTTGTTTAGCACCTTTGTTTTCCTTCCCTGCCATACATATATATGTGCATTCAGTAAAAAAAATGTCACTAAAGGAATGTTATACTTCACAGTGCAACCAAACACCACTGCACATTCCCCCATTATAGTAAGCTAAGCAACCATAACTCGCACCATCTACGTGCATTGCTAAGACTAACACCCAGGACATCAAAGATGACATCACAAATATCATTGATGACATCACTGATGACATCACATGTGAAAATAATATCCCTAAAAAGTCCCTGCCTACAAGGGGTTCTTTCTATTATGTTGGTAGCAAGATGTCAGTGGGTGATGTTTTTTTTGTGGTATGTGGTGCAGAAATAATAATTTCTTTCTGTTGTTTTGACTCAGAAATGGCTAGTACGTTGGAGTGGCTGGAGGAGTATTTCCCACATGAGGAAATGTCTGAAGTCAGCGACAATAAAGGTACAGAGTGCTCTGCATATGCAAAATAGTGACCAGTATTTTAGAGGCATTCAATTTATAATTTATGTATTTTATTTTAACAGACCAGGAAAGAAAAGAAGAAAGGGCAACAAACAAGACAGAATAAGACAGGATAAAAAGGATAGAGCATAGACTGGACATATTGAACGACAATTTTCAAAGTTTATGGGAGTTTATGGCGCACTGTGTGGGAGGAAAAGTTTGTTATCATTGCCCCACCTGCACCTGCCCTGCTTCTCCATTCCCTAGTGAACCATCCCCAACCCTTGAACAGGAAAATAGATGTTTTGACGAAATATCCATCCCTTCTTCCCCTCACAAATCTTCTCCTCATAACCAGCCTGTGTTGAATCCTAATTCCCACATATTTGTTTCAGTGTCCGCTTCCCCCGCTATTTCTTCAGATTGATGTGTGTGTGTGTTAGAAATGTTTTTGTACAGTAGTTGTAGAGAAAGTGTTTGTGTGTAGAATTTTTTTTTAAAAAGACGTAAGATGTTCACGAACAGCGCGCCTGTTCGACCTATCCGCAAGGAATGGAATGTGGGTGCTGTCTAATGTCAAGTAAGATGGATGTGATGTGTGACTGCACCATCTGTTGAAATTGTGCTTACATAAACAGAAAGGGGTGTCCAAAGGATATACTACCTCGGTTTACCGCTTGGAAACGAGATAATATATGTTCGTAGAACACACCAGATGTCCGGAATGGGTGTAAATGAGGAAAATGGGAGTGTGTGAAGGACAGTATAGCGGTCCATATCGGGTGTAGCCAAAATGGTGCCGTCCGTAGAACAGGCACGGTGGCCGGCAAGTTAGTAGGCAAACAAAATGGAGTTGTTCTAAGGACACTGGAACTGTCCGTAAAGTGAACATAGCATGCGTGCACATGCGCAGTAGAAACGTAAGTATTGCGACCATCGCGCCTGTTCCTAACTGTCCGTCTCACTTGTGTCGCACTTTGAAGTAGTTTGAGAACCCAAACACTGTTCGTAGGACACTTGTGCGCATGCACATGTTTGATTCTTTGCATTTGCTGTCCAGGGGACTTTCATTACTGGGGCGGATGTGTTGAGGACATCATCATGTGACCGCACCTACGCTGAGCGTGGGGACTAATTTCCGCGGTTGGTGTGCTTCTGCAACAATACAAATTAACTTGTAGACACGAGGCAAAGTATTGTAGAGTGTAAAAATGTAATTTCACACATCCCAAACAATAGGCCACCTCAGGACTTGCTGTGTAAAATTTGTGTACTGCTTTGTAGGGATGAAGACGGTCATGAGGCGCACGCCTGCACCCCTACAAAAGGCTACACACCCGAGCGCATCTTCATTGTCCTTCTAGCTATAGCAGATTGAGGTGTGTTGCCTTTACTGCTGTAGTGACCAAAAGGAAACTAATCAGTATGGCTTCCATGGCTGCTGTTGGGTCATTAGCCTCTGCACCACCCCCAAACCCGCCACCACCACCACCTCACCAAGGGCCTGCAGAGAGATATATGGGTGAGGATGTAGAGATCGAGGAAGAAGAGGAGGAAGAGAATGAAGTGGAGGAACTCCGCACTAGGAGCACACGGCGGGAGTCGTGGGTGTGGCGGTTGTTTTCCGTTTATGGGAAAGTACCAAAAGCACGTGCAAACCTGGTTAAGTGTAACCAGTGCGAGGTGGTATTGAGTCGCGGGAGATTTGGAGCGTACAGTTTTGGTACGTCAACCATGAAGTGACACCTCAATTCATTCCACACTGCACACATTCGCAAGGTGGTGCAATGTGAAGAGCGTAGTCGTTTGAGTTCCTCCACAGCATCCTAGCTATCTGATCCTCACACCACAAGAGACACTCCTGTGGGGGAGCGCCTCCCTCCAGCTGCCTCACAATCCATTCGTAATGCTGTTGACCCTTACCTTTCAAAGGTGACAGTAGTGTGCACGTATTGTGATGCAGTACTCTGCAGGGGGGAGAGTTTTCGAAGTGCTTTTGAGGCTGCAGTCACGAGCACCAGAAGATCTGCTCCTTACCTAAATAAAGCTCACCCTAAATCTTTCTCTGTTCAGTTGCCCTTTTTTATCCCCCTGGCTGGTGTCCCTTTCTTATCGTCCTTTCGCCTATTCTCCTACTGTGCCGTGTGCTGTTAAGCAATGAACGTAAAAACAACGAAAATTACAGAAAAGGCTCTTTTCAGAGCCGCCTTTCTCAGTATAACAATAGAACTATGAAGTGACGGCCATAGACCCCTGCAGAGTTCTGAAAAAGTTTGCAGACAGTCGTAGAGGAAAAAAAGGGAGGGTGCAAGCGGAGCAAACACAATAAAGTGTACGTTGGGAGTAAGTGGCGGCTCTGAAAAGAGCCTTTCGGTGGTGTGTTGTGTGGGTCAAAAACAGTGGATTGGGGAAAACGGATTGTCAGATAGGTTGGTGTGATTGCAAAAGAGGTCGCAATGCATTTTGTACATTGCGAAGAAAAATCTGATTGCCAGCATATGTGAGGTGGACTCCATCTCTGGGGAAAATGAAAGTGCCCCGAAACAAAATGTTTTCATTGTGGAAAGAGGACATGCCAATATCTCTTAAAAATGCACACACAGCCTTATTCACATTGCGTCTCGCTTTCTCCATTTGTGGACCAAACGCAGAAGAACGCAGCTATATTTGTCTTTGGGCAATACGAGAAAAAAGTATTTGACAATTTGGAAACATGTCCATGAGCTTCGCGAGCCCTTCCTTCATTGCAAATTGCAAAGACATTCCAGATACATGGCCTAAACTGTTTCCTCCACAATGAATGATCAGCATATCTGGAGGACGCTATCAGTAAAGTAACACAAAGAGGTACCAAGTCCAGCCATTTCATGCCACGCACGCCATGCCAGTGCACTTCCGCATGTGGAAATCCGAGATTTGTAGATAAACTGCAGCTTTCTGCATGCACCTTCAACCAATGTATCCATGAGTCTCCCAAAATCCAGATAATCTGTTTTCGAGCATGGAGAGCCATGGCTGTGTGGTCTCCTGTGAGGGAGAAGACGGTCTTACTAAAGTACGTCGGTCAGAACACACCTACTGAACTTTATGGGCCAATCCCTAACTCTGCACATTCTCATTTACATGCGGCTCCACCCATGAACACCGGTGGTGATATATGGTGGTGATATATGCTGGCTGCTAACTACTGCCATGTTCGCGGACATGTACAGGATCAGAGCGTGACGACGGTACATTAAAGTACTATTCCCCTTTTTCCCCTTTAAGGTAGGCTCTGAAAAGAGCCGTTTTTATTTTTTATTTTTGGCCAGATACCGTACAGACATCTGGTATTTTATTTTTTTTGTATTTTTTGTCCTTGCTTTACTCTTGCAAACATTACAGAACCTTCTCTAAAGCAAGCCTTACGTTCCAAAAGAACATTGCATTTCCCAAAGAACATAGCGCAACACCATCTCCTTCAAAGTAATGCACATTGCTTGGAGCAATGTTATCGTGGCTACATAAAAACATACCAACTCATAGCATGAATGCACGTATGCCGCCATTGATGATACACCTCCCGAAGCTTTGATCTGGACAGAAAACAGAAGTGTTGTTCCATTGTACTCTCAGGAGTAAAGCAGAAAAAATTACTTTCGTTGTTGGGAAGATGGTCATGAGTGCTTCAACCAACTGTGCCAAATCTGCCAACAAAGTACGTGAAGTCAGGTATCCCAAATGACAAGCACCGTAGTGCAAAATTACCACATGAGGAGTGGTCATTCTACACATGTCTCTACAAACTTGCAGAATTGCCGCAGCATTGGCATCAGTGTCAGCGCTCCACACCACCTCCACTCCTCGCACATCGAAATGGTGTGCCACATGTCTACTCTCGGCATAGTGTGTAAGCCTTGCACAGAAATGTCTCCAAGCATCAAAACCCTGACCCTCTCCACCTCTGCCATCTTCAGTGTGCGCACCGTCTTTCCACACAAAAGAGTAATGTGAACATCTGATTGGCTGATGCCTACAGTCGCCTTTCCATTCAAGATTTGCTATAGAAACCTGTATGTGACACGCCCTACCAGCGGACCAGCGTTGCCTATGTGCGGCATGTAACTCTTACCCAGTCCTTCCACCCTTTCTACAGCGGTACCAAAGCAAGTCCCTCATTGGACACAACTAAGTGACCGCACAACCATCCACCAATCACATAGAACATCGCTAATTTTAACTCCGTCATCAACATTGCGCACTTCAAAATTACTTTTGATGATTCTGAATGGAAGTCGCATACCATTGCAAAGCTACTGTGCAAGGATTGTGAATTTCTACGTACAGCTCCATACATGTCCACATGCATCAGTATAGATTACAAGTATGTATATTTTAATCAGAGAACATGTGAAAGCCTTATGATTTAAATTAGATAAAATAATGCTGCTAAATGTCCATAGGGAATACATTACAACGCTCCCCCTTTAAAGTGCAAGATTGCTGATTTGTCATTCACAAATCGCACGACTGCTTACTGTCTTACGCATAACCTGTACATACGTTGCAAGCATGCCTATTTAGGGCAGACCTCAATTTTGTATGTGAAAATGTCGGAGTTCTGTACTCTGTACAGCCTACAGTAATGCTACTTGCAATGTGATTGTATGAGAATAGTATGCGCTCCCGATTGTAGTGCTGACATTTCCTTCTGATGGTCTCCCCATTTTTCGACATCGTGCTTTTCATTAATAAGTACAAAATGTTTCCACATCTAGTACTTTGTCCTATCGCTTACAAACCTCTCTCCTATGCATAGTACACTTTGTAAAGAACAAGGCATTTCCATACCCTTAAAAGATTTCGTTATTTTGAAGGACTTTCAAGTACCATGTTGCAAGTACTATGCAAAGACTGCACAGAGTGAAGTGAAATGTGCACGTGCACTGGGTTGAAATGTGAAAGTTCAATCCTCTGACGAAAGAAGCACAAGTAATGTCTGCAGTATCATCACTGCTGCAAACACACAAAGTAATTGATTTCGTTTTTTTTACTCGCAGTGAAGAATACTCTCCTGAGAATCAACAGCATCTAAACTGCAGACGACATATCCGAAGAAACCTGGTCATCTTGCACAAAAAAGTAAGTACAGTACAACCTTTATATTGTAACTACTCCTTAAAGAGGCTGCGTGGGTTATTTGTTTATTTTGGGCACCAAAGCAAGCATTGATTTGTAAACCATTCTACCAACAAATATACATTTATTGAACAAAGAATAACAGGCAGAATGGCTGACAAATCCCTGTGTGTTTGGTACTGAAATAACATAGGTAATCCTTAGAAGGTTAGATTGTGAAAAGAAGTTGCTGTAGCAAGTTTTTGGCATTTCGGTTATTAATAATGGTTCTCGTCACAAGTAGGCCACTTTGTACTCTCATCTGAAGCACATTGTAGTAGTATACAAACAGTAAAGTAGCCTTACCAAATGATTGTTAGAGTTCACTGTACGTTGACACACCATGACAAAGAGCTTTCCCATCAGACTTATGCACACATGCACACTGCACACATACATTGGACAACAGACCAAAGTATATATTTTTTCTCAACAGACACCAAAGAATGCCTACCAAAAAGCAACTCTGTAGAAAGGAACGCAGAATTAGAGCAAAGAAAAATAAAGATGCCCAATGTAAGCATCCACCTGTTGTAGAGTTTGCAGAGAATCATGGTACAAACCAGCTAATGCAGTTGGGTAACATAATAAAGGAAGTCTCAACTACCGAAACTGTACCTCCTCCATCCAAAAGTGTCACAAAACACAGAAATGTTGTCAAAAAAACGGCTGCCACTACAGCTAACAATGTTCCTAATAATCCTGATAGTGTAAGAAGAACCCATAGTAAAAAAAGTATTTTAGCAAAAATGTTTCGTCACAGAGTCCTTCAGAATCTACTAAGAAGAGGACCAAAATCATCCTCACCCCTTAAAACGTACCGTAGAAAGGTAATTCTACAAGCACTCATGGGCAGTGCAATCCTTCTCAAAAGGAAGTTGTTCATATTAGTGTTAAATAGGATGAAAGTGCTAACAAAACTAAGTACCAAACTACAAAAGAAACTCAGCAATAAACAGAATGTGAACAAAAATAATTTCTTGCATGTTTATGGTGGTGAATGGAGTCACACAAAAACCACAGAGCCATATTTTAATGAAGAAGCATACCAACAAAATCAAACAAACCCAATTGCCATCCATAGCAGTGGGCGAGGGTATGAGAAAATCAATACTACCATCATGGAACAAGAAACACTGCTTAGAAAACTATCTCCTGAAATCTCAGAATTACCTCTCGATTCAGCAGAACCACACCGTCCAGTATACAAATGGCCATGCACATCAATGTGTGCCATTCCAAACAAAGATTTCAAATCTTTACGTCAATTCCTCAATCAATATGTAAAAGGTAAAGACAAAAGTAAAATGAAAGTGCTGCAAAATATGGATATTTGTGCATTGCGGAAAGACACAGGACTAAAAGGACATTCTTTAGCCTGCATTTCTGGGCCTATTTGCAAAAGTACCTTCCATGATATCAAAAGAATATCAGTACATCATTCCAATGTAAGAAACTTAGTGTATAAAATATACTATGCAAAAAGTCAAGCTTCAGAATTAGGCAATTTAAATACCACTCTTCTGCATGGTACACCCAAATACTTACAAGAAGAAATGGACCGTATTCAGAAAAAGTATTTTGGAAATGAGAGCCACGTAGAAAATGCAACAGTTTTAGAACATAGTAGCGACAATTCTGCACATAGCAACCTTCTATTACACACATACAGAAAATAAATAGTAAAATTTAAAAGGTCATCGGCTGAAGTACCAAACCATGTGTGTGTGTGTTGCCGCAGAACGTTTTACAAAAGGAACACAAAAAATGTGGACATAGCATACAAAATAGAAAACAATGAAGACTCTAAATGGTTTGAATTAGCTTTGTACCTTTTAGTTGAAAACAAATATGAAATAACTGAATGCCTAATATGTTGCAGTTACTGTACTGCAAAATTAAACAACAACCACACTCCTTCACGTGCTATTACAAATAATTTGGAATTGTTTCCATTACCAAAAATCTTGCAACAGCTCAATTTGTATGAGAGCATAATAATTCAAACAGTTCACCCATTTCAAGCAATTATACGCCTTGATCCAAAAACAGCAAAATGACCTTCCTGTGAATTGGTGAAAGGCATTCGTGGCAAAGTAGTTTACTTGCCATTAGATCTAACAGAAAATGTACACACTGTAGGAGCGGAACGTTCAATAGAGCATTCTTTAATAGTCTTGGTCAATGGAGTACCAACAAAGGACAAAAAAATGTGGCAACAATTAGTGGACTTACACAAAGTTAGACAAGCATTGCAATATCTAAAAGTCAATAATGAGTACTACAAGGAAATAAATATTGATGAAAGCTTAAGGCAAACAACTGAAATAATTCAAGAGCCATCAGAAACTGGACAATTCGAACTTCTGGATCCAGCTAAAGTATCCACTCTTTTGGACCATTACACAATTCATCCATTGCATTCCAATGAATGCATAGATGATGCACTAGAAACTTACCAAATGTGACAAACCAAAGGGTCACCAATGAGTATTTGGGAAAAAAGTATAGAAGCACATGCTTTTCAACTGCTATTTCCTACTGGCAAAGGTGGAAGATACGATGATAGACCCACTCAGATTGGGGGATCAGAATAACGCTCATTACGAATGTATTCGCAAGATCCCAGATTTAGACAAAATGTGGAATACATATTCCACCTACTCTATGAAAGTGAATTAGCAACACTATGTTATGGAGTTGCACACATTCTTAAATCTGGAACACACTTTCAAAATATGTCAGCTACGCAGTTAATACAAAAAGTACAAGACAAAGATGATGTTTTACAATCAAGTATAACACATTTGTTTGCAAACATGCGTGGTACAAAGGAATACTGGTTCAGACGGCATGGAGACATGCGTTGCATGATCAGAAACCTTGAACCACCAACTTGGTTTACTATGCTAAGTTGTGCAGAATAGGCATGGGAAGATTAACATGAGTTCCTGCGCATAGTAAACAGCAACAAAACAACATAGATATATTAACACCTGGAGAACTTTGCTCTCTAGATCCAGTTAATGTCTGAAGATATTTCCATCATTGTTTCATTGCAATGCTACACTTTATTTGCAATAAAACTGTTCCTCCCCTTGGAGAAGTGCAACACTTCCTTTGGAGAAAAGAATATCAAGCGAGAGGAGCACCACATATTCACATGCTGTTATGGATCAAAGGTGCACCGGAATTTGGGCACGACAGTGATAGCACTGATTTGCAGTTTATCCAAAAATATGTCACATGTGAAATCCCTTCACAACAGACACATAGTGAGCTGCATGGGCAGATTTTACAATTTCAAAGACACAAAGTGGCAAATATTGTTGCTGCAAATACAAAAACAAAGATAAATACTACACCAAATACCGCTTTGGTTTCCCTAGACCAGTTACAGAAATAGGTGAAGTAAACAACTTAGGGGCCAATTCATAGAATTCGGCGCACAAGTGGCGCACGCGGCTGGCGCACAGTGTGCAAGTGCGGTAGTCTGCGCCAGCCGCGTGCGCCGAAACACATTCAGGCGCACAGCGTATTCATGGATTCCAACATCCACAACCAGCCGTGGCGCAGAGTGGCGCAGCGACCCTGCAGCAGCGTCAGTTACGCCCCCAAGAACGCCCCTTGCGCAGGGAAAAGCCATCAAAATCCCCAATCCAGCGCAAAGGGCAGCAGCAAACGCAGAGCGGGGAGCGTGTATTTCAGGGGTGTGCGGGTGTCCCCACACGCGATAGGCCTGGGTACGTGTATTACAGGGGTGCGCGAGAAAATCTACACGCGATTGGGCTGGGTACGTGGATTTCAGGGGTGCGCGAGAAAATCTACACGCGATTGGCCTGGGTACGTGTATTACAGGGGTGCGCGAGAAAATCTACACGCGATTGGGCTGGGTACGTGGATTTCAGGGGTGCGCGAGAAAATCTACACGCGATTGGCCTGGGTACGTGGATTTCAGGGGTGCGCGAGAAATTCTACACGCGATTGGCCTGGGTACGTGGATTTCAGGGGTGCGCGAGAAATTCTACACGCGGTTGGGCTGGGTACGTGGATTTCAGGGGTGCGCGAGAAATTCTACACGCGATTGGCCTGGGTACGTGGATTTCAGGGGTGCATGAGAAAATCTACACGCGATTGGGCTGGGTACGTGGATTTCAGGGGTGCGCGAGAAATTCTACACGCGATTGGGCTGGGTACGTGGATTTCAGGGGTGCGCGAGAAATTCTACACGCGATTGGCCTGGGTACGTGGATTTCAGGGGTGCGCGAGAAAATCTACACGCGATTGGGCTGGGTACGTGGATTTCAGGGGTGCGCGAGAAATTCTACACGCGATTGGCCTGGGTACGTGGATTTCAGGGGTGCGCGAGAAAATCTACACGCGATTGGCCTGGGTACGTGTATTACAGGGGTGCACGAGAAATCCTACACACGATTGGGCCTGTGCGAGTGGGGCAGTGTATTACGTGGGTGTGCGGGAAGTTGAAGAGGTGAATTGCCAGTGTGGGTCCTCCCAGGTCTCCCCTCTACCCCCTCCACGACCTCTGCAGGCAGCCCACACCACAGGGGACTACCCTGCACCCCTGGTCATGTCCCACAGGCAGCCCATCCACCATGGGCATGCCCCCCAGCCAAGCCACATGTCCCCTTGCACCCCCACCCCCCAGCACCGTGGGGCACCTGCCAGCAGGCCCCCAACCATGTCCCACTCATGTCCCCTTGCACCCCCACCCCCCAGTCACCAGGGGCACCTGCCAGCAGGCTCCCAACCATGTCCCACTCATGTCCCCTTGCACCCCCACCCCCCAGCACTGTGGGGCACCTGCCAGCAGGCCCCCAACCATGTCCCACTCATGTCCCCTTGCACCCCCACCCCCCAGCACTGTGGGGCACCTGCCAGCAGGCCCCCAACCATGTCCCCTTGCACCCCCACCCCCCAGCAGGCCCCCACTCATGTCCCCCTGCACCCCCACCCCCCAGCACTGTGGGGCACCTGCCAGCAGGCCCCCAACCATGTCCCACTCATGTCCCCTTGCACCCCCACCCCCCAGCACTGTGGGGCACCTGCCAGCAGGCCCCCAACCATGTCCCACTCATGTCCCCTTGCACCCCCACCCCCCAGCACTGTGGGGCACCTGCCAGCAGGCCCCCAACCATGTCCCCTTGCACCCCCACCCCCCAGCAGGCCCCCACTCATGTCCCCCTGCACCCCCACCCCCCAGCACTGTGGGGCACCTGCCAGCAGGCCCCCAACCATGTCCCCTTGCACCCCCACCCCCCAGCAGGCCCCCACTCATGTCCCCCTGCACCCCCACCCCCCAGCACTGTGGGGCACCTGCCAGCAGGCCCCCAACCATGTCCCTTGCACCCCCACCCCCCAGCAGGCCCCCACTCATGTCCCCCTGCACCCCCACCCCCCAGTCACCAGGGGCAGCCTCCACAAGGCCCCACCCATGTCTCACACCACCCCCATCCCTCCAGTCACCAGGGGCAGCCTCCACCAGGCCCCCACCCATGTCTCCCACCACCCCCACCCCTCCAGTCACCAGGGGCAGCCTCCACCAGGCCCCCACCCATGTCTCCCACCACCCCCACCCCTCCAGTCACCAGGGGCAGCCTCCACCAGGCCCCCACCCATGTCTCCCACCACCCCCACCCCCAAGCAGGCCCCCACTCATGTCCCCTTGCACCCCCACCCCCCTGCAGGCCCCCACTCATGTCCCCCTGCCCCCAGGTCCTGACGAAACGCAATCATGGCAGTAATGGGCAGCATACCCAGCACAAACACCCAGCCAAGGATTGCATCCACCCACATAGTAGATGCAATTACATGATACAACCCCAATGGCAAGTATGTAAATGAACACATGTCCCTCACACACACATACACAATGGGTGCAAGTGAATGTCAAAACCCATATCATGACATGCATGAAACCAATGAGAAAATACCACAAATGTAAGTAATAAATATATGTATTAAAGATGAAAATGAAGTAAAGAAATAAAACACACAACAATGGGGATGACAAAACAAATGGTCCATGTCCGAGAACTAATAGAAAAAATCAAAAAACAAAGGAATCCAAAAACTAATGTAGTCCAAAGCAAAATAATGGGGGGAAAAAATAAGGAAAAACCATTGCCTCATGGTGAACACAAATATAAATCCATCAAATGTTTTCCAAACATCAAACTATGTACAAGAATAACCCAGGGTCCATGAGCCCAACACCATAAATGAAACCTACTACTACTAACTAATAAAAAATATATATACAGAAAAGTGGCCATTGTCCGGGCGGTCCAAAAAAAACTTTAAAAATAAAGGAAACCTAACACTAACTAAAGAACTATATACAATGGCAGCGGGCAAGTCCTGCGGCTCACTCTGTGATGTTGCCGGCCAGGGCATCATCGAACTCCATGTCGATGTCCCGGAGGCGGGACTCTGTCCTGGCCCCGAGGTCTCGCAGGGACAACCCCGTGTCCACCTCAAACTCCCTGCGAGCTTCCTCGAGGCACTCAGCCCGCCTCAACGCCCGACGCATGGAGAACTCCGCCCTGACCATGGTGAGCCGCTCCTCTTCCGCCCGCTGCCGCTCTGCACCTATCCGCTGGACCAACTGCTCCCACACGGAAGACACTGCCATCCCAGGGTTCTCCTGCCCTCCGGCCGATGCCTGCCCCTCTGATCTTGATGGCCCCGAGCCATGATGCCTCCCACGTCGAGCCTGCTGCTGCCTCCGACGCCACTGCCTCTGCCAGCACGGCGGCATCCAGGCTGATGGAATCCACCGATGCCGTCGTGCACGTGCCCTGCCAGATGATGCCGGCACATCCTCCATCTGCAGGGGGACAGTTGCTGGTGTGTCCAACCCTGCTGGACCTTCGACTCCCGACTGTGGCAGGGATGGGGTCCCCACCGAGCTGGCTGCATTGGTCGGGGCAGGTCCACAGGGGGCCCTGGTGGCATCTGGGCCGGAAGACGGCATGGAGCACGACTGGCGCATAGCCTCCACAGAGGAGGAGAGGGTCGCCAGAAGGCCACACACATGTAGGAAACCCCCGACCATGGCGGCTCCCAAATGGTTCACGTACGCACGGTGCTCTTCGTGATGATGTGCATGCTCCTCCCGGGAAGCATGCACCTCATCACGAATGCCAGCCGTGCGCAACGCGACACCAATCAGGACCCTCTCCACACGGCCAGGGGTCCCCTCGTCCGCAGGTAGAGGAGTGTCAGATGACATGGACATCTCCCCTACCTGCGGACGGGCCTGGGATGGGGCATCCCTGCTGGTGCATGGTGGTGCAGTCACAGTGTCAGGGACAGTGACATGCACAGGCACCTCCACAGCGACCTGTGCTGCCTCCTGCCCCTGGCCCTGGACTGCACCACTTGCACCAGTGGGGATGCCCCCACCAGGCCCCATGTGTGGCTCAGTAGCGGCCTCCTCCCCCTCTGTGGAAACCACCAACCTGGATGTCTCCACGCCGTCTTCCGCCGGTGCAAGCCCCTGTGGGGGCTCACCCACCCCTTCCGCTGCAGCCGTGGCGGCATCCCCGCCGCTCTGCTCCACAGCGCCTTCTCCGCCCTCTTCTTCACTTGCCACTGTGTAGAGGGAGACATAGAACACAAGCATCAGGGTACTGTACAATGGTCCCCTAGACAGGAAGCAACAGCAGATGAGTGGCACTGTCATACATCACTTCCATCATGTCCCTCCACAACACATGGGTCAGTGCAGGCAAAACACATACAGTAACAGGCACGGCGCATGCCATGGACATTGGCATACATGACCAAGGGACTCATGATTCATGCAATGTTGGTTTTAAACTCACATGCATCATGGGTCTTGCCATCACATGCACACACCTCACCGTAGTTCCATCCATCTGGCCTCGTACACCACAGACGCAGTGGATACAAGGATGACTAGGCTGCATCAGTGAATCTGAACATTGTCACAGACATGTGTCATGCATCCATGGCAGTTACAAGTCACAGACACGCAGGTCAGACACACACACATGGACACCATACGTGTACATGGGACCAGTACCCATCCCTCACCCCCACCCATGTCCAGGAACAGAGACTGCCATGCTTCCATGTGTCCATTCCGCACAGAGCCCCCCATGTTGCAATAGAACACATGCACCAACCATGTGGTTCACACATCACTGTACTCACATGCCTGACCATGATGTCCCTGCACACACACATACGTACATGGCCTATGTCACACATACAGGCAGGTATCAGACAACCAGCACACTGCAACATGCCCTGTCTCACACAGTAATGCTTGGCCACTTACCGGCCAACTCCAGATGGGTCTGCCTCCGAAGGATCTGGGCGTGGAGCGCTGGGTCTACGCGTTCCAGGACCCTCATCTGGATGTCACTCAGGCGTGCCCGGCCCCCCTCCGCGAGGCGCCGGGCCTTATTGAGGGTCCTGGACCTCAAGTCCTCCCAGCGCTTCTTGATGTGCTTGATGTTGCGGGTTGCCACCCCCTCCGCGTTGATGGCAACCACTACATCGTCCCAGATCCTCTCCCGTCCTTCCTTGTTGGCGCGTGGTCTTCCGAAGAGGGCATCATAATGCCCCAGGACATGCTCCACCAGGACACCAACTTCCTTCTCACTGAAGCTGGTGGCCCTCTGCCTCTCTGGCTGGGGGTCGCCACTGGTCTCAGATGGTGCTTGCCCCGACATGGCGACCCACGAGGCAGGCGTGGGTGGGCAACTGGGTCCTGGGGCTGGGCTGTGGAGCGATGGTATCCCAGTCGGGAGTCTACTGTTCCAGCAGGGGTGGACACAGCAACTGGACCCCTGCAGATGGCTGATGTGCAGGCACCAAATGGCAGGGCACGGTGGCAGCAGGCAGGCAGGCAGGCAGGCAGCAGCAGATGGCACGTGGGAGGCTGCTCGGGGCACTGGGGGGCAGTGATTCGGCCTTCTGGGCAGGAGCGTGGTCTTCCGTGTGTATTCGCGTGGCCAGCTTGATACGGAGTGATTTGGCACGTGAAAAATCTGCACGTCAGCGTGTAATTCGAGGAAAGGCCCTTAGCGCGTAAGCGCGTCTGCACGCATACGCATTTTCATTGGACCAAAGGCCCTCAGCGCGTGAGCGCGTCTGTGACGTGTCGTGCGAGGGTGTATCCCTCATTGCACGTGATGACAGAACACACGTGGATTTCAACCAATCGCGTGTGAAAGTTCACGGCACCCCGGAACACACGTACCCAGGCCAATCGCGTGTAGATTTTCTTGCGCACCCCTGAAATCCACGTACCCAGCCCAATCGCGTGTAGATTTTCTCGCGCACCCCTGTAATACACGTACCCAGGCCAATCGCGTGTAGATTTTCTCGCGCACCCCTGAAATCCACGTACCCAGCCCAATCGCGTGTAGATTTTCTCGCGCACCCCTGTAATACACGTACCCAGGCCAATCGCGTGTGGAAAACTGCACGTCCGCGTGTAATGCGCGTAATCGCGCGTGAAAAACTGCATGTCCGCGCGTAATCGTGCGTGAAAAACTGCACGTCCGCATGTGACGTGACGCGCGCGTGCGTTTCCCTCAGCACGGGTTAAAGGTGAGCGGGCCCAGCAGTTCGCTGTATGTGCCTTCCGTGGAGACCGACGTGTGTTGCTGCTTCCAGTTGTTTCGCGCGCCATCTACTTCACAGCTCTCAAGGACGTATCTCTTCTTTTGGCGGGGGTATTGGCTACGCGTGTTTTTCTGCATCGCGCTAGTCAGACGGTGAGTCGCAAACGCTCCTTTTCCCACTGCGGGTGCCCCTGTGTATTGCATCCATTTTCGATGTCATCGTAGCCTGCGTGTCCCACGCGTACGCGTTATTCGTGTTACTGGGTGCCACCGCGTACTGCGGGAGGTTAAATCCACGCACGTAGGCTGCAGGGTTGCGTGCACGGTTTTACTGCAGTTTTGGGTTGCCTGAGCGTTGCGTGACCCGTCACCACATCACCGGGGTCACATACAGCCTTGCAGGTGCAGGGGGGCTGTTAACATCTTGCTTCCCACCCCCTTCACCCCAATTGCCCAGGTCAATTGTGCTGTACACCTCCCATTGGCACCACTCCATCTGTGCCAGCACTATTACATCTGTGCCATGGTTGGGAGGCCACCAAAGGTGAGGGGCACCTCAGCTGGGCGTACTCCTCGTGGCGGGCGTGGTCGGGGACGTGGCCGTGGTGACCAGGGAGTAGGGGGACTCCAGGGTGTCCAGGGCAGCCACAGAGGGGGAAGAGGCAGGGGTGCGCCACTTGAGCACAATGTTGTGCCATGTGTTGGTGCAGCCATGCCACCACCCCCTGTGGTTCCGGGGGATGCAGCTCCTGCATCTGGCACTGGCACCCGTATGACCCGGCAGTCCGTTCCATCGACTGCCACGGGCCCAAGGGTAGCGGTAGCTGCAGGTGCAGCTGTGGACACCGCCACCCAGGCTCAGGGTCTGCCAGCGCAGGCTGCGTTGGCACTTGAAGAGCCCTTGGTAGATCTCCAACAGGCCAGGGGGGAAACCATAGGGGCACGCCGGGCTGCTCAGACCAAGACACGTGTCCCTGGGGCAGTCATGTCATCTGCTGCCCCGAACAGCCGGGTGTTGGCAAGTGCAGGGGCAGATGCACCCAACAGCACCCCGGTTGTGAGTCTGCCAACCAGGACCGTTGCGGTCAATGACCCTGCCACAGCTGATGTTGCTGCGCAGGGTCCATTAGTGGGCACCCAGCTGCCACTGACACAAGTCAGGCCTTTGGTCATCCCTCCACCTGCCACTCCCTCGGCTCAATCCACCGAACCCACTGGCCATACTGGTCAGGGCGGCATTAGCCAGCCAGGGTCTGCGCCACAGTCCAAGAGGAGGAAGGTTGCACCTGCAGCACAGGCTGGGACCCCACACACAGCCACAACCTCCTGCACGTCGAGGAAGAAGCCTTTCTGTAAGCAGGAACTGGACTTCCTCGTGGACTACGTGCGGGGACACAGCCGTGACATGCTAGTGGGTGCCAATAGTCAGACTACGGCTGCCCAACGTGACACCCACTGGAAGCATGTTGCGGAACATGTCAGTTCATTCGGCCATGAGGTGCGCACGGCGCAGGAGTGCAAAAAGCGCTGGAATGACATCAAGCGCAGCACTAAGGCTAAGCGTGCCTCAAATTACAACTTGACTCTGGTGACTGGCGGTGGGCCTGCACCAGAGGAGGAAGAACTCACTCCGCATGAGGCTCTCGTTGCGGAGTTCATACCAACAGAATTGGTCGAAGGTGTGGGAGAGATGCTGGACTTTGATGCCCAGTCCAGTGAGTGTTGATGCGTAGTTGTTGAGGATGTGTGTGTTTCACTTGTGGGATGTGTTGTGCATGATTGCTGCTACATGTGACGTGTACATGGTTCTGATGTGTAAGTAATGCAATGCTACCGTCATGCATGTCTCCTCTGCCTGCATGCGGGACTCCATGTGGGCATGCTCCCTTGCCCCTCCTCCGCCACTCTGCACCCCAGTTCCACCTTTGCACTGGTCTGCTACATTCTTGCCAATGTGTAGTTTCTTGTTCATGTGTCCTGTGTAGATGCTTACTTCCAGCTTAGAAACTGCCAGACATATGCCGTGTGGTACAGCCTTAGTACTCGATGCAGGGTATTCCACTTGTACTGTGCATGGGTCAGATGTCCCGCAGGGACATGAGTGCCCATTCATGCTCCATGTGCATTGCACGCATGCCCCTATGTGTCCTTGACTGGATGATCACTGTAATATGAGTCCTTGGTTACATACATTGCCTGCCATATTATCGGCCTCCCCATGTCAACTGTGGCTCAGTCCTGCGTTGCACACATGTTTAGGCTCTGACAATCTGTGTGGCTCACAGGCCTCAGCCTGTTCAATGGCCAATGACTCTGTCCAACTCTTGTCGTGTCTTCTTCACACGTGGCTGGCCTCCGGATCTTCCATCATGTGTCCTGCCCACTGTCCCAGCATCATTTGCAGTGTTGCAATTTGAATCACATTAAGCTGTTGATGCCAGTCAACACTGCTTGTCAATACACAGGTGTATGGGCAGCCTTTTGATACCATGCTAGGCATCCCTGCTTTGGTACTGGGGTGGAGGGGTGCTTGGCTGCTAGACATGGTACACATTGAATACACAATGCACGTGATGTCTGAATTTGACATTGCACTGCCTTCACATTTCCTGGCACACACCATGGAGTGCTTTTATATGTAGGTAGTGAGTGGCGTACACATTTTCTGCACTGCATAGACCCACTTCCATGCAAACTGCCACCTTTCAACAGGTCTGATCACAGTAGCTATTCAAAGTAGACCCAGCATGCATGCCAGGTCATATGTTGTGTCTCACATGTCTGCCGGATGCCTTTGCTGTCGGTGTGTGTGTGTGTTGTGTGCTTCTGACATGTGTAGTGACCTTTTCCTCTCTATTTTTCAGGTGATGACGCAATGGATGCAGAGGATGGTGTTGTCATGCCAGACACAGGGTTGGTAAGACCACATCAACCCGGCACTAGTGGGGGTCGTGGGGTGGTAGGCCACGAAAACCCCCAAGTGCTGCAGTCCATCCTGTCTCTGGCTGCCTATGAGTCCAGCCTTGATGACGACTCTGACGTCCATGTTGAGTTGGATGAGCATCAAGTCCATGTGTCAGGGGTGAGTGATTCTGATGTGGACACTCCTCTGTCTGCGACACCTGCACTGAGGGATCAGACAGTCTTGGTTCCTCCGCCCGTGGTGGATCGGGACGCAGGGTCACCCTCCACACCAGTCACTGATGTGCCTGGGACATCACGTCGACGGGGGCATGTAGTCGTGCAGCCGCAGGCGGTGCCAACACAGCGATGACCTCCGGTCCTTGGGTCCCGCAGGGGTCAAGCCCGGCAACGCGGTCGCCGCGCGCAACCGCTGTATACTGAGTGGGAGCAAGACATGACTGCCAATTCTGAACGGCAGGGGGCAGCAATGGAGAACATCGCTGACAGCATGGAGCGTGTGGCCCGATCTGTGCTCCCCCCTGCTAGGCAGGTGCTTCTCCAGCAGCAGGCGGCACGGTCCACGGCCCGCTCGCTCAGGCTGGGCATGGCGGCCTCAGACAGGGCACGCCAGGCTGAAATGTCGTCTCTGCGTCAAGCAATTGCTGCTCACGCAGAGGCACACATGGATGCCCTGAGGGAGGAGTATGCCTCCCTCAGATCCACTCTGGGTGTCCTTATGATGTCCCAGAGGCAGCAGGCAGAGGAGAGGTTTGCACAGCTTGAGCGCACCATCTCGGCTGAGCTACAGGCTTGCCGGGAGGTGCAGCGGTTGTCCAGCCAGGCCTTGCAGGAGGAACTCCGTGTTACACGTGCTACCTTGCAAGAGGAAGCACGTGTATCACGTGAGGTTCTGCATGCAGACCTATGTAACATCGCCACACAGAACCAGGCTCACCTGTCCGGCAGACTTCCTGCCGACGAGGGGCAAGCTGCGGCTAGGCGTGGCCAGGCTACTGTGCCACGTCCTCCTTTCCGGGATGAGCCAGACTCGGACGACCATCTATCTCCCACATAGGTCGTGCTGTGCAGGCGTTGAGCCCATGGAGGTATTTTTTTTTGGCTCAGCATCATCGCATGTGGATGTTGAGCAGCACCCTGTACCTCCCCCCTCCTGGGTGCCTCCCCTCCCCCCCGGGTCGTATGTGGCCATTTTTGATTTTTCGTTTAGTTTAGTTAGTTAAGTTTCTGTTTGATAGTTAGTTTAAATAGGTAATGTAGGTTTTCCATAGTTAGTGTAATTAGTTAATAGTTGAGTTAGTTTAAAATTTGTAGTCTATTGTGCTTTCTTGTGACAGTGCGGTGCCTTGTGGTTTTTGAAGGCATCCACTGTCTGTTCCAGCTGGGCCCTTCATGGTTGTCTTGTGTATGTGTTTGCTGCTTGGGTTCCTTGACTCACATATGCCACTCCTGCCTCCCTTATCCATGGGCTCGCAAGGATGGTTCGGTGTTACAGAATTTTACACAAGGGCTTTGGACTGTCATATCTGTGGCATGTCTGGTGCTTTGTGACTTGTGTTGACACCCCTAGTGGGGATGATTTAGGTGTAATTGTCCAATGTTCAGCTTTAGCTAGATGGGGTGTGTCATGATTAATGTGGACATTGATTGCTATGCATTGTGTATTATGTCTCATTTCTTTCCTGTACACGTGCCTGTTGCAATTCATGCTGTAGATAGTGTTCCACACTTTGGAAGTCAAAGGCGGACTGATGGTGTGATTTGTGATGTGACTCTCTGACATGGTCACGTAATGAGATGCCTGATGAGACACACACAGATCACTTTGATGCATTAATCATTTGTTTCATGCACTTTCTGCAGGGGGATGAGGCACCAGAGCACCTTTGCCAGCAGACATGGCCCATTGGACGACGGAATTCCTGACCCGTTTGTTGGTGCCCACATGCACATGTGTGCACGAGCAGAGCCACAGTGATTGCAGACCCACATCCTAGAAATGCTGACATATTTCAAGGAACTCCAGGCAAGGTGAGCATCACAGGGGGGCCACGACACAGCAAAGCTTGCACCAGGCGAGTTGCACATGCAGGCTTAGTCACAGCACTGAGGGTGAGCTTAGACGAATATTGGTGTTGAAGCACACAATGCAGCTCAGATGTGTTTGTGGACTGATGGCTGTTGATAGTAGGGTTGTCTGGGACACATGCAGGGGCAGTGGCGCATACCCTGCGGTACACCAAGGTTCATTGAGGCACTTGTATCAACCATGTAGCCTTCCGAGACATGGAAAGGGGCAGCTCACAGGGACATACAGCAAGGGACATACTTGGGTGCAGTGCATGTCTATTCCACGTACCTCATGATAAATGCACTGCCAACTTTGTTTTGGTCATGGTGGTACGCAACTTGCTCTGTAGTCATGGCTTGCCATATGGGTCTGTCTGCTTACCCAGGGAACATTGCATGTTGTGTGAATTGTGACACATTGGTGTTCCATTTGCCACGCACCCACCAGCGCCTGACTTACTGCATTGACTGTGTATGACCCGTCACAGGGGTGATGTTATATATGGGTACGAAGCATCGAGCACTGATTGTCTGTTTGTAGAGTAGTTTGTTGCTATGGGGCATGTTTTGTGTTGTGTTTTTGCGTAATTGGCACATACAGGTTGTTGACTGTGTCTCTCTTTGCAGCATTGGAGTGCTCCTGTAACCGGCCCTGAGAGTGCGCAGGCAGGAGGCCAGCACTCAAAACCAGAGCTAAGTGTCTTGTTGTTTTCCTTACAAACTGCCCTGCATAGGCTTGCTGGGGAGTGTACTGATGCATGGATGTATGTGTGGTCCTATTTGGTATGTTTTTTTCCCTAATCACCCGTGATCCTATGCAATTATGAAACCTGTACCCTCTACCCGGTGTTCCTGCTTCCCGTGCCTATCCAAGCAACGTTCCCTGACCCTCTTTCCCCACTGGGGTTGCGGATGCCTGTGTAAGCCCCGAACTTGCAGGCGCCAAAACCCTAGAGGGGGTGGTTGGTTCGTACCACTCCTGATCCTGGACTACAGAAGGCCATGACAATGATGTCCAAGTTTGTTTGGATTGTGTATCTGTTCATGCAGGTTGTATATTTTCGTGCATTCCCTAGTTTCATGTGTCATTCCTCCTCCCCTCACCTGCCACTCATTCCAGTCATCCAGTGTGTCTACACCTGTCCCGACTGTATATCCCTGAACCTCATTCCCCACCATGATCTCAGGGGCCTGTGTGAGTTTGACCTTGCAGGCACCCGGGACATGGTGTGGGTGGTTGTTTCATGAGACTCCCGCGCCTGTACAGGGGACCTGTGACAGTACACATCCATTCATGGTGCATCATCCTATGTCATGTACCACACATGTCTCACATCCTGTCGTGACATTGTTCTGCTGTGCTACCTTGGTTGTTGCATCATTGTGGTAGTACTTGGCGTTTGTGAGGTACTGCTACGTCAAGTCATCTACTGGAGGGTGTTTGGGTTCGTTTTCATGCCTTGGATTTTGTGATTTTGGAAATGAGTGTGGATTCTGAAGGTTCAGGCATCTTTTTACACACAAGGTGGGAGATGGACACGAAGGGTAAAGGTGATCCTGTGGCCAGGTGGAAATGAGGGTTGGAGGCTCCATGACCCAGGTGCAGTTGTTCAGTGGGTCATGGTCATTTGCGTGGGAGGGGGGGTTGTTGTTGATAGTTGCATTGCCCTGCAGTGTGATGGGAACTCTGACATTGTAATGTTGTTGTCCTATGTACATGTTGTGTTCTGCTGATCAATGCCTGTTCATGTGTTGTGTTTTCCTTTCAGGTGCGAGGGGATAGTTGTGGTTTGACATGCTGGGGTGTACACATGGTGGATGTTCACATGTGATGTGTAGGGAACACTAATGGTCACTTGAGTGCACATGCATATGTGGAGTGCATGTCCCTGCAGAACCACACACTTGCACTCGGATGCACTCCATGTACTCCCACCCTTGCATATCCACGTGTACACTGTTTGCCTTCTGGTGCCCACTGTGTCCCGGCAGCACATGTTCTGTGACCGATTATGGTTCCAGTACATGCCAAATTTGATGTTTGATGTAGTCTGTCACTTAGATGTGATGCTCAGGGTGTGCATCACACGCAATGGCTGTTCACTGTGCTGTGCGCTGAGCAGTGTGATGCAGGAGTGGGACACTGCACACATGAGCAGCAGTGTTGATTTTGCAATGCATAATGTGCATATAGACAGGCATTCATTGTGATGTTACGTCTATGACTGTTGCAATGCATTTGGAAACGACTTATTTTGGGTGGGACATTTTGTTGGTCTGTCATTTCATCTGATTCCGGGTCAGGCATCATTGTCCGATGCCACTGTACATTTAGGACATGTCAATGTGTACCTTATTGTTACTGCGTCAGTGTATGGGTATTGCTTGCCATGTCATGTTGATGTTTGGGAGGGTTTGACTGACATGACAGTGATGGCCATGGCCTGTTTTGCAGGTGTGTGTGATGCACACCTTGCATGTCCAGGTCATCCGCTTCTCAGAGCAACTAGCTGGGGGTAGGTTTCTCTCCGCAGCAGGGCCCTCCCCCTGGAACAGACTTCCTGCCTGACTTGAACTTGAGGGGAACCATCTCCAGTTCTGGAAGCACCTCAAGACCTTCCTCTTTGCTTCTGCTTACTCTCAGCCTCTCCCTTGCAGAATTCTTCACTGGAACTGCACAGGAGCTGCTACTGGGACACTCTCACCAACCTCGGTCCCTGGCCCAGCCACTGTCCACTTGCACTGCCACCCTGGCAACCCCTGCACTGCAGTACTGTCTCTCTATCCCTACAGCCCTCCCTTCCCAGCACTTGTCTGCACTTACCTTTGCAGTTGCCACTAGGCGACCTATGTATTATTCTTTTGGCCTACTTCCCCTGTACTGGACTCCCCCCCACCCTTCCCCTTTTCCCTTCCCCCTACCCCTGCACTTGCACAATCTCAATGACACCTGGCCTAGTAGTACCGTTCTCTGTGTTCCCTTATCCCCCCCCCCTGCCTCATTGCGCCTTGGAATACTTGTGTATGGCCCATGTCATGTCACATGTCATATGTGTGCATTTTGGTTGCACAGGATAGCTTGTGTTTAAGTAGCTAGGGATGCAGACGATGTGGCACTTCCATGGCAACTATCTCAGGGTGGTAGGGTTGTGACAGTTGACTGTCACTTTGTCGTCATCGATTGTCACCTGGTATGTGCCAGGCCTGTGTGCACTCCGCAGGGGTGGGAGTTTAGGTGAAAAATGTGGCCACAAGCTGGGTCCGGGCTTCCTCGCCACGTGCCCTGTCCCCTCCCATGGGCAGCGCCTGTGCCTGTGGTTGGGGATGTGGGGGCACCACCATGTCCACCGGGGCGCCCTGCCGTGTTGCAACATTGTGCAGGACACATGCTGCCACAATGATCCTGCACACTACTGGTGGTGCATAGAGTAGTTGCCCACCAGAGCGGTCAAGGGAGCGGAAACGTGACTTGAGCACTCCGAATGTGCGCTCCACTATGCCCCTGGTTGCAATATGGGCGGCGTTGTATCTTACCTGGGGTGGTGTGGTGGGGTTCCGGATTGGCGTCATAATGTGGTTGCTCAGAGGGTAGGCACTGTCCCCTGGGGAGGCGATAATAATTGAGATTATTAGGGTTGGGATGTTTGTGTGTGTGTGACATGCATGCATGTGCAAGGGCATTTGTACTCACCTAGGAGCCATGTGTCGCCATGCTGCCCAGCTTCCAGGGCCCGGCTCAGGGCAGACATTCTGTATATGAAACTGTCATGGGTGGAGCCAGGGTAGTTTGCATAGACAGAGGTGATGATTCCCTTTGCATCGCATACCACCTGTACATTGATGGAATGCCAGTGCTTGCGGTTTCGGTAGATGTGCTCAGTGGCCCTAGGTGGACGTAGGGCCCCATGGGTGCAATCTATGGCACCGAGCACTTTGGGGAAGTGTGCCACCCTGAAAAAATCCAGGACAACGGCCTGCCTTTCTGCGGGTGTTCAGGGCATGTATATGTGCCTGCGGACTGAGGGGCGCGCTGTCATGATTGCCAGTACCTGGTGTAGGCAGCGTGACTGCGTGGCCTGTGAGACCCCCCCCACTATGGCAGTGGTCCGCTGAAACGACCCAGTGGCCAAAAAATGCAAGACATTGAGCAGCTTCTCCAAGGGGCTCAATGCTTGGGAGCAAAGGGTGGGGGATGTGAGGTCATCTTCCCACTCCCTGACCAGGTCTAGGATGATAAGGGGTGGAAACCTATACCTGCCGTAGACCTGGTCGTCAGGCATCCCAAAAAGGCTTGTCCGTGGTGCAAAAATGCGTGCCCTGGCTATTCTCCTCCTCCTGCGGTGTCCCACAATCAGTGCAGCAACAAATGGGGCATTCATCGTCGCTGTATATACGCGTTTGTTGTTTGCGCGCACTTTTATGCTGTGTGCGGGCGCGGGACGCCTCCGTGTGGGCGGACTCGTTGGTTTCCCGTATTCGGGTGTCATCGCTTGTGATCGGAGGGGAGCGAGCGTACACGCGATTGGCCTGGGTACGTGTGTTTCGGGGTGCGCGGGTAGTTCCACACGCCATTGGCCTGGGTACGTGTGTTTCGGGGTGCGCGGGTAGTTCCACACGCCATTGGCCTGGGTACGTGTGTTCCGGGGTGCCGTGAACTTTCACACGCGATTGGTTGAAATCCACGTGTGTTCTGTCATCACGTGCAATGAGGGATACTCCCTCGCACGTCACGTCACAGACGCGCTCACGCGCTGAGGGCCTTTGGTCCAATGAAAATGCGTATGCGTGCAGACGCGCTTACGCGCTAAGGGCCTTTCCTCGAATTACACGTTGACGTGCAGAATTTTCACGTGCCAAATCACTCCGTATCAAGCTGGCCACGCGTAAGCACACGGAAGACCACGCTCCTGCCCAGAAGGCCGAACTACTGCCCCCCAGAGCCCCGAGCACGCTCCCACCTGCCATCTGCTGCTGCCTGACTGCCTGCTGCCCACGTGCCCTGCCATTTGCTGCCTGCACATCAGCCAGGGGTGCTGTTGGTGTGACCACCCCTGCTGGAACCAAAGACTCCCGACTGGGATTCCATCGCTCCACAGCCTAGCCCCAGGACCCAGTTGCCCACCCACTCCTGCCTCTGGGGTTGTCATGTCGGGGCAAACTCCATCTGTGACCACTGACAACCCCCTGCCAGAGAGGCAGAGGGGCACCAGCTTCAGTGCCACCGAAGTTGGTGTCCTGGTGGAGCAAGTCCTGGGGCAGTATGATGCCCTCTTCGGAAGTTCCCGCGCCGACAAGGAAGGACGGACTCGGATCTGGACTGACATCGTGACTGCCATCAACGCGGAGGGGGTGGCAGTCCGCGACTTCCAACATGTCAAGAAGCGCTGGGAGGACTTCAGGTCCAGGACCCTGAACAAGGCCCGGCGCCTCTTGAAGGCAGCGGATGCCAAGGGGCGCCGGGGCCACTTGTCGGAGGAACAGATGAGGGTCCTGGAACACATATCCCCAGCGCTCCACCTCCAGGTCCTTGAGAGGCAGACCCGTCTGGAGTCGAGCGGTGAGTGTACATGCATCCTGATTGTGAGCAGTGCGTGTGGTGATTGTTCAGTAGTGTGCAGGTTGCACATCTGTTTGTATGGGGTCGAGTATGGGTGCGGGTGTACAGGGCCGTGGGGCTGACACATGCGAGGGCTGTAATGTGTGAGACATGGATGGTGCCTGTGTGTGTGGGCTTGCATGCCAAATGCAGTTGTGTGGGCACACAAGTTTGTATGAATGTGTATGTGAGTAGACATGTCCGTGATGTCACGCATGTATGTTGTTTTCAGCTGCATGTATCAGCGCTGTGTACATGTGCATGTGTGTGTATTTGACAAGGGTGCAACAGTGATGCAACATGGATGCATGTGACAGCGGTATGTGGAAGCCTGATGGGCAGATGTGACATGGATGCCCGTCTGAACACTGCGACACTTGCCAGAGGTGTACACATGCATGCAAGTGTGGTGGTGTGTGTACATGTGTGGTGCACTTCCTGTGTTGCATGTGATGTCTGGCTCACCTTTGGCTGCTCATGCTGTTGTATGTGTATGGATGGTGTTGGCAGTTGCGATATGGCTGTGGTATGGCTCGTGTGTGCGAGTTGTAATGACATGTGTGTTGGGGATCGTGATGACATGTCTGAGGTTTGCTAATGCCACTCATGTACAACTGTCATGTGTGTATGTGTCCATTGTACATTGCCCTGGTGCGTGTGTTTTGTTTCTCCCTGTCTGCAGCGTCAACTGATGAAGAGGGCGGAGAAGGTGCTGTGGAGACGCAAGGCCCGGCTCCCCTCCCATGTTGTCATATCGTCGGGGATTGAGGAGTCCGGTGCCACGTCCCAGGCCGCAGCTGCCGGGGGGAGGTCCAAGAGGCGGAGGTTGCAGTTGGACTCCTCGGCAGCAGAAGGGGCAGCTGGGACCCCACAGGGCCCAACGGGGGAAGATGGCACAGAGTCATCCAGGTTGGTGGGGGGTTTGGTGGAGGAGGAGGCCGTGCAAGCACCAGAGACGGGGTCTTGGGGTGGGGATCCCACTGGTGCTAGTGGTGCAGTGCAGGACCAGGGACAGGAGGCAGCACAGGCCGCCGCGGAGGTGCCTGTGTGCAATCCTGTCCCTGATCCTGTCCCTGCATCATCTTGCACCAGCAGGGATGCCTATGTCCAGACCAGTTTTCAGGCAGGGGATGAGCTGACGTCAACTGGCCTTCCTCTGCCTGCGGACGTGGCTATCCAGGCCCGGGTTGAGCCTGTCCTGGCTGGTGTGGCGTTGCGTCAACGGGCCATGCGAGGTGACCTGCAGTCTTTTCATGAAGAGACTGCACGTCATCTCGAATGGCTCGTTGACCACGTCAGCCTGCTGGGACAGGTCACCCAGGCCGGATTCCTCCGTCTGATGGGGCTTGCCATGACCCCCTCCTCAGCTGGACCCCCTACGCGCCAGTCGTACTCTGTGCCATCTTCCCACCCATCAGTCACCTGGGTGCCCAGTGGAGCTGCCTCTGACGGTGCGGCCAGGCTGGTGGAGGAGGCATCCCTGCCACAGTCGGGAGTCGGACGTCCAGCAGGGGTGGCCACGTCAACGACTGCATCCCAGCCGGCGGAGGATGTGCAGGCAGCAGGAGGCAGTGCAGGGGCAGAGGCACAGCAGCAGCAGCACCATGGTGGGAGCCATGAAGGCTCGGGGCCTTCGACATCGGAGGGGCAGGCATCGGCCGGAGGGCAGGAGGACCCAGGACAAAAAGTGTCTTCCGTGTGGCAGCGGTTGGGCCACGCCATAGATGCGGAGCGGCAGCGGGCGGAAGAGGCACGGCTCTCAATGGTCAGGGCGGAGAACTCCATGCAGAGGGCCCTGAGGCGGGCCGAGTGCCTCGAGGCAATCCGCAGGGGTTTGGAGGTGGACACGTCGACGGCCCTGCGGACCCTCGGGGCCATGGAGGAGGACCGCCTCCGGGACATTGAGGAGGAGTTCGATGATGCCCTGGCCCGGCACATCCAGAAGTGAGCCGTGGAACTAGCCCGCTGCCCTTGTACATAGTTATGTAGGTAGTGTTAGGTTTCATTTTTGTTTTTCATTTGGACCTTTTGGACATTGGCCACATTTTTGTATATATTTTTTTTATTAGTTAGTGTAGTTAGATAGGTTTCCTTTATTTTGTTGGGATAATGGACCCTGGCTTCTTGCATTGTACATAGTTGTAGACTTGTACATACTTTCTTTTTTAACATTCTCCATGGATCAATGGCTTTTATTTTTATTTCCCATTGGATTTTGTTTTGTGGACATTGACTTTGTACAACATTACTTTGGATTTCAATATTCTTTTTTTTTTTTAAATTTTGAACGGACATGCTTCTTTTCATTTTTTTACATTCACATTTCTGTTTCTTCATTTTTGATTCTATTCATGTTTCCTTTAATACATTATTTTTTTGTTGAACTTCAATGTGTGGTATCTCATTGTTTTCATGCATTTCATGTTATGTGTTTTGAGATTCACTGACACCCATTGGGTGTATGTGAGGGACATGTGTTTGTTTCGGAACTTGCAATTGGTGTTCTGTGATGTAATTGCAAATTATGAGTGGGTGGATGCAATACTCGGGTGGGTGTTTTGCATTTGGGGGCTGACCATAGAGACCAGGGTTCTGGATTGTGATGACACGTTGGGTGGGGAACATGAGTTGGACATGGGTGGGGGCCTGGTGGAGGCTGCCCCTGCACTGCTGGGGGGTGGGGGTCCTGGGAGACATGGGTTGGACATGGGTGGGGGCCTGGTGGAGGCTGCCCCTGGTGACTGGGGGGTGGGGGTGGTGGGAGACATGGGTGGGGGCCTGGTGGAGGGTGCCCCTGCTGGCTGGGGGGTGGGGGTGCTGGGAGACATGGGTGGGGGCCTGGTGGAGGCTGCCCCTGCACTGCTGGGGGGTGGGGGTGCTGGGAGACATGGGTGGGGGCCTGGTGGAGGCTGCCCCTGGTGACTGGGGGTGGTGGGAGACATGGGTGGGGGCCTGGTGGAGGCTGCCCCTGCACTGCTGTGGGGTGGGGGTGCTGGGAGACATGGGTTGGACATGGGTGGGGGCCTGCTGGCAGGTGCCCCACAGTGCTGGGGGGTGGGGGTGGTGGGAGACATGGGTGGGGGCCTGGTGGAGGCTGCCCCTGCACTGCTGGGGGGTGGGGGTGGTGGGAGACATGGGTGGGGGCCTGGTGGAGGCTGCCCCTGCACTGCTGGGGGGTGGGGGTGCTGGGAGACATGGGTTGGACATGGGTGGGGGCCTGCTGGCAGGTGCCCCACAGTGCTGGGGGTGGGGGTGGTGGGAGACATGGGTGGGGGCCTGGTGGAGGCTGCCCCTGCACTGCTGGGGGGTGGGGGTGCTGGGAGACATGGGTTGGACATGGGTGGGGGCCTGCTGGCAGGTGCCCCACAGTGCTGGGGGGTGGGGGTGGTGGGAGACATGGGTGGGGGCCTGGTGGAGGCTGCCCCTGCACTGCTGGGGGGCGGGGGTGCTGGGAGACATGGGTGGGGGCCTGGTGGAGGCTGCCCCTGGTGACTGGGGGGGTGGGGGTGCTGGGAGACATGGGTGGGGGCCTGGTGGAGGCTGCCCCTGCACTGCTGGGGGGTGGGGGTGCTGGGAGACATGGGTGGGGGCCTGGTGGAGGCTGCCCCTGGTGACTGGGGGGTGGGGGTGGTGGGAGACATGGGTGGGGGCCTGGTGGAGGCTGCCCCTGCACTGCTGTGGGGTGGGGGTGCTGGGAGACATGGGTTGGACATGGGTGGGGGCCTGCTGGCAGGTGCCCCACAGTGCTGGGGGGTGGGGGTGGTGGGAGACATGGGTGGGGGCCTGGTGGAGGCTGCCCCTGCACTGCTGGGGGGTGGGGGTGGTGGGAGACATGGGTGGGGGCCTGGTGGAGGCTGCCCCTGCACTGCTGGGGGGTGGGGGTGGTGGGAGACATGGGTGGGGGCCTGGTGGAGGCTGCCCCTGGTGACTGGGGGGTGGGGGTGGTGGGAGACATGGGTGGGGGCCTGGTGGAGGCTGCCCCTGCACTGCTGTGGGGTGGGGGTGCTGGGAGACATGGGTTGGACATGGGTGGGGGCCTGCTGGCAGGTGCCCCACAGTGCTGGGGGGTGGGGGTGGTGGGAGACATGGGTGGGGGCCTGGTGGAGGCTGCCCCTGCACTGCTGGGGGGTGGGGGTGCTGGGAGACATGGGTTGGACATGGGTGGGGGCCTGCTGGCAGGTGCCCCACAGTGCTGGGGGGTGGGGGTGGTGGGAGACATGGGTGGGGGCCTGGTGGAGGCTGCCCCTGCACTGCTGGGGGGTGGGGGTACTGGGAGACATGGGTTGGACATGGGTGGGGGCCTGCTGGCAGGTGCCCCACAGTGCTGGGGGGTGGGGGTGGTGGGAGACATGGGTGGGGGCCTGGTGGAGGCTGCCCCTGCACTGCTGGGGGGCGGGGGTGCTGGGAGACATGGGTGGGGGCCTGGTGGAGGCTGCCCCTGGTGACTGGGAGGGTGGGGGTGCTGGGAGACATGGGTGGGGGCCTGGTGGAGGCTGCCCCTGCACTGCTGGGGTGTGGGGGTGCTGGGAGACATGGGTGGGGGCCTGGTGGAGGCTGCCCCTGCACTGCTGGGGGGTGGGGGTGCTGGGAGACATGGGTTGGACATGGGTGGGGGCCTGCTGGCAGGTGCCCCACAGTGCTGGGGGGTGGGGGTGGTGGGAGACATGGGTGGGGGCCTGGTGGAGGCTGCCCCTGCACTGCTGGGGGCTGGGGGTGCTGGGAGACATGGGTGGCGGCCTGGTGGAGGCTGCCCCTGGTGACTGGGGGGTGGGGGTGGTGGGAGACATGGGTGGGGGCCTGGTGGAGGCTGCCCCTGCACTGCTGTGGGGTGGGGGTGCTGGGAGACATGGGTTGGACATGGGTGGGGGCCTGCTGGCAGGTGCCCCACAGTGCTGGGGGGTGGGGGTGGTGGGAGACATGGGTGGGGGCCTGGTGGAGGCTGCCCCTGCACTGCTGGGGGGTGGGGGTGGTGGGAGACATGGGTGGGGGCCTGGTGGAGGCTGCCCCTGCACTGCTGGGGGGTGGGGGTGGTGGGAGACATGGGTGGGGGCCTGGTGGAGGCTGCCCCTGGTGACTGGGGGGTGGGGGTGGTGGGAGACATGGGTGGGGGCCTGGTGGAGGCTGCCCCTGCACTGCTGGGGGGTGGGGGTGCTGGGAGACATGGGTGGGGGCCTGGTGGAGACTGCCCCTGCACTGCTGGGGGGTGGGGGTGGTGGGAGACATGGGTGGGGGCCTGGTGGAGGCTGCCCCTGGTGACTGGGGGGTGGGGGTGGTGGGAGACATGGGTGGGGGCCTGGTGGAGGCTGCCCCTGCACTGCTGTGGGGTGGGGGTGCTGGGAGACATGGGTTGGACATGGGTGGGTGCCTGCTGGCAGGTGCCCCACAGTGCTGGGGGGTGGGGGTGCTGGGAGACATGAGTTGGACATGGGTGGGGGCCTGCTGGCAGGTGCCCCACAGTGCTGGGGGGTGGGGGTGGTGGGAGACATGGGTGGGGGCCTGGTGGAGGCTGCCCCTGCATTGCTGGGGGGCGGGGGTGCTGGGAGACATGGGTGGGGGCCTGGTGGAGGCTGCCCCTGGTGACTGGGGGGGTGGGGGTGCTGGGAGACATGGGTGGGGGCCTGGTGGAGGCTGCCCCTGCACTGCTGGGGGGTGGGGGTGCTGGGAGACATGGGTTGGACATGGGTGGGGGCCTGCTGGCAGGTGCCCCACAGTGCTGGGGGGTGGGGGTGCTGGGAGACATGGGTGGGGGCCTGGTGGAGGCTGCTCCTGGTGGCTGGGGGTGCAAGGGGACATGCGTTGGTGGGCAGTAGTGCTAGTTGATATGTGGGTTGGCTGGTGGGCATGGCCAAGGTGGATGGGGTGCCTGCAGGACATGTGCTGGGTAGGCCCCTGTGGTGTGAGCCACCTGCAGGGGCCGTGGAGGGTGTAGAGGGTACACCTGGGAGGGCCCACACGTGCAATTCACGTGTGCTGCTCCCCGCGCACCCCTGTAATACACATACCCTGATAATATCGCGTGTGTAACTTCCCGCGCACCCCCGAAATACACGTACCCCGCTCAATCGCATATTTGACTTCCCGCGCACCCCCGAAATACACTTACCCCGCTCAATCGCGTGTGGAACTTCCCGCGCACCCCTGAAATCCACGTACCCGGCCAAATCGCGTGTGGAACTTCCCGCGCACCCCTGAAATCCACGTACCCGGCCAAATCGCGTGTGGAACTTCCCGCGCACCCCCGAAATACACGTACCCCGCTCATTCGCGTGTGTAACTTCCCGCGCACTCCCGGAATACACGTACCCCGCTCAATCGCGTGTGGAACTTCCCGCGCACCCCTGAAATCCACGTACCCGGCCAAATCGCGTGTGGAACTTCCCGCGCACCCCTGAAATCCACGTACCCGGCCAAATCGCGTGTGGAACTTCCCGCGCACCCCCGAAATACACGTACCCCGCTCATTCGCATGTGTAACTTCCCGCGCACTCCCGGAATACACGTACCCCGCTCAATCGCGTGTGGAACTTCCCGCGCACCCCTGAAATCCACGTACCCGGCCAAACCGCGTGTGGAACTTCCCGCACACCCCTGAAATCCACGTACCCGGCCAAATCGCGTGTGGAACTTCCCGCGCACCCCCGAAATACACGTACCCCGCTCATTCGCGTGTGTAACTTCCCGCGCACCCCCGGAATACACGTACCTCGCTCAATCGCGTGTGTAACTTCCCGCGCACTCCCGGAATACACGTACCCCGCTCAATCGCGTGTGGAACTTCCCGCGCACCCCTGAAATCCACGTACCCGGCCAAATCGCGTGTGGAACTTCCCGCGCACCCCTGAAATCCACGTACCCGGCCAAATCGCGTGTGTAACTTCCCGCGCACCCCCGAAATACACGTACCCCGCTCAATCGCATATTTGACTTCCCGCGCACCCCCGAAATACACGTACCCCGCTCAATCGCGTGTGTAACTTCCCGCGCACCCCCGGAATACACGTACCTCGCTCAATCGCGTGTGTAACTTCCCGCGCACCCCCGGAATACACGTACCCCGCTCAATCGCGTGTGTAACTTCCCGCGCACCCCCGGAATACACGTACCCCGCTCAATCGCGTATTTAACTTCCCGCGGCGCCACTTTTTTGATGCGCTGGGACTCTACCGCCTGCCTTCGCGTGGCGGCCGTGTTTCAGCTTGTGCGTGGCTTTGGCTGTGCGTGGCTTTGCCCTATTCCATTCCATGAATATGTGTGGTTCGAGTGCGTGTGGGCGTTCCCTCTGCTTCCGTGCAGTACATCCCCAGTTACGCCCTTATTTTCGCGTGTTGTTCCCCATTCCGCGCGTTACGCCCCATGTCCCGCCCACTTTCTGGTGTGTGCGCTGAGGTTGTGCGCTTTCACTGTGCGCGTCGCGCACGCCTTTCGCGATGTTGCAGTGACTTGTGCACCATGCACGGGTTTGGCGCACATCCCGCGGTGAACACGCGCAGGGACTTCCATGAATCGCACGCGTGCATGTGCACCTCTTTTTTTCCGCTTGCGCCTGCTTGCGCCTGCTTGCGCCTGCTTGCGCCGGCTTGCGCGTAGATTTTCGGCGCACGTTTGTTCCATGAATCGGACCCTTAATGTCTTCAGTTCGACATAGTGTTAAAGGTAAATCACCTAAAAACACGTATTACATAAAAAGAAGGAAAGAATCAAAATATATCAATGATTGCAATGCAATCATTGCCCTATTATGGAATGCAAATATAGATGTGCAGTGCATTGCAGACAATTCAACTGCTGTTGCACGATATGTTACAGCCTACTTAACAAAAGCAGAAAAAAACAGAGCTTCAAGACCTCTGGGATGACCTAGCAGCAGACAAAACATTATCACAGAAATTGTACAGCCTAGGCATAAAAATGCTTTCTCATAGAGAATGTGGGGCCTACGAAGCAGCAGATCGTTTAACCGGCACTGCTTTGTATGGAAAATCAGACAACATAGTATGGCTCAGTCTTGGTCCTACAAAATCTAGAAAAAGAGTGCTAAAATCATATGAGGACATAGAAACAATTGCCAGAAATAATCCCAAAAGCCAAGATATTCTAAAAAACTATTTACTGGACACATACTATCCGAACAGGAGTACCACTCTGGAAAGCATGTGTCTTTACCACATAGCTCAAAACTTTGCATACAAAAATATTGTAAAACCCGATGAAAGCAAACGTAGATATAGAGCGACCGATTGTGAAGGGAGCTTAGTGAAACTTAACAAACAAAGCTTAATTAATCATGTGAAATTGTCATTAAAAACACCTCAACAGAAATAACTATATTACATGTCTCTGTTACAACTTTTCAAACCATGGAGAAAAGAGGAAGACATACTAGACAATTATGAGTGCTATGAAGATGCTTTCAAAGCAAATGAAAGCACTATCACCGTTGTGAACTTTACGCAGTACAAGACAATGTTACACAATGAGCAGCAACAGGAAGAAGAACTTCAGGCCCATCTAGATAAAGACTCTTCCGACAGTAGTCAACCTTCTGTAACAGGAAGTCAAGAACCATTAGAACAACCAGTAATAGCAAATGTGGCTGAAGTAGCTATGGCAGAAGTAGAAAACACATGTATCGGTATTAAGAAGATACAGAAGACTTAACTGTACAACAAGCAAACCTCAACAACGATCAGCACACCATTTTTGAAGACGTAACAAAACAAATTGTACATGGTGTACAACATGAAAATAAAGAATGTACCTGCCAAAATTACAAACCTATACTGCTGTATGTAAGTGGTGAAGCTGGATCAGGGAAAACATTCTTAATCAAAATCATCAGCAAGTTCCTTCAACAATTGACAAACAACAAACTGTCAGCTGTTGTAACAGCCCCCACAGGTTTAGCTGCCTACAACATAGGCGGTGTGACTTTACACCAATTACTACTGCTTCCAGTAGAGCATCAAAATATATTAGACTACTACAAACTTTCTGCAGAAGCTGTAATGGAGTATTGAAACAAATGAAAATTCTACTAATAGATGAAGTGAGCATGGTCTCCAACCTAATGTTGGCTTTGATTCATCTCAGATTGCAAGAAGTACTTAAAAATAATAACGAAGAACTCTTTACAGGGAAACACATTATCGTTTTCGGAGATCTTCTACAATTGACACCAGTGAAAGGTGAACCGATTTTTAAAACCTTTTTAAAACCTTAGGCCACAAACTCGGCCGGAAAACTGTTGGTAGCATAGGTAATGTTAACCTTTGGCAACATTTCCAATACAGAGAATTAACTGAGAACATGCGGCAATCTGCAGATCTCACTTATGCCAACATCTTAAAAAGTATTAGAGTTGGTGTATTATCGCAAGAAGCACAAGCAATATTGAAAACCCGGCACATTCATGCACTTTATGGCGATAATGCATGTGCAACTGATTTTATGGAACAAATAGCGCACAAAAATGTCATTTGCATGGCCTTAATGCCGACTCTTGCAAGCTGTTTCAAATTCAATGAAACAATGTTAAAGAAAGAAATGCAAACAATAATAGATATTAGTGCCACAGACAAACTAGACGTACATGGTATGACAGTACCCATGTGTGAGCAAGCCACAACAAGACTAAATAGTTTAGAAAATTAAATCTCCAACACAGCTGGGTTGGAAAAAATATTGAAATTATCATTAAATTGTAGAGTAATGCTTAAACGTAAACTTGACATAGAGCAAGGGCTAGTTAATGGAGCACTGGGCACAGTTGTTGGCTTTCAATCATACCCACATGGTAGCAACATTCAGTTTGTAAATATTCGCTTTGATAAAGCTTCAGAAGTGAAAAGGATACAGCACTCAATTGCTTGTTCCTTCTCTTCAAAGACATGTATGTACGTAGAGACCAATTTTCTCTAACTCTTGCATATGCAGTTACCATTCATAAATCCCATGGTCTTACCCTCGAGAAAGTATTGATAGATAGGAAACACAGTGTTTAAGGAAGGCATGAGCTACGTAGCATTATCACGCTTACGTACACTTGACGGTCTATTGCTAATAAACTTTGATTCAAGTAAAGTCAAAGCTGATATTCCTTGCATTCTAGAATACAATACATTGCGTTCACTGTACACCCCTCATCTGAAACAATACCCTGTTCCAGATAAAGTGAAACGTGGTAAAAGAAAAGTAAATGAAACAGAAATGCAACAGAATGCAACTGCAAATTCTGCAAAGAAAAGAAAAGAAGCTAAAGTTTCATCAATTGCCGCAAACATAGAAGAACCTATTAGGGAATGTAAACCAGGCACGTCGGCAAAGAAGCGACAGAAAAAACGAAAAATGCACTCAGATACAGAACTTGCTAGCCCATTGAAATTTACAAATGAAAGTGGGGTAAGTTGCTATGCAAATGTATTCTATTTCAATTGCCACCAATTGTTAACAATATTTACCTGCACAGTACAGACCCATTGTGTTTGCAAATGTTAGTGCTGCATAGAAATGCAACAAGCAATCCTGACAACACACACAGTGTTCATGGAGTAAGGCAACAATTGGATGACTGTGCTGGAATGGTGAGATTCACTATGAACTCACAAGAAGATCCACAATAATTTCTAATGTACATACTATTAGTATTGGAAAATAAAAGCATACCTGTAAATGAAATCTTCCAAATTTCGTACATGTGGAAACATACATGCACTCTCTGTAGCAAAGTGATACAGGAAGAAATCCCAAATGAGCGATTTGTGTATGTTTCCATACCAAATAGTGAGAGCATTCTATTTCAGCAACTTGTACAAAATGCAAACCATGGCAGATTATGTAGTATTTTCAATTCAGACAATCGCTCCACCTTACTGATACAATCACAAAGTGCCTACATAATACTTATGCTTCTATGTTATAATGCAGATGGCACCAAAAACAACTGCAAACTGACTGGATTCACACACGGTCAAGTGTCACTTGGAAAGAGAACCTTTACAACAGTAGGAATAATCTACCATGCAGGAGTTACAACCAATGCAGGTCACTACACTGTATACATTAAAAAGAATTCTGGATGGTTTGAATATAATGATAGCACCATTACTCTAGAGCAGAGGTTGCCAACTAACCTAACAAATGCGTATTTAATTTCATGTTCTTGAAGCCAAAATGTACGAAATAATGTGTACTTCAAGATTGTCACAAAGTATGTGAAATACTACAAACAGTTAGAATATGCCCACAGGTATCTAACTACCCAACAGGATGGAAGAATGACACAAATAAATGATTATCATAGATCAATGGAAACAAATGCACAGGTAGAACACGCATATATGTATCTAACTGTTGTTAAAAATGGGCAGGAAGGCAACAAATATAACATTGATCAGAAAGATGAAGAAAACACTGAAAGGAAAAAAAATGAAGTAGTTAGTACCATAGGAAATGAAGTTTTTTTTTAATCCGACAAGGATATTTTTCCCCAGACCCACGGATTAGAAAAGCAAACACAGAAACTGAGCGCAATGCACAGTACACTGGTTTGTAAACTAAATATGAGGGTAAAAAAAAAAAGTTAACTGTCTATTATGCAATTAAGTAAATTTTAAAAAAATGCAAACACTAACACACCTTTTTCTTTCATCACAGAAATGGAAGAACTGATAATTTCGCCAAGTACGATAGCCAATTAAAAAAAAGTATGTGGATTCTGAACAAAGTAAGGAGTAAGTATATTGGCAGGCATTGTCTACACATGGGAATCTACATGTCTAATCTATGGTACTAATATGCTGCAGTGCCTGCAGGCTGCCCTTCCATCTTCGGTGAGTAACCTATCACCTACGCCTTACAACCAAGGTACAAGGAGTATAGTTCCTATCCACAACCATCGCTGCATATGGAAACCATGGTCCTTGTAAATTAGCTGCTTATAAATTTACTTTTCGGCCCATCGTCTGCAGCCATAAAGTTAAGACACTAGGGCATCAACACAAATAGCACATTCCACCACACCCATATTGACTTGCAACTCCAATGCTTATGACTTCAGTCTTGCGTGCATGGGCTTTAGCCAGACACCCAAGAGTGCAGGGTCTCCCCACAACCACCTCAGTGATGTGTGGTAGTGGGGGTTATTCTATAGGTGTGTTATCCTTCAGTACCTCTGCCCAGAGGCTTCCCTCCTAGCTGTATGTCTGTAGATCTTATATGGGATGGTTGTGCAGTGTATTCCAAGTCTAGTACTTACCACTTTGTTCTTGGTTGCATGGTCTTCAGCCATGCACCCAACACTGCACGCAATCCCCACAACTTGCCAATCAAAACGCAACACTACGGGTGTATGCATGAGTGGCACATGCGGCGGTGGTTGGGCCAGGGCCTACAGTCTTGGAAGTAAGGCTTTGGCCTTTGGCAGACGGCCATGCATCCAAGACTCTAGGCCCTGGCCACAACCACCGTAGCATGTGCCACCCATGTCGGCATACTGATGAATATAATAATAGCCATTTGAAAAAATAATGCATTCACGGCATGTTGTCAATTTCAATGTTCCCTAACACCACACGTGTCCTTACAAATGTATCAACTCCCCCGTGCACTGCACGGGCTGAAATACTGGCCTTATTGGACCCCTCATTTTCTGTGCATACAAGGAGGCCATAGGACATACGTCATTAAGTAGGTATAAGTGTATTATTGGGTGCATGGCCTTTGGCCCTGCACCCAAGAGTGCAGGGTCTCCCCACAACCACCTCAGTGATGTGTGGTAGTGGGGGTTATTCTGTAGGTGTGTTATCCTTCAGTGCGTCTGCCCAGAGGCTTCACTCCTAGCTGTATGTCTGTGTATCTTACATGGGATAGGTGTGCAGTGTCTTCCACGTCTAATACTTACCACTTTGTTCTTGGGTGCATGGCCTTTGGCCATGCACCCAACACTGCACAACTCCCCACAACTTGCCAATCAAAATGCAACACTACGGGTGTATGCATGGGTGGCACATGCGGCGGTGGTTGTGGCCAGGGCCTACAGTCTTGGAAGTAAGGCCTTCGGCCTTCGGCTGACGGCCATGCATCCAAGACTCTAGGCCCTGGCCACAACCACCGTACCATGTGCCACCCATGGCGGCGTACTAATGAATGTAATAATAGCCATTGGAAAAAATAATGCATTCAGGGCATATTGTCAATTTCAATGTTCCCTAACACCACACGTGTCCTTACAAATGTAATAACTCCCCCATGCACTGCACAGGCTGAAATACTGGCCTTATTGGAGTCCTCATTTTATGTGCGTACAAGGAGGCCATAGAACATACGTCATTAAGTAGGTATAAGTGTACTGTCCGTACAAGATGTCCATAGAAATTACATCATGACAACCGACCCCCAGAACAAATGCATTGATCACCCATATCTTAAGACTCTAGCCCTTGGCCACAACCACCGTAGCATGTGCCACCCATGGCGGCGTACTAATGAATATAATAATAGCCATTGGAAAAAATAATGCATTCACGGCATGTTGTCAATTTCAATGCTGCCTACCAATACGCGTGTGCCATCAACAGTAACAAATTTCCTGTCCACAATATGGACTGAAGTGTTACAAATTTCCTGCCCACTACATGAACTAAAGTGCTATCGTCATTACACCCCACATTTACTGTGCTTACAAGGTGTCCATAGAAATTACCTCATGACGACCGAAGAACAAATGCATTGATCACCCATGTCTTACTGTCTGAACCTTTCCCAATGCTCTGTGACTCTGTGACACAGCAAAATAGTTTCATGAAAAAAGTATGTGTACGCTGGTTGTTGCTCCGCTTTCTGCGGATCCAAGATGTCGGGCGCATCCAAACCATCTGACGGAGAACACGTCTCGCAGCAGCCAATGGGCAGAGACGTTGCATGTCCGCGGTCATGATGCTAGCCCCTTAGCCAATTGGTATCTTGTTCGTCGACCAAACAGGGTAGTGTGACCGCGGAGCGAACATAGATGTCATTAATTATTTCAGACCTACTTTTTGATAATTATAAAGAAACATACTGCACGGATGGTGACCAAATTTACAAAAGCACGCTTTCTGGACCAAGCCCCTGTACCTGCTACAGATGTCATCAAAATCCGTCCAGCGGTTTCACCTGTAGCCGTGCGCAAAGTTTCTCCTCCATTCGGTCTATGGGAAAAAAAGACGTTTTGGGACCCCCCCTATAGCTTTGCCCCCCCTGGAAACATCTCCAAACTTTGCAAATGAATTCAGAGTGGTCCATATACTTTTTTTGCAAAGTTTGGTGAGGATTCGTCCAGGGGGAGCTGAGTTATAAGCCGCCCAAAAAGTGCTCTTCCTATGGAAACAGCAACTTAACCATAACTACAAGGCCACTACCGTGGCCGTGTAATATATATATATATATATATGCATTTTAGCAGAGCTGGACCAGAAAAAGGAAGGCTTTTTTTTTCAAAAACACTGCGCATAAAATGCACAATTTCAACTCAGAATTGGAAGGCTGAAATTCCCTTGCTAGAATGTGAATATATGCATACAGGTTCCCCACAGATGTCTGTAGATCTCCTGGTTTGTGTACATAGCCAAAGGATCAACACTATTCATTGTTTCCAATCCCATGGCAACCCTCAGTATTCTCTCGATTTACTCACCATCTTCTTGTGTACACTGCTCTGTTACTTAGTAACTAGGTTTAAACTATATTAATCCTATACATCACAATATACACCACAATATACACACTCAAACCACTCCTCACTTTTCTTACCTAATTACTTCATGCATACTCATGTTTGTTAAAAGATAGGCTGAAACAGAACTCTCAAGTCCTACTTCATGAGTTTTCGCATTGATAGTGCATGTCATTTTACATTCCTGTTTAGTGTTATAAATGTAAGTGAACAAATACCAGAATGCAGTGCAGCGAGTAGCTTTCCAGATTTACATGAATGTAAAATTGCAGTTAGTGCTTGAATTCCTGTTTTGAGACAGGCAAAGAGGTGGGCTCCTCCATATCACAGCAAATTCCATCATAATTTTTAATACAACTGGAGTACTACCACCTTAAAACTGAGAATTCAGTTTAAAAAGAAAAATCACAAATTCTCAGTTTTATCAATAACAGCAATACGTACTGCTGTACATACCTATTTTCTTGCAAGCTGGGACTTTTTTCTACACACACACACACAAACACACACACAGCAAAAAACAATTACAGCTGTAGCTTTATTTTCCCCATTTTGATTGAAAGCCTACAATTACAAGCATGCAAAGCAATGCTAATCGAAATACATCTAAGGAAACACAGACTGAAATGATCACAGCCTCAGCTTTGTTTCACATGGCATGCAGATTTATGCATTCCTTCTATTTTTAATCAGCCATCATGTGCACCTCGTGATGACAACACACATTTCCCATCTACTTTTGCTATTGATATTTTACCAGTTGTTCGTGCAAGCCCAGATGCTGCACCTCCTCTTAACATGCACACATCTTTTGACTTTTTGCTTTGCAGGAAGAGTAGAGGGAGGTGCAGTGAAAGAGGCATAGGGATCTCATTTTGAGGTCTAGTGCGAGGGGCTACTGTGAAGCCAGTGGCTTGCAATCTACTGTTTGGAGACCCTGGTGTTAGAGCATTTGAGGCAACGAGAGGTACCTGGTGGGCTCCTGGGCACCGGAGAAACCGGGTACCTGGCGTTCCTGTCTCTTAACGTCTCCCTGTTAATTTTTCTCAGTTTGGCATCAGAAAGGGAGTCTACTTTCTGAGAGCATTTATTTTCAGTAGGAGGAGAGAGAGAGAGATAGAGCGTGAGAGAGAGAGAGGGAGAGAGAGAGAGAGACAGAGAGAGAGAGAGAGAGATGAGAAATAACTCTTACGCTTAGGCATTTTCTCGGATGAGAACAAATTGCTGCAATGTACTGTGAGGGGTCAGAAATGTTAGGCGGACACAAAGTTGTAATGTTTTCAGCATCAGACATCTTTATTAAATTAAAGGGGTTGGATACCGGCCTTTCAGTCCCTATCCTAAAGAGAGTGTCTCTAACTAGGAAACTAAAGCTAAATATCAGTCTGTGTCTTGTCGTTAAAATTAAGCAAACCGTCCTTGTGTCCTAAATATATCTGACACTAAAATAAATAATTAAAGGAGCAAGGTAAATGTTTCTGATTCTGGTTTAGTAAAGAGTGTATAGACGTCAAGTATATAAATCCAACCAAATAATTATTGTTTCTAGGGAATGATTCCCTTCCCCTGAACTGTTTTAGGTATAATATTGAAAATGTTCAGTTCAAACAATAATTCTTGAAGAGTGATAGAAATGTCTCTTTCACACACTTCCTTAAAGATGAAAAGTGTCTCTTCCAAACAATGGTGTTCTAAGGATGGCACAAGTATCTCTTGGCAACTTAAGTAATAGCATTTTAACGCTTTCTTACGGATGAAGAGAACATTGTCTTTTCCAAGCAATGGCTCCCCAATAGTAGTAGAAATGTCTATTTTATAGAACACTTTCTTAAGAATGACAAAGAGTGTCTTTTCAAAGCAATTGTTTTTTGTAAGGATGGCAAAAAGTGTCTCTTCCAGTTTAAAGGATAGCAATAGTGTTTCCGCTTCCTCAATATCGTTTTAGATTCTGGTGTACTCTCCTGCCAGGTATCTTTTCATCAAGTCTTTTCCTTTCATAGGTTTTGTGTGTATTACCTGGTATACTCCCATGCCAGGTATCCCCGGGTCTGGGTCTTGCAGATCCTCTGGTGTATTCTCCTGCCAGGTATCTTTCTCCAAAAAGGGCTCACTGCCTTGTGTGCTTATTTCACGAGGGCTTCCTACAATGTTCACTTTCATTCCACGTATATCACAGTTATACTTCTTCTCTGGTTATAATTCTTTAGCTTCAAATACTACTTGTTCCAACTTCCCCATATTGATATATCATGTATGGAGACTGGCTTTCTTCATTAGTACTCTTTTGCTTGTGGAAATGCTTGTTCCAATTTTCCGAAATTGACTTCTCATATATGGAGACTTGTTCAAAATGTGCCTTTCAACTGCTTGATTAATATTTACCTGTTGAGGACAACATTTACTCCAAATTTCCCCATATTGATCCCTCTCACATGAGGATTTGTGCAAGTTCTGTCGTTTCAATTTACTTGCTTGGTATTCAAAATAATGTTTTCATTGTCCATGTGCCTGTCTGTATGCCCCGGGTCCCCAACACTTACTGGCAGACTCACCAGTATTTGATGGTGTTTGTGGATCGTGGCACGCCGCTGTCGTGAGGCTGCATCTCTGGGAAGGCTTCCCCAGCCTTGTAGACCCCGCTTGGCTCTAACATTAGGTCCGCATTCATGAACGGGTGAAACTGAAGCGGATTCACAAGAACATGTCTCCAACAGCCTTGCCCCTGCTGTTGAGCTTCCAGAGATTCCTTTGAAGCATCTTCAGCACCTTTCCCTGTCTCACGCCTATCTGGGTAAGTATGCTTCCAAGCAGTTGCTCGTAAGCAGCTGTTTCTCTCAGGGCAGTCCAGCCTACTCTCCTCTGCTTCTGCTGTCTTTGCCACTTCCCTCTTCACTCGCTCTGCAGCTTCCTTCTCCTCTCTTGAATTGAAGGTGTTCATCAAGTTTAAATGTTCCACGCAGCTGATGTGTCAAGTCCATAGGAATTTTAAACATTTTAATGCTGTTTTGTGTTGATTTTTTGTCTAAAGGAAAACCATCAGAAATATGAGATGCTAATTGTGTTTTATGTACATATGAGGCAGGAATGGTATCCTGCTTAGGGTGATTGACAGGAAGAGGTTTTCGGGTTTCACAACTGGAGATATTTGTATAATGACAACATGCCATCAGGAACTCTGGAATTATAGGGTCTTCTTCAAATGAAAGGGAAGAAAACTACATCCCTCCTGATGGAGTCACCACATCTTCCCGACAGCCATCTCCTCCCATGTGGTCCTCCCTCATAATACGACCCCCAGGGTCAGGATCAGGTAGCGTCTGCATTTCCCTGGCCACATGGGAGGAGAATTTGGGCTGGGGATCATTGATTACTCCATATGATTCATCACAGTACCCACACAGCTTGAAGGATGCACTGAAGCTGACAGAGCTCTTCCATTTTACAAGGGCACAAGATGTGCATGGGTGAGCTGGGTGGGCCCTTAGCCTTATCTACCCATATCAAAAGAACTTCCACAGCACTGTCTGGTGGCACGAGTTTTGACGGGATGTTGGAACCCCCAGCTGTTCCCATGACTGAATAAATATGATCCGGTGAGTCATCGTCCATTTCTCGTAAACTGAATCTATATTCCTACCTGGCTGGCCCCAGGGTGCCTTTTTTAAATAACAGGAACACATTTCAGTAAGATTATGGGTGAAGAGGAGGTACCAAAACTTCTAAAGTAAAGATGCTTTATCCAACCTAGAAGAGGAACATTGCCAGAAGAGGATGTCAGACCCTCACTGTCATATCTTGCTCGTGCAGTATTTTATTACATGGACAGCAGTGCTGGAAATGGAAAACAGATTAAATGAAGATTCCACTTTGGGGCAGCAGGAATGGCCAGAGCAATGGAGCAGGATTAGAAGAGAGTCATGACAGGTAAGTGACAGACATTTAAAAAGTGAAAGAAACACAAGGCTAAAGTCACAATGGTTGTATGTAGGTTATAGACATGCATACAAATCAGGTAATAAACCATCCTGACAATAGAAATAAATTGTTAGAGTAACATGATGAGGCCAAAGTGTATAATTGTTGCTTCCTTCCCCCCATCTATATGAAAGACTACATTTACTTGCATGTACCATAATGTGAGTCGAAAACCATCTCTGTTTGACAGCTGTTCTATTAAGACTAAAGAAACACAGTTAAATGCAATTTTTGTTATAACCTGCAAAAACCCTACTTGTTTTTTATTGCATCTATGTTATATACTGTACACTCAGCACACCCCTCTATGAAATACAGCCTAAGCATCCAGCCTTTGCTCCGCAGTGCTTAATTTGTAAGAAAATAAGTGCAACACCCAAACATTTTCTAGCCCACTGTTCATACCACCCACGGCTGCTCCAAACAGTGTCAACATATTTGGGATTAAAGGTACAACTCCAATTGGTGCTTTGAGGGTGATGGGTGCACTCTAGGATTTACAGTTACAAATTGGCACAACATATTAGTTGTGTCTTGAAATAAAATAAATGTTTAAGTGTTTCTCTAAAACACATCATTGTTAACATTATGCTCTGATCCTATCCTTAGCAAGTGAAACATGTTAACCACTCCTTAGAAAAAAGATACAGCATCCTTTCCTCACATTGTAAATTAGTGGACAAATGCAGGCAAAACGATTACTGAAATGTTGAACATACCTGTTAAACAATGAAGCAATGTTGTCTTGTGTAGGCTGGTGCTCATGACAGACACTCATCTTTAATATTAGCCTTTTCACTGACCTTGTCACTGTGTTGGTGCTGCTGGCTTGTAAATGCTCTCCGGTGTCAACCCACCCTGCTGGCTATTACATTTACGGGTATTAGAAAATGTTCAACAATGTCATGTACGCTGAGTGGAGCAGTGTGTGGGCATGGCCAGCATTAGTGCCCAGCATTGTCACCTTCAAACTCATTGTTATTCATGAAAATTGATAAATAGCCCTGCCGTGTCAACACTGTGTGACCAGGTTTGCAAATAACAATGAGCCTACCTAGGATGCAGAGACCCTGGCCAGTGTACACTGTTGTTGATTTGTATATTACTATGACTGATTGACAGCTAAAATAATAAAGTTGCCAAAAAACATAATCAAACTGAGATCAGAAATAAGTGCTAGGGCTCCGAAATAGGTCCTGGGGCTGAGCCCTGGAAGGACCCCTCACAAGTTGAGCACTGTTGCTCAGAGTAAACACCAAGATTTCTTTTGCCATAACATTTGTGTTTTCTCCATAGGTTTTGAACATTGTATTTTTTTAGTTTTTAGCCTTTGCTCTCTCAGACTTTCTGAGTCATGGGTTGGGAATGTCGGAAATCCTCACTAGGCACAGAGACAGCACCTTATCGCTGTCTTCTTTGGACCTTGGTCTCTGGGCGCCCTGGAGGAAGTCATCTCTGCTTCGTCTTAATCACAGCATTGCTTTTAGACAGAGGACCTTCAGCCTTTGTTTCCCGAATAAAGAGTCTTGGTGTTGGCACACTTCCCACTTGGCACTCTACATCCCTTTTCCTGTAAATGTAGTCCATTGTGTCTGTTTTCTAAAATCTTTCTTTGGATAGAAATGTCATTTTAAAAAAATGTTACGTTTTTTTAAAAAGAAAATAGATTGTTACCATGAAAAAATAAATGCAGCCACTAAAATCCAGCACCCTCAATTTGTTGCATAACTATTGACATTGCGAAGATTCAAATCTGAGGCGTGCAGCCTCCGCATAGTGTACATCAGCACTAATGTGTACACGGTGCCTGCATATTAATTGGCCAGGAGAAAGAGGAAGGAACTGAGGCCTGCTCGTGACAGGAAACCTCTGCTTTTAGTAGTAGATAAAGCCTATCTTTTTTCTACAGGAGTGAGAAACTAGAAGGTGTCTCACTCACTAGTCCCCAGGGATCTGTCATTCAGGTGGCCAGGACACGGCCATCGCTTTTGGATCCAGTTCCTGGGGGTGGACCAGTGTAGGAGGATCACCTGGGTGAGGGGTCTTCGGGGAGTGGGAGTCGGACATCGGGTGGCGAGAGGTGGTTTCCCCTTCCCTGTAACACCTTTACCCCATCCTACCAGGTAGGATACGTAGGAACTCTTCCACCCTCCTTTTCCTACACAAACACATACAGCCTGCTCTGGGAAAAAACAGACTAACACACGAGCAGTATACCTAACGTGTCCCAATACAAGGGTCAGGCAAGGTTAGGCAATTACTGACCGACATTCACACCGAACCTCCAGTAAGCTTCTCCACACAGATAAAAGGTGCAGCATGAAAGCACACTCTGAGTGAGGTAAAGCACACAAGGAAACAGCAGTTTCGAGAGAGCAGCTGAACTAGAGAAGAAAGATGGCAAAACAGGGGGGAATCGCAAGCTGAGACGGTCCCTTCACCTTTCTGACAAGAAGCCATTACTTTCACGAACCCTCGAGATTAGAAAGCATAAGACCAGGTAGCCAGGCTAAAGAATCCTGTATTTTGTGTCGGAGATACCCAGGGCCCTCCTGCATCACTAATGATATGATATGATATGACATTTGTAACGCGCCTATACACAAGAGTTTCAAGGTGCGATGAGGCAAGGGAGGGGGACAGAGACAAACAATCTTACTAGGCCAAGTGACCTTGAGATTGCGCAAGTGCATCAAGGTGGGGAGTAGCAGCAGCCAACCTTGTACTGTCCTTGGCTCCAAGAACAAAGCAGCGTCAGTGAAATCCACACAGCCGGTGAGTTGGGGAGACTGATACAAGACCGTTTTGTGTTGAAGCCAAGGTGGCAAGTAGCAACATTGTATGGCGAGTGCTGGCATGAACATTGTTAAAACAAATGTGATAAAAGATGCAACTAAAGTTGAACTGCTGGTGAAAGTTTTAACTTTGAAAAGCAAGGTACGATACCTTTGACAGAGTTGTCCGGCACCGCATGGGTGCTCAATCAAAGGTCTCTGTAAGGTATCAAGCTCAGAATTGCCAGAAGTCAAAATTAAAGGGTTGCATTAAGAAGAGAACAAAGAATTGCAAATTTAAGTGGTTCTGCAACGGGTCAAGCAAAATCCTGCACATAGTCGAAAGTCTTCAATTTGGCTATAGTAAAGAAAGTTTGGAAAATGAGATAATTAGGTCCAAGCACAGCAGAGGGAGACCAATTAAAAGTTTTGGGTTAGAGTGTGTCTGAGCCCGGCGGAGGGGGATCCGGGGTGAACAGTGAATCACTAGAGAATTTGTGCATATGGGAATCCTGAGGAGAAAGGAACTTTGAATGTTTGTTTGTGGCATCAGGCCCTCTGAAATAAGACTCTTTGAATAGCAAAGAGACTTTGGCATAGAAGGTCTTGACACTGAGATTTTGAACTGCATCCTCTTGCTAGAAAAGCCTGAGAAAGCGCTAAACTCTTGTGTGCTGCCTTATCCTGTGCTGAAAATGTGGGGAATGGAAGCTAACGTCTCAACGATCTTGACATATCATTTCTTGAACACTTTTCTTTTGCATAAAATTGTTTCCCACACTATTTGTATACAGAAGGAAGGATTGTCAATAGGTTTATTAGCATAGTCCCTTTTATTTTGACAAGGCACCACTAGGACTGCGTTATTATTATTGGATGGTCGTAGTTTGCTCTCTTTTTTAGATTTAGGATTAGATAGGTGTTTTTCAAACCCAATTGAAGTTCAATAAACACCCTTGAACTGTGGTCACCTGTGTCTGTCTTACTGTTTGATACCATGCCTTCCTTACACAGGACACTATGAAAAAATAACGGCAGTCAAAAAAATATTTTTAAAGTGCTTTATCCTTGATGGATGACGTATTTGTGTTTTATTGAATTTATATAGCCCTTTTGACAGTTCAATTAAGAATATCAGCTATGCGCATTTTTTTAACATGCCTACACTTAAAAACCTAAAGATCACAGTGAAGAAGACAGAAGATTAAGCTTGAGGCTAGTACGAAAGGCAGGGAATGAGGAGTCACTGCTCAGAGATACAGGTAGAGAATTGCAGTGCTTGACGGCAAGGAGAGAGAGAATGGACTGAAGCAAGGTTTGTGCAGAGAGACATCCTTAGGAACAGAAAGTAGAAGAAGATACTTCCTATTCTGAAAAAAACCCACTTTAGATCCATCTTTACTTTCTAATTTTCATCCTGTTTCTCTTCTTTCCTATCTCTCTAAACGGTTAGAATGATTTGTTTATTTGCTGATTTTGTCATTTGTTTTCGTTGAACGCTATCCGTCCCCGTTTCCAATCTGGATTCCGACCTCTTCACTCAACTGATACTACTCTTCTTTCTGTCTGTGATTCACTGGTCTCAGCTCGCTACTCTAAACTCTCTTCTATTATTATACTTTTGGATCTTTCTGCTGCTTTTGACACAGTGGGCCATATGCTACTTCTCCAGTTTCTTTCTTCCTTTGGTCATTCGGGTTCTGTACTATGTTGGTTTCAGTCTTATCTATCGAATCATACTTACTCGGACTCATGGGCAGGAACCTGCTCTGATGCCTCTCTGCTTTCTCAGGGTGTTCCACAGGGTTCTGTTCTTGGTCCTTTCCTTTTTTCTATTTACATTTCTGCTCTTGCTTTTATTATTTCTTCCTTTGGGTTATCTCATCACTTTTATGCTGATGCTGCCCACCTTTTCTTGCCATTTTCTTCTTTTACCCCAAATAGTCATAGAAATCTCTCAGCTTGTCCTTCTGCTATTCAAACTTGGATGTCTGATCATGTTCTTGTTCTTATTGCCTCTAAAACTGAAGTTCTTTTTTTCCAGCTTCCTCTATCCGTTCTACGTTCCCTCCTCCTTTTGTCCTGTTTCCCCCTTCTCGCCTTCAAATCCCTCTCACTGCCCGTAATCTTGGTCTTCATCTTGATACTGATCTATCCTTTTCTCACCATATTTCTATTTCCTGTCATTCTCATCGATTTCATTTGTTTAATATCCATAAGGTTAGGTCCTTTCTTATCTTCAATACTACACAACTCTTCATATCTTCACTTATTTTCTCAAGGTTATTATACTGCTCTTCACTACTCTTTGGTCTTCTTGTTTCCCGTCTTGCCCCTCTAAAGTCCATCTTTAACTCCTCAATTTGTCTTCTCTGTTTGCTTTCCCCCCGTGGCTCTATTTCTACCTCTTTATCCTCTCTTGGACGGTTGTCTTTCCATTCACGACTTAAATTCAATTTTCTCTGTATGGTATTTAAATCTCTTCATGGCCTTGCACCAATCTATCTTGCATCCCTTGTGTCCTTTTATGTTCCCCCTTGGGCTCTTTGTGCTCCATCTCTCTTTTTGTTATCTGTTCCTTGTTCTCCTTGTGTGTAATCACACTTTCATTCTTTTTCTCAACTTGTCCCCTTAATAAGGGGCTCTTCCTCTCTCGCTTCGTTCTATAGATTCTTACTCTGCGTTTCGTACTGCCTTAAAACACTTTTTATTACAATCTGAATTTTATCTCCACTATTTTGTTATTGAACTGCTTGCTTGCTGTCAATTTCTTTGATTATGTCTCAAATCCATCTGTACTGTAAATTGGTTCTCTACATTGCCTTTGGGTAATACGCCATATAAATAATAAATGAATACAAATACAAAAGATTTCAGAATAGAGAGACTGCAAGGTAATGTAAATAGAGACAAGAGCATTGAAAGACAAAGGAGTTAGACATAGAGAGAGACAATAGCTGAGAGATAAGGAGGAGCTAGTCATGAATGGAGGCAGGAGCAGAGTGATCGGGAATAGCTAGAAATGAATAGTGACAAGTGTAGAGAGATCAGTAGGAACTCGACATGAACAGAGACAAGAGTTAAGTGATAAGAAGGAGCTAGAGATAGAGAGAAGTGCCGAGAGATGAGGACAAACTAGACATGAATAGAGACAAGACCAGACAGATAAGGAAGAGTTAGACATGAATAGAGACAAGAGTTGGGAGATAAGGAGGATCTATACACAAATAGAAAGAAGAGCAGAGAGATGAGGACGATCTAGACATGAATAGAGACAAGACCAGCCAAATAAGGAAGAGCTAGACATGAATAGAGACAAGAAAAGAGAGATAAGGAGGAGCTTGGCATAAATAGAGACAAGAGCAGATTGATCAGGAATAGCTAGAAATGAATAGTGGCAAGTGAAGAGAGGTGAGGAAGAACTAGACATGATAAGAGGCAAGAGCAGAGAGATATAAGGAGCAAGACACAGATACGAGAGCAGGGAGATGTGGAGGATCTCGACATAAATAGAGACTAGAACAGAGAGGTAGGGAGGGGCAAGACATAAATACAGACACAATCAGGCTGTTGTGCAGAGTGGGGGACCAGAACAATTCTCAGAGTGGTTAGATGTGCCAACCCTGTGAAGTTAAGAAATTGGCATATTCCTACCACTAATGGGCAGCTGTCATGTGTGTTCTGTGACAAAGTGACTTCATGGGCATTGTGCCATGGAACTTGTAACGCTAACCCTTCGTGCTTGAAGCAAGATATAAGACAGAAAACTCTATCCCTAGACCATGTTGCCCAGCCTATTTTCGGAATTGCATTATTTAGGGACTTCAACTCCCAGAATACCTGTTGGTGTGAGAGCGAAAACCTGGAATTAGTACAGGAGAATCAACTACAGACACTAGAGGAAGAGGACTATGTATAGGACATAGTGAGGTCCGACACCCTGTAGGGATAAGCAAGAATATTATACAAGCCCATGATCCAAGATCTGGCGAAGAACTACATCTCCCATAATCACATTCTTCTACAAATGGAAAACCAGTATTGGACTAGGAAACCAGACTTAGAGATTTACAGATTTTGGGTCAGGAAAACTAAGGGGAGAGGACATTCATGGTAACTGGAAACTTTCAACAATGAACTACCCAGAGTGGTGGAAGATAAGACCCACCTCACCCATGCAGCAACTATACATTAAAAAATAACCCAACTTCTTACCCACGCTAAGGAGAGACCTAAAATAGAGAAAGGTCATGTCTCCCACACAGCTGTAAACACAATAGAGGGCAAGCCTGCAGCCCCTCCCCGCTTTAAAACACTTGGAAAAAATGTTGACAACAAACCACGTTATATAGAAGATTTATTTTCTTGACTTTCCATACCCTATACCCCATCGTTAAGATGGTGGGCAGGGCTTCCAGCAACAGGCAAATAGAGAGCAATGGCCACAGCCCATCTGCCAGACGGAATATTCTGGAAAGAGATTCAAGATGGCAGCTGTTAAGATGGATTTCTAAACTCTGACCTCGTGGGCGGAAATTTAGGAGGCCACCCTAGTTCAGTGGAACAGGGGAACCGTCTGAACAAACCAGACCAATCTACGGTAGCTTTGCAGGTGGTCAAAACTAAGTCTCAGGAGGGGTGAGAGTGATCAGAAGCCCACAATCAGCACACACAGTAAAACTCCACAGAATACTCTTATACAAGTTCATATCAAAAATACATTTATCATAGGTCATATAACTGAACACAAATAAGTCACAGTAATAATAAACAGTTACCACACACGCCTTACACTATGTACCATATCTACAAATGGATTTTGCCTAATGTGGATAAGGGGAAGAACACATCCACAACCTTTAACAGAAGAATTAAGTAAACACAATTATCACATTAGGCAGTTCTTCAAAGTCAATCCCTAACTTATGCAGTCCACCCCTGTGAAGTGGGGAGCTTTGTGCTCAAAAGTACAGCAGTGCGTTAACAGCACGCGGTTGTGCGTAAGAGCGAAAGTGGGCCCTCTTCAGGGGGCTGTAGCAGTTCAGGAAGGGGCTTTATGAAGAATAAAGCCCTATTATTGGAGGAGGGCCTACCCTTGCAGGTAGAGCGACTTTCGTAGTTCGGGAATAGCTGGGGAGAGCAGCTAGCCCAGCTAAGGTGAGTATCTTTTCAGGGATTCTCATGCTTAAAAACAAATGACAGGTGCCAGGGGGTGACCGATATGTGATGCAAGTACTCACCGACCCTCAACACAGTCCAGGCCAAACTTTGCCAGTCTAGTCCAAGTTGCTTGTAGGTTCGACTCCTGTAGTTACACAGTGGTCTTGCTCTCAGCGGCTGCGGAATGGCACGATCATCAGTGGCAAGACAGTAGCCTTTTCTCAGTTCTCGAAGAAGAAAGGAAGACAGTTCCAATGCAGCATGTCTCAGGGCACAGATGTGCAGGTATGCAAGGCTCCTACAGCGACCTTCACCACAGTAGGGCGACACAGGGACTGCAAATGCTTGTGGTGTGGGGCACTCCCATAAATTGTGACCCAGAGGAGCTAGGACAGCGAGTTATGGTGGGAGGGAATCCAGGACCACAAGTTAGCTATTCCCAAAGTCTCCAGTCTCAACTCTGGACGGCTGGCGCTCCGATATGATATACCAAATTTGAGCTGGTCAATTAGCAGAATGGTCTAGGAACAATTCCGAAGAGGCTCTTTGCGAGGGTGAACAGGAGGAGAAAGAGTAGCTGGTCCCACTACTGCAAAGGGTCGAAGTGGCTTTGCAGTCCTTCTGTGATTGATGCAAAATAAGGGGTCTGACGGAACAACAGCGGGCTCAGGGTGCCAAACCTTCCAGCATGTCTCTAGCGGTTCCACAGTTCTGCTCTTTCATTTCCGGATATTGGCTCCTTCTGTAGTTCAGTGTGGACTTTAGTTTATCAACCTGGAATGGATGCAGAGCCCCTTCTCTTATCCAAGATTTGTTTTGCGAATGAAATATGGGATAGCCAATGGAAGATCTGATCTCTTGCATGCACTCCAGGTGTGGGCCAATCATGGTCCATGGTGCTCCTAGTCATTCAGGCGAACAAGACATACTGGCACCAGTAGTGTGGATTGGGACCAGACAGTCTCACCCCTCTTCCTGGGCACTAGCAAGCGTGACATGCAGGAACCCGCTAAATATGCAGTTTTTGTGGGAGGCTGCATGCCTAAATGAGGAATACCCGGGTCTCTCGACCTGGGGGAAGGCAAAGAGACAAAATGGCCAAAGGACAGAACAAAAGACTTTGTGGCCGGCCATTTTCGGTACTGGCCACAGTCCTGGGCCAAACGTGGTAATCACATTATGGTCCATCGAAAAGAAGTAAAAATCCTTTAAAATTAAAGTGTGGCTACCTGTTCGTCCTAGGCACACTTATACAATCACCAAAAAATCCTTAGAGGGTGGCTAGGCCCATAAAACAAAAGGACCCCTATGCATAGTACTGTAAGGTACTTGGCACTTAGATAAAAAGTTACCAAGAAATGGCAACATAGTGAAAGACTAAGGGAAACATAGCTTCCCAGTACTGACAGCCTGAAGGGCGTGTCAGTTTCTGCATTACAAATGAGCAAAAGCCCAGAGGAGTGCAGCTGAGGGCCAGGGGTGGACTGGAATCAAAAGAGGCCCTTGAAATAATTTTGAAAGTCATCCCATATTACACTTTTTTAGCAAGCCCAACTGAACTGAATAACCTGAGCCCTTTAAGATGAGTAGCAATTACCCTGGAAATGGATGGGGATGCAGAAGTTACTCAACATCAATAATCAAAATGACTCAGTTAACTGGAAAAAAAGGATAACTGTTTTATTTTCAATTGTCTAAAACAGGGAGTATAACGAACATCAACGAATTCGCTCGATCCTCTTACTCAACGAAATTCATAAAAAATAGTACTTTTATATTCAAAACTTGTCATCATTGACATTGACCTGCGTCACTATCAACGTCCTCCTACGTGGCAAACTACAGAACCTATCACTAACTATAAAAGGCTCTGAGTGAACATCTACATATACAATCTATACTAGTATGGGATGGTAAGTGAAAGTGATAGGTTTCTTAACATCAGGTGGGGCAACTAAGCCCTTCCCTCAAAATGGCCACTATGAACGTCACTAAATGCACAATGTCCCATTGGCTACACAACCTATAGGACCCCTAATTACGCAGTCCCCTGCAATTGGTTGGCACTCTAATCTTCGTCAGTACTTTTCCACCTACGTCTAGCAGCACGCAGATTGGACTTCCAGGTGCAAGGGAGCTCACCTTATCCCAGCTTCCCACCAATTAGCATATCAATCTATCATCACCTCAGTGGTCAGCGTAGTCAATTAGGCTTTGAAGCTCAGCCTTGAGTTTGTTCTGTACTGTGGAGAATCAGAGGAGTGAAGGCACGCTCTGCCCTCATGCGTAGGTGTTAGCATCTTGCTCGTCCAACTTCATTCTGCCACGTGACTGTAGACCATGATTTTGAGTTTTTACTGTCTTTAAGATATTATTTTTTAATAGACCTCTGACGTCTTTCGTGTGTTGTTCATGCTTTCTGAACAGGAGCTGCTCTTTCACATGATTTTGTACCCACTGCTAGTTAACTTCATCCTGATAAGACCTTGGCTTCTTGTCTTGACTTCATGGTTCATTCAGACTTGTCTTTCCGAGATTCACTTTTAATTCATGTGTTTTCTTACTGCGCCACACTGCTATAACAAGTAGTAGAAACATCCATTGTTTATCCTTAATGCATATATGTATATAATGGCACATGCTGCAATCTATTCACTATAAAGCCAGCCTCAAGAATACTTTGTCTGCTTGTGTTTCGTTTGCATCTGTACACATGTCAACTAACTGGATTTCTTCATCATTTTTATGGCATAAGCTTTTTCACCTTGATCCCAAAATGTCACTTATCCTTGATACTTTCTTGATGCCTTATAGAATATCTGCAGTCTCTAGTCTCTGCATCTGTTCTAGTTAGGTCAACTCTGCTCTGTGTGACGTTACCATTCGTCTTGACCATTCATTTGCTATGCTTCTTCCTGGATTTCATTCAAACGGCCATCATATTTTCTTGTATCCTGGTACGGTTTCTCAATGGGAATCTTGCTTCCAGGATTCTCTTAGATATCGGTATTTTCACTGGTACCGCACGTACCTCACATCCTGGCTCCCAACATATAGGCAATATAGGTGAGGTGGTTGGGGTGGGGGTACTTGGCTCTGCCTCTACACAACCCTTTTCTTATGGGAACATTTTCAAATACCACACCAAAGAGGACCAGGCTGCAGAGGCCTACCGGGAAATCTCAGAGTTCCCTATAGGCCAGTCCACCCTGCTGACGGCTGTGCTCCACTGGAAAAAGTCAGGTTAGGTTAGCCAAACAAAGGCAGTTTGTGGGGGCCATAAATGGAGGGAAAATTGCACCTACTGGAAATCTTTCCTAACAGCAGCTGGCCTACTTTCAGACCCACTCAGAAAAGTCGGAACTTGAGAGAACCTGAGTGACTGAGCATGATGAGTGATGTCATGTGTGATGTCAACAATGTGCTCATGGTTTGCAAAACAAGCGTCACAACTCCCGAAACGCACACGCACACCCCTCCCCCTCTGACGGCTGATCGTGGTTGGGTGGTGCTAGGTTAATGCAGCTAGGAATTAGGATCCAATGTCATTTGAAGGAACTGTTTGTTACTACTGACGCCCATTCTGACATACTCTAATGGTTGACATGATTTCAGTCGACTGTAAGTACTTTTGTCAGAAGAGCGCTAGGGTACTTTTAGTGACATGCTACTGCTAAGAAAGCGCGATAGCGTGCTATGCTAAAATGGAATATTAGTTTATTTTTACAATTGCTTTTAAGGCTACGATTATATATAAGATACTATTTCAAAATAATAGTAGATAAATATTTGGTGGGATATGTGAGAGAGTCAGTCGTTTGAAGAAGAGCAGTGTTCTGTAATTCGGGAATGTGCAATGACTTGAGCCAGGATAAGGCAAAGACCTGCAGGCGACATGCTTTCAGCACAAATAGTTTCTGACCTTCAGTAGTGTTGACGTGACGCCCGGTTACCCCCTCCGCCTTCTGGCCCATTGATGCAGCCAGCACTGGCCATAATGGTTCGGTGTGCAAGCAGGTTCTCCAGGCATAGCTGGGCCTCGGGGGCCGTTCTTCGAGAGTGGGTTATTCTCACAAGAAGGTTTCCAGGGGCAGAAATATGTTCCTTTAAAGATCCTTGGCACTTTCACCCTGGGGCACCTGTGCAAATAAACAAAGGCCACACAGCTAGCGTGTCTCTTTAATGTGAGCGAAGGGGATGGGGCGTAGTGGAGGAAAGGCGTGCATTTTCCGAAGACTCACTGTCTGGTCAGGGTAGAGAACAGCTTCCTATTGCTGAGTCCTGAGCATCTCCAGATAGTAGACCCTCCTGGTGCCACTTCAGGTGTGACGAGTCAACTTCCGGGGCACCCCTGGTCCAGGAGTGAATATCGGGACACACCTGGTCCAGGAGTGAATATCGGTTTCTTAACCATCAATCATCCCCACACCTCGAATACACCAGAATGGACTCGCAGATTGGATTAAACAAGCATACAATTAAAATTATAAACCTCAATGTCCAATTTTGGTAACGTGGATGGAATGGCAGGCTTATCTCCTCTAATGTTTGTGAATCGTTGGTTGCAAAACAGAGAAAACACAATTATTACCCAATGATAAAAGGAGTGTCCCGGGCACCAATTAAAAGGTGGCCCACAGTTGCAAATAGCTATTCATTCATTTTGTTCATTGACTGTTTGAATAGTACCCGAGGGCGAGTTTTTTGATAAAATGTAATGCAAATTGTGCGTTTTAAAGAATCGTATTCAGCAACACTGGTCAAAACTAATAGCTGCACAGTGAAGTAACTCATCAAACTGGCTCACATTGGCCCAAAAGGTGGGCCACTCTGACCAAAAAAACTTGCCCACCCCAGAATTTTGTGTTTTTGGTTTGCCATGGGCCTATTGCCCTATAGGCCAGCCTGAGCCTGGTTCCCTGTCAAGGTTGTATACACATATCTACTTTATTATTATCACAACAATCTAATAACGCTACTACTGAAGCCCACCCTGTAAAGGAATGCAGAGACAAACAATTTCTAAGAAGGATAAAGGGATGCACTCTGGATACTGACAGGGCCATTGGGATTGTTGATGCTTCTTGGTTTCAGCAGAAAGGACACAAGGGGTCTTAAAATGTCTCTAGGGGCATTCTGTGAAGGACAAGGGCAAAAGAACCACAATGTACTTTTCACTGTAGATGTACTTGGTGTTCGACAGGTTCGAGTTGGCTTCAGGGCGCTTGGCAGGCTTCTGTGACAGAGTTCGAGACAAAGTCAGCTGTGGGTAACAGCCGTCAAAATGGTTCGGCAAAGCGAAGCTTGACAAACTGCAGCAGGCTCGCCTACACGGAGCCTCGTGGTCAGGAATCGTCTCTTTGCTGATCGGCAGTTCTGAAGCTCTACTCGAGACATCTTGGATGTCTTAATGTGACTACGGCTTAAGAACGGCCCGCATTGCAGTCGGTTGTGGATCGAGTAACTGAACTGGCTTGAAAATGTCGTTTAAGGCCAGGGTCGGATTGGCCCCCTCGGCCTTTCGGCCCGTGGCCGGGCCGAATTCATTCGTGGGGAGTGGAGGCCGGTTTCTGGCCATGTCTGGGCTGGATTGAAAGAAAAAAAAATAGAAAAAAAAATATTCTTTATTTTTTTATTTTTTTTATTTTTTTTTCAAAAAGCCTTTTATCCCTCTTAGGTAGATAAATGAGTACCAACACAGGTTGGGTGATATTGTATGCATATTTGTTTTTTTTGTTAAAAGAGCTTAAGCGTAAGTGCTATACAATAACATATTATCATTTGGCCTTGGACGTCTGCTTGGATTCACAGTAATTTAGTGTACTTAGAGACAATGCTATTTGATGCCACTTCCTGTTTTGTCAAAGGGTGAAAGGTCGTGTTTCATCGCTTCCTGGGATGTCACTTTGGGGTGGGGTCAAATGACATCACTTCCGGTGATGTCATCAGAGGTCAAGGGTCGTGAGGCGAGGGATGGGCCACTTTTTTGAGGTGAGGGGTGGGCCACTTTTTTTCGGGTGACGGGGCCTATTCCTTGTCCCAGTCCGACCCTGTTTAAGGCAGATGACAGTAAATGCTTGTCGAGGCACTTCTACCAGCTTTGTCAATGGGCTTGTGTCCTCCTTTCAGGCGGACGGCCCACATCTGTGGAGTGTGTTGTAGGCAGCTGCCTTGTCCTTGGTGGTAGGTTCAGAGACCTTCTGGCACTTCCTATCCAGGAAGCTTGCTGAGGATCGTAGCACAGCATTCTCTGTGCTGGCTGGGTACTGGTACTGGTTCTGGAGCGGCTGGAGGGTCCTCTGAGTTCTGTTTCTCCCTCTGTTATCTGGGAGAATGTTAGGGGAAGGATCTTGCTTCCCTCTTCTGTGATCCTGCCCTTCCTTCACTGGTGGAAGATGTACGGCAGACTGTACCTTCAACCAGGGTCCAAGGTGAGTTCTTCTTTCTTACTTCTTGGGAAGTCTTCAGATGATCTGCTTAAAGAGGGGCTCCAGCCTTCTTTCACAGTGATTGGTGTAGGCTGCGCCTACCTTAGTGAACCAATCCTGGGGTCCCTACCACCAATCTTTTGTATGTGTGAGATCATAACCAGAGTGCTTTGCAACAGGAAAGGCAAAGGGGTGGAAACAGGAATACGGTGCGCCCCAGAACTATTATGGCGGAACCCTTCTCTCAACAGAAAGAGCTCTTGGCTCACTCCGCTGTGCTACTAAGTCCCACCCATCTTCCTGTCTGTTGTGGATCAAATGCTATCTATGGTTAATAGTCCTCCCTGTGTGGTTCCTGTTAAATCAGCAGGTCTCCCTTGAAGCTGCTGAGAGACCGGACTCTCTAGCTCCTGAAAACCACATTCTTGTACCTATGAATGTGGGTCCCCCTAAGAGGGTTGGCCTACTGTAACAAAAAACCCAGGCATGACAGTTCACTGTCATCGATACTGATAGGCGGCAGCTGGCTTCAGGTTGACATAGTTACATATGTGAAGGTTGTTGGGTTTCCTGTCTCCTTTGTTATCCTCTGCAGCCAGGACCCGTGTGGGCCTGTACGAAGTAACCCCTGTTGGTATGATAATCACTGCCACCAGCTGCAGGGCCTAACAAAAGAGCAGGGCAGATCCATGGAGCCTTTGTTAGTTAATCAGGCTGACCATGGCAGGGGGAAGGTTAGTCTTCCCTTTCCTGGGGATGACCTTGTGCACTCCTTGGCTCCCAAATTCCAACTAAATATGACAGGGACAGACTGTGCCTGTAGGTTTTGTAAACAGTTATTTGCTTTGTTGTGGTGTGAGCATATGTACATGTGTGTGGCTCAGCACCGCACATGTTCTTGAGGTCGGTCTACCATCATTCCTTTTAATTACACACTTCAAAAGAGCCCTGGTGACAGCACGCTCAACATGCAGATTGTGGAATTTCTCACATTAGGTTTTCTCCGGCAACTACTGTGCTTCTGTAAAAAGTATTTCTCTGACGTCCAGCTCACAAAAACGCACGCCTTTCTAACTGCACACAATTTTACGTGTTCTCTGCCCAGCTCACAAATGCACGCATTTCTACCTGCACACACTTTCACGTGTTCTCTGCCCAGCTCACAATGGGACGCCTTTCTACCTGCACACAATTTTACGTGTTCTCTGCCCAGCTCACAAAAGCACGCCTGTCTACCGGCACACATTTTCACACGTTCTCTGCCCAGCTCACAACTGCACTTCTTTCTATCTGTCAAACAACAGCTCGCCAGTATGCCTGGCATTGACGGCAGGCGTGTCTCTCTCGGTGCCACCCAGCTGCACATTTCGCGTTCTGTCACGCATCTGGGTCTCTCGCCGCCTGGAACACATTTCATGTATGTTTATATATTCGCATTTTATTCGCATGCCTTTTTGGGGCGCTTCTGCAGTTCCCTCTCCCTGGCACCTACCTGCAATCTGTGTTTGCCTGGCACGCGGCTGCCTCTCTCTCTGCTGGGCACTCCCCCACTACTCTCTTTTCCTGGCACGCAGCTGTACTTCCGCTTGCCTAACTCCGTTACACCGCTTTTGCCAGCCCGTTGCACAGCACTTGGTCCAGCCCTGCAGAGGAGACACACGCCGGTTTTATCCTGACACCTCTCTTGACCTGGCACACTGCTGACCCGTTCTTGCTCCTCCATGCGACCTGATGTTTCTTGGCTCTATGTGCAAAAACACCCCTTGTGACCTGGCGCAAATGTACACCTACCCCGGCCTGACATGTCCATACACCTTTTTTGGCATGATACAATAAGCCCTCTCTTTGCCTGGCACACATATACATATCTCTTGCCCTGGCACACAGCTGCAATAAACTTGGCCTGGTTTAGGCTACACACTTCCTGGAATGGGAAGAAGATTGAAGTCTGCAGGCGTAGCACAGACACGGTTACACAGTACTTGCTCTGCTACCAGGGGAGTTGCTAGGTCTGGAAAAGACCCGGGTCTAAACTGATGTCGGAACTGTTGGGACTGGGGGCTAGCTAGTCTTTTGGCTGTAGCTCCTGAGATTCTATCGGGGGCTACAATCAAAAGATCAGGGGCTATAGCCCCCTTAGACCCCCTAGCAACGCCCCTGTCTGCTACACAGCTCCGTCTCCCCCGCTCTGGCAAATAGCTATGCCGCCTGGCATTAATCGCATCTGCACCTCCCTTGCCACGTTACACACGCGGTGGACTGGGAAACAGAAGAGGCCCTGGAAATAATGTTGAAACGGACCCCATATCACACATTTTCAGCAATCCCAGCCCTTTCCTATGGAAATAAAATACGTTACCACACAAAAGTGGCTCAGGGTGCAGAGGCCTAGCGGGACATCGCCAGAGTTCCCCATAGGCGAGTCCACCCCTGGTTACACATCCACACCTCCCGAGCCAGTGCCCAGCCACACCTCTCTCGCCATGGCACACCACTGCATCTCTTTTGCCTGGATCATAGCTTAATGTCGTTAATAACACTTCTCTTGCCCTGGCAGAGGCAGCGAGGCTGACAAAATGGTATAATTCTGCTATGCAAGGTCTCTTTAAATTACATGGCGACACCGTGGGGTACAACAACACCTCCCTTCAGCTGGCACCAGTGGAGTAACTTTGCTGAAAATGTTGGGGGAGACATGACATCTAAATAAAAAGGGAGCCCTGCCGAATGAGTGGGACAAAATAGTGTGCCATAAAAGATGAGGGGGGCAACCCTCCATGCCCCCTAAAATTACACCTATGGCTAGCACACACCTACACATATTTTGCTGTGGCACACAGTAAATCTTACCAGGATGAGCACACAGCTAAACATGTGTTGGCTTGGCAGTGCCACCCAGTTACCGATCTTCTGGCCTGGCATAAATGAGGCTTCATACACGGAGACAAAACGTCGCGGGTTTTGCAGGGACAGTCCTGGAATGGGGCCCTCTCTCCCACATCCCGAGATTTTTTTTAATTTAAAAACCATGTCCCGGTTTTGCAGAAAGAGAGGATGACAACTTAACCGACACAAAATATAAACGAATTAAAGTCTATCAATTGATAGGTTAAAACAGCCAACCTTTCAGGCACCAGCCACATGCATAAACGTATTGTGCCACAGACATAATTGGGAAATTAATGAACAGTGAGGCCTGTAATATAAATCAGAGAAAAGTCTCCTTGTTTAGTTTTACGCCACCTATAAGCCGAAACAAATGCACTAGAATACAGCCAGGGAGAAATGGCACATGAGGGACACACATATTGTAGGTTGCCGGGAGGATAGCTCAGGGGCAACGCGCTCGCCTTGGAAGCAAGACGAAACAGAAGCAATGCAGGTTTGATCCCCTACTCTGCTTACTTACTAGGTGCTATTTGGCTATTTACCCACGCACTGAATGCCCATGGCTATGCTGATCCCTATTGCCGTTCATGCCCTCCCCCACCCCGCCCAAAACACACCCTGCTCTAATCTCTTGGAGCTACCTTTATGAAGTCATAAATTCAAACTTTACACTCAAAGTGCCAGCCAAGGTTTTTTCGAAGCAGTCTTCTGAAAGCTAATGGTTTAATCAGTGTTGAAAGTGCCATTGTGGCGTAATAAAAATGTCTTCACCAGGTCTGCCATCAGTCACTTGATTTAGAAGCAGTATTTGTGTCCTTTACTAAGGTCCTGTTAAAAGCAAGCATTGGCAAAGCCAACAGTTTTGGTGGTATGTGCACCATTTTCCAGCTGCTACCATTAAAGGCCAGTTAGTACCATTACTGCAGTTTACAAAAAATCCCAAACTGCTGCCATTGCCAATGCTTGTATTAACATGCTGACATCAGCAGTCAAACCCGCACAATGCATATGCAGGAGCAGTGCTGGAAATACTATATGATTTGGGGGACAGATTGAGGGAGGGTAAGTCCGGCCTGAGAGGGTGGTAGTCCTACTTTTATGTTGTTGGCTGTCCCGGTTTTTCATCTTCAAGATCTGGCCACCCTAAACAGAAGGTATCAGGGTGTGATTTGGGTACAGTGCTCTGGGCCCTAAGAGAAGTACCGAAGTCTGCCTGGACTCTTACTTTTCACTGACTTCGCAAGGTTGTGAAGGGGACTAGGGCCTATCTATATGGGGAGTGAGACAGAAAGAGACTGGGTTCTGTGGAATTCGTGATCACGCAGGCCTGGCTGCAATAGGGTGACCAGGTTTAAGAAGTAAAACACCGGGACAGGGCAACTAACATAAAAGTAGGACTAACTCTTGAAAGTGGCTGTCAAGGCACTACACTTAAGCAGCGTTTGGAAGAGATGGGGTTTAAGTGTCACTGTTCAAATAAACACATAGTGTAATTAATTTATCACAAACTAACACTTTAATTTGTAAAAACAAAGCATTTTCTCTGTGTGAGAATGTGCATTCCTGCCTGCCAGCTATGAAGACTACAAAAAACCGGGACCCCAGCAGTTTCCAATGGAAACATAATCTTGGGAAAGGGGGATGGAGCTCCTAATTCCGGGACAGTCCCAGGAAACCCGGGACGCCTGGTCACCCTAGGCTGCAGGGACGTGGTGGGAACGGCCACAGACAGAATTGAAGCCCGATGTCGGGACTCACGTTGCCAAGACTTGGCCCGCTCGCTGCTCCACGGGAAGCCTTGGGAAACGGCAGCCGACTCCGCGAAAGAATCGGAACAAGCCCTGTCCAACATTCCCGCCCACGGTCAGCTGCAACACAAAACGGGGAGGCACTGCCGGCCTTAATACCAGAACCCCCCATGGGCCCAGCAGGGCAGAGCGTCCGTGATGTCACTGGGCCTGTCTGGGCGCCTTGGGTGGGCTGTCTATGACGGCACCTGGCGTTTCCTATCAGACGGCTCTATCTGAAACGCGGCTGCGGGGGGGGGGGGGGGGGAGATGGGGAGGGGGAAAAAGGAATAATGGGGCACATGCCAGCCAGTGACTGATTCTACCCCAGTCCACCCTGCCTGTCAGACACGACAACGGACGCCAACATGATGTAACATCTCCAGATGTCACAATGGAAGAGCCAGCCTCTCTTCTTATGTGTGAACCCCAAATTCCCGAGCAGAAGCGTTGCTAGGAGGGGAGGAGGTATAGCCCACGGTCTTTTGGTTGTAGCCCTGGATAGAAGCTCAGGGGCTACAACCAAAAGGCTAGCTAGCCCCGCGTCCTGACATCCGGGCATTAGCTAGTCCTGGATCTTTTCCAGACCTAGCAACGCCCCTGCTCCGGGCGGAAGCCGCCCCCACCCCCTTCTTCTCCACTATTCCCTGGTCCGAGTCCTCACAGACCCGGAGAGCTTGAACGAGTATGCCTGCCTCTCCCTCTCAAGTGCACAAGGCTCGAGTGGGAGGAGAGTGGGATTGGCCAAGAGTCAGCCTGCTCTTCATTGAAGTTGTGGGTCTGAGGGAAGCTGTCGGTGGTGATGATGTGGCCGGAAGCCTCATAACCCATCAAGTGGCTCCCACCCCAAATAGTGTCCGCCCTCCTCCACTTGTGAACACGCTGCACGCAGAGCTCGCACAAGTACACACGCTGCCCCCAAATCCACATAAGACCACCTACCAAAAGTAAATATAAGCTGATTGCTCCGAACAGCTCCATTTTTTAGCACTTTAATTTGTGCCACCCATCTGACAGCACCGAAACCTTGGGGCGGTGTCAGGGCCTTTCAACTTTTTCAGTTGAAAGGGGCTTCAGGTCTCAGGGGGGCCCAGAAACTGTCCCCAATTTGTCAGTCAGGAGTCTTTGTCACAGGACAATATATTCCTTTATTCATTACTTTCGGTCTGGGCCTTTACATGTGCGCTCTCCAGTGCTCACCTTCCAAGCTGCGTTTGCTGGAGCCCTTCCGGCCGTCACTTCCCCCTGGGTATATAGTAGTGTGATCACCTCACTGTATTTTAATACCGGTTCCTCCACATCAGTCACTTGTGAATAACTAAGGATTCCTAGCTTTTAGGTGGGCATTTAGTGTTTCAGCTTCCTGCTGTCTGTCTTGTGATGATCAGCAGCTATTAAACCCCGGCTGTATTTCTTTATGTCCATTATAATGTATGCACCCCACGGGAGCCTCAGACTCTTTTCTGCTCTAAGCACGGGTATGGCCCAACCATCATTTTCAAATGCACCCCCACACATCTTCACCCAAGCCTGCCTACACCCTATTAGTCAAACGACTCATACACTTATCTGTCAGTGGTAATATTAACTACTGCTCATATCACCACTGTAGTGGTCTTAAAATGCAGAGCCTTGTCCTCATAGAGGAGAATTGTGCTCTCACCCCAGGCAGAGTGGCAGCTAGACCATGGTCTGTAGGGTAAAGAAAAAACAGGGTCACGGAGAGGGGAAACGTCAGCAAAATTAGGGATCCAAAAACGCGACTTAAGACATACAAAATGAAATGAAATTAAAACATACGGGTGAGTGTTTTTGGGGATGAATGTATAGTTTTCAGTGGTTTGACCAGAAGAAAATGTAATTAGAAGAAGAGATGAGAGCTTCTCTGATTGGCCGGCATTACTTTCATGGAGACTAGCGGTGTTGTGGGGCTGGTAGTGCGTGCATGCGTGATGGCCTTGAGGTCTTCTACACCTCACCGCCCGCACCATGAGAACTTCCACCCACAGTGCGTGCATTGGAAGTCCCACCTCCATTCCATTCACAGCACCAGCTGTAACCCTCTCACCCGCAACACTTGCCCCACAGCTTTCGCATCGCACGCAGAAGAATACACTTTGCCCCTTCCATCACCAATACTTGACAAGCCACTCCTTTCAAAGCTCCCACATTGCATAGCGCGCAATCGACATCACACCTTTAACACCCAATACCCACCTTGGCAGCCACAGCGCGGTGGCGCTTTTGTTGTAATGAGGCCCATAGTAAGCAAACGGTTTTGTTTCTTTAGCAAATCATACAGTTCAATTGCATGGTGCTGCATAGTTAAGCAGGGTTTAGTTGTAAGGGTACAGTGAGTACAGTACGGTGTGGTATACTTGTGAGCATACAGTTTTCTTTCTTTAACGAGTTGGACAATACATGTTCATAGTGTTACAGAGTCAAGTTGGGCTTAGCTGTAGTGGTACAATAATATACGTTTACATTCTTACAATAGTCTATCCATTCGGCTTTGGTTATTATACTTTTAGAATGTGTTGAATAACCAGGTTTTAAGAGATTTCTTGAATTTGGGGGGTGACGGTTTATTGGAGACGGCAGCTGGAAGTGAGTTCCAAATTCTGGGGGCTGTTACTGGAAAGCTGGAGTTCCCTGGTCTCATGTTTTTGAATCGGGGGATGCAAAGAAGTGTGTCAATTGTGGAGGCACCAGGAGGGCAGACCCTGTGAAGCCTGAGAGCTCCTTCGGCTGCAGCAAACACCTATGGCAGCACTCCTAGGTCAAGTGATTAGAAGCTGGGAGGGTCCAGCACGAAGCGCTATATAAATCACCAATCATACTGATAAATATTGTCTTACAGTGGGAATGCTGCCTTTATTGGGCATAACAATCATGAGTGTGTTCCTACAGTGGCAGCCTTTTGCAGGACAGTTCCAGCAGGCCACACCAAGACTGCACCCCAGGGGGCTCGGACCATACAAGCTAGGATCCTACACAAAACACTCACCATAGCACACAAATGCGTAACAGGCTCAGCATCAAGCAACCTCAACCAATGCCTAACCCACAAAACCTCCTCCAGAACATTGAGATGCAACACTAACACACTTTTTGCATCCCCCGATTCAAAAATGTGAGAACAGGTTCCTCCAGCATTCCAGTAGAAGCCCCCAAAATTTGGAACTCACTTCCAGCTGCCGTCTCCAATAAACCGTCACCCCCCAAATTCAAGAAATCTCTTAAAATCTGGTTATTCAACACATTCTAAAAGTATAATAACCAAAGCCGAATGGATAGACTATTGTAAGAATGTAAACGTATATTATTGTACCACTACAGCTAAGCCCAACTTGACTTTGTAACACTATGAACATGTATTGTCCAACTCGTTAAAGAAACAAAACTGTATGCTCACAAGTATACCACACCGTACTGTACTCACTGTACCCTTACAACTAAACCCTGCTTAACTATGGAGCACCGTGCAATTGAACTGTATGATTTGCTAAAGAAACAAAACCGTTTGCTTACTATATGTTTAACTGTACCAACTAAGTACCAAGAAAGCCTGTACCAACTAAGCACCAAGTATTCTTGTAACCTACGACGTGATACCCGAGGGTTTGGGCGTACAACCAAATAAAATAAATAAAAATAAATAAAAAATACAATGTTTCCCTTGATCTTGGGGTAGGAATGAGCGCATAGACACAGTGCGGTGAGGGGCTAAAAGCAAGAGCAGCAGAGCACGAGATGCAGCTGTAGCAGGGAGGATGCACACAGAAGGCCCAGTCGACACACGAGCCCTGGGGCTCAGGTTTTGGGCAGCTTGCTTGCTTCAGCTTTACTCCAGAGCCCTCTGGGACTGTTTAGGAGTTCCAAAGTGTATTCAAGAAGGCTCATGTTCAGAAAATAAAGAGTGTGACTAAAGGCGGCGCGAGCATCATGCATCAAAGAGGCTCACGTGGAAAAACGTTTCGATCCTTCCTCATTTGGGGTGAGTGGGGACAGTGGCAGAGGTAGCTTTTGGTGTGGGACGCTGGGGGGAGGGGCAGACAATAGGGTGCCAGCGGGAGGCTGGGGGTGCACTGGCCACCAGGGAGGATCCCGGGGGTGGGCAGCTGCCTCCCCCGGCTCTGCGGCTGAGTGGGGGGAGATCCAATTATCTGCTACAGAGAAGAGCTTCTGATGTAACATGAGTCATTGTGAGTGAGTACAGAAGGAAGAAGCCCCCCCAGTAAATGCCCCCCCGCTCACAGTCAGCCTCATCCCACCTAGAGATTTTAGTTTTTCTCCATGTTTTCCTTGCTCCAAGTCTAGCTGTTATTTGCGAGTTCCATGCCTTTCTCTACCCCCAGGCATCTTGAGTTGGCACACACAGTTCTTTTCCCACTTGGCGCTGGAATTTCTCCTGATGCCAAGGAGAATCTTGGCCCGGGCAAGAAGATCTTTGCCATCCTATGTCCTGCTCATGTTAACAAAAGGCTCCTAGATGCGAACCCCCACCTCCCGGGGTCTCCTTGCCAGGTGCCGCCCAAAGCCCATTCTGGTGGCATTCTGCCAGGGGTTGAGGTAACGTTGTGGACCTCGGGCATCCTGCGTATTACCTAGGCCCTTGCCCTACTGTGTCTATTTCTCACCAGTCTGGGGGCCACCACCACCATGTGTTCTATCTATCCATCTATCTATCTATGTATCTATCTGAATTTTTCTATAGCGCCGCTACCCTTTAGGCCTCAGGGCGCTCTATAGCCCCCCCACCCCCTTGGAGGCAAGACACAACATGCTTCCAGAAAAGCTTGCATCAATGATAGGCAAATGCGATGACATCACTGGGCAGATGTCATGCCTTCCTTCCCTCATTTCCTACCTTCCATTTCATTTCACTTTGACACTACTCCAGGGAGTGAGGGTTCACAGCCCAGGGCTGTAGAGCATCTCACTGGCAGTCAAGGGGGACCATACACATGCACCTTCATGTCCATCCTGAACTGGGGTCGCCAACCTGGGGCTCGCTGATAATTTGGCCTGAGACTTTCTGGATCCCATCCCACATGGCCATTGATTATACTGACGAGGACTGAAGGGGGTTGAAGGTGAAAACATCTGGAGAGCTGCAGGTTGCCTCGCCCCGGGCTGGACTGCAAAGACTGCACAGCATGAGGCTAGCAGTCGCAGAGGAGAGTAGATGTGGTGCATTCTCAATAATCACCCATTTCAAGTGTTAAAGTGAAACACCTTTCAAGGGAGTTGTCTGATCTGCGCAGATTTAAACAACACCCCCATATTCCATGTCCTTATCGGTGGGAGTTGTTAAGGGCTGGGTGGTGTACGAGCTCCCCACACCCTAATGTAAACATTCCTTACCACAAATAATTGAAATTCAAATTCTTATCCAATCAGATGAATCTGATAAACTTAGCAAACTGTTTTGAAAATTGAAATAAAACAGGCGCAAATTTATGTTATGTTACCTGGCATTTATATAACACTCTATATATCAGTAGTATGACCTCAAAGCGGTGGTAGGTTGAATGCCCTCGGCGACTGATGTCCAGGTCAGTTAAGAGAGTAGGGTGTCGTAGGGTGCTTGGGTGCACCAGTTAAGTGTACAGCTGATGTAATTGCCTGTTAGTAGCTGCATCCTAGCATTAGGTGTGGTGGTATTGATATCGGTTCAATGTGTGCAGTCTGGCGGGTGGACACCAAGACTGGGTTCTGGCTGCCTTAGGCCTGTGAGATGCTTATGTGTGACGCTAGGCCGGTTTGTCGTGGGATATAGCTGCGTTATATTAGATTGATGAGGTGCTCATGGTATAGTGTTCATATGTGAGCAGCTAGGCCGAATTGATCGAGGGGTGTAGTTGCACTCTAATTTTGTGATGGTGTAGATAGTAAGCATAGTGATATGATATGATAGTTTATTTATACAGCACCCACACACAATGCGTTTCAAAGAGCCCCAAGACGGGAGGGAACAAGGGAAAACACAAAAACATTCCTAAGGTAATCCATGAAAATCAAGGGCAGGATAATGGCAATGATTTTTGCGAAGGCGGTCGCCATGGCAACAGTGGCCGCTGCTGATCTCTGGATTGCTCATGTGCACGAGGTGAAAATGTACCTAGAATTCCTGAAAGCATGAAAGGAAATACCCTGTAAACCGGGATTGATGGGGAGGCATGCACTTTTCACATTGTGCCTCTTTTGTAGGCGGAACTGCACCAGAAAGACCCGGGATAGATTCTGTAGCAATCCTCATCAGATTGTTAAATTACTAGATACATTCTCTAACGATCCTCAAAAGATTAATAAAATAACTGATAGATTATATAGCCACCCTCAACATATTGTTCAATTACTGTATTGATTATGCAGCAGTCATCAAAATGTTAATAAACTACTGGATAGATTTCGTAGCAATCCTCATCTGATTATTAAATTACTATATATATTCTGTAGCAATCCTCAAAGGATTAATAAACTACCGGATAGTGTATATAGCCACGGTGAAGGCATCATGAAGCAAGACATAGACAACATATTCAAAGTTAACTTACATGTCAAGATGGTTGAATGCTTAACTTTCCCTATTCTCAGGTGGGATTTACCTACCAAACGAAACTAAGGATAGTCTGAGTCAGTAAGTTCAATTTAAAAGTCTGTCTGTGTCCAAAACCTATACTTGCCCACACAACTAAAGCTAAACAATGTGTAGGGATGTCAACCACAAATCAAATCGTGTTCCAAAATAAAGTTCTTAGCGTCTTATAGCTCTTGGCCTGTTTTCCAGCTCCCCTTCCACAAGTTCAAGGCAGTTCCATAAAGTCTTGGGTTTCCTTCCCCAAGAAGACAACACCGTTCCAAAAAGGATATCTGGGTTCCCTTCCTAAGGCAACAACAAAGTTCATAATGTCTTAGGGTTCCCTTCCCCAAGACATCAGCTTGCCCAGCTTGCCAACGCATACTTAATTTCAGTCTTTTAACATTCAAAACCAGTTCCAGGTCAACTTTACACTCCTTCTGTTTCTTTGACAGTTTATACAGATTTCTATCTTCTGCGTCACCTAAGCAATCTCTTGCGTATATGGGGATTTGTTAACTGTATGTTTCTTTAACTTTCACAGATAGGGTATCCTCGGTCTAAGCGCAGTTGTCAGAGTACACGGTCCGCCCATTACAGGTCACGCAACCGGTAACCCCTGGCCCACACAGGTTCTTCTATCCTTGCACCTGTGTTCTGGTTCTCCTTCACTTTGCTTTCTCTTCACCTCTCTTTTGGATTTGCCACAACGTGTTTTCCTTTTTGCCAGTTTCTTGACTTTGCCACAATGTGGTCTTTCATACAGTTCATTCCGTGGTCTCCCTTTCCTTCACTGCATTACTTTCACACTCTTCCTTAATATTCATTACTTGTTTTTCTTTGTATTTCATCAGCTTTGTTTTTTGTCTTTCAAAATATTTAACGAGTGCTTCACACAAACTTGCCTTCCGTTCCTAAGTTTGTCAAAGCTTTCCTTTAGTTCGGTATTCAATAGTTTTTAGTTCATATTCTTTCACTTGCAGTTCAACTTGTTCGCATAGTTCACTACAACCCTTCACTTTGGGTTCACTTTCGCTTGCACCTCTCATTAAATTTATTCAGCAATTACCTTTGCCATGTGTAGCCCCCAGGAGCACCTAGGTACGACTGTTCCCTTTTGTTCACTGACTGGTCCCTGGCCGCACCTCCCGGTGGCTTCTTTCCTCTTTTTCTGCTCCGCACATAGGTCTCCATAGTATTGCGAGTCACAGTCGCACTATGCTATTCCCTCTGTGGGTTCCCGGCAGCTCCGCTCACCTCTCACGGACGCTGCTGGTATCTTGGAGCAACAAGGTCTTTTTCTTGCCCCACAGCTGCTGCTGTGGGCATCCGCCCAGGGATTTTCCAACCACTGCAACCCTCTCACGGGCTGATCCAGCCTTGGCGCAAGGTCTCTCCTATGAGTTTGCCGGCGTGCTGGCTTCCAGTCAGGACCCTTCTCGGAAGCCTTCTTCTCAACAGGATTTTTCCCCTCACAGGCCCGAAACACTCAGCCCAGCTTCTCTCCTGCTGGTCGCCCCCTCCTGATTGTCAGCCCCAACTTTTATACACCTGCAACCATTTAACAGGTTGCAGGTGTGAGTCCTCAAGTCCTGTTGCCTGACCATAATTTTTGGTGTTCTCTGCACATGGCTGACCCTCACAACAGTCTCCAGGCCTCTTCCTCATCTCAGTTCCAGAGTAGTGACATGACATTTTAGTGTGTACCACTCCTAGTCGCCTCTTCCTCGCCGCAGTACTATAATGGCATGAATAGTGAAGGGAAGTGATCGGCAGCAACCTATAAAGGCAGGGGGAGGGCAAGATTGGTTATCACAAGGAAAAGGGTGATACCATGTCTCACCAGCAGACATCCTCTCCCCAATTCCCAAGGAACCTCCAAACAGGTGATCCTCCCTCGCATCTCCACCCTCCAGGGTCAGGATCCAAAAGCGATGGCCTTTCCCTGGACACCTGAGAAGAGGATCCAAGGGGAGTAGGTGTGAGGATACCCTCAGGTTTCTCACACCACCCTCATCATATGCATCAATCCTCAGAACAGTAATAAACTACTTGACAGATTATGTAGCAATCCTCAAAATATTAATAAACTACCGGATAGATTATGTACCAAGCCTCACCAGATTGTTACATTACTGCATAGATTCTGTAGCAATCCAGAGATGATAAATACAATATTGGATAGATTCTGTGGCAATCTGCACCAGGATGTCACACATCGGCATTCATCCAATATGCAGTGCTTACAGGTACCGTTGTATCTGCAGCCGCTCCATAAAGTGAAACGGTGTGCGAGAGTTTCGGTTTGGCAGAAATGGAGGATGCCATGGAGACTGTCAACGAAGGCGTACCTTCCGTGTCATGTGACATGTCAGCCTTTCTCACCGGCTAGGCGTCCGGACAAGCCCTGCCCTCAAACTACAGCATAAATCCAGCATTCGTCTTTTCATCAGTGCGTCTAATTGTAGCGTTACTGTTTCCTGCATTTTGCTTGAATCCTGAACCTGCTACGTTTCACAGACTCCCTTCTGTCTAATCCATTGAAGCTCTATTTCTCCTGTCTCAGACCACTTCTAGGACTCCTTTGTCGTTCCTGCTTCCGGTTTTGCATTCATGGCCATCGAACTCGGATCGTTATTTGGACTGCGCTTTCCTCCTGATTCTGTCTCAATGTTTGTTCCTGGTTTCCGATCCCGAACTGCTATTGGACTGTGCTTTCCTCCTGATTCTATCTCAGTGTCCTTCCTGGTTTCCGATCCCGGACTGCTATTGGACTAAGCTTTCCTCATGATTCTGTCTCAGTGTTCCATCCTGGTTTCCGATCCCGGACTGCTATTGGACTGCGCTTTCCTCCTGATTCTGTGTCAGTGTTCCTTCCTGGTTTCTGATCCCGGACTGCTATTGGACTGTGCTTTCCTCCTGATTTCCTGATTGTGTCTGAGCGTTCCTTCCTGGCTTTTGACCACGGACCACTGCCAGACTCCGTTGCCTCATCCTGATATACCATAAGAGTTTTGTTTTCAGTGCCTGTTGCACCTTAATTAATTATCAGTAAAACGTTGATTACAATCAGCTATACACCACCTGACATTGGCTTGCTAACTCACCTTAAAAATATAGGAGAACTCTTTCTTGCTTGCTGCTGAACGTCCGTCTTCATCACCACAGCAAATTCGGTACTGGTTACTTTCCTGGACTTAATTGAACATCAACAATGCGTGCACTTATGAACGCTCTGCTGCCCAGTGCACCAAGCCGTTACAAGTGCGTCCCTCGTGCCGCCCGGGTTATTTATTCCTATACTAACATCATTCTTCTTTTTTATTTTCTCCCTCTGTTTATTCTGTTAATTACTCTTCCCTTTTTTCTACAACTCACACATTGGTGGTAAGAACAATTCCTTATATTGACTGGGGTGGTATGCCTAGGGGATTAGCAACTATAGGGGTTTATGGTATGTTTTGGTTTTCATTGTAGGTTCAGAATCCATATGCCCTAACAAGACAACTATTGAGGTATTACTACAGTCATAGTTGTTAGGGTTCTGTATTGTTCATTCCAGATTGGTGTTAATCAACTCTGTGTGCTTTCCGTGCAGCATTGGTTTTGCGGTGCGTGTGTTCCCCGCTCTTTTGAAGGATCAACTCCTCTGCCTGTCTATTGTTAGAACAGCAGAGGGGTGTATCGTAAAAAAGGGTTTCCCTCAAGTTGAGGAGGCCTGACTTTTTGGAGATCTCAGAGAAGTCAGGCTAACTGTCGAGTGCAAGAGGTTCTGCTCACTGGTTCCCCTCGCTGATCTCGGGACGTCTGTTCAATGCCCCCAGCAGATACGGCGTGGTGAGTAACACAGCATCTTAAATTACTGCATACATTCTGTAGCAATCCTCACAAGATTAATAGACAAGTGGCTGAATTAAATAGCAATCCTCAACACATTAGTAAAATACTTGATAGATTCGACAGCAATATTCCCCAGGAGGTCTGGGAGGTGGGGAGATCAGTGGGAGCTACGAGGAGTCATAGATGAGGAAATATTTGTTCATGGATGTCTAACCAGCTGAGTATCAGCGCTGATATTCTGATCATGACAAACATATCCAAAAAGCTGATATGGGTCTCCATGTGTTCACCTCATATATAGGAAGATGTATTGGTAAAACAGCATTTGCTGCTTCTCTCTCTGGTGGAATAGACTCCAGCGCACCCTGGTTGAGACCTCTTGGTTATCTAGTAGAAGCCACGCGCAGGGTGCATTGCACTGCGTTAATGCCTGCCCAGAAACACCTTCCACGATCATGCTATAGGCATTGGAGGGAATGTCCTTATCACGCCCTCCTTGAATATATATAGATATAATTTATTTTAAAGATGGATGGCTGGAAATCTGATTATCATAGCCTTATCGAGAGAAGGATCATTATCTAACAATAATGACCTGCCTGAATTGCTGAAAGGTCACTATCCCAAGTGTCCGAGGCTCTGCAAAGCTATTAGCACATTGTGGCAATAGAAATATAGGTTGCAGAGTCCTGGTGGTGAAGTAGAAAACAGTTATTTTAATAGTAAAGTAAATGGACGAAATGTCTTTATACCTTAATGTGGTTTAATGCTGTGGTATTTAGATTACATGGTTGTCTCTGTTAGATAAGCATTTCAACTGTAAGCTTGGCTGAACAGGAATGGTTGTAACATAGTCTTGCCAGGGGTGTAACGTAAATGTAAAGGGTTTCTCTGTATTGAAAAGAAAGCACTTGTCCATATTTTATCTTTCACTTTGGTGCAGTAAATTGGACGTTCTCTTTCACATTGAATGTGCAGTCAAAAGAATTTGTACTCAGAGGGATGGACTGGCTTGTTGTAAGGCACCCTGTTGGGGAATTCTATGGCTGTTTCTTAAAAGCAGGTAAATGCTCTTTGCTGTTTCTCCATCTACTTCTGAAAATAGAAGGATCATAATGCAGTCAATAACAGAACTTATTGACCACAATACAAGCACTGCGAGCAACAGTTATGGGGCTCAATCTTCCTCTTGTGATGGTTGCAGGTGATGTCCATAGGAGACCACATGTCTCCCACTTGAGTGCTTGCTATTGCTCCGTGCAAGTCTTCAGATATCTATTGTAATTCCAAACAGTCCTCTGACAAGTTTAGATGTCCTTCTGGAAGGGCTAGGAGGGAAGCTGCTAAGATATGTTACTGTAGCTTGTGTTACTGCTCCCAACTCCATCCTTTTCAAGGACGTTTGACCTGAGACGAATCCAGAATAGATGTATGCAGATCTGCCTGGCCCTTGGTGGTGCCACTGAGACCATGATGGATGCACTCCTTGGACATTTGTGGATGAGTACACTGAGCGTAGCACCTAGACTAAAATGTGGGGTGCGGGGGAGGGATAACACTTCAAATGTTGGGAATGGCGCTAACATCAGAGACTGTAGGGGAGCTACAAACTTACTTGTGTGGTGGGATCTAACTTCTTTACACAATCTGATGGGACTATTCTAGTGCAGCTTCAATGTTACAAGCAGTTAACTCTCTTCTTTCCTTCTTAAACCACACGCAAGAATGCACGTGCTAACAATGAGACTTTTTACATCAGTATTGCTGGGCCTTTGTTAGCAGAGCAGCTGCAGCCAATATTTATTGTCTGTGTCCTGTCCTGTCCAGCCATGGCTCTGTAGGTCAGCCAGATTAAGTTCACATAACCCAACATTTCTTTTGGGGGGGGGGTGGCTAAAGCGCGATCTGCCCAATGTCCGTTGCGCTACTGGGTAGACTCTTTACTTGCAGAGAAATTAGAAAAGTACAGAACTGGCCTGTAAGAAATTATTAATGGCAAATAAGCATAAGGAACTTCCCCAAGTAGGAGAGGCAAGGCTTAACCTCATGCTCGGACTGCCCTATAGGGCAATAGGGCAATGCCCCAACCGAAAATACAAAATGCCAGGATGGCCCAGTTTTGTTGGTCAAAGTGGGCCACTTTATTGGCCCATCTGGGCCAGTTTGATAAGTTATTTCACTATGTTTATCAAAAACCTCGCCCTTGGGTACTATGCAAACAGTCTGTCACAAAAGGACTGAATTGCCATGTGCAAGTGTGGGTCACTCTTTCATTGGTGCCTGAGACAATGTTATGCCCCATTCCCATCCTGCTTCAACCACTGATTCACCATCCAGTTGCTGCCACTTTATGCTGCCAGCTGTAGAATTGCACTCTTTGGTTGTGCCCACTGGTGGGTGTTGTAACATGAGCGACATGCTGTCGACCAATCCCAATTCCGGAGAATTTGAGCTGAACTCAAGGGAGACCTAGATCTTGTCTCTCGCTTCTCCTGAATATAGAAACATCTGGTTGTGCCATGGATGAAAATAGTACTTTTTTGGGGGGGTGGGGAGGAGATGGGAGCAAACCTTGAAAGGTCAATGGAAAGAGCCTCAGCTTGAGCCTGTTGATGTGGCAGAGCAATGCCTCTCCGGACCTGGAGCCCTGCATCCAGAGAACCTTTCTGGGCAGGTGCTCCCACCCGCACTTGAAGGAGTCTGCTGTATGCTGGGAAACCTACATATTATACTCCCAGATCCTTCATCGTTTCATCCTAACCACATCTCGAGACAGTACCGCACAGTCCTCAATTTATTGCAGGTGCTTTCAAGGTGTAAGCGGTTATGATACCCTGTAGCGACGCTGCAGTGCAGACTGACAGGAGGGCCGCCATCAGAACAAGCATGAATCTCCTTGAGCGAGGCCAAGCACCTTGTTCTGTTAAGAATTCTTATATAGCGCACGGTCGCCCAAAGGCATCATGGCGCTGGAGAGGAGGAGACGAAGCCCCGCAGAACGGCCGTCAACCATCAACCAGTGAGGTTAAAAGAGATGTGTTTTAAGAGCCTTCCTAAAGGCCAGGTGGTTAGACATATTTTTCAATGCAACAGGTAGCTTGTTCCATAGCTGTGCCGCAGCAATAGAAAATGCAAGGCCCCCAATCTGGGAACGACTGACGGGCAGTACGCAGAGAAAACCAGCTGACTCAGATCTCAAAGAACGCTTCGGAAAGTAGCGTGAACATTTGGTGCGAAGATACAACGCCCCCTGGTCATGCAGGGATCGATGCACAATACAGAGCGACTTAAATTCGATGCGTTGAGCAACTGGCAGCCAGTGCAAACGGCGCAGAACCGGAGAAATATGTGCACCATAGGGTGACCCTGTCGCCACCTGCGCTGAAAAGTTCAGAAGGCGTTGCAGTCGGCGTACCAGGCCCTTAGGCTGTGCAAGATACAAATAATTGCAATAGTCCAACCGCCTAGATACCAATGCAGCCACAACCAGTGGGCACAAGGGAAAAGGTATCACATGGAGAACATGTGTCAGAATTATCAGGTGGAAAAACCCAGTCTGACAGACCAATGATATCTGAGCATCCATAGACAAGGTAGCGGCCATCTTTACTCCCACATTTTTGACCTTTGCCTTAGGAACAGGTTGAGAACTCAAGGAAGAGGGCCAGAACGACGAGATCCAGAGTGAAGGGTCAGGGGGAGAACCCACCACCAGCACCTCCATCTTGTCCCCATGGAACTTCGGCCAATTTAGGACCATCCAATCCCCTACGGCTGCCAGGCACTGATGGAGGCACAATGACATCTCAGCTCGATCAAGATCTAAATGGACCAGGATCTGGGTGTCATCGGCATACCAATAGCACCTGACGACGAAGGAGTGGATGAGGCCCACTAAGCCCAGATGTAGATATTGAAGAGAATGGGGGACAAAGCAGAGCCTTGAGGCACACCACAAGTGAGGTGATATGAATTAGAGAAAAAAAGTGGAAAGCAGGAGAGATTGAGATCTGTCCGCCAGAAAAGAGGAGAACCAAGCTAATAGTTGACCGAATATACCGACTTGGGCCAGACGGGATAGACGGTAGGATGGTTGACCGTGTCAAAAGCAGCTGATAGGTCTAATAAAAACCAGGGCTCTGACACACCCTGCATCCACCAGCCTGGCCATGTCATCGTGGACGGTAACCAGGACACTCTCAGACTGGGCTGGGTCAAGACAACCAGATGGTTTGAGAAAAGAAGACAAAAAAGGAGAGACCAGTGATTCCAGAAGTTTCATAAGAGCAGGTAAGAGAGAAATAGGCTGGAAATTAGACGCCAAAGAGGAGTCTAGCAAAGGTTTTTTTAAGAGAGGGATAACCATCGCAGCTTTTAACTCTGGCGGAATAAACCTCGATTGACAGGAGACATTAACAGCATCTGTGATCACTCCTATGAGGTCAGATGAAATCTCCTTCAAGACACTTGTTTGTGCCCTCCCTGTCTCACACGTGCAAGAAAATAAAACAGACACTCCCCGGACAGGGAATAAGGCAAAAGAGAGCAGGCTGCGAGAGTTCAAGGAAAAGTTTATCTAGATCTCTGAGAGCGCTCTGACCAAGTTAATGTTACATCACATTATATAGGCACATTGTCATATCTAACATATGATGCTACGTTGGAACCGGATTGGTCAGCCAGGGTGGTGTCTTAGGTGTGGGCATCATCTCTTCCTCCTGGTTGGTTGCTTGGTTGGCGGGAGGATGGACGTCAGATATCTGTGCTGCGGATGGGTGAAGGTTAGGTCGCCGTGAAGCAGGGTGGCCACTATCTAAGCTAATGAACACATTCTAAATAATGCATGTACTAAATAATGGTTGATCAAAAGACCCTCAGTAGTTTATCATGTCATTCTACAAATCACACAGGTGTCTATATCATCTATAACATTTGGGTTATACAGGTCACATGTTTAAGGGTCTTGACCACTATAATACTCTCATTGAACTGTGGGGTTAGTCTCACAAGAATCTCAGGTATGTGGCATCTGTTAGTATTAGGCATGATATACTGCAGCAGGGGTCTAATGTTAGTTGGGGGTCTGTTGGGTGGGCCTCATGGCATGGTCAGCGGTCTGGCACGTGAAAGGAATATCTTGCAGGGACACAGCGTCAGAATGGCAGTAAGTTTCCATTGGCGAGGGTGCGGGGGCAAGGACACATTTGTGGAGATGAACAAGCTATGTGCTTAGTTCATGCTGGTTCACATGCAGGACAGTGATCTCAGAGGAAGACTGATGTGATACATGTATTGGTTGTTGCAAATACCTCCGGCTTCAGCGTGAGAATGGAGCCGCAGAGTTTTCCAGTCAGAGTGGGAACAAGGGTGGGGGCTGTGTGCTCTGAGCCTGGCTGCTGTGGGGAAAGGGAGAGAAGCATTTCGTACTATCGCAGTGAGGACTGGTCACCAAGATGGAGTCGAAAAGGGGGTACAAAAAATGGATGCCCTGTGTCCTGCTCAGTGGTCCCATCTACGCGAATGTAACCCAAAGTTAACATCGCATAAGGGCAGAGGGCGAACCCACTACTGGAGGTACTCGGTCCAAGCTTTGTACTGAGAAGTGAAGGCAGAGAGGGGCCTGCTGGCCCCTCGCTCCCACACATTCCCCCCTTTCGTTACATCTAAAGTAACAAATATTTTATTTTTTATTCTTTTCATTCTCCCTTCGGTAGTACTCAGCCTCTGCGACTGCTTCGTCCCACGCGGGGGTGCCTTTTATTGGCATCTATGCCCTGCACACACTTCTTAGGCTATTCCCTCTTCTGGCATATTCGTCTGGTGTACACATTAAGTAGATCCCACCATCTCCATCTAAGTCCACCCATACCTCTCTGTACCCTTGCAGCTCCATTGGTTCCTTTATTGTTGTGTGGTGTAAATTATCAACTCTGTCCCCATATTGCCTGTAAATGGCTGTCATCCTGTATTGCGGTGTGGTGTATTCCCCTGTTTGTATTTGTGCATCTATCATGGTAGCTACCGTTCTCGGTCGGCCCATTGTTACCATCATCATAGCTGGGGGTAGGCATGCTTTTTTCACAACACTGGAGTCCCAGTTGGCACACACAGAAGAATAGGAGCACAAAGACGATGATGGGGATGAGTATTTTCATTGCCACGTTTACCCATGATGGTATCCAGCTGAACAGATTGTCGAACCATGTGCTTTCCTCTGTGCCTCCTTCTGTTCTCATCCTCTCTCCTAGATTGTGTACTGCTGTTATCACATGTGAGAGTGTCCCGTTATCAGCATCTTCAGTTGGCTCGAACGTGCAACACGCCCCCCCAATTTTTCGGCAAACACCACCGTCCATCGCCGTGAGGAGATCTAGGACATATCTGTTTTGCATTGTCATTAGGTGCAGTGCGCGGAGCTCTATTTCTATAATGTTGAACCCTTCTTCTGTGTCGTTAGCCCATTGGATGAGCTCCCAGCGCACTATCTGCAACCATTTGGCGTTTGTTCGTGCTTGCAGTCCCGGGACAAGGAGTGATGCAAAAAATATCTCTGCTGATGAAAAGAGCTTGTACTTTTGTGGGATCTCAGCAAGGATTTTTTATGATTCGGGTGAGATGTAATTGGAGGATCTTTTCCTTCGTGTTAGTTTTTTCTTCAGTTCATATTCTGACAATAGTTCATAAATTCGAGCTTCTGTTATAATTTGTTGGGGCGCTGTCGATGGTTCAGCCGATTGCCCTGCTGCCGATATGCCAGCCGATTCTCCCGTTGTCCCTTGGATATGGCTTTCAGGTATTACCATCAGGGCTGTGTGGAGGGTGGCCAAGGCACATGTACCTTTCCATGCTGTTGGGAGGTGTAGATAGGCTTCTTTGCCGCAAATCCAGTACATGTCTATGAGTGCAGCGGTGCCTTTCTTCATGTCAGGTATGATTACCGTCTTGTTGCATTTCTTTGTTTCCCCCATGTTCACTCTTCCTTCCCCATGGAAACACAGTTCATGTGCTACTTCTTTCTGTATTTTGATAGGTTTTTCCAACCCTGTGTCCCACGTTAGCTTTGTGACATGTTGCGACCAGATGGAGCCACATACATCCTTTATCCATTGGAAGGTGTCATTGGATAGCCCTCGGAGTGCTTCTGCTTTGCATTCGATAGTTTCCTCGTGCCATCTATTTTCTGCATATCTCGTCCCTTTGATGACAGGAAATGGTTCCTTAAGGCAAATTACTCCTTGGCGTCTGCTTGTGCATGTTCTCTCATCTTCCAGTTTTTCCATTGTGACGGTGCACGCTTGGAAGGTGCTTTTTATCCTGCACAAAACCAAATGAATCAAACACTGGGCCTCCGACAAGGGCACTTCCTTTGGCATTAACATTTTTGGTGTGCCTGATGCATGTGGTATGAGCGACCAAACATAACAGCTCTCATTTGTCGCCTGCTTTGCCATGGCACTCATGTCCGAATACCACTTGTTTGATTGATCTGGGTGGCGGGGGTCTTCTATCTCATCCAACCCCAGGTCATGATAAATGTCATGTCTTTTCCCTTCTGCCCCCCTCTTCTTCTTCCTTCTCCCTCCCTCCTTGTGGCTCTTCACTGTTTGGTAGTGTATTGGGAACATACCTGCCCAAGCCGTGTCATTGCCGTTAAATATGTCATCATGTGTGTATTCATTAGTCGCAGCAGCGTAATCTGAGGTAGGCTCTACTGTTATTTGTGCATGCGAGCTTGTGTTATCTATGTTGCTTGGCCAATAGTAGTCGCCATCGTATATATTCAATTCATAATCATTACTTATATTTATACTGGGATGTAACAAGGACACACTTGTTGGATCGGCGGCAGAGTGTCCTGAAGGTTTCATTGCATTTGTATCATTAGCATCAATGTCATATGTTTCTTTCCACATCGTCTTTACCCCAGTCCATATCAAGTGCGACCCTTCTCGTATCAAGTTAGCCCCGCTCCCCCTCTTGTGCATGTCATTAACCAAAGATAGAAGGGTGTAGTACCAGGCCATAAAAAACAACATTACTGACAACAAAACTGCAGAACATTTCAAAACACATTCAACATTGCTGAACCTATTAGCCCTAATGGCGTCCCTATTGCTATCTAACATAATGGTGTTTTCGGTGATTGCACTGCGTTGGTCCATTTGCCACCTGGAGGGGCGATACAAAGTAGTTAAGTCACCAGAATAAATACAGTTGTATATCTACATATTTACTTTTTCATTTTTTACTCCTTTCTGCTATTCACTTTGTTCATTGTAATCTTAATTATGTCCTTTGCTTTAAGCATTTCATGTCACTATTGAGAGAGGGATAGTGGTTAAAAGAAGGTGGAAGGAGAAAAATGACATGGACATAGTTCATTTTAACCAGAGGGCGTGTCGTCACTTTCACCCTTTACATGTTCTATTTACTTAAATCACATTATCATTGTGTCTGAACCTCATCCTCGGTGCCGCTTGCACATTCCTGTTCAGTCTGAGGGAGTGCATTATCGCGTGCCCTTCTCACATCTGAGAGGTGCACCCAATATTTCAGTCCCTTAACTTTAACTGTGATGGGCGTACTATAAATGACCTCGTAGGGGCCATGGAACCTTGGTGAATTTCACCTCCTCACAAAGCCTCTAATGTAGATTTGTGCTCCTGGCATCAGTGGCCCATTTGGGCTGTCTGCAGCTGGCATGGTAGTATCAGTCGCTGCATTCTCAGTAAATGGTGGTGCAATTTGTCGCGCTATGCTGCGTACTACGCGCGTCAGATGGGTCAGGTATTCCTTAAATTCCTCCCCCAGCACTGTGGCAGCTCTGTGCGTGTCTGATGCTCTCCTAATCAGGGAGAGTGGTGTGTGTATTCGCCTCCCAGTCACAATCTCATGGGGGCTCAGATGGTGGTCCTTGCATGGTTGCGTTCTGAGTTGAAAAAGTGCTAGGGGTAGCAATACACCCAATTCTTTTTCAGCGTATTACACAATTTTGATAGTTTACTCTTTAGTAATCCGTTGATCTTTTCCACCATCCCATTCGCCATCGGATGATAAATGGAACACAGTTTGTGTTTCACCCCCAAGAGTGACGTCACTTCCTTAAAAAGGTCATTCACAAAGTGTGTGCCGTTGTCTGATCTTATCACATCACATATTCCCCAATGAGAAAAGACCTCTTGCATCAGGAACTTTGCCGCACACCTCGCATCTGCGTGAGGACAGGGACCTGCTTCCACCCACCTTGAAAAGGGACATACCACTACAATTAAATACCTTGCTCCGTTACATCGCTCTCCCATGTCAGCGTAATCTATGTGTAGTTCTCTAAATGGTCCAACTGGTAGTGGCAGGGTGCCACGCAGTGTTCTCAATGTCATTCCTGAATTGTGTGTTTGGCATGTTGTGCATTCTGCTACAAATTTTGACAAATGTTCCTGTAAATTGAGGAGAAACCAATGCTCCTGGATGTCTGCGGCAATATGTTGTTTTGCTACATGGGCTGGGAAGTGCAGCTGTTGGAATGCTACCTCTAGCAATTCTACTGGCATCACTACCATTCCTGTTGTCTCCTGTCTCCAAATTAGGTTTGTGGCTGATTGTTTGCACCCCCCTTTGCTCCACAACTCTTGCTCCTCCTGTGGTGCTCTCCTTTGTAGTTCTATTATCTGCGCTATTGGTGTGTTACTGTACGCCTCTTCCAGTGGCTCTGTAATCACTGATTTTACAATGCACTCCACTGTTGGTGTTGTATTGAAATACGAGGCCTCCTTCGCTGCTGCGTCGGCTGCCGCGTTTCCCAATGAGACTGAATCTGTGTTGTTGGTATGGGCTTGGCATTTCACCACTGCCACTACCGATGGTTCTGCTAATGCATCTATCAGTTCAGTCAATAGTGCGGTGTGCTGTACTGGTGAGCCATCCGCTCTTCTGAACCCCCTCCTACGTCAGCGGGATAGGCCTGAATGGACTGTGGTTGTTGCGTATGCTGAGTCTGAGTATATTGTTACTGTGCATCCTTTGGCTGTATGCAGTGCCTCAATCAATGCAGTTAGTTCTGCTACTTGTGTGGAGTAATGGGACGGGAGGCGCTTCTGGACAATTTTTTCATAGCCATCTTCCTCCATGCGTACTACGGCCATTCCTACATGCATCTCCCCCGTTTCAGGGTTTATGGATGCCTACCCATCTATGAAATATATCTCTCCTTCTTTCAGGGTGTTTTCGCTCGCTTTGGGAATGTCATCGCCCTCCCCTTCATAGGGGGCACAGTCATGTTCTTGAATTTCCTCTGTGGTGCATGGTTCTGTAATAAATGTTGCTGGTTTTAGTGTTTTGCGCCTGACAACGTGTACGTTGGGGCTTGAAATTATTATCTCATATGCTGTTGCTCTCTGTGTTGTTAATGTTGATTTTGACCTCTCAGGAATTGCAAATAAGGAGTGTTCTGCATATAGCATTACTGAACATCCCATCACGATTGTGGCACTTTCTTTCAATGGTGAAAGCTGCTGCAGCGAGGGACTGTTCGCACGCGAAGTGTCCTTGCATCACTGCATCTAATGTTCCGCTGTAATAGGCCAATGGTTTGTGTCCTAATGATGTTTTCTGTGTGAGCACTGCTGTCATCAGTGTTCCATTGCAGTGTGAAAATAAGAAGAATTCCCTCTCATAATCTGGGTTCGCGAGTACTGGTGCATCTGCAATGAGGTCTTTTAATCTAAAGTACTGTGCCATCATGTCATGTGTCCATTTTATTGGGGCCCTACTCTTCTGTGCTTCTTTCAATGCTTGTAGCAATGGGCGTGTGTATGCTGCGTAATCAAGGATCCATGCTCTGCAATAATTACATATACCGAGGAATTTTTGCATTTCTTTAACTGTTTTAGGTATGATCATGTTGCGTATGGCAGCTGCCCTGTCTGGGAGTATCTCTTTCCCATCTTTTGATATTAGCTGTCCGAGGTATACAACGTCAGCCAGGCAGTATTGCAATTTTCCTTTGTCCACTTTATACCCCTTGGTAGCCAACACATTTAATAGTGTTATAGAGTCTTCTTTGCACTTTTCTTCTGTGGGGCTGCAGACGAGTAAATCGTCTACGTATTGTATAATGGTGCTCTCTGCATCTATGTTTTCAATATCTTCACGCACTACTCTGTTGAAAATGCTGGGGCTTTCGCAATACCTGTGTGGGAGTCTGCGATGTTCATACCTGTTGTTTCCTAGTGTGAATGCTGTCAGGTACTGCGAGCATGGGTCAAGTGGTATGGAGAAGAAAGCATTCTTCAAATCCACCACAGTAAAACATGTAGATTCTTTGGGTATGCTGCACAGTATTGATGCCGGGTTAGGCACTAATGGGGACTCTTTTTGGATGACGTCATTGAGTGGGCAGAGATCTTGGATCATTCCTCACGCCCCTCCCTTTGCTTTTTTGATCGGGAAGATAGCCGTGTTACAGGGGGAGTTTGATGGCACTATAATACCTTGTTTTAGGAGTGCATTTATTGTTTCCCTAATCCCTTCTTCTGCTTCTCTGGATATGGGGTATTGTTTCACTAGTAGTGGTATGGCACCTGGTTTTAGTTTTATCTTTATTGGTGTCACCTCATGGAGTAATCCTACATCGTGGGGGGCCTGTAGTCCAAATTTCAGGCGTCACCTTGGCCATGTCTTCCTCAAATATTGTCGGCGGGGCATTAATGCTAGCCATAAGTGGGTTGTGTACCTCTCTGTACTGAATCATGATGTCACATGGTATGCTTATTTCCATTATTATCTCTCTGTCATCTTCGTTATCAGTGAATAATTCCTCATCAATTATGTCTCTTAGCATTATGTTGGGGTCTATGCAGAACACAGTTCTCCACTCACACCCATGCGCGTCCAATCCTATGACCACAATGCGTTTGCTTGATACCTGAAATGCCTCGATGTCTATGGACATGATCGTGCCTGGCACAACATCTGTGTGTGCAATTGGGCGGAATATAAAATCTGATGGTGTTCTCCTTTCCTTTCTCGCTATCTCTGGTACCACTCAGGCTAACACTTTGATGCCATAAATAAATATGTCTATGTCAATGGGTATTCCTCGCCCCACAACTTCATTCATCACTGTGCTAATTATCAACATTGCTCGTACTGGGCATACTCCTGGGGTGGAGCACACTAGTCCCCGCTCAGTAAACGAAATGGTCATGTTCAATTTACTTAGCAAATCTCTGCCCAGTAAATTGATTGGCGCGTCTTCGTGGTACAGTAAGGGTGCGCGCACAGTTTTTCCCCCTAACGTTATATCAAGATCTTTAGTGTAAGGAACTTTTAAAATAGCCCCAGAGAACCCCTGCGTTTCCAAATTCCTGCCTGATAGCGGAAACCGCCCTTCCATAAGACATGATTTTTCTGCTCCCGAGTCTACCATGAAGATAAACTGCTTGTTTCCTATCTCTGTCCCCACTAGTGGTTCCTCTTGTGCACTTAGGGTGGTGGATAGGACTGGACACGCAAGTGTTCCCTATGGGCTGTCCTAATCTGCATACCTTTCTTGCCCTGGTACTGAAAAGACATTGTCTCAAACCACTGTCACGCCGCGGAATGGCGCAGGTGCCCCATTTGCAGCCGCTGCGAAACAGTTACTATTTGCAATGCCTACAGCGTTTTGTCTCGCCATGGGTTGCTGTGTGCTGTGATGCGGTTGTGGGGGTTGCTGTATTTGCTGCATTTGGGGTTTGTTATAGCACTGGTCTTGTTGTCTTCCCCCTCCCATTGGTAACCCATAGGGGCTACCCGGGTGTGGGCATCCCCATCCTTTTTCATTTTCTATGGGCTGCTGCCCTTGGAAATACCCTGAAGGCCGCATTCTGCAATCCCTCGAATAATGTCCCCATCTCCCACAGTTCCAGCAAGACCCTTGCGGTCCTCCTCTCATCCCCTGCCCACCAAATCCTCTATTCCCCATACCCCAAATCCTCCTCTCTGGCCATGGTACCCACCTCTTCCTCTTGCCGGTCTTTCTTGCCACTGTGGTCCACTGTATGAATCCTCTCCGTTCCACGGTCCTTGTTCTCCTGCCATCCGCAACGCTGTTTTTGTCATTGGCCTACTTCCCGCTCCTTCATCCCCCTCGTTTTCTCTATCTGCGGCTACGCTGGCGTTTACGGCGGCGACCTTCACCAATTTGTTCGGCACCAGTTTCGCTTCGTCTGCCAGCCTTTTCTGTGCTATCTCCTTTTCCCTCTCTTTGATCCTCCTGCAGTGGTGTACAATTATACTCTGAATCTCAGACCAACCCTTGGCTTCTATCCCAGCTATGTTATCCAAGGCCTTCTGTACCTCCTTCGGGAGCCCCTTTTTGATGATAAAATAGAACAAGGCGGTGGACTGATTCCACGCCGTACCTGTTTCGCTTCTCCACAAATCTTGCACCCGTAGTATGAATTGCGTAGGATCCTCGTTTTCTTCCATTGTACACTGCATCACTAAATGTAAATCTGGAATGTCTGGAAACGTATGCCGCAATGCGTCCCATACTTGCGCTCAAACGTTGTTGAATGGTGATCCATCGTGGCGGTCACAACTCATCGTTACTCCTGGGAATCCTGCCATTTCCCATACTGCGTCTGCCTGATCGCCCACTGCCGATACTAACAAACTTTTTACGTCGCCTATGGCTGATGGCACCCCTGCCATGTGTTTTTCGAATGCGTGTATCCATTTCCCAGCTCCTCCCGATAGTGGGGGGAGAACTTTCAACAAGTTATTTTTATCCATTTGGGCCCATGGAATGTAGTGCGGCCTACCTGCCCCCTTGTTTATCAACGGCATCTGTAACTTATGTTTCTTTCCTGTTTTACTTACCGTCCCTTTCTTTACCTTACTTACCAACATATTCCCTGTTCGCTGTCTTAATCTACCCTGCCATCGTGGGGGTGATCGCGGATCCATGTCATCGAAATGATGCGGCAGTGGGGACCCTACGGCCGCCACTCCTTCTTCATATTCATCTAGATCACTCCACACCTTTTCTATCTCTGTTTCTTGTTTGTAATTCTCCTCCTGTCCTTCCCCTTGCTGACTTTCTGGGGTGGATGGACGTATAATCCTTCCGGGTTTGTCATTTAGATGAAACAGGAACTCCCCTGATTGCCATTCTTTTTCTCACCCTTTTGGTATGTGTGTCCCCTGTGATGATATCAATCGCGAAGGCTCTGACATTGCTGGCGCCATCTACCCTGCTGTGTTTATTGAAGGTGTGGGATCTGCCGTAGACAATGGTGGTATCTCCCCTCCCCCCGGCAGCATTTGTCCTCTGTCGCACAATGCTCTCACACCGTGTTATTTCCATCTGCGCATGTGCTAGCTGGCGGTCTAACTCTCCGGTTAGGTGTGCTAAGTTCACGGGGGGTGCAAGTTGTCGGGCCATACAAACCTTCTTTATCATAGGACGGTGGTGCTGTAGCTACCGCTCCGTTTGAGGGTGTGGGGGTGAGACATGCCGGTACGTATAGAGGCTCGCTGTACCCTATTGCTGGTCTTGACATTAAGGGATATATTTTAGTTGTGTCACCTTCAGCTGTAGTGGTTGTGCACTCGCCCTTTGGCGTTTCGCTTGCCTCTTCCTGCGTTTTCGGCTTTTCACTCGTTCTTTCTTTACCTACCTCTGCTGTGGGTGTAACTTCCTCGAACATTCACCACAGGTCCAGTACTTCTCTGCTATTTTGTAACTGTTTCCCCTTATATCTTGCTAGCAAGTGCGTAGACACTAAATCTAACACTCTCTTATCAAATGACCCTCCTTCTGGCCAAATTGGCGTTACACTGTCTCCTTTTATCTCTGTCAACCATTGATCGTGGTACTTTTGTATCTTTTCACTGTCTAATGGAAGGTGTTGACAAATATGGGCAAGCAGTGTTATTACCCCCATGATGATGGTTCTCCTTGTTCCTGTGTGTATGGTTGAATCTCAGTCTACTTCTAATCACCCCTCCACCCACTCGTCCTTCCTTCTAGATCAACAATATATTACGGGTCTTTCAATTACTGATAGTTTCTTCGTGCACATATATCTATCAACACATGTCAGTATGCAATGTCACTAATGTGATTATTGCCTTTCCAAATTCAACAGTTTACTTTTGCATGTATACAATTCTATCAACAAATGAATTGCAATACCTTGATATTCTTGAAAACAAATAGACAGAACATGAAAAACATATAACATATATCATGCACATGCACTACCTGCGCGCTTTTATTTCCCCTTTGTTCCCATTACCACTCTATCCCCATTTCACCTATTCTCCTCATTCACTCCCCACCTCTTAAACCTTCCTACTCGTTCCCAAGAATTTTCCCTTACATGGAAAAAGAATATTCTAAATAACTACTCCGAGTCTACTCAATATACGAGACTCCTACTTTTTTCTCTTTATCTTCATTTATTTATTCTGCACTGGACGAGACAATTCTACGCGGCGCCGCATTCTACCCCATTCGGGCTAGGATACCTCTCCTCTTCTTCTCTTCACTTCTCACAAAACCTAATGGCCATATAAAGGACAGATCAGAAAAGCCTCATCATCACTCACACAGGCCCTATTCTTCCCTATAATCCATTACCACCTGTTCCCCTGTTCCCTCCTACTTCCCCTACCTTTCCTTGGTAACCTTCGCAACTGGCACTCACGTGTTCAGTCAGGTGATCCGAGGGTCACCGTTTGCGGTCCGACCCCAGTTGGGTCCACACCCCAAACGAGCCGTGGCCCGCCTCGGCGAGCAGCTTTTCAGTCGGGTATTCGTCAACCGGCGAACCCTTGACCCTTCTTCGTAGTGCGCACAGGCTGGTCGGCCGCGGAGGCGATGGTTTTGCTGGGGGGTGTCCCGGATCTCGCCACACAGTGCGGGCCTCGAGGCACCTCTCCAAATCACGTTGCAGGGGGTCACCAAATGTTTGTGCCCTCCCTGTTTCACACGTGCAAGAAAATAAAACAGACACTCCCCGGACAGGGAATAAGGCAAAAGAGATCAGGCTGCGAGAGTTCAAGGAAAAGTTTATCTAGATCTCTGAGAGCGCTCTGACCAAGTTAATATTACATAACATTATATAGGCACATTGTCATATCTAACATATGATGCTACGTTGGACCCGGATTGGTCAGCCAGGGTGGTGTCTTAGGTGTGGGCATCATCTCTTCCTCCTGGTTGGTTGCTTGGTTGGCGGGAGGATGGACGTCAGATATCTGTGCTCCGGATGGGTGAAGGTCAGGTCGCCGTGTAGCAGGGTGGCCACTATCTAACTCATGAATACATTCTAAATAATGCATGCACTATATAATGGTTGTTCAAAAGACCCTCAGTAGTTTATCACGTCATTATACAAATCACACAGGTGTCTATATCATCTATAACATTTGGGTTATACAGGTCACAGGTTTAAGGGTCTTGACCACTATAATATTCTCATTGAACTGTGGGGTTAGTCTCACAAGAATCTCAGGTATGTGGCATTTGTTAGTATTAGGCACGATATACTGCAGCAGGGGTCTAATGTTAGTTGGGGGTCTGTTGGGTGGGCCTCATGGCATGGTCAGCGGTCTGGCACATGAAAGGAATATCTTGCAGGAACACAGGGTCAGATTGGCAGTAAGTTTCCATTGGCGAGGGTGCGGGGGCAAGGACACGTTTGTGGAGATGAACGAGCTATGTGCTTAGTTCATGCTGGTTCACATGCAGGACAGTGATCTCAGAGGAAGACTGATGTGATACATTTATTAGTTGTTGCAAATACCTTCGGCCTCAGCGTGAGAATGGAGCCGCAGAGTTTTCCAGTCAGAGTGGGAACGAGGGTGGAGGCTGTGTGCTCTGAGCCTGGCTGCTGCGGGGAAAGGGAGAGAAGCATTTCGTACTATCGCAGTGAGGCCTGGTCACCAAGATGGAGTTGAAAAGGGGGTACAAAAAATGGATGCCCTGTGTCCTGCTCATTGGTCCCATCTACACAAATGTAACCCAAAGTTAACATCGCATAAGGGCAAGGGGCGAACCCACTACTGGAGGCACTTGGTCCAAGCTTTGTACTGAGAAGTGAAAGCAAAGAGGGGCCTGCTGGCCCCTCGCTCCCACACACTCTCAATGGCACCACATCGGAAGGTGCACAAGATGTAATCTATTGGAGGGCCTTATAAATCGACTCTTCAGAGAAGAGTGGAAAGGAGGACCAACCTGGTCCTGTAGTGTCCATGGCAGAGAGATTATTGTCCGAAATCGGAGTACTGGCAACTAGTACATTGTTCACAGAGATATTTGCATTAATAGTCTCGATCTTTCTAATAAAAATCTGAGATAGAGAACCGCACAACTCCTGGGTCGGCTTAACAGTGTGTGTGCAATTTACTGAGGAAAATAGAGATTTCACCACTGAAAATAGGACCTTAGTCTGACATAACACGGTTTCGATTTTCTGGGCAAAGTAAGATTTTTTTGCTGCGAGAATAGCAATTGAGTAGGACGTAGAGGTAGCTTTATACAGGGTCTTGAGATGTGGGTCATGATCACTACGCCATTTGCGTTCCACTTGTCTGAGTTTCAATCTTGCCGACCTCAGCTGCTCTGTAAACCACAGTGCCGAAGGAAGCCTCCAAATTTGAGTAAGCCGAAGCGGAGCAATTTCATCAGCTGCTGCTAAAAATGAAGCCAACAGAAGCAACAAAGCGGGAACCCGTAGCAGCCGCACATTCAGTTTGAATAGACGATACCAAGGTTTGTACATTAACCGAGCGCCAGGCCCGTTGCCAAACTTTAGCTGGTGAGATCTTCGGCTGTCCTAGCACTGGCAGCAGTGTACAGGTCACTAAGTAGTGGTCTGTCCACAAAATGGGCTAAACTGATTGAAATGCAGGTAGGATTTTATTGGCCAGTACTAAATCAAGAGTGTTCCCCATATTATGAGTAGGCCCTTCCACATGTTCATGGAAATCTAAATCCATAAGGCTAGTAAAAAAAAACGTTAAGAGCTGGGGCTCTGGGAAGATAAAATGTCAGGTTTAAATCACCCAGCACAATCAAATGCTTGTGTTTGATGTGAAGATCAGCTATGAGATCAACTAGAGATTCAAGTAGCCCGGCATACAATCGAGGGGGGCAATAGATCAAAAGAAAATGGCAGGAAAATGTGACAGAGATCAAACATCTCAACAGCAGGGCCTCAACAGAGGGGAGATGAGGACAACATAGTTGAGTCAGGACAAAATCTGGTTTGAAGATGGCAGCCACCCCACCACCGCGTTGGGGAGCAGGACGATCCAGATCAATAATCTTGTAGCAGTCGGGTATGGCCTGAATAAGAGTAGTGGCCGAGGTTTCCTGCAGCCAGGTGTCAGTAAGGAATAGTATAGCAGGCCGGCAATGATGCAGCAGACAGTTAACTTCTGCTGCATGCGCCGGAAGAGATCTGGCATTTTCCAGTAATAATGAATGCGTCTCAATGATGGGATCAGCAATCAGCTGATGTTGCACACCTCCTCGTGTGTCGCTGACAGACTCATCTACCCATCCAAAAGGGAGCATTGTGCTCAGAGGGGCCAGAGACAAAAGTCTTTCCCTGGGATAGGATATCAAACAGCACTCCACGCCCGTAGCACAGACGGGCACAGACGGGTTTGCCTTAAGCACGCCTTTGCCGTGATGATAGCGTGCCCGCTGCCCCTGCCCACTGCACGGGTGACCACTACAGCACATATATGCCGATACATAGAGGGGAGTGAGCAGAAGCCTTCCCCTTTGCAGAAAAAGAAAGAGGACTGAACGCAAATGTGACGTCCTAGTTAGCAAAATCACAAAGTAATGCTAAAATCAGTAGTCCATAGACATTATGAATTAAAACATTAGCAGCATAAGGGGGTCACACAGAGTGGCTTTATAATGGCATGCTCCAGCAGAGCAGCCTCACCTCTCGGATGCGCGGCGACCACGACGGCACTTATATACTGTTACACAGATGGGAGGGAGCAGAAGCCCACCCCTTTGCATAAAAAGACAGAGGACTGACCGGAAATGCAGCATCCTAGTTAGCAAAATCACAAAGTAGTGGTAAAATCAGTAGTCCTTCCCATGGGTGGCTGCAGATGAATGGCCACTGAGTCAATTCTTGCTCTGAAATAGGATGTTTGTCCATAAATAAAGTTGACTTTGTGCTTTCCAGTGAAAATTAAGATGGTTAAATGGTTACAAGCAAAACCTTTGTTACTTCTTTCAACAAACATCTTCTGACCACTTAGCAAGCCAGTAATGTAGCTCCGTGGACTTCCTGCTGAGATTTGAGTGGGATGTGCAGGTAGTGGGCGATCTCAGTCTTTCAGCCTTCTAGGGTTTTTTCAGGAGCACCGATTTCTATTGGGTAGAAACAACTGTATGCAACATGGTCTGTATAAAGTGCGCCATAAATAACCTGTCTGAACCCTAAATCATCCAGTTAGGGATAAATGGGAAATCCCTTGGTGCGTGAATCACCATTCATTCTAGGCACTTGGAAAAACCATTTATAGGGAAGAGGGGAAAACCTTGAAATGCTAGTGGTCTTCCCTTACCATTCAACCTGGAGAGTGCCTATGACTACCTCTGGCATGCATGTGAAAAATAGCTCAAAGTGGCTTTGTGCACACCATTCTGAATCATTGCTGCTACAAAGCGTCGTGTATCTGAAGAGAGGGATCTAAAAATAGCCCTTGTTACACCCATCCTGCTCTCAGCCTGTCGACAGAGAAAAGAGAGATGTACATCGCTCATAGCCCCCTCCTCTCCTTCATCATTGTATCATAGGTGTGAGAGACGTTATTCACTCAGACGGCCATTCAGACCATACCCAGATGATTTTACAAAAGAGACTAGCCTGCTATCAATAGAGACAAGTTGACTGACAGCCACTCAAGGAGCAGATGACGTCATGACTGACCTCCTGGCATAGATGCTTTAGACATGAAGTACATATGCATCCATGCATGAAGTTCCGCAGACATTTCAGTTCATTGAAGATAGACACGAAGGATATGCTTATGACTCACATCGTTAGAGGACTGACACACACATATATTCTTTTACTGAGCATGAAACCGCAAGACGCATGAGAATACATATGAACAACTTGCTGACTCTTAAAGCAGTTAACATGAACAGCCATGAAAATTAAGATGGAAGCCACAGGTACATTGGAATGAATGAGAGAATCTTCAAGAGTTTGAGACGTAGAGAAAGCCGACAGGCTGTACCAGTTGAGGCTGGCAGGACAGACTTCCAATGCAATCACTGTTCACAGACAGTCAAGGACACAAAGCAGAGGAACGTTCCCAGATAAACAGAGGGATGGGGCACCTGCAAGAAAACCAAGCTAAAATCCTCAGAATTACAGGGAACGAGACTCCCTTTCATGTTCCCTACACATGTGACTTGCACCTTCCAGGCAGTGCCTATTCATTCAGGCTAGATAGGTATGCCTGTTCCCATAGAGCTGAAGGCAGTAGGATACAAATGTAATGCATGTTTAAAGGCACATGTTCTGTCTCACGGATTAGGAGATCGGAGAAAGGGAACTTATTGGGAACATGCAGCACCTTAGGAATCGTTTCCACTACCTCGAGTTGTTGCACTCAACCTGGTGTCTGTACGAGGCTCCAAGGCTGAGAAGATCCTCCTTGCCCAATCCCTGTTCACCATTCACGCTAAGCTTACACTATGTTGCATTGACCAACCACCATTTACTAACTTGTAACTCTACTTTTGATGCTTTCGGAGGTGGTCTCATGAGGAGCCACCAGATATGGTTTATCCAATAAGCATACTAATCCAGTATAGAACCTATGTGTAGTTTGCCTATTTAACCAATCCCTTCCCCTGTTAGGTTTTTGAGATGTAGCTGAATTTTGTGACATCATTTGTGAACAAAACCAGCTGACAACCACTGAGACAATGAGGGCATGTGGGGAATGTTACATTGTTCATGCTTCAATCCCTGTCATTTGAATGCGCAATAAAGACAGTTGAACTTTGTCTTATAGTTGGGTATTCCGTTCTTGGTGCAGGGGATTTCCAGGGCCCAGTTCCTCTTGCATGTAAATCGGGAGGCTGTTTATAGTCCCCTGACCACCATTACATATCCACCACAACACCTTTTTTTAAACTTTCTTCATATGTCTGGATTCCAAAAGGGGGGCTTGTTGCCTTTCACGTCTTTCTCAGAAGTATACAGAGGTGGCAATTTTCTGCCTGTTTGCTGGTGATAGTCCCCCTCTCTTCCCTTTCTCCATTTCCGGTGCTACAACTGACACTTACGCAACAGAAAGCCCCTATACCTTGATATTTTCTCCCAGCCATGGAGGGTGGGGATCATCCCATCTCCATCGGGGTGAGAGATCTAGGAGAGAATGCATTGCGAAGCCATTGTAAGGAGCAGGGGTCTGTAACCTTTGGATTTCCAGATGTTTTGGGCTACAACTGCCATCAGCTCAAACCAGCAGAGTTAATGGTAAGTCTTACTCACCAGACAGGGAGCAATCGAGACAGGATACCACGTCTATTCTTAACTGGAGTATTGATTGAAGAGCTTGGGTTTGAGCCTCCACCGAGACTCCTCTCTGTGTGGCAAGAACTTTTTTCGATGTTATGACTCTTTGCTGTATTTCGTACCAGACACAGAGACCAATCACCTAAAAGAGCAGGGAGAACGCACTGCCACGGACCCAACTGGAAGAAAAGACAAATGGTGAGTAACTGGTAATACTATGAATCACCAAAAAACATCAACGGGCAGGAAAAGTACCTGAACAACATTCCCCCTATTTGAACAATGGAACTCACACTAGGATCCTCCTGCAAGAGCAGAAAGGAGATTACAATACGATTCTGACTATTTAGGAAGTGTTAGAGGAAAGGAGGTATGTCCTACTACTGATTAAATCAAAGGTGGATTGTGTAATCCAGGATAGGAAACAACGATGGCACAAAATAATAAACTGGGAGGTTCATAAAGGGTCTATAGCCGGGCGGCACGAGGAGCGCACGAGGTACGGGTTGGTGCACTGTCAGCAAGGTGTCCCTATGTGCACTTGAAGTTGCGAAAGGCAATGGGTTCACGATGTGGAAAGTTAGTCAGGAACAAAAGGATTCAGAGGTATCCAAGATGTTGAGAGTGAGTCCAGGATGAAAGGAAACAGAGGTAGCAGTGTTCAGAACAGGAATCAAGATGACAGTGGCAGTGTTCAGAACAGAATAAGCACAGAGGCTCAAATACCACAAATTCACTAAGTGGTAACCAGGAGAAGCACCAGCCTAAAGGAAACCATGCAAGTAGGCTTACCCGGTGGTCACAGCAAGGAGCCGGTGCAGGGTTGGGAACTGTCTGTGAAGCTATCAACACAGATGGCAGCATAATCCAGAGGCAGGCAAAAAGGGTTCGGTACACCGACTGACAAGGAATGAATGAATTCGGAAGACAGACGTAGTCCGAGGCAGGCAAAAAGGGTTAGGTACACGGGCAGGCCACACAACATAGGGAAATACCACAAGGAGTCCGATAAGGAGAACCAAGGCCTGATACACAAAAGGTCGTCAAGAGTAATTGGCACAGAAGACGGAACTTCGTAACGCCGGTTTGTAACTACAAACAGAAGCGGCGTTCAACACTATGCAGCTGACTAAATAAATGAGGAGGTGGATACGGAACACAAGCCGAGAAGGAGGCTCTCGTGCCAATGGTGGAGAACCACATGTGAGGAGCGAAGCCTCATGGGAAATGTAGTGCTGCCTTAGCCCTTCTCCGTGGCAATCTCCACTTGGCATACAACTGAGCCGCAAAGCGCTGCACGCCACGGCGAAAAGCTATAATCTTGCGAGCGTTTCTTTTTGAGTGAAACTGCCTGCCTTGATGAACAAGAGGGGTCGGATGGGTAGGAAGCAGGCGACGAGATGTAACAGTAAGTGTGAGAAACTTGATGGTATTCTGCCACCTACTCCATTGGGATATTGCATTCAGGTGGCCAGGGAAGGGCATCACTTTTGGATCCCAACCCTGGGGGTGGACAAGCGAGGGAGGATCACCTGAGTGGATAATTATGACAGATTGGAAGGAGGATACCCTACTGTGAGAGATGGTAGTCCCCCATTCTCAATAATACCCACTCTCCCTCAGCCTTCATGGGGTATTTTCAATTTCACCCCATCTCCTCCTCCCAATTTCCAACAAATACTGAGATGAATAGTAGGCAACTAAGAGCATTAAAGATTACCCATAGTAACAACATGGGGAAAGTAAGGGACACCTACTATAGAAAGAACTCAATTTGTCCCACTAATAGAGTCAAGCCGGGTCAGGCATTTAATAATGATCACTCACACCTGACTCCACGTGACTGTTTTTTTCAACTATAAAAGTTATGGTTTGTCACAAGGAGGCGAGCGAGCTGGGAATGCTGTCTGGACCCAAGAAGCCAAGGAGCAGAGGGCAGACGTTGGCCCATTGTTTGTCAGGGGCTGCAGTGTGGCTAGGGAGCCATGCCTCTAAGTAGCCGGATTAAGGAAGCCTCTATCCTGCTGGTGGTGTTCAGCAAAATGCTTGTTCCCTGTCTGAGAGGCAGGTGGTGAGACCCTGACCTCAACCGTGTGTATCCAGAGGGATCGCTTGTCAACGTGACGCTGCCCGGTGAGCGAGGGAGAAAAACTCGGGAGTGTGTGTTTGACTGAAGCGTAGCCGAAGAAAGACACAGTTTTAAAGTGGCACGGAGCGGAAAGTGAGATAAACTGTACAAGGACAGAAAGTGTAAAAGATAATCAGAATAATAGAAATAGAAAGAAGGAAGTTGCTCCAGCATCGCAGAAGAGAAAGAAGGAAGTGGCGTGGTAGAAAAGTAAAGTGAACAAAAGGCATTTGACCTATGCATGACTGCATGTCGAGAAGGAAAAGTGGAAAAAATACTTTTAAAGAGTGCAAAGTGTGCACGGTAAAGAGAAGATGGTGTGTTAAGTGTGCAGGAAGCACGAGAAAAAAATGGACAAGTGCAAGGGTGCACATTAAGGGAAAATAATGTGTGTAAGCTGCACAAGAGGCACAATAAGAAAGCAAAGGAAGGTGCAAGAGTGCACAGTGGAAAAAAGGAAAAGCAAAGGGAAGGTGCAAGTGTGCACAAGGAAGAAACAAAGGAGAACAAGAAGGGGTGCAGGAAGCACCTGAAGGTGAAAGGTTTAAAAAGAGGAGTAGGGAATAAAGAGAGGGGTTACAGATCAGAGTGGTCATGCCTAGGAGGAGCAAAGAATCAGGCGGTTTGGAGATCTCTGACGGTACACCACAAGAGAAGTGTGTATGAAAGAACTGTATCTGAAAGCAAAGGTACATCCTGACATGCTGAACTTGTGTTTGAAACCAAAAGGGGCCTAAGCTTGGAGAAGGGAACTCTGAGAGGCCTAACAAAGTGGTATACCTATTATTTCATGATATTGAAGGAAAAGCAAAGTACTTCCTGACAAAACGGAATTTTGTGTTGGAAACAGAAAGGGGCCTGAGTTTGGGGAAGGGAACCCTGAGAGGCCTAACAAAGTTGGAGACTTGTTGTTTTGTAGTGTTGAAAGGATTGAAGCGTGGGGAAGGGAACCCTGAGAAGTTTCAAAAGGAACTGTTATATTTCTTTTGTGGTGTTTGGAACTTGAACAGGTTGAAGCTTGGGGAAGGGATCCACAAGGAACCAAAGACGCTGAAAGTATTTGAGAATATTGCAAGCGCTCTATGGAGAAGGTCTTATGAACAGCCCTTTTTGATTGAACTAATTTTTGTGACATTGAACAAACTACATGTGGTGAGAAGAACACCCGAAAGCAACATTAGTTTCCTCTTTTTTGTTGAACTACTGTTTCTTTCCCTTTTAAAGACTTCCTATCACATTTTTGTAAAGAGTGAGGGCAAACATAGGTTTAGACAAAGATTTTTATTTTGGACTATCGGATGTTGATGGCCTTTAGACGCCTCACTTAAGAGAAACTTCCCTTTTGAGTTAGGGCCAGTTAGGCAGTACACCAACCCAGGAACCTTAGTAAATAAAGATTTTGAAACTAACACCTTTGAGTCTGTGTCTCTCTTGATACCATGCCTGTCTCACATAAGGGATAATGGGATTCGTAATTCAAAACATCTGTCGTGCCACAGGTGGAGGATCCCTGGTTTAGAGGAAGTCCTCTTGGCCATTGGCCTTTCCCTGGGTTTCTGCCTCCTTTGTTGCTGCTGACCATGTCCTGGGGATTTATTGCTCCATACCTGGTGGAGCTTGACTCTGATTACAAGATCAAGCATGCTCCCCTCTCCGCAGCAGCCTTTTGGGAGCGTTCAAAGTGTTCAGGCAGGCATTGTTGGGGCGCTGATGCTGAGATGGAGAACGGACTGGGGAATTGTTATTCAGTCCTCGCGACGGGAAAAGGCATCATCCTTGCTTCCCCAGAGTTATGACAAGATGTCAAGGTTGGTACTGTGTGGGAGGGGGTTAAGGGGAGGGTGGATGAACTGGGATGGTGGTATTTTATTGTATTGGGGGTTTTATTAAGTGCAACAGTCACTTTAGGGTATCTTGGGGCTATTGAATTAGTGGGCAACGACACAGTTAAAGGATAGTTCCGGGACTTTTTTTTTATTGTCCCTACGGGTCGGCCATGTGTTTGTAAGCATAAATCGGTAGATCGTAGGAAACTTTCCTATGGACCTTACCCGACTTTTCGCCCATTATCGCACTCGAAATCAGCCTCCATTTTGTGATAATCCTATCATTCCGCCGCATCGCCCTGGCTCACCTGCCTTTGCGGCACTAAATCAAATCCCCCGCCCCTGAGCCTGACATCAGCAGACGCGTACTGCCCATTTCAAGCACGTCTCGTGTCAACAATCGCTGCGCCTCAGCTATTGACGTGTTGCCATGGAAATGGCAGGACGCCTCTTTCCCCAATAAGTATAAACAGACCGTTTCACAACATACAGCAGCAGATTTTCGATTCCATTCCTCTCTGTGTGTTACTTTGAGTATTCTGTGACTCGTTTCTGTGCTCTGGTCAGCTACCTTCGTTGATTGTAGCCCGTGTGAACAGATACCAGTACCACCGCTATAAATTATCTTACTTTCTTTACCACACAATGGCTACAATAATGCCGTATATGTACGAGCCCGAGTACACCGAGGAAGAACTACTGGAAAGGCAAGCACGCGAAAACGATGGGGATTCGGACGGCAGTTGGGAGGACCAGTCAACGGATGAAGAGCCTGGACCATGTCGCATGGACGGCGTCTCCACCTGGTGCACGTGCAATCGGTGCGAGCTAATGCCAACTGAGGAGGAGAACTGCTGCTGCCGTGAAAATTCCGGGTGCTTGGCCTACATTTTGGAAAGCGAGCAAAGTCTGTAGGAAGGCGAGCAAAGTCCGCAATGCATCACCGAGCTGCCAGAGTTCAGGGAAGCCTGCCTCTCACGGACAGTGTTAAGGATGATGATGGTGCTTATGCACGAACTTCGTGGCACTGTTCGTCCGCGTAATCCGAGTAACGAGTAAGTATACTCTGTTTGTGATGTCAGTGATGCCACCACTATTTCATGGTCGTCTCCCACATATAAAATTACATTTACATATCATTCGAACGCATGTAAATTGGTTCCATATAGTGCATTTTCTAGATATAATTTTTTTCTAAGAAAAATGACATGTGTTACCTGAATCGACATTGATAAGAAAGTTTGGTCAGTTTAATACAGTTTGCATCTTTTTTTTTCACAGGTGGTAGAGGCTGGTGGCCTATCGTTGCTTCACTTGGTGGCTTCACGGGAGGCTCGGACACCGCGTTCGGAGAGTAATACCTGCCTGTGCGGTACTTGCCATTAGACAACATTTCCCCAGTGACAGTGGACAATACCGCGGATTTTCCCTCGATGTGCTGCAACCTCAACTTTACAATGTGTAATGTTTATTATTTATGTTTAACTAAAATCTAAAATAAAGCCCAACATATATTTTAACAATGGTTGTTTTGATTTTTTAAATGAATCTAGTGTATATTCTCCTGGGAGGGTGAGGTATTTATAAACTCACCCCCCTGCCTTCCATGTAGTAGATCCTGCAGCCATCCTCTTACATTCAGTTAGATGGCCTCTCCTTGGTGAGGCCCTGCGGCAAACGGGTCTTGTCTGCACGACCACCGCCCCGATCCACCCCCCCCCGCCCTATCAAAGGCAGTTCGCACCAGGGTACTTGCGCTGCTGGCAAGTGGAGCTGTCAGGGAGCGATAAAGGCCAAGAGGTGCCAAAGACCATGTACACTTCAAAGTGGTCTATAGAGCATGGGTTGTTGTTCCCATGTCTACCTCCAGACCCCGTGTCTCCTGCCAAGCATCCCCCCTCACGCTGGACGCCCCCCTGCAATCCACATAAGTGTGTCTCCATTCACGAGTCTTCCTGTGTCTTGTCTGCACGACCACCGCCCCGATCCACCCCCCCCCGCCCTATCAAAGGCAGTTCGCACCAGGGTACTTGCGCTGCTGGCAAGTGGAGCTGTCAGGGAGCGATAAAGGCCAAGAGGTGCCAAAGACCATGTACACTTCAAAGTGGTCTATAGAGCATGGGTTGTTGTTCCCATGTCTACCTCCAGACCCCGTGTCTCCTGCCAAGCATCCCCCCTCACGCTGGACGCCCCCCTGCAATCCACATAAGTGTGTCTCCATTCACGAGTCTTCCTGTGTCTTGTCTGCACGACCACCGCCCCGATCCACCCCCCCCGCCCTATCAAAGGCAGTTCGCACCAGGGTACTTGCGCTGCTGGCAAGTGGAGCTGTCAGGGAGCGATAAAGGCCAAGAGGTGCCAAAGACCATGTACACTTCAAAGTGGTCTATAGAGCATGGGTTGTTGTTCCCATGTCTACCTCCAGACCCCGTGTCTCCTGCCAAGCATCCCCCCTCACGCTGGACGCCCCCCTGCAATCCACATAAGTGTGTCTCCATTCACGAGTCTTCCTGTGTCTTGTCTGCACGACCACCGCCCCGATCCACCCCCCCACCGCCCTATCAAAGGCAGTTCGCACCAGGGTACTTGCGCTGCTGGCAAGTGGAGCTGTCAGGGAGCGATAAAGGCCAAGAGGTGCCAAAGACCATGTACACTTCAGAGTGGTCTATAGAGAATGGGTTGTTGTTCCCATGTCTACCTCCAGACCCCGTGTCTCCTGCCAAGCATCCCCCCTCACGCTGGACGCCCCCCTGCGATCCGCATAATGCCACGACATATACACGTCATTCATTCACAAACACACCCCTGTTTCGAATTCTTTATAACCCACTTCATATTTCTAATGAGAACTTCTTTGCGCTTTGCTAGTCAACCCGTGAAGGTGCTGGTTATCTGCTCTTCGTCTCTGTGAACTTCCGTGACCACTTTGAGCAAACTCGTCAGTTTGCAACCTGTGAACTGATCCCTGTTCTACGACAAGAAACTACTCTGATCCCTGCATCTAACTGTTTGTTCGTCAAGGTAAGTCCATGTACCATAATCATTTTGCGTCCAATTTTTTAATTTATATCTATTTGCTAGTAGTCATCAAATTGCATCCATGTTTTCTTTTCGTTCACGACAGTACATGCAAGGAACTAGTCACATGTTCTGAGTTTAGTCAAATTACTTTTTCTATTTTTTGAAAGTTATTGAAATACTTATCCGCATGTGAATAACGTGTATAGTTCCAAGAACCAAAACGGACCTTGCATTGAACCTTTTATGTGTCATTTAATGTTTTAACACATTGGTATTCATAGAGAATTGTTGATCTTTACTTTTCAGAACTTTCCATAATGCCTGCCTGTTCCATTGGCGGTTGCCCTTCGAAGACTCATAACAAATCTGAAGGTACTATTATGCATGTTTTCCCTAAGACAATAGATCAGATAAGAGAATGGGTCCGATATTGCGGATATCCAGCCTCTGAGCTAGAAAGTAGAGTCCTAGAAGTCTTTGCGGACAAGAGGGGTGATCGATACCGCATCTGCAGCAGGCACTTTAGCCCAGACATGTACTCCACATCATTGCTAATAAAGAAGAAAACACCGCGAGCGAGGCGAAAATTGCTCTCAACCGCTATTCCCACTCTATTCGTCCACATCCCTCCACTGGTGAGTCAAGTTTACGTATTTGTCTCTCGGCCTTGCGGTAGTGTGTAGCATTAGCTAACAATAATTTCCCCATTTATGTATCCACTCAATATGAAGGCGGAAGATTCTCCATCCGTGTCGTTATTGCAGTCATCAGCCACTTCAAGCGCCTATCGGGTAATCTTACTTAGCTATTCTGACACTGACTTGTTTTAGGCATGTAAATCAATAGTTTTAATTGATCCAAAATAATGCAAGTACTGTCTTTCAGGGAGATGCTGAGGAGTCCAACGCATTGACGACAACCGTAGATGTCACTCAGATGCTCGAGGTACGTTTCCGGACAGTTCCATCGATGGAGATCATCAGATCTTGCATTCTTGTAGCGTGATTGTTACACACAATGTTTCTTTCGTTTTTAGCCATTGGTATGTCCTTCTGTCGTCGCCCTCCTATGTGTCTTCTTTTTTCAATATTGTGTTCATTACTAATGAAAGTCCTATGTTTCAGGGAGTCGATGGAGCATTAGTCCAAGAAGAAGGGGGAGCATGCAGTTACGGGTCGGCGCAACAGCTTGCAGAAGTGTGCACCGCAGTTACAGCGTCCCTTGATGTTCTTATGCATTTCGAGGTATGGATACTGACAGATCAATCATGCGAGATCAAATGACGTGATTACATCCGCTATACTTCCTTCTTTATTAACGCAAGTACTATGTTTCAGGGATCTGACGGAGCTTCTTCAACAAGAACATCACCCCTAGTAGTTGATGCAGATCTCTGGGTGGTGACACTTCCAACGATGGAGCAAATCGAATCATATTTAGATATCCATTATTTATTTTAGACAACTGATCATTTGTGCAGGTCTATTTAGATGAGCCGTTGACGCCTGCAGAAAGTTTATGTTCTTTTAAACAAAATAGAAAACCATACTAATGCAATTACTGTGTTTCAGGGAGTTGCTGAAGCGTCATCTTCAATAATATCATCAATGGAAGTCTATGCGGAGCCCGAGGTATGGATCTTGACAGTTCAATCTAACTAGATCAACAATGCGTGAACTATTGTCGTTTGAATGTTCTACACAATGCGTTCATTCGTGTTTTGCTATTGAGATGTACGTATGGGTATTGGTCCCCAAGTACATTTTGTGTTTTCAATATTATTATACATACTAATGAAAGTTCTATGTTTCAGGGAGTCGATGGAGCCTCAGTGAGTGATGGATGTGCTTATCATGAAAATATAGTCGTTGCAGCGCGAGAGGAAGTGGAGACATGCACACACGAGTCGGAGCAACAGCGTCCAGATGTTGAAGTTCGAGGCAAGAAAGTTTCAAAGAAAAGAAAGCAAAAGAAGGTTAGTGTCCTGTTCACTATATTATGTTGTCTTTCACTGTCAATAGTTCAATACTGTAAGTTGTGTTTAAACTGAACATCCCTTTTCTAATCTGTCCTCTAGTTGCGAGTGGGTGTAAGAACTAGATCTACACAGACAGTGAAGCGAACGAGAGATGTTGCTTGTCAAACCTTTTGGCAGGGACTTGAGACTGGAGATGCATCGTGCCAATGGGAAGAATATGAAGTGATTGACAACGGAGCTATACCACCACCAGCCATTGATAGTGAATGTCCTCCTGGTAGTTCGGATGCAGTTGGAGATAAATTCACAGAATCCACACCCGCAAAAAATAAGAGCGCGCGAAAGTTGAAGACATTGTTTTTTTCTCCCATCTCCGGACAAGGAACAGATGTTGCAATGGAAGAGAATGAAGTGGACGACAATGAAACACCATCAATATCACTCAGCATAGCGGAAGACGATATCAGAGATTGTACCTTTCATGCGAGTGACATGTCCTCAACGTTACAGGCCGAACCAGCTGGGATGCAGAGTGACAGTATAAGGAAAGAGGCCAAATTCATTGTATTCGATAGTTGTTTGATGGATATTATTATTCGGATGAAATGTGGGCATTCGGTTGGTGGGGAAGTATGTGGGGAGCCATTGATTAATGTGACTCGTGCAATTCGAGGCACTAACCTTAAAATACATGCCACCTGTACAAAATATCATCCTTTCTCATGGTCTGCACAACCCATGCTGGGGCAACTGCCAGCAGGCAATCTACTTTGTGCAGCGGCTGCACTTTTTAGTGGTTCAAGTTTTAAAAAGTTAGAGTCTTTCTTTCAGTTTGTGGGAATCCATTTCATTGCGAAAACTCAGTTCTACAAATACCAAACCGATTATCTATTTCCAGCCATTAGCGAAGCTTGGAGAATGGAAAAAATGTCTATTGATAGTACATTCGCGGGCAAACGGTTCAGGCTAGCCGGTGATGGACAGTGCGACAGCCCAGGATTTTCAGCCAAGTACTGCACCTACCACTTTCAGGACATGGAAAGTAAGAAAATTGTGAGTTCGGTGGTCGTGCAGGTGTCACAAAGTACATCCTCAGTGGCCATGGAGAAAGTTGGCTTTGTAGCATCATTGCAAGAACTACAATCGCGGGGAATGGTGATCGACCTGATAGCCACGGACAGACACGTTTCAATTGCCAAGACAATGAGAGAAGAGTACAAAAATATAAATCACCAATTTGACGTATGGCATCTTGCAAAAACAATCAATAAAAAATTGTCGGCTGCAGGAAAAAAAAAAGATATGCAAGGTATTTCACAGTGGTCCAAGTCAATCAGCAACCATCTTTGGTGGAGCTCAAAAACATGTGAAGGGTCGTTGGAAATTCTACTGGAAAAATGGCGGTCAGTAATGTTGCACTGTAGCAACGTACATCGATGGTCGACAAATGAGCATTTCCACAAATGTGAACATGGCCATTTGTCCACAGAGGAGGCACGGAAGAAGAAGTGGTTGATTCCTTCATCACCCACTCACAAGGCCATTGAAAAGATTGTATTTGATAAAACTATAACAAGAGATTTGAGGGGACTCACGGAATTCTGCCACACAGGAGATTTGGAGGTGTTCCACAATATGTGCCTAAAGTACAGGCCCAAAAGATTGCATTTTGGCATGGAAGGCATGATAAATCGGACTCTTCTAGCGGTCTTGGCACATAACCATAATGTTGGCCGTCAACAAAGAAGGACGACCGGAACTTTAGGGACGCTTCGCTACAATAAGGCCTTCGCTAAAAGAAGTAAACAATGGGTGATCAAACCAGTGTTTGAGGATATGCAATATGAGTTTATTGAGAGACTTATCGTAGATGTCCTCGATAGGCACATACATGGAGTGGTGAACGAACCTATGCAGGGGACAACTGCATTGCCACCCAACATTGCCTCTGTTCCATGTCCACCTAAAGCAGAGCTCATTGAGAAATACACATCACGGTTTAAATGATTGTAATTTGATTGTCTGTTCTCTCGAGTCTCCTCATGTTGCAGGCCCATTGCAATTAAACCAAACAGTAATATAAATCATTTTTACAAAAATTATAGAATGTTTCCGTATTACAAACACATGGCCGACCCATAGGGACAATAAAAAAAAAGGCACGCAGACAAGATGCCCTTACACTGACTGCAGCTAACTAGAAATGTGTGCTCGCTCAAAGTGAAGGTCAGCTGCTTTGATGTTTTGCTCGGGTGGCGGAACGGCCCACGACCCAGTATAAGGTTCTATTGTGATTTGACCTTGACAGGCCGGGACCATCCTGAAAGACTATGAAAAGATAATGAATAAAATTTCAGAAACGAAACGATGAGCCACGTTCATTAGAAGAAGTAACGTCGGCAAAGGAGTGGTGTTTCGGGTCTGCCCTACACAGAGACACAATGGAAAATGCAAATATAATGTAAGTAACTTTTGATGAGTTTATACCGCAATTTCATTACTATACAGTGGCTTTAAAGACGGGTTCAGTTGTACTTGTTCGTTCTATGTGGCATATTGTTTTCTACCGCGCACTATCTTGAGGAGAAACATCTGCTTTTACTGAAGCACCTCAAAACCTTCCTCTTTGCTTCTGCTTTCTCTCTCCCTCTCCCCTGCTACAACTGGTCCACTGTCTGCGACCTCGGTCCTGGGCCCTTCCACTCTCCACCTGCACTGCCTCCCTGTCAACCCCTGCACTGGGGGACTGTCTCAGTATCCTACAGCCCCCCCTTCCCAGCACTTGTTCTGCACTTACCTTGCACTTGCCACCAGCTGGCCCTATTTATTTATTATTTTATGCTACTTACCTTGTACTCCACTCCCCCCCCCTCCCTGCCTCGCCACGCCTTTAAACACTTGTGTACACCCAGTAGCGCTGTCCTCGCTATGATTTTAATAAGGATCTGATGGTGAGACTAATTTCATTTTTTATGTTTTTAGGTACATCATTCACTACTGTCTGTGTCACGAGTACCAGACACCGGCGGACGGCTTCTACAGCCGCCAGTTGCTTCTCCGCGTGAACAACGTTACCACCCTGACCATTTTATGGGACGATCGCCAAGTACAAGTATGCCCTTACGCGGTACTAACGGTTAGATGCAACATACCTACCGTTGTGGTGGCCTAGTGCCTCGTTGTTGGAACAGCCATGCGATTATCAGTGCGACCGAAGAGCTTATTTTTATCGTAAACCAACACCCTGTCTACTGCACACGAACATCGCTTCCCTCAAGACGAACTAATTTGGATCGAGAGCAAAGAAAAATGCAAATCGCTGAATATTCTCTAAACATTTGATGTCCAATAAACGTACTTTGCCAAATGTACAATCTTGCCGTTTGCTTTTAAACCACGGTTTCACATTCCGAATTGTGGCGCTGTATTGTGAGATGCTCTAAGACCCTGTGTACAGCAAAGGACCATCGCGTTCCTCAATACGAACTTTTTGGAACATGAGCAAATAAAAATGCAAATCGCTGAATATTCTCTAAACATTTGATGTCTAATAAATGTACTTTACCACATTTACAATCTTGCGGTTTGATTTCAAAGTACAGTTTCATATTCCGAATTGTGGTGCGCTGTATTGTGAGCTGATCTGTGTTGATTTCCGGGGTCTGTGTGGAGTCGCGTAGAAGACGCCTGGGCGCGTTTGCCTACGCAGCACAGTAACGTCACGGAGAGAGGCGGGGAATATGAATGTTTTGATAATGTCTGTTTCAGGGGCGGGGGATTTGATTTAGTGCCGCAAAGGCAGGTGAGCCAGGTCGATTCGGCGGAATGATAGGATTATCACAAAATGGAGGCTGATTTCGAGTGCGATAATGGGCGAAAAGTCGGGTAAGGTCCATAGGAAAGTTTCCTACGATCTACCGATTTATGCTTACAAACACATGGCCGACCCGTAGGGACAATAAAAAAAAAGTCCCGGAACTATCCTTTAAAACCATTGAAGGTGGCTCCAAGGGAGACTAAATAGATAGTTGTTGGGTCTTTAAGGTTTTAAGGCTTTTTTTAAATGTATTTTTATTTCATCTTCTATAGCATCAACGTACAGGTGTTTAGATTCTAAGGTTTGTAAGTGATCAATGTTCAGTTTGGCTATTAACTGACATGCAACACCCATTTTGAGCGTTGCCTGCCCCCTTCCTCCTCCCTTTTCCATAACTAGCCAGAAAATAGTATCCCTCTCCCTCTTCCCTTCTCTTGTCCATAAACACTTTTCCGTTGCTAATCACACCTCGCTTCATGCGACTCTAGTCCTCGTCTTTTCCCGTTTTTGGGTTAAATAAAGTTAGTGTAAGTTCTGTCCATTGTAACATGTCCTTCCAGGGTCTTATTCTTTGGCCAGTACGTATGATAGGTCTTTCAGTTTCCCCACTCTTTCCTGTTCTTGCACCTTGGGGAGAGTTCCAGTATGCATGCCTCCGGGGACTGGATATCTAATTCTATGCCCCCTTTGGACAGTGTATGTGAATTTCACCCCAAAACTGCCTTATGATGGCACATTCCCAAAACATATGCAACATTCCAGCATTTACAACCTTCCATTTGGGACAACTCTGTCTATCTGCACCTTTGAATCCAGCTATCGTTTTGTTAAGCTCTCTGTGTTACATACCTTTGTAGCAGCTGCAATGTCGCATTTCTTGAACCCTTCTTGTGATAATTAGATACCTTTAGCCATTCCTTGTCTATAAAGGTCTTTACCAGTTCTGATTCCCATCCCGCCCTGGCTATCAATTCCCTTCTTGAGAGGTTTTCTATTAACACATCATATAGCCTTGATATGGTGTGCCCGCCCTCTGAGATATTTATTATTGCTTCCATGTCTTCACAACCTCTCGTGTCGTCCCCTATTGATGGCAATCTTCCCTTAATCGTATTCATGATAGATTGTGTAGAAGGTATTGACCTCCATGTATTCCTGATACTTCCTGCAGTTCTTGAAAGTTTAATAAGGCACCTTTCCCCCTCAAATACCCAATAGTAATAATCCCACACGTCTCCCAGTGAAGTTGCACACTGGCCCTCAGTCCTCTAATATCTGTCATTACCGCTGCTATGGTTATATGTGATGTTTTCCGATCTTTGATCTTAAGTTTTGTACATGTTCTTTGCCACATTTGCATGTCCAGTTTCACTAGTTGTGGGTATTCTTGTGGTTCTTGTGGGGTTACCCATAACAAATCTTTTAGGTGTAGATGTTGTATCGCTGGCTGTAGGCAGTGGTCGAAGTGTACGAAAAGAAGTAGTGGAGCTATGTTCCCTGCTGGCCTGCCCCTGCTCCCCACAAACCCCATTGCCACAACCCCTCCCACACACAATACACCCCCAAACACTTGCACCTGCTGTTTAAGGGAACGTTCAGTGCAGTGCACTGAAAGTGAAGGTTTCAACTCCTTCCTACACTTTTATTTTAAAACAAAACCCTTCCGGAACGGTTTCTTTTTAAAATAAAAGTATAGGAGCTGTACAAGGTAAATTAAAAAAGTATAGGAGCATCCCTCCCGACCGCTCCCGCTCACTTCGACCACTGGCTGTAGGAGTGCTGTGTCTACTGTAGGGTAATCTGCTGGCCAGCCGACAACGTACTGCATCTGGCATGCAAGCTAATTTAGCTCAAAATTCGGAATTCTCGGCCCTCCTCTATCATAGGGTGTCTGCAGAGCACTCTACGGCACTCTGTATCTACCACCTTGCCATAGAATGCTCCTACACTCTTTTTCTAGCCTTGTAAAAAATTATTGGGGATGTTGTAGGAGATGTTCCCGAAGCAATTAAGCATCGTGGGCAGCGCTACCCTTTTTAATAATGCTGCTCTCCCCATTACCGACCATGGTAACCTCCCCCCAAATTTCATTGAACTCACTAATCCCTCCAGCGCTTTTAGGGTATTGTACGTGTGTTCATGTTTTGGGGTATGGTAGATATCCAGCCCTAGATATCGGAAGGCGTCTATCTCCCACGGGAGTGCTAGTGTCAGTAGCTTAATGCTATTTCCTTCAGCAACTTTGGCGAGTGGGAATAAACAGGATTTAGTCTTGTTAATTGTGATTCCTGACAACCCCCTAAATATATCTAGTACATCTAATACATGCTGTAGTTTCTCCTCAGGGCTTTGTACATACAATAGCATGTCGTCTGCATACATAGACACTTTTTGCCACACCCCATCTATTCCAATTCCTGCTTCTTGGTATTCTTGCCACAGGAATGCAGCTATTGGTTCCATTGGTATGATATAGAGCATCGGGGATAGTGGGTAGTCTTGTCTGTTGCCTTTCTGTAACTTCCATCTATCAGAGAAGATGACCCCCATTCTGAACATAGCCATGGGTTTAGTGTAAATCAGTTTTATCCATTGCATATACTTTGACCCGAAACCTACTTTCACCATTGTCGAATTGAGCCAAACCCAATGGACTGAATCGAATGTCTTCTTTTTATAATCTCAGCAGGACCGGTGCAAGGCTGTCCGCGTATTCCTTATAGAACTTGTTTGGCAGCCCATCCATGCACGGTGCTTTACCTGAGGGCAGTACTCTGATGAAAGTCATCACCTCCTCTGTCATGATAGGTTCTTCTAACATCTGCACTTTCTCAATCTCTAGTTATGGTAAGGTTATGAGGTCTAATGCTTCCTGTAGTTCACCGTTTAGCCCTTCACCGGTATCCCCATACAGCGCACTGTAATATTCATAAAATATATTATTCACCCCCAACTGAGTATTGCACATGCTGCTCTCTTTATTCTGGACCGAGTGTATTTGCATTTTCCTACCATCATTCTTGTATAACCATGCCAGCAGTTTGCCTGGTTTGTCCCCTTCTGCATGTGTTTTCTCTAAATGTTTTGCATAGCTGAATTTCCCAGTCTATCTCATTGTATTAGACAATTGTGCCTTAATTTGATTTCTTCACTCAAATGATCCTGTCCCACGCTGTTCCTTCTCTCAACCTCTTGTTCAATTCTGTTTAATTTTGAAGTGATGGTCTTGCGTACCCCTCCCCCCGCTTTGGCTATCACCTGTCCTCTGCTCACAACTTTGAATGTCTCCCATAGTGTACCTACTGATTTGACACTTCCCACGTTAATCATAAAAAATTCATCTGTTTGAAAAAAATCCTCTGTGTGTTTCTGCACCTGTTTTTTGAATGCTGTGTCTAATATGGTCTCGCTACGAAGACTCCAGGTTGGTATGGCCGGCCTTGGTGCAGTTATAACCCACTTCAGTTCTAATGGGGCATGATCTGACAGTACTCTTGCTTTATATTCTGCCTCCTCAAATTCCCTCACGTGTTCCTCCCCAGTAGGTCATCTAATCTTGTATACAGTTTGTGTGGATTGGAGTGGTGTGAGTAATCTCTTGCTAATGGGTGGAGTGTCCTCCATATGGCCACTTGCTTAAAGGATTGTAGGAGGGTTTTCAAAACTATTGCAGGTGGTGCAGGTCTTTTGAACTTGTCATTTGATCTGTCCATTTTGGGATTCAGTGTGCAATTGAAGTTTCCTCCCCACAATAGGACTCCATTTCTGTACAGACCAATCTTGAATATAGGGGACGGAAACATGTTGTAGCATCTTGGTTCGGTGCATAAGTATTCACTATACATATTTCCCTATCTTCCAGAGTGCCATCGATCGATACCATCCTGCCTTCATTGTGAGTCTTAGTGTGTATTATCTTTAGTGGGACTATCATGGATACCCAAATGAGAACACCCCTGACGTAAGCCGTGTATGTGGAGCCCACTACCAAATCTCGCCATTTCTGGGTGAGCTTGTCTTGTTTTATTGAGTTGTCTCCTGTAATAAGGCAACACCTATCTTATTCCTGCACAGGTATGCAATTATTCTATGTCTCTTCACGTAGTTATTAATACCTCAAATATTCCAGATCATTACCTTAATACTACCTGCCATTATATACTTGCCTAATTGACCTCTATTTCTGCCTCCCTATCAGTGTAACAGTACTCAAGAGTATGGGCCTCATTACGACCCTGGCGCTAATGGGTTAACGGCACCGTAAAAGGCAGCGGCGCCGTTAACCCATTAGCGCCTGATTATGAGGTCCCTTTGTGGGACCCGACCTTAACGGCTGGTCTACACCAGCCGTTAAAGTAGGGACCCGCAAAGGGACTTTGGTGCTAAGTACGATACCACAATTTGCGGTACCGTACTTAGAGCCTTCCCCATTCCCATTGAGCCCGATGGGGCAAAATTGGGAATGGGGAAGGGCCATGGAGGAAGGGGGAATTACCGCTCCGCCAACCTTGTAATGGGGTGGTAATTCCCCCTTTCTCCATGGCGGAGTCGGTAAGTTACCGACATGGACCATGGTGCTATGGTTTTCCACCTGGGTCGCAATGAGGCCCTATGACTCCATTTGTGACAGGATTTAGGAATACTCTGTCTTTTTTCCCATTCCAATTAACAACTCCCCACCCTCCCCTTTACCAACTGTCTGTTCCCCAACTTTAACTGCTGTGCATGCTTAGACTAGCCCGCTTCCACTCCCTCCCCTCCCTTCCCAGTCAACTGACCAGGCGTTCGGTGCCCAACGGGTGTGTACTGAATAGCGTACCCTAGCTGAAATGTATGGGGAGGTTGGAGTGCCCCTCTGTCCAGTGATACGCCTCCTCTGAAGACTGTGACCTCACTTCATGCATTCCTGCTCCTTAGCTACTGATCAGAGGCAGCGACCATTATGTCTAGTCTTGGGTTAGATCTCGTCATCTATTCCAATTGTGCACTTAGTGTCTGGTTCTTGAGAACTTCACTCATTTCTTAATTACCATGGCCACCCTCCCCTTCGAATGGTCTTATGTCATATTGCTTGTTCCTTACCTAACTACGTATTGTGGTCAATCCCTTTCCGGTGTTGGCACTTTCACACTGTCCATCCAGTCCTGCGCTTCTTCTGGGTTGTCGAAGAAAAGTACACAACCATTATGTAGTATCTTCAGCCTGGCTGGATAAATTAACATGTATTTCTGGCCTGCCTTCCTCAATCTCTCCTTTGTTGCAATAAATTGGGCCCTTAAGTTCTGTACTTGAAAATGCCAAGAGCTTCTCTCTATCCTTGTAATTTAGTATTTTGGCAATGATGGGCCTAGGAGGTGCACCCGGTGGTGGTTCCCTAACCAAGGATTGGTGTGCGCGCTCCACCGATAATCCCTGTGTGAGACTCCCCGGTCCCAGTTCTTGCAACAGCAAATTTTCAATGTACTTAGTGGGGTTGGTTCCCTCCATGCCTTCGGGCAGTCCCAGGATCCTGATGCTGTTCCTGCGTGCATGACCCTCTGTGTCATCTGCTCTATCCTCAAGCAATTTTACTCTTTGCTGCAATATTTTGACATCTGCAGTTGCTTGTTACACTTCCTTAGTGTTGTCCTTCACTTTCACTTCCAGCTGTCCTGTGCTTTCTGCTAGGGAACGCACATCTTGTCTTAACAGACCCACATCCAACATTACTGCATCGATCTTTGCTTACAAGACTGTCTTCAGTGCTGCTATGGCAGCCAGTATTTGCTGATCCCCCTTGTCCAGCGTATCTGCCGTACCTTCAGCTGGTTCTGTCAGCATTCCACCTTTAGGGCTATCTTGTCCTTTGATTAATAATTCCATGGTTGTCTGGTTGCCTTTGGCTTTGTTGCCGTTGGTCGCCATCTGGTGTGTAGGTTCTTCTCGTATCCTGGCTTGCCTTATTTGTTCTCTACTTGATTAGTCCCAGGTGTGTGTAAGCTACTTAGCTGGGAATCCTTTTTGATCCTCAGCACCCTATGTTCGTATGCCCCACTACTGGTTGCACTACCTGCTCCTAGAGTTGGTCCGCTTCTCTCTTTTCTTGTCTCCTTCTATGCTGTAGGCCAGTGCTGTAGGCAAATCATGAGCTTAGGCCCCTTCCCTGCTTCTGTGGGTTTATGTTCCTGCCCTGCTTCTATGTCAGCATTTCTTAAGTCCTCTTTTGGAGTGTTCTGTTGCCTTCCGTTTATTCTGTTTCTCGTGGCTTCTATCACCTTCTTGCACTTCCCTTCTTCCGTGTCGCCTCACTTTGCTTGGCCCTGCTCTCCTCCCCCAGTGCTTGCCACGTTTAAGCTCTGGGCTCCGTTGTGTATATATCTGGTAGTTTCTGGGGGCTCCCTTTAAATTTACACCCTTTTAAGGTACCATTTTGCCCCCTGCTCGCCTATGCCCATGCAGTGCTTCTTCCTGATTGCTCCCCCCTCGCGCACCTTACCGCTGGTGCTCTGCTGGTTCTGAATGGTCTTGCCTTTCGGTCTGCAGCTCCAAGGTGTTCTCAGCTGCTCGGCTCCTCATCTCGCGTCTCTACTCTTCTCCGGACTACCTGGTACGCGAGGTCTGTACTTGAACGCGTATGACTGCTAGGCTTACAGTGGTCTTCAGTTCTTCTGGCGAGCCAGGCTCCCTTTGTCACACCCGCTTTTCTTCTCCATGTGCCGGTTCTCCTGTCTTCCTCGGCTTCTTCACGGGAGAGTCTACGACACTGTTACTCTCTGCTTGCCACCATCTTGCTTCGTCTTCTCGGTCGAGAACAGCTTGAAATATTCGTCCTTCCGCGCTGCCTGGGATTTGGAGCATTCCGCAAAATATTCTCCACTGCATTCGCTGCTGTTTCACTCGTTCTCGGCCCCAAATATTACTTTTTACTTGTTGCTTTCTGAGGATCAATGCATGATCAAGCAGGAGCTTCTACGAGGCACGTCTTCACTGCATGGCAGTTAGTCACACCCTGTTTTAAGGCTTATCTCTTTCTGAAATGATAATGGAATCCAATTTCATAATTTAGCGACTTGCACTAAGAAAGAGCGTCCACCTTGATTTTCTTTCTTGTAAGGGGGTTGATGAAAAGTGACTGGGGTAGAGGGTGAAAGGAGAGTGGATGAAGAGAAAGGATAGAGCAGAACGGAAGAAAAGATCTCTAGATTGATGAGTTCACTCTGCGCTTATTGCTCACCACTCTTCCTCGTTTTCCCTGGGTTATACCATTGTTTTTCTGGTACGACGTCCTTTCATCACCTGCAATTTCATCCCCTGGCATTTTAACGTGTACATTACAACAAATATGCTCATCAAATTTTTTAGGGGGGTGTGAAAGGGCAGATAAGGGTTTGGGCAGTGGGGAATAGCTAAAAATCAGTGAGGGAAAGGTTGGGGGTAAGCCGCCCCCCCCAAAAAATAAAAAAAACGATGAGCGTTTTCGTTAGAATGTACACGTTAAAATGCCAGGGGATGAAATTGCAAGCGATGAAATGACACAGAACCGTTTTTTCTAGCTAAATAATGTGTATACATTGAATAAAAGGTACACGTGTATTCTTATGGCTTGCTTAATTGGGATTGACCTCTGAGGCTCTTCTTTAGGGGTTCGCCGTTTACAATTCTCATTTTTCAAGCTGTGACAAAGGCAGTTTAGTTTTCTCTACAGGGTGGATGGAAAGGAAAGAGAGGAGTAGATGGAAGGTAAGAGGGGTAGCGTCTTTTGGAAGGTGACAAATTAGCAGATTGAAGAGGAGACCAGAACATTTAGAAAGGGAAGGGGATAGCGTGTGATTTTGGAAGAGGGATGGGGAGAGCGTGTGATTTTGAAAAGGCGATGGGGAGAGTGTGTGATTTTGAAAAGGGGATGGGGAGAGTGTGTGATTTTGTAAAAGGGATGGGGAGAGCGTATGATTTTGAAAAGGGGATGGGGAGAGTGTGTGATTTTGTAACGGGTCAGGGGTTGGAAGGGAAGAGCAGGTTTCACTCTTTAACAAATTGAGTGATCCTGCCAAAACCCCTTTATGGTATGTGATGAACTTCACACTAAGTATTTTTGAGGCTGTGCAATGGCACACCTAACATAAAGTCCTGAGTTAACAAAATGGTGTATTTTACTATCAGTTTCTTTAAAGAAGAGTTGGACCGAACCCCTACAGCTACTAGGGAATATGATCTAGGCAATTAGGCCTTTCTCATGGAATACTGTCAGGGATGGGCCAGCATTAAATTGGGTTTCTTCAGGTGTCCAACAACTTTGTAAGTTAGTGTTCAAAATCATAAAGACCCAAATCTATTCTTATAAGTCCTTGCTTCCCACTTTCAGGCATCATATTCACAGTATCGTGTTGTTTCAGCGCCAGGTGTTTTTTTTAAGTCATTTTTAAACTAAGAAATTACTTTGAAAAATCTCATTGAAATATATGGGTGTCTTAAAGGGCTGTAAGGGGTGTGGAGGGCTTTGGGATAGAGAGAATAATATAGGGAAGTGGGGCTTGGGGGCGGACCCGTTGAAATATGATATCACATTCAATTAGTTTTTTCGAAGTAATTCTTTGGGGAAAAATTGCTTCGAAAAGACAGTTGTCGATGTAGGGACATATAACCAATATTCTATAACCCAATGTTAAATAATGTGGTGAAGAAACGTTCTAAACCCTAATCTAAATACGCCTTTTAGCCTTCTAGGAATGCTAAGATAACAACACAAATGTTTCAAGGTTTGTCCAACAAGGGTTCTCAAATCCCATTCTCAAATATGAAACCCAAAGATAATCAAATTATAGCAAACAACTGTTTCTGGGAAGGCTCCTTCAGTAGTTGCGCAGTCTGAACACTCCATCAGCTCGTCTGCTTTCACCATATTTTTCCAGACCTCTTCCAGGTAGACTTTCCTTAACCTTGCAATATTTACTTGCACACTGCTCCCAAGCATTGGGAGTCTCCGGATGCACAACTGGTCTCTCTGAGACATTGGGCATCTCAGGATTCACAGACAATCTCCCCAACTCTTAGGATTCTCAGGGTTCACAGAAGGTCTCTACTAGACATTGGGCTTCTCATGATTTGTAGCTCGTGTCTCCCAGAACTTGGGTTTTTGGGGATTCACTAAAGGTCTCTGCAAGGCATTGGGGTTCCCAGTTTCCCCAGTCGGTCTCCCCACGCTGTAGGATTCTCAGGGTTCACAGTACGTCTCTCCCAGTCATTGGGTTTCTCACGATTTGCAGCAGGTGTCTCCCAGAACTTGGGGTTTTGGGGATTCACTACAGGTCTCTGCAAGGCATTGGGGTTCCCAGTTTCCCCAGTCGGTCTCCCCACGCTGTAGGATTCTCAGGGTTCACAGTGCGTCTCTCCCAGTCATTGGGTTTCTCACGATTTGCAGCAGGTGTCTCCCAGAACTTGGGGTTTCTAGGGATTCACAGCTGGGGTTTCTCAGGATCCACAATAGGGCTAATAGGTATTTCTCTACCTCTGCTTCAGGCTCCTTTCTAAGCAGCCAATCTTATGTCACCCACCTACCACAGTCAGGTTTTTCCCTTTTTCTACTTCCCCTTGGGTTACTGGTGAGAATCCTCAGATTCTGGCCACCAATTTCCTCTAGATCTTTGGGAGGTACTTGGGTACACCTTCTGTGAAGTCCCCTTTCCTAGCGATTTCAGTTCTTAGAGGCTCAAAGTCTCTCCTTCTAAACCTTCTGGGATTGGACGGCCTTCTTCCATTCTCCTCATGATACCGCAGCAATACGTCCTTCCTCCCCAATCAGTCACCCGCTCTGCCTTTCTTCCTCCACTACTCTCCCCTAGTGTGAAGGAAGCAGTTGCCAGCATGTCTTCTTCCACTGGGTTTCACCTTCTCACTGTGTTTACCCAACTTCTTTAATACACCCTAGGATGGGGGAGCAACCTGAGATTCTCCCTGGTAGGTTATTTCCCATGTTTTATGTAATCTTACGTGATAGGTTAATCCATGTGAGAGTCTTCATTTCTCTCATTATGCCATTGTCAGTCATGGGCTGGCATTGATGTATTACCTGAGGGACACTATAATGGCTGATTAAGGGCCACGCGGTTAATAAGGAATCAGTGACGTCTATGCTCTGTGGTCTAGCTGGCCTGCTGTATGCTGTGAAGATGTATGGGCTCCAGAGTACGAGCTCTGGGGCAGTTTCCTTGGGTTATATGAGCGCCATGCTTTCTCGCCCAGTACTTCTCTCATTGTTGCAAACCTTGCCACTCTGGTGCATGAACTGCTCTGGCCCTTGGCAAATCTCTCTGGAAGTCAGCTTCCTCAAGGGAATTCGGATAACCAGATCTCCGGGGGGGATAGCGACCCTGCAGGATCCCCCTTCATCCTTCATTTGGGAGGCTCGTTGGGTAGCAGCTGGACCAGATCCCTCCCTGGTGGATTCCTCTCCACATCAAAATTGATGGGGAGATCCTACAACTTACCACAGTTAACAGAGTCTGGTAAGGCAACAGGTTGTTTCCAGCCAGAGCCTGAGCCACTAATAAAACAACTCCAACTGTAAAGAAATATAAGTTAAATAAAACATGAAACATTTGTCCCAAAGGTTCATCACTGTTACCTTGATACAACCGCTAATTCCTTCCAGCAGAAGATCCACCTCCATGACTCACCCACCTGTGGAACGCTGTCAATCTTGCATCTTGCTCATAGACCACTTTACCTTAAATCTGACACTAGTGCTTATAATGCCAGACAAGAAGGGTCATCTCAACCATACCCAAGTCTGCAGCCTCCAGATTACTGCTACTTGCCCTATCTGCTCGTTGAGCTTGACCTGCCTTCTGTCTGGCAATGCTAACCACAGTGAGGCTATACTGCTGGTTGGAACGTGGCGATGTGTAGTCACTTTAGAACTGGCCGCTTTTTTGTTTTTCTTATTCATGTGTAAAATTAGATGGTTGAACCCTTTTTTGGGAAAAGGACATTCCCTTTTCAGTTTTTGAAACTTGCGTGGAATGTAAGATATCACAAACTTTTATTTTTTTGGAAGTCAATTTCTTGTGCCAAATAATTATGGCTTAGCTGTGCTGGTAAGGGAATAACTTTTCTGGTTCTGAAATTTAAGTCAAATGTAAGATACTTGAAAATTGTTATGGGAAGAGAATGGTCTATTCTTTTGTTTCCAATACTCATACGCAAAAGGGTGGCTGATCTATTTTGGCAAGGGGTCAGTTCCTTTTCTGTTTTTCTCAGTCAAGTCAAAAAGGATTCAAAATGGCGGCTTGCACACCAGCTTACATGCGGTTGGGCCCTCTACTCTACCCTCATGGAGAAATTATACTGCGAGACATACCATTAAATGAGGTAATCGATTCATTGTTCTAGTTGTGGGATAGCGAGTATTGTTTAGGTTAATTTCTTTGTTTAGCTCCTAATAGCAGTACTTAAATGGGGTATATATATTTTATTTTGAAGATGCATGAGTTGGACATTTACAAATTACAAGTGGGGCCACCCAGGCAAAGCAGAATCAAACTATCGATCATTATTGGCATTCAAAGTGGGGCAATTCTTTATCATTAGATGTAAGAAATGCAGCAATAGGAGGAATATTGTATTAATATTATGCCTTTACACTTCAGGGTGAATGGGATATCTTTGTATTTCCGATGCTCACAGTTGAAATAGCATTTTAAAAGTAAAATGTTTGGATTATGAATTTGATTGATGTTTACCAAAGGTTTCAGATGGGGGTGGAACATGATATGTTGAACTGCTATATGTCTTCACAAGGTTGAAATTGTACTAAGAGACCTAAACCTGTTAGCATATGGTAACATATTGAAGTGTAACTGCTTGTACTTAACAGCCTGAACGGAATTATTTTATTGATTTAATGTTTTTTTTTTATATCGCGCCTAATACCATACCTGAGTTTGGTTTCTAAGTGCAGATCCAGGATTTGAACCTCTGTTGCTCTGTGTGGTCTTGCTTCCAAGACCAGTGTGTTGCCCCTGTGCTATCCTCCATTCAATTAACAATAGACTGAAGCAATGGTGAGTTAGATAGGGACATTTTGGCTAAATAATTGTTATTCTAGAATTACCACATGATTATTCATTTATTATGCTTTAATTTACACATTTTCCTTTATTCTTCTTTCTTTTTCCAGTATTTTGTTTTTATTCCTTTGGATTTCAAAACATGCATAAATATGTTTTAGGGTCAAGGTTTCAAACACATTTTATTTCATGTACGTGAATTTAGCATTCTGATAAATATATGCCCTGAAGAAGTGTGTTACTGCGAAACATGTGCACATTTAGACACTTGATATTTATCTTGTTTGTGAAAGGAATAATATTCTAGAGGAAGTATGTGTTTGAAACACAGACTTTTGACTTATTTGTTAAATTAGAACATTGGTTTCAAATACTAATTATATGTGATATGTGTTGAAATTAAAGCACACGTGTCAAAGAGCATATGAGTCTCTAATTGGAAAGTAGTAAAATGTGTGTGCAGGACAGTATCATCGAGGAATGGCCCCTTGCATTTACATTATGTAAGGACGCTGGGCAATGCATTCTCCATACATTGGACTAAGTGACTATAGGAAATAACAAGCCTTAGCCAGTAATCTACAGGCACCTGTTTTTATTGTATTTTCAATTAAGATCTGTGTAGTGATCTGCATATGCATGTTTGTCTTCTGTGAGCTCACAGGCTGCATGGAATGTATGGAATGGTGTGATGCATGTGGGCACGCAGTGTGCTGAGAGTTCCTGAAGTGGCGGTTGGTACACTTCGAGAGAGACAGAGGAACCCTAAGGGTGCTTAGATGCCACCCCTACCTGTAAGCTAAACCTATAACCGAGACTTAATGAAGACGCATTCCTTTTGTACAGATTTTGAAGGAACTTTTGGGTTGATATCACTTAGAACCCCCGCGACCTGATTAAATGCAAAAATTTGCACTGTCGCATTGGTGTGCCATCGAACGGAGACTTCGAGTTCCTCAACTCCGTTTTTTTAATTAGGAAACCAGGCTGCTGTGGTCACACCTTATTACTGCGCCAGAAAAAAATTAATGTTAACATTTCGCTTGAACGCGGGACGCGGCAATGATATTTGCAGTTGAGATTGATCCCCGTTATTACACTTCCAGGAATGATCAAGAGAAATAAAGTTGGATAAGCCTGATCTGAGAAAGGCACCTTGCTGAAACACGTGTAATCAATAGGGCAGATCAATTAAACTTCCTTATCACACAACAGCAATTGGACTTAGTCGCCAGCATAATTTTTTTCTGGCGCAGTAATAAGGTGTGACCACAGCATTCCTTTTGTACTATCCTGGTCTGGAGCGCTTCCTGCTTCATCTGTTCCTTACCTTAAGACCAGGAGAATACTTCAATCTGTTCCTCATGTAAACTTGCATTTACTGTGGGTTTTCTGTGAGCAAGTAATTATGTCACAGTGTTATGGCTGTTCATGTTTATTTACACTCGTAGTATTGTATGTTCGTGCAAGGTTTTTTTCCCCCTTTGGCACGCAGAGAGGTCTTGGGACAATAATGGTAGGTTCCACCAGCAGGGGGAGAGGGATTATTTGTGAGGTGATTTCATCTCAGGGCTGTCACGGGCTCCCTGCTGGCAGATTACCGTTGGAGAATCCCTGCGACGTATAAATGTCAGAAGGGGACAGCTAGGGGGAGAGCAAGGAAGAGGCAAAGGGAGACAGGAGCTTGAGTCTGCCTCAGAGGGCATCTCGGCCCTCTGTGTTCCATTGGCGGTCCCTCCCTTTGGGACGTCTGCCTGGCAGAAGCCAGCCTCTCTCCCCCACTCAGGGTCGAGGGAGTGTGCCAGGGGCCGAGATCTAAGGGCACTCTGGCAGGGGTGTCAACCGGCCAGCCACCGCTACTAAGAGAGAGAGAGAGTGGGGCGGTGTACGCGCTAAGAAGTTGAGTAAGGTAGGAAAGGAAAATCCTAAGAACGGGCCCCAAGCCCTGTGTGTGAACCGCTTGCCGGCATACACATGGGCCATGGAGTGCCCTGAAGGAGGACACATTCTTCCTCTCCCGTCCCATCGGGGACGCGGAGAGGCCTGTGAGTTGGCCTGCATTCTGAGAAAAAAGGAGTTTAATGTGTTTTGTTTGAGACGCTGAGAAAAAGGCGTTGTGGTACACAGAGGGGGTTTGGGCCATCCGGACACAGGAAGGAGCCCTCTCGTTGCTTATGTGGCCCGTCCTAGGCCCTAGTTGGTATAGTGGGGATTGACCCAGGGTTTGGTGATCTGACACGCCCCGTAGTTGGCACAATTCACCCGCTCTGGGGGGCAGAACTTGATAATTCCCTCTGGGATGGTCCCGAGGGTGGGCCTTTCCATGACACAGCACCAAGAGGGGTTACGGCCCGGGATCTTGACTGGGTACCTTGGTGTAAGATATATTTGAATATTTATTTACCAAAGGTGAAGACGAACTTTCCCTATGTGGTCTACATGAATTATTTGAATGTTTATTTACCAAAGGTGAATGCACACTTCCTCAAGTGACCTACATGACATATGTGAATATTTAGTACCACAGGTGAATGCACACTTCCTCAAGTGACCTACATGACATATGTGAATATTTAGTACCACAGGTGAATGCACACTTCCTCAAGTGACATACATGACATATGTGAATATTTAGTACCACAGATGAATGCGCACTTCCTCACGTGACCCACATGATATATTTTAATATTTAGTTACCAAAAGTGACTGCGTCCTTCCTCATGTGTTCTACAAGATAGGTTTGACTATTTCTTTACCAAAGGTTAATGTGCACTTTCCTATGTGTTCTACATGATATATTTGAATATTTATTTACCAAAGGTGAATGCACACTTCCTCATTTGAGTTACATGATATATGTGAATATTTAGTACAAAATGTGAATGAGCACTTTCTAACGTGATCTACATGATATATTGGAATATTGATTTACCAAAAAGTGAATGTGCACTTTCTCAAGTGAGTTCTGTGTTAAATAAGTGTACATTTAGGTAGCCAAAGTGTATGCACCAATTCCCCGGGGCCCACACTTAAATGTATGAAAAGTTATCCAGCTAATGGTAATAAAATGGGTCCCAAAGGCCCACCGGGCGCACTGAGGAAAACCCTGAGATGAAAAAGGTGTAATTAAATTATACCAAATGTGATGAAATGAAAACTGTGAACATTGCTACCTTCCTGTATTATCTGAAGGAGCCTCAATTAGGAGCTCAGTTATGTAAGATGGCTTATGGATGACAAAGATTTGGTTGGTCTGATATATGTCTATAAAATAAAGTGGTTTCCGTTTGTTACACGAAGCCAGGCTCTGGGGGTCATTCCGAGTTTGGAGGCAGCCATGGTGCTATTAGCATTATGGCTGCCTCCAAAATCAGTCCGGGTCCGGGTTCCTTGAATGGGGACTTACCGGGTCATTCCAACCTAGGAGGACCCGGTAAGTCCCCATTCAAAAAAACAATCCACATTGCCATTTGAGCCCCCATAGGCTCAATGGGAATGGGGAGGGAGATAATAATGGGCCCGCTAGTAGCGGGCCCGTTATTTGCTCCCTGGTCCTTTAGCGGCTCCCGCTAAGAGCGGCTGATAAAACCAGCCGCCCTTAGAGGGACCCGCTAAGGGACCACGTAATAGGGCGGTAGGGGGTTAACAGCACTGGCATCCTTACCGGTGCCATTAACATCTTACCGCCAGGGTCGGAAGGACTCCCTATGTTTATTCAACCAGGGCACTGGGGTAGCTGTCTCCTATAAGGAGGGAACTCCCTTTGGTCCTTACTAGGGTCCATCCACCATCCCCCTGGGTGCCCCTGGTATGCACATGTGTGCACTGAGGTGCCGGACTCCATTGCTCAGGTCTCCTACAGGTTGCAGCCCACTCATACATATACAGGAATCAAATAAACAAGGGAGAGACAACTTACACTCATATTCATTCCGTTCGTGCAAGCTATGGTGAGACTAATCTTTATAGGAGTTTATAGTGCCCTCACATTTATGGGTAATACATGACAATTTGAAATTCAAATCTAATTACTCTCAAGCTGTCTATTATTTGGAAATTCCTATTAAATAAAGTAACACTGCACATACAGACCTCTCAAGGTTCATCATCTCATGCCTCAGTAGGTTATTTGGTCCTGTTTGTTTGCTTTGAATTCTGGAACTTGTAGTGCTGAATTAAAATGGGAAACGAAAACCTATCAGTTTCACCTTGCGAAGAATAGAGCCGGGACTGCATGGCATACCCATGGCCTGTAATGGGAAAGCTTGAGAGCTCTGCAAATAGCACGAGTCATACCTTCGCATCAAGCACGTTTCCCAGGCAACACGTGACATCACAGAGCTCACGCTCACACTCTCAGTCCTCTGTGATGTCACGCCACTCAGAGGTAGCCTGATACTCCATGCTATTGCCCAGTCTCAGAAATGTGATCCCTTTTAACACCAGAGAGTTCTCCCTGAAACTATCTGGCAGCACTTTCCTTTTTCTGCAGACAAAGCATCTTTGAATGGACTTTTCAGGGCTCATTGCCGGGAAGTGCTTTTTTGTTTTTTTACACCAGAGCGGGATCGTGGGTAGGCCACACGATACCTTGCTTAAAAAAAAGAAAGAAAGAACAGGAAAACTGATATAGGACGACCAGATTAAATGCAAAACCAGGTCCTCCATAACAAAGCTTCTGCCAGTACTAGTTACTGTCAGCCGAGCTCTGAGCGGAGCAGCTGCCTTTCCATGGAAACCCTGTGCCGCCTTTATCCTGTTAATACTAAACAAAACAGATTTGACACCCACCCCACCCTCCTCTGCGTTCCAAAGGTAAGTGGCCACATGATGTTACTCTCTCAGTTGATATTTTATGTTCAGCGCTTGTAATTGAAAACAGCAAATCATGTTTACATCATTTTCAGCCAATTGGAATAAAGCACGAGTGATGCCGCCTCCCTCTGCTCCCCGCATGTATATCACATGGGAATAACTTCTGTCTAAGATTTCACTGCACCCTATAGAGCGGCCAGGGCAGGGTCGGGGGACTGTGAGCTGGGGCCCATTTCAAAGCTCTGCTTGGGGCCTGGTTGAAGATGTTGATCTGGTCGTGGGGGGCCATTTCAACATGATGTATGGGCCCTGCCTGCTTAGAGCAGAGGAAAACAGTTTAAAGCACCTGTGGACACATTATAATGGAGACAAGCCTCATTACGACTCAGGCGGTAAGGGTTTTACTGCGGCGTAAACAGCGCCGACCCTTACCGCCTGAGTACGAGGTCCCTTAGCGCCATGGCGGATTTAACACCTGCTTTTAGCAGGTGTTAAAATCCATGGCGCTAAGGGACCATGGAGTTAATTACGCCACCGTAATTTCCGGTGGCGTAATTAGAGCAGAGGAAAACAGTTTAAAGCACCCGTGGACACATTGGGCCTCATTACGACCCTGGCGGAGTGGGATACCGCCAGCGGTAATCGCGGCGGACCCGTCCGCCCTACTACGAGTTCCCTTAGCGCCATGGAGGTTTTCTCCGCCTGGTTTTACCGGGCGGAGAAAACCATGGCGCTAAGGGACCTCGTTGTTAATTACGCCGCCGTACTTTACGGCGGCGTAATTAACTCCTTCCCCACTCCCATTATACCCTATGGGGCAAGAATGGGAATGGGGAAGGGTAAAATGGGGATTGGGGATTTACCGCTCCGCCAAGGTCGGCATGGGGTGGTAAATCCGCCAACCCCCATGGCGCTATCGGCGGCTTTCCGCCATGCTCCGCGGTGCATTTTGCACCGCGAATTCCGCCAGGGTCGTAATGAGGCCCATTATAATGGAGACAAGCCTCATTACGACTCAGGCGGTAAGGGTTTTACGGCGGCGTAAACAGCGCCGACCCTTACCGCCTGAGTACGAGGTCCCTTAGCGCCATGGCGGATTTAACACCTGCTTTTAGCAGGTGTTAAAATCCATGGCGCTAAGGGACCATGGAGTTAATTACGCCACTGTAATTTCCGGTGGCGTAATTAACGCCTTCCCCACTCCCATTATGCCCTATGGGGCAAAAATGGGAATGGGGAAGGGTAAATGGGGATTGGGGACTTACCGCCCCGCCGACCTCGGAATGGGGCGGTAAGTCCGCCTACCACCATGGCGTAAACATAGTTTACGCCATGGTGGTAAAGTCACGGCCCAGGCGGTAACTTACCGCCTGGGTCGTAATGAGGCCCAAAGTAACAGATTTTCAAGTGACGGCCACTTAACAGGTAGCTGAAACACTAAATGGCCACTCAAAAGCTATTAATTCTTGTTTGTTAGCAAAGGGCGGATGCAGAGAAATGGGAGTAAAAGGGCAATGAGGTGATAAGCCCACTTCTGTACACCCCGAGGGGGCAGACATACTGAAGTGCGCCAGGAAATGCAGCTTGTAACAGTGTAGTGTCTGGACCCAGGAATGGTAGACAGAACGCAGGGAGCACACAGGAGCCAGCAGGTACATAAGGTAAGTGAGATTTATTGCAGTTTCACGGTACAGTCTAGAAGTAAGGGGCGCGCATAGGTACAGATATACTTCTCGTCATATCTCCCACCCTGAATCCCCAACTGTAATCAGTAGACTCCGGAGGGAATACAAGGTTCCAACCTGACCAGCATTGCATGGCTTGCATTGCCATATACACAATGCAAGACCACACTACAAACACACTGGCTGCAAAGCGCACCTTTAAAGCCACGAATGAAAAGAGCATCTTGCCATGTCAGAAGACTGCTGAATGTCAACATGGGGCAGCTGTGGGGGCCCTGAGTCTCGAGCCGCTTTCATTTGAAAGAGCTGAAATGACCCGACGCCGTCCCTGGGGCACAGTTAGGCTTGAAGCGGTAACCCTCACAGCACCTTAAAAAGGAGCGTTTTAATACATGAACTCATGTGTATTGCATGTTATTTTTTCATAATTTAATCAGACATGCATGTTTTCTGTATATGGTAGAACCCATGCTCCCCTGGTCGTACCCTGCTTAGCTCAGCCACTACAGCGCGTGAGCCACACCAAGAAAAAACACGGAGGCTTAACTGAGGCAAAACCTAAGCTCTGAAACTGCTTGCCATTGGAGCGGTTAGCCCTGACCCTCCTGCATGGAGGACCATGCTGCTGGGCCTCCGATAGACACTGAGGCCCCCCTACTCTGGGCCTTCTCATTTACAAGCCCCCAAGTAGCAGGTTGATCCTTCTGGGCTGTTTCATGCTCACTGCTGCGCCGGCGCCCTGTGAGCCAAAGGGAGATGGAGCACCTCACTGCTGCAGATTAGGGACCCAGAATTGATTGCGACGAAGTTTACAGAGAAGGGCCACCAGTCAACTCACTGCTGTGCCCCAAGACTTTCAATCAGAATGGTGCGGCATGTGAATGTGGGAGTGCCGCTGGAATCACCGCCACGCCTCTTTTATCCCAGGCCACACCTGGCATAGTGGAGACATAGTGGAGACACCCCACACTTGGCCATCCCAGCCCTCTCTTTCAAAGTCCTCCCGCCTACACTCCCACCCTTCACTCTGCACACTTTCCCTTCTACCCACCACCCCTCCCCCCATTGCACATACTTTTAGTGGATGATCGAGTGCTGCAGCTGCATTATTGATGAAAGTTAGCTCCCAGGTGATCCGTATTGACAATCCCAGCTACAGGAACTACAGGAGTGCAGGAGTGTTGCCAGGTCTAGAAAAGATCTGGGGGCTACGCTAATGTCAGGATTGTCGGGTCCCGGGGCTAGCTAACTTTTTGGTTGTATCCCCTGAACTTCTATCTGGGGCTCCACCGCTACAACCAAAAGACGCGGGGCTATAGCACCCTAACCCCCCCCCCCCTCAGCAACGCCTCTGCTGTGCTGGTGTCCATTGGTGCAACGTGTTGTCCAGGTAGCACCTGCCTGCCTTGCAGGCCCCGGTCACCTTGATGATGTCTGCCAGATATGTTACCCCTCAGCGCATGTGTCCGGCTACCTTTGATGCCCCTGCTCCCTTTGTAGTTGCTTACCCTTGCTCCTTCGCAAGTCCCCCCTCCCCTGGTGGTTCTGGTGGCCAATCCTGCTCCCTTCCCAACTGCCAGCCTCTCCAGAGATAACCTTGGTATCACATCACAATAACGAAGACCAATACTGGCAGTCACAAAACAGAGAATTTATTAAATCATACTTTGTAGGTATATAAATGCTCGTAGACAATAAACATTTAGTGTGTTTATTGAAATAGAGGTCCCCGGACGGTTGCCTCTTTCTTCTGCCCCAGCGACGCCTCTGTATGATTCTGGAACACATGTGTTCCAGAATCACACAGTGCGTCACAAGCATGCCGTGACAGATAAATTACATAAACACAATATAACATCTCCCCTTCCACCCTCTTTACAGGAACAATGAATTGAGTGAAACACATAGGACAACGACAAAACAAAAAAAAAATAACAGAACAGAGAATAAGGAAAACAAGTCACTGATTAATACTATAAACTCCAAACAAAAAAAAACCATTCTGTGCAGTATTTCAATAACACAAATCAAAGGATACAACTGGTGGTGGTCCTGGAATACTCTTAAAAAAAAATAACAACTATGTTCAATAATAAACATAGTCCTTCTTGAAATTTTGTGTAATTCTCCTATTCCTTGATGACACATATTCTCCACCAACAGTGTCTTTGGGGAATTCTTCTGATCCATGTGCCTCCTCATTTCCGTTAGTCTCTTGTGCCACTCTGTTTTTCCATGCCTCATCTCCTTTTGTTAGTATGATGTCATCACATGACCATTTCTTTCCATCCTCCAAAACTACTGATTTCCTTGAACAATCCATCACTCTCTGAGGAGCTCTATATTTAGATTCACCCTTCAATACTCTCCTTGGTTCTCTCTAATGCACCCAGTCACCTCTTACAATTTCCTTTTCTGTCACATGCTTCTTACTATCGTAGTATTTCTTATATTCATCTTGTTTCTTTTTTACTCTCTTACCAATCTCATTCATATTCACTTCCTTTTTTCCCAAAAGCAAGCCAAGCAGGTCTCAATCTGTTTGTAGCCATCCTACCTCTCATTAAGGTAAATGGTACCTCAGCAGTGACAGAATGGGGTGTAACCTTATACGTATTCAGTGCTTCTTTCAAAGTCTCTTTCCACGGTAGACCATTTGCTAATGCTAGTTGAATAATTCCCTTGATAAAGCCATTAATTCGTTCAACCAATCCATTTGTAATTGGATGGTACAATGAAGTTGTCTTGTGTTCAATGGCTCTCTCTTTAAGAACATTTTGAACTTCATCACACATAAATCGGACACCATTGTCAGAAATCATTTCACGAGGGTCACCTTCCCTATTGAATATTTCATCCAGAAATTTTACTACTTTCATGGAAGTAACCGTACCCTCTGCTATCCCACATTCCACCCACTTGGAGGTGTAATCCATTAACACAATAAAGTATACTTTTTGAGGACCCAATGTCTCATATGGCACTGTTATGTCAACTGCCAATTTAGTCCACACAGATTTAGGAATTTCCACAGGTTGGAGAGGTGATATTTGTGTGATCTTCCCTTCATCACTCACCGCACAAGCAGTGCAATCTTTGACTATATTCTCCATCTGACACCACATGTTCGGCCACCAGTATGCCTCTCTTACCCTTCTCTTGGTCAAACACCTTCCCACATGGCCTTCATGGGCAATGAGCATTATCCTTTCTCGCAAGGAAGTGGGCGGAATTATCTGATCACCTCTATAAAAACACACCTCAACACTGGAGATTTCATCCTTTAATCTCCCCCACAATTTAATGCTATTGTCAATATCCTTCCAATCATTCTTAATAGCCATTCTAAATATTCTTGTTCAGGATCATCATTTGTCGCTTGAACCCACTCTTCCTTTGAAAAACCTGGATGAATATGAGCCACTATACAGTCAGAATCTTGCTCTAATGTTGTTCCATCCTCTCTGGTTCCATCACTCACATCATCGTAGTGAAGTCTAGAAAAACAGTCTGCTATAGAATTCGATTTCCCAGGTATGTATTTTACTTGTACATTATATTGCATAATGTCTAATGTCCATCTTCTTATCCTTGGCGAGGCTAAGGGTGAATTATTTTAATTTAATACATAAACTAGCGGTTTGTGGTCAGTTTTCAGCACAATGGGAATGCCCCAAATGAGGGTTTTGAAATGTTCAAGTATCCACCTTACTCCTAAAGCTTCCTTTTCGATGGTAGAATAGTTCTTCTCCGCTCCCTTAAGAACTCTGGAAGCAAATGCAATGGGAAGTATCGTGCCTCCTTGTACTTGTTCAAGTACACCGCCCAGACCAATATTGCTGGCATCCACAGATATTATTGTTTTACACTTGCAATCAAACATTTTGAGCATTGGAGCTCTGTTGACTAGACTTTTTATTTTATCAAATTCATCCTTGCATTTTTCTGACCATACAAACTTTGCACCCTTGCTCATCACATCTCTCATGCATTTTGTCCTGTCTGCATAATGATCAATGAACTTTGAATAGTATTCTGCTAAACCTAAAAAAAACCCAGAGCTGTTCTTTGTTTGTAGGTTCAGGAATATGTAAAATGGTATCCACCAGAGTTTTCTTTGGTCCAATTCCATCGGCATTTATGCAGTGTCCTAGGTATTGTAGGGGAGGATTGGTCCAAAAGACCCCCCTCGCCTACATCCCCTCCCCCGGTGAGGGCCATGGCTTGTCAGGGGTCCCCTCCTTACCACCAGGGCCCAGGTGGTGGATGGCTCACCTGCCAAAGACATTGACCAAACCTGCTGAATTTGGCTAGGCCTCGGAAACCATTTTGTCTAATGAAGATGGTGTGAGTCCGGCGCACTGCAGCGCGGCCCCCACCTTTGGAGAGTTTCAATTATCCCTGTGGCCGCAGCTCCCTGGCAGATCCGCTGTGAGCCCGTTCCCACGAACAAGACGGACATGAGCTAGTGTAAGATACCAACACTGTAACACTTCACCTTCCGCAGTGAATCACTGCTCCCAGCATGACCCGGCCAGCAGAGCCTGGGTGGAAAGAGAACTGTAAAATGGCCCTTTGATAAAAGCAAAAGTTCCCAAACACTAATGACAAGACTACCTGCGATGGAAGCATTCTCTCCACAAACCACTTTGACTAAAAAACCTGTAAAATGTATAGATATAGCAGAATGCGTGGTCATATGACATTAGGAATGAAGCACCCACATTACTGCAGTTATGTACAAATAGTAAAAGCATCCCGGGGGGTTATTTGTTATACGTATCATTGAAAAGATTACACCCCACGGTCCCGCACCATAACCGAACTAATGCTGCTAGAGTGCAAAGAAAGACAAATGCAACCATATTGAGGGCTCGTGTGAAGGGTGCATGAAAATGCACCCTTCATGTGTGTATGTCCAAGCCCCTTATGTGCCACTGCCGTCAGTTGTAGTGGCGAGTCGTTTCTATGCGCTCCACCAACCTCACTACTACCTCACTTACTACGAATGTATAAGCATATAACAAAATGTTGTGGTTGTTAAAAACATAATGTACAAGTAATGTGCTCGGATTGACTATACGAGAGGCATTAACAATGTTAAAACGTAAGCTTTGGAATGACCCAATTAGTATTGTATATTATTTGAATGTTTATGCTACTTTCACCCAAAATCGGCAACACACGAGGAAGATACCTTTGTGCGCATATGCAAGGCCATTCCCACTCCCTCCCTGTGAAGCCTGCCAGATGAGAAAGCAGAGGCCTGTGCCACGCTGCTCCACCTCCCCCAACTCGGCTGGAGCCGCTTCAAAGATTTGTAGTTCCCTCTGCAGCACCCAAGGCCACAGCCCGCCACCTGTATTATTTACAACCCAGCAGTAAACCTCAGCCTGAAAACACAAATCCAGAGACGCCCTTTCTTAAGCCCCATGACCCACCTGCTCACCTTAGGTTAACGGCACCTGTAAAATTAGGACATCCAATATTATGGCAACATTACAGCAACACATCCATAATGACATCTAACAAGACGATGACATGTACCGCCTGTCCCATGCCCTGAGACCCAACCCCACGACCTATGGTACCCGGTCAACAGGACACTGGTAACCATGTACTGATGAATCACCATCAAACCACGCTCTCGGTGCATTCCTCCTGTGTTGCATTAACCTGTAGAATAACCTATTGGAAGATTTACTAAAGAAGATAATATTGCAAATGACTGAATGACTGCGGTGTGCATGGCATAGGGCAAAAAAGTCAGGAAAAGACATTCATCTCTGATAATGGCCACAGTGGCACAACGACACCGCCCGGATGAACCCAGCCGACCCGCCAGGCCCAGCCCAACCCATGAGGCTGACCAGTGACATCCTCCAGCCGCGGCCAACCACATCACAGCAGCACCTATAGCTAGTCGTCGCCACCCAATCCCACTGAACTTGTGCCCCCTATAGTATGTAGGTTCTGATGATGTTTTTTGTAAATATATACGCCTGTCTTTGCTATTGTCAGACAGAGCGCTCTCAGAGTTTGCAGAGTTCTTTGCATGCCCTATTCTGATTGATAAACTCCCATTTACGCTCACCCGCACTTTGTCTTGGCCATATTCCCATCCTGGGAGAGTCCATCATTGTCTCTCATTGCGGGGAGGATCGTGCTGGTTGGGGACGCTTGCCTTCAGTATGTCACCTCACTCCTTTTGCTTTTGCACTTATCTATTTTAAGCGTGAGATCTTTTGTCTAAATGACTTGTAATACTCAAAGCAATTTTGCATTGTGTTCTTCAGCTGTCATTGCCGACACAAGTATATCGTCCTGAAAGAAGTATACACCTTGAAGACCATTGAATAATTGATGCATTACCCTTTGGAATACAGCTGCTGCTGATGCCAAACCAATATCTGAATGCCCCTAGAGGAGTGATGAAAGATGTAAGGTGTCCCAACTCTTCATCCAATACGACCTGATGGTAGGCAGAAGATAAATCTAGTGTGGTAAAAAACTTTGCTGGCTTCATGGAGGAAAGCATTTAATTTATATTGGGTAGAGGATGGTGATCTACCCATATATTTGCGTTCAGGACTCTCAAATCTACACACATCCGAATTGACCCATCAGGTTTCCGTACAATAACGATTGGAGAAAGCCATTCTGAACTCTCTATTGGCTCAATAATGTCTTGTTTACATAGTCTTTCCAGTTCTTTATGTACTGCTTATTTCATGCCTACAGGTATATTCCGCACTCTATGAACTATCAGTGTGGCACCCCTCTTTAATATGATCTTATGTTTAAAGCCCTTCAAGGTGCCAATGGTCTCATTAAAAACTCCTGGGAAGCTTTTCACCAAACTTTAATTTGTTTCCCAATTGTTCTCAGAAATACTCAATATAGGAATGCTTTCGCCAGGGTGTATCTCGATCTGCAGGGATGCTTGTTCCCACCATCCAACAAATGAGAAACCATTCTCTGCCACAAATAGCTTGCAGTAAGTCTCCCTCCCACTGAAAGCTAAGTGTACCCATACATAGCCAATTATGGTTATAGGCGTCTTGCCGTAACCCTGTTGCTCGCACTTTTGTTGGCTGTAACTCTTCACGTTTTCCACCTATGTCTCCCACAAATGTACTTATGCCGACCATGGTGTATGGAGAACCCGTATCCACCATAACTTGCAAAGAGACTCCATTTATTGACATGGGTACCCAAGGACCCTTACACTTCTCAATCGGAGTAAATGCTAAAATGTGTATTTCCTCATCAAATCCATCAGTGAAAGACCATGGGCCACCTGGAATGTTGATCTCTTCAGATGTTCTTATGCTCGCCACATTACTTCTGATGTTTCGACCCCCTTCTCTCTGAAACATAGCTCTGCTTTTGCCGCTAGTGCTCCTGCACATCTTGCCAAAATGTCCAACATATCCACATTTATAGCATTCGGCTGAAAATGCCGAACATTCCTTTTCTATATTTGTATGCTTGTATCTGCCACATTTGTGACACTTATTTTGTGACTTATTCATGTACTCTCTGTCTCTCCTCACATTGGTATTCATGTCTGTTCTGTTCATTCTTTCCACCAATGCAATCAATGCCTCTTCATCTTTATCACGGTTCTCTTCTTGTACACTTTGAATGCATCTCACCTCCACATCTTCTGTCTTATTCTGTAACTCCTTCATACATTTTCGCAAAATTCTATTGACCTAGCTATCTCCATAGCCTGGTCTAGGGTTGGGTCCTTTGCTTGCCACAATCGCTGTTGTATGCGAGGGTCTGCAACCTTTAAGACTAATTGATCTCTCAAATATTCTTCGGCGATACCAGTGAATTTACAAGTTGATATTAGACCTCTCAATCGTTCTAGAACAACATTAGTTTTGTTGCCAAAATGTCTCGTTAGTTTTATTAAAGCAGATTCATATCTCCTGTTTCCACTTGTGGTAGCAGCTGAATCACCTGAGCCTTCCACACCATCTCCTATATCTGGTAGGGTTCTAAAAATGCGTAGAGCTCCTGCACCCACACAGTTCAACAAGGTTGCCACCTTTAAGTCATCACTGAAATTAGTTCCGCCAATTGCTCTTCAGTAAACTTGAAAACCATCTTGCCACTGTTCCCACATGCATATTGGGTTTCCTGCCTGTGCCAAAAATTGAACTGGGGCTATCACGTTTTGCATGTTCTTTGTTGTTGTTTTTTAAATAATTTTTTAATTAATTTGTTTTATTTTTTCTTGTCTTCCAAAATTAAAAGTTCAGCTTGTCAAACTTCCTCTTTTCTTTCTTTTTTTTAAAAATTTCCTCCTCACAGTATATATACACAGTCTCCAATGAACCTATACCGTAACTGTAGCAATCAGGCCCGTCTCCGTACAAATTTGTATCAGCGTCATTCACTTCAGCTGCGTTTTGTTTTATAAAAGCACGTTGCTATGGAAATGTGCTTTTCCAAAGATGGCTGCACGTATTCCCACATAAATGGGTCCTTTCCTCTAATGTTTGAGGCGTTTGCGCGCGCTTACATTCATCAGATGCTCCCTTTCACAATTGCTGTTCACGCATCATATTACAGTATTTCCTTAACGGTATAGCCCCTCTTAGCTTGTTGCAACACTTACAGACAATTCGACTTTTGTTTTTCAGTGTCCATCACGTTCGGCTCCTGTTTCCCATCATTCGCTGCCGATGTGCTTCTATAATTGAGCGTATCGCAGCGTGCCTTCCTGCCGGGGACCTCTTTATGTCAGGGACAACGATCCTCGTCGCCACATGTTATACTTTGCAGGTATATAAATGCTCGTAGACAATAAACATTTAGTGTGTTTATTGAAATAGAGGTCCCTGGACGGTTGCCTCTTTCTTCTGCCCCAGCAACGCCTCTGTATGATTCTGGAACACCTGTGTTCCAGAATCACACAGTGCATCACAAGCATGCCGTGACAGATAAATTACATAAACACAATATAACACCCTCCCCCCCTTAGCAACGGCTCTGCTGTGCTGGTATCCATTGGTGCACCGTGTTGTCCAGGTAGCACCTGCCTACCTAGCAGGCCCCGGTCACCTTGCTGACGTCTGCCAGATATGTTACCCCTCAGCCCATGTGCCCTGCTACCTTTCATGCCCCTGCTCCCTTTGTAGTTGCTTACCCTTGCCCCTTCGCAACAGCAACCCTGTTCCCCCTCCCCTGGTGGCTCTGGTGGCCAATCGTGCTCCCTTCCCCACGGCCAGGCTCTCCAGTGATAACCTTCGTATCACATCAAAATAACGAAGACCAATACTGGCAGTCACAAAACAGAGAATTTATTAAATCAAATTTAAACACAGTTCATCGAAAAAATAGAGGGGGGAAGGATGAGGTATTCATTAAGGTGAGGGGGTGTGGGGGATGTCTCCCCCCTGCATTTTTTTTGACAACATGTGTTAAAATTCGTCAAAAATTAAAATTGCTGTTTTTTGACACGCCGTAACATTGCAGTTTTCACGTAGATCGGTAACCTTACTATAGCTAGCCTTTCCCTTAACCTGCTTGCAACGGCAAGACCCTCCCCCTTCAGGTTGCCCACCCTTGGCCGCTTGTACCCCATGCATCCCCAGGGCCATGTAACCAGGGCGACGCAATGCCCCAGCCACCCCTCCCCATGACCGGTGGACCCTTTGGCCCTCACAGCACTTTTGCTCTTTGGATACACCTGGTAACTCAGCGCAGGAACCTCTGAAGGAAAGCCTCAAACAGTATATCAGACATTATATGTGATGTCTGCTCTGTCCAGAGTCTAATCCTTAGCCGGAGGTATGGGTGGGCGGGATCGTCCTCTCGTGGTTGCTGAATTGTGATCAAATATGGCCACCCTAACCCCTGCTCTCCTTTAATTTGACCCTTGACCCAAACTCATTCCTTCCCAATACCTGGTTGCTTCCTTTGCTTTCTCCCCCTTACATGTCCTGCAGGGCTGTTGCTAGGGCTAAAAAAAACACGGGGCCACACTAATGTCAGGATTGTCTGGACTCAGTGCTAGCTAGCCTTTTGGTTGTAGCCCCTGAACTTCTATCCGGGGCTACAACCAAAAGACCTGAGGCTATAGCCCCCTTAGCCCCACCCCCAGTAAGGCCTCTGATAACCCGCGCCCCGTCCCCTGCTGCCATTTCATTTCCAGGTTAGAGGTCTCCCATCCGACGGGCGTCCCACTGGGTGTGGGGCCTCCAAGGCCTTCCAGTGGGCAGTGTTCCTGAACTTCTAGTATATAGGGGCAGACCCTGCTGCCCTTCGCTGCCCGGGCCACTTTGATCACATGGCCAGGGATTCGGGCATCACCTGAGCCAACCAGCACACATGGGCCAGGACTGGTAAGTGCTCAAAAGGCTTCTTGGCTACCTCGCCCACAGCCAGCCGGATGCCGGCCCAAGCTGATCTTCACGTGGCCCACCACCACGCCCACACCTGCCAAGAGTCCAGCGGAAATCTTAAGGGGGACCACACTTCAGGCAGCCCTGACAAGCTTGCCCGACAACAAGTAAGAACTATTTTTACACAGACTCCTTTAAAAGTGTGCACCCCGTTTTCTATGTGTAGTTTTAAGGCATTTTTACTGAAGCTGCTTAGTAAGGGGTAGTTCTCTCTATATATGGGTGGAGTTTTTTAGAATTTAAGTAAAGATATGTCGGTTTAGTACCCGCTTTTTAAACCAAACTAAGAAAACACTGGTGTATCGAGGATGCTTTGCCCTGTGATATCTAGAGCAAAGCTGGAGACTTTCTAAGTAGAAAGAGTTAACTCATGGAATAAGTACACTTGAGATAAAGTTCTCAGTGTGTGCTTGGGTCACCTCGGGCGTCTAATGCCTTAATGTAGAGTATAACATGGTGTTTTTTTACCTTTGTGGGAGGTGGGACCCTTTTCTCTGCACCTTTCCTTCCTGCTCCCCCGCCTACCGGCACCTTCCCCTCTTCCCATCTCTGTGCAACTCTTGGGGGGGTCTCCATACTGCCGGACCAGCACGTCAAGAGGGTGGTGCAGGGACAATAAGAGTGTTTTACAGAGGCTAACACAGACTCTTGGCTGCCCAGCCAGTCTCTGTCTGAGAGTGCTACAGGTCAGCCCCTGGAACAAAGGCATTTAAGGAAAATAATGCCCAATGTCCAAATGGTTCTCTTGACTGATAATCGACCTGCTTGGCTTCCATACTTTTAGTAACAGTACCGTTGTGATGTCAAGACTGTAATGTTATCAGGCTACATTAACTGTACAGATTAATGGTCACATGATTTATTTTTGTACTGTAGCTAACCAGTGACTTGCCAGGTGTTTTGAACTACAACTCCCAGGATTCCTCACCATTGACTATGCTGCCTACGGCTGATTGAAATTTTAGTCCCAAACATATCAAGCGCTAGAAGGCACCTGTATGTTTCCTTTGGGCCCCTTCATAATATCCCTTAACGATTCAACAGGCCACTACACAGCCAAAGCCGACACTAGGGGCCTCATTACGAGTCAGGCGGAATGGGTTAACGGGTTCTGCTAATGGATGCGGACCCGTTATTCCCATTCCATCTGATTACGAGGTCCCCTCGCGGGACCCGGTAAGGACGCCTGGTAAAACCAAGCGTCCTTACCGGGTCCCGCGATGGGACCAGGAAGTTAACAATGGGCCGGTCGTAATTGGCCCGCTGTTAGCTCCCTGCACCCATTCCCATTGAGTCCTATGGGGGCTCAGATAGGAATGGGGAAGGTCCGGGCCCGGGTTCCCTGAGGGAGGAATTACCGGGCCCTCCTGACTCGGAATGAACACGGTTTTGGAGGCAGCCATGCCATCAATAGCGGCATGGCTACCGCCAAAGCTGTAATGAGGCCCTAGGTTCTTGAAAAGAAAGATATTTTTGGAAAATTTGATTTACAAGACAATGGCGTGCTTTTTCTAATTTGAAGCACCTTCATTGTTCTGAGGCATAAGCTTATAATGAATGCATATTCAGTCTTATGCATAACAAAAACGGCGAAGGCTAGGGCAATGCATGACAGCAGACAAAGCTAGTTATTCCATTAAGCCGAGCACGCAGATTGCTAATTTAGACTGCCACAACAATTTCCAATCAATCAAATTAATGCAGGCTCATATTTAGAAAACTCTGGGACAGCCGTGCATCTACTTGAGGGCCCATTGTTACTTGTAAGTGTCACCAGAATCTGACAGGTAGGCATGTTTATGGTTATATTTAACAGAAAAGTCAATTTCCCGGTACATATTTATCAGGGAAATGTAAGTGTCTTTTAGCAGCGCTAATTGCAAAGCTTGTTCGTCTGTCGAATGGAAAATCAGTTCATGAAAGGCTTGCATGAATGCCGAAAGCATGCATAGGGTGGACTCTGATTGGCTGAAGTGAAGCAAAACATAACATGGGGGTCAGCTCGAGGCATTATAGGCTGAACTCAAGTTATGGGAGGAAAATATGGGTCAGAAGATGAGAAGGACCTTGAAAAGCTGATTGGACTTAGACTGGAAGTCAATGGACACATTGGGCCTCATTACGAGTGAGGCGGAACGGGTTAACGGGATCTGCTAAAGGAGGCTGACCCGTTAAACCCGTTTCGCCTCATTACAAGCTCCCCTCGCGGGACCCGGTAAGTAACGCCTGGTCAAACCAAGCGTCCTTACCGGGTCCTGCAAGGGGAAGAGGGAGCAAACAACGGGCCGCTCGTAATCGGCCCGTTGTTTGCACCCTCTCCCATTCCCATTGAGCCCTGTGGGGGCTCAGATGGGAATGGGGAAGGTCCTGGCCCGGGTTCCTGGAGGGAGGAATTACCGGGCCCTCCAAATTCAGAATGGCCCGGTAATTCCCCATTCTGGGAACCAGGACCCGATTTCGGCAGCAGCCATGCCGCCAATAGCGGCATGGCTACCGCCGAAGTCGTAATGAGGCCCATTGACATCAAAGCAGAATTCATGGTACAGCAGTCAAGAAAGAGCGAATTGCTGGCACACAGACTTTAAAAATCTGTAGACTCAAGCACCATTGGGTCAATTAAAGGTAGGAATGGAGCGGGTACAATAAAATCGAGGGACATAAGAGATATGCTCTCAGAATAAAAGTGAAATCTTTATACAAAGGAGTGTCTGCCTCCTCTGAAGAGTGGAAGCCATTTTTAAGGGGCGCTGAGTAAGCCACCATGATGGAGGATGATATATTTTTTATTCCAAGAGACTTCTCTCAGGAAGAAATATTGAATGCGATCGACATTCTTAAGCTGGTACGACGTTCATCCTTCGCCCGTTGTTTTGGCTGAAAAAATAATCGACAAAATATGCAGGGGGTAAGGGCATATAAGGGGTATGGTGGGGTGGGGTATAGGGAATAAATAATAGGGTAGGGTGATGATCTACCAAATAAAAAAAAGAAAACATTTAATGCATTTTTTCGGGCCAACATTTTTGGCATAAAAGCTGCAAAAAAAAATAAATGGGAGATGAATGAACATAGAACCCTTAAGCGAGGCCTGATGTCATGGACAGACTGTTTCCCTGGCAAGTTTTTATGTTTTTTAAGGGCGACCAAGCAGGGGATGCTATTCCGAACATTTAGCACTTCGATACAAACCACTAAAAGAATATCTTCCATCGAATCAGCTCTTGTCACGCTAATTCCCAACAAGGCAAAATAACAGGGAGATGCTATGTTATTAAGTGTGAAATGAATTTGTCATTTTCAATACTAATTGTTAATTTGAAGATATTAATTGACAGACAGGCTGATATCGTCCTCCAAAATAGCCGGCTGGAGATGATCCACTCGTTCCCTGTGGTGCACAATACATTGGGAAATGTGGAGGGGCTGTGGGAAACTCTCATGTACAACCTGCAAGTAGCTCTTCGCATAGCTTGTAGGCAGTCCCACTCCTGGCCCCTCACCGCCATCATACTGGAACAGCAGCAGAAGGGCCCTGCGTGAGACTCCCTGTGTTATGTCTATACCTCATCGAGTGTACGAGAGACAATATGCACTCGGACAACCGTATCAAATGTCCACTCACACTGAAAGTCTGGAAGGATGCCGTATGGAAGGATGTCAGAATTCACCAGTGGACATCATGGAGCGCTGAGTGAAATATGATGAGGGCAGAGTAATGTCATGAAGAAGATATACAAAGCCATGCTGAAACGATATGAAAATACCTAAGAATGATGATGTAACTGAAGTGATAAGAGAAACATGTATGAAATGATAAAGTAATCGTACATACAAAAGAAGACAAAGTAACTTGCTGACCAATAAGTGTAAATACACAGTAACACAAGGTAGAAAATATACATAGAAGCTTGCTATAGAGGAATATATAATGTGGCAAGGACGGGTATAGTTGGAAAATGGACACCGTCTCATGTAAAAATTCCATTCAACTACGACAGAACCAGTTCAAGGTTGCAGAGTCAGGAGACGCTGGAAGAACAGCTTTGTGTACAAACCAAAGAGGAGTCAATGTTGGCTTGGGATGAAGGATGCTATTTTAAGTAATAGCTGCAAAGTATGAAGGGAGATAGGTGGCTAAAATGAATAAATAAATAAATAAATAAATAAATAAATAAAAGCCATGAATGAGACATATTTCTCTTAGATTAAAGAAGAAGAACACATCTGTAAGAGCCAAGTATTGGACAATTAAACATGCATCAAATCTATACAAGTTAGAGTGAGCCAGACTCTAGAGGCTAAGAGGAGCATTAACACCCAGTATAATTAAATCCAATTGCAGTAAATAAGAGGCTGACATGGACCCATTCATGGTCTCTTCACATGTGACTCAGACGTCGAAAACAAGGGCTATACATTAAGCCTCAGATGAAGATAGTGATGTGCTTTCACACCCTTGAATGTCCTAGAACAGAGAACAGGCTACAGGCTACAAGGTCAACTACAGACGGAAAACTTTGGCTCATGGACGGTCTGATGAGAGATAATACACTAATTGGGAAAGTAGGTGAAAGTCTAAGGTTGTGTGAAAATGCCAACCAATCAGTGGGTCTAGGGGGCAACCACTGCCATTTTATTCAATATAATCAGTATAGTAGGTATTTAGAGGTAGCTTGAAGGTTGTCTTACAGATAAGACACAGCCATAAACGTTCTAACCCATATACATTCTATAAGTAGACATGTTCCCCTAACCAATCCTTCCTGCTAATATGTTTAATGGTTTGCCACGTAGAATGACACCATAGATGCCGCCTGTTGGGGAATAAGACCTCTGTGTAATCAGGTTCATGTGTGAGTGTGCAAGCATCCGTCTGATGTTTGCCAGTTGACCCTGCTTTATTAAACTGAGAATAAAGTAGTACTTTGCCATATTCTTTGAGTCTGTCCTGTTATTTGGTCTGAGATTTTATTGGTCATTCCATCTAGCACAAAAGACACTTCAAGGTGCTAGAGCACACCACAAAGAACACTTATTGAAGATAAGAAATGTATTGCCAGCTCAGCAAAGACATCCACATGTCCCATCATCAGTCCTTCAGTAATTCACAAGCCCACCACATTCGTTACCAAGTCTGAATGTGTATCATAGACTGCTGTAAGGGTGCAGAAGGAGGAGAATGACACACAGGTGTCATTTTTATTGATTTATTAATAATGAAAATAAAGAGAAAACCTTACTTTCCCTAACTCTAAGAGGGATTTTCCTACCTCAAGTAAGATACAAAGGTTTCAGTCAGGATGTCCGTATAAATCAATAGTCCACCATCTTTTGTCAAAAAGCCTACTTCTGTCCCTCTCACTTATAACTAAACTAAAGAGGTAGTGGATCGTCTTGGTCCAGAAGAATGGTTCCCTTCCAGTTTGTAATGCCAACAAGCAGCAAAGTTCACAATTCAACTCAAAAGGTAAACTTCCAGTTCAAACATCAACATTCGTTATTGCCCAAAGTTGCTTCTTCACTATTGTGCTCTTGGAGAATGTCTCCCTTCTCCAGGTGTCTTGTTCCTTGGTTTTCCAACACTAAGGGGAATAACTCCCTTTCCCTAACTTCAATACTTCAAAACAAAGGATTGTTGGCTTTGTATCAAAAGTTCATTATTTCCTCCCTCTAGGGTGAATGACTTCCTTCACCTGGGTCACTGGCTTGGTCCTTCTAATAAACTCAATTACCAGCAGAATCACTCCCTTCTCCTGGTGTCTGGCTCTCAGTGTTTTCCCCCACACAAAGCTAGATGGAATGACTCCCTTTCCTTGGACTCTCATTTACTCGGTTTCATACTTTCAAAATGCAAGGGGAATGACTCTCTTCCCCTGGCCTTCCTTTCCTTTGGTCTCACACTCTCTTGGCTTTTACTTTCACAGTTCACAAAATCAGGGGGACTGACTCCCTTCCCCATGCCTTTCTTGGCTTCAGTTTCACAGTTCACAACACCAGGGAGAATGACTCCCTTCCCCTGGCCTTTCTTGGCTTTAGTTTCACAGTTCAAAACACCAGGATGAATGACTCCCTTTCCCTAGTTGTTGTTGGCTTTACATTTGCCGTTTACAATGCCTCCCTTCCCCGGGCCTTTCTCAGGTTTTGTTTTAATCACATTTCACAATGCCAGGGGGAATGTCTCCTTTCCCCTGGTATATATATATATATATATATATATATATATATATATATATATATATATATATATATATATATATATATATATATATATCTGTTGGTGTGGGTAGAAGACCCTGTCTTCTTCAGGGTTTCGTCAGGGCAGACCTGGTTCACTCGCCTGCCAGGTACTGCCAAGATGAAGATGGCTAGTGAGGATCTCCATCTCAAGTTGCAGGTCCCAGACCCTATTTTCTCCTCTGTATTTTGTTCCTCATAAACCTGGTTCGCTCTCCTGCCAGGTAATATTATATGGTCAATTGCTTAAGATATTCCCCTTGGGTATATCTGGGTCCGAGCTCCTGGGTTTGAGGTTTCTCTTGCCCCTTTTCTCAATCCCGACAGCCCATGTAACTCCTGGGACTCTGCCGGTTCTTCTCCATCTGTTGCGTGCTTCTCTGATGTCTTGTTCGGCTTCTCGCGATCTTGTACTTCTTCAACAGTGTCTGCAGTGCCTCCGCAGCGCTTCTCTCTGGGTGGGTTGTGCAAATTGCCACGACTGCACAGTCCGGTCTCTGCTTTCATACAGACTTCCACTCTCCCAATTTCTCAGTCGGCCTGGGCACAAAGGACCGGATAGGGAGGCCTTGGTTCCTTCCCACACGTCCCTGTCAGCAACAGCCTCTCTCTTCCATTCTGGATGTCCTCCAGACTCGCAGATCTTCCTGGGAGGGTCTGACAAAGTCATTTCTCTCTTTTTATGTTGAATGAGCGATTACTGCTAGAATGCTCATTCAATTTCTTACGAGGACTCTTCTTTGATTCTGCACCTCCTCCTTGTCTCAGTACTTGTCAAACAGATCTTCATTACGTCATCCCTACTCTTCCTCATCTCAGTATCTGTCAAGCAGATCTTCATTAAGGCATCCCTACTGTTCCTCATCTCAGTAACTATAGGTCCCATGTATACATGGAAGTGTGAGGTATGGAAGTGAGGGATGGTAAGGTAAGCCTCATCACTGAGGGGAGGTCAAGGAAGTGGGTGGAGGATGAGGGGTGTTGTACCGTGTTCCCTCAAGCTATCCTCCCTGATCCCCATAGGGGGAGTCTCTACCCATGAGATCCTCCCATTGAGTACCACCCAAGGGGGCACTATCGGGTAGCAGCGTCACCTCCCTGGCCTCATGTGAAGGGGCTCCCCCTCGGGAAGAAGTGACGACATCTTGGGATTTGTTGCACTGCCCAATGGCCAGTCGAACGGTGGGGCAGGCATGTATCCCCACTGTTGACTAGTGGCTTACAACAAGCATATCCGAAAATGAACGAAGACAGGGACACTGTATGAGCAGAAACTGAGCTAAAGAAAGTTCAAACACTCCTGAAGTTATCGTACCAAATCTATAGAATTCTTAACAAATTGCTGGCTCAAATGACCTCGGAAGAGAATAGGGAAATTATGATCCTAGAGCAGTTCATTGATTCCCCACTATATTTCGAAATGTCTTTAGCAAATGCATGCTTCACAACTGGAGGAAGTTTTACAGACAGCCAGTGCCCACCAAAAAGCTCTTTTGGCCCGAAATAACAATCAAGTACCTTCTCAATCTGGACATAACAATAGCCATCGTCTACGGAAATCAAGATTTCCCTATTGCTACCCTAGCCTTGATGACAACCGCAATTACTGGGGAGACAACCAAACCTAGCGTGATCGGAAAAGTTTGGCGTCTGAGGTCTGACCTACAAAACTGACCCTGAGTAGGTCAATACATGTTTTGAGTGTGAGAAAGTGGGCCATATCTCCGTAACCTGCCCTTTTACTACGAAGAAAGAACTTATGGATGTAAGTGATTTGCGATACTGACTCAAAGAGTGCTGGGCCTATGTAGACTATCCTGAGGATGCTTGGATCAACCCAAAAAACACTGAAGAGCAAGATCGACCCAAAATTCAGTATATGGTGATGGCTGCTTACGGGCCCTCTGATTGTATCTATAACATCCTCTTGTTTGTCGGATAATAGATGTATTACTGAGTTTCAGAGAAAAACAAACACTGTCCAACATTAATTGGTATTTTTGGACTAGCACATACTTGGTTTTGGTGTATTCTTAAATTGAATACAAGGAACCTACACTAGGGCCCAGGTGACAATTTTAGTGGAGAGCGAAAACCTTCCCATCCACAATTGTACTTGCACTCCCAGAACCAGCCATACAAGGAACATATTGCCCACATTTTGAGTCTTGTCATGAAATAGCCAAGAACACACAGGGCGAATAAGGGCTTCAACATGTTGATACCAATAAGGGGGAAATTGTTTGCACAGTTGGCTGCAGGAATGGGACAATCTCAGGTCTGGGCATATACCACAGGGGCCACAAGATTTCAGAGGAACCTGAAGAGAAGATGGAAGAATACCTGTGGCTTGAGAACATCTGCCAGTCTTTGGGAACGTAAAGAGGATACATGTCAGGAAACCTTGCTTTGATGGGACCTCTAGTTTAAGTGTGGAGAAGGGACGATGTAGAGAAATGAAAAGGAGAAATGGCAAACTAACGAGGGTGTTAGCTCTAGGGATCCGGAAGAAATCCCAGAAAGAAGAGAGAGCCTGCTGGAGAGGAGAAGGTGTGTATGATGACGTCAGCTTCCTGCCTTCATCCATTAAGATGATGGTGGTGTACTATACTGGGTAGTCGATCTGACATGGTATGCACATCTGTACTGTGAGTCAGAATCTACAGGACCCTCCACTCTACTGGGACTCTATGATAACACCCCAGCACATGACACTGTATCCTCATTCTGGTCACCCCTTCCCTATGTGGCCTATCCATGGCTTGTGGAGACTGGGTTTTTGTCCCGTCGGAAGCATCAGTCTGAAACCTGTCTGGACTGTGAGATTGGCATACCCGGACACAAAGTGGCCCATAAACTCATTTATGGAACAAGCCATGCTTATGGAGCCCGAAGAAAGTGGAGATACATTCAGCAACCAGATGCAAAAATGACATCCTGCAGCACTGAACTGCAAAGATGGCAGAGAAAGGGTGGCCTTTACGCCTGATTTCCAATGGCCGGTGGGTCTTTTGAAGGCTTGAGCAGAATGTGCAGGAAACAGCTGAACGTAATCCCATTCAGAAAATCAAGAAGATGGTTGAGGCAGGGGTGTTGTTAGGACTGAAATAAATCTGGGGCTACGCTAATGTCGTGACTGTCGGGACTCAGGCTAGCTAGCCTTTTGGTTGTATCCCCTGAGCTTCTATCCGGGGCTACAACCAAAATACCCGGGCTATAACCCCTCCACCCCCTCTAGCGACGCCTCTGGTTGAGGGGATGTGAAGGAAGAAGGACAGATCGACGACGGATTTGCAGAGTGAGCTGTGTGCTACAACCATGGTGGCAGAGAGGGTTGGGCACTACATACCGGGATGCACAGTGCAAGCTGCAAAACGAACTGGGTACTATATACTCAGGGGGTAAGTGAGCTGTGTGCTATATACCTAAAGATGCAGTGTGAGCTACATAATGAGCTGGCATTATATACCTGAGGACACAGTGCAAGATGCTCATCAAGCTGGGTGCAACATTTTTGGATGCAGGGTGTGCTGGGCACTCTTTCCTTGAAAGCAGTGTGTGAAAACTGGAGCTGTGGAGTGAACTGGGCACTATATCCCTTGATTCAGGCTGATGAGTCAGTTAGGCCTGATATCCCTGGAGACAGAGGAGGTCATTACGACCTTGGCGGTAACGGGTTAACGGCGCCGGTAAAGGTGCCGGAGCCGTCAACCCCTTATCGCCTCATTAAGAGTTCTGCCCGCGGGACCAGCTAAGGACGCCTGGTTTTACCAGGTGGCCTTAACTGGTCCCACGAGCAGCCCGGCATGCTAACAACGGGTCCGTTATTAACGGGCCCATTGTTCGCATGCTCCCCATTCCCATTGAGCCCTATGGTTGGAATGGCCCGGTAATTCCTCATTCAAGGAACCCGGACACGGTACCCGGTAAGGGGGTAGCCATGCGGTATAGCGGTATGGTTACCTTCTACCTCGTAATGACCCTCTCATACTCAAGAGTGTTCTGGGTACTATATTCCTGAATGCAGAGTGTACTGTGTGATCTGCCCCTGAAAGCATTGCATAGAAGCCGGAGCTGTAGCAGGAGCTAGGAGCTATATCTCTTAATTCAGACTGAGGAGTGATCTGGGTGTGATATACCTGGAGACAGTGTTTGCTGGGTGCTATTGTAACTCAAGAAAACCTATCTCTCCCTACTTCTAAGGGGCTTGCCCTGCCTCAACCTAGGAAAACGTTAGTTAACTGTTAGAATTTCCATCAAAAAGAAATGTTCTCCGTCCTGCATCAGAAACCAACTAATCTAACCCTAACATTATAAACATAAGTCTTTAACTAAAGTGAGGTTTGTGTTTCCTTCACCAGGAGATGACTCCCTTCTCCTGGTTTCTTGCTTCAATCTTATAGTAGAAGTAACTCCTTCAATGTCCCATCACAAGGGACCGGGGGAATTACTCCCTTCGCTTGGCCCTTCTAGAAAGGTTCCCCACAGTGGTATTTATGCACTCTTGTAGAACATTTGAATTAGTCTTGTTAACTCCTTAAAGGAAGTAGAAAAGATCATAGCCTATTTTGGCTTACACTTAATACTCTGATGATGGATTTCTTTTCTAGAGTTCTCAATATCTTTCTTGTATGTCTCTCAACTGGTTTCTATGTCATAATGAGGGGATTGTTTCCCAAAGCTCTCAGGGTTTCCAATGATGTTTTTTGGGCCACATCAACCTGGTAGACAACTCCCAATACCCTCTGTTTTAGCAGAGGTATTTGGTAAATCACTGTGATGAGGGTGATGACTCCTGATGCACTCTGCTTGGGCAGTGGTATTGGACTGACCACTGCGACGCAGAAGATGGCTCCTGAAGTACTCTGCTTGGGAAGTGTTATTGGGCTGACCACTGCAACAAGGAAAATGACTGCTGATGCACAGGGTCAGACTGGGACAAGAAATAGGCCTGGTCACCCAAAAAACAAGTAGCCCACCCCTCGCCTCAAAAAGTGGCCCATCCCTCGCCTCACGACCCTTAACCTCTGATGACATCACCGGAAGTGATGTCATTTGACCCCACTCCAAAGTGACATCCCGGGAAGCGATGAAACACGACCTTTCACCCCCTTGACAAAACAGGAAGTGGCATCAAATCGCATTGTTCCTAAGTACACTAAATCACTGTGAATCCAAGCAGACGTCCAAGGCCAAATGATAATATGATATTGTATAGCACTTACAATATCACCCAACCTGTTTGGTACTCATTTATCGACCTAAGAAGGATGAAAGGCTTTTAAAAAAAAAAAAAGTTAAAAAAATATATATGTTTTTTTCAATTTTTCTTTCTTCCAAACCGGCCCAGGCATGGCCACAAACTGGCTCCCACTCCCTAGGGATAATTTTGGCCCGGCCACCGGCCGAAAGACCGAGGGGCCAATCTGACCCTGCCGATGCACTCTGCTTGGGCAATGTTATTGAGCTGATCTCTGCGACGAGAGAGATAACCTCCAACGCACTCTGTTTGAGTTTGTCCTCTTCACGGACCCCACCCGATCTTCCCATTACCTGCAGTACCTTGGGTACACATCTCCGGTTCTTCACAGAGTTGCAGGGACCTCTCCTCCTCCTTTCCTCCTGCATGGCTCCGCAGCAGGCTGGTGGTCTCGGTGTCGTTTCTGGACCCAACAGTTTACCTTTCTGTGGTCACGGCACCACCAAGTGAGTCAGTACCCTGCCAGTTCCCAGGACGCTCCAGCAACGTCCTGTTCTTCTTGTCCCCCTCTTGGATAGATGTGACTGCATTCACTGCAGCATTCCAAGTTTGAACTTCCCAGGCTTTGTTTGCATACTCCTGGCTTCCACAGTGATATATCCTTAGTCCATTCTTGCTTCTACTTTATACTGTTGACTCAACCCTAGCGTAACGTCAACACCATCTTGGAAAGTCTATTTGGCACTCTTTATGTCTCCAGAAAGCCCCCTCGTTACAGTACTTGGCTGGATTTGCATATGGCTATTCCATCTGCTTCTCATGTTCTTCTTCATCCCATTATGTTTTACATTTGTCACAGTCATAGCTTTACAATAACACATGCTACACTATCAATGGTGGGAGAAAAGGGTGACCATGAGGCTAGGCAGTTATGTGACAGGGTTTTAGGGAGGCTTTTCCCCAGGTGGATGTCCTGAGCCCCAGGAGGGGAGTCCCTCCCTATGAGGTCCTGCCATATTTTGTCACCCCATTCGGGACTAATGGGTAGCAGCCTCCTCTCACTAGCCTCATAGGAAGTGCAGGTAACTTATTCGTGCTTCCAGTAAGTGTCTCGTAAGTGCAGAGAATCGAGGGACTGTAGTGTTGCAGATACAGGCCCATATGTGCAGGGAGGCCCGGAGGCAGTGCAAGGGCAACTGGACATGCAGGAGCCTGGACCCAGAGTTCAGTGGGTGGCCAGGTGACCAGTGTGCAGAGCAGTCAGGGAAATCAGCAAGGGAGAGGGAGAGAGAAAGCAGAAGCGAAAAGGAAGGCCTTGAGTTGCTTCTGGAACCAGGGGTGGTCCGGATCAAGTTTGAGAGAGGCATGGAGGCTGTTCCAGAGGGAGGCCCCAGCTTAGGAAAAAGATCTGCCCCCCACTCTCTGTCTGGAGAGGCGCCTGACCCTCAGAGATTTGGAGGTGGATGAGCGGAGGGCTCGAGAAGGAAGATGCTTATGAAGAGAATGTTGGAGGTAGTGCGGTACCCGGCCCCAGAAAGCTTTGTGGATGATACAAAGGGTCTTGAACGTGATCCTTGCGGCCACACGAGCCAGCTGAGAGATTTAAGAGCTGGAGAGATATGATCCCTGGGCTTGAGGCCAAGGAAAAGTCTTGCCGTCCTGTTCTGGATAAGTTGTAAAGGGGCGAAGAGAAGAGTCAGGTAGATTTAGAAAGAGGCTTTTACAGTAGTCCAGCCTAGAGAGGACCAGGGCTCTGGAGACAATGAACCTCTGGGGGAAAGTGAGAAAAGGAAGAATACCTCAGAGGAGGTGCAGATGCTCGTGTGTCTTCTTAGAGACCTCAGAAATGTGTGTAGAGAAGAAGAGGGTGGAGTCGAAGATGACCCAAAGGTTCTTAGCCTCACAGGAAGGAGCAGGTATAGGGCCTAGAGTGGGCTGCCAGAGTGGGAGAGGAAAGGCAGGAGCAGTTGTCCCAATGAGGAGTTTCTGAGTCTTACTGGCATTTAGGCAGAGGTGGATGGAGGCCCACCATTCCTGCATTGCAGCCACACAGTCTGGTATGAGAGAAGTAGCAGAAGTGGCAGAGGGGAGCCTGAAGGAGGGCTGGGTGGGGCAGATTGCTTAGGGGAATTGACTATATGTATTTTCTATATGGGTTAAACTTCTAATTGAATAATGCTTAACTGATGGCTCCTCCTAAATCCACCTATAAATTGACAACAACAAGACTACATCACTATTACAATATTTTATTGGTTGGCTCAATACATAATGGGTGGTTTGTCATCAGAGGTTTTGATAGGTTGACACGAGCCAAAGGGGAGTAAGGGGAGAGGGGTCCATGTGCTGCTTGTATTCAAGAAAACACCATCCCTCATCTCTAGGCCATGAGCTAGGGTGATCCCCTTTGTAGTTAACCTCCGGATCAAGTTTGAGAGAGGCATGGAGGCTGTTCCAGAGGGAGGCCCCAGCTTAGGAAAAAGATCTGCCCCCCACTCTCTGTCTGGAGAGGCGCCTGACCCTCAGAGATTTGGAGGTGGATGAGCGGAGGGCTCCTTGTGTAACCTTGCTAACCTTGTGTATGGGAACATGCGTAAGGAGTGAGAAAGGTGCCCTATCTGTGTTTTAAATAGACAGTCTTCTTCAACTATGGGTCACGTGTGAGAGGACCACGTTAAGAATTAATTCACTCAACATTTAGGAGTATTTGAGCTAATATTAATACAAGTGCTATGTCTCTTCTACCTCTGGCTACTCGCTTGAGCTTATTCTTCATAGGGTCTTATGACTTATAATCATCCTGCACACGTCTCACAATGGTTGGTTGTACTTTTCCAGACTTTAATTAATTTAGGAGCATTCCATTTGTGTCCTGGGAATACTTATATGGTGCCTCCTTTGTGGCGCTCAGGCCTCCCTAATTTCTTAGAAAGCTTGACTCAGGCTATGAGCTATTGTCTGCTCTCTGCAAGGATCTTTATTTTTTATTTCAGTGTTTTGAATTCTCGGGAAGCATTTAGGCCTTTCATTTACTTAGAAGCTTGATACAGATTCCATTTTAGAAAAGATGGCTGCCCATTACTGTCACGTTTCTATTCAGCTTATATATTGCATCTGTTAGTATTCTTCATGTCTTTATGGTTGCTATGTTAATATTCTTCATGTATAAATGCATATTTGACATAGTGCATTTTTTTCTTGATGAGTGCATATGTTCTTCATGTCTAATGGATGTATATGCATGATTCTATGATCAGTGTTTAGTTATTCTCGCCATCTTCAGCTCACATCGCATTCATCCCTTGCTGTACCTGCCTGGGAAAGAGCAGCATGGTTGCCTTAAAGAAGAACGTGTCTCACCTTTATGATATTAGGCCGGGGGAGGGGGACATAGTTATGGATGACATACTCATACGTCTCTCAACATTCATAAGCAAAGAGGCTGGTCAAGGGCTGGTCTTCACCCGTCGCTGTTCTGCCCTCAACTGGGATGCCCTTAGGGAGTTCAGTTACGACATCACACACTCTCTTCACCTGTTACCTAGTCAATCAGCGGTTGGCCTCTCTGATTTTGGTGCTGGTGTTGCTAGGATGCAACGATTTCATCTTGATTGGTGTTCCCAGAGGAGTCTCTTGTACCTTTGGCTGAAGGTTGGGCCAAATTAAGATGGGTGCAGGTTTGAAATGAGTTGGAAGGAGACCATGAATGGTGCTCGTGCCTCCTATTCCGATACACTGCCCTAGACAACCTGTATGACTGTATGTATGTTGCAGCCATGCTACTGTTACAAAGAGCAGCACTACCACAGAAGTGTGGGTGGATTGATAACATGACAGTCACCAGCACCAATACAGAGGCAAGTCCAGGGACAAGCATAAGGCTACTGATGAAGAAGAGTGCCTTTTAATGACTGCCAACCCTTAAAAGAGGATCTTGTTGCAGTGTTTAACAGGCAAGTTTATTAGTCCAGTAATTATTTTTCATGCATTGGTCCATCAGTCTACCATAGGAGAAAAGCATGTTTGCTCTTCTCTGTGTAGATAGACAGTCAACGGGTTCCACTTGCCACTAATAGTATTAGAGAAAAATGTAAGCAGTGCTTAAAGAAGCACGTAAACATTTCTCTTATTTCAAGACACAACTAGTATGCTATGATATTTTATGCTACGATGATTTGTAGGTATCAGGTCCTAACATGTCGCTGGTAAAAAAAATCGTGGCAAAAATGCTGTGGTTTGACCCGGTAAAGGTGTACCCCATTATACAATTTAAGTGGAGAAGGGGTTGCGGGGGTGTCCCCCGCTCCCCTTAAATGGTACAATGGGTCCAGGGATTGCAGGGGTGTCCCCCGCATACTTTACATGATTGTGACGGCAAACCACAGCATTTTTGCTGCAATATTTTGTAAACACAGCCATTTTTGCCGCTATTTTAAGACATGGAATCGATTGCTATCTGTATATTGCGCATCTGCCATGGGTAGTACATCCATCACCACCAATGGTGCTGGGTTTTTCAGATTTAACCCAAAATATACTGACACACTAAGCAGCAGCGTGGCTGGTGGTAAGAGGTGGCGGGGAGCTGTGCGCCACGATGTGCCTGAGGTGTACTAGAAAATATTTGAGCCCTGGCACTTATTTTTATTACAAATTAAGCGCTGGCTATATGCCTTGATGCTGAGCATGGTGAGTGCGATATTCCTAGAGGCAGAGCCTGCAGGGTGCTGTATCCCTGGATGCAGAGCCAGCCTGATGGGTGCTATATCCCTTGATGCAGTGCATGGTGAGTGATATATTCCTAGAGGCAGATCCTGCAAGGTGTGATTCCCTGAATGCAGAGCCTGTTGGGTGCTATATGCCTTGATGCAGAGCATGGTGAGTGCAATATTCCAAGAGGCAGAGCCTGCAGGGTGCTATATACCCGGAGGCAGAGCATGCAGGGTGCTGTATCCCTGGATGCAGAGTCTGTTGGGTGCTATATGCCTTGATGCAGAGCATGGTGAGTGCGATATTCCTAGAGGCAGAGCCTGCAGGGTGCTGTATCCCTGGATGCAGAGCCAGCCTGTTGGGTGCTATATCCCTTGATGCAGTGCATGGTGAGTGATATATTCCTAGAGGCAGATCCTGCAAGGTGTGTATCCCTGGATGCAGAGCCTGTTGGGTGCTATATGCCTTGATGCAGAGCATGGTGAGTGCGATATTCCAAGAGGCAGAGCCTGCAGGGTGCTATATACCCGGAGGCAGAGCATGCAGGGTGCTGTATCCCTGGATGCAGAGTCTGTTGGGTGCTATATGCCTTGATGCAGAGCATGGTGAGTGCGATATTCCTAGAGGCAGAGCCTGCAGGGTGCTATATACCCGGAGGCAGAGCATGCTGGGTGTTGATTCCGTTGATACAGAGCATGGTGAGTGCTAAATTCCTGGAGGCAGAGCCTGTTGGGTACTGACTCATGCAGAGTCTGCTGGGTGATATATTTCCTGATGCAGAGCATAGTGAGAGCCATATTCCTGGAGGCATATCCTGCTCGGTACAGAATCCCTGGTTGCAGAGCCTGCTGGGTGTTGAATCCCTTGATGCAGAACATGGTGAGTGCTATATTCCTTGAGGCATTCCCTGCCGGGTACAGAATCCCTGGATGCAGAGCATGCTGGGTGCTAAATCCCTGGATGCAGAGTGAGTGGAGCACTATAACCCTGAGACTCAGAAGTAAAGCAAGAAGCGGACAGGATACAATAACCCTGAGATTGATCAACATTTTTATGAATGTTTCCTTCCCTTTTTACTCTCCATCTATTTATTCACAAAACATCAATATTTTCATATCACATTTCTAAAGGTGCTATAAAGAGCAGGGCCGGGTATACAGGGGCAGCGTGAACGGTGTTTGTGATATCATAACAGAGATGTTGTATGACAACAGTCCTGCTCTGGTGTCATACTTGTAATAACCATGATGTCATGACTGCAATGTTATCAGAGTACATTAACTGGGCAGAGGCCAGATATTATGAGCAGCTATTACACTTTTTAACTAATTTATTTAAACATTTATTTTGTAAATGAATGTGTTTTGTTAATTGCCTTCATGTACCTTAGTCGTGTGCCTGAAATACATGTGCACATTTTATACTCTGTCTAAAAATGTTATGCACTCATGTATTCCATATTTTAATTCAATAAGACATGATCAAATGCTTTAAATGCTGGTTAAATGAAACATTCATAAACTTTGAGTGCCAAGGCGTGTTTCCAGCAATCTGCTCTTCCTCAGGACTGACACGTGCTTTTGGGCGTACTGTAAGCAGGAGCTGAATCTCAGTTATCACGCTGATCACATTGGCAAAGCACAACATTAAGAACACAATCCAAGTATGCATTTTGACAAGGTTCAGCACGTACTGCCATGATGTTCAGGAGAGACAGCCAAGTGAATACTGTAAGTGTGTCTGAAAAGGATATCCCAACAAATCCTAGAAGTAGAGCATTTAAATTATCACAAGGAATTATGGGAACTTTCGAATTGACTGTTGGAAAAGCATCATTATGTATATCAATAATGATTTTTTGCATTGATCACTCATACTAACAGCACACATTATTTGCCTTGAGGAAGAGCAGATTGCTAGGAAGATGTATTGGCACTCAAAGTATATGAATATGTTTATTGAATAACCGGCGCCTGACTTCCCGGTGCCACCAGGCTATTCCGAGATTGGCGGCCGGGAAGTCAGGCGCCGGTAATTTTGTAACACGGAAGCAACGGCACCTTTAATAATGGTGCCGGTGCTTCTGTGAAACTCTGCGGCCGGGTGCCGTTCCGCCCGCCAGGGCTGACCCCGGCGATTGGTACGGCACCCGCCCACTGAGTCGTAGTATGCTGGTCCAGGAACAACAGTGCCGGTAGTCTTACTGGCACCGTTGTTTTCGGACTGGCACACTCATAATGAGGCCCATAGTCTTGATAATTGCCTTTATGTCTTCTTATGGCCCCCTCATGCAGTTTCTAACCAACACAATTGGTCATTGTGCAGGAGAAACTGACACTCGGGTCCTTAAATTGAAAGATCTCTTGGGAAAATTAAACTTAAAATTAAATGCCAAGCCGTGTCTTATTTCAAAAGCATCTCTTATTTTGAGCTATAATTTTATAATGCACCAGTATCCAAAATGCTACATAGGAACAAAGCAGTCAACGGGGCAGTTCAGCACAGCTGACACAGCTAATTATTTTATTCATGTAAAGGTGAGCACGCAGATAGCAGATTTGTATATGTCACAACCATTTCAAATCAATTTAATTAAATCAGGCTTTATATTTAGGAAACAATGGCATGTCCGTATATCCAATTATGAAAGTCATCATGGGCTCTGCGCCCAGTGCTACTTTGAAGTGCCACCAGAACCTGACAGCTAGTCATGCCTACAGCCATTATAAAATGAAAAGCCAATTTCTGCTACTTGTTTGTCAGGGAAATTAAAGTGCTTTTAACAGGTGAAATTGCAAAGATTGTCTGTCAGGAGGAAAACCATGTTTTATAAATAACTAATTTCTAAGAATGAAAGCTTAAGGTCACGCCTACCTATTGCTCTTTGTGCATACGTTATTCCATTGAATGCAGGGTGGGTGGAGCACTAGAATTCGCAGATCACTGCGCTGATCTTATGAAAGTAAGTGGAACCTGCTGCCGCTGAGGGGGTTCTTACAAGACACTGCTCTTCTGCCTTGGCGAGGGATAGAGTGAATTTGTATTTGTATTTAAGTTTATATAGCACTTTACGCCAAAGCGCTTCACATTACAAGAACAAGAATACATTACAATAAAATAGAAGCATAACATTACAAAACATCAGACAAACCATCAAAAACAGTATTAGAACAATTTAACCTAGGTCAATAAAAGAGAAATAGAGCAGAGGAAGAATAAGAGGGTAGTAGTGAGGGAAGTCAGGGTGGGGGAAGAAGATGAGCATTCAAGGGGGGAGGGGAAGGACGCTTAAGAGAGAATGGAGCAGATAGGGAGACGTGAGAAAGAGGGAAAGAAGGGATGTAGGAGAGAAGTAGGGGGAAGTAAAGGGGGATGTCAGGACAGGGGATGAAGAAGAAAAGATTTCAAGGAGGCGCAGAAGGAGGAGTAGGAGGAAATGGAGCAGATAATGAGAGGTAGAGAGTTCCAGTGTAGGGGGAAATGAGCTGAAAGGATTGGAACATGAGAAGAGGCACAAGGAGACGGAGGAACAGTGAGTAAGAAGAGATCAGCAGATCGGAGGAAGTGAGAGGGAGTGTAAATAGAAAGGAGAGAGTGTAGAGGAGGTCCAAAATAAAGCCTGCACTCCAGTCGCCCATTTTGAAGTACCCAGAACGTTCACACCAAAATATGTGACGTATGAAGAGCAGATAAATCAGCAGAGAGCCGCAGTAGGGGTCTGCCCAGTACCTATTAAGAGAGCAACACCTACTGAAGTACCGATGCCAAGAAAACCATGGACAGTAAGGTATCCATTAAGGAAACCTTACTAGCAAATGAGATGAAATGAAGATTGCCTAAGTACAGTCCCGGAAGAAACCAAAAAGGTCTTATGGAAGACAAATGTTGACGTTATGAGGACCCGGACTGACGTACAAGTAGAAGAAATGACAACCCGAGAATGACACTCAGAGACGAAACGCCATGAATAAGGATATCGTGAACCTAAAAGGGGAGAACGATGTTGAAATACAAAGAAGCTTAAGCTGTAAATAGGATGAAGATATTCAACCAGTTAATACCTGTACATATGCTTGGAACTGCAAGAAAGCTAAGAAAACAATGCGGCTTGCAATGCTAAGTAGAAGAATAGTGTGGCAAGCACCATTGTACATAATCTACCTCAAAACGAAGCACAGTATTATAAGTGTTATTCCACTTTGCAAAAGAAGCAGAATCAACTCAGGTTACTAAAGGCCGAATGAGCAGAGATTCATATTCTAGCAAAACAACAAGAGACGGCTGAGTCGAAATTCGGCAGATGCAATTCGTGCCAGGAGAGCCAAGATCATACCAATAGAAGGAATGAACAGTAACTACATATAATTGAAACTTAAGAACAGAATATCCTGTCTCTGAAAGGTCAACATGAGGAGGCATAGGCAGGTGGCAAGCTAAATAAGAATAAAATGCACAAATTAAGAGAAACTAGACAAATTCACGGTGTGGGAATCACGTGACCAGCCGAGCAAGAAGTATGAGTTCACACCTATGCTTGGTATCCGCCCAGGCAGAGATATCAGAACTTTCCCAGACAGAAGATGCAGATTCAAGGCCAACAACAGTAAATTAAATGACACATAGTTGCTGAAGTGATGATTGATTGTAACCTTAATTGGAGAAAGGTCAGGTAACTAGGGAGCACTGTACACCTGGCTGACCATTCTGCGTGCTGCTAAGCAAAGTGGAAATTTATGCATGGGGTTGGTGCCAATCCAATCATAATGGACCAAATAATCTAGGGTCCTATAGTTAGTACAACCAATGGGATGTCATACTTTTAGTGACGTCTACAGTAGTCATCTTTGAGGGAAGGGCTTAGACGCCAACCTGACAGTGCTTACCCAATCCCCTCACTCTGTTACCGTATACAGATATAGTACCTATATTAAAGTTACCTTTTCCTAACCAATAGAATTGCATATTAAGTTTTGAGTGTTATACGTCAATTATGATGAGTTTTCAGTATAAATGCTATGATTTTTATGAAGCTCATTGGATTTGAAGCGAGAAGGACGATCGCATCACTGCTGATTTCCATGACTCTCCGTTTTTTGTACTTAAACGGACTCCCTTTGCCAAACCATTGAGTTGTCCTTATTGATTGGTGTTGGAGTAATACATCTGCACCCCCATCCATCTCAAGGGTGCAGCTGTCTCATCTTAAAGTACTTTCGGAGCAAACCTCAGCTCTATGGGCCGGCAGGGGGTCTCCGGAGTACAAGAGGAAAGGTGGGGGGAGCGAGATCATGAAGAGATTTAAAAAATGAGACAGAGGAAGTTAAGGTGATCAAAAAGTTTATATTATGGGCCTCATTTCAAGCTCGGCGGTAGCCTTGCCAGTAAACTTGCACATTTTTCTGGTGCCTGGCAATGGGGAAATACACGGCCATTACAACCCTGGTGGACCCTGTATTTCCCCTTTGCCAGGCGCCGGAATGCATTACTCCCCATTCCCATTTGATCCCCATAGGGCTTAATGGGAATGGGGAGGTTGGATGCACCGGCACCATTCGTGAATGGTGCCGGTGCATCCACCATGGTCTGCTTGCGGGTGCCGGTATGCCTGCCAGGTCAGACCTGGCGGGCGGGAAGGCACCCGTGAGCAAAAATCGAGTTTCCCGGTCCGGTAACAATGGTACCGGCAAGGCTACCGATACCGTTGTTACCGGACCGGCAAACTTGTAATGAGGCCCTATGTTTGATGAGCTCTGTCAATAGGCTCTTGTTGTATAAACCGGTGGGCCAGTGGGCCACTGCATCAAGATGGGAGGTCATAGTGATATGCTTTGTGATCACCATACGCGCCTTGAAAAAGACCCATGTTGGGTCGAAACACGTGGCGGCTGGGTGTATTAATAAGTCACCAACAAATATATGCGACAAGACTGCTCCAATTCTTTGTAAAATCTGTATACAATCATACAAAGAGTCGTTATTCTATTGTAGATGTCAGGGCACTTCATAAACAAATGCCCAGTGGTAACCCGTGGGGTGGATTCTCATCTGACAAAGAACCGAAAGGCAAAACAACCTGGCGTCCTGCATTGCAACACACCCCGCAAGGTCCTTCAGAGACCACTAAGAGAAGTCAACGGCACAGCCAGACCCACCAACCTGGGAAAACCAGTCTATTGGGTCATTGTAAGTTTGCTGGTCTGGGAAAAGTGCCAGTAAAAGTGCCGGTAATTCCATAAGTGGGACTTTTCCGAGACTAGCAAACAACAAGTTTGCCGGTGGTGGGGTCACTCATTTACCAGCCAAGAGCTTGAGGTAAATCAGGCCCCCACTGGCAAAAAACAGCTGGTATTTCCGGCACTGGTAATACCGTTGCCGGAAATACCATCAATCATCACCATGGAGCCGTATGGGACTTGATGGAAAGGAGATTTACTGCCCTTTACCGGGATATCAGGAGGTGGAAAAGGTAGGTCAGTTTGCCGGTATCCCGCTTGAATTACTGTCGGGACACCAGCACATTTATACTGATGCCCTATGTCTTGTAAGTGCCTAGCTGCTTGCACCAACCAATGGAAACACTTTCTAGACAGTCGCCAATGCTGATACTCTTCCACTAAGTGTGCTTGGCCAGAAACAAAAGGTATATGGGGCTATAATTGGAGCTACCAAATCCTCATTGCCCAACTTACCAAAGTCCTCATAATGTGGCTTCTTCTCCACAGAATGCTATGGTCAAAGCTGAAGCAAATGCTATGACATGAACAAATCATGCCAAAGTATCGGGACAGGAAATCATTTTCATCAACATTAGCTTAGTCAGACATAAACTACTTTTTGCTTGGCTTGGTTGAGTTTTGGTTCCTATTTAGCTGTCACAATATATTCATCAGGGAGCCATTAATGGTTGCTTTTCCATGTGGACAGAGAGAGGAAAAGAGGTTCAGGCATCTCCTGAATAAGCTCCAGCTGGGCTCTTGCATGGGTTGAACATCCAGTTAAACAGGACTAGTTCTGGTTCTTCCTAACGCAGAGTCACTCACCCTCATTACAAGTATGCTGGTTTCCTGGTGGCAAATCTGCCAGGATACCGGCAAACTGTATTGCTGTTACCAGCACCCAGTCTGGTGAAATTAGCACTGGATTATGAGTGTTGGTAAGGGTGGTAAATCCCCATTCCATTGAGGCCCATAGGAGGTAATACCAGCAATACTAATACTGACTATTTTTTGCCGGTAGGTTGTCGTAATTATTCCTCCACCCCAGTGGCAAACTTATATTTTACTGGATTCGGAAACGTGCCTGTACACGGTAATACCGGCATGTTAATTCTGCATTGGCAAAGTCATAATGAAGCCCAATTTATCTGCTCAGAACCACATTTTCTTCATCGTAGCTACAATCTATCATGTCAGTGTGTTCAACCACTTTCTTCGAAAGACATGATCTTTGCAACCAGTGACCTTAAAACAGGTCGCTTAGGAGACAAAGAAGCTCTAGATATGGTCTCGCAGATGGTGACCCTCACCCCTCGGATCAGATCGCAAAACATCCAAAATCTCAAAGCACTTCACGATCTATTCAAGGTGTCCTCCCAGCGCTCAACCTCCACTCATCTCAAGAAGCCCATTCAAAACTGTCCATATAACTGTGAATGGCCTCCACCCGCTGCACATCGTCGTAGTTATGAAACCTAAACCCGCCCTCAACCCAACAGACGTGATGACCTTGCCTTATGGAGCATCCCTCACGAAATGAGGACACCTACCCAAGAACAGCTGGCCACTGACCGCGAGAAATCAAGAACGCCACAGATCTATCGAATGGAGAGGAAGATTCTAAAAACAGTCCTGAATTCTTAATACTTCTACGCAAGAACCGATATCATCTCTGGAGTATTTTTCCAATCCAAGAATACTGAGCAGACAGGTTCGTATCTAATGAACCCCAAATGCTTGAATGTGCCCCTACCTGTATTCTTGTGGTCGTCCAGCGACTCCCCTCCCCTATCCCTTGTGGAAAGCTTCAAAGCAGAGGCCTGTGGCCACGTACAAGGAGCAGAGGTTGAAGGTGGCGGAAACTGAAGGGTATCGCGTACCTTTACTTTGTGGGCAAATCTGCTGTTGTTCCTTTACTTTTTGTCTTCCGTGCACTGTTCCTGGGCTGCAGATAAGGGGGCTTCCGCTCTAGTGTCTCATCTCGCTGAGCTATCTTGCACGCACTGATTCGCTTTTTGTTTATTTGATTAGCCCTGCACACAACGACCCTTCTAAGTCCACAACATAGCATGGCACCGAAGTGATCAGCATTTGTCTTCTGCAAATCAGAAGGATTGATGTGAAATTGCTGCATGAACAGCTGTTTGTGCAGGAGATTGGTGGGTGGCTATAGTCCTTGGCATGTCCTTTACGAGGTGCGACTTGTGGGTGATTAGAAAGGGACGGGTGCATACAGCTGGACGCTATGGTGGACATTGACAGAAAGTCAAGTGGTCCTTTAAGATGAATTTTCGTTCGCTGTTTTTCTTCCTGTCTTGATAGTACAGTTGTAAAACACAGTGCTGGGGTGGGGTGCAGCAAAGGCAGAACCCAGGTTTGGGGTTTGTTTTGGGAGGTGAAGGAAAGTGAGGGTGGGTATCATTCGGCTCATCTGGGAGAGGGGGCGCGTTTGGAGGGGATCAGGCAAGAGGGGAGTATTGTTCTGCTACTTTTGTTTGTACACTTTGACCCCTGATTAGAACTAAGAATCAAATGCAGAAAAAAGCGAATAAAAACAAGTGCGGATGTTACCACCTAGGAGGTCAACTCTTATACTCTAGCTCCCCTATCCCAGCTTTCAAAGCCCAGGGTGTCCACAGTAGGCCATGCAAGAGCCCAAAGGTGGTCTTCTCTTGTCAAGATTTAAAAAGCTGAACCTTCACCATGCACCTAAAGCTCAACCTTCACCATGCACCCAAAGCTCAACATTCACCATGCACCCAAAGCTCAACCTCCACCATGCACCCAAAGCTCAACATTCACCATGCACCCAAAGCTCAACCTTCACCATGCACCTAAAGCTCAACCTTCACCATGCACCCAAAGCTCAACATTCACCATGCACCCAAAGCTCAACCTTCACCATGCACCCAAAGCTCAACATTCACCATGCACCCAAAGCTCAACCTTCACCATGCACCCAAAGCTCAACATTCACCATGCACCCAAAGGCCAACCTTCACCATGCACCCAAAGCTCAACCTTCACCATGCACCCAAAGCTCAACCTTCACCATGCACCTAAAGCTCAACCTTCGCCATGCACCCAAAGCTCAACATTCACCATGCACCCAAAGCTCAACCTTCACCATGCACCCAAAGCTCAACATTCACCATGCACCCAAAGCTCAACCTTCACCATGCACCCAAAGCTCAACATTCACCATGCACCCAAAGCTCAACCTTCACCATGCACCTAAAGCTCAACCTTCACCATGCACCCAAAGCTCAACATTCACCATGCACCCAAAGCTCAACCTTCACCATGCACCCAAAGCTCAACCTTCACCATGCACCCAAAGCTCAACCTTCACCATGCACCTAAAGCTCAACCTTCGCCATGTACCGCTGCATGCTCCATTGCAGCAATGAACACCCCTTTCTTGTTTTCTGTCGCTAGATCACTCTTGAAGTAAGATGCAACACTTTACAACTCACCCGTTTAAATAAATCGATCAAAAATCAATTTGAAAAAAATGAAATTAAATAAAGAAAAATCAGGCAAGCTTTTAAGGATGGTTTTGTGTTGAAAGTTGCCAGGGTCATATAGCTCCCCTTCTCCGGTTAGGCTAATCCTCAATCCCTTTGAGCAGCGTTAGGTATGCCGTGAGATCCCATATATATCAAAATGGATCTGCGGGATTACATCAAGAAGGTTTTCTCAAAGACGATTTCATCCAATTTTCCCTCAGGCCCCCCTCAGCACCCTCCCATCTTAATTATTACCCTAACCCAACACCCTGCATACAGTTGCGGTGAAATTCATTTTAAAATAATTACATTGTTTTCGAGTGAATCTTCTGTGATGTAATCTACCTGTACCATCAAACATGGGTTAAATCCTAATGGACATAAAGGCTGTGTGACTATTTGGGGAAAGCTTGTTCACTTGAACAGGTTCACAAAGTATGGATGATGGTGGAGATATAGAAAGCTGGTGCCCCTTTCTCTAGTACAGGGGTCTGCAACCCGTGCATCTCCAGATTTTTTGGACTATAACTCCCATCCGACCGAACCACCATTGGAGCTGCAGGTATCAGACACTCTTCCCTTGAAGAGCCAATTGAAGCACTACATACATCTGCATGTGGTCAGAACAATCACCAGCGGAGAAATCAATGTTAGCATTCGAAAGAGAACTTTTTGTGTTTGTCTCGGGAAGATAGCCCAGAGGCAACGTGCTCGCCTTGGAAGCAAGATGAGATGGACCAACACAGGTTTGATCCCCGGGTCCACGCTTAGAAGCCTCTGGGTATTAAGCACATTATAAATAACCAATTATATCATAGTTATTCAATTATAGCAAACGCCAGCAAAGTTATGGTGAGTTTAAAAGGCTTGAAAACAAAACCCTTCCACTTGAAATGTGAAAGTAGAATTAGCCATTTCACTCAAGTTACATATAGCACAGCATCACCCAGCAGATACTATTGGAAGTCACCTCTAGTTCAGAGCCAGATGGGCATTGTATTGTGGGTATTCACATTAGACAAAATGCCAGGCCTTTGGTCCAGAAAATTGTCTATGGAGCAGTGCTATTTAATAGCATCGCACTCAGACGCCTGGGTGTCACTGTGCTGTATATGAGATGGGAGAAGGGTGTTTGGGGGCAGGGCAGAGGCCGGTGGGAATGTAGTAGCCCTCAGGTTAAAGCAAAAAAGACAAACTAGCAAAATTAGGCTACCCAAATTACCACTACAATACTTGTGTCAATGAAACCACATATAACCAGATGTAGGATGCAACACACATACACTCTGGAGAGAGAGAGAGAGAGCTTTAAATGCCCACTCTCTGCAGCCTATAAATGCCCACATTCTTCTCTGCCTGTACCAGATACTTTCACAGGCAGCATCAGCTGTCAGAGCAACCATCCGAACATGCAAAAAGGTAATCTTCATATACAAATCCTAAATAATGACCATCTACAGTGTGAATGCTTACCTGTCACGTTAGCCAGAATAGGCTAAACACAGAGCAATCTTACAAGATATCCTCCGACACTGCACTGTCTCTGGAACACTCACCCAATACAAGCCCACTGGTGTGAGGGTGCGGTGGCGTGGGGTGCTGAACCGTACAATGCCAGAGTTTAAACATTTACTTCTCCTTGGGAGAGGTGGCCAGAACTGGTAAGAACCTAAAACCTGCCGGCTCAGATGTACCCCATAAGAAGCAAACATTGGCAAAATCAATTATTTTGATCTTTGTGTAGGCATCAGATAGGCATTTACCAGGCATTGCCTTAATGGTGCTGCATGACCAAAAAATAGCAACATCTGGAAAATGCTGTGAGTACCTGGGCATATGATGGGCCTTGAAAATACCTATCCAATGTCTGTAAAAATTGTTGGCTTTGCCAATGCTTGTTTTTAACAGGAATTCAATTGAATGAACAGATGTAAGATCATTTAAAAATCCAGTTTCTGAATGCACACTTCTATAAGACATTTTTGTCATACCACGAGCGGATTTACAGTGTAATAGCGACAGCACCTTTCAGAAGGCTGCTTAGAAATAACAACGGCAGCCCCATAAATCACATAGTTGAATGTAACTGCACAATATAGCTAGCTCAACAAGTTCCGAGGACAATGTGCTTTCGGTGGGGAAAGGAGGGTAGTTGTTGGGAATGCTGACTGGGATTACCAAACCCATGGGCGGGCGGTGAGTGCATAAAAAGCCAAACAACACCCACAGGCTGTGGGTCCCTTCCCACATCACATCTGTACAGATGTGCTAAGATGTTTGTCTTTAGCACCATCTAGTAGCCAAAACAAAAATGACCAGAGGGTAGGACCACTTATAATGTAGTTCCATGAAAAACCCATGGGTGTAATGCCAATCCATCATGTTTTGGCTTTTCTGTGATTGTGGAGGCCCCCGCCATATGAAAACATGCCTTAGCCTGGACTCTAAAGCCATTGAGACCAGACTATGAGGCCATTTCGTCTATGTATGGGGGAAATGCAACCTCAATCAGGTCTCAATGCAGAACTGAGCTTGGGGAGAATTTGACTGGATCTTGGTGGTCTAGCTTCTGACACGATTTACCAGGACAGATTATTCCACATGTACCCACATTGCCTGAGCATAGAGTGTTGAGATAATATAGAATGTCTATTATGTCTCCCTGCAACCCAAGCGTGTGCTGAAGTCCACCGTTTGCCTGGTGGTCCAACCTCCATCTTGGGTCTGAAATTGAATGTTCAGTAAGCCCTTAAATGGAGGCTGCCTCACAGGGCCTCATAACAACCATGGCGGTCTGGGAATTACGGTACCGGTAAGCATGCCGGTACAGTAGTTCCCGGACCACTATACCACGTGCTCTGCTCGCTGGTGCCGTTTCACCCACCAGGTTTTTCCTGGCGGGTGTAACGGCACCCGCGAGCAGAACACGTCGGATGCACCGGCACAACTCTGAATGTGCCGGTGCATCCGACGTCCCCATCCCCATTCAGCCCTAGGGGGCAGAATGGGGATCGGGACGCCCTTGATTCCGGCACCCGAAAATGGGCAATTACCGGGTCCGCCGAGCTCGGCATGACCCGGTTCTTGCGTATTCGCGGGTGCCAGAAAAAATGCAGCTCCGGCGGCAGCCGTGCCGTTAATAAGGGCACGGCTACCGCCAGAGTTGTAATGAGGCTCACAGTCTCAGGAAGAAGGGCAACCCCAGTGCTGGAAATGGAAAACATTTATTGGGGGAACTGTCACTTCTTAGGAGGGGCGGGGCTTTGGGAAGGAGGGGGTGGGGCCAAGTGGTGAGGCCCCCGGCAGGTTCACAGTGGGCCTCATTACAGGTGTGCTGGTTCGGTAACAATGGTGCCAGTAAGCCTACTGGCACCGTTGTTACAGGACTGGCACATTACGAGTCTGCGGGCGGGTGCCGTCCCTCCCGCCAGGTAAAACCTGGCGGGAGGGCACCTTTATTAATGGTGCCGGTGCTTCCCTCATCCCCATTCCCATTGAGTCCTAGAGGACTCAATGGGAATGGGGATTTACATTTTTCCGGTGCCTGACTTCCAGGAACACTGGGGTCGTAATTCCGCTGTTTCCATGGAGCCAGGCACTGGAAAAATTCACGAGTCCAGCGGCAGCCTGCCGATTTTACCTGCAAGGCTACTGCCGGACTCGTAATGAGGGCCAGTATCTCTATATAGAACCCAATCCTGGCGATTTGCGATTTGCATAAAAGCAAAGAGCATTATGGGAACAATGTAATGTCCACAATTTTGAACGTTAATCATGTTTTATAGTAATTTATTAAGAAAACCTGTTAAGCAAATAATAACTCGTCTGTTTTGATTGGTCACAATAGTCACCCTATTAAAGAGATGTTTGTAAAATGCAGGACATATATACTAGATTAACATGCAGTGGTGGAACTATACAGTGCCCATTCTCCTCAAACCCGATCACAATACAAACACATGGAACTGCTGTTAAAGGGAACATTAGTAATCTCCCTTTTTAAAATAAAAGTATAAGAACAGTAAAACTTAATTTTAAAAAGTAGAGGAGCACTGCCCCCCCGCTCATTTCGACCACTGACTGTATGTGAGCCCCTAAACGTGAGCATACTGCATAGGGGTGAAATCGATATGGGCATGATGCAGTTTTCCCCTTAGGCACCCTAACTTCCAGAGAGGTGCCAGGTGCGTTGCGCACACAGGAGCAGCGTTACCCAATGTTTTGAACAGGCTGGCTTACTGCCTTCCTAGGTTCCAAACCATAGAGAAGCAGAGTTACCTAGTTATCTTATAAGGTGTTTTGCATAGTGCAAACATGTCAACTTGCCGCCATTTCAAAGCGCTTGTCCGAGTGCTGGATGGAGTCAAGGTGGAAGGCGATTAAGAAGGCCCTTGCACCATTGTATGTGCTCCAACACACTCTAGTGTGGGTACTCCCAGCACAGCCCGCACCTCCCCACGTTACACAACATCAATTCAAAGGATCTAAGTGCCTCCTGTCACCTAGGAGCTAGCACATCGGGCCTATAAGGACTTCCTGCCGTCTGACAGCCAGGACATACCACAATATCACCCGTGGGGAAGGGCAGGTGCAAGCATTCATGTCAACCCGGCCACTATGCCATTTCTGTGCCCCCTATTTTTACAAATGGCTTAGATTTCTTTTTTTTTTAATTTTAAATCTACAGTTTGAACACAAAATTCAAACTTGTGTTTCAAAAGAAAAAGAAGACAGAAACGATCTCCGCAGGCCCTCCATAAAACCAGCTTAGATTTAACAATATGTGGACAAAGTGATGCCCTCTGTTGGCTCTTTGGTGGTAGCGACCTAGGCAGCTGCATAGTCGTACCCCAGATGGAAGTTGGGGTGCTCCGGGTCCTCTGACATAGACACATCCTGTGAGTTTGAGCTCTGATTTCCTGCTAGTAACTAGTAACACAGAAACTCTACGCCTACTCCAGAGATAGTGAACCAACGGCACTGTAGTAACCCCCCACTTCCTCCTCCCCACCGGCTCACACACATCTTCATGGCACAGGGTGGGGCCCACAAGTCCTTGGGCATATGCACAGACGCCCTGCTCAAGCTTTTCTGCTAGCTTCGCTATGGTTTGTGTTTTGGCCTTTGCCTGACAGCAGTTTGTTTGTGTCTTTGCTGAGACCCCGTGGATCCTTTTTCCGGCATGCCCCTTTCTGCACATCCCCTCTTCTCTTTTCTCCCCTGTTAGGTCACTTTGAGAGATCGAGGTCTTGGAAGTCCCAGCTGTCCTCTTTCGCAAGTTCCAGTGAATATTCACAGCTGGCTGTTCACTTCCCACTCCCCCGCCATCCTGCGGAGAGATTCGTGGAAACAAAGTGTCCTGCTGTCATTCATTTATGCAACAGATGTAATGTATAACAAACACTCTGGCATGTTTTTAGCTGTTCTCATGCTAATCACGCGCTATTCAACTAAAAATAAAGACATATTAACTAGGCAACTTACAGGACTTCCTGGCTCTGTGTACACTTGATTACAGCAATATGGGCTCTGCACACCACCATGGTAAAGAGCCCTACCTATGCATTACAAAAACACTACCTGGGCTCTTTGCCATACATACACACAATGCTACGACACACACCTGCACGTGCACATACGCGCGCGTGCACACACACTCTCTCCCTCTCTCTCTCTCCCTTTCTACACACAAACAGTGCCAGGGTTATCTGTGCTACATAGTACATCATTTTTAATACTAATGCTTAACTTTAATCTGTTGGTCAACTCTGCTATTATTATAGCCTGTATTAGCATCTGGGGCTCAAGTCACAGCCAATCAGGTTCCTTGGATTGTGGGTTGATATTCCCGTTCTCAACCCGCATTCCATGGAACCCGATGGCTACATCCCCCGCCCCACACCGCCATCTTCTCTCCATCCTTCCCGTTGTTTTTTAACTAATGCCAACCCCCCTCTCCAGGCCCACTTACCTGATTGTAGCCGCTTCCCTCCATATCACTTTGCCGTCTGCCATGGAAATGAAAGAGGGGCTCTGTACGGAGCCCCGCCTTCCACATCCATGGCGGCCATCTTGTCATAGCATATTCATTCATTGAACGGGACGCTGCGTGCCAGTGCCCTCGTTAATCACCCTCGCTTCACTCGTGCCTTTAACTCCAGCTGCCGGTCCGTTGCCCCTCAGTAAAGCCCGTGGAATAGGCTGTTAACGCTATATTATGCAATGTCCTACTTGATTATTTAATGAACCATTGTTCTAGAATGGTGCAGCGCTTGAGGACCATTCCAATGTCTGTAAAGCTCTTTAGGAGCTTATTTTTTACAGAAGTCTCTTGATAAAAGCTGATTGGATGTTGCTGTCCAATTTAACTTTTCAATGTAACCGGAGCATGTGGGCATCCCTTCTAATGACGGTTTTTAGACAGATTTTAATGAGAAAGCAAATTTCACTCTCATGGAAATCTTTCATATTGTTCCAAGTCATAAAAAGGGGCACAACACTAACCCGGCCAATCATAGACCAATAACCCTCCTTGGCGGTCCAGGGAAGGTTTTCAGTTCATTAATTGAAAGGGATTTTAGGAGATGGGCTGAATCATTTAAAAAAGGAAGTTGTTTTATATTTATGTGTCATTGATTTTAGTATAGTCTTCGATATCGTTAGCCTTTTTTTATTGTGGGATAAACTCAGGAAATAGGACTGTTCAATGTACCTCATTGCAATTATATGAGAGTTGTATGAAGATACCACGATCAGAATACAGCTAAACTATGAGGGTCTTTTTTATCAGGATTGTGTTTCGGTGCTTATTTTATTTAATATTTATATTAGTGATATCTGTAGAGCTTTGGAGATTGTTCCATCTTTTTTTACCAAAGGGGGGTGACATTCTAATAAATCACCTGCTATATGCAGATGATCTTGTCCTGTTTGACAGAGCTCCCATTGGCTTGCAATGCCAGATAGTGGCTCTCGATCATTACACGAAAGCCAATGGTCTGTCCATAAATACCATGAAGGCCAAGATCATGATTATGATGCCCCGTAGGAATAAACGAGTACCATCCTACAGGTGGTTACGAAATAATGAGGTTTTAGAAGCGGTGTCCGAGTTTCCGTATTAGGGCTTACTTTTGACAGAAGTAATGCTGCCCCCCTCCAAATGTCTTAATTAAAGTAGAAAATTAAGGTTTTGATGGCTCAGGCCAGATCAATAGATGGGCGCTTTGGTTGGTTTTCTATTTACTCTGTTGTACATTTTTATACAGCCAACGTTGTCCCTATATTATCATATGGATCAGATATCCTTGTAAATTTGGAGAATATATATTGGTACCTTCTAGAGGGAGTATACTGGAAAAAAAACGTATCTTTACCGTCTGGCACACCCATCGCTTTGATTCGCTTTGAGCTTGGTATTTTGTCTTTATTGATGATGGTTGTATGGAAGAATTTATCTTGTCTAAGGAAAATTATACTTGCAAAAGGCCTGGCCCTTTACGTTTCTATGTAGCATGTTTTAAAGGATAAAAAAGTACAGGTGGGAAAATGCATGTTATAAGACCCTGACTAAGTTGGATATGACTGACAACCAATTAACAATAAATCCTATGCAGTTAAAACAAAATTATGGTAATAGGGCTGGGTTAGCACTATGGAAATGTCTAAATTCTAGTCTGTTCCCCGTTACGTACAGTTAGATGGAAAAACTTTAGCATTTTTACCCAAATATTTGAGCAAATTTCCAGATCTAGGTGGGAGGAAGTATTTCATGAAAATCAGGTTCTACGTTCTCAAGACCAACAAAATACTTGGGTATGAGAGAAAACACTGCTAGAAATAATAGCCATTGTCACTTTTTTATTTGTATTTCTTTATGTATTTATAAAGCACCTTAATCCCTGAGGTGAACAGCCGCTATAACAAATACAAACATTAAGGACAAAGATACGTACGGAGACCAACATCAGCTAAAATCCAGTAGACAAGTAAGACTAGGCAACACAAAGGAGAAGGGGCACAGGAGAAAAGTCATATAACATACAAACACAATTGATAACAGTAAAACCACAGAGGTGCGGGCAAAGCGGCAGAGGAACCGCTGATCTTTGAGAAGGGTTAACAGACAGATATAAATCAAATATAAACATAATACAAATCGAACGAAAAACAAATTCTGGATGAAACATTCCAATCTATGCCGAGGTACTACTAAATATCAAACTAAAAGTTTCAAATTAGAGAAACCTGTGGAAAGTGTTTTGAAAATAATCAGAAATAGTGGCAAGTTACTACCCCCATACGCTACCGGTATGCCGTCGCTGTTGTAAAGACAACTTAGTAGAAACGTTGAAACACATAACATTAGAGTGTAATAATTTAAAAATAAGCAGAGAAAAATATCTTGGAAATGTTCTGAAAGAATTGTGGGTAATCTGGAATGATTCACTTTGGCATATGTTGTTGAATGGCCAGCAGGTCCTCTTGAAAATCAATTTGATGAGATTTTTTAAAAGAAATCTATATATACACTAGATAGATAAACTAATGTGGATTCGCACAGAATATGCTATGCGCTATTGACCACTCCTTAAATATATATGCAAAATATTCAATCAAACCGGCAGCGTGATCCCTAGACCCTCCAGCTCATCCACCTGGAGCTGGAAAATTGTGACAGACAAAAAAAAGGATGATGTGTAGGGACTATGCACTCATGCCAACATATATTATTGGTTCCAAATATCTGAAATTCGCAAATTGCCACATAAACATATATTTTCTTGGGAAACTTGAATTTTTTCAAGGATTGGACAGCCGACACGTGTTTCGACCAGCGGGTCGTTCTCAGGGCCAAGCAGGTAATATCAGTCCTAATATAGATCTGCACGACTTAAATAAGCCCCTCACACGGTGCAATCAATTCGAAATACTGTGTTGCCAGCTGCTGTTATATAACCCTCAAAAGGGTGCACTACAAATCCATAGATCAGTATGAAGAGTTAGCCCATACATTCAGTAGTGTAGCAGTATATAAGGGTCAAATCCCCACCTTAGTATTGTTGTTACTAAGGATTTGTAGTGCACCCTTTTGAGGGTTATATAACAGCAGCTGGCAATACAGTATTTCGAATTGATTGCACCCAGCCCAACTTACATTGTTGGGTTGGGTGTGCCATTCTGCTGCACTTTCTGGAGAGTGAGACATTCCCTTGGACTCTGGGGTTCATTCCACACTTTGACACTGTGCTGGTGTTAGGGACAGTGTTTTTATTTGCAACTTTCCCTCCATTGATTTAACTGAATTTCTCAGCATATCTCTCCATGTTTCCCAGCAGTCACAGCGAGAGGTGCTCACACAACACCTTTGGTCATCATAGCTGCTCTCCAGTTGTTTGTCTTAAGAGTCACCTGCTGACAGTCCTGGCATTTATGGCCGACAGTACTCGTACTTTTACTTTCCCCATTATGAGCATTTGCCTACAATTCCCATCATGCAGCCTGATGGTGGCTAAAAGAACAGAAGTGGCTGAAGAGGACTCTTGGCAAGTGGCCACTGAGCAGACATGTCTCACTGCTCCGCGTGGGAACCCTGTTCTAGACCCAGGGGTCCAATTGTGCATTGTCCTCTCCTCTCGTGAGCATGCAGAGTCTGCGCTCATGAGAGCATGGTGAGAATGCAGAGTCTGCGCTCATGGAAGCATGGCGAGAATGCAGAGTCTGCGCTCATGGAAGCATGGCGAGAATGCAGAGTCTGCGCTCATGAGAGCATGGTGAGAATGCAGAGTCTGCGCTCATGAAAGCATGGTCAGAATGCAGGGTCTGCGCTCACGAAAGCTTGAAAGACCAGTGCGGAGGCGTATTGATGTCCTATTGACGATTAATAGAAGCCCGCTGAGGAGCTATAGGGCGACAAATGTGTTCCATGTTGCCCTGATATTTGTCACTTACTCTTCAGAAGTCCACTGCCTTGCGGTGAATATTCCAGAGGCGCTGTGGGTCAGGGCACCATTCATGGGAAGGGCTGAATGCATGTATGGGATTGATAAAGCGTAAGCCTAGCTTGGAAGCGGGGCGCCCTGGATATAGGGGTCACACCGAGGGGAATATATGTAGGCTGGGCGTCCCCTACAAAAGTGCCTTACAAGATTCTTTTAAATAGCTTTTAAGAACGTGTTAGAAACTAGCTGGATTTTGGGCGCAAAAATAATAACTTTATAAGAGCTTATAAAACACTCAAATAGTTATTGAATACTTATCCAATCTTAAAGTAGGATTCATGTAATATTTCTTAAGATTCTTATGAGAAATGGCTGTATGGGGGTAGCAGCGGAGCTGGGGAGGGTAGGGGCAGAGTGATTGGGGTGAGCTCTGGCCATAGAGAAGTGGGGTTGAGTGATCTGAGACTGGTGAGAGGTTCTTTGAAGGGTGGGGCCTTCAGGTGGAACTGTAAGGACACGCCTGCGGCTACTGTGGCACAGGGGTCCGCCTCTGTACAGGGACCCTCACACGTATCCATGAACTGGCATGCCTCTGGCTGGCTGGAATAGCAGGGGGCCGCTCCAGTGGTTGGATGGGGTCGGCGGGTGGGGGGGGGGGGGTTGTAGCAGGATGTGAAATGCCTGTGATCATCAAGGGGTGGTTGCTGGGGTGATTTGCACAGTTTATTGCTGCACCCCAACAGCCTCTGGGCTGGGATTCTATCTTGAGAGTGTGGCAGCGGGTGGGTACATTGTTGTCTTGTGCACAGTGCGCTCAGCTTGGGTGGAAAGTGGCTGTTCAATCACACGGCCATGCCCTTGGAGGCTGCCCTCATATCTTGTCTGCCAAGCACTAATCTGTCCCGTTCAGGGGCACGGAAACCTTGGTTTGATGGGGAGATTGCCACAGGAAGGGCGAGGATACCGACCGGGGGAGGGGGGGGGGGTGGGGGCAATGACGAAGGGGGTGGGGCGGAGTACACACAGTTTACTCGTCATTGAGGCCTCCCTGCGGTACAGGAGTGAGTGGGTGAGTGCTCGAGCGCTCGTACTCACTGTGGGGAGTAATACACCATCTCAATCCACAAGTAGCACACTGAGATGATGGCATAGTCTGTCCCCAATCTACTGAGCGGGAATTAACCCCCGATGGGCCGAACAGATCTGGGAGTTGGCTGTTAAGTCACAAGGCCTTCACTCAGCTTCCGATCTGCAGGGCCTCCTCCCCCCCTCCCCCCCGCCTCATATCTCGATGGAAAGCTTCGTTGGTGGTTTGCTGGTGGTCGCTGCGATGAGGGCATGACTTTGTATCATCACATACAAGATATTTTCGCAACAATATATCATCAGTGATGCTTATTTATACAGGGCCCGATTCATGGAATATTTGCCGGGTTCAAAGTGAATTTGCACTGCTGAAAAGTGACGATTAACAGACACAAACCCTGCTTCATGGAACTGTGTAAAGTGTATTTCTGCAGTGCAAAGTCAGTGCATAGTCATTTCTGCAGTTCAAAATGACCTTTCTCCGTCATACGTAGTTCCATGAATCAGGGTTTGTGTCGGCAGTGCACTCACTTTTCAGCAGTGCAAATTCACTTTGAACCGGGCAAACATTTCATAAATCGTGTCCAAAGAGTGCATAAAATACAGTTATGCATGTCTAGTGCCCAGATCGCACAATTGGATGGCATGAGTGCATGCCTTCCTCTGGAGAAGCACATGAAATGCTTGCTGTTCATATTTGAGTTTTCACAGCAGCGGAGACTGGCACACGAACAGGGGACTCTCATTGGGTGGTACACAGAGCAGCCACGGCCACAAGAACCGTACAACACACTGGTGTGTTACACAGACCACATTATGACTGCCAGTGTGCGTCACAAGCACAAGAGAGTGACGCAGGGTGGTGCACGGACCTGAAACAGACTTTTGCGTGGCATAAGAATGGAGGGCACCTTGGTGTGGTCCACAGGCACCACTCTGCACCACAAGCAAATTAGTGTTCAGTAGCGTGGGAGATAGGCCTGAAGCCGTGTGTATATTGCACGATCCTGAAGAACGTTGTGGTGCACATATCTCACTCTTCCAGTGTGCCACACAAATACAACAAAGTGCTGCTAGGGTAGGTTTCTTTCCTGTGTGACATCTCCACTGTCTGAGAGTCCCCCAGCACTGTTTTGCTGGACACCTGGGTTTTTTGCTAATTCTCCTGAGTGAGTGGGACCCTTTTGTGCCCGCTCCCCTTATTACTCTGGACTGTGGAATCTTTTGGACCACTTCTTGGTATTTCTGTTTGGAGTCAGGCTTTCCTCCAACTTTTCAAGGTTTCAGCTGTATGTTTATGGTCCGAAGCAATCACATAAGTGTGTAACTGTTTGGCAATGAGACCGGCAAGCGAAGGTTTGAGACGTAAACACCCAGAAGGGCAAGAGTGTGTCACAAATACTTGACTGTGCAAGGCCATGATACACCCTCCCAACAGTGCAAAGATATGACTCGGATACTTTGTAGCGCAATGTCTTGATACAAATAAATGAGAGCTGGATGCTGCGCAGGGACGCCGTCAGGGCCTTCCAAGCTTTTCAATTGAAAAGGTCCTTGAGCCTTAGGGGGACCCCCAGCAATTCACCATATGTTTGTTGCCAGTCAGCAGTCTTATAACTCCGCAATATATTCCTTTCTACATTGCTTTTGTTCTGGGGCTTAAATGCGCGCTTTGCATGCTGCCCTTACAAGCTGCGTTTGCTGGAGTTTTTCTAGCCAGCACTTCTCTGTGGGTATACACAAGTGTTATTACCTCATTTCCTTCTAACAGCAGGTATTCCACATCAGCCACTTGCAAACAAAGAAAGATGTATAGCTTGTCAGTGGGCAATTAGCGTCTCAGCTCCTTGCTGGCTGGCTGTGTCATGATAATCAAAGGCTATTAACCCCTGGCTGTATTTCTTTGTCTACATTATAATATGTGCACCCCATGGGTGCCCCAGTCTGTTTTACGCCCCACAACCATCATGTTTAAATGGGCCCAATAACCTGATAGTGCAAGCATATTGCACAGAGACCAAACAGTGCAAGGATGTGGGACAAGTACCTGAAACTATGAGAAGATTGTACCCGACGGTGGAATATTGTAATACAAATACCCGGCTGTACATACTAATAATACAAATGCCGCACTGATCACATTTTTAACACACATACCTGACAGGCTAGTTTAAACAAATAACCAACAGCTGAAGAGTGTACAGAAAATAGCTGAACGGGCAAGAGGATGGCACAACATACTCACTGAGCAAGAGTGTGGCATCTCTATGCTTCCCCTTCTCAGTATTTTGCATATCACTGCCATGTATGTACATGTACTATAACTATGTTTTGGGTATGATCTGTAACTAAATCCGACCGGTAACAAGCACCACGATGCCTTCGGGCTGCTGCATGCTATACAAAAATGAATGAATGGATGAATAAATAAATAAATAAATAAGTACCTGATAGTGAAAGTTTGGGAAACATATGTGAATGAGCAAGATTATTGAACACGTACTCATCAGTGAAACTCTTAAAGTAAATACCCAACATTGGAAGATAATTAAATACATAGCTGATCGTGCAAGAGGATGCCACAAAGTACTCCCTGTGTAAGACTGTTGCACAAATACCTGACATTGCTGGAGTGTGGGAAAATTAGGGGTGTACCGAATTTTGGCTTCGAGTGAATATTTGGCCGGAATTCAGCCAAAATCCAGCGATACGGCTTCAGAGTGCTCTTTCAAAGTCGAAAGTCTTGTCCATTTTCTATGATTAGTTATCTTTCTGTGTTTGAGAGAGTCACTCATAGAAAGCAGGGACAGGATGCAGAAGCCAAATAAGGTCTTTCCGTATTGGCTGCTGCAACCTACCCAATTGACTAGTACGAAAAGAAGACTCCTGGAGCTGCAAGGTAAGCCCAGTCCCCACCAGCCCCCATTGCTTCACTTAAAAAAATAAATAAAGCAGCATTTTAGCCCGACAGGTAAGGCCCGTTGACGCCCACAATTGTTGCATGGGGTGTCACAATGCCTTGCCCGGTGCCCTGATGCTGCTTTTTAAAGAAAACAAAACAATGCAGCAGTGGGGGCCTCCAGGGCAAGACCTGGTGACCCCCATAATTGCTGCTGGGGGGATCTCCAGGCCTAGACCTGGCAGCCCCCTGGTCATTCAAAAAGAAAAAATGCAGCAGCATGGCCGCCAGGGCAAGACCTGGCAACCTGTGCAATTGTTACTGGGAGTCACCGGGCCTTGAATTGGTAGCCCCTGAGGTAATTTGTTAAAGACATACAGCAGCAGGGCCTGCCAGAACAATAGCTGGTGACTCCCACAATTGTTGCCAGGGGGCCGCCCGGCCTTTCTCTGGTGACCCACCAGGTAATTAAAAAAAAGCAGCAGTGCCAAACAGGTAACATCTAGCGATGATCACAATTGTGTGTTAGGGGCGGTCACCGGGCCTTGCCCTGGCGGCCTGTTATGATGGATTTTTTGAACTCTGACTTGGTGGGCAGAAGTTCAGAAGGCCAACCTAGTTTCTTGGAACAGGGTAACCTTTTAGACAAGCCAGACCAATCAAGGTAGAATTGGTGACGGTCAAGGCTAGATCTCAGGAGGGGTGGGGGTGATCGAAGGCCCACAATGAGCATAAACAGTAAGGGACACTACTATTTATTCTCAGTCAGGTGTATACATAAAAAATACATATACATTTATTAAAGGCCTTTTAAATCAAACACAAGATGAAACTTCAGTAATATTAACAATTCTAACACAACCATATACTAGGGAGCATATATACAGTAACTATTATCCTAATGCAATATTAAGCAAATATGGATCGGCAACTTGTAACAGAAGAGGGTCAGACAGTGTACATATACTGTAGGCAATTCTTCAGGAATCACAAACCTAACTAATATGCAGTCCAATCCCTACAAAGTGTGGAGCCTTGTGCTCAAAAGTATGTTTAGCGCGGTAGTACTCGATTGTGCGTTCAAGTACAAAACGGGTTTCTGCAAGGGGCTGTAGTGTCTCAGGAAGGTGGGTGAGGTGATGAAGAATAAAATTCCAGTATTCAAGGAGGGTCTCCACAAAGGGCAGAGCGATTTCCAGGAATCAGGAATAGGATGGTAGCACAGGCTACCCTAACAAAGGTGAGTGGCACTTCAGGGACACTCGTGCGTAAAATTCTATGGATGTGCCAGGGGGTACCGGTAAGTGTTGCAAGTGCTCACCGACCCTCGACACAGTCTGGACCAAACTTTGCCATTCAAGTCCATTTCACTCGCAGGTTCGAGTCCAGCAGTTGGGCGTCTTACTGGCTTTCAGGGACTGCTTTCTGGGACTTCACTCCATGGCGGAACAGTGGCCTTTTCTCCGCTTCTGGGGAGGGGATTGGGCCAGTTCCACTGCAGCTCATCTTAGAGCACAGGAGGGCAGATCCGCAAGGCACCCACGAAGCTTGTCACCACTGCGGGCGACACAGGTATCGCGTAGGCTCGGGTTTGGGCGGACTCTCCTAATTCCAGACCTAGGAATGAAAGGTGTACAAAAATCGGTGGGGGAGTGTCTTCTGCCGAGAGTTTATGGTTCCCAAATCTCAAGCCAAGACTCGAGACAGCGGCGGTTCCAAAGCAAAGGTCCCATACGAGCCCGTCAGTTCACTCGGCGGTCCAGGAACACTTCCGAAGAGGCTCGGTTGCAGGTTAAGCAGGAGGTACAGAGAGTAGTTGGTCCCACTACTCCAACGGGTCAAAGTGCCCTTGCAGGCCTTCTGTGATCGATGAGAAACAGGGGCTCAGGTGGGACAAAAGCGGGGTCAGGGTGCCAAACTTTCCAGCGGGTCACCAGCGGTTCCACAGATTTGTTTCTTCTGTTCAGTAGACTTGACTCCTTTACTAAGTTCAGTGTGTACTCAGAAGATTGACCTGGAATGGGTGTAGAGTGCCTTCTCTTCCCCAAAGTTTACTTTGCACCAAATCGTAGGGCATGCAATGGGAGATCGGCTCACATTCAACCAATCCAGACGTGGAGCAAGCATGGACTATGGTGGTCCCAGCCATCCCGGCACATCAGACATCCTGGCACCCAGGATCTGTATTGAAACTAGACAGTCCAGCCCACATTCTGGGTGCACCCATGCAAGGCATGCAGAAGCCCTCAAAAGCTTTGGTTTACGAGGGACCCTGCATGACTAAACAAGGAGATTCCCGTGTCAGCTCGACATGGGGAAGGCTCAGGGACAAAATGGGCAAAGGACAGAACTTTGTGGCATGGCCATTTTAGGCACTGGCTAATGAATTCCATGAATGTTCACCTTTCTATTGGTTTCCAGCACAGCAGGGTAGTTTATGGCAGTGTGTGTTAATTAGTCAGTTTGCTTCTATTTGTGGTGATTAGTCATTTCACTTAGTTTGAGGTCATTGGGGGTTTCTGTTAGTTACGGGTCACTGTCCTGGGCCAAACATGGTAAACACGGTTTGGGCCATAGAAAGAGTCAAACATGCTTTAAAAGTAACTGCTGCCACCAGTTCCATCCTTGGCACACTTGTACATTCACCAAAAATCCTTCCAGGGTGTCTCGGGCCTTTAAAATGAAAGAGACCCCAGCACACTGTACTGGAAGGTACATTGTGCACTGATAAAAAGATACCATGAAATGGTAACAAAGTGAAAGACTAAGGGAAACAAAGTCTCCCAGTAATGACAGTCTGAAGGGCATGTCAGTTTCCCCATAACAAAATTTGCAAAAGCCCAGCGGAGTGCAGCAGAAGCCTGGGCTCCGCTGGTAAAAGTCAGGCTAGGATGGTCAGACAACAGCAAAAAGTTGGGGGGTTTACAACTGGAGGGAAAATGTACACATAAATGAAAATCTTTCCTAACACGGCCCACAGATATTTTTACAAAATGCAGCAAGACCCAGCGACTGCCGAAATAGTTGCTTGGGGGTTTGCGGCACCCCGCTGCTGCATTTTGCTAATGCTGCTAATTACCACAAAGTACCACATAGGACCAAAAACTATACCAGTTACACAACATCACTACAAACTGTCAGGAATTACATATTTAATAAACATGACTACAAACACATAGAAATAACAAACTACAGTATTACTTACCACAGTCCAAGCCACAGTCCAAGCCAAAATACCCGACTAACTACCATACAGCATCCCAAATGACAGTACCAATTACTACAAATAACTTCACAACGGACCCTGTTGTTTGCCAAAAGGGCAATAGACTGTTGTTACCACAGTGTGCCAAAGTGTACCGCACAAAACCACAAAATGGTGCAACAACAACCAAATACTGCAAAGGTTAAGAACTTATTACAAACTACCAAAAAGGAGTTCCACAAAGTGCAACAAATTAGCATCAATAAGTAGCAACAAGAAAAGGCCACAAATTATTTTCGTAGTTTGCTCTGATGTTGTTTTCCCTGCAAACTGTAAGGGCCCTTTCCAATAGAAGTTGCATAATTGTATAGTTGCATAATTGCACGCAAGCTTCGCATTTCCCTGTCCCCCCTTCATCCCATCTACTTTGTGGTCTGTGCAGCTACATCAGCACCATGTACGTTCTCACACTCCTGGATGCGATTTCCTATCCTCCTTAATCCCCCTCTTTCTTTCTCTACTCTATGTTTCCTGTTCCATGAATGTTCACCTTTCTATTGGTTTCCAGCACAGCAGGGTAGTTTATGGCAGTGTGTGTTAATTAGTCAGTTTGCTTCTATTTGTGGTGATTAGTCATTTCACTTAGTTTGAGGTCATTGGGGGTTTCTGTTAGTTACGGGTCATGCATGGCACTTTGTTGTGGTTTGTGGCACTTTTTGGCAATTAGTGTTTATTTGTAGGACCTTATTGTCACCCTCGTCTGTCAAAACAGGTGCAGATGTACTTGTGGAATAAACCTACATTCCTCTGCAAGATATTGGCCACTAAACATGTGCTTCTTGCACGAGCAATCTGAGGCTCTCTGGTTTGAGGGGTGTTGATGCACACATCTCACATCCTGCTTGCTGCGGGAAGGGGCTGAATGAGGAGGCTGTGTTGCAGTACCACCTCCAGGGGGTGCAGACGTGAACTGCTGGCAACATCATAAACTGTCTGAAGACATTGCAGGGGACCTCATAGTAGGTAACACCACCAGAGTACTGTGAATAGTCCACTTCCCGCCATCATTTATAATGCTTGAATCCAGAATGAGCTGCTGGCTGACAGCAGTTTATATCATCAAATGTGAGCAGTAGGATTCTGCCTTGGGAGTGAGGGAGGTGAATTGCCTCATAATTCCTGAGTGGGGTGCTACAGGTGAAAAGAAGGGATGGCACACAACAATGGGTGAGGGGGCGGGGGTGTTCGGGAGGGTCTGTGTGCCAAACAGCATTTGTTGGTGCCCTTGAATCACAGGCTGACCGTTTCAGTCCCTTCACTATGGAATTGGCTGCTAGGTCACAGGCTGAATTGTTCTGGCACTTCCCTCTGGCATTGGCTGCTCTGTTATAGGCTGATCCATTCTGGCACTTCACTCTGGCAATGGTCTATGTCACAGGCTGACCATTTCTGGTGCTTCACTCTGGCATTGGCCTATGTGCCACAGGCTAACCCCTTATGGCACTTCATACTGGCATCGGCCTCAGTATCACAGGGTAACCTCTTCTGTGTCGCAGACTAATTCCATCTGGAGCGTCACTCTGGCACTCGTCTCTGTCACATGCAGACACTTTCTGGAGCTTCACTCTGGCATTGTCCCCTGTATCACAGGGTAACCTCTTCTGGTGCTTCACTATGGCATTGGCCCCTGTGTCACAGGCTAACTCCTTCTGGCGCTTCACTCTGGCATAGGCCTCTGTGTAACAGGGTAACCTCTTCTGTGTCGCAGACTTATTCCTTCTGGAGCGTCACTCTGGCATCAGCCTCTGTATCACTGGGTAACCTCTTCTGGTGCTTCACTCTGGCATTGGCCTCTGTATCACAGGGTAACCTCTTCTGTGTTGAAGACTAATTCCATCTGGAGCGTCACTCTGGCACTCGTCTCTGTCACATGCAGACACTTTCTGGAGCTTCACTCTGGCATTGGCCCCTGTATCACAGGGTAACCTCTTCTGGTGCTTCACTATGGCATTGGCCCCTGTGTCACAGGCTAACTCCTTCTGGCGCTTCACTCTGGCATAGGCCTCTGTATAACAGGGTAACCTCTTCTGTGTCGCAGACTTATTCCTTCTGGAGCGTCACTCTGGCATCAGCCTCTGTATCACAGGGTATCCTCTTCTGGTGCTTCACTCTGGCATCGGCCTCTGTATCACAGGCTAACTCCTTCTGGCGCTTCACTGTGGCATAGGCCTCTCTATCACATGGTAACCTCTTCTGGAACTTCACTCTATCATGGGCTTCTGTGTCACAGGCTAATTCCTTCTGGAGCTTTACTCAGGCACTGGTCTCTATAACACATGATGACCCTTTCTGGCGATTTCCTCTGGTTTTGGCCTCTGTGTCACAGGCTAACATCTTCTGGCGCTTCACTCTGGCATCAGCCTCTGTATCACAGGGTAACCTCTTCTGGCGCTTCACTCTGGCATTGGCCCCTGTATCACAGGGTAACCTCTTCTGGTGCTTCACTATGGCATTGGCCCCTGTGTCACAGGCTAACTCCTTCTGGCGCTTCACTCTGGCATAGGCCTCTGTATAACAGGGTAACCTCTTCTGTGTCGCAGACTTATTCCTTCTGGAGCGTCACTCTTGCATCAGCCTCTGTATCACAGGGTAACCTTTTCTGGCGCTTCCCTCTGGCATCGGCCTCTGTATCACAGGGTAACCTCTTCTGGCGCTTCACTCTGTTATTGGCCTCTGTATCACAGGGTAACCTCTTCTGGTGCTTCACTCTGCCATCGGCCTCTTTATCACATGGTAACCTCTTCTGGCGCGTCACTCGGGCACTGGCCGAGTCTTCAACCAGCTTGAGTAGATTGGCCTGGGAAATGCAGGGGGATTCCAGAAATCGTAAAATTGATCACTGGAAATCACTGATATTCACAATCTGGGGTAGAGAACCACCTCGGTCCTGGTTCCCGTCCTCCACAGATGGTGAAAATGGCGTTTAGCCAATAATATTTGTCTGGAGTTTACTTTGCCCCTGGTGGCGCAGACTCAATGTCCAAAATGGGGTGGGGTTGAGGGGGCTGAATTTCCCCAGACCACTAACATATTCCCTCATATACATGAGGGTCTTTTTTTTTATTGATGTGAATTGGCTATACACGTGACCTTATACATTTAAAACACATATTCATTCATTAGAAAAGTTAAAAAAGGGTTAGGTTATCAACAGAAATGTGTTTAAACATCATTAAAGCACAGGATTTCTGATAGAAATATAGAATTAAAAGCCTGTTGCTTCTGGAATGTTATAGTTAGCTGACGAGTGATCTTATGCATATGTGCTCAAGGGGCCGCAATATACCAACCAATGTGATTGTTCACGTGCTCGTGTCTAATCAACAGGATGAGACCACATTAAAATGCTTCGAGGATTCAAAAAGGGCAATTGTTAAACGGGGTTGATTCCCACCAGACATTCTTAAACAGAAGCCTTCAGTTAGTGACCCAGTTTTCCCTCAAAACACAATTACGGAAGAATGTTACTATTAGTTGGTATGAAGCCGTACACTCAATAAGTGAATGCGTCAGAATCTGCACAGTGGAGCCATCGTCGCATATTCGTCGCACATCTGATACAGATTTTGCGAGGTTCACCAGTTAAAGATAAAAAAAGGCCCACCTACAGCCAAGCTTGCTCTGCGCAGTAGCTCTAGAAGAATGAGAGTGTTCGCATTGGGACACCTGCTCTCGCTTTCCCCCTCTCATTCCGGCCGGCCTCCCTTGGCCCTGCACCTACCCACACCCGTGAAGCCCAAAACCTTGGGGTCATCTCCGACTCCACTCTCTCCTTCTCCTCTCACATTTCTAGAAAGTCTATCAACTACACCTCCTTAGAGGCACTCTACCTTTTCTCACTTTCCCTCAGCAGCTCACTGTCTCCAGAGACCTAGTTCTCTCCAGGTTGGACTACTGCAACAGCCTCTTCCTCAACCTCCCTGCTTCTGCCCTGCTCCCTCTTAAGCTGATCCAGAACAGAACCGCGAAACGTATCCTTGGCTTCAAACCCAGGGACCGTATCTCTCTGGCACTGAAATCCCTTCACTAGCTCCCTGTGGCTGCAAGGATCAAATTCAAGACTCTCTGCATTGTCCACAGGGATTTCTGGGGCCTGGGACCTGCCTACCTGCAACGTTGCCTTTCTAAATACTGTCCCTTCCGAGCCCTCTGCTCATCTACCTCCAACCTTCTGCGAGTGAGCTGGCTCTCCAAGCAGAGATTTCGAGGAAGATCCCTTTCCTCAGCAGGTGCCTCGCTCTGGAACAGCCTCCCTGCCAACCTCTGTCTTGAGACAAAATTCTAAGTTCCAGAAACTCCTCAAGACCTTCCTATTCTCTTCTTCCGTCTCTCTCACCCTACGCTGCTAATCTAGCTCTGTGCTATTCCTTCTCTCCCTCCTTCCATACAGCTTATTGACTGGTCGCCTGGTGTACCTCAGAGTCCCACAAGTCCCAGGCACCCCTGCCAGTACTTCTGCACTTGCCACTAGGCCCTACACCCCACTGCACTTGTAATAAAACCGTGAGAGCTTCTCTCTCTGCACTTCACCAGTCTCTACTGACTGGGCACACTTTGTCCCGTGCCCCTCCCTTGCCCTCCTGCACTTGCACGATCTGTATACAGCCCTGTTCTGTCTGTTCTCCCTTGTCTTCACCCCTTAATGTGCAATTGAAAAAAAATGCAGAATCTCCGGCAGACCTATTTGCTGTATCTAAACTGTTAAATGTATCGTATTCACTTTGTCTGCTTGTGCAGACAGTTATCGTCTCAGAAATTCACGGGCTCTGAGCAACGGTTTTTCCCTGTGTTCCTTCCCTCCTTGAGCGCTTTGAAACACTTGCCTGTGTATAGGCGCAATAGAAATAAACATTAACATACCATACCAATGGGCAACCAGCGTGATCGTACTTCTCCTGGTTTCTGGATTGGAACAGAATATCAGAAACAAGAAACCCAAACATTGGAACCAAGAGGGAAAAGGCAGCGCCTGAAAAACCCTCAATGAAAATTGGACTCCAAGGCCCTCATTACAACCTTGGCGGAGGACCATGGTGCTATTAGCACCATGGTCCATGCTGCTAAGGTTACGATTCCGCCATGGTGGATGGCGGAATTACCGCCCCATTACAAGGTGAGTGGGGCGGTAATTCCCCATTCACCAATGGCCCCTTCCCCATTCCCATTTTTGCCCCATAGGGCATAATGGGAATGGGGAAGGCGATAATTACGGCACCGTAAATTACGGTTGCTGTAATGATCGGCAAGGTCCCTTAGCGGGTTGGTTTTTAACGCCTGCAAAAAGCAGGCGTTAAAGTCACCATCCCACTAAGGGACCTTGTAATCAGGCGGTAAGTGTTTAACGGCACCGACGCTCTTTACGGCGCCGTTAAACACTTACCGCCTGGGTTGTAATGAGGGCCCAAGAGTGGAAGTAACTGTCCCAGAAGGAAGGAGGACTGATGGACGAGGTGCAGGAGATAGAAGGATGACAAAAATTATGAAAACACACTCCGGAGAAAAACATAAAAAACGAGGGTTAAAAACACAAGGGGCCTCATTACGATTTTGGCGGTAGCCATGCCGCTATTGGCGGCATAGCTGCCAGCAAAATTGGGTCCGGGTTCCCAGAATGGGTAATTACCAGACCATTCCGAGTTCGGAGGGCCCGGTAATTCCTCACTCCAGGAACCCGGGCCCGGACATTCCCCTTTCCCATTCAGCCCCAATAGGGCTGAATGGGAATGGGGGAGGGAGCAAACAACGGGCCGATTACGAGCGGTCCGTTGTTTGCTCCCTCCTCCCCTCGCGGGACCCGCTCTGCACGTCTGGTAAAACCAGACATGCAGAGCGGGTCCCGCGAGGGGACCTCGTAATGAGGTGGTACGGGGTTAACGGCGCCGGCACCTTTACCGGCGCCGTTAACCCCTTACCGCCTCACTTATAATGAGGCCCTAGGATAGGAAGCAGAGAAAAATTGAGAAATCAAGAAGGGCAGCAGAGAATCCAGAATAAACTGCAAGCAGAATGTGCAGCAGGAGAAATGAGCAGGAAAAAGGAAAAATGCAGCGTCGGTAATTCACCTAAATTCAGATGTGTCGGCTCTCTGTCTCATCTTCCCATTAATGCTGAGGCGCATCTCACGGGAGGTGCCATCTTGGGCAGAAAAACTAGACAGCTGAGGCAGATTTTTCACAAACATGACGAGGAGGTACGCTGAGCCAATCGCCATCATCATCATAATGACCAGGACGGTGTTCTGACAGATATAGGGCCCGATTCATGGAGAAGTGCGCATAGATTACTCAAAGCCTGTACACCGAGAACGACGCTGTGCGAACCTGTTCGCATGCGTTTTTCAGTGCACTCTGTGTTTTCGTGGTCCTTAGTTGCAAAATCATGAACCCCTGTAATCCTGCTGGGGGTCCCCAACAACCAAGCCAGCAACCCGGCAGCACTGTGTAGGGTCCCTCGTAACTATCCCCAGCACCCCCACATCATGCGTACCATGTATCGCAAAAGTTGTAATTTTCCCGTAAATATGCGTGCGAACCACCGTAAACCATGCCTGCATCCCTCTACACTGCTTACAAGCACCTCTGACTTCTATCGGAACCCCGACTGTGTGCACGCACCCCTAAATCCACCATGTGACAGTACCTCTGTGTGGTGATTTCTATGCTCAAGTGCTGTACCCCTGCCTTCGGGTGGCAGTTACATCGAGAGCCTTGCGTGGTCATTTCCCTGACGTGAGGTTGCGCACTCAGATCGATTAATACGATTTTATCTGTGCAGTTGTGGGCTTGTGATCGCCTCACGCGTGCCGTCCCTCAGAACGCCCACAATTTTCCTTGTTCTTCCTAATTTTGCATGTTCCAATCCCACTCTGGCTTATGCACAGGTCACGCCCATGCTCTGCGAGGTGTCTCGCGCAATGCACGTCCCTGCATTAAAGCCCCGCAGAGTACTGATTTTCCCCAAGCAGTCAATTACATGAATCAACAAACAGGGTTTGGTGCGTGGTTTGGTGCGCCAAGTCCCTATTTACTGTGCATAAAATGTCACGAATCAGGGACTTAGTGTGATCTCACATACTTTTTATCTGATTTGTTAGGATTAGATTCCTCTGAAATGGGAGAAAATGATTTCTAAAAAACGAGTTTGGAAATTTCCTCCGATATCTCGGCTGCTCTGCCAGGGCCTTATCCAAGGGAGACATACTCGTGCGAATTTTCAAATTTCGCATTAATTCAATCCTCTCGATCCAATCTTTTTGAAATAACGTTACTTTTATTTTAAGTGGATTTCCACACAGCTTTTCTTCTGTACAATCATTCTTTAGAACGTGTTCCGCCCGATTTGAAAAGGTGTTGATGGGACCAGGGTTCATTCTCAGCAATTCTCCTTTGATGCTGGCGTTTAAAGAGTCACCACTTGCCATCAAGATATTTTTTATAAAATGCCAGTCGTCTCCAATCTAGCCAACCTCTCATTGACGTGATACCCAGTTCATATCTGATCACTGGGTAATGAGTTTGGTAGATTCAGTGCTTTTTTCCAAATGAAGGATTCGATTGCACTCTAGTTTATATTTTCGGATGTGATAAAGACTTCCTGTCCATATAACAGTGTGGGCACTACTTTTGTTTTGTAAAAGTTGATTAAAAGGTATCAATGTAAACCTACAATACTTAGCGTGGATTTGCCTCATTTGCGCAGGCAGTTGGGTAGCTTTTGTTTTTCATCTGTTCACCCAAAGAACACAAGAGTGAGAATTGTCTAGCGTAAAGCCCAGGTAAGAAATCTGACTGGAAGGATTATGGAATGATTTCGATGCTCTCAATACAGCCATGTAATAAATACAATGTAATAATAGTGGTCTTCCTTGGGTTGATCTTCAAGTTATTCAGATGGGCATATTTTTCAGTGGCTGTTATTAAATATTGCATACCTCTTTGAGTATTGTCCAGAAGAATTATGTCGTCTGCATAAAACATCCATTGTACAGGCAGAATCCCAATTTGCGGCTATACAAAGCCCACAGCGGAGAATATAATTCCCAAATCAGCCATGTACAGATTGAATAGGCAGGGAACGAGAACACAGCCTTGCCGAAATCCTCTACGGGCATGGAACCTGTTTGTATGGCTTTCCTGCTTATTCATTCGCACCTGGAGGTAGATATCCTCATGTACATGGACAAGATACCTGAGTGTCCAGTGCTCTAGTACTTTGTAAGTGTCATGGAATCAGAATCTGAGACACCCAATCAGAACCATGGGACACTGTACCCTGCCCAATAGAGTAAATCCAATGACATCTACCCCACAGTGTAAAGGGGACCTGTGTTACACCTCTATATAAATGCATGATATCATTAGCCTGCTTATTGTCAACATGAACTTTTCAGCGTCCGTGTTTGACTGGTGTACCCCATATCTGCGTTCCACATCAGCTCCGGGTACCAGCCCAGGAGGTATGAGCTTCAGTATCTCAGTCAATATAGACCGATTCACTTTGTCTTAACTGCAAAGTGGTCTGCCCCGGGGTGCACCACAAAGCCATGTCTGGATCATGTGTGACACCACAAACCCATATCTGGATCATGTGTGACACCACTGTGGCCCAGGGGAACCAGCATGCCATCCACATATATTTTGCCAAGAGTCCCTGGTAGAGTCCCTGGTGGATCAGGTTTCCAAATCATTGTCACCGGTGTTTCCAACCACACCGACTGTTGTTGGTGTAACATCCTTCTCAAGTGTCTTCACAACCGCACAATGCAAGTGACACAGCTGCAGGTCACTGCAGTGTCTCCTCCCACGCGGGAGCTGCCCAGTACACCCTGGTTTGTCTCCACCATTACCTGTAGTTTGTGGACCAGAAAGAGACATTTCTGTGACATTCATGTAAAGAATTCATAACAGACTAGGGAGACTGTACAACTCAAAGCAGTGACACATCCAAATGGTCTGCAGCTGTTGATGCCTGAGGACCGCTCCCCACGCACCTGCGAGGTAGAAGTTTGCGCCTCTTGCAAAAGAGTTTGAAGAAACTCCCTGAGGCTCGATCCCTTGCAGGGCTACGGTGCACACCTCCTTGAAATGAAACCTTGTCAAGGGAGAGTGATCCAGGTGCAGTTATGGCCGGCCCTGACATACCTCCTTGCTTTAAATCCAACCCCTACCAGCCAGAACTGGAGCCCAATAGAGGTCTGTGAGGCAGGCAGCTACCCCCACTATTCTCAACATCTGGGACCCCTGATTACAACACTTCGCGCTGTTCACCAATAGATCTTCATCTGTGTACTGCAACCCTCCCACAAACCGGGCTTAAAGCAGGAATCTAGCTCACTAATCACATAAACGGCCAGGCAATATGCTGTTGTGAGCAAAGCAAACCCCAAAAGAAGGCACAACCTCCCCGTAGTGTTGCCTCCATCCATTCTACTTTTTCACACATTCAGTGGTCGCCATGTGCCAGTTAACTTAGGTCCATGACCTAAGGCTCCCCACATGTCTTGGACTCCAAGTCCTAGGATCCTTCACCATTGACTCGCTGGCTAGTGCTGATGGGAGTTGCAGTTCAAAACATCCGAGGCTGCAGCCTCCTTCTTTCCCATCCTTGCAGGGCCAGCTTTCTAGTGAAATGTTAAGCCTAACATGGCTTCTCTGTTATTTAATAAAAAATCGATATGGGGGGATCTGGCCAGCTGGGCACACTTCCCAATTTCCATCACCCAACCTACACACGTTATGCTGGGACCCCTTGAGAGCAGTGGGGCCAGTCACGTGTATAAATACAAACCCACAAAAGCATTAATTACATTTCCTTAGGGGGCCTGTGGAGCCATGACTAGCTCTGGGCAGACCATAGACCATCACAGCATGGCTCTCCTGCACATTCTGCCATTCCCTGCCCATTCTGCCATTCCTTGCACATTATGCCATTCCCTGCACATTCTGCCATTCCCCACATATTCTGCCATTCCCTGCACATTCTGCCATTCCTTGTTCAGCTGTTGGCACCTGTTTCCAAAATTCAACCATCTCTCAACGACCTAAAGTATTAGCAGTATTATTCTGTTACAAGTTTGGCTCAGAACACAATCTTGTTGTGTAAACATTGCAATATCAGTCATGAACACCATCTTACATGATTCCCGCCGATTGTTAACTTGCTTACAGAACCGACACACTGTCAGCAGAGAATGCTGCACTACACTTACGCCTCAGGGCCCTTTATTACACAATGCCTCTGTTGGGCTTCCGCACCCCAAACTGGTACTGCTAGAGGTTCCTATTAATATGCCCACAAATAGAACAAGATCAGGGGAATGACTTGATGCCACATATTAAAATGAATACAACTTTACAACACTTATTTCACTATGGACCCTTAGTCCATAGTCTCTCTCCCTCCCCTGCTGACCTACCTGTCTGCTTTACCGACTGGTTGCTTGGCTACTCTCAGAGTCTCACTGGGTACCAGGCTGTTTCCTGATCAGTCACCCTTGCACTGCCTCTGGGTCTACCACACACTTAGGGGCTGTAACTGTTAACCTACAATCTCTTGTACTCCTTGCACTACCCAGAGCCGCACTGCCCTGGATGCACTTACTCAGAGCATTGCTGCCCTGTTTCCCCCTCCCCTCTCCCTTGCACACCCCACTCCTTTCCCCTTGGACTTCTCGTTCTCACACTTGCACGATCTGAATGACACAAGACCTAGTAAAATCGTTTCTCTTGTCCTCCCTGTCTTCCCTCCCTTGTCTTGTTGCACCTAGAAACACTTGTGTACAGGCGCGTTATGAATGACTTATCATATCATATCATATGTTGCCGCAGTCAGCACCCAGGTTGCAAAATATATATATATTCATGAAATCACAATAGTCTTTTGCTATAGAACCAGAGCAATCTGGAAAGGACAACAACTCCAGAAATATCAAATCAGAAAAGTCTGTAAACACATGTTCAATTTTACATGAATAGAAAGGTCCACACAAATATTGACCTACATGGCCAGGCATGGAAGCAATGATTAGGTCCTATGTGGGCAGTGGGAGCACCACCCAAATGATATGATATGATATGATAGTTTGTTTGTATAGCGCCTATACACAATGTGTTTCAAAGCGTTTCAAGGCAAGGGAGGGAACAAGGGACAAATACAATTACATTCTTAAAGGCCATGAACAAGAAGAATGTGAAACTAACTATCATACTTTGCCTGGTGACGTTTCAGAAAGTGCAAGTGCTAAAACATAGATAAGGAAGGGAGGGGGAGAGTGGGAAGGAATGGGAAACAGACAGGTGACGACCATACTAAGCCTGAGGACATTTCTGGTAGAGCTGGAATTTTACAAGAGGAGAGGGAGAAGGGGTGAGAAGGAGGGAGAGGAACAAAACAAGCGACTATCGTACTAGGCCTGATGACATTTCAGATAGTTCTGGAAGGGGGAGCAGACCAATTATAGGAAGGGGGAGGAGACAAACGTTGTTGCTATCATACTAGGACTAGGGACAATTCTGATAGAATAAGTGCATAGAAAAGAAAGGGAGGGCGGGACTAGGGAGGGTGAAGGTAGAGGAGGAGAGAACAGAGAATAAACAGTGAAAAAGAGCAGAGAAGCAGAGGGGAGAGTGAGTACAGTTGCAGAGGTCAGTAAAGCACATAATGTTGCAGGGAACAGAGAATGTAGGCAAGGAATCAAGAAGAGCACATCATGATTCAGAGCCACCCTGAGTGCGAGAACCCGGGGAGGTCCAGCATGAGAGTTGAGAAGGCAAAACACCAAGTTAATGTTTCCATGAAGTGAAATCCAAGCGTTGGCAACAGGTTGGTGATGGTGAGACAATAGTGAATCGAGACAACTCCTGTAGTGAAAATGGTGTTACCTATATGATAAAAGGAGGTATCCAGTAAATGATATCTCAATAGGCTTCGAAACACAACCAGACATCACCAAAGAAAGAAACCTTCTGGAATCCTTAGTGTTGACGATTGTTGATTTTGTAGAGATGGGGAATTGGCACTGTACTTGCGAGTCCCAAGGACTCTACTGGCAGCAGGACAGGTAACAGGTCTCAGAATGTTTAATAGCCTCTGTCCACCTTTGCTCAGGTGGCACTTGTGATGACCAGGCGGACATGTTAGGCTCCCAGGTTTAACCCCTCATGTGGGATGTGGGTCATCCCTAAATTGCGTAATGTCTCATGGCTTCTATTTAAGGGATACATGCCAATCCCCAGCCGAACAGCCCCGGCCTGTCCCAGTCATCATTGTAAACTGTTGAGATATAGGATACAGCGAAACCCTTACCAATTCTCTTGGTGCTTGCTACCCCCAGTCATAGGCAAATTTAAAAAGCATAGAAGACTTGGTTTTTCAGTGCATAACCTCCTTCCCATTTGGTTGTCCTTGGAGCCTGCATGGTCTCATAGAGCCCAAAGGTAGTCCCCCCATCAACAGCGAACTCTATAAATGAGTCTGCGCCTGTGGCTAGAAGCACTGTTGAACGACTCTCCGCACAGCCTCTCGTTGCCCTTAAACCAGGGATGGCCACCCCTGGCAACCTAGAAGTATAAGACCTGGCTCCTAATCAATTCTAGGGCACTGCTCAGTGTGGTTGTTTTCATTTATTCTACACGTCATAATATTGTCCTTCCCCATACCCCCCTAAATCCGTATTCATCATGATGTAAAACACCAGCACCGCCCTTCCATATGATGTGAAGGAGTTGCCCTGTGGGCCTGGCATTAGGAAATTAGAGACACCCTGTGCATTTGTATACAGTACCATAGTAGCTATCACAAAGGTAAAGTGGGGTGGTTCTGCAAAAGCCTCATTAGAATGGATGCAAAAGCAGTCATTCATGGGGGGAAGGTACTTCTGCAGGATTTCCCGCACCTGCTTCTATTTATCATGACTTCTGCGCATGGTGCGTGAGCTCCAGCCGGATATCCCCACTGAAGATGTCTGCTCTTGGTGGAGGGAAGCGGCCTACCTCGCTGTGGGGTCAGTTTTCTGAATCCTGCGGAGAGGCAGGATTCTAGTGGATGTTGCCAGCTGTTTTAGTCCTTCCAGTCACTTGCCCCCCATGCTTTTTCAGGAAGGCCCCCATTACTGATCTCTAGCATGCACCCATGTGTAAATGCTGGCATTCAAATGGGATTTTCCACCAGGAGTCTGTGCGGATGTCCCTCCTTGTTTCCACTCCATGCAGAAAATTACGGGAATCCAGCGTGGAGGATCCTAACTGGAGGTTGACGTCTTTTTAGTTTTTTCTACTGTATTCCGTGGTTTAGCAGAAATGTGGCCAGGGAAAAAGGCTGGCATATCACCCAGAATTACCCAATATGTAGCAATACATCATGCAGTAATATTGACAGTGAAAGCCACATGTGCAAACCCAAAGATTTAATTATGTGTGGGAAAAAAATAGGCTGTAACGTGTCTGGAATTGCTTGCATTTCTGTGCAGAAGGACATGGTCTAGCGGTTTGGTGTGGACTGCTCCCATTGGTGGTAGTACTAGACTGATTTGCATACGGCTAGTGCCTGTCTACAAGGACCGGACTGGCTAAAATATGGTGGCGTGGAACATTGCCAGGAACACTGCCAGTGGTTACGATTAATTCCAAACTTTCCACCCATCATCTGTTTTGGTTATGGAAAAGTAATGCCATGAGTCAAAAGGACCTCAGAGCCTTGGACCCATAAATGAAACATAAGCCCTGTAAAGTCCCATGCCACTCGCCTGTCCCTCACACCGTGTAATGAACGGGTTAACCACAATCGCGAGAGCCCTGGGTCCTTATTATGAACACAAAGATTCGCGTGCAATGTTTTTTTTTTTACTTTGGCACATTTCTGGGAACATCTGCTTTTTGCTTGCTGGGAGGGAACACGTAATTGGATGGATTAACCACACGTGTTATTTCATATGTGCAATTTCATGCTATATTACTCCAGAAAATACCATGTGTGGTTTATCCATATATTTCTAATGGTATTAGCATATTTGTTTGTTTTTATTTGGCCGAATGGTACATTTCACCGTATTTGGCCTGTAACATTCGACCGAATAAAAACAAACAAGTTGGCTGATACATACCGAACATGTGGAGAGAGGGTGTCCCCTGCTCCTTATGATCGGTATGTATTAGATTTGGGGGGGTTGCAGAGGTGTCCCCCGCTTCCTCAATATTGGAGGCGGGGACCGGGAAAAGAAGAAAAAGAAAAAGGGACCCTGCGGCATCGGATCCAACTCGTGTTAGCGGGACAGATCTGACGCTGCAGGGCTGAAGCAGACCAGGCAGCGAGCGGACAGGTTAGTAGGGACGGGGGTTGCGGGTAGTGGTCTTTGATCATATGAGAATTGATCGCATGCAGGCTGTTTTTTTTTTTCCGAACAGTTTGCCGCGATCAATTCTCACACGATCACACACCGCCAAACCATTTCCAACCATCTGATTTTGAGTGCAGCGTTATTACCACGCAAAGGTGTGCATCTGTGGTCCACTCCGTAGGACTTTATTTGTTTACTGGTTGAGGTGGATAAAAGGTGTGGACATCGCGGCAGTGACAAGGTTCCTCTGCCTTATAGGAAATAGACCCTAATGCCAGCAACCATGCATGTGCCCAGCGGGCACCATTACAAATCCACTATCATGACTGACAGCAACCAGAAGTTGATGGAATGGCAGTCATCTTATCAGTTTTCTTCTTTGGAAATGCAAAATACAAGACGTTATGTATTCAATTTGCAAAGGGTAAAAAAGCTTTCACGGTTGATATAGTTGCCACGACTTGCTACGTCCTTGTGGTATGGTAATGTTTATGTGTAAAGCGCCTATACAGAGGCAATGGGCCTCATTACGAGTCCGGCGGTAACCGAGGTGGTAAAACCGCCTGGTTACCGCCGGACTCGTATTACCATTCCGCCTCCGTGATTCCCGGAATTACCGGGGCATTACAACCCCGGTTTTCCGGGAATCACGGAGGCGGAATGGTGTTAATCCCCATTCCCATTGAGTCCTCTGGGACTCAATGGGAATGGGGATCATGGAAACACCGGCAGCATCTCGTAATGCTGCCGGTGTTTCCTCGTCCGTCTGCAGGCGGGCGGTGTTAAACCCGCCAGGTCAAACCTGGTGGGAACATCACCTCCCGCCTGCAGGAGTCGGGATCAGGCGGTCCGGAAACAACGGTGGCGGCGGGTTTACCGCCACCGTTATTTCCGGACCGCCTGATTTGTAATGAGGCCCAATGTTTCAAAGCACTCGCTTAGGGTGGGAACACAGGGAAAAGCCTGTGTCACAATATGTTTACATGATTTCGTTAACCCATTCACAACTCCAAAAAGACAGGATAAACCAATTTCTGTAATACAGATTTGACAAATATTAGCTAATGACATTTCACGATATCAGCCGAATTCAACATTTCTTTAGGAATGTGTCTATTCAGAACTGGGTTTAACTGGTCCAAATAACAGGCCATAGATATTGGGCAACCAGCTGAAGTTTTGAGACTAATTCAGAAGCTCCTCAGCTGTGGATTTAGGGGCACCTAGATGGTTTTCAGAAACGTACATTCAATTTTAGCCAAACATATTAACGATGGAATGGCCCAGAGCCCTGCTGCATTCTGGGAAACACCCCTTGATTTTGCCACATATATTTTAAGAGCAGAAGAACCAAATAACGCCCATGGGTTGACAAGGAAAGCAGAACACCCACAAGTGCCTGTTTGGTCATGATAGAGGATGAATGATAAACATGAGCCTGAAGGAAATGGATCCAGCCCATGGTCTATGCATTCCCCTGCACTCCCATATCTAAGAAGATCCCTGGTTCCAGAACACAGCTAAAACCGCAAATTCAGCAGTTCATTGTGCAGTCCCATATAGGTAAACACAATCTCCAGTGAGGTGCCATTTCCACCACAGCAAAAGCCATTGACACGCCCATGGCGGGCAAGTAGAGATTAGCACTCTCAGCCATATAGTGCTTGTGGATAAGTAGGGAAAGATTGAGGCACTGTGCTGCAGACCCTAAAGAAAGATGAAAGCCTCATTGACAATCAGAAAGAATGTCATTTTCCACCCACTTATTAAGCTTGGTCTCGACACGTTTTGCCAGAATCTGCAATGATATTTCACAGAGAGATTTTGTAATACAAAAGAAGTCATGACTGGAAGGTTTGGAATTAATCCTAACCTCTGGCATTGCTTTGAGCTCCACAAACCATCGTTCTTCAGCAAAAAAGGGCAGTCCAGCCCAAACTACTAGGTCACATCTCTTCTGCACGAGACCACACACATCCCCAGACATGTTTCAACCTCATCGGGCATCATCAGTGAGGAGTAGCTTGAGTTTCTAGGCCCAGCTGGCTTGAGACGCACGGCTGGGCATACCCGTCCCACTCGGGGTGACTTATGCAAAACAAAAGAGGTTATGACTCGGGGGCGTGGCTTGATGGCTACATGAGGGGACGTTCCTTGGAGGAGCCCAACTAGAGAGACGCATTGCATGCAATTCTGGCTGGTGGCAAGGACATAAGTGCGGGCCCCCACTGAGGAGGCCCTGGATTGTGGCGTGCCAGCAGAGCGAACCCGAGTTCAGCGGAGCCTTGCTGAGGAGGGGCCAGCGAGCGGACCCCGCGAGGCGCTCCGCAGCGCCAGAGACACAGCTGGGCGCGTGTGGCAGACGGGTGCAGGTTGGGACAGCAGTGGGTGGTCTGTGACCACGCGGACAGTGCTGTGCAGAGGAGCACGGCGGGATCTTGCCCAACCGACGCGGCAGGATGTCTTCCAAGGTGGTGCGACCCCGGATCAAGCAGCCCACGATGGAGGCCTACGCCAGGTTGCCCCCGGGCGTGGAAGGGGGTAAGAGCAAAGAGACCCCTGCGGCGGCAATGGACCCACCGGGTACTATCCAGGAGGTGCTGGCAGCAATTGCCGACTTGAAAGTGGCCTGGGAAACGAAGTTGGGCCTGGCCATGAAAGAGCTGCAGGAGGGCCTGGACCTCAAGATCGGAGCGGTCCAAGAAGAGGTGAACCTGTTGCGACAGGACGTGTGAGCGATCGTGGAGCGCACTGGGGAACACGAGAAAGAGTTGGCCTCGACCACGGAGGCGTGATATGCACATGCTAAGGAGCTTCATGCCCTCGTGCAACGAGTGGGCAATCTGGAGGACAGAGCAGAGCAGGCAGAGGGGTGCGCCAGACGCAACAACATTCGCATAGTGGGTGTTCCGGAAGGAATGGAAGGACCAAACCCCACGGAATACGTTGAAACCATGCTCTTGCAGGAGATTACAGGCGGTTGAAAGGGCGCATAGGGCCCTGACCAGGAGACCGGCCCCGGGAGCCCCCCCGCGGCCGTTGATCGCGAAGATCTTGAACTATCGAGACCGTGAAAAGATTCTTTCAATTTTTCCGAAAAGGAGGTACGATAGAAAGGGGGTCAGCGAAAATAACGGCGTATCCGGACTATACGCTGCTTGTACAGCATAGTCAAATGAACTTTGGATCGGTGAAAAGGAGGCTTAGAGAAGCAGGCCATCGCTACATGTTGCTCTACCCCGCCAGGTTAAAGGTGTTTTATAAGAATAGATCCCTCTTCTTTGAGACGCCGACTGAAGCGATGGAGTGGCTGGATATGCAGGGTCGACCCCAGGAACCGGATGTCCAGACAGAAGCAGCTGGAGATACGTAGCACGTTGCAGAGGCACCCGTGGGGCCATAGTTATGACATTGGGACTGGAATATGGAACGATATAGTGCTTGTGGGGAGGAAGTCAGGGTATCCGCCGGCGGGTCCCGTTGAATGCACTTCTCCCAAACAGATGACTGGGAGCTCCTAGGAAGCACCCTCTGAACCCAATAGTAGTATACTTAGGTCACTGTTAGATAGGTGACGCCCCGCGGGGCCCTTGTCCTCGGATACGAGACAGGTCCAGACGTGGGTAGGCCTGAGATCCAGGGATGGAGCTGGGCTATTGTTGGGGGTTGGTAGGGAGGGGGGAGTTGTGTGCAGTGGTGTGAAGTTGGGAGGGGGGCAGGGGGGTATTGTCTGTGAATAGAAGGGAGAGAGCCAGAAAACGAATTAGTACGGGGAGCATTATGGGAAAGGACGGGATGTGGATAGTCCGACCAGATGGCATTGGGTATTCTCAGAATTGTGACCTGGAATGTACGGGGCCTTAACAGCTACCTGAAACGTAATAAAGTGATGCTGTACTTAAAGAGGATGCGTGTAGACATAGCCCTGCTGCAGGAGACTCACCTCACTAGGGAAAGGCTGGAGGTGGTCAGGAGAAAATGGAAGGGCAATGTTGTGGGTGCGGCGTACTCGGCGTACGCTAGAGGGGTTATTACTTGGGTGGCGCCGCATGTGCCGTTTCGGGTGCTTGACTCTACGGTGGACCCGGAGGGTAGAATGGTGGTGGTAACGGGTCTCCTGAAAAACAGGGAAGTGCATATCATAAATGTGTACACCCCCAATAACGACACAGTGGCTTACTTTAGGACCCTCTACAGTAAACTTGGCCCCCTGGCAAGGGGTACGGTAGTGTGGGGGGGGACTTTAATTGTACCATGGATCCCAGAATGGATAGATCCAAGGACAGGGCAGGGAAAACGGCACTGGCGGCCAAAGCGCTGGGTACTTTACTGAAAGACCTAGGCCTAGAGGATGTGTGGAGGAGGCTGCATCCTACGGATAGGCAGTATTCACACTACGCAGCGCCACATGATTTGCACACAAGGCTAGATTACATGTTGGTAACTGCCGAGATAGTGAGAGACATAGTGGGAGCGGAATACAAGGCCCGAGTACTATCTGACCACTCGCCCTTGGTGGTAGACTGGAGACACCAGCCCCCAAGACCGCAGATCCCTACATGGAGACTCAGCACCGAGGCTCTACAAGACAAAGGGTTCCGGGAGGGTCTGAGGGATGCCATCGAAGAATACTTTGATATAAATACGGGAAGCGTACGCTCTGTGGGCACATTGTGGGAAGCGTTTAAGGTGGTGATGCGTGGGGTAGCCATTTCCAAAGCTAAGGGGCTCCAGGGGGGTATCGAAAGGGAACTCCAAGAAGCGGACGGGAGCTAGAGGATCTCACACATAGTGAGAACACTGCTCATGATAACAGAACCAAAGTAAAGGAGCTACAGTTGTCCTGCAGTGCACTCTGGGATAGGCTGTGCAGACTCAATCACAGGAAATATACGGAGAGGATACACACAGGGGGTGACAAGCCGGGCAGACTGCTGGCCTGGCTGTATAAGAGTGAGACCCCCCGCTCGGTGGTCAGTGAGATTAAGGATGAGAGAGGCTACATCTGCAACACCCAAGAAGGGGTAAATGAGGAGTTCCTTAAGTTTTACAGACACTTGTATGAGGACACGGGGGTGGATATGTGTCAAGACATACTGGACACATTGGAGGACATAGAGCTGCCCACCCTGGATGACCTAGAACGCGCAGAGTTAGATGCACCTGTCAACTCGGATGAGCTGGAGGTGGTGATTCCGAATCTGCCCACTTGCAAGGCGCCTGGTTCGGATGGGCTGCCTAGTGAGTTCTACAAAACATACAAGCAAGAGCTGCTTCAGCCACTGCTTGCCACTTACAACGAGGCCTATGAGCAGGGGGAACTCCCATTGTCCCTCCGCGAGGCTGTGATCATCCCACTCTTGAAACCAGGCAAGCCGGCCGTGGAGTGTGGGTCTTACAGACCGTTGTCCATGCTCAACCAGGACAGAAAAATACTTATGGCAGTGCTGCCTAATAGACTGGAGAAGGTGATTGGGAAACTGATACACCCAGATCAGATGGGATATGTTCCAGGCAGGAACATCACTGATAACCACAGGAGGCTACACCACATCATTGACCAAACTGAGGAGGACACGGGCGAGTTGGCCATAGTGTCGTTAGACGCGGTCAAGGCCTTCGACTCGGTACGATGGCCCTGGCTGAAAGCGGTCCTAAAGGGGTACGGAATGGGACCTGGATACCTCAGATGGGTCCAGTTGTTTTACAGCACCCCGATGGTGAGAGTCAAAACGGGGCCCACAGTCTCAGATACCTGGCAACTTAGCAGGGGGACCAGACAGGGATGCCTCTGGTCACCAATGCTATATATACTGGCATTAGAGCCGCTGGAAATATGCCTGCGACAACAATATGGGGAGGTGGGCATAAGCACTGTCAGCGGAGGGCACTTGAAATCATTATATGCGGATGACATGCTCCTTTATTTGCGTTATCCAGAAGAGAATCTGCAGTATGTGCTGGAGGTAATGGAACGGTACGCCACCCTTTCGGGCATATCGGTGAACCCTAGAAAGTCTAGTCTGTTTCCTTTGGGCAGATATAGGAAGGTCCCGGTACAGAGGCTGCCTGTCCTGCCAATACCATGGCAGCCTGTGACATTTAGGTATTTGGGAATAAATATTTACCACAGGGTCGAGGCAGAACACAAGCATAACACAGAAAAAGCGATAGAGGGGATCAAGAACAGCATGGTGTTTTGGTCTAGATTGACCCTGACCATGATGGGGAGGGCGGCTTTGCTCAAGATGGTGGTCCTGCCTAGACTCTTGCACTTTTTCGTGAATGTCCCGTTTTTGATACCTAGGAGCCTATTCGCGAAACTTCACAGCGTGTGTAGGGGTTTCGTGTGGGGTAACTCTAGGAATAGGGTTGCTCTGTGGAAGCTCCAGAACCCATGTGACAAGGGGGGATAGGCTTGCCTAATTTTGAACTTTATTACCTGGCGGGGCAGCTGCTGTATGTGGCCAGGTGGCTTTCGGCTGAAGACTCGGCGGAAGCTAGGCTTCTGCGTGGAGACTCAGCCCCATACTTTCTGATGGAAGTGGTGTGGTTGCGCAGAGACAAACTGGTGGGCCGGGGGCGGCTACTGAGGCTGGGCTGGGAGATCTGGCACAGGACATGGAAGATTGGGGGGGATTCGGAGCTTTACTCCCAGCAGGCCCCTTTGGCGGCGCTGTGCGGGAGTGACTCTCAACTACTTGAATCGGTCCGTACATACTGGGAACAGGTAGGCCTGGCCACCCTCTGGGACATATGGCAGGAAGGGGAGGCATTGGACTCTCAGAGGTTGCAGGAAGAGACGGGGTTGCATGGTGGCCAATATATAACCTACGCTAGGCTTGTGAAAAAGACTAGGGAACGATGGCCCGAGACAGTGCTAGCGGAAGACCCTGATGCCTCCCTGGAAACTATGTATGATGTATCTGAGGGCGGGCACGAAATATCGAGGATATACGAGCTCCTGCGAGTGAGGGCAGGGAAGGAGCTGCTTCAATTGAGACAAGATTGGGAAGAGGAGGTGGGAGGACCCATGACAGACGGGCAATGGGAGTGGGCCCAGAGGTACCATAAAAAGGTGTCCCGGAACGCGAGATTCCAACAACTTCAATTGTACGTTACCCACAGTGCGTATCTGACTCCCGGGAAAATTGCAAAGTTTGGGGGACCAGCTACGCAGCAATGCCCCAGGTGTGGGGAGGTGGATGCGGGGCTGCTACACATATTTTGGGCTTGCCCGGAAGTGCACAGATTTTGGGATGAGGTTAAGACGAAACTGGCTGGTGGGGGAGTGGTGCTGGATGTGGAATCGGCCTGGTCATGCATGCTGGGGTTTTTTCCTAGACCCTGACATTCAAAACACATAAGCAAGATGAAGGACTTGGCTTGTGTTTTGGCCAAGCGCAGGATTGCCATGGGCTGGAAGGCGGCCCACAGACCTAGGGTGGAGCTATGGTGGGCGGACCTCTTGAGGTGGGCGGAAGCTGAATCTGTAGTCTGGTTTGAAGCGGTCACTAGGGGGGGCGAGGAGGAAGTAGGGCCCTTGCTGGCCGGCGGCAATTGGTGGCCTCTATGGCAAACCCTCACCAGGGTAACAACGGAACAAGAGGTGATGACTGGAAGGTTTGGGATCAATTCTAAGCTCTGGCCTTGCTCTGAGCAACCCTCCAAACCAGTCTGCCAAGCCATTACAGAAGGGGAAAGACCATATGCAAATCAGGTGTGGTCCCACCCCAAAAGGGCCAGTTCAGCCTGAACTGCTAGGTCACATCCCTTCTGCATGAGACCACAAGCATCCCCAGACATGTTTCAACCTCTTTTGTTTTGCTATAGTCACTCTGAGTGGGACAGGTATGCTCAGACGTGGGTACAATGCCTGCTGGACCTAGAGACCCAAGCTACTCCTCAGTGATGAGGTCCAGCAAAGCCGACACATGTTTGTGGATGCTTGTGGTCTCGTGCAGAAGAAATGTGACCAAGCAGTTCGGGCTGTACTGCCACTTCTTGTGCTGTTTATTGTATCTGTGCCAACCATTGTTTTATCAGGCTTCTTGGCAGTAGATTGAGGGCCCGATTCATGGAAAAGCGTGCAGAGATCCCACAAAGGCCATGCGCCGAGAACGGCTCTGTGCGAGCCTGCGCGCAGAAGTTATTATGTGTGCTCCGCATATTCATGTAATTGTTCGGGCAAAGTGACTGTACATGCAAGTCGCGGCCAGCACATCCCCGAAAAGCCTGCACGCAAAGCAAAAAGAGCCAGATACAGCTAGCTTTGTATGCTCCTCAGGCTCGAACACATGCACCCTTGAAACAGTGTGTGGGTCCCCTGCAACCAGGCCTGCATCTCAGGTACACTGCGCAGGGTACCCCGTAACTATTACCGGCACCCCGACAACATGCGTACAAATTACCATAACTCTGGTAAAACTCCAGAAAATGTACGTGAACTCCCGTAAACTATCCCTGCACCCGCTACATTGCTTACGCGCCCCCCTAACTTCTATCAGAACCCCGACTGCATAAATCCAACATGCAATCTTACCTCTGGCAGGTTGCATCCAGAGCTTTGCATGGTCATATCCCTGATGCGAGGTTGTACGGTCAGATCCATGAAAACGATTTTACCTGCGCAGTTGTGGGGGTGCAATTGCCTTGTGCGGGCCATCCCTCGGATCACCTTATTCTTCCCCATTTTGGGAGTTATGTCCCTTACTCCCGTCTATGCACAGGCCATGCCCAGGCTCTGCGAGGTGTCTCACAACAAGGCACTCGGCCGCTGACAGAGGCGTACCGAGCCTGCGCAAAGTCCCCACAGAGTAAGAAAAAGTCCTGCACAGTCGATTCCATGAATTGACTAACGGGATTTCCACAGAAAATTCCATAAATCGGGCCCCGACTCTCTATTTTAATGGCTACATGATCACTAGGAGCATCGGTAACCAGTTCGAATTTATCGACACTTCTAAACGGGCTAGTCTGAACAAAAACGTAATCAAACCAAGATTTATTTTGGATGTTAGTTTACATATAACCATAAAAACTCAACACTCTCCCCCCCTCATTTCTTGAAAATATCTCATTTTTACCTGGTTGCTTTGATGTCAGCAATGGCTGGGGTGACTCTAACAATCACACACTAGGCAACACGACTGTCACCCAAGAAATGAGTGAGACAGACATACCTTAAGACAGAGAGAGAGTAAGAGAAAGAGAGAGAGAGAGAGAGGGAGAGACAGGGACAGAGAGAGGGAGAGAGCTAGAAAAAGAAAGAGAGAGTAGGAGACAGAGAGAGAGGAAGACATAGAGAGATAGAAAGATAGTGAGAGAGAGAGAGGGTGGTAGAGAAACTGTGAAGAATTCGACCAACCACACAAGGAGTGCGCATTTGCCTGGGCTTTTTAAAATGTTTGTAAGAAATAGAATGATGGGAGATCAACCTCAGAAAATGTGTGGGGCTAATCTGCACACATTTTACTATGCTCGCCACGCAACAAAAACATAGTCAAGTGTACGCCGGGGGGCACAGCCTACAGGCGCAGTGCTCTCTGTCACATTTAGCTGGAATGTGACAGACACGGGTACATCAAAGAATCTCAGGAAGGGGGCAGGTAGCACCTTCCTACTGCCATGGCCAGCCTAATTAAATATCAAAAGCTCCATGGATCCGCTCTGTTCTATTGTCAGAGTTCTGTGTGGTGACAGCACATATTGATGAGAGTTAAATGAAAGCAGGCCTGCAAAGAAGCCTGGTCACAGAACTAACACAAAGGACTGGAAACTAACACCTCTTTGATATGCAATGTGTCAACTTGAATCTAGCTCCCACCCCTCTGTATGAAGGGAAGTGAATGTCATGTTTGGGACAACTGTTTACAGTAGGCAACCGCTGCAGGAAACCCCCTTTCAGAGGGAAGAAGTATGTGATTTGATGGAGACAGAAAGTCTGTTCTTACCACAAACTTCAAGGCAGACCTGCGCTTTGATTAGGAGTCACAGAGAGCTCAATTCACCGGAGAGACACTTTGATTCAAAACAGACAAGAAGATGGGTGGGGATTAGGAGTACATGTTGTCACCCCTTACCTTTCCTCTTGCAAAGCACTCTGGTTATGACCTGAAGCATAACAGAAGACTGTTGGTGGGGACCAAGGATTGGTTCATTAAGGTAGGCTTAACCTGCACCAATCACTGCGGCCCATTTGGCTTTAAAAGAGGGCTGAGCCCCTCACTTAGCAGATCATCCGACGACTTTGAAAGGAGTAAGTCGAAGGACTCATTTGGACCCTGGTTGAAGGTACAGTCTGCCTTACAGCTTCTGTCAGTGAAGGAAAGCCAGGATGTCCAAGAGGGAAGCAACATCCCTCCCCAGGGAACAGAGGGAGATACCAGACTAGGAGGACCCATCCAGCAGCTGCAGAACTGGTACCCAGCCAGCACACAACATGCCCTGCTAGATTCTGCCAGCAAGCTTCCTAGGTGGGAAGTACCAGATAGTCTCGGAACAAAGGACAAGGCTGTTGCCTGCAAACACTCTCCTCAGGTTTAGGCCGTCCGACTTAAAGGATGACGCAAGCCCTGCGAAGAAGCTTGGAGGAGTGCCACAACAAGCATCATCCAGTGTCCATCTTTTAAAGAAACTTTCGAGGCAGTCGTGCCTCGAACCGCGCCCGGCTGCACCGCTAACTGTTGTCATGCTGCAGTCACTTAAGCCATCCGAGAAGCCTCGACCAGTGTTCCAGATCCGCAACCAGCACAAAGACAACGATTCTTGACGCCAAGCTGCCTTGTAGGCCAGTCTGCACCGTCCATCCAGCCTTGCTTGCCGAACTGCCTGCCACCTGATAACCGCAGCTGTCTCCCGTCTTGAACTCTGTCGCAGGAGCTGCAAAGCGTCCTGGAACCCACTTCATGCTGTCGAGCATCAACATCATCTCAAGCACCAGGTAAAATGTGGTTCTGTCCCTCTGGTCCTTCTCCGAAGACCCCTAGTGACATTTACGACCCCTTGGTGCTGAAACCAATAACCTTGAACAGTTAAGACTGATTACTTTAGCGACTACCCTCCTGTCAGTATCCAGAGTGCATCCCTTTCCTTCATGAAACTGTCTGTCCTCTGTGTTCCTTTACAGGGTGGGCTGTATTTCGTAGTGTGCTAGAACTTTCTGCTGTAATAATAATAAAGTAGATATTTTTATACAACCTTGACTAGACAGTCCCTTTTATCATTGGGTAATAATAGTATTTTTGCTGTGCTGCAACTAATCAACAAACCACAATCTTGCAGAGATAAGCCTGCCGTTCCGTCCACGTTACCAAAATTGGACCAGGAGGTTTATAATTGACTTGCATTCCAATCTGTTCTGATCCCATCTGGTGAACTAGAGGTGTGGGGCTGATTGGTGGTTTACAAACCAATATTCATCCCTGGACTATTGGTACGCCGGAAGAGAGACACACACACACACACACACACACCCCCCCTATAAACCTCCTGGTCCAATTTTGGTAACGTGGACGGAACGGCAGGCTTATCTCTGCAAGATTGCGGTTTGTTGATTAGTTGCAGCACAGCTAAAATACTATTATTACCCAATGATAAAAGGGACTGTCTAGTCAAGGTTGTATAAAAATATCTACTTTATTATTATTACAGCAGAAAGTTCTAGCACACTACGAAATACAGCCCACCCTGTAAAGGAAAACAGAGGACAGACAGTTTCATGAAGGAAAGGGATGCACTCTGGATACTGACAGGAGAGTAGTTGCTAAAGTAATCAGTCTTAACTGTTCAAGGTTATTGGTTTCAGCACCAAGGGGTCGTAAATGTCACTAGGGGTCTTCGGAGAAGGACCAGAGGGACAGAACCACATTTTACCTGGTGCCCTGCGTGTGCACCATTAACGGGTGAAAGACGAACATAGGGGAACCTATCACCGGCTATAAAAAGACCATCCTACTGGGACGATTCATCCCAGATGAAAGATTACCTCCCTGGGCACTGATCAGGGTGAAAGGCGTTTCCAGTGCACTGATCACAAGTGGCAGAGGCACTGCGTGTGCACTAGTCATGAGCAAAAGACGACATCATAGGAGCACTAATCACAGGCGAAAAAGACCCTGCTGGGGCACTCATCCCAGGTGAAAGACTCCCTGTCCGGGCAATGATCCCAGGTGAAAGAAGTCCCCGGAGCACTGCTCACAAGTGACAGAAGCCCTTCGTGTGCAATAGTTGCAGGTGAAAGACGAACCTTGGGGCACTAATCAGGGGTGATAAAGACCACCCTGCTGGGGCATTCATCCCAGGTGAAAGACTCCCTGCCTGGACACTGATCCAGGTGAAAGACAGCTCCAGACCACTGATCACAAGTTACAGAGGCCCTGCGTGTGCACTAGTCACAGGTGAAAGACGCCATGGGGCACTAACCACAGGCGAAAAAGGCCCTGCTGGGGAATTCATCCCAGATGACAGACTGCCTGCTGGTGCATTGATCCCAGGTGAAAGACGCTCCAGAGCACTGATCACAAGTGACAGAGGCCCTGTGAGTGCACTAGTCACAGGTGAAAGACGCCCTGGGGCACTAACCACAGGCGAAAAAGACCCTGCTGGGGAATTCATCCCAGATGACAGAGTCCCTGCCGGTGCACTGATCCCAGGTGAAAGACACCCAGGAGCACAGATCACAAGTGACAGGGGACCTGCGTGTGCACTAGTCACAGGTAAAAGACACCCTGGGACACTAATCGCAGGCGAAAAAGGCCGTGCTGGGGCAATCACCCCATTTGAAAGATGCCCTGCCGGTGCACTGATCCCAGTTGAAAGAGGTCCCCAGAACACTGCTCACAAGTGATTGTGGCACTGCGTGTGCACGAGTCCTAGGTAAAAGACGAACCTAGGGGCACTAATCACAGGTCAAAAAGACCACTCTGCTGAGGCATTCATCCCAGGTTGAAAGACTCCCTGACGGTGCACTGATCCCATGTGAAAGACACCCCCTCCCCCACTCACCCAGCACTGATCACAAGTGAGAGAAGCTCTGCGTGTGCACTAGTCACGGGTGAAAGATGATCCAGGGGTAATACTCATAGGTAAATAAAGACCCTGCTGGAGCACTAACCCAGGTGCAAGTCTCCCAGCCTGTGCACTGATTCCAGGAGAAAGACAGTCTACCTGTGCACTGGTCACAAGTGAAATATTCACTACTACCCTGGTGCTTTCCTCACCACAAGCTATGCTGTGTGGGACTTATGGAGGTGTAGGCCAAAACATCTGCAGGGTGACAAGTCGATTACTCCTGATCTACAATTTGAAATTCACTAGGAGGATAACACATTTAAGCACGGAATGATATAGTCTTGCTTTGTAGTAATATCCTTTTGTCCCCAACACATGTTACCATTTCCCCACGATATTGAGATTTAAAGGTCACCTTATATAATTATTTCCATTTAACTTCGTGGGCCAGCCTTCATGGGACTGATAGTTTATAGTGAAATGAAAATACATATGGGTTCGCATCACTGTACTCTCTCGTGTATGTTACCATCCCTCTCTGGACTGCTGCAAAGTCATAGTTAGACTTTTCACAACTTCTAGTCAGTTAGTAGCTGTGTGTTGCGAGACAAAGGTGTGCACTGTAGAAAATGTGAGCGCATACATACAGACCACCTATCGACATAAGCAGGAGTTAGGAGTTACTACTTTGAGTTCTGCATTTGATGGACATGGGTTTCATGCAAAAGGTACCTACTTAAGGATGGTGAGGTGTATATATAATATAAACCAAAGGAGAAAGCGAGGCGCTCGCTCCAGTACCCAGTCAAATTTGATCTGATAAAAAATAACTGGGTTAGATCCCAAAAACAATTAAAGTCTTCACACTCTTGAATCCCAAAGCAATGAAAAAGTATTAACAGGGTTGGATCCTATCTGCTGTTTAGTTGCTCTGTATTTATTCTCCTCCTAGCGCTTTCCTGTCACAAACATTCATCAGGGAGGCTGTGCTGGTATGCATGTGAATCCAATTAGCAGTTCTTAAAGTCTCTAGTCTCTCTCTCTATATATATATCGAAACACCAAGTTTCCCAAAGCTGTCTAGACAATACACTAAACGCACATGAGGGGAAACAGAAAATAGCCCGAGCACTTGAGACTGTGCTAAATGTGTTTAGATAACTTGTATTCATTTGAAATGCATCACAACAAATGAGAAGATACAGTGGGTAACCAATCTGGGCAGACCAGATGGTATGCAAACTCACCCATCCGGGTGGAAAACATCACGGTTCCGCTCATCACTCGAGCGTCGTCAGGCAGGGTAAAACTCCATTTGCATTAGCTTCCTCATAGTCGAGTGCCAAGCTCTGCCTCTTTTCCCCTCTATCATGTGATATTGTGGCTGCTACTAGATGCTCAATAGTGTCTCTGTGAAAAAAAGCCACCGAGTTTGAAGATTGAAGTCCAATGCGCTACACATGAGCCCTCGTACTTTAGTAGTAGTAAAAAGTACCAGTGAATGCATGGGATTAAAACAGAGGCTTTGTCTGCCATTCCGCCATATAATAATTAGAGTCATGCGGATAACAAAAGTTTACAGCTCAAGTGCCCATAATTGTTTTAACAGATGCTATTGTGAACTGGATTAAATTCCTGCCACAACAGCAATGAGCCCAGACGGCAGAGTGTTATGGAAAGAAGAAATAACAGCTGCCTCAGAAGATACAATGCACTTAAGTGCTGCTTTCTATATGGATGCAAGACTGGGATACACTTACAAGGGTCCCAACTGATGTTCAAAGGGCTTCTCATCTCTTTAAGGTGCAATTACTATAGTGTGCAAAACTCGCATTCAATGCACTTAGTGCAAACAACATGAACAATGTCCCATTTAGCATTAAACTTAGGAATGTTTTTCATATACTAAAGTACAAATGCTCTATGGTGTAAACTGTGCAGTAAATATACTCAGTTCTCCCTACATTAACTATACCCCATTTCATAATCTGCTGGGATAACTTACTCATATAATAAAGTGCAAATGCTATGTTGTGCAAACTCCGCTAAGTAAATACTCAGTGCAAACAGATGCAAGATACAACATGCCTGTGCGAAAACAGCAATCTATATACCAATGGATAATATGCAGGAATACGTTATTCATATAGTAAAGTGCAAATGCTGTTTTATGCAAACTCTGCTAAGTATATACTCAGTGCAAACATTTGCAAGATACAACATGCATGTGCAAAAATTGCAATCTATATACCAATTGATAATCTGCTGGGATAAGTTATTCATATAGTAAAGTGCAAATGCTATGTTGTGCAAACTCCGCTAAGTAAATACTCAGTGCAAAGAGATGCAAGATACAACATGCCTGGTCGAAAACAGCAACCTATATACCAGTTGATAATCTGCTGGGATAAGTTATTCATATAGTAAAGTGCAAATGCTGTTTTGTGCAAACACTGCTAAGTATATACTCAGTGCAAACAGATGCAAGATACAACATGCCTGTGCAAAATATCAATCTATATACCAATGGATAATCTGCTGGGATAAGTTATTCATATAGTAAAGTGCAAATGCTATGTTGTGCAAACTCCGCTAAGTAAATACTCAGTGCAAAGAGATGCAAGATACAACATGCCTGGTCGAAAACAGCAACCTATATACCAGTTGATAATCTGCTGGGATAAGTTATTCATATAGTAAAGTGCAAATGCTGTTTTGTGCAAACACTGCTAAGTATATACTCAGTGCAAACAGATGCAAGATACAACATGCCTGTGCAAAATAGCAATCTATATACCAATGGATAATCTGCTGGGATAAGTTATTCATATAGTAAAGTGCAAATGCTATGTTGTGCAAACTCCGCTAAGTAAATACTCAGTGCAAAGAGATGCAAGATACAACATGCCTGGTCGAAAACAGCAACCTATATACCAGTTGATAATCTGCTGGGATAAGTTATTCATATAGTAAAGTGCAAATGCTGTTTTGTGCAAACACTGCTAAGTATATACTCAGTGCAAACAGATGCAAGATACAACATGCCTGTGCAAAATAGCAATCTAAACATGAATATCAAAGAGAAAAGTAAAGAAAAAAGAAAGAAGATAAATCCTAATCAAATCTATGGGAAAGAGGTTACAATGTTTGCCACCAATCATCAAATAAAACGATAAGAGTTAAAATTCCCCAATGTAACATAACATAATCTCAGAACACATGTTCAATGGGGAAATAACTCGCACAAATACCAGCATGGGAACACAGTATAATTAGTTTAAAAATACATACATTTCAGAATCAATATTGAGACCCTGTGGCTTCAAAGTATCAAATTTGCATATTAATTTGGCCTCCAAATGGCATAGCTACAATCCTCTTTTACCCAATCTCCTATGTTGAGGTATATGAGTCAGGCCTACAAAAGACATCTCCTTAATGCTGCCATTATGTTTTTGCGCAAAATACAACATCAGCGATTATGTGGGGTCTCCATTTTATATGGCTCTATAGTGTTGTAACATCCGTAACTTGAATGAGCCAATGGTAGATCCTATATAATGTAGACCACAACCACATGTAATTACATATACCACAAATTTAGTGAGGCATTCGATCCTGTGTTTGTATGTCCATGTTATTATACCATTCTAACTCATAAAGGTTCCTTAGAATCGGTTATAGGTTAAAGGTGCGAATTAAAAGTTTCGAAATACAATAGGTTCAAAACAAAAGGACCGAAAACAAAAGGTTTCGAAAAAAAAATTTGTTTTTAATATTAGGTTTTTTTGGGGGCGTCCCCTCCAACCCCTTTTTTTGTGGTAAAAACCACTTTTTTTACCTATATGGAAACCCAAAAATAAAAATATAATTAAAAAAAAAATCAAACCTTTTGTTTTCGGTCCTATTGACCCGGACCTATTGCATTCAAACCTTTTGTAATCGCGCCTTTAACCGGACACCCTTAGAATCAAAGTCACACATTTTACATGTTGAGCATTTTTTTAAACCAACCTTTTTACCACTGACAGAGGGCCAGCCCTTTGTCTCATTATCTGTAATGACCGTACTAGGAGATACATGTTTTTCAAGGTGGGAGCTTTTCGAAACGTAACATGTGGCAAGGGACCCAAAACTTATTTAAATCTATGTCTATGGTCAATATTTTCCAATGTCTGTGCATAATGGCTATTATTTCCTTTGCTTGATGGTTAAAACCAGTAATGAACCTAATGATGCCATCTTTAGGTTTCATTTTGGGTTTTAAAAGGTCTACTCTGGTTCGCTGTTCTGCTTTGCTATAGCACTGTGCCACAGTGCTACCTGCATAGCCTCTATTGACAAATCTTTGGGCAATTCGTTTAGCTTCTATATGGAAGTCTGTGTCCATACTGCATATTCGTTTCACTCTTAGGAATTCACCATAAGGTATGATGGCTTCTCACATGTAGGATGGAGTTGGAACTTGTTTCTTTTCTGTATTAACTGGACTTAAGTATGTGACTTGTTACCTGAAATTTAATGTCCAGGAATACCAGTTCCTCTTTACTCATAGTAGTGGTAAACTCAAGGTTTAAGGTATTATTATTCTGAATACCAATGTATTTAGATAAAACATCTTGTGACCAATCCCATATGATGAATAGTTTGTCTATAAAACGATGCCACATCACTATATGCTGGGTAAAAGGTTCCAACTCTTCTCTACATGCTATCTTAGTCTCCCACCAACCCATGTATACATTGGCATACGTGGGCGCCATGCATGACCCCATGGCCGTACCTTGGGTTTGTCTATAGATCTTATTTTCAAACAGAAAGTAGTTGTGTTCTAGACAAAATTGTAACATTTCTAGAAGCATGAAATATGTTGTTGCTAACTTACTGATCTACTTTCTAAGAAATATCAGCATGCATTCAACCCATATCGATGTTGGATAGAAGTGTAAAGTGACACCACATCTAGAGAGACCAAAAAATAGTGAGATTCCCAGTTAACATTGCTCAGTTTTGTTAGTAAACCCGAAGTGTCATGGATATAAGAACTTAAACTTTAGACAAAAGGTTAGAAACAAAAGTACAAACATTTAGAAGTATTTTCAAGTAAGTTGCCAATGGAGGACACAATAGGGCGTCCTGGAGGATCAGAGAGACTCTTGTGAATCTTAGGGGTGAAATAGATTAGAGGAGTGATAGGATGACTGGTTTTCAAAAAGAAATATTCTTCTTCACAAATTAGTTGAAGATCACACCAATGTTGGACTAGGGAGAAAAATATGAGGTTAGTGTCTGTCAAGATGGATTTGGGAACTTCCTCAAAGCAACTTACATTGCTTAGTTGTCTGGATGGTACAGCATCCTTTAATCGTGGGATGTTTTTTCACTGGGTTTTTACCACAAAATTTTCTATGAAAAACCCATTGAATTTTTTAGGGGGGGGTTTAGAAATTATATATATAGGGTGTGGGTTTAAGGCAATACCTAAACATTGAAAGTGAATGGGGGGGGCTAGGGGGGAACCTCCCAAAAATAAAACAATAAAAAATGTGACGTTTTTTTAGTAAGAAAATTTGCGGTAAAAAACCCTGTGAAAAAACATCCCACGATGAAATGACATGGAATCATCTGGACGCCTCATTCTTGTATTTAATGCTGTTCATGATAACTATACCTTCTCCTTTATCCAAGGGTCGGATAACAATATTGTGATCTGTCCTTAAGTTATCAAGAGCTAAGGATTGAGGAAAGCTTACCTTTCTAGATTTAGATTTCATTAATGTAGGAAATTTCTTCAAATCCTTTATGACCAGTTCCTCAAATATTTCAATCGGGCTACAGGAGATGTTTGCCCAGAAAATGGATTTGGGTTTAAAGATACTCGGAGAGCTCATATCTTATGTATCCCGTAGTGATAAACCAGTGTTGACCTGTCTAGAGTCTCATTGCAATCTGTAAGAGACGCAGAACTGTCCCACAGATGAGTAAGGCAAGTAAGGGTTTCAAGATCTTTCACTGACACACTTCTTGTATCATGGTCGATATTTGGTCGCCCTTCGTTCCCTTTGCTGGCATAAAACTTTGTAAGCTTTAATTTTCTTATAAATTTGAAAAGGTCTATTCTGGTAGAGGTAAAGTTATAGGCATATGTGGGGCTGAAGGATAGTCCTAACAAAAGCACTATTCTTCCATATATATGTACATCATACGCGCCCACTGATTGGATGGTGAAAAGCGTGAAGTGTGTACAATTTTTGGAAACACCTGCCATGTTGGATTTTTCCATATATGCAATGGAAAACATTTTTTTCTCATGTCTACAGCCCAAATCACTGGATGGATTTTCACCAAATTTGCAGCAGGATCCAAAAGTTTGGTCCGCGGACGGGCATCCGATTGGCCTAGAGGGTGACGTGATGTCCACGTACATCGGACGCACCCACTGATTGGAAGGTGACAAGCGTGAAGTGCGTAACATTTTTGGAAACACCCGCCATGTTGTTTTTTTCCATAGATGCAATGGAAAAAAATGTTTTCTCATGTCTACAGCCCAAACCGCTGGATGGATTTTCACCAAATTTGCAGCAGGAGCCAAAAGTTCGGTCCACAGACAGGCATCCGATTGGCCTAGAGGGTGACGTGATGTCCTCAGACATCAGACGCACCCACTGATTGGATCGTGAAAGGCGTGAAGTGCGTAATATTTTTGGAAACGCCCACCATTTTGGATTTGCAGACAGCCACTGTATTAAAAAAACACAACATTGCACTTGTCAAACTTGTCAATCAATCTCTGGGAAGGTGCGGGGTGATGAGGATGGGATAAACAGGTGTTTTTCATCCCTGAAGTCTGTGAACATTCCGAATGTTCGGGTACAGCCCTGTGATGTCTGCAAACACTTCAGATGTTCGGGGACATGTATGCCTATTTCTGAATTACAAGGTTGGATGGCTTATAACTTTGGCGCCACTCAAACTGCATGACATTTTGGAATTTTAATCTAGACCTGATTCTGAATGGTTTTGGAAAGTGTGGAGCTATTTTGTCAAGAGGGAACAAAATTAGAGGGCGGTCTCAAAATATTGTCAAGGCTTATACATATGGTGCCATTTGAGCACTCTGCACAAAAGTTAGAAAAACGATTTTGAATCTTTCTATAAATATTTTTGCAAAGTTTGGTTGGATTTTGTCACGAGGGGCTAAATTAGAGGAGGATCTCAACATTTTTAGATGGCTTATAACTTTGTTGCGGTTTGACGAATGCCATGATAGGTCTCCCGATCACCCCTGACATCTTGTTACCAACATTATAAACACAACCCCTTGTAGGGACTTTTCATCAAAATTAATTTCACATGTGATGTCATCAGTGATGTCATCAATTACATTTGTGATGTTATCTTTGATGTCCTGGGTGTTAGCAAAGAAAAGAAAAAGCAAATATATTTGCCAGTTACGGCAAGCTATTCAACCATAACTCGCGTCCCTGCCATGCACTGCTAAAACTAACACCCAGGACATCAAAGATGACTTCACAAAGTTTTTTCAGTGAATTTCATAGGATTTTATTAGTGTAGATTAACAATAATGTCCCTTTTACAATCAATGCCTTTTCAGTTAATTTCCCCCTTTATCCACTGCACCTACACTGCATCCTGATCCAGTGTCCACTATACCCCCATAATGTGACCCACAGTCAGTGCTCATGTTTTGCAGCCATGAGCAGTCTACACAATCCATGAAGCATGGGCTTAGGGCATGCCACAGACCCCAAAAGCAAATCAAAGTAGACATTGGTCCATGCCGAGGGCCAGGCCCACTGCGCAGGCACCAAAGTTATATCACTATTGATACTTTGGGAAAAATAAAACACAAGACAGATTTTCAAAAGCATGCATTTAGGTCCTTGGTGATGCTCCTCGTGCGGGTTTGGTGCAAAACCATCCAGCACTTCGGGATGTAGGCGCAAGCAGAATATTGTTTTCCATTCAAGCCTATCCCAATTTCAAAAACGTTACCACATAGTCGGTCACGAGTGGAGATGCTCCCTTTAAACCCATTGCCGGACCCTAGTGGCCCTGGCCAATGCCGAGATTGTCTGGGACATGGACACAGCCTAAGCCTCAGGCACCAAATTTAGATCACTCTTTTTTGTGCCGTTATTTTAAGACTATTTAAAAAATAAAACTCAGGACAGATTTGCAAAGCATGCTTTTGAGTACTTGCCAATGCTTCTTGCACAGGTTTGCTGCAAATCCGTCCATCAATTTTGCCCCTTCTTGACAATATTCCTTTAAATTTTGCACAAATATTCAAAGTAGGGTCTGTAATGTTTTTTGAAAACTTTTGTGCAGCTTCATCAAACGGCACAAAAGTTATAAGCCTTGCAAAAATGTTAGGACCTCCTCTAATTTTGCCCACTCATGATGAAACAGCACCAAACTTAGAAGCAACATTCAGCAGGGTCTATAATCTGTGTGCACACTTTTGTGAGGATTCGTTAAATGTCACCAAAGTACAAACCATCCCAAAAATGTTCGGTCCCCCCTTCTGATTTTGACCCCTGTAGATCCAAAAGCACCAAACATAGAACCAACATTTAAAGTTTGGTCCACATTTGTTTTGCAAAATGTCATGTACTTTCGATGAATGACATCAAAGTTATAAGTCGTCTAATAACTGCTCTTCACCAACCCTTTAATGTGCACATATGCATAGATGTCCTAGAACATTTGCAAAGTTTGTGAACATCACAGTAATGTCTCCTAACATTTGAAGAAAAAACACCCAATTTTAGTTTTTTTCTGGACATATACCATCCAATCCTCATTACCCCTCACCTTCCTAATGATTTTTTCATTTGTTTGACAAGTGTACTGTGTTTTGTTAACATGCTTTTTACTGCAATGCTCGTAGACTACGTGCGTAGTTTGCGAATCTAACATGGCGTCTGTTTCAAAGATTTTGATACAGCTCCCATTTTTAATTGACCACGCAGCTCTCTGATTCGCTCAGAGGTATCCACAGACACCGAACCAGGAAGTAAGTCTATGGACCCGATGCAGATAAAACATATTTTTTTACCTATATTTTGAGCATTTAAAAAAAATCTACTGGACAGATTAACACCAGATTCTCCAAAAGCACACTTTCTGGACCATGCTGCTGGCCCGCACGGACGTTTGGTGCAAGTCCATCCAGCAGTTTGGGCTGTAGCCACCAGAAACAAATGTTCCATTCATGTTTATCTGGATTTCAAACGTTTTGGGACCCACCTATAACTTTTCCCCCCTTTTATGAAATTGCGTGAAATACTCCAGAGGTAGATGTATGCTTTTTTTCAAAGTTTCATAAGGATTTGTTGAATGATGCCAACGTTAGAAGCCACCCAAAAACTGCTCTTCCTATGGGTTGAGCAACTGAACTATAACTATAGGGTTGCTAGTGCATACCCTGGAATTCAGTGGAAAAAAAACCTTGGCTTAGAGAGAGTTAAGGTGATCGGATTAAACGCAACAAAACCCCTGAAATTAAGCAATCCCATTACGAGCAAATCTGCCTTAACTATGCTCCCCCTGTTGCGCAGCGTATGACAGGATGACATCACAGAGGACATAACTGGTGACCTCACTGGTGACATCTCTGATGACATCCCTAATGACATTATACGTGACATTAGCGAAGAGATCAATAATGACATCAAATGTGACATTACTGAATTAAGTTAGAATATTTTTGTTGATTTCTTTTGATATATATTATATTGTACTACATTTAGCAACAATAACAACATGTCATGGAACAATACACTGATTCAGAAGTGTGATATGATTACTACAAATTAGTACTTATCAACTCACTAACTTTAAATAAAAATATGCAACCCTAGATACATGATTTGAATTTCATGTATTAGTAAACCATTACAATACTTCATTGCAGGGAAATTACCTGATTCTAGCAAATCTATTTCAGGTATTTCAAACATATATGATAAGTATAGGTACTAGTAAATAAAAATAAGAATATATATAAGTATAAGGATGTTTAATAGTAAGTGTTATGACAAGTTTTACAAAAAATAATCACATACAAAAGAAAGTGTGTACCTTTGTGCATTGTGATAATACATGATCTAAGAATTCGAAGTTTGGTTACTATGAAATAAATCAGTTACTTATGCTACATAATTGTATACAGCGCGTTACATATAAAGACACATGGGCAAAATACATTGTACAGTGTAAGTATGAAATATGTACACATATTTTATGTTAAAAAACAGTTGTCATATTTCAAAATGTGATTAATCAAACCAGTGACATCAGTGATGTCATGCATGATGTATTTAGTGATGCCAACAGTGATGTCATCCTTGATGTCATCATTGTGGTTATACCCTGTGCAACAGGAGGCCCATAGTTAAGGTGGGCTTCCTCGAAATGTGATTGCTGATTTTCAGGGGTTCTGTTGTACTACATCTGATCACCATAATTCTCTACTAATGAAAGTTTTTTAACTGAATTTCACGTTTTTTCTTATGCTATAGTTTCTTTGGGGCCCACTAGTGATGGCCTTCAGCCATGGCCACTGTACATGTTGTACCAATAGGTTTCTTTGGGTCCCACTAGCCATTGCCTATGGCCAGTGACCAGGTCTTTCGGGTGTGAACACTATACATGTTGCACCAATAGGTTCCTTTGGGCCCACTCATCATGGCCTTCAGCCGTGGACACTGTACATGTTGCACCAATAGGTTTCTTCTGAGCCCCACTAGCCATTGCCGTCATCCGCGGACACTGTAGATGTTACACCAATAGTTTTTTTTGGGACCCGCTAACCATGACGTCGGCACAGGAGATTTGAACACTGCAGGTGTAAAATTACTTTTTTTATTTCACTCCTTCTCCATTCCCGTGGGATTCCCCCGATATTCCCCTGATAATAGCAACAAACTACACATGCAGTGGCATTGAACTATCCATGCCCGTGGGATTCCTTGAAAGTCCGAATCTCTTCCCTGTCCTCACAGGCACTCACCAAGTGCCCCAGTCCTCTTTCCATGGTCCCCCCACTCCTCTCAATTGCTGTTGTCTTACCTGGCCCTCTCCTGGCCATTACCCCATTCTACTGTTTGGTTTGTGTGATGCATTTTGGTGGACTTGATTAAAATGGCAGTGCTGATTTTCAGGGGTTTTGTTGCGTTAAATCTGATCACCTTAACTCTCTCTTAACAAATGGTTTTTCACTGAACTTCAAGTGTTTTGCTACACCATAGTTTCATCAGGACTCACTAGCCATGGTCTTCTGCTGTGGCCACTGTACATGTTGTGCCAATAGTTATCTTTTGGGCCCAGTAGCCATGGCCTTCAGCCATGGCCAGCGGCCACGGCCGCACATGCTGCACATTTTCTTGAGGTCTCACTAGCTATGGCCTTTGGCCGTGGCCTCTGACGTGTTGCACCAATATCTTTATTTTGGGCCCACTAGCCATGGCCACTGGCCGTGTCACACCATTCATTTGTACGAAACACCCCTTGCCCCCTGCCCAATAGATGCAGATGTTAAACCTTTCTTTTCTAACTCCTTTTTCCTGTGATAATTTCACAGTAATCATTTCCAATAACAGAAATTCCTGTGGTAGAGTGGTGGGCCGCGGATTCCAGCGATAATGGGAAGAATTGATCAGAATTAAAAGTCTTCCACATCCTCACAGGCACTAAATATGTGTCCCCCTTCTTTTTTCCAGGTCCCCTCACTCCACTCCATTGCTTTTACCTCCCAAGCCCTCTCCCATTAGCCCCTATCACTCATCGCTTCTTGTGACACACATTTTTTACTGAGCACATCTTGTGGCATTGCCGCTGTAATAACGTGAGTTTCACGCAGTCTTCCCCTGATAAAATGAAAATGTTTTAATCATAACTGGCTTCCCAACTCACCCCCAAATCCCCAACTTCACATGGTATCTTCTACCCCACTCCCGAGCTCTAGCCTGTCGAGATTGCTATTTCTATTGGTGTCGGTATTTATATAGCAGCTGCAGCCAGGCCCTCTAAGCACTGTCGTTCAACACAATCAGCATTTCCCTAGGAGTGACTACATAAACCAGTGCCTTAAGTGGCACTACAAATCGAGCCGGGGCTCATCGAGGGGGCGTGGCCTAACAGCGGGGGGTCTTGATGGCCCATTAGGCCACGCCCCCTTGATGAGCCCGGGCTCAATGGGCTACTGCCACCCCTGCCAGGCAGCCTTTCGTAGAGATAAGCACCCTCTCCCCTCTGGGGGAGAGGGTGCTCATCTCTGCATTTATTTTGTGTAGGCTTGCCTGGCAGGGGACAGTGCCTGCCTATTCAGCCTTAATGGTGGTGCTGCCCCTCGCCAGTTGGGGAGGGGCAGCACCACCATTAAGGCTGAAAGGGTGAGGCCACTGGAAGCAGAGGCCTTTTTCCTAAATACTGAAACTCCCGCGAATGCGCGGCAGCTCCAGTATTTAGAAAGCAAGGCCTCTGCTTTCAGCGGCCTCACGTTTTTTCCATAATGGTGGCGCCGGCCGACGGGAATCTCTTGATTAAAGGGATGCCTCGCAGGTGCGGCGCCAACATTATGGCTGAAAGGCATTTTTTTCTGTAGCCTGAAGCTCTCGCAAACGAGCGAGCGTTTCAGGCTGTAGAAAAAAATGCCATTTCGTGTAGTGGCCGGGGCTGCCAGGGGAGATTACTGGGCCCCGGCAGGGCCCCGCCTCAAAACGAAATTTCGGAACCTGCCGGGGCCCAGCTCCGGCAGGCCCCGGCCCACTTAAAGCCCTGACATAAACACAAGAGTTTTGAGTCTATTTCTGATGTCAAGAATGTTATTAGGCTCTGTAAGGATGTGGTGGAGTTCACTGCAAAGTTTGATCCGAATCTGCCCTGCGGTTTTCACGCTAAGGCTGTTAAAAAACAGCACTTTTTCTCTGCGGAGAAATGAATGAGTGTAGGCTAAAAACTGCATTTTTTAATGTTTTCTTAATAAAGTTTTCATTTTTTGATGATTTGTTCCCAAAATGTCCAGTTTAGGGGGCCCTTGACAAATCATTGATTTCGAAAGTCAAAAGTTATTGCCCTCTTTCAGCGTATCTGCTGTAAAGCACTAAAACCGATAGAAAGGTTTTAAGGCACAGGGGGCACCCCAACCTATGTCGAATATTTCAAAAACTGCTTGATGGATTTACCCCAAACCAGTCAAGGAAGTTAAGTCATCGCTTTGTGCCAAAATCGTTTCTTATTTGGTCCATATCTGCCAAGCGGTTTTCACTCTATAGCTGTTCAAACATGGCACTTGTCCCTTATGCAATAATAAATGGGAGATATAGCTTTGATTTTGGGAGAAGGGGCACCCCGTTCTCCATCAAATATTTTCAAAAATACTGGATGGACTACTGCCAGGCCTCTCCTAGAAATCGAGTCAACACTTTGTGCCCAAGTTGTTTCGACCTGGTCCAATTCCGTCCATCAGTTTTTGCTGTGTGCTGCGCAGATATTATTTCTTTTTCTCTATGGGGAAATGAATGGGAGATGGCCGAAAACAGCGTTTTTATGCTTTCTTAGTAACCTTTTCATCTTTTAACAAATCCTTCCCACAACTTCCAGTCGGGAGGAGCCTGTGACGTGTTGTCTGTGAAATATCATCCAAGTCCGTCATGCAAGTCAAGTGCTATTAGCAATTACATTTTCGGGTTTCCTGTGGAACTTGATACTCACCTTAATTAAAGTGCGGCAACTGCCATACTCTAATAAATATACATAAAAAGCTAGGACAGAATTGGTGCTTTATCAGTCCAGAGTTTCGCATATATCCAGTCACTGCATGCAACCATTGCAAATAAACAGAGATATTATGGAGGACAGTGAACAGAAAATACCTTACCCAGTATTGAGCTGCAGTGAAGTGAAAGAGCAAAATCTAAACTGCATGTTGAATGGTACAGTTGTCTCCTGCCATACCTATTGGGGTGGTGTGGCGATCACAAATGAGCCTACGGCTCCTGTCTCCTGTTGCTGGTGTGAGCATTAAGAGCTCAGGAAGGAGGCCATCATAAAACATGTCGGGGAGAGAAAGACAAATGGGAAAGTATGTTTTCAGCAAAATGCAGCCATTTCCACTTCATGGGGGAAGGGACAGAGAAAATGATAGGCCACATGTTAAAATGGGAGAGTCACTCAAGGCTGTGAGGAGAAAAGGGGTGAATATTAAGTAGTGGAACAGAATGCAGTGGGATGGTGCCCTTTCGGTGTAAGCATAAATTGAATGATAAGGTGGATAATACAAAAATATATAATAGCTATAGCCTAATTACAGTGCGGTGGTCGCTGAACTACAGTTAAGGTGTCTAGCATGAGCCACAGGAAATCTGAACATTCTATTGCTAATAACCTTTGACTTGCGTGGCGGATCTGGCTGACATTTTCCAAACAAAAAGTTTCTCATTGGCCTCCCCAGACTAGAAATTATGGGACAGATTCATTAAAAAATGTAAAGGTTATCAGGAAAGCAAAACACCTCTGTTTTTGTCCTATTCCTATTCATTTGCCCATAGAGAAAAAGTCCAAACTTTATTAAGCCGAATTGCAAAAACTGTTCGAGGGAATTGGACCAAATAAGAAACAATTTGGGAACAAAGCATTGACATAATTTCCAGGACAGGTTTGGGATTATTCCGTCCAGTAGTTTTTTTAAATATTTGACAGGGAAGGGACTGCCACCTTCTCCCAAAAATATAGCAACATTTCCAATGGTGCTTTGCACCAGGGAGACTTTTCAAAAATTAAGTTCTGGCTTTTTTGTGCTCGATGCGTGCGATAACTGTGGTAATACAGGAGGAATGCGAAAATAAAAAGCACAGAAAAAGCTATTTGAAGGAGGAAAAATAATTAAATCACATCAGGCTAGAGGTGGGGAGGGGGAAAGAGGACATCATGTGAAGATGGGGAGTTTGGGGTGGACTGGGAAGCCACTTACAGTTTGTACGTTTTTACATTATAGGGGTAAACCGGGGGCATCCAGCGAGATAACTGCAGCTACAACTGAAGACAGGATTGGGAATTAATCTGCATGACATGAAACAAAGAGTGATAGGGGGTAATGGCAGAGGGCTAGGGATGCATAAAAGCATCTGAGGGAAGTGGGGGGACTGTGGAAATATGAGGGCGGCCCTTGGTGAGTGCCTGTGAGGGGAGGGAAGAGTTTATGATTTTTTGAGTGTTTATGCGTTATCGTGGTATAACCATGAGCATGGATGGTTCATTGCAGCGGCATGGGTCTCTGTGTCATTGCCCATGGCCAAAGGTCATGGCTTGTGAGCCCCCAAAGAACGCTATTGGTGCAACTAGTACAAGGCCAAAGGCCATAGCTACTGGCGCCCAAAGAAACCTATTGGTGCAAAATGTGGAGAGGCCCTCAAAGAAACCTATTGATGGAACATGTATAGTGGCACGGCCAGGGGTCATGGCTAGTAGTTCCCAAAGAAACCTATTGGCGAGCCCCAAAGAAACCTTTTGGTCCAACATGTGCAGCAGCCATGGCTGAAGGCCATGACTAATGGGCTGCAATGAAACCTAGTCTTTTAAAATATACAGTGGGCATGGTCCATCTATCGTATGTTCTTTTGTGGTCAAAAGAGCATGGTTCCTCCTGTATATAAATAAATAAATAAATAAATAAATAAATAAAAGAAATACATGTTGCGCCTATACCTTTCCTTGGAGCCCACTAGGCATGTCCTTTGGCCCTCGCCAGTGAGCACTCAGCCTTTAGCCGTGCCCATTGTATATTTGAATACACTAGGTTTGTTTCAAGCCCACTCGTTCTGGCCTTTGGCTGTGACCGCTGCACATTTTTCACCAATAGGTTTCTTTGGGGTCAACAGGCCAGGGCCACTGGTACAAAGACCCATTTCTCCTTGCCTAGTAGATGTGATCACAACAGATGTCCCCCCCCATTTATTATTTTTCAGTTTCCATTCCCCTGATAATTACCACGGTGTGCTGTAATTACAGTGATAACGTCGCTTTTATCTGTGACATTGGGGTATTACCGAGGTAATGTGAAAACGTTTGCACCATGAATGGCTCCCGAGACCAACAACTCCCCATCTTCACATGATGTCCTTTTTTCCCCTACTCACCTCTAGCCTGATGTCATTTCATCCTTTTTGCACCTCTAAATAGCTTTTTTCACTTTTCGTTTTTGCATTTCCACAATAATTATCACCATAATCACTTGCTTCGAGCAACAACAACAAAAATGGCGGCTTTTTGGGGAAGGTGATTAATGTCTTCTGTACTCAATATCTGAGTTATGTTAAATTATAGTCCGCTTCATTGTAAACAACCCAAATTGATGAGTTGAGAGATAAAGGGAAGACAACACTTCTCCTCTTACTTGATCTCTCAGCTGTATTTGATCTTGTGGACCATAAAGTCCTTTGCAAACACTTGGACTCTGCAGCTCATTTTTCCACCGAGGCTATCAGATGGATCGAATCATTCCTTAGCGAGAGAACCATGAGAGTGTTCTCCCCCTCGGCAGTGGCGGACCCCACACCTATCCTGTGCGGTGTTCCTCAGGGTTCATGTGTCTCCCCGACTCTATACAACATTTTCACCACACCTTTGTTCGATGATTTGGACCTTCTGGTTATCACCTACACTACCTATGCAGATGATACACAGATTCTCCTCCCGCTTTCTGGGGATCATATTAAAGACCTGGAGTTGTTGAATAGGGTATATCTTATCATCCAGGCATGGATGGCTACCCATGGTCTATGCCTGAATGATGATAAAACAGAGTTGATATTCCTGGGCATGCACTCTAACATTAGCAAACTAGGCCAGGAATATTCCTCATTCAGTATCGACGGAAACATCATCAAGGTATCTAAGGAAGTAAAAACCCTTGGTTTTTACCTTGATTCCAAAATGTCCTTTTGATAAACAAGTAAAATCTCTGGCTTCAACCACTGCCTACACTTGTAAGCTGATGAGAGCTGGCAAGCCTTTCCTGTTTAATGACAGCTGTATGATCTTGGCTAGAGCTCTAATACTCGCCAGACTTGATTACTGCAATGCCCGTTTATGCAGTGCTAACAAAGCTACCATCCAGAGGCTACAAACTTTACAGAATAATGCCTTAACAGCTGTGCTTGGCATAAACAAAAGAGTACATATCTCTTCCATTAGACGCCAACACAAATGGCTCTCCACCGACAACAAAATACAGCTAAAAATTGTCCCCTTGACCCATAAAGCCTTAAATAATGCTGCCCCTAGCTACCTTATGGATAAACTAAATAGAAGAACTTCCATCAGACCGACCAGAGCCGGCAACGCCAATAGCCTTGTAGCACCAAGATTCAGACGTACCATGATTGGTGGCAACAGATTTCCTGTGAAGGCTGCCAAACTCTGGAACTCCTTGCCCCATAATTTGAGAGTTGACCAACCTTACTTACACCTTAGAAAGAACTTTATTAAATACATCAACTCTAATGACCCCTAGTCACCCTGTCACCCTAGAATCAACGTTGCCTTTGCCCACTAGCCTTTGCCCACCAGCCCCATCTACTTCAACTGTATATAACCTGCATTCTTAGAAATTGTAGCTGAACAATGTTACATTGCCTTGTAATGTTATTTGTAATTTATTCTGTGTCTCTGTGTACTATTCTTTAACTTGCACAAATGTGTAACTTTGTAAGCTTTGCACCCTCTTACTGCTGCGCCGTGTTACCTCCGGGTTTGGTGCGCATTAGAAATAAATAAACAAACAAACAAACAAACAAACAAACAAACCCTCTGCTGCCTGTGTATAGCAGTGCTACAGTGGATGGCAGTGCTTTTTTAGTGCCAATAGCACCCATGGAGGCATCATAGTTCTAAAGAGACCTTCATTTCTTACTATCTAATCGACCATTTTAACCCTATGCATTTCAATGGGAAGTCCCCATCAAGGCACCCATGGGACAAGCATTTCAATATCTAAGACCCTGATTACAGTTTTGAACGATCGAAAGCTCCAACATATTGTCAGTGGCGGTTGATAAATTATTTCACTGGAAGTGTATAACTATGTTTAATGAGCACTATCATCCAATGATGGCATGGTAGCCCCATTAAACCAAAGATGGTTCAGGGTGGAAAAATGGGTAGAAAGACATATGATTTATAGTTGGTTCTGTAGGTTTACACATGAGAAATCAAGTGTATACCATGTCAACACCAGTATACATGGCTGTGTGAATATATGTCAGCATTGCCTCAGTAAGAAAACCCTCATGTAACCTGTGCTCAATAATGCCAGTTTTGTTTTGTATAAGGAGACATTTTCATTCTGGATGTGCCAATATAAAGGATGTTATGTCACTGGGATTTATGCCTGTATTGCCACTGTAAGAGGGCACTCGTGTTGGCTGTTCCCAATAATGCCAGTATTGCCAGTGTAAGAATACATTTTCATGGCGATTGTGCCAAAATATTACTGTGCAACACATTCTCAAGCAGCAGATTCCTACAATATACCCTTTCTCCACTCCCCCTCTGTTTCTTTTCTAGCTCTCTTGCAGAACTCTGGCCTCTGGGCTTTATTCTCTTTTTCTTTCCGTTAGAGGGGGAGCTTCAGTTAATAAGCAATTGCGAACCTTGAGCTTGGAGCTCCTAAAATACTTCACAACACAGGTGTCTCTACCGGGTAGCACCACCTTGACTCGAGGTATACCTGCTCCAGACCAGGCGGAGAACGTTAAAATTAGCTTTCTAGAACTCCTCAACCACCTAAATCAATACCTTTGATCTTTATTGGTTAAGTCCCAAGATGGCTTTAATGGAAGCATCCTCCATGAGCTTTCAGGAATATTATGGTAGTACTGTGCCTCCAGGAACGTACCACCCAGAAAACAGCAACGCCTTGGAGTCTATGATACACATGTACACATAAATACACATTTGCACAAGGCTTATTCAGGCTCAGAAATAGGTTTTTTTTACATTTAATTATTCTGACCTTCTTGTGCCTGGTCACTCGCTCTGGTGACATACCCACTCAGAGCAGGCAGGAAGCAGAGAGGGAAGCTGATTAACACTCGAGAAGGCTCTTTTACCAATTCTTCACCATCCAGTGTTTAATCCCTCCCTCCGTCCCCTTGGGCCATCCTTGCACCTCTTGGCGGCTTCTCCCAGTAGGAGGACTTCACTTTCCGGTTCGCCAGTGAGTGTGGATGAGTGTAGGAATCGTGGCTCACTCTGACTCAGGTGCAGGGGTTTTCCCTACGCCAGCAGCATGGGACGGGGGTGAAGCTTGCATGGTTTCGGGTTCGCTGTCCCACACACCTGCAGATAGTTGTGGTGACAAAAGGGGGGCAGAAGAGCTGTTTCTTGCTTCACAATCGGAGTATGTTCCCGAAGAGAAGCAGCGCTCTATCACCTGCCTTCCATCATCCTCCACATCTAACCCCGGACCTGCTGGCGTTCCTGCACACAGTCTGCTGCCCCTCTGGGGCTCCAGCACTCTCCCTCCAGCTACACTCATCACACTGGTGACTCTGCACCTGGCCAGTGGGTCTCCCAGCCCTTAGGGAAGACCCACTTGACTTCCTGGGGTGCTGCATATCTCATTTACATTCCTGCTGCCCAGTGGCGTGTCCAGACTCTTTTGACTGGGGTGGTCCAAGTGAGGCACTGACTTATGCAGGGGTGGCATGAAGTATGAGTGATCATAGTTTACGATAATGGGGTGGTCAATCAGATTCCGTGGGTATCACAAGCCACCCCAGGCCACTCCCTCGACGCGCCACTGCTGTTGCCATCGGATTGGCTACCTGAAGCCCTTTTGTGTTCTGGGTTGGGAAATGCTCTGGGAGGACTCAGCGGGCACCCTCCCTTACTGATCTATCTCTCAGTCTTGTGCCTTAGTAGCTGTAGAGCATCTGTGCCAAACATTCTCTCTTGCCCTGACAGAGAGTGCCAACTTCGTGTGGCCAATAGGAAGACATGTGCAGAGCGTATGAACCAGAAGTCGGCAACATAAGGCCCCCCCAGAACATTTGACCTACAGTTCCCATGATCCTTCACAACTGACTATACTGGCTAAGGATCATGGTGGACAGGGTCGAATTGGGCCATAAAATTGTCTCGGGCACCAATGAAAAAGTGGCCCACACTTGCAAATGGCTATGCATTCCTTTTGTGACACTGTTTGGATAGTACCCAAGAGGGAGTTTTTTGATAAAGTGTGATGCAAATTGTGCAATTTAAAGAATATTTATTCAGCAACACTGGTCAAAACTACTACAGCAGAGTGAATTAACTCCTCAAACTGGCCCAAATTGTGACAAAAAGGTGGCCCACTTTGACCCAAAAAACTGGCCCACACCAGCATTTTGTGTTTTTTGGTGTCGGCCCTGGGTCTATTGCCCTATTGACCAGTCCGGGCCTGATGGTGGACGCATACATTATTATAGAGCAGTGGTTTCCACCCTATAGCATGAAACCTTTGAACCATTGACTTTTGCTATTAACCTTCAAATCGTTGGACATATCTGCCTGACATTTTACAGTGAAATCCATGGGCCTCCTTAACTGGAAGATTTGGTGCAAATTCCTTAAATGCCGACCTGCACTGGCTCCCACTGCACGCACAAATCACCTTCCAATCTTGCTGCATCATCTATAAGGTAGTTGCCCTGAGTCACCCAGCTACCTCACTGAGAAACTCAGCATCTCTGGTGGACAGTGCACCACCAGAATCCAGGACACGTGCAAACTTGAAATCCACCGCTGAAAAAGGGAAAGGACCAGAAAACAGGCCTTCTGTGCCTACGCCCACCGACTATGGTATCTCCACCCTGTTAGCATCAGACTCACTTCCCACACTCCTACAATTCTGAAAAGAACTCAAGGCCCACCTCTTCTAGGAGTCTGTCCTTCTCACCTAGGCCACCATGTTGCCCCGAACCACCTGACTCGCTAGACGCCACCTGTCCCTCGCCGCCCCGCCATCCGGTACAGCAGGACCCCTCATCTGTGCCCCTCTGCATCCTACCCCTGCTGTATATCTGTTCTGTTGTTACCTCTGCAAAGCGCTGTTGCTTCTCGAAGCAAAGTGCACGCTCAATAAATACCATAATAATAATAATACTAATTATGACAATAAAAATAAAAGTGTTGAAAGAAAAGCTGTGTTTTCACCTTTAGGGAAAAGGGTGCACCGGTTGAACAGGTGTGCAGCAAAACCCGCTGGATGGATTTGCGTCTGGCCACCAGTCTGTGTGCCTGTATCACGTGTGTCTGCCGGTAGGCCTGCATGTGCCCCTGTGTCTGGCTGCGTCTGTGGTCCAGCCTGTCCCTGTGCCTGTCTCATTTGTGTCTGCCGGTAGGCCTGCATGTGCCCCTGTGTCTGGCTGCGTCTGTGGTCCAGCCTGTCCCTGTGCCTGTCTGATTGTGTCTGCCGGCAGGCCTGCATGTGCCCCTGTGTCTGGCTGCGTCTGTGGTCCAGCCTGTCCCTGTGCCTGTCTCACGTGTGTCTGCCGGCAGGCCTGCATGTGCCCCTGTGTCTGGCTGCGTCTGTGGTCCAGCCTGTCCCTGTGCCTGTCTCACGTGTGTCTGCCGGCACGCCTGCATGTGCCCCTGTGTCTGGCTGCGTCTGTGGTCCAGCCTGTCCCTGTGCCTGTCTCACGTGTGTCTGCCGGCAGGCCTGCATGTGCCCTTGTGTCTGGCTCCGTCTGTGGTCCAGCCTGTCCCTGTGCCTGTGTCACGTGTGTCTGCCGGCACGCCTGCATGTGCCCCTGTGTCTGGCTGCGTCTGTGGTCCAGCCTGTGCCTGTCTCATGTGTGTCTGCCGGCACGCCTGCATGTGCCCCTCTGTCTGGCTGCGTCTGTGGTCCAGCCTGCCCCTGTGCCTGTATCACGTGTGTCTGCCGGCACGCCTGCATGTGCCCCTGTGTCTGGCTGCGTCTGTGGTCCAGCCTGTCCCTGTGCCTGTCTCACGTGTGCCTACCGGCAGGCCTGCATGTGCCCCTGTGTCTTGCTGCGTCTGTGGTCCAGCCTGTCCTTGTGCCTGTCTCATGTGTGTCTACCGGCAGGCCTGCATGTGCCCCTGTGTCTGGCTGCGTCTGTCTTTACATGATGTACACATCTCTTTGTGAGTGTCATTTGCCACGTTTGCCGCGCCCCACTGCCCTGCATTGGACGATGAAGTGAGAGAATTGTTCTGCAGTTGTGAACGTCTCTGTGTTTGTATAGGCTCTTTGTCTGTGCCAGCTGAAGCTGCCCTCTCCTGGGCGACGCCCCCACTGTCTCCCCATTGTTCTCTGCCCAGTTCTCACTGGGGCATCCAATGAGGGCAGCTTCTTCTGAAACCTTCCCACACAGTCACGTGCCAGTGGCAGGGATTCAAGGGACAAAGTGCATCGGAGTCTGTCATTACCGGGAATCGGGCACTGAGGGTAAAGTGCAAAGTCTGCCGAGGTCTGGGAACCAGACACAGAAGCGCGTGACAAGCCATGCAACTCCACCTCCCCTGCCTCCCTCCCCTGTCCTGACCTCGTCCAGGGTTGAAATGGGACATGCATTCTGCATGGGCACCAATGGAAAAGTACCCCACCATTGCAAATATCGCTTTGCCATGGCAGGACAGACTGGGCAGTGCCCAATAGGGGCATGGGTTGTTTATGGTACTTGTATAGCAAATGCCTCCTTTTAAAGCACATTTGATGAATGACCAACTGCACAGTGCAGTAGTATCTCCTCACACTTGCCCACTTTGGTTAAAAAAGAGGCCCCTTTTGACCCCAAAAATGTGCCCACACTAATATGTTGGGCCTGCACCTCGGCATTGCTCTACTGCCCTGTATGCCAGTCCGAGCCTGCTCCTATGCGTGCCCACCTCAGCTGTCCTTTCCTCATTTCCACCTCCTAATTTGCCTACTCATTACAGCCCCCCCAGGTGGCTCGGCCCCTAACTCATATGCATTTACTTCTGTGCCCCTTTAGGAGTTTCTCCCCATATCCAGGTATCCCAAATCTAGGTGTTTCTGTGTTTACTACACAGAGCCGTGCCCCTACACCCACACGACCCCAGCTGCACTGTAAGGGTGCATCCTATCCACAAGATAGACCATGCCACACACTGGCCGAATCAGAGCCGCACGCTGCTGTGCCAGTATGCCGTACGGTACCCACCACACGCAACCCCAACCCTCTCTAACACACAACCCAACCTCGCAACCCTCCACCTCGTCTCACAGCCCCTCCCTCAACTCCAAAACTCCAGGTATACGCCCCACCTCCACCCTTGCCAAACTCCCCTTTCTACCCCCTGCTCCAACCTCCCCATAGATCTCGCTCTGCACAAGCCAGAGCGGCACATTGGCGAATGAGAGTTAAAACCATTGACCCCATGAGCATCCTGCACCGCCCATCTACCTAGTTGTGTTAACCCTCCTACTCCAACCCCCTTGCTACCCACTCACCTGCGCCCACACGTCTCACCTCTCCACAAATGACATGGCCCTCCCACCCCCAACTCCCACTTCCCTTCTCTTACTGCAGCAAGCGCAGCGCTAGCCAAAACCCGACCTCTACAGCCCCCCCCTCTCACCCACACCACATAGGCTGCCCAAAAGACAAGAAAAGGCCCAGACCTCAGCCACTTCAGGCCCCACTTAGCATCACCTGTGCTCCAAACCAGATCCCAATCCTTTCCCCCTCGCTGTAGCGCTCGAAATTCCCCTCCGGCCACCAACCCGGTCTTAGCACTATTCCTCTCCCCCATGTCCATCTCCAACCCCCACATGCTCTCCACCCATGATGTACCCTGAACAACCCCTTTCCATAACCCACCACCACACTCTCCAACTCCCCATGCCCTCCTCTAGCCTCCCCTCCCTCAACCCACTGCCACCACCTCCTCCTCCACTCCCTCTTCTTCAACAATCCCCACCTCGACCCGTCCAGCACTTCCAACTAAACACCAAATCTCTTGCATTCTCATCAATGCCAGGTCACTCTCTAAAAACAAAGTTAACATCTTTGACCTTACCTCGGATGAAAACCCGGACATCTTTTTCATCACAGAGACCTGGTCTACAATCCGATTGTTCGGAATAGATCAAGAGGAGGTGGGGGACTAGCAATCCCACAAAAACACCAAATTCCAGTGCTTCTCACTGACACCTTAGCCAGCACCACAGATTATGAATCTCCTTTTGTAAAACTCAAACTCTCATCCTCCACTTCCCACAGCTTCCTACTCATTTACAGACCCCCCAAGGCTACAAAAAAACGTTGCAGACACACTGACAACTACCTTCAACCTACATCAAGCACTCGTCATCCTAGGTGATTTCAACATCTGGTTTGACTCCCCTTAAAAACCCCTTGACCCACACTGGATGCCACACCCTCAATGCGGTCTTCAGCGCCACAAACATCACATCCATACTACCTCCACACCCCCTAACATGGACATATCACTCAGGAATTTTCTTCTCCATAACACTTTCAACTGCAGCCCATGCCCACGGCCACACCCGGCCACCATCAACCTCAACACCTCTCACCCCACTCTGGAACAATGTCGTTATCACCCCGGATCTAGCCAATTCCCTCCTCCACTCACTTCCAACACTCTTCCCTCAGGAAGGCCCCCCCATCAACCTCTTTGACCACTGGCTCTCCAGCACCCTCACACCCTTCACCGCAACAAAACAGCCCTCTCAGAGATCAGGCCCCACACCCAGGTGGTTCACCACCCACCTCACATTGCTAAAAACTCTCGAGCACCGTCTGGAACGGTTCTGAAGAACCAACCCAACCGCTCAAAATAAAACCACCCTGGCAAGATTAACAAGGGCCTAGAGGTCAGAATTCATAAAAACCAAGGAAGCATTCTATGGTAACAGAATCTTGAACTCTCACAACCTGAGTAAGGAACTGCCCAGAAGCATCTCTGAATTCAATTCTCCACCCTGCTCTACCCTCCTCCACCATGCTCCAAATCCCATGTGCCTTATCAAAACATTCCCACAACAGCGCTATCGACAGATATTTTGTCATCATCTCTAAAATAGAAATAATGCCCCCGCCCATTCCCCGTCCGAACGCCGTCCTGTTGCAAACCTTAACCTCTTTCACTTCGATCCCACATTAGGAGTTCCTCTTGATCCTAGCACAAAGCCGCCCATCTGGTTCCACTCAAGACCCTTACCCGCTCACCCTCCTAAAAAAACACCTTAGCCTTAACCTGTGCAGGCAGTGTCGCATGCGCAATCCTTAACCACTCCCTAACATCGGGAATCTTTCCAGAAGCCTTAAAAACCTCCTGCATCAAGCCCCTCACTTGGATCTCCTCCTTCATCTCTGATCACTCCCAAATCATGCTCCTCCACCCTTTCACCTCTACATCCCGACCAGTACCAAAAAGGGTGCCACAGGGAGCATCCCTTTCTCCCCTCCTCTTCAACATCTATCTGAACACACTCCTGCATTCATCCACTCCCACCATCTCACCTGCTACAACTACGCAGATGATATCCAGATCATCCTTAAAATACCACCGGCTCATCTGTCATCATGCCTCTCGGATACTGACTACTGGATGACGACCAACCACCTCATCCTCAACCCAGGGAAAACAGAAATCCTAGTCTGCGGGAAAACAGCACTCCTTGCCCAACCTATTCCCCGGCCTCATTGCCTAACCTCCACTTCAGTGAAAAACCTTGGATGCACACTGGACACTGATTTGTCCCACTCCCAACACATCAACTCTGTATCCAGAACCTGTTTCTTCCACCTTCACATCCTCATGCGTATCTTCTCATACCTCACCTAACCTCACCATTTCTCTACTATCATCTTCATCATCCTCTCCCGCTTAGACTATGAAAACTGCCTTTATCCAGGCGCACTGGCGTTCCAACTAAGGAAACTGCAAAGAATCCAAAATGCTGTGGCCTGGCTGCTCATTGTCCTCCCTCAGAAAGAAAACATCAGACCTATGAGAAGTGTCCTCCACTGGCTCCCTATTGGTTGATGAACTACCTTTAAAGCCATGTGCACCACTCACTGTGCCATCCAAAACACCACCCTGGAATTCCTCCATGACAAACTTGCTACCACCCCTCAAGACACTCAGATCCGGCACAGCATCTCTCCTAGTTGTCCCACATTACAACTGCACCAGACTGGTCTGATCCTCCTTCTCCGTCCAAGCTCTGATCATCTGGAACTCTCTTCCCCTCCACATCCGCAACATTGACAATAACCAGGCATACAGAAAGACCCTCAAAACCAATCTCTTTCCTTTCTCCTCTTGAAATCTTCTCCCACTCTATGCTGTGATACGCACACAGAAGCACTAGCCCAAATCTGACAACACACCTATCCCCACCGCCCAACATCCACAGAAGCCGCCAGTGTTCGCAGCAGCACACCGTTATAAACTCGGTTGCTCCATTCTGTTCCTTCAGACGTTCGTACATCACTCCCCCATCTTGCCGGGTCCCCCTCCCATTGCTCAGGCTTTCAATCTCGTGAGCCCTCAGCTGGCGAGACCAGCCAATCGAGTTGGACCTAGGAAAGCAATATTGAGGATGAACTTCATGTGAGTCTAAGGTATGTATAACTTGCACCGCATCTGTGGGCAGAGGCCGCAGGCACGGTCACGCATCCATGCACTATTGAATGCAACTATGGCTATGCAAACCCGGTCTAGCAGCTCACATAGCCATCCACACTGAAACCACTGATGTGCTTCAACACCTCTGCCATTAGTGTACAGCGACAACCTATGAAAAATAACAGTCTAGCTGGGCACACATAGAGTCTGCAGCAGTAGAGCTCTATTTTAAATCACCAACAGCACCCACCCATGTGCCTGTCCTCCAGGCTGCTTAATGGAGCCTAGTATAATACTTGAGCTAAAATATGTACAGTGCATTTGGGGGCACTCAGAGCCATAATGGATATTTGCTCAATGTTTCAGTGAAAGCCGCACTGTGCTGTTCACAGATTTTCAGCATCATTAGCAGTATTTCACTGGAAAAGCATGTTTTCAATGTTATTTATTGCTTATATTGGTCTGCATGGCTCATCCAAGGGCACAGTGCTCGCAAAAACCGGGATCCACAGGTGCAGGCTGGTACCTGATAAGATTGCTAGGGGCAATATCAAAGTTGAGGATGAGTTAAAGAGTTGTTTTCTTTACTGTTTTGAGAAAGGGAAGAGCTCGGCTCCTTGAGGTTACCGCAGGTCACTCTGGCCGCGGATAGACGGTTAGCTACCAATGCGCAGACGATCATGCCAGAAAGGTTCGAGAAAATGCCACCCTCCTTTGTGGATGGCTTATAATGCGGTGCTCTGGAAAGGTCAGGCATAAATGTTACACTCACCTGGCTCCCACAGGGGTGTCGAGCGGAACTGGACAGCCACGGTCTCCACCAACGTGATGCGTAGTGCAGAGATGACTGACTGGACTGGCCCATCTAGCTTCGTCTGCTTGACCCATAGAAGTAGTCTCCTAAAGATGGGGAAAGGGAATTAGCCACCCGTGGATTTGAGTATTAACACCTCACTGTGTCCCCACTTATCACTTCTGACATTCCCTTTCACAAAGCTCACCTTATAGTTTTGTATGATGAGCTCTCCATCCTGCGAAGAATGCAGGGGCGTGTTGATGGCCAGTTACTTCACTGGCTTGAGGATATTGGAAGAGTTCTGGACAAATCTTGGCTCCAAACCTCCGGGCGAAAGCCCGTAACTATATAGTAATGAGCTCAAAATGTCCGATTAATCACTCTTGTCTAATTCCTTGTTTCTTTTGCATCTTAGACCCAAAAGATGATCGTCTTGTGGCAGCTGAAAGCGTTCAGGTAAGAGTCTGTGTTTTGTAACACTGTCCGGTAAATGATGCCAAGGTTTAACTCGCTGCTTTCTCTTTTCTTGCAGGTGCAGCGTAGGAAGATTTGGCGTGCTGGTGGATAATACTTCCTGCGGTAAAATCAGGTAAGCATATGGTGGCAAGAGATTGTCCTTGTTTGTTCCCTTGCCTCACCTAGTTGTTTTCTTGTCAGCCTTAGGCACTGGAATGCGGCAACCAGGTGATGGAGACAGCACCGGATCGTAGAGATGCTGCGAGGAACTGTGAGTATGGCGCGGCGCTGCTGCTGGCGGTGCAACACGTTTAAAATGAAGTCTGTTTCTGGTTCGAAGATGCGCTGAATCCAAAATCAGGTAAGAAATCCAGTAAAGTTCTTGTTCTAACCTTTCTTCTTCTTTCTAGGCGCTCTGGACTCGAGGCGGGCGTGGCAGGATGCTGGATGCTGACTGCAGACACGGTGAGCATTACGCTGCTGGATGCAGAATAACGCAAAGCATGTGCTGCTCTTCGGGCGTGCTTTAAATAGCCTTCAAAGTAGTCCCAGGTAAGTATTCCTCCACAGCGACACCCGAGTAACAAAATAGTCCCTAAGATAAAATAGTCCCTTCAAGCCTCACATGGGCTTGGATGCTTGGATCCCTTGCAGCATGGTCTGCATCAGGTAAGTTTTAACATATGAGCCTGGCGCCATAGGCACCAGGAATGTACCCAGATAGCCCCTAACAGGGGTTGCTGGGTTTGCTCCAGGTAACATGATGCCTGCTTCCGGGGGTTGATGGACTTGGTCTGGATGCCCGGGGGTAGGCATCCTGACAATAAAGCAAAGGCCTCATTTGGAAGGGGGACGCTTCACTCCAAACCTGTTGGTTGCTGTGCTCTGTGCCTGGCTGTGTTCCGGGGCTTTTCAGCTGCGTCTGGCAAGATGAGGAATGAAGTCACACCAATGGTGATGTATTTTCTTTAGATTACTGTCTTTTCTGTGATTTATTTTCGTTGCAGTATATTTATTTATGTACTCTTAAATATGAATAAATAGCCGTATAAGAGCTAACTTATCTTCTAACTGTGTATATGTGTGAAACATTGCATTACCTACTTGTGTCCAAGGTTTGCCCTTCAGTGTACTGGTCCTAAAAAGATATATGTCTATCTGTGCACTTTTTGGGAGGCAAAACACCTAGACAGTCCTAACCTGTCAAAATGAACACACACATCTTAAAGTTAACTCTTGGAATCTCCCACGTATGGACTTTGATCCCAAAGGGCATTCCAACCCCAAAACACATTGACACCATTCAAATGATGAATACAATACAATATGCCCCTACACCACTTACACAGACACTACAACTGCTGCCCCTCCCTGCTCTGTCCTTACCTGTTATGTGTTAGTCTGCCCTGTCCCTCCCTTTGCTCCTCCCTCTCCTTCCCTTCAAGTCGCAGCCCCTGTCCCCAAGTGCTCTGTACCTGCATCATCAGTCCACAGCCTGCCTACTGCCCTGCTCCGCTCTCTTCATCCTCAACCTCAAATGTGCCTATCAACTTCCTCCTCCTTTCCTTCTTTCTTTCTTTCTCTCTCTTTGTTCCACTGCCTGCCCCTGCCTCCCCTGTACTTTACCTACATACCTCCCTCTCCTATATTTTCCACCTCATTTACCCCAGTCGATTCTGTGCCTCCCACTCTGTCCCTTCTGCTTCATGTTTCCATCTCCTCTCCCCTTACTTCCCTATTGTCAACATCCTACGTCATTTGATTCTTTATCCTCCATACCACTGCATCTACTTCCCATCTCCTTAAATCCTCTTCTGCTTTTCACTCTTAGTTGTGTTCCTCAATTCTAACTCCCCCTACCACTTCCTCCATCTTCTCTTCCACCTCCTGTGGGTCTACTTCTCTCATCCCTACCTCTGCCCCTGAATCCACTAGTCACAACCCCTCATCCCCTACCTACTCTGTCCCTGCTTTCACTTCCTCCTCTCGTTCGTCTTCCTACTGCTCCTTCTTAAAGTATTCCTGTCCCACCATTCCGGCCTCTCCGTACCTATCATCTACATACTACGCATGCCCTTATCTTCTCTGCTGCTGGCCCCATGCCCCACTCCTCTGACGCCACTCCCACATTCCTGCTTCTCCCTACCTATCATCTACATACTACCCATGCCCTTAACTTCTCTGCTGCTGGCCCCATGCCCCACTCTTCTGACGCCACTCCCTCCATTCCTGCCTTTCCCTACCTATCATCTACATAATACCTGTGCCCTTACCTTCTCTGCTGCTGCCCCCATGACACACTCCTCTCATGCCACTCCCCCTATTCCTGCTTCTCCCTACCTATCATCTACATACTACCCATGCCCTTACCTTCCCTGCTGCTGGTCCCATGCCCCACTCCTGTGACGCCACTCCCTCCATTCCTGCCTCTTCCTACCTATCATCTACATAATACCTGTGCCCTTACCTTCTCTGCTGCTGCCCCCATATCCCACTCCTCTCATGCCACTCCCCCTTTTCCTGCTTCTCCCTACCTATCATCTACATACTACCCATGCCCTTACCTTCTCTGCTGCTGGTCCCATGCCCCACTCCTCTGACGCCACTCCCTCCATTCCTGCCTTTCCCTACCTATCATCTGCATACTACCCATGCATTTACCTTCTGCGCTGCTGGCCTCATGTCACACTCCTCTCACACCACTCCATCCATTCTGCCTCTCCCCACCTATTATCTCCGTACTACCCATGCCCTTACCTTCTCTGCTGTTGGCCTCATACCCCAGTCCTCTGACGCCACACCCACCATTCCTGCTTCTCCCTACCTATCATCTACATACTACCCATGCCCTTACCTCTTCTGCTGCTGGCCCCATGCCCCACTCCTCTGATGGCACTCCCACCATTCCTGCCTCTCCTTAGCTATCATCTACATACTACCCATGCCCTTACCTTCCCTGCTGCTGGTCCCATGCCCCACTCTTCTGACGCCACTCCCTCCATTCCTGCCTCTTCCTACCTATCATCTACATAATACCCGTGCCCTTACCTTCTCTGCTGCTGCCCCCATATCCCACTCCTCTCATGCCACTCCCCCTATTCCTGCTTCTCCCTACCTATCAATTACATACTACCGATGCCCTTACATTCTCTGCTGCTGGTCCCATGCCCCACTCCTCTGACGCCACTCCCTCCATTCCTGCCTCTTCCTACCTATTATCTGCATACTACCCATGCCCTTACCTTCTGTGCTGCTGGCCCCATGCCCCACTCCTCTCACACCATTCCCTCTGTTCCTGCCTCTCCCTACCTATCATCTGCATACTACCCATGCCTTTACCTTCTCTGCTGCTGGCCCCATGTCACACTCCTCTCACACAACTCCATCCATTCCGCCTCTCCCCACCTATTATCTCCGTACTACCCATGCCCTTACCTTCTATGCTGTTGGCCTCATACCCCAGTCCTCTGACGCCACTCCCACATTCCTGCTTCTCCCTACCTATCATCTACATACTACCCATGCCCTTACCTCTTCTGCTGCTGGCCCCATGCCCCACTCCTCTGACGCCACTCCCTCCATTCCTGCCTTTCCCTACCTAGCATCTACATACTACCCATGCCCTTACCTTCTCTGCTGCTGGCCCCATGCCCCGCTCCTCTCACACCACTCCCTCCATTCCTGCCTCTCCCTACCTATCATCTACATACTACCCATGCCCTTACCTTCTCTGCTGCTGTCCCCATGCCCCATTCCTCTGACACCACTCCCACTATTCCTGCCTCTCCCCACCCATCACCTACATACTACCCATGCCCTTACCTTCTCTGCTGCTGTCCCCATGACACACTCCTCTCACGCCACTCAATCCATTCCTGCCTCTCCCCACCCATTATCTTCTTGCTAACCATGCCCTTACCTCTTCTGCTGCTGGCCCCATGCCCCACTCCTCTGATGGCACTCCCACCACTCCTGCCTCTCCTTAGCTATCATCTACATACTACCCTTGGCCATTACCTTCTCTGCTGCTGTCCCCATGACACAGTCCTCTCACGTGACTCCCTCCATTCCTGCCTCTCCCCACCTTTTATCTACTTACTACCCATGCCCTTACCTTCTCTGCTGCTGCCCCCATATCCCACTCCTCTCATGCCACTCACTCCATTCCCGCCTCTCCCCACCTATTATCTGCATACTACCCATGCCCTTACCTTCTCTGTTGCTGGCCGATGCCTCGATCCTCTCACGCCATTCCCTGCATTCCTGCCTCTCCCTACCCAGGGGAGCCGACTTATGAATTTCCCAGGGGGGGCCCAAATACAGGAAGTGACATCACTGGCAGTTATATGACTGCAAATTTGCATGTAGTCATCAACTTGGTGCAACGGCGCGCGGGGGGGCGGGTGTTGGCGCGCGCAGCGCAGAACAGTGGAGACATTGGCTAGCATGCACTGCATATACTAAAGTCAAGAAAGAAGGAGATTTAAGCCTTCGAGTTGCATTCCAGTAAGACATCACTGCCCCTACTCCACTGCTCTATAATCGTTCAGCAACACAACTAGTATGGGAGAATGAAATGCTTGCTAAACAGAAGGTACAGCTGCAAGGTGGAGTACCACCACCAAAAACAAGTTCCCAATTCAAGGGAAACAAGAAGTAAAGACGTTTCCCGATTAAAAACTACCAAGCAAGACGGGTGTGGTGCCATAGTTCAGTAAAACATCAACAATTCAAACTTACAATAGTACTGCTGTAGATTCGCCAGCCGGAAGTGACATTTGCTCAGATGTTACCTCTGGGTAACCAGATAGAGATAGGGATGTAGCTTAATCTTAAACCTTTCAGTGGACAGATCAGATGTGCTGCTGAAGTATAATGAAATCTCTGCTGATGTATAATGCAATCCTGGCTGATGTATAATGCAATCCTGGCTGAAGTATAATGCAATCAAGTGTGGTTTCAGACTTGGGGGGAAGAGTGTTAACTGCTTTTAACATTGTAATTTACCAGAAATTCTGGTAAAGTAATGTACAATGTTAAAAAGCAGTTACCCAGGCTCATCCTGCACCCAGGTGATGTTTGGGACTGATGGAAGCACTCGCGTCTAAATGTTGTAGCCATGGTTGTCTCCATGTTTTAAAAACTCCCACTTTCCGGGTTTTCAACATTCATTTGAAACACCCCTTATTCAAAAAATGAAGGAGTCAGTAAAAAAAAAGTGTACCCCACTTATGCTTAATAACGTCTTACTTCCCAAGAAACCTTCAGTCAAAATTCACCCGCTGCAATGTTCCTAAATTCAGATTGCAGAGTAGTGTCTGACGGAACCTCAATCAGCTCTTCCTGGGCATCAAATGGAAGATGCGCCACCTCCTCTGCCAGAAAAGTCTGCATCACCCAGTCATTAATGCCAGCATTTTCTTCAGGGAAGTATTCCTCAAAGCTGGACCTTAATGTTGCTAGGTGGCTTGCCCAGCTCCAACTGTTCTTTTGCAAAGGTCTAGCTTCCTCTTGAAGGCAAATACTTTTTTATTCATTCTTTCCTGTGTTCCCATGTCCACAGGAATGCCCCCAAAGGTGGAATTGGGAGTTTATGTGGTGGTGAGATGTAGTGGTCTTAGTTTCCTTTATAAAATACACAAATCACATAGTATGTCAACCAGACAATGTATCATTGTGTACAGTTTAAAGGGGGCAACCTGACACAAAGCAGCACACTATGAGATGTGTTTTGGAACAATCAACATTGTAAACACACCTCTAGTTTAGATTGTAAAGAGTGCTTGTGCTGAGATTACAAGCACCCAGTTAATAAAGTCCAGACTTAAAACACTTGATCAGCATTCAGTGGGTAAAATAACCTTGTAAAAATAAAATGCAGCTTTGCATAAAATTACAGAGAATTTTGGCATTATCAGGCACTGGCAAGCGGGCTCTGCTGTTGCTGTGGGAGAAGTGAGACTTGCGATGGCGACACATTTAAGGTTAATAGCTGCTGTTTATCACAAGATGGCAGGCAAGCACAGATCCTAACCACGGAATGCCCACTGAACAGCTATAAACCCTTCTATGTCAGCAAGAGGCTGATGTAGAGGAACAAGTGTTAGAAAGCAATGAGGTAATTATACTGTACCATATCCCATGGGAGGTGATGCCCCCCAAGACTCAGTGAAGGCCCCTCGTGTCAAAAGGTTGAAAAGTCCTGCCGTCTCAGTCCCCACAGTCCTAACTTCTCCCCCGCTTAGAGTGGAAGCAGTCTGCGGCACACAGCTTGTAATGCAAATCGCACATTTTAAGCGTCAGGACAAAAAACAGAGAACTGAATACATTGCTGAGGTAAATGAGTTCCGACTGGCAACACTGGTAATACCGTATAGAGCCACAGTATCGCACTGCCCAACTATGAGTTTGAGGGCAAATGTGGCGGAAAATCCTTCAGCAAGAAGCTGGAGGTATTTCCTCCACCATACCGCCCAAAATAGAACAATTTGGGGTATTAGCACCAGCAAATTTACTACCAGCAGTAATACCGCTGAAATCAACCATGGAGTCCTATGGACTCCAATTAATGGGGACTAACACTGCCTACCACCACTTGTAATCCGGAAGTAATACCGCCAGACCAAGTGGCAGTAATGGTAGTACAGTTTGGTGGTATCTCGGCAGATTTACAGACCACACAGAGACATCACCCTCTCCATGTTGTCTTTTATTGTAAAGTGGATTACCAGGTTTCAGACCTGTAAATTACTCCTGTCTCCTCAGGTCACTCAGACCCCCACCATTCCATCCTACATAAACTTGATGCCCCCAGGCTGTTCTTCTAGTCTACTTTTATTCTACAGATGTAGATCCAGGAACGTCATACTCCTGTTACTTTCATGGATTATTTTACTTTCTGTTCCTTAAAGCCAGGGGTCTTAAACATGTGGCTCTCTCTTTTGGACTACGACTCCTATGGTCATCACCATTGACTATGCTGGCTGGGGCTGATGAGCATTGCAGTCCAACACATCTGCAGAGCTAAAGGTTGCAGAACCCCATGTCCAAGCAGAGGCCTGGAACTCCATACTGCCACAAGCACCTTATCATTTGACTCTGGCTCTGAAATAGAGACTTTATGCCGGCTCTTTACCCACAAACACTGGTTGTTAATATTATACCTTGGAGCTGCACGCGTTAATATCACTAGTGCAAGAAACAGACGTTCAGGACGGGTGGTAAAAAGACTTCTGTGGGTCGTATGCGGCCTATGAGTTCACAGGGTTTGGATGACCAGGGAATAGCACACGAGGCATGGAGTTGGGACAGGTTGGCAGGTTAGCTGCTGGCACCCTTTCAGGTGGCAACCGTAAACCCATGAAGAGGGAGCGGACATGTGCAGTGCTTCTTTGCCCCCCTGATTCTTTGATTTGTCAGAGCTTCATTTTCAAAGCCTCTCTCTGAATGGAGCATGAGTGCATTCATCTCTCAGTTAACTCACACAGTTATTGTTCTGACTGCGTCTTCATTTGTCATAAAACAGCACCCAAGGTTGGTGGCTCTCAGGGGGTAGGGAGCCTGGGATGCTCCAAGGACAACGAACTGGCAGCCAGGGGGTTTTAGTAATGCACTACTTTTGTAAACAAAATGAGCCCCCAAAAAATCTTTTTTTTGTGACTGCACCAGTAAATCATCAATAATCGATGACTGGGAGAGAGGCTGCAGGAGAGCGATTCACCCTTATTTGTATGGTACAGTAGCACAGATAGGAGAAAGAGGTTGGTTGGCTCTCGACTTACATCTACCTGTTCAGTAGCACACCTGGGAGTGGGTAGTTGAACTGGCTTTGGGGTCCCCGTTTCTCTGTGATAGCATACTCTTGAGGGCATACTTTTTTAATGAACATTTAATTGCAACTGCATGTCTATACCAAGTGCTTAATTTGTAAAACAGTAGGTGCCTGTGCCCAAATATGTTCTAGCACTTCTGTGACACTTGGGCAGTTCCACACCACTGCTGCCACCACCCATAGTGCGACAGAGGCCGGGCCTTTGTGGGGCCTCACTCAGGCTCCATTAGGAGCCTATTCATGAAGACAAAGAAAAGCACACACCTTCTTTTGCCGTGATGACCATCATTAAGGCAAAAGAAGGTGTGTGCTTTTTCTTTTGTCTTCATTAATAGGCTCCTAATGGAGGCTGAGACCTCACAAAGGCCGGGCACCTGTCGCACTAAGCATGTATGGCGCGGGCCTTCGATCGGGCTGCTGCTTGTTAATGAAGCAACAGCCCGACCCTTTGGTCATTTAACCTCTTTTTTTTTTTTCAAACTGTGGATGCGCGCCCCCCCTGGGCATGAGGTTGCAGCCCACCAGAGGGGCGCGCCCACAGTTTGAATACCACTACACCAATGAGTCCTAGAGTGGAGGGCTTAATCGCACATTTTCGCGATTATACCCGGCCGGAGAGAAGTGATGCAGTATCGACGGAAAGGGGCATCAATGCTGCATCACTTCTCTCCGGCCGGGGGGGGGGGCTCAGCCCCAACTTGATTTTGCCGGGGGGGAGGCTCGGGCCCCAGAGCCCCCTGTACTCGGCGCCCCTGTCCCTACCTACTATCTGCATACTACCCATGCCCTTACCTTCTCTGCTGCTGGCCCCATGCCCCACTCCCCTTACACCACTCCCTCCATTCCCGCCTCTCCCTACCTATTATCTACATACTACCCATGCTCTTACCTTCTCTGCTGCCGGCCTGCCCCACTCCTCTCACGCCACTGCCTCCATTCCTGCCTCTCCCTACCTATTAGCTGCATTCTACCCATGCCCTTACCTTCTCTGCTGCCGGCCTGCCCCACTCCTCTCACGCCACTGCCTCCATCCTGCCTCTCCCTACCTATTATCTGCATTCTACCCATGCCCTTACCTTCTCTGCTGCTGGCCCCGCTACTCGAACACCACTCCCTCCATTCCTGCCTCTTCTGTCCCCTTTTCCTTTGCTCATTGACCCATCTCCTCATCCTGCCCCACCCATTACATCAGTAAGAAGGAGCTCAGCCCACAGCCCTGTGCTTTGTCCCTGAATGGCCTTCTTGTCCTCCCATGTTTCTGAAGGCGAGTGACCTTCACTGGCCCCTGATGGAGTAGGTCCTTCTCGCCTCTCCTTTCATCATTCCTCGACTCTCTGTGGAGGAGCTCAGTTCAGCAGCTGAGCCTCGCATCCCACGGCTGTTCCAGAGAATCAAAGAGAAAATGTCTAATTTGGCTCCACTTTCGTCTCTGTCTCTCTCTCTCTCTCTCTCTCTTTATCTCTGTCATGTGTCTCTCACACTCCCCCTTGTTCTCTAGCTCTCTTTCTCTAACCATTCCTGTGCCCCTATCTCTCATCCCTCTCTATCACTCTCCCCCTCTCTGTCCCCTTACTTTCTCTCTCTGTCCTCCGTCTCTCACACTCTCCTCCTCTCCTCCCCCTTGCTCTCTCTCTCTTTTTCTTCCGATTCCTCTGCCCCTCTCTATCTCTCTTCCCTCTCTATCACTCTCCCCTCTCACCCTCTTGCTATCTCTCTCGCTCCCTTTCTCTCGCTCTCTCATTTTCTTTCTCTTACCCCTCTCCCTTTTCCTCGTTCTGTCCACCGCCTGTCTCTGTCTCTCTGTCCTCTGTCTCTCACACTCCTCCCTCCTTCCTCCTTGCACTCTCTCTCTTTCTCTTCCCTTTTCTCCGCCCCCTCTCTCTGCCCCCTCTCTCACTCTGCCCTCTCTCACTCTCCCTTTCTCTGCTCTCTCATTTTAGTTCCTTACCCCCTCTGCGTTTCCCTCGCTCTGTCCACCCTCTCTCACACACTCTCCCGCTCGTTCTCTCTCTTTCACTTCCCCTTCCTCTGCTCCCCTCTTTCTCTATCCCCCTGTCACCCACTCCCCCCTCTCCCCCCACTTGCTCTCTCCCTTTCTCTCGCTCTCTCATCTTCTTTCCCTTACCCCGTCTCACCTCCCTCGTTCTGTCCACCCGCTCTCACACTCTCCCCCTCGCTCGCTCTCCCTCCTTCTCTTTCCCTTCTCTCGTTCTCTCTCGCTCAGTCTGCACCAATCGCACTCCATGCTCTTGAACTTCTGACACAGGAGACGCATGATCACTCGCTCCATCAGCTCATCTCCTCGAACCTCCCCCTCCCGCCTTTTTCCTTGTGTTTATCACTTGCTACAGCCATTGGACTATTCGTCGTCTCGCCATCACTCCCCCTCCATCCTCTCTTCTGTGTGCAACCCTCTCTCTCTCATCTTCTCTTTTTCCGTTCAAGAAATAGCCCTCACTCCATCCTCCCCAAGCTTTGTCTCAGCACCACTTGCATTTCATCCTACCCCTCCTTACATGTGTGTATCAGCTTTGCACTGTTTGGGCGAACTAGTTTGGGGCTAAACCAAACCACCGGATTTTGGGATGGTTGGAGGTAAATTAAACTCTTTTGGACAATCATCTGGGAAAGTTGGCCGTCACCCAAGGGTGCCAGGTGGAGCACCCAGCAGGCATTCTCTGCCGGCATCCTACAGCAGCGCATTGTCCTGCCGAGGCCTGGCATCATCACGTTGCAATGGGACATGTTACGTTTGTTTGCATATCCAGTCCTCTTCTCCTACAAACAGAACGAACAAAAAAAAGCATTATTTGGGGTGTGCTGAGGGAGTGAGGGCATAGGTAGCAGCGTGGGGAAGGGTACCTTTGCAATGCTTTGAGGATTGCAAGGGGACTGACTCACACCCAGGGGCATCTTAACCACTTTTGGGACCCGGGGCACAGACATTGTTGCCCCCCTTCACCGAACCAAATGAATTAAGGTATCCAGATTATCTGGTGGCAATGACTAGAAATGTTGACAAGGCAACAAAATATGACATGATATGCTCAGGATCACACATTGGATGCCCGGGATCACACATTGGTTAAGAAGAAACACTGGGATTTTTACCCACTCTGCAATTTCTGCCCCATTCCACTTTACTTTCCAGTTCTTACCATGAACTAAAATAATCCCATTTTATAGAACTGACTTGGAAAGTACACAAATAACATAATTGAACATGACCATTTAAAAAAAAAACAATGTTATAGAAGTGTATTATTCAAAATTAGAATGATTCTAGATTCATTGTTTCCATCAGCAGGGAACTATATAACAACCAGCATACTAATTGATTTGATCTTAAATGATTTTATTTGTGTTTCTCTTGGTATTTTAAGGCTTTAAATATGGACAAAACACAGGCTTGTGAAATTGGTATATATAAATGTGCAGAAAAAATATCTGAATTGTATTTAAAAAAAGTTTTTTATATCAAACTAGCAATAACGGGTTCTGTAGAGAGACATGATAACCCTCTCATCAATTTTTGAAAATGAATGATGCTGTAGGTCTTAGTTCTGCCTCACCCTGACGTGGTGCAGTTTGTTGCAGTGCACTGCAGTGCAAATCTTTCAGAAACTTTGCTTCCTAGGGCCTTGAAACGTGTTTTTCGAGGTCCCTCGAGTTTTGTTCCTTGTAGGGAAAAAAACATTTTTTGTTTAACTTCCCAGTGAACATGGTCTAAGGCTTCGTCAGCAGGCACCAACTCACAAAAAGCCTCTGGAAAAGTAATTTCACCTGATGTGGCAAAAATATTTGTTTCCCTTCCTGGTGAACATGCTTTACGGTTTCGTTGGCAGACACTGTCGTGCAAAAATCATCTGGAAAAGTAATTTCACCTGATGCAGGACTAATTTGGAAACTTCTGGAATGCTACCCACCTTCACCTTCACCTCTGAGGACCATTTGCCTATCCTACATGTTTTGTTTCCCTTCCCGTGAACATGGTTTGTGCTTTTGTCGGCAGTCCCCAAACACATTTTAAGTTTTGGTGAAATCTAGGGAAAGGGGTGGGGTGTCCAAATGTCATGTAGCCAGTAATGTCCGAAGGGTCCTAAGAGGTAACTATGCAAAATTTGGTGCAGATTTGTGAAACAGTGTGGAATTTTAGAAGGAACAACACTTTGTCAAGCCACAAGCACATTTTAACTTTTGGTGAAATCCGAGGAAAGGAGTGGGGTGTCCAAATGTCACGTAGCCAGTAATGTCCGGAGGGTCCTAACAGATAAGTATGCAAAATGTGGTGCAGATTGGTGCAACAGTGTGGAATTGTATAAGGAACAACGCTTTGCCAAGCCACCAGCCCACAAATTCCACCACAAACCCACAGACACATTTTGATTTGTATATATATATATAGACGAGACCTTAAAATATGCTTGCCAGATTCTTATGATATTTGATCCAATCTCTTCTGTTCAGTGAAAGTGCCTACATAAAAAAATACAGTAATGGACTAAGCAATGCCTCCATCATGTTGGAAGGCAACCATTCACAGAAGACAGCACAGTAATGTCAGTGATATGATGAATCGTCTGGGATCAATGTATCCTGCTGCAAAACCAAGATGCAAGCATGAACGCTTTGCTTCCGAAGTCTTGACCTTGGATTGCAAATCACCTCTCCAGACTAATACTTTATGCTCATCATAGTAGTTGGCTGTCTAGGTTTTACAACGTCCCACCTGAGCAAACCAATTTCTAGACCGCCACCACATTGATGATACAGTTATTATTATAGCAACCACTAGCTGGTGCAGGTATATTGCTAATAATAGCACGTGCTGTGCTACCAAACAAAGCACATAGACAGGCAGTTTTATCAACTTAAGTGATGGGAAAAGGTGCGTCAGCCTTGCTGGAATTTGGTATTGTAATCTTGAATAGGAACACAGATCTCTGCAAAGAGTGCTTAACACACTGAGCTATCTTATGAACCATCGCAACACTTGAATTCATCAATATGCATTTCAACTTTGGCTATTGCACATGATCAATATAATCGCCACAGGAAGGAAGGAATGCTACAGGAGTTATCATTGTAAAAGCTCAAGCGATGTACACTATAGTGAACACAAAAAGCATTACAGGATGAATTGATCAGATCAGAAGGTACCTGTCAACAACAGAAAGGCAATTGGTTCAGAGCCTCAGCAGCACAAAATAAAATACCCTGTGCTATTTATGTTTGATGAACATTGGGGACTGACCTTAGCTCAGGAAGTTTTGAGGGGCCCCCTTCCAAGGTGGGGGCCCAGGGCAAGTGCCCCTTTTGCCATCCCATAAACATGTCACTGCTCACACCCAACGATTAAGACACGCAAATATTTGCTGACCCCTGAATTTTTGTATCAGTGGCTGTGCATATTTGCGGGTCACATTTGGGGAACTTCCCCTGACCTTACACTCCACCCTCTTCATATTTGCTATACTGTCGCTCTTTTCCATTCTCTTCCACTTTCCTCTCTGAGACCCTCTCACCCATCCCCCTCTGCCTGTCTGGCCTTCACCAAAGCCTCTCTTCTACCTCTGAGTCCCCCTTACCCATCCCCTTAACTATCTCTCCCTGTATGGCCTTCACCTTACCCTCTCTTCTCTCCCTGTGCCACTCTCATCACATCCTCTCCTCCTTCCCTCTCTCCAATGAAAGAGAGAGAGTTGGTCTGAAAGCCCCAGCAACATTTGGGGAAGCTCAAGGTGGCCCTTATTAAGCTCCCTGATGACCAAGCATATGCAACCCTGAACCCATGGTCCTGCAAGTTGTTGGCTTGATGGATGTTTTCAACTAAAACTACCATCATTCCTAACCATCATAGCCAATGGCGAGGGACCATGGGAGTCATAGTCCAAAACATCTAGATTATTTCCTTATCCCTTCCCACTTTGTCTGAAAAGTACTATATTTCTCCATACCAATATTTTCCTTCTTTCTGTTCCATTCTCTTTTATCCACCCCTCCCCTTCTCTTTGCTCCCCTGTCTCTCCTAGGAAGGGTCGTTAGGATCTTTGAACCACCCCGAATGCTTTTCCCAGGTCTGGCATATTGCCTTTTAGAAGTTTGTGGTTTTTCCATTGCAGACGTACACAGGTTTTGGAAGAGCTCCGCCCTGGATCTTCCAGGCAGCTGCACTCCCACCGCTCCTTCCAGCAGATGTTGGGTGATCAGAAGTGAGCCCCCACCGCCCTCCCCCATCCACCAATGGGCCGAACACTAACAGCAGAAAGAGGCTGCTGTCTTCTGGAGGAATATGTGTTTTTTTCATTTTCTAAAAGAGCTGGTACACGTTTACACCAGTGGCCCCCAAAAGGGGAAGCAAGCTACACGTGTGCAGATCACACCCCATTTATAAGAGAGCTGTGTGTGCGTGCATTGTCGAGCACGCTTCATGCAAAGAACTTCTCCATTCCGTTCTTTGAAAGGGGAGCCAAACTAAGAGTAAACACTGCACGAACGGAGCCGAGGAATACTTAACCCCATGGCCCAGTAACCAATAAGACTTCGGCTCTTAAATAAATAAGCTCCAAGAAAGACATCTGACGCAGTTAGCTAGCCGCACACGAGCACACGTAAACACACGTCGTGCATCCCCGCTCTTTCTCCGCGGAGGTGTTGGCAATGCACAATAGTTTCCTGAGTACCAAGCCACTCTTTGACCAGCTGTCCAAGCCATCACGCACATATTTAACTGTGTTGGGGCAGTCAAGCGGCCCATGTACAGGCATGCCAGGCTTGGCCTTTCCACTGGTGATGCTGGACTTGAGATTGGTCTTTCTGGCTGGTTATTGGGTTGCTCACGACAGTGGTTGGAGATGATCACTGAATCTTTGAGACGCAGGATGTTCATGGCGTCCACCACGCCATGCACTTTATGAGCACTCGTGTGAAGCATGACACGAGGTGGGGATGCAAGAGTGACAGGCAGTGATGGGGAAGCCTTCTGTCAGGTGTATACAGCGGAGCTGTAGGCTAATCCTGCTTGGGGCTAAGGCAATGCAGAAATAGAGTGGATTTCCTAGGAAATGCAATGCAGCGGAAATTGCCACCCAGGGTCCCAGTTTGGGGTAAGCAAAAGCACATACCTGTGTGGCTATAAAACACTGCGCCCACGGTGCGAAGCGCAGGGCTGTCCTGTGCGCAGAATTAGCTATTTTCAACACCCATACACTAACCTCAGAGCTCAGGTGAGATATCCTCTACTGTATCTCTTATTTTAACATGTATCTTTGTTTCAGCAGAACATTTAAAATGGGAAGCAATTAACATGAAATGGCTTCAGAGAAAGCAGTGAATGGGTAATCAGGAGTGTCCATGGTCTGTGGCATGCCATTTAACAGGCCCAAATGCTGGTTGATTATAAAAGAAAGACTGCATAAAGCTGCAAGTTGTATGACACAATGGGCCTCATTACACGGTAGGCGGTGGACCAAGGTGCTATTAGCACCTTGTCCATTTTACCGGTCCATGCCGGTAAAATACCGGCACCGCCTTGGAGCAAAGGGGAATTACTGCCCTATTCCAAGGATGGCGGGGCGGTAATTCCCCCTTCCCCCATTGCCCTTCCCCATTCCCATTTTTGTCCCATAGGGCATAATGGGAATGGGGAAGGTGCTAATTACGGTACCGCAAATTGCGGTACCGTAATTAGCACCCTGGTCCCTTTGCGGGTTGGTTTTTAACACCTGCTAAAAAGCAGGCGTTAAAGTACCAACCCGCAAAGGGACCTCGTAATCAGGCGGTAAGGGTTAACGGTCACCGGTACCATTACCGGTGACCGTTAACCCTTACCGCCTTCTGAGTGCAAATAGGTGAGGGTATTATACTTTTCTTTCAATGGGCCTCATTACACGGTAGGCGGTTACCATGGCGCTATTAGCACCATGGTTGCCGCCGGTATTTTACCGTGTCCGCCTTGGTGGATGGAGGAATTACCGCCCTACTCCAAGGTCAGCGAGGGCGTTAATTCCCCATTTCTCCATGGCCCTTCGCCATTCCCATTTTTGCCCCCATAGGGCATAATGGGAATGGGGAAGGTGCTAATGGCGGTACTGCAACTTGCGGTACCGTAATTAGCACCGAGTTCCCTTTGTGGCACCCTACTTTAATGGCTGGTAAAACTAGCCGTTAAGGTCGGGTCCCGCAAAGGGAACTCGTAGTAAGGCGGTAAGGGTTTACCGGTACCGGTAAACCCTTACCGCCTAACGTGTAATGAGGCCCAATGTGTTTTTTTAAGTCTTGATAGTGCAGTTGTTCATTTACAAGGACATTTTGTTCAGGTTTGAATTACTTTACATGCTGGTACATTTACACTTCCATTCAGGATGGACAGCATAAAGTTACAATCACACTCTTTTGTTTAATGTGTTGCTATAACAAGGTATATACTGTCAGGTTGCTTTATGATGTGATGTTCATGTTTCCAGTTTTGTTAATAAAACATTGGGGGTCATTACGAGTTTAGCGTCATGGCTGCCTCCAAACCGGGTCTGGGTCTGGTCTGGCTGAATGGGGACTTACCGGGACATTCCGACCTATGCGGCCCGGTAAGTCCCCATTCAGTTGACCATTCCCCATTCCCATTTGAGCCCCCATAAGGCTCAATGGGAATGGGGAAGGCGCTAATAACAGGGCCGCAAATTACGGGCCCGTTATGAGCTCCAAGGTCCCTTAACGGGACCCGCAGAGAACGGCTGGTCAGGCCAGGCGTTCCTGCTGGGACCCACTAAGGGACCTCGGAATAGGGCGGTAAGGGTTTACCGGCACTGGCTTCATTACCAGTGACCGTTAACCCTTACCGCCCAACTCGTAATGACCCCCATAGTCTTACTTCAGCTCTGCATTTGTTACACTTCTTGCACGCATATAATTTGTCACCCTTCGCCTCATCCATACCCCCCACACAAAGACCCACCCATATTTCCCGGCCTCTCCCCACTGAGGACATTGCCCAGATTACATCAGTTCCATTTCTAGCACCGGGGTGAAGTATCTCATACCTACCGGAAGGTGAGATACCTTGCTTGGGAAATAATTTTGAATGACCAATGATTCTGTCCCCTGCCCTGATAGCTCAACAACTGTCTGTCAAACACTGTTCAATACCTTGCTGAGCAAAAGTCCCAGCTGGCCACTGAGCACAGCCTATGAGCAGGTTAGAGTGGGGTTTGAGATGGCTCTCAGCCTGTCAACTGTTATCGGAAGAACGGTGCGATATGTGCCTTGGCTTTTCATATCTCAGGCAACCTTTTCTCTGAACCAAAATCCGTACATTCATCCCCCCCCTAGTCATTAGCACTTCTCTTATGGTAATCAGCTGAGCCTCCAGACTGCCCCCTCGCCTCATCTGCCAATTCCCAGATCCTTATTTCACATGGGGTACAATGTATCTATTGGAGAGAGAGAGAGAGAGAGAGAGAGGTGGAGAGAGCGAGTGGGAGGGGGGTTGACGTGGGCAAAGTGAGAAGGTGCTATGGAGCTATCTTCAGATGCCATTGGTAGCAGTGCCAAGAGGACACTAGGCTGTTTTGCTTTGATAGACCATGTTCATGCATTTCTATGACTTCTAGGGATTGTTTTGCAGTTCACACATTCTCAAGCTCTGCTTTGCCTCGTTATGATCTCCTACACGTAGCTTCACGATCAACTGCAGTCCTCGCCAAGCTGCCCACTGAGGTCTCCTGCTTCTCCCTGCACCAGCATGCTCAAATTATACATTCCAACACAGGACACACAAACCAAGCAAGCCACCCACACATGGCAATTGAACACCCTCCTACCGGACTTCAAACAGCAGAACACTACACCCTTACAACTGACTTACGAACCACAGCCCCGGGCCAATGCATCCTAGCAACATGAGTCCCAAGGCAACCTTTCTGATACAAATAACTCTGTCCTCTCGATACCGAACACATAGAAACTGACCTGCATGCAGTGCTCCATGCACTTCCGGTCTACATGCATGAATGCCACAGCAAAGCATTTTCATGCTCTCAAAACCAACGCAACCCACCCCATTGTCTTTCCAAACTGCCAGAGCACTTGGCAGCATGGACATGCCAGCATAGGGTATTATAAATCTCTGTCATGTAATATAACATACTGCCGTGGTTGTGCCCCCAGTCTGGTCTTGTTAAGGGCAAATTGATGTCATCACAGAGTGTGAGTCATGATGAGGTTGCTCTTTGGTAGTGTAGGCATGTGTCATGTTAAGTGGGATTTGTAAAATGGATCTCTGGTATTTACACATCAAAGCCCCACTCAAAGACATATGGTCATTATGTTGTGTTGGGGAGTACATCCACCCCCCCCCCCGCCCCCTGGTGTCCACAGAAATACGAGCTCCGAAAGTCCATTTGAAGGAGAAACAAATCCTTAAAGAAAGTAACCCCACCCATGTAGAACTCCTTTGTAGGCCTAAAACGCAACAGCAACGGTGCTTCATTGGGCAATGTCCCTGAGGAAATGAACGCCATAAGGTGCAAACCATATAGCTGAGTATACACACATATACATAACAGGTATAGAAACATTTAACACTAACTAGGAAATCAGTAGGGGCACTAATCATGAGGGCAAATGAATGTAGGCTTGACACTAACTGAATGAATAACACATAAATTAAGCCTTGAAACAAACTCATCCATTTCAGAAGCATAAGAATCATCTTGAATTAGCAGAAAATATCAGCCAGGCCTTTACAAAAAAACATACACATACTACGCTTGTAATGCCCAAAAGTAGGTATGAATGCTGCACAGTGATTGGTCAAGACAGGTAAGTGACTACATTCTCAAGCCCTGAATTTCAGCAGAAAGGCCATGCAAAGGCAACACAGAAGTAACTGCCCCTTGCTCTAAGAGACAGACACTGATATGGAATCGTTAAGAAACATCAGCCTAGCTCAGTTCCTACCAAGCATGTTTACAAAAGAAATATAACAAATGATGTTCCTAGCCAGTGCATTGAAACCTAAAACAGTGAAGGTCACAATTCGGTAGGAATGAAACAATGAGCAGCGAAAAGCATATGTGTTAAGGAAGTAGGATTGAGGAGCCACACTGTCCCCTGTAGGAAACACTTCACTAGAGAAGACCCAACCACCAAGCTAGGAACCTTATGAGACACCATTGCCAATAGGATAGAATCGATCGGGCATCGAAGGCCTTCAAAGAGATTTATCAGTAACCCAAACAACGCAACATTTTGCCTAAAGAGACATTCATATTATTCTATACATATAGGCACGTATATAGGCACGTATATAAGATATAAGATACGTACGAGGACAAACACAGTCAAACATCTGCAGATTCTGCTCCAACGATGCACAACCCCCAACGGAGACAATAAGACACTTACTCATGACATGCCCAGCGGCCGCAGCACTCAGACAGTGCTATCTGCCAATGATATCAGGCTTCAACGCACTGCCAGAAGAGCAACTGTGGTGGTGCAGACTCATCGGGGGAGACAAAACAACGTGGCAAATAGCAACTGCAAAAATGCTAGAACATATTGATGCAAAGTTACTAAACGCGAACAATGAATAGCAAAACAGAAGTCTGCAAAACAGAAAACAAAGACATGTCTTCCCTTTGTCTTCCTTTGTAGTTCACTACAAAAAGTTTAGAATTGTAAAATCATATTTTGATAAAACAATAAATAAAAAAAAAAAAAAATAGGCACATATTATTGCAAAAGAGTGACATTTGTGGACACCTTAGTTCCCCATTTCATAAAGTTTAATAAGTGTTAGGAAGGTCATGCAGAGGCCATGGGCAAGGAAATGTTGAAGGGGAAGTGAGTAAGGTTTCCAACAATGAGATGCAATGTTAACTGCCAGCTGAAGAGCTCATAATGGTGGCAACGATAAGTTGGTGCCAGCCAATGAAGTCTGTGGGAAAGGATGCGAATGTATCATTCTTGTTGCTACACTGTCACATCTCACATAGGGATTGGTTAAAACCCATCGAGTCACTAATTCGAAGGATACGCCACATAAAAAGGCCAATCAACAGCTTAGTTTATGTGATACAAGGTACGACAGGTAACATCCAGTCAGCATCATGGGAGGGAAGATGGTCCCATCGCCGATTCATTAATAAACTGAAGTCATAGTATGGTCACAAGGGATAGGATAAGCCAATAGGGCTAGGTACTGTATAAATTCACTTATAGTGTAAATGGCATTTATTTGTGAATAACCTGTAACATTTGTTGTCACCTCACTTCTAATTCTTACTATAAATGCAGCCATTTTCTGATGCAATGTTGAATGTCTTTTGATTATTCCCCAGCCCGGACTGTGTGTATTAAACCTTTTGTTTTTCTCACATCTTGTCCATTCATTTTTGGCTCATTGGATTCATTTTTATTATTTGGATTTGGGACTTGACTTACAGCCGGATGGGTTGGGGTATGGCGATGACAAAATGTGTGCATTTCCTGCCGTTCCTCCACTGCAAGAGCAAGAGATAGTGGTGGGTCACAAACAAAGTGTGGGTTGGCAAAGTCTCTGTGCAGTGTTGCATGCAGTGGGTGCCAGGGCCTACTTTGTAGAGTAACAACAGTGTGAGTGCCAGAGGCTGAAGTTGGATTTCTATTCTGATGTCCTGCTTAGGTGACAACTAGTGTGACTGGGTTATGGCAAGGACAGTTTTAAAGGCATACAGGGTGCAGTAGTATTTGTCAGGCAAGTGAAGTAAAGGTCCAAATGATATCATCTCCTTATGTAGATCATTGTACATCTAAGCGAAGGCACGTGGGGGTCATGGTGTGAAGGAGGCTTGCAGAAATCTACATAATTCTTCCAGAAGCTGCCCGAATGGGCACACTTCAAAGTCAACAATCACCTTTGAGCTCATGTATATATCATGAAGGCCATCACCGTCATCATATTCCGATATGAGTGCCATGCTATGTTGGGATTCTGACATATAGCATATAGTTCAGCAACGTGAGGTGGGGGTGGATGGCGGTTGAGTCCTTCGGATCCGCTGCCATGTAGATCTTGATGTAGTTCTCGACCCAGAGACTCCACCTTAGCTCCAGTGTTCGGTGGTGTTGGTGGAGCAGGAAGGAAAGGGACCGGAGATGGTCAGACAAAGTCCTGGTGAAGCTTCAAGTTGTGTGTGAAGTTGGATGTATAGATAGCGGTGGCTTGAGGAGGGTGTAGAGTGTGAAGCTGCAAGGCTGTGTACTTTGTCTTATGTGTCAGAGTGAATTAGGAAGGTTCCCTGCCCTGCGGTGCTTCAAGGTTTGCAAGTTGACACCCTTGCCCTCACTAGGGTTGTGTTGTCATGATCCCTCCACCTTTTGGACTATGGCATGGGGAACATTCTTCTTGAGGTAGGCCGCACATATTCAGAGCTGTAAGTGACCTGACTAAATCTTCCCCCATGTTACTTTGCCATGAATGGGCCTGTACTTTTATTTTCTAGGGGGTTTGACAGCCAGAATTAGTGGGCGGCATGCAATCTTTGCTGGTTGCGTTTCTGTGCTGTATGATGTGGGGGGGGACCAATGATAGTTCTCATGTGGTCCTTCATGTCGCTTAGATTGCATGGGTTTAAGGATAGGGGTATTTTACCAGTGAACCTCATTGTCTTGTCTACGGGCATGCAGACTTAGTTGTGGAGTGATTTTGCAGCCACATAAGCAACATTGAACCTTCGCAGTATTGCGCTCCTTTAGAGTGCAGGTGGGGCTTTGGGTCCCCACTGGATCCACCCGATGATGGTGGACCACATCAGGCCATTTCTATTCACCTCTCCTGCTCCAGATTGTTGCGGGAAGCATGGATGCCATTGGACATTTCCAAGAGTGGATGCAGCTGCAATCAATGTTATGCCGAGGTTGGCTCTTGGGAAAGGCAGCTTTGGACTTGCTTGCATAGGGTAATGCACATGAATGGGAGCGGTGTGACCAGGCTGCGGTGTGTGTTCTATGATCTGAGCATGTGAATGCAGTGCCATTCTTGGTTAACCAGTGTTTTGGCAGGGTGTGGATGATCAAAGCTGATGTTAGCATCACAACTGGGTGAAAAGGGGATGTAAGACTAGATGTTCTCACCAAGCAGTTGGCACATCATGGATCTCGGTATCCTTACCCATTCTTTGGCGTGTGTGTTCATGTAGGACAATGATGGACAATCAGAACCCCCATTTGTGTATATATCTATGCAGAGGTTTGTACCCTTTGGCTCTCAAGGTGCATTTGACTACAACTCCCATGATCCCTCATTATTGGCTCTGCTGGTTAGACCTGATGGGTGTTGAGTCCAAGACATCTGGAGAGACAAATGCTACAGACCATTGGTCTAGAGCAGGTGTCTGCAAACTGTGGCTCCTCAAGTGTTTTAAACTACAACTCCATTGCTCCCTTACCTCTTATTATAGTGGCCAGGGCTGATGGCAGCTGTAGTCCAAATCGTCCAAAGAGGCAAAGGTCGCCTAACCCTGGCCTGGAGCAACCATCAACATAGCAGGTACTATGCTGAATTTAATGATAATGATGTGTTACTTCTAAGTGGCACACAGGAGTAGGTGGTGTGTGCACAGCATAAACTATGCCCACCAAGAAATGTACTTCTTAAAGTTTAAGACTAGTTAACCTACCATGATACTTTGCCACTGACTATGCTGACTGGGGTTGAAAGGAGTTTTAGGTCAAACCATTTGGTTGGTGACGGCTAGCTAACCCAGTTGTAGGCCTTTATGGTTGTGCTTTTGGTGAAAAATGATAGCATAAAGTTTGTTATATAAAAGCACAGAGCAGATTAAGAGATTTAAATTCCTATGGGGTGAAGCCAGTGCTGTGGGTGGAGTCTCATAGGGTCTTCGAGGGGAACAGAGTGTTGTAGGAGACATCTCAGAGAGAGAAAGGGGAGTAGACTGTTGGGTCATGTCCCATAGGGAGAAAATGAAGGATCACAATGCTGGTGATGAGGTCTGAGATGAAGAGTAGAGTATTGAGGTCAGACCCCATTCAGAGGCTTGATCATAATTCCAGTGTTGAGGTCTCAGATGAAGTTAAAGTTAAAGTTAGAGGATATTTGTACCACACACTATCACCACCGGAGTGGTCCCTTGGCGCTGTGGCTGCTCTGAAAAGGGAACAGGGGGTGAGTTAGTGTGAGTAAGCAGGAAAAGTGCAAGAGAGCAGTCATGTGTTGTTGGCAGCCTCAACCCGGTTAACACCGTTCCGCTGGGCTTGGGGTGTTTTCCGATCCGTAGCCGTCGTGTGCTGTTGTGCGGATCTATGTGTGGTTTGTTTTGTTGTTGCTGTGTGGTGAAGTATGTGCGGTTTGTTGTGCTATAGGGTTGTGGTTGTGTTTGTTTACAGTTTGAGAGGTGTATGCAGAGCGGAAAAGAGTAAAGCATTGGGATCAGGTCCCACCGGGTGGAACTGAAGGATCACAAACCAGTGATGAGGTCTCAGACATAGAGTAGAGCTCTGGGGCCAAGTCCCACAGGGAGGAATGGTCATATTGCAGGGATGAGGTATCAAATGAAGTCTAGAGCATTGGGATCATGTCCCAAAGGAAGGAACGATCATAACGAGCGCTTGGGGACCACTCCAGTGGTGATAATGCGTGGTATAAATATCCTTAACATTAACATAATGCAGGGATGAGGTCTCAAATGAAGTGTAGAGCATTGGGATCAGGTCCTACAGGGATGCTGTCTCAGATGAAGAGTAGAATAGTGCAATTAGCTCCAAGAGGGTGGACCTGAAGATTATAATGCTGGTGATGAGGTCTAAGGGGTAGAGTAGAGCACTGGGGTCGGGTGCTACAGGAAGGAACGATCATTATGCTACTGGTGAGGTCTCCAATGAAGATAAGAGCATTGTGGTCAGGTCTTATAATGAGGAAGGATCATGATGCCAGTGATGAGGCATAAGATGAAGAGTAGAGCATTGGGGTCAGGACTTATAATGAGGAAGGATCATGATGCCAGTGATGAGGCATCAGATGAAGAGTAGAGCATTGTGGTCAGGTCTTATAATGAGGAAGGATCATGATGCCAGTGATGAGGCATCAGATGAAGAGTAGAGCATTGGGGTCAGGTCTTATAATGAGGAAGGATCATGATGCCAGTGATGCAGTATCAGATGAAGAGTAGAGCATTGGGGTCAGGTCTTATAATGAGGAAGGATCATGATGCCAGTGATAAGGCATCAGATGAAGAGTAGAGCATTGGGGTCAGGTCTTATAATGAGGAAGGATCATGATGCCAGTGATGAGGCATCAGATGAAGAGTAGAGCATTGGGGTCAGGTCCTATAATGAGGAAGGATCATGATGCCAGTGATGGGGTAACAGATGAAGAGTAGAGCATTGGGGTCAGGTCTTATGAGGAGGAAGGATCATGATGCCAGTGATGGGGTAACAGATGAAGAGTAGAGCATTGGGGACAGGTCCTAAAGGAAGGAAATGACGGTTCACAATTCTGGTGATGAAGAAGAAATGTAGAGCATTGGGTTCAATCATGAAAGGGGGGCAGCACTGGCATATTGAGTCCAGTTCCATTTCAAATTAGCTCAGCTGCTCAAACGAACTAATATGGAAATAGTCAAAGATAAATATCGCACAAAAAAACAGCAAAAAATAAGCTATGATGATTATTTCCACTGTGAAGTCTCCTGTGAACTCCACCTCCCCTCTTTGATATGAATTTCCTTACATGGCAGTTAAACCCATCCTCCCACAAGACACCCTCTTTCCTCACCTCACGGGCACGTCCTGAATGGTGTCCTCCATGCCTTGGCTCTGCATGTCTGTGTGTCTGCCTACCCTCTCCCCATGCAGGTAGCAGGGAGCAGGTATGCGTGACTCAGTAATAGCCCAAGGCCTGCACTCACTTGCGTGTGGCTCTAGACTGTAATCCTCCTTCCCTCCAGCTCGTTCACATGTCGGCTGGTGTAAGAAGTGTCAGTCATCCCTGAAGTGAAGCAGAACTCCTTAGGTAAGTGAATCAGTGGGGTGCTCCATATTATATGCATAAAGCATGGCAACATGCAGCCTTGTGGCATTATGAGGGCTGTCAGAAATAAAGGGGGCAATATGCAGCACCGGGCCATCAACACGGTCACTCATATAAATGACACCTCATGGGGGCACTGTTTGTAGATACGCTTTTATGGTATCATTATGAGTTTGGTGGTATCTCAGCGGTAAGTCCACTAAGATGCCACTGAATGGATTTATTGTTACTATCACTTGGTCTGGCGGAATGACTGCCGAATTACATGTGGCGGTAGGCGGTGTCAGTCGCCATTTAGAGAGTCCATAGGGCCGCGTGAGGATTTCAGCAGTCTTACCGTTGACAATAATTCCGCCAAAAATTGCAGTTTTGGGGAGGTAAGGTGGCGGAATTACCTCCAGCATTTTGCTGGAGGTTTTTCCTCCAAACCCATAGTTCAGCAGTGCAGTAATGCGGCAGTAATGCAGCGCTAACTTTGTTACCACTGCATTACCACCGTTTTTGGCCACACCGCCAAACTCATAATGAGGCCCGTCTCATGGGCTGCCTTGGGCACATGTATCATGAAACTATGTTTAACAGTTGCAGTGCTGGCATGGGAAGGAGCCTCGGGCGGGAGAAGTGCTAAACCATAAGGGAAGCAAAGCTGAGCTCTAGCCAAGAAAATCAGGGAGGGCAAATTTGTACCATATCTATTGAACATGGCAAACTGCAGCATTGTGCTTATTATAAGGGTTGCCAGAAATCCAGTGAGGCAACATTCAGCATTGCACCGTTGTATCTGTCGCCATTATGAACGCACTGTTTGCATGGGCTATTTTATGATATAATGTGATGTGCTCACAGACCTTACAATCTGCTTTTGGCACAAGCAGCACAGACATTTATTTTTTAATGGCATTGCTGGCATATATTGTTGAGACACGTCTCATGACATTCCTTGGGCACAACCAATATGAAAGGAGGGCATCAGTGGAATACAGGTCTCATGATCTGCTGCTTGTACAACGAGCTTGAAAGCAGGTTCCTTCTGGCATACATTGTTGAGACGGGCTCATCATCTTTCTTCGGCCACTGCCAGCATGAACATGTGTTGGAAACTGCTCTTGTGCACTGTTTGTAACCTTGCATCAATTGGAATATTTCATGTATTGCTCTACAACAGCTATAGGCTCCAAGACCCCTGATATTTTATTGTATCCTGGCCACAGGCAGACGATGAGACCTAGGAGAAGGCTGGGGGGAAAACTGAGAGGCATGGGCAAAGGTCATGGACAGTTTGAAGAGGAGCAGAGGGTGCAGTTTCACAGGGAGGAGGGAGAAGAGAAGGCAGTAGGGCTAGTTCAGTTCTCAAGTAGGTGTATGGAGAGGAGCAGACTGCCGCAGTGAGGTCTTGGGAGGGGTGTGTTGAGGAGCGCGTTGCACTGATGCGGGCTCAGTGGGGAGGAGGGAGAACAGCAGTCTATAGGGCGAGGTGTCACAAAGGTGTTTGGAGAGGAGCGGACTGCTGTGGTGAGGTCTAAGGAAAGAGTGGGTGGAGAAGCATATTTCCAGGATGTGGGCTTGGCGAGGAAGAGGGCGAGGAACATTCTGCCGGGGTACGTTCTCAGCGAGAAGCAGGCTGCTGGGGTGATGTATCGGGTGGAGGATGAAGAGGCAGAGACGCGTAGGGTGGTCCTCGGAGAGGAGGCTGGAGCGGAGTAGACATCTGCTGGGGTGAGGCCACATTGAGTAGGGTGAAGAGAGGCAGAACGTTAGGGTGGGGACAAAGGGAGAAGAAGGAAGAGATGAAGACTGCTGGAACATGGTCCCAGGGACGTGGGAGACAAGGAGACTGCTGTAGTAAACTCTCAGAGAGAACCTTGATAGCAGCAGACTGCTGGTTTGAGATCCCTGGGAGAAAGAAGTAGCGACCCACATTGCTGCAGTGAGATCTCAGGCGGGAGGATGGAGAGAAAGAAACTTCAGCTGTAAGGCCTCACGGAGGAGGAGGGTGTGACTGGTTGCCATTTAGGCAGGGTGAAGTAGCCTACATTTTTTTTATTTTTCATTAATCAATACAATGTTGTGGATGATTCTATCCGTGGAAGGGGGGCCTGCTAATCAGACCTTCATTTCATAAAGCCCCATGCCAAAGGTCGTTTAACCCAAGCTTTGGAATCACCTCCCATTGGAGATTAGAGCCTTTTAGTTATTGGCTCGGTTTAGGAAGGCTTTAAAAAACATCTGTTTAATTAGGCAGTTCAACCCAGAAATAACATGGTATTTGTTCTGTTTGGCACCTTATTAGCAGGCTTTTTGATCAATCTGTGCCTGGATACAGTTCAGTCTGTTTTGGAGCGCAGTATAAATACTCAAAATCAAAATCATACATGTTCCCTTACTTCCCAGAAACTCCTGACAACTGCAGCACCTGCTATCCAGTAGACCAGACAGGTTCAAAGGTCACAGGTGCATTCCCCGAGGCTGAATTGACCCAGGGTCACTGCAGGCAGAGACTGAATTTAACTTCTGCCCCTCTGGTGCAAAATATAATAATTGTTGCCCATATCTGGCTGGGGCAGAGTACATCTAAGAATAAGCAATACATAGATATGCTATAGAGATGGATAACTATTTTTTAAATTATTTTTTTAATTGATTTTAGAGACAAACAAAAAGAAAAGGAAACTCACAATACCCTTCCCTAATTATATGTCCTGATCATAGCCATATTAATAACAGTTACGTACATAATCACATTAATAAATCACATAAGTTGCATAAGTACCATGCGTCAACACACACCCACACTTCCGTAGAGCACAAGAGAATGTTAGTTCGCTCCCTCCTACCATTTTCCCCATATTTTATTGGCCTTTGCAGGGCAACCTCTTGCGGTGTATATTCGATGTTCTACGGCCGCACAGACATCCATATTGGCGGCCCACTGAGCCAGGGTCGGGCACTCTGGGGCGCCCCATTTTTTTCGCTATGTTGCATGTAATTATTAACCCAACACTATTTGATATCATGCAAGTGTCAACCCCATTTATGTGAGGGCAATGTGTATTAATGGCAGCATGGTTGTCTGTACTGCTCTCAGCGAGACAATAGCCAGGAATGCTGTCCTCATTTGGGGGTCCCCTTGGGGGTAAGGTAGTTCCACCTCTCAGGAAAATTAGGTTTCCCCATGAGATCTCCTCGGAACCGTGCTTTCAAAGGGGCACTCACATAAAAAATGCCAGCCTCAAAGTAGGGGGGTGGGGGAGTTTGAGCACCAAAGGATCTTTGAAGTGGAACGCATGGGAAGGGGGTGGAGTTAGAATAGCCCGAGGGGGAACTGGACCTAAGTGAAGGGGGTGTACCATCTTGGTTTTCTTTGAGGATCTCTTTCCTTTCAGTCCCATCTTGGTATGATGGGCACTCTTGGTATGATGCAATAAGGCAAGGGTCACTTGTTACAGAATCAATGGTTAGACCCCTTAAAGCAGGCTTCCTTATGTCCAATCCCCTGTGACGTTTTACCATTGTAAGAAAAAAGGTCTTCCACTCTTTCCTTTATTCTTCCCTGGATATCAAGAAGATGACATCCAATTCCAAGTCCTCTGCAATAGCAGTGAAGACAGGTGCAATCAATGCAGAGGAGAGCTCAGTCCCCTAACCAGTCCCGGGGACGTGTGGAGGTGAACTGCTGTGGATTAAGGCCACAACTGCAGACTGCACTTCTACCAGACTCCTGCTTGCTGGATGTGAAGATGCAATGTAGATGGCAGCCAAGCTAGCTGGAGTGGGCTTGCAACAGAAGGACTTACATGGATTGGGACTCCCAGCAACCCAGAGATCAAGTAACAGCTCTGGGCCCTAATTCCTGCAATGACCTGCTTGTGAGCTCCACTGACTCGGACATGGCCTGCCTGTCCCGAGCTCCTTCCTGTCATGTGTCGTTGCCACTTGGTCTGCACTGTGTGTACGACCCAGTCCACCATCTCACTAACTCAGTGCTAAATCACCACCCCAGGAACCTCCTAGATGCCTGCCTCAACACTGTTGGGTCCACAAAAGACAAGAATAAGCTAGTGCGAAGAGGCCCCATCAATTGGTCCTCTTTCTGTGGCCATGGTGACTTTCAAGCCCCTTTTTGCACCTTTTCTTGCAAAGACGGATCATTTAAAGTGACAGTGGGACAAACGCTTGCCTGATCACCCCAACTCAAGTACTCAGAGTGCAATTCTCTACTAGTTCTGCATTTTCTGCATTCTTTCTACCGGGATGTGTTTTTGCTTGTGTTTTCTAGTTACTGCATTCTTGAGTGTTTAAATAAAGTATATATAAATATATTTCATATCACCTTGATTGGTCATTCTTTTATTTAGGAATCTTTGTACAAATGCTGTTTTGGCTGCTCCTGTGATTAGTCCACACCCCTCCCAAGGGTATATATCCTGCCCTCGGCCCAATTTGCCACAAAAGGCAAAGCTGGTATCCCTCTTGGCTGTTCCATTTTCACTTTCATGATTGGGATCACGGCTGGTTTTGTAGTCGTGTGGGGCTGAGTAGGCGGTTTAGCCACTGCTCATCTCTGTACTCCTGCAGAGCAGCAGCCATTTCATCACAGAGGGAGGGGATCAGACTGCTGGGATGAGGTCTCTGGGAGAAGGGGGAGAGGACTAGAATGCTGGGGTGAAGTCTCAGGGAGGAGGGAGAGAATCAGACTGCTGGGGCGAAGTCTCACAGAGCAGGGAGAGGGTAAGACTGCTGGGATGAGGTCTCTGGGAGAAGGGGAGAGGACTAGAATGCTGGGGTGAAGTCTCAGGGAGGAGGGAGAGAATCAGACTGCTGGGGCGAAGTCTCACAGAGCAGGGAGAGGGTAAGACTGCTGGGATGAGGTCTCTGGGAGAAGGGGGGAGAGTAACAGGCTGCTGGGGTGAGGTCTCTGGGAAAAGGGGGAAAGGACCAGACGGCTGGGGTGAAGGCTCAGAGAGGAGGGAAGGGATCAGACTGCTGAGGTGAGGTCTCAGGGAGAAGGGGGGAGAGGAACAGGCTGCTGGGGTGAGGTGTCTGGGGAAAGGGGGAGGGGACCAGACTGCTGGGGTGAAGTCTCAGAGAGGAGGGAAGGAATCAGACTGCTGAGGTGAGGTCTCTGGCAGAAGGGGGGAGAGGAACAGGCTGCTGGGGTGAGGTCATTGGGAAAAGGGGGGAGAGGACCAGACTGCTGGGGTGAGGTCTCTGGGAAAAGGGGGAGAGGACCAGTCTGCTGGGGTGAAGTCTCAGAGAGGAGGGAAGGGATCAGACTGCTGAGGTCTCTGGGAGAAGGGGGGAGAGGAACAGGCTGCTGGGGTGAGGTGTCTGGTAAAAGGGGGAGAGGACCAGATTGCTGGGGTGAAGTCTCAGAGAGGAGGGAAGGGATCAGACTGCTGAGGTGAGGTCTCTGGGAGAAGGGGGGAGAGGAACGGGCTGCTGGGGTGAGGTCTCTGGGAAAAGGGGGGAGAGGACCAGACTGCTGGGGAGAGGTCTCTGGGAAAAGGGGAGAGAGGACCAGACTGCTCAGGTGAAGTCACAGAGAGGAGGGAAGGGATCAGACTGCTGAGGTGAGGTCTCTGGGAGAAGGGGGGAGAGGAACAGACTGCTGGGGTGAGGTCCCTGGGAGAAGGGGGGAGAGGAACAGACTGCTGGGGTGAGGTCTCTGGGAAAAGGGGGAGAGGATCAGACTGCTGGGGTGAGGTCTCACAGAGGAGGGAGAGGGTAAGACTGGTGGGAGGAGGTCTCTGGAGGAAAGGGGTACAAGACCAGACTGCTGGGGTAAGTCTCAGAGAGGAGGGAAGGGATCAAACTGCTGAGGTGAGTTCTCTGGGAGAAGGAGGGAGAGGATCAGATTGCTGAGATGAGGTCTCAGGCAAAAAGGGGGAGGATCAGACTGCTAAAGTGAGGTCTCAGAGAGGAAGGGGGGAGGATCAGACTGCTGAGGTGGTCTCAGTGAGGAGGAGGGAGCGGATCACACTGCTGCTGAGGTGAGGTGTCAGGGAGGAAGAGGGAGAGGATCAGACTCCTAAAGTGAGTTCTCAGAAAGGAGGAGGGTGAAGATCACACTGCCGAGGTGGTCTCATTGAGGAGGACAGAGCGGATCACACTGCTGCTGAGGTGAGGTGACGTCTCAGGGAGGAGGAGGGAGAGTCTCAGACGGCTGGGATGAGGTCTCAGGCAGGAGGAGGGAGCAGAACAGATTGCTGCAGATATTGGGTCAGAGTCCTTTGCTCCCATCCCAGGGTGAAAAGGAGGTCATGACGCAGGACTCCTAGTCCCATTGCTATGGTTACGAGAATTCAAGCCAAGTTCAAAGGAAGTTATCCACGCTAAAACTAACAATCTAGAGAACACTGCCTGTCCCAAACCGACACAACTACGGACACTAAACAATCACTTTAAGTTCATCTCACATGGTACTGCCACAAACACACACTTTGTCGCTGATATAAACACACACACACGCACTCCCCTTACCTCCTATAAACACACACACATGCTATCTTGCTAAACAAACAGACATACACACACACACACACACAAAACACCCCTCGAATCACATACTCTAACTGGGTTGGCTGAAGCACACACTCACTCTGGCGCTGTCGCAAAGACACTTTCACTCCAGTGATGCCACACATACATGCACACACCTACTGAAGAGCTGACACAAACGCACGTCTTATCCTGGATCTTTCAGGAATGTATGCAAATCAACAGCTTACAAAGACATACTGTCATGCATCGATGGTACATACACGAGCACACACACACACACGTACACATGCAGGCACAATCACACAAACTCTCTCTCTCTCTTTCACTCTGCATCTGACACAGAAACACCCTCACCCATGTTATGTTGTGTTATTCAGTTCCGTGCTGCTGTCATTTGGATGTTCTCTTGGTGTCTTGAGGAATCTGAAAAGAGGCGGGGAGGAGGGACTTGCTTGGTGCGTTGGTGCGGAAAGCAGGGGCGTTGCTGGGGGGGGTTTAGGGGGCTATAGCCCCTGGTCTTTTGGTTGTAGCCCCGGGTAGAATCTCAGGGTCTACAACCAAAAGTCTAGATAGGGTATCAAGTGAAAAAATCGATTACTGATAATCGATTTCAAAAAAGACCGATTTAGAAAGAACGCTCCGAGCGATCTTTCTAAATCGTTCAGCCCCTTTGCGCACAGGGGCTGACTGGCACGTTGTGACCGAGAGTGTGTGGGTGATTGTCTGTTGATGTGTGTGTAAAAGGAATGTTTATTAAAGGGGCGGAGCAGGGGGTAAATATAATTGGTTGCGTGTTTGCATGTGTTTGAATGTGGTGGGGGATTGACTGTTTGTGCTTGTGGCAAAACAAGTCAGTGGGTGGTGGGGGGAGAAAGGAGGAAAGGGGGTTCGGTGGCTGAAACCCCCCCAAATTCATGCTATTTCGGCTTTTTGAGGGTCGCACATAAACGACTGAAATAAATCTGTCTTTTTTATGTGCGGCCTTCATAAAATGGAAAATTCACAAAGGACCGCGGAAAGAGGGAGCTTGCAAGAGAGCGTTGCTGTTGTGATGATGTGTGTAGTTCTGGTATTTTGTGTGGGTCTGTTCCTAGGTGGTCCTCGATGAGAGCACTTGAGATGCATTTGTCTACATGTGAGTCTCTTGTACCCGCCCATAGTCCAAATGTGTTTGTGATTTGTGATGCATATGTTGGTTGGAGAGATGCAGTGTTGTGAGGTTTGATGTCCGTTGAGTAAGGTGTTCAGTTACCATGTGTGAATGGCTTAGTCAGTGTGCATACTGTTTGCTGGAATGAAGAAGTTGCACATGTTAGTCTTTGGAGAAGCCAGTGTGGTCCTCAGTGGGTATTTGGGGCAGCCATCTGGAGGGATTGTGGTGAGGTCCCAGAAGTGGGGCATATCTAGTAAGTAGTTGTGTAGTAAAGCCCAGAGGCATCATGGAATATGCTGTGTTTCAAAGGGACCCTAAAGGAAGGCTAGGGTAATATATTGGAGTGGGCAGCGGAGGGCACCAAGTCAACAGAAGAGCAAAACTACACTGCAGAAAAATCCCTGTAGGGACAACTAGGAGCCTAAATGCAACGGGGCAGCTGGCGGGCAGAACTACAGTGGGACACCCAGGAGCAAAGCCACAACAGAGCAACATTACAGTGCTACACATGCGAGCAAAACCCAGTGGGCAGAATTGCAGAGGGAGATATAGAAGGAGGACAGCAGCAGGACACATGGAAGCTAAGTCAGTGGTACACCTAGACGTAAAATCACAATGAGATGACTGAGAACAGAGTAGTATAAGGTACAACATAGAGTATCTTGGAGATGTTCTCAAACAATCAGGGAGCCATAATGAACAAGGCATAACAAGGCATAGAAAGACATGTAACAGGCATCACAGTGCATGAAAGGCACACCAAAGCATTACAAGTTGCAGCAAAGCATGGGAATGCCTAACAAAAGAAAACATCCTGGTCCCCTCTCTACAATCCTACGTTATGTTATGTTATGTTAGACGCATTTGTAAGACACACGTCCACCCGAAGCCATCTTGGTGCGAGGACCAGCACAACAAATACAACCAGAAGGAAGAGGTTTCAGTAAAAGAGAATTGTCTTAAGCAGATGGCGAAAAGTCGTGTTTCTCAATAGATTTGAGTTTGAGAGGAATGCTTTTCCATAGTTTACCGGCTGAGACAGAGAAGGCCCTGCCACCCACTCTCTGGAGGCAGAACCTTGGATCCCGGATCAGTCCATGTAATAAAAGGCTCACTGTACGTGTGTAAAGACTGAAATGGAATCTATAGAGTGTCCATCTTTTGTGTATTTGGACATCTACAGGATCACGAGAGCCCTTGTGGTCCGTATGGTCGACCAGTTTCGATGGCAGACACGGCAGCACTCCTACAGTGCCCGTAGGTACGAGGCATGCATCTAGGTTCCCATGGATACCTGATCCTTTCTACACAGCAGCCCTCCACGCCATTGCGGGCAACAGGGCATTAGAGACACATCAGCTGACACGACAGTTTACAGGTGCCAGGCAGCAGATCCAGCAGGAGAGGCAGGCGTTTTGTTCTTGGTGCCGAAGACTTTGGCACATCGACACCGGAATTCAGTTCCCTGTCACAACTACGGTCCTGAAGAAGATGGTTTGAATGATATTGCCATCGAAACCTGTCGACCATACGGACCACGAGGGCTCTCGTGATCCTGTAGATGTCCAAATACATGAAAGATGGACATTCTATAGATTCCATTTTAGTCTTTACTCATGTAGAGTGAGCCTTTTATAACATGGACTTTAAAAACCCCAATTTTTAAGCAATTGATTAGTGGACCACACTCACGATACCTGGTGATTGCAATACCCAAGGGTGGATTAAAATACACAATCTACTAGGTTACAACAGCTGATGCAGCATCAGACACGAGCTGACATCTGGCAGAATCTAATATCCAGTTCTGTCAGTACATGAATAGCTGATGAGTTGTGGTGTTCACTTACGATTGATATGCGCACTGTGATAATTTGTTCTCCCAATGAACCGTTATTTTTGTGTTAAAACATAGTTTTAGTTAACGGTTAGGGAAGGCATTTGACTTTCCTTGTGTCTTTGAAGCTACCCTATTGTTTGTACTTATACTTCCTAAATCCTTAACATCCCATCCACATTCCAAAGATCATGGAGGTCCTACAATCCAAATGATCACAGAGTTCCCAGAAGCCTGATCTTCCTAAATCCTTAACATTACATCCACATTCCAGAGACACTGGAAATCCTACACTCAAATGATGAAAGAGTTCCCAGGAGCCTGATCTTCCTAAATGATTAACATCAAATCCACATTCCAAAGATTGTGGAGGCCCTACATCTCAAATGACATCTAAGTTCCCAGGAGCCTTATCTTCCTAAATCCTTAACATCACATCCACATTCCAGATACCAGGGAGCTTCTACGTCTCAAATGATGACAGAGTTCCCTGGAACCTGTTTTTCCGAAATCCTCAATATCACATACATATTTCAAAGACATGGAACTCCTACGTCGCAAATGATGACAGAGTTCTCCAGAGCCTGGTCTTTCACACCAACTCTCAAAATCAATAAAATGGCCAAGCAATATCCTTCGGAACAATGCACTGTCACACCTCTGAAATGATAGCAATATTTTCAGGAACATGGTCTGCATTCTTCTTTCAATCGAAGTAATACTGAAAGGAACCTTGTTACATGGAATATACCTCATAAAATTCAGCAGAACTCCGAAAAACCATTCTCAAGCCAGAACCCTCAAAGCAGAGAAATGTTTTTAAAAATCTGGAAAACCTGCAACTTCAGATGACAGCAATATTCCCAAGACCCTTCAACTTCAAGCACTCAACATTTAAAATCAATATTTCTAGAAAGGTGGAATTCCCAGAGCTCTGAAATCACAGCGGCATTCCAATGGGTCTGGTCCATGTACACCACTGTCAGATGCACATGGAAGTTCCAAAAATGTGAAATTACAGAAATGCATAAAATACATCCCGAAAAAGGGTAAGGGTCTCTACTTTCATTCAGTGTCCCTATAAAGAGTCTTGGGACAAGGGAGCATAGCAGCACTACGCATCCATAATTCTGTATCCCGTCCTACCTTACGCTATTATTCAGTTATCCCGCCACGTGCCTTGAATCCCTTGCTTCCTTCAACAGTCCTCCTTCACCCACTCTCTCTTTAGAGCCTTCCACGAGAACCCTTCTGTGATCATTTATCTTGCCTCTGGGGTGCCTCCTTACCTATTGCCCCATTCTTGGAAGGCTCTGCTTTCAGCCCCATTAATAAAAATACCCTTAGCCTCTATCCTCTTAAATCCTGGACAATTCTTTAGCATCTACAGAGCCCACCAGCCACTCTTCTCTGAGGATCCTGACCACCAAGGAGTCTCCCAAGGTGGGTTCCCACACAGGTTTCTCCGTGTCATGTGGGGCTCTTTCTAAAGCCAGTGAGATTCTTAGTTTTACCTCAAAACAATAGGGTGGCTTCAGGCAAGAAAAGGCTGCATCCCAGTGAGAAGGCCCGTGAGCCCAGCGTCCAGGTAAGACCTGCACTTATCAACATCTGATGCAGCACATGAACACATGAGCACATTAGATTGGTGCCGACCTATGTTGCAACCGCAGGAATAACCACATCAAACTGATAGCAAGACACATCCTGTGGACAACTCTGGAAGAAGGAGGCCATCAAACTGATCCCAAGACGCAATCCTCAGAGTACCTGTTCTGGAGCACCAGAAGAATGACCACATCAGGTGTTTGAGTGATACCTTCTAGCAATGACTGGACACTTGGAAGGAGAATGACCACCTTAGATTGTTCATCATCCACATCCTCTCTTTACTCCTGAGAGTTTGACTCTGTTATACTGTTCCCTGCCCCTATACTCCATACGTGCCTGGTGGGTAGACACAAGAGGATGTATGAGCATGTATGGCAGCTACATACCTACCTGCTCTCTACAACCCTACTTGGCTCACTCTATGACTACACTGGGCTGTTTTCTATGTAGACCTTCTGCACTTTTTAGTTGACAAAAAGAGGAGAACAGGGGCAAGCCACACTGGTTACTGTCCACATCCTGTGTAGTGCTCATACATTCATCCACATGAATAAGTATCCACTGCCCACATCCTAAGTAGTGCAGTGGTGAGACCCTACAAGAGGAAGTATGGCTGCATCAGGCTGTTCATTGCCCACATCCTGTGTACTGCAGTGGTGGCAACCTACAATTGGACGTATGGCTGCATCGGGATGTTTGTTGCCCACACCCTGTGTACTAAGGTGGTGGGAACCTACCAGTGAGGTATGACCGCATCAGTCTGTTCCTTGTCCACATCCTGTATACTGCCGTAGGGGGAACCTCCAAGTGGATGTATGGATGCATCAGTCTGTTTCTTGCCCACATCCTGTGTACTGCAGTGGCAGGTACCTCCAAGTGGATGTATGGATGCATCAGTCTGTTTCTTGCCCACATCCTGTGTACTGCAGTGGCAGGAACCTCCACGTGGATGTATGGATGCATCAGTCTATTCATTGCCCACACCATGTGTACTGCAGTGGCGGGAAACTACAATTGAAGTATGGCTGCATCAGTCTATTCATTGGCCACACCCTGTGTACTGCAGTGGTGGGAACCTACATGTGAAGTATGGTCGCATCAGTCTGTTTCTTGCCCACATCCTGTGTACTGCAGTGGCAGGAACCTCCACGTGGATGTATGGATGCATCAGTCTATTCATTGCCCACACCATGTGTACTGCAGTGGCGGGAAACTACAATTGAAGTATGGCTGCATCAGTCTATTCATTGGCCACACCCTGTGTACTGCAGTGGTGGGAACCTACATGTGAAGTATGGTCGCATCAGTCTGTTCCTTGCCCACATCCTGTGTACTGCAGTGGTGGGAACCTACACTTGGAACTATGGCTGCATCAGGGTATTCATTGACCACATCCTATATTTTGTAGTGGTGGGAACCTACAATTGGAAGTATGGATGCATTAGTCTGCTCATTGCCCACACCCTGTGCACTGCAATGGTGGGAACCTACAAGTGTAGTATGGCTGCATCAGTCTGTTCCTTGCCCACATCCTGTACACTGCAGTGGTGGGAACCTAAAAGTGAAGTATGGCCACATCAGTCTGTTCCTTGCCCACATCCTGTGTATTGCAGTGGTGGGAACCCACAAGTGGAAGTATGGATGTATCAGTCTATTCATTGCCCACACCCTGTGTACTGCAGTGGCATGAACCTAAAAGTGAACTATGGCAGCATACATCTGTTCCTTGCCCACATCCTTTGTACTGCGGTGGTGGGAACCTACAAGTGGAAGTATGGATGCATCAGTCTATCAATTGCCCACTCCCTGTGTACTACAGTGGTGGGAACCTACACTTGGAAGTATGGGTGCATCAGGGTATTCATTGCCCACATCCTATATTGTGCAGTGGTGGGAACCTACAATTGGAAGTATGGATGCATCAGTCTGTTCATTGCCCACGCCCTGTGCACTGCAATAGTGGGAACCTACAAGTGATGTATGGCCGTACCAGTCTGTTCCTTGGCCACATCATGTGCACTGCAGTGGTGGGAACCTAAAAGTGTAGTATGGCTGCATCAGTCTCTTCCTTGCCTACACCCTGTGCACTGCATTGGTGGGAACCTAAAAGTGAAGTATGGCCACATCAGTCTGTTCCTTGCCCACATCCTGTTTACTCCAGTGGTGGGAACCTACAAGTGGAAGTATGGATGCATCAGGCTCTTAATTTCCACATCTTATATACTGCAGTGGTGGGAACCTGCATTTGAAGTACGGGTGCATTTTTCTGTTCATTGCCCACACCCTGTGCACTGCAATGGTGGAAACCTACAAGTGTAGCATGGCTGCATCAGTCTGTTCCTTGCCCACATCCTGTGCACTGCAGCAGTGGGAACCTAATAGTGAAGCATGGCCGCATCAGTCTGTTCCTTGCCCACATCCTGTGCACTGCAGCGATGGGAACCTAATAGTGAAGCATGGCCGCATCAGTCTGTTCGTTGCCCACCCCTGTGCACTGCAGCGGTGAGAACCAAATAGTGGAGCTTGGCTGCAACAGTCTGTTCCTTGCTCACACCCTGTTTACTGCAGTGGTGGGAACCTACAAGTGGAAGTATGGATGCATCAGGCTCTTCATTTCCACATCTTATATACTGCAGCGGTGGGAGGGTGCATTTGTCTGTTCATTGCCCACACCCTGTGCACTGCAATGGTGGGAACCTACAAGTGTAGCATGGCTGCATCAGTCTGTTCCTTGCCCACATCCTGTGCACTGCAGCGGTGTGAACCTAATAGTGAAGCATGGCCGCATCAGTCTGTTCCTTGCCCACATCCTGTGCACTGCAGCGATGGGAACCTAATAGTGAAGCATGGCCGCATCAGTCTGTTCCTTGCCCACACCCTGTGCACTGCAGCGGTGGGAACCTAATAGTGAAGCATGGCTGCATCAGTCTGTTCCTTGATCACACCCTGTGCACTGCAGTGGTGGGAACCTATACCCGTATGGGTGCATCGGCATGTTCATTTCCCGCATTGCATCTACTTCGTTGGTGGGAACCTACAAGAGAACTATGGCTACATGAGTGCCCATATCCTGTGTGCACTCCTGGTGGACATCAACAGGAAAAAATGTGACAAGAGCAGCCAGTTCCCTCCCACACTCTCTAGCCACATTAGATGGGAAATGAGGCCACCAAAATGGCGGAGTTGCGCTACACAAGATCACTTTACATTGGATTACATCTCGTTAGCATTCTGCATGTGTTTGTCCACAGTACACACCATAGTGACATCATGGCAGTGGTGTAGGCAGGGTGCAGCCGGAGGGGGGACAAGCTCCACTCTGTTCTTTCCACAAGACCCAACCTGCCACTCCAGTAGGCCACCAGGCAAGGGGTGCACAGTGTAAGCCCACCTTGTTATGATTACCTGGGCGCGACCCTGCACGCCTGGCAGTCTTAATGGAGATCACTATTCCCCTTGTCACCCACTCCATCTGCTTACTTTTTTTAACCTCTCGCTTTCGTGACAGAAGGAGAACATGGCAGCCTTATGCTGGCCATCTTTTCTCATCACTTCTCTTGCCCCATTTACCCCGTTCTGCCAGCTACTGCCCAGCATCTCCTTTGATGGCTGGAACGTTGGTCACGCGTGTCTTTCTCTCTCTCTCTCTCTCTTCCCGCCCTTTGGAATGTCATGTCCGAACTCTACTCCATCTTTGCTAAAGCGTCCGCGAACCCCCCTCCCTTAACTCGCTGATCAAGAAGCGCCAGGCCTCCCAGCAAACGATGATTTCAACGGAATCGACAGCGTGAAATCCGCTCAATTTTCTCCCACCCGTGAGCATGAACCGTGACAGGAAGTGCAGGAAGCATTTTTTTCTCTCGTACGGCTGAAATGCAATGTACAATGGCGTTCTCGTGGTGTACACGCAAGAACGTGCATATCCCCAATTAGCGTGTTATATGAACGCTCGAGGCCCCGAATCACAGGAGGTAGGGTCTGCTTGTTGCGCGTCACCAGAGCAAAAGCAGGACAGAGGATATGGGTGCGGGCGGGGGACAGGAATGCCTGGGTGGGCTCCTGCCAAAGGCCTTTTTAAAGAGCTCGGTCACGAGTTCGCATCTCCAGGCAACCCTCTTGCCATGATGGCACGAATTCATCTCGTTTGCTGGTATTACTACTGCTAATTCTCGCCCGATGTCATTTGCAGCAGCTCAAACTTTTTTTGCACCCAGAAAACTATGGGACAATTGCACATGCATAGTTTGGAATCTTTTCCTGTGACCAGTGTTCTCATTTCAATGGACTGTTGCATGGCCACTTCCCTCACAGTTTGCGCTCAACGGATCTATGTGATCACGGCGACCACATATAATTGCGACGGCCAAGAATTCCGACTTTTAAAATTTTTTTTATTAAACTCCATTTACACCACATAGATATGTGGGGGGGGAGACCCCTGCAGTCTCCCCCCATATTTCTATAATATCCCATTCCCCCCACACATGTATGTGGTGTAAAGGGGGTGTTTAAAAAAATAAGTCAGGCATTGCAGCTGTCGCAATTGTGAGGGCAACATTTTGGGCCATTTCCCGCTCAACTATACAATCATTGTAACTCTGTGAAGCTGCCTGCGTAGGCATGCCTCTGCTATCTGTATGTCTGTCCTGTCTTCCGAATTCCTGATAGTAATATCCATCCAACAACGCAATAAACTCCTAATACATGTCATGGTTGCTAAGGGCTAGGCTGGCCTACTGTAGCACTCTCTTCCTTAATGCCCGTAGCCATGTCTTGGGTCGGCTCCCAGCTCTTTTAAATCAATTCTGCAGCAAGAACTGTCACCAACCCACCTCCCAGGACCCCCATTGGAGGCAGCACATGTCACCTGTTTTGAGCAAGCTACAGTGGCTTGAGGTAAAGGCCAGCGTCTCGTTCAATGCCCTTACAGTGGTGGACAAGGTTCAGCATGGACCAGTGCTGATCCAGGTGGAAAATATCATAATACTGGGCCAGCTGAGTACAGATCTGGCAGCAACCAGATCTGAGAGCTATGAGGAGCTGGTTTCAGGTATGGCAACTTCCTCCGGGACAGGTAACACGCGTGTTGTCCTTTAGGAAGATGTACAAACTCCCCTCTTTTAAGTCCCTTTTTGTCTTGTTTATTTGCCATTTATAAAATATCAGCATTGATCGCACACTCTTTGATGCCCTTAGGTATCGGGAGGATAGCTCAGGGGTAACATGCTCGCCTTGGAAGAAAGACGACACAGAGCAACACAGGTTCAGGTCCGCGCTTAGAAACCTCTGGGTATTACACGCGTTATAAATACCCTATCATATCCTATTAGGCGGTTAGCGCCCAAACAAATATGACACAAAACATAGCTAGCGGGTAGGTATCAGTCAGACCTCATGCAAAATGACCCAATCAACTTACTGAGGTTGCAGCAGCCATCCGTGTGGCCAACAAGGATTACTGGCATGGCAGTACTTTGCACGAATACATGGACTTATGTCTCACAGCTTGCAGTGATAGGGTGTCATGCATGACCCTTTTTGTCTCTGTGTTCAGTGTTCAACCGCTCAACTGGCTTGAATATGAGGAAGGGTCCAAGTTCCCAGAGTGTTTTAGCCATCAGCAGAGCTGTGGACCCACTGAGGCGTGGGGCATGAGAGAAGGCTGGGTCTCCAGGTCAAAATAAGGGTCTCCCATTCTGCATAGAAATTCTCCGGAGGGGGAGGGGCAGTGACTAAGACATCTGCATGGCTAAAAGGGTTACCAGGGCCAAATGCAAACAACCAGGGGCCCAAATGCGCTTTCTTTTACGGAAGTGCTGCAGGTTCTCGCTATGACCATTGATCTTGCTTTATAATCAGAAAGCGATTCCTGCCATATTATATGGTTTGGAATCTTCCTCTTTATCTGAGAAATTGGAATCAGAGCGCTTTGAGGGACTCATCTTGCCTAAGGCCCTGTTGCTTCCCAGTTGTGTGCCTGTAGTAATCCTGCGATATGAGCTGGGTTTGGTTTCCTGGGCGCGGGTGGCATTATACAGTAAGCTCTATTGTGCCAATTCAGAATCTTTATATCAGGCATTGGGTAAGCCTCTAGAGGATTTTAGTGATAGCTGTTTTACCAATTTTAAGAAGAGATGTATTGAAATGATGGAATTTTATAATGTTACTCTGGAAAAACCGCTATTGGTGAAATGGAAACTGTTTGAAATGGCCTGGAGAGGCACCTGTGACGCAAGAAGGACATTTAAACTGTATTCTGATTTGACTTTTTAAAACAAAAAAGGGGAAGTTTACCGAATTATTTAAATGAATATCCTGATCGCCGAGTTTTGCAAACATTTTAAATGATTCATTTAAATCTTAGAGAGATGTTGGACATAAGAGGTGCTGCACAAACTAAATGTCGCTTCTGTAATGGACACCCAGAGACACCAAAGCACTTGATGATGCAATGTCCACACTTCAAAGTAAATAGAGAGGAGTTATTTGGCATGTATGTGCATGATGTAGAGTCCTAGAATTCTGATCTTTTTTGGAGTTATATTTTGCAAAGACAGCCTACAACCTTATTAATTAGAATGATTGCCTTTTTAAAGTTTATGAAACTGAATGGTGTATTTTAAACATGTTTGATGTTTAGGATTGTACTCATGTTTTTATTGCTGTTTTTGAAATATTAATATTGATTTTAATTAATTGATGCATTTGATATCGAATTGTTTTTTATTGTTTTGTTCTGTGTATAAGGTTTGCAATAAGCCTATGTACAAATTAAAAAAAATAAAATGTGTTACACGCCGACGGAGAGACCCCATTTCTGTGTCTGTTATTCTGGCACATTTTCAAGCTCCTCTATGGTGAGGAGAGGTGCGCAGAGGCTCCGTTGCTTCCCGCACCCCTCCACCTCATAGCATGTTCGGAACCAGGCTAGCCGAACTGCACGAAGAGCATGTAGAGTCTGTCTCAGAGTAACCTGGACTAGTTGCAAAGCCACAGCCCCGCAGAATCGGTGGGCGAAAAAGCTGAAATTCGCTCCACAGAGAAATTGACAAAAATTCAGGAGAAAATTCACCCGCTTCATCAATTTTGCCTGCAGTCAAATTGTCAATTTCAGATGTTTTCCTCACATTTTGGGCAAAAGTGATATTTTTTTCTTTTGGGCCTGAAATTTAGCAGACTGACTGTGAAACGTTTTTGGCTCTAATTTCTGGCAAAAAAAGAAATGTCGGGATGTCCCCCACCTCCCGGAATTTCAAGCAAAAAGCACAATTTACATAAAAGTGGCAAATCGGGAAGAACATCTGCTCCTGTGCTAAAGCGAAATTGGAGACAAATTTTATAATTTTGTTTCTGCTACGCATAGTGCTAGGGAGATCCAGTGGGTTCCACCATCTTCCTTTGCCCTTTAGGCCAAATTGAAACTAAGGCCCTAATTAAAAGTTTGGCAGTAGCCGTAAAAACAGGCGGTATCTTAAAATACATGCATGTTTTTACAACCTGTCAAAATGAAGAGATAAGGGGAATTCAATGACAGTAGTATTCATTTCGGTACTACATGTGGCAAATACTAATTATGAGGTCAAATATCTCATAACAAATCCTTAAATGTTTAGCTCCACCAACATGGTGGAGGTAAACATTGTAAAATCCCCCCCCCCCAACATGTTTTTAAATTTCTCTTTCCTCATGTTAAGGGGAGGTCAAATACCGTTTCTGCCCATAAGGCAAACAATTAGATGGTGGGGACCCCTTGAGATTGTGAAAAGATCTAATTCCCTTTGTAATGGAATGTAGAGAAGGGGGAGGATGAAAACATTCCACACTGTGGTAGGATCGACTACTATAAACATTCACTTTCAAGTGTGGCGATGCATTATGTGGGTTTTTAGAAATATTACATGTTGCATTTGAAGAACTCTGCATCCATTACTTCCAATCTGGCGTTGTTTATTATATCCAGGCAGATTCCAAGAATTACTGCATGGAATAATGTGGCAATAAGACCCTCAGCGGCGGGCCAATATCGCCCCAGGTAATGCCCCCGGGGCCACAGTTACAAGCCCGAGCGTAGCGAGGCCCTTAACAAAGCCCTGGCGGCATTACCGTGGGTGGTATTGGCCCGCCGCTTAGGGTCTTATTGCCATTAGTACCCCGGCCGTTAGACCGGGGTAATAAACAGAATTGTTTTTAAAAGTGAAAAAAAATGGCCGCCGGGAAAGGGAAAACGTAGTCCATTTTCCCTTTCCATGGCAGCCATTGGGAGCGGACGCGCTGTGAACAGAAGTGTTTCCAGCGCGTCTGCTCCCAAGACAAGAAGAAAAAAGAAGGTAAGTGGGGTTGGCAGGGTTGAAGGGAGGGAGGGAAAAAAAAATACGTACCGCGGTCTCCGGCGGGGGACAAGGGAAGCCTCTAGCCGTGTGAAGGCTTGGAGCGGGGATGGCCTCGCTCCGAGTCTCCACACCCTGGAGGCTTCCATCGTCCCCCGCCGGAGACCAAGGGATAGAAGGTAAGTGGGGTGGGGCGGGCAGGGGGGTGGGAGGAGGGAGGAAAGGGAAAAAAAAAAATAAGTCTTACCCGAGTCCCCGGCGGGGGACGAAGGTAGCCTCCAGCCATGGGTTGGCTCAGAGCAGGGATTGCCCCCTTTCGAGCCTCCTCATTGGCTGAGGGTCTGTCACGCCCCTCGCCGGGAACAGAGTACCCGGCACGCGCAGGACGCACCGGCGTACAAGGGAATACCGTGTGGTATGGCTCGCAAAAGAGCCAATCCACGCGTTGTATTCCCGGTACGCTGCGCGTGCTGGGTACTAATGTTAATTACTGCTTTCTTGGAAACAATCAGCTGATCTAGTAATCAGGGTCTATGGGTTTTTCATATTCCCAGATTGCTCCACAGGAAGGGAGTTGGAGGAGAAGGGTAGGTTCTGGAGTTTGGAATATGGTCCACATGCCCAAATAGGTGGCAGGTTAATATCCCGGGGTATAGAATTGCATACTTGTCCCTGAAGTGTCCAAGTGGGATGGATCATAGACTTCTGAGTAGGTAGGACTGGGATGAGCATCACCACTTTTTCCAGTACCGCTGTGGTTGTCCAGGTGAAGAATCAGCTTTACTTTGGTACCTGGAGGAGAAACAGAACTTATTTCAAGCTTTAAGAGGAGCTTTTTTGTTACATGGTCCTGGATAAATTGGCCAATGAGAATCAGATAGCTAGGCAGTCTAACGGCTCTCCGGGAAGGAGAAAATAATGTTTTTTTTTCCCACAGTACACTCAGAGACTCACTCAGTAAAGCCTCAAAGTTGCATTTTAAAACCCTTTGGGTAATGCCCCATGAACACTGGTTCCCATGTGATTATATCCAAAATGTAAACCGAAATCCAATGTAACGCTGTATTCAGACCAGCATTTTAGATCTTGGTTGACACTATAAAATAAATAAATAAAAAAACAAAGAAAATCCAAGATGTCACTAATATGAGTGATTCTGAACCACAGGACTTATCCAGGATCGGAGCAAAAAGTGTTAGAACATTCGGGGTTCTTGCCCTTTAAGCTATATAATCAGGTGTGTAGCCCTTACCCAACCATTTCCCTAGTTTGTCGACTGTGAAATGATAGAAGTGACCTGGTGGCCATGGCCTGTGATGTAAAAGCAGGCGGTGGTGGGCTAAGAATTCTCTGCCAGTTCGTTTTTGTCATCAAGTGGCTGAAAACTGTGCAGGAAAATGTATATTGAGAAGTGGGAGCCTGTGGCAATAGGCCAGTGGAAAGGAGTAGGAAGGTCTGGATGGCTGAACAGGCAGCCAGGCAGCCAGAGGCAGCAGGCAAGAAGCAGGAGGAATGTGTGGCTATACCAAAACCAGCAAGATGCGGACCAATGCAACGACAGAACAAGGGGCAAGCCAATAGGAAGAAGAGAATAACAAGAGGGGAAAACCATCTAAGTGACAAGAGTTTAAAATGAGAGATCCGTTGATGAATTCAGGAGTGGTACCTTCCTTTTGCGCAACCCATGGCACACTCAGCGGAGTATGAAGTTCCTGTGCACCCTGTGGCGCAGAAGGAAAGACAGAGTCCTCTGGAGTGCTGAGCCTGACCACCCTTTCCCCCTGTGGTGGTGCTCTGATAAATGCTTGGCTCCGAGGATGACAGATGAGACATCTGCTTTGTTACTTATGAAACCAAGATCCAGATACATGTCATCTTTGAATGATTTATCACCCGGTTCTGGTTCACTCTGGGTGATGGAGGGGCCAACCTTAGGCCCAAAAAACAAAAAATACTGAGCAGGGTTGATATTTGAAGAACTCATCCTCAGTAGAGTAAAACTCTCCTGTTTTGTGACGTGTAATCTCAGTTTGCTTTCCATATGATAGGGTGAACAAGGTAATGCTTAGTGAATTCTACATCACAATGATACGGAGAACCAACATCGAAGTATCTAAAAGCGAAATCACTTCCAGCCAAATATCCAGATGATAACTTTTCTGACACCTTCTGCTTCAAACACAAACATTCCACAGTATCATGACGGTCACTTTCACAGTCTGTATGCATATGGAAAATCAAGATCAAGCGAGCTTTTGCCCTTTTGCTCCACAGGATGTTTCTGTCCTCTCAGAGCTCGGCCTGGATTGACTCTATCTATCCTGTCTTGCATGAGTGGCTGAGTAGTTCAGAGAGCATTGGACAGTGCAGGTGTTGACTGGCGATAGAGGTCCCGGTTGCCAGTGACATAAAACCAATATCAGTACCATAGAGCCATGACATGCAGATGCTGAGACAGTGAAAAGGTGGATTTGGTGGGGAAACTCGTTGCTGGTTGGAGAGTCCCAATGCATCGGAATGCCGATGAAAGCTAGCTGTACCTGCAGATAACGTCTAGTGGTGATATCCACCAACTCCAAGCTTTCCCTTAGGGGATTCCGCTAACGATGGTGAACTTGTAATTAAACCGGAAACAGCAAAGCCCTGAGTGTAAACATATGGAAAGCAAAAGGTTACAGACCTCTGTCCTAGAAGTTCTAGACTTTCATAGCTTTCTAATGCCTTCATTTGCCAAATCCGAGACTTACGTTGGATTCCTCTCTTTCTTTTTGTGTGACAAATTAATTCAGATGAAAGAGCTGTCAATTTTCCCAATGTTCACTTTTGTGCATTGCAAGCAATTCAAATGTTAATGTCCTCATGTCCTCTTTGTCTTTTAGTTGAGGCTTTCGTTATCTTTCTTACTGAGACTGGGACTTCTGTCCTGGTTGGCCCTGTGCAGTCTCCTCTCACTTCCCAAGAAGGCAGTATGCAATGTTGCAGCGAGGTTGGTTGCTTTGGCTTTGAATTGCCATTTTATACATTCCATCCCAACACAACTTTGCTGACTCTCTTTGGGAGCCAGAATAAAGTTAATCAGTACTCGGGGCAGGGGCAGCCTCCATTCAGGTTGCTCGGAATGCCGGCCGGAAACTACCTATCTAAGCCTGCGTTCTGAGGAACCTGATGGCTTCTTCTCCTGCCTCACCATCTTCCCTCCACCCTCCCTTCCCTTCCATTCTTCTTTTAATCCCTGCCACTTACCGGATTTCTGCGGCAGCGGCACACAAAAAAAAAGGTAGAGCTAAGGCTTCTATCTGGCTTAGGCCCAATGAGAAACCAAGGAGGAATCAAACATTCAAAAACACAAATAGTGTGCCCTATTGCAAATGCAATTGAGTTCAGATGCAAAATATATCTTATAATTTTGTAATAAATACAATTTTCTATTGTCAGAAATGATTTTTTATATATACAAAAATCTATTATATACAAAAAATCTCCTAACTCAAAATATAATCACACACTTTTATGTAAAACAAACAATCTATTCATAACCTGCAGCACAATTATTACTCCCACACCTGCACTTTTTACTCCTCTGCACACCTCATCTCATGTACACCACACATATACCATACTTTCAAACATAATAAAAAACACAGATAAAGTCAAAATCTATTATGACACATATCGAAAGAAATAGAACACAGTAAAGACAAAACAAAATTTGTCTACCATTTATAAAGTTCATACATTGATTAGAACCATAGTTAAGTTAGTCCTTAATCCTAATAACTTGTATTTTCAGTTATAATATTTCTGTGTACTCTGACATCGTCGGCATCCACCACTGCTGCTGCTGCCTCCTCCTGTTTTTCGCGCTGGCCGCCATGGAAATAGAAGAGGAGCTCCGTATAGAGCCCCATCTTCCTACTCCTTGGCAGCCATCTTGCTAAAGTATTTTAGCGTCCTGTTCATTAAAACATAATACAATGCTCTCAGCACCCGGGGTCACTGGATTGGCAAGGTGCTCAGGCCTTTAATTCGGGCCTCGGCCCGATGACACCTGATGCGGCCCGCCAGATCGGCTATGAATGCTTAATTAGAGCATATTCCCTTCTTTTTACATATGGTTATGCATTTACAAATGGAAATACAGAACTTTAAGAAAACAAATGCAAAGAAAAGAAAGGTTGGATAAATTACACACACCTGCCAATGGTCAACATGCCCTGGCTGTGGCTAATATCTGTTGCAAAGAGCTCTATGCCATGGTTAGGGTTACATTTATCCAGGCTTGACCCTTAAGCTAACAGTGCTTGGCATCGTGGGATTTGTAGTATGCAATTTCCATTATGCGGCTATAAGGCTACATGGGAAAAGTGTTGGCAGAGCAGGCTGAAGGTAAGCAGGGGTCCATTTCAAGGCTCTTCTTGGGGGTCTCCTGTCATGAGCCGGGATCAGGAGTGGCTGAAGATGTTTATTGGATTGTTGAAACCCTCTCCGCCAAGAACAGAGGAAAACAGTCTGAAGCACTTGTGGGCGGTAGATCTTATAATGGAGACAAAGAAACAGATTCTCATGAGATGGCAACCCAGCAAGTAGCTGAACCCCCAAACGGCCACTCAAAAGCTATTAATGCTTCTTTGTCAGCAAAGGGCAGATGCAGAGAAACCGGAGTAAAAGGGCAACAAGGTGATAAGTTCACTTCTGTATACCCCGAGGGAGGAGACAGCCTGAAAGGCTCCGCCAAATGCAGCTTGTAACAGGCTGGCTGCAAAGTTGCACATTTAAAGCCATGAATTAAAATAATATGTTGCCATATCAGAAGACTGCTGAATGCCAACATGGGGGCAGTTGCTGGGGCTCTGCTGATGCGCGAGGCCCCTTTGATTTGAAAAAGTTGAAAGGCAATGCCACTGTGTTGGCCTCTAGTATGAGAGCACCCTGCACCTTGCAAGTTGGAATTCAACAGGAAGCTGACTTCGCATTTCATCCTTCTGAGGTTCTTAAATCAAGTACCATTAGAAATGGGACAGCACTTAGAAGCTGGGGGACTCTGGAATGAAGCACTATACAATAACGTCCTTGTATTATTATGCAGTGAAGGCTATCGAGTCCCAGGGGCGCCCATCATGCAAAGTGATGTTGGTTAAAAACTGGGACTGGAATCCAGAGGCCCCGGATAACATGGCACCAGATGGTAAGTCTTTTATGACCCCTCCCCCACGTTCATACATTTACAAAAAGTACAGAGCAACAAATCACAAATAGGGCAGAAGTGAAAGTGACACATTCCGCTCTCGCGGACCCACCACGCCCACGTATACCTGCTGATAACACACTTTGAAGAATCATAATGGGGCTGTGCAAGAAAGTACGGTCTGGAAATGGGGCAGGTGGCTCTGCTGTTCTCATTAAACGCAGCGCGTTCACTGCGGTGCTCGTCTCCCGCCAGGAATCACTCCCTTCTCTCTGTCCGCGAACACAATACATTCCTAAGCGCTGAGCCGCTCTCCTGTAGGTCCAGGGCTGTCACGGGCAGATGAAAAGCCGTTGACACAATAGGGTCCCAGGAAACCACCCTCGCACTCTTTTGTGCTCCACTTCCACGGAAGTCAGGCTTTCTCAGGGCGTGCTGGGCCCTTTTGTAAATGAATAACTAAAGTCGCCCCTTTTAAGCATGTGTTGGCATAAGCCAGAATGATCTGACGTCTGGGGGAATTTGGAGTGAGTCAGGCCTTGGAAGTGGATCTCACTGAATGATTGTGACCTTCTAATGTCTCAGTCTCACCTGGGGATGGTCTGCTTCTTAGCAAGGCACGTTTTCAAGGCCCTTCTACACCGCACGCCACGCCCCAGTTACTTGCAGAGCAAGAACTCATGAGTAGCCAGATCCCTGCCGCCAAATTGTTGTCATTTGAATGGCGGAGTGCAAATGTCCAGGGCAAAAGGTGGCATAGGCACGTGTACTCTTGCTTTTGCCCTGCACTTTTGCACTCTGCTGTGCACAGTGAGTAAATGCTGCCTGCCATGCGAGCATGCCAGGCAGCGTTTACTTTTAATTGTATACGCTGCCCACCATGCTGCCTGCTGGGCAGAGTTTGATTTTACTTGTGCAAGCATGGAAAGGAGTGTTCCCAGTTACAAATAAATGCTGCCTGCCATACTCGCATGTCGGTCAGCGTTTAATTGTAATTAAACTTGGCAGGCAGCGTGTACAATGGATCCTTATGCAGTCCGCTTGATTTATGATGGTGCAAATTCAATTTAAAATTTCATCAAGACAAGAAAACTACTACTCCCACAAGCCTTCACTCGTGTACCTTCCACTACAGTCCTCCAATCAGGGCACAGCCCCTTTCACACGACCAGCCTGGTTCTTATGTCTATATTCCTTTCTTGCTGCTCTCACAAAACAATAAGTATTGGATTTATTTATCTGTTGGATTATGTTGAGACTAAGGGCCTCATTACGACCCAGGCGGTAAGTTACCGCCTGGGCCGTGACTTTACCACCATGGCGTAAACTACGTTTACGCCATGGTGGTTGGCGGAATTACCGCCCCATTCCGAGGTTGGCGGGGCGGTAAGTCCCCAATCCCCATTTACCCTTCCCCATTCCCATTTTTGCCCCATAGGGCATAATGGGAGTGGGGAAGGCGTTAATTACGCCACCGTAAATTACGGTGGCGTAATTAACTCCATGGTCCCTTAGCGCCATGGATTTTAACACCTGCTAAAAGCAGGTGTTAAATCCGCCATGGCGCTAAGGGACCTCGTACTCAGGCGGTAAGGGTCGGCGCTGTTTACGGCGCCGTAAACCCCTTACCGCCTGAGTTGTAATGAGGCCCTAAGTATTTGGACAGTGTTACGTTATGGGGCCACGAGGTGCCACATCCATGGTGTTACCGAGCAAGACGGTATCACGAATATGTGTTTGATGTGCCGCGTCACGGCAGGACAAGCCACACGGTTTTGTTCTATCCTCAGAGTATTTTCAGAGGATCCGCCCTGTGCTGTTAAGAACTGTTTCCAGAGATGTCGTCCTCACGCTCCTCCCATCCCCCCGCACCTGACAGTTTATATGGGCTGGCTCACTAGCGCTAATGGTTGCTGTTACAAGCACCCTACACCATTGTTGAGGAAAGGACCCGATGTGGGGATGCTTCGACAGTGGGAATAGAAAGGGGACTTTAGGTGGCATTCGGAATGAACTCCATTGGGTTTAGGACTGTTGTGATTTTTTGTTTGAATTGGTGTTCCTCAAACCTCATAATGCTGGGAACATTGCTGGCAAGGAGGGGAAGGTGGCCAAGACTTCTCTAAAGGCAGATGCTGTGGAGTCAACAGAATGGCAGGATAAACTGGCCTGATTTATTACTGATTCCCTGGCGGAGGCCAGCGAGCGCCACATTGGAGAGCAGGTTGGACCGGCTATTAGGGAATCTGTGGCCTATATGCCCGTTAGCTTTGGGAAATCGGTAAACAAGGTCTGGCCGATCGGCCCTGGGAAGTTGTTAGCCCTGCTAGTGATGATGTGGGGAATAAGAATGAGCCCCGCAAGGTGCCCCATAAACGCCATCAGGCGCAGACACAAGACATTTCTGATGTGGGCATGTCCGCACAGTCTAGCTGCCTGCGGACTGATGCACTGTTAGGAGAGCAGTTGGTAGGTGACCTGGCTTCACCATGTGGGCCCCCTAGCAGACAGGATGAGCACTATCCACCAAAGAGGGCCAGGTTTGGGGCGCTAGGCTTGCCGTCTGGGTGAGATGCTGGACCCGGGTGTGGGTGACCCAGATACCTCATCTCTCTTTCAGTGTCCTGATTCACCTCCAGCTGGTGACATTTTGGATTTAACGGGAGAGGGCGCATCTACCTCGGCTACAGCTGACCGCATCGGGGAACTCATGTTCAATCTCTTCGGGTTGACTCATCCAAATTCCTGGGATTGATATGTGTTTCCAAGTATGGAGAAGTTTGCCCAGTTCTTTTTGCACAAAAAGTTGGCCAATATCTCCAGGGACAAAATGAGGGCAGAATATCCGAAACCCTCCATAGTGGGCAAGTGACACATGGTACAATCTGTAGATCCTAAGCTCGCTATCTTTTTCTTCCGTTATGAGAGGGATATTGCAAAGGGGTCAGACAAGCCCTGGGCCATTTGTCAGGAGCATCTCCCAAACACCGTTGGCCCAATGTTAAAAATCTTGGCTCTCGCTGAAGAGGCACTGACCATGGGTGAGCCTTTGGACCCAGAAATCATCTCTGGATGATACAGGAATGCTGCAAGGGTATTCCTATGAAGGGGAACCCAAAATTGATTGGCTTGGCCGATGCCCCGGCAACAGGGGATGCAGTGGACGTTCTCTTTGGTCACGGATTTGGTAAGGAGATTGGCAAACATGTGGCCACATTTACCTCTCTTGGCAAAGCCCAAACGTTTCTCTAGGAGATCTTTCAGCTGCAGATCTCCGGGCAGAGAGCTCCATGTGGCTGAGGGTCTAGGTGTGGAGCATCACAACATACCTATGGAGGTAGGCTTTATTTCTCCACTTCCGTATGCAACGTGGCGGGTCGGGGGTGTATTTTTCTCACAATATTTTCTACAGATCCTAGGATTTTAGACTTCAGGGGGTATTACACCAATTTCCTTAGGGCACCCCATCAGGACTGTCCCCCCCATGCCGCTCTAGCTCAGCCACACTCAAACAAAGTCAGTGGATCAAACGTTGCTTCTATTGTCTTGGAAGGGGGGTCATACAGCCTTGGCATCTACAATGGACGATTCCTTCTGCATATCTTTCCACCCAGTGTTCAATTTGCATGCCCTGAATCATTGTGTTCGGTATTGTCATTTCAAGATGGAGACGATAGCGTTGTTAGGTGACGTGTTGAGGCAGATGACTGGTTGGTCCAATTTGACCTCAAAGCGGCATATTTTATGGTTTCCAACGCGTCCGAACACAGTCATTTTCTCTGTTTCTGTTGTCGGCACAGATTATTTCGTTTTTCCTCTTTGCTCATGGGTTTCACGTCCGCACCTTCGTGTTTTTCAAGGCTGTTGCGGCCATTATGTCACATATGCAGGAGGTTCTGTTTTAACAACTTTGCATGTTAATTAACCCTTTGCAATTGCTGTGTTTTCTGAGCAGTTGGGAGGGGCCCGAATGTGTACCTTCCCAAAAGATGCCGGGCCTCATTACAACTATTGCGCACTGCGGTTAACGGAGCCGGTAATGGTGCCGGCGCCGTTAAATGCATTCCGCAATATTACGAGGTTCCCTCACGGGACCCGCTCTGGATGTCAGGTTTTACCAGATGTCCGGAGCGGGTCCCGCGAGGGGACCAGGGAGCTAACAACGGGCCGGTCGTAATCGGCCCGTTGTTAGCTCTCGCACCCATTCCCATTGAGCCCTATGGCGCACAAATGGGAATGAGGAAGGACCGGGCCCGGGTTCCCTGAGGGAGGACTTACCGGGCCCTCCAAACTCGAAATGGCCCGGTAATTCCCCATTCAGGGAACCCGAACACGGTTTTGGAGGCAGCCATGCCCTTTTTAAGGGCATGGCTACGTCCAAAGTCGTAATGAGGCCCGCCGTGTTTGGGTTTTATAATAGGTTGTGTTTCCTCTACCCTCTGGCTTTCCAGGGAAAAAAGTTTGCCACATAAGGAGGGAAATTCTGTGGGCCCTGCAGTTTCGGGTAGTGCCTTTCTGATAAGTCCCAGGATAGTGGGGCTTTTATCATCCTTGATTCAGGTGATGTTTCCGGCCCCATGCATTACAGTGCCCTCCAGTGGTTGAAGAAACGAATGCTCTGCGAGGAGGCATATTAATCTGATTGGATACAAATTTCTTTTGAAGTGTGAGAAGTGTTAGAATAGTGGATCCATCTTATAGGCGCATTGAATGGTTGTGCGATTTTTGGCATCGTCATGCCAGCAATAGTAGTGAGAGTGCACGCTGCAGTGGCACTTCCACCACAGGTCGGTGGTCACGGGAGGAGTCTCAAAAGCATATTGATTGTTTAGAGATTCTTGACGGGTCCTTTGTGGTTCGTTGTTTTGCCAAGAACAGGTGACGCAGTGGAATCACTATCTTAATCGATCAGCGGTCCATTATGTAAACAAGCTAGGGTGTACACGGTGCAGGGACCTTTCGGTTATAGCAAAGCGATTTTGGGAGTTTTGCATTCCCTGACAACTTAAGGTACAGACAGGTTTCATCCCTGAGGTGATCAAAAGTGTAGCGTACTGGTGCTCCTGCGATTTACTGGATCCTGCATATTGGTGACTGTCACCCAGAATCTTTCAGGCTCTGAAGACCCTTTTGGGTCCCTGTCAGACCGATCTCTTTGCATCCCGGCTCAATACCCCGCTTCCACTATTTTTCAGTTCGGGTCCCAATCTGCATGTCTTGTCAGTGGACGCTTTCTCCAAGGACTGGGGCAAGGACACAATGTATGCGTTTCCTCCCTTTGTCTAAATCCCCCTGTATTTGTCACAGGTTCAGAACCGGGGGGGCTACCATGATTCTAGTGACACAATGGTGGCCAAGGCAGGCATGGTACCCAGTGTCTCTCCAGCTTCTCTGTGCAGTCCCTGAGATCCTTTTAATGTTCCCCGATATTCTTCATGGATTGCAGGGGGAATCCCGTTCCCTATTGCTGGATGAGTCCCTTTGACTGGTTCCATGGTTCATATCAGGGACTGCTGGACAAAAGGTCTTTCTAGCCAGTTTAGGCATTTATTACCAGTTCATGGGCCCCTCGCACCCTCAGATTTTATAACTCATTCTGTGTGGCATGGGGACCCAGGTGTGATACAGAGGTTATCAATCCCCATCTGGCGCCTGTAGTGACGCTACTGAACTTTTTGGTGGAATAAACTTCCTTTGCAGCAAATCATATAGAGAACTTGTACTGATGAGTAATTTCAACATACCATAAATTGTTGGACGTATATCCTGTAGAAGCATCCGCTAGTTTGGTTCTTAGTAGAGGGTATTCGAGCCCGACCCCCTCAGGAAACCCGCCTGTGGGAAGTTAATATGGATCTTTGTGTGCTTGAGCGAAGGTCATCCTATGCCCAGTTGACAAATGTACATCCTGGTTAGCTACGTCACCTCTAGTATTAGTTAATTGTGGGTGACCCTACCTCACTGTAGAGAAGCAGATTTATACCTCTGCAGGAGATCCCGCCCCCTAGCTCCTTTGTATTGCAGACATGAGACCGTGCCTTGCCTGACACAAGCTAATGTGCCAATATCGCAGTCAGTATTTGGAAGGAGATATCCGTTGAGACAACCCTATCGTTCAATAAATGTACAGATGCTGAAACGCACGGTAGATCAAGTCATCGTATAGGCTAGCTATGAGTAGTGAATAGAATGCAGGCAAAGTCGCCATTGTACAGAAACTGGACATTGGTATCATGAAATATATAAGCCAGAAACCATGAAGGGGGAATAAAAGATGTGTCAGAGCAGAATAGCAGGCTAGTGGAGCTGTGTGGCGAGGCTGTCTGGCCTGAAGTCAAGATTGTAGAAATCCAGGTAAGCTATCTACTCTGAAGAAGAGCGAGTGTGCAGAGGATGCATCTTCTCACATTAAGGTGCAAGACAGAACACAAATGCCTAGTTTTAATTCATTTAGAACATTTAAAAGCTTCAAAATGGACCAAATCGTGGTCTCTTGTCATGTGAGCCAAGGATGGACATAGAGCTCGAACTTGGAGTTCCAGACACAATAGCGAGTGCCCTCACTCCCGTGCATTTCCAAGATGAGAATACTGTGCAAGGCCAAGTACAAAGACAATTTCATGGCAGAAGGCATGGGTGGTGCGGTAGCTTCATGTCCTTTCTCCTTGCACCTGGGTCTGGGCTTACATGCTGCTAAATAAACCGAATGTTCCAGACATGGCATAAGCGTGCCAACCAATTGTATTAACAAATGACCTTATAGCCTGTAAAACCAATGAGAAACTGTGTATCTGATGTTTCTGAAATTACATGTTTTTAGAGGTAGGCATAAATTGTCCACCTGATATTGGACAGCCAATAACAATCCTAGATCCTATATAAGTGTATATCTAGATGTTTCCCTTAACCTTGATAGGTTTTGTACTATTGTCACGCAGTATGAAGTCACTCTGACGCATAATTGATTATAAGATCATATTTTGCGTGGAAATCATTGAGAGACTGAGCGCACGTCCGTTGATGTTCATTGTAACCTCCCTGTTTTAGATAATTGTTAATAAAACAGTAACTTGCCATCTTCTTGAGTTTGTCCTGTTATTTGGACTCAGAATTATTCGGGTGTAATCCCATCCATTACGTATGCACATTCCAAAGGGCCATAAGGTCATCACAATTCAGCAAAGCCGATCAGGATAAGATACCTGCTGTGAGGATTTCGACCATCCACACAGTGGGTGTGCGCTCACCTGGGCTTTCTTGAAATTTTGAATTAAATGGAATGATGGTAGACCAACCTCAGGAAAATGTGTGGGGCTAATCCACACACATTTTCCAATGTTCACGTCATGAGAAATGCATAGACCTGTGTACTCAAGGGTGCAGAGCGTGCAGGCACAGTCAGGCGTGTCATATTAAGTTGGGATATGGCAGCCAGGAGTACACCATGTCATCTTCAGAAAGGGGGGAGCAACCTTCACCCTGTCATGGCCTGCCAGATTAACTAACAAAGGCTCCATGGATATTCCCTGCCCTTTTGTTGGGCCTTGCAGCTGGTGGCAGCTATTATCATACAAATGTACTTTAAACAGGCCCACATGGGGGCATGGCTGCAGAGGTTTACAAGGGATACAGGAAACTCCAACAACCTTTCATATGTAACTGTGTCAACCTGAAGCCAACTCGCGTCCTCAGTGTCATTGACAGTGTAATGTCATGCCTGGGACTGTGTGTTCACAGTATCCCTCCCTGGATGGGCGTCCTCATTCATCAGGTGGAAAATGTGGTTTGCAGGAGCCGGAGACACTGGTCTCAATGCAGCTTCAAGGGAGACCTGCTGCTTTAAACAGGAACAACAGAGAGATCCATTAACCAGAGAGACGCTTTGGTCAACAACAGAAAGGAAGTTGGGTAGGACTTAGTATCACATGGTATCACCCCTTTACCTTTCCTGTTGCAAATCACTCTGGTTATGTCCTCATGCATACAGGAGATTTTTTGGTGGGGACCCCAGGCTTGGTTCATCCAGGTGGGCACTGCGGCCCACTTGATTTTAAAAGAGGGCTGACCCCTCTTTTGGTGGATCATCTGAAGACTTCACTTGAAAGTAGAACTCTTCCTTGTACCCTGGCTGAAGGTACAGTCTGCCTTACATTTTCTGCCAGTGAAGGAAGGCCAGGATTTCCAAAGGGGGAAGCAAGATCCCTCTCCTAAACATCTCTCATAAAACAGAGGGAGATCCAGAACTCAGAGCACCCTCTAGCCGCTCCAGAACTAGTACCCAGCCAGCACACTGCATACCCTGCTAAGCTCTCCAGCAAGCTTGGTAGGTAGGAAGTGCCAGAAGGACTCTGAACGTACAACCAAGGATAACTCTCCGTAGCTTGGGACGTCTGCCTTAAAGGACAATACAAGCCCATTGAAGAAACTGGGAGAAGTGCCTCAACAAGCATCTACCGATGCTCGCCTTAAAGAACATTTTCGAGCCAGTCGAGTTCCTCAGGGTTCAACCGACTGCATAGCTGTCCACTGTCAAGCTGCAATTGATTAAAGACATCCAAAACGTCTTGACCAGTGCTTCAGAACCGCCAATCAGCACTGAGACAATTCCTGACTCCAAGCCACCTTGTAAGCCAGCATGCAGCCATTCGTCCAGCTTCACTCGCCGAACCATCTTGCTGCCTGATACCCATAGCTGATTCCCATCTTGAACTCTGTCCCAGAAAAGCACCCTGAGGCCGACTCCACCCTGTCGAGCATGAAGAACACCTACAGCACAAGGTACATTGGGGTTCTGTCCACCTGGTCCTTCATGGAAGGCCACTTGAGACATATTAAGACCCATTTCTACTTTTGTGCTGAAGCTAAGTAACCTTAAACTGTTGTGTTTTATCAACCATACCCATACCCTCCTTTCAGTATCTAGAGTACATCGCTTTTCCTTCTTTGAAACTATCTGTCCTCTGCATTCCTTTACAGTGTGGGTTAAATTTCGTAGTGTTGCTAGAACTGCCCGTTGTGTATAAATAAAGTACATTTTTTAATACAAACTTGACTGGACAGTCCCTTTTATCTTTGGCTAATAATGGTATTTTCGCTGTCTTGCAACTAACCAATGATCCACGACCTTTCGGAGATAAGCCTGCAGTTCCGTCCACGTTACCAAAATTGGACAAGGAGGTATATAATTTGCTTGTTCTTCCCATCTATTTGTGTCCCTTCTGGTGTATTAAAGGTGGAGGGCTGATTGATGGTTTAGAAACCCATATTACCCGTGGACCACTGGTACCCCAGAAGTTGATTTTATCACACCCGCCTGAGGTACATGTTACTACCGGGAACTACTCATTCACTTTTGTATCCCATACAGAGCGTAGCCTAGGCAACTAGACAGGTGATGAGGGGTCCAACTGTACTTGTGCAAAAGAGTGCCCTTCATACCAGCCCTAAACTTAGTAGATAACCTGCATGTTTTGCAGATGTCTTCCGTGGTAGAATCTTTCCTCTTCAGCTGGGGTCACACTCTTACCCTGCTGCAATAGAAACAATAAATGTGTCAATAACATGAATGATTCAGAAAGCTAGGGCACTAGAACAACTGTTCTAAGCAAGACAAGAATACTGGTCATAGAAATGGTACTGAAAGTAGACCCTGCTGCAGGCACTAGGCAGGGTCGGACTGGGGCATAAAATTGTCCCGGGCACCAATGAAAAAGTGGCTCACAGTTGCAAATGGCAATTCATTCCTTTTGTGACAGACTGTTTGAGTAGTACTCAAGGCGGAGCCCTACTTTGACCAAAAAAACTGCCCCATACTAGCATTTTGCATTTTTGGTTCTGGCATTGCCCTATCGTCCTATGGGCCAGTCCGACCCTGGCACTAGGGCGGGAGATGGTGAGAGGTCCCTATGAGACATCCGCGCTGGGTCTGCAGATAGATACAACACTTATTCAAGTGCAATACTGTTCTCAACCATTTTGGTATACAGTTGTAATAGGAACTTGTTTCATGGAATCAATCGACTATAGATTATCAATTACTCTTTTATATGGTTTTAGTTTAACCACAGCCACAGCCAACATGTGTTTTGACCCCTCCTAGGTATTTTTCAAGGCCTCCAAAATAAATATACATCTTGTTGTCTTCAAATTGGCGATGTTGGGCGGTCACAATAGATGGTGATCAAATGAATTAATCTTCCTCAAAACTGAGAAGCGTGAGGATGACAGTCACCCTGCTGGTTTCCAATATGTTGTGTAATCAATGACCGTCAATGACGGTATTCATGCCGGCCACTGCTCAGTTAGGCACCTCCCCCTTCCACCAGTACAGAACTCGTCCTTGGCTGAACACAGCCCGATACACCATCCTCACCAATCCTCATGACAAGACAATAATAATAATAATGATTTGGCATTTATATAACGCTACGAACCCTCAGGTATCTGAGCGTTGCTTATTATTACCCACGGTGTGTGGTGCTCATTTATCGACCTCGGAAGGATGAAAGGCTTAGTTTGGCCCCGCCTGGATTTGAACCTGCGTTAGCAGGCTCTGCACGGATGTCGAACCTGTGTTAGCAGGCTCTGCACGGAGGTCAAAGCGAGTACTCGCTGTGCCACTATGTGGATATGTATTGGAGTATGTCGTGGGAGACCTACGTGTAGGCCCCAGGGGTGGACTGGGAACTAAAAGAGGCCCTGGAAATAATTACTGGGGACCAAAAGAGGCCCTGGAAATAATGTTCAAAGTGGCCCTATATGACACATTTTCAGCAAGCCCAATACTTTTCCTATGAGAAAATTTAGAAATACCACACAAAAGAGGCCCAGAGTGCAGAGGCCCACCAGGAAATCTCCAGAGTTCCCTATAGGCCAGTCCACCCCTGGTAGGCCCCCACATCTGTCTCTCACCTAGCAGCCCTGCACCCCTTTCCCCATTACAATAACATAAGATAGCTAACATACTCAAATATAAAACAAGCGTACAAACATTATATAGCAAAAGGGTCAGCATTGATAAGAATATGAAAAAACAGGTCCACGTCCATATCGTGGACAGTATTTGCATTGCACAATTTGCGAAGTTTGCTCCCCGTCGGTGGCCCTGTTTTTCCACTGTGCTTAAACATCGCTTCAAAGTGGGCGGAGGTGATCCACCTTTAATCCTACAGCTTGCCTCTAGTAGGTTCTCCACCCTGCTCTTTATTACCTGCCACGAAAGGAGACTGTCCCCCTCTCACCACCCTGCATCTGTGTGTCCACACCTTCCTGTTCACAGCCAGCAAGAGGATCTGGTTCTCCCCTCCACACCCCATTGGCTCTTCTCCCGCCCCTGCCACCATAGTTCCACCTTGTGGATGGTGCCTTTTCATGCAAAACAGTGCCCTGCTGTCAACCATCGTTTCCTTACATTATGTTGTAGTTTCCTATTCTATGACACTTAGGAGAACTGTCAATACAAAAGGGAAAACTCAAAGGCATAAAGGGGACTAATGAGTTAGGAAGATCAAACAAAGGGGTGGGGGTCCCTAATGAACCAATTGAAAATCTAATTTATAGAGCCACACACTCAAATAAGAAAGGTGGCTATGGTGGACTGTATCGAAATAAATGTGATAGAGATTGCCCACACATGTATATATGGGTAACCTGTTTATTTAGTAGATCTACTGGTCTTACAAACATTATAAATATTTTGGATTTCATAAAATCTACTTCAGAGTGAAAAAAGAACCTATGACCAAAACATGTGCTTACAAATGGTAATGAGGCAAAACATATAGGTATAGCAGTGTACTCAAGATTGTATTCAATGCTATGTAACAAATAATACAGAGCGTTTTTTAGGATATACATCACACATGGACGTATACCGAAGGCAAAACAGTTAGCATTGGTCAAGGAAGTAAATAAAGGAAAAAAAAAGGTTCATGCTTCCCCATTATTCTGTAGTGGATCCCTTAAATAATAACTGAAAAAAGGCTGAATCTACTGTCAACTATCCTTATCTGGCTTAATCTAGCATGGTAATGTAAGGCAGGACCTGGGATGTGTCTTTAGGCCAGATTACAACTTCATTTGTATGGTTTGCACAGTGTTGCAAAGTCTTGGGGCCTCATTACGAGGTGGGCGGTAAGGGATTACCGGCACCGGTAAGGGCATCGGTGCCGGTAATCCCGGCAATTTGCGGTACCGTTATTAGCGCCTTCCCCATTCCCATTGAGCCCTATGGGGGCTCAAATGGGAATGGGGAAGGGCCCTGGTGAATGGGGAATTACCGGCCCCGCCAACCTTGGAATGGACCGGTAATTGCTCCATTCACCAGGGCAGAGTCGGAACGAGTTTGGAGGCAGCCTGGCTACCTCCAACTTCGCAATGAGGCCCTTGGTCTCTCTATAGTAACATTGTCTTAATTGAACTTGCTAGAATTTAGCCAGACAAGGATAACGTGTCAATGCCAACTCAACCACGTAAAAGCGCCGAGAAGACCAGCCTGATGCTGTTGAGTGCCAAAGACAATATTAAAAAGTATTTTGAAGAGGCCTTTCCTCCATGGTCCACCTTTCGGGAGAATAGTGAGTTTTAAGTCCCCTTCTGTACCTTGTTCTTTAAAGACATATACTTGGACTTTTATGCTGATCTATTGCCTGAAGAAACCTGCTTCACCTAGAGTGACCTTCACAATAATCTGCATGGCCTTTGGGTTTACAATTATAGGAGCAGAGCATTCTAGTGTTTTCTAATTAGTGTGTCTAAATTTTATTGTTTGATTAAAAGTCTCTATTCATATAGGACCTTGCTTGGACATTCTTTTGCTATTAGACCATTGTACGTAAGTTGTTAATGTTGCTTCTGCTATCAGCTCCCACCTGTCCTAAGGACCTAGCCTGCTCTCAGCCTGTGCTACCGAAAGAGGTGAAGGAGGTATACCTTTCGGGCTGTACCTGGTTCACCTTATGCTTGGCATTACTTCTGGTTTAGTGGTAGTGTGGGTCTGAGTAGAGTAGGAGGTTTAGCCACTACTCATCCCTGTACTCCTGCAGAGCAGCAGTCATTTTGTCGCGGAGACTCCATCTGCCGCTGATGGATCTCCATACCGTTCCTACTTCTGCATCATGGTAAGGCACACCAATGAAAGTCATGCAATGGTTTCCGATGTGACAGGGAACACAGCAAATGAAATTTTTCAGAGTATAACAAAGTGAGAATGTATGAACAAAGGAAGGGGAAAGAGCAGGGGCCAGGAGAAGCACTTAGTGCCATCGGCGATGGACCAGATTGGGTGCAGTTAGGGCGAGGAAGGGAGGGTAAGGATGGGGCAGTTCACAGAGATTGGACCTGGCAACCCATTTGCATAGTAAGGAGATGTTTAGCGACAGGGGCCGAGGTTTATGCGTGACATATCTATGTACTGTACTGCACTGTAAGAGAAGGCAATGAGACATGGGCCCATCCACTTAAAGTCAAAAGACGTATTAAAGATAGGAGAGTCGTCTAAAAGCATTGAAGGGGGGGCAATAAGAAAAGTGGGGCAGTGGTCTGATATGCTTCTTGATTGTTTGCACCGCCTGACTAACCTGTGAATGGAGGATAGCACAGGGGCGATATGCTGGTCTTGGAAGCTAGACCATGCAAAGCAACAGAGGTTCGAATCCTCCATGCTTAGAAACCAAACTCAGGTATTAAGCATGTTAAAAACAAACAATTAAATAAATAAAACCTGCTTACCATTTTACTTTTATCTTTACAGTTTGCTTAGCTACTAAACGACGCAAAGTAGTCTCTGCCCCGCACACACCAACATCATCTAAACTTTGCACTTTGCACCTCTTGTACCAGTGCGTCCCACAAAATTCTCAAAGAGCCGCGCGACCCATCCTCCTCTCATGGCAGACCGCGCTAGAAGCAAACAGAGCAGGATACCCACAGCTGGGTATCACTTCTGGATACACATACTCCACAGTGTCATCACCACAACTCACCAAGTAACAGACCCGTAACAAGAATTTGTTGACTAAAGGATCACCTCTCTGGTGGAAAATGTGGTCCTCCTTGAAAACCATCAGAGTGCTTCATATCCTGACAGGCAAAGGATTCTATTCTATCTAGGAGCTTTTGAGTGAATTTCATCTCCTTAAGATGGAGATCCTGTGATCAATGGAGCCTGGAGGGCGCATGAGAAAGGCAGCAGTACCAGTAAAGGCACTGATGGCAGAAAATGGCTTCACCAAAACATTGGCGCAAATGGAGCACCTAGGCTTTGTTCTCTCTCGAACCTACTGGAACTGGAGGGAAATGTGCTCAGGCTATCCCAGGTGTGTCCAATCAAGTTAAGTTATGGAACTGGGTCTCGAAATGGATCAGTGGATGTTGCTGAAGGTGTGGCAGGACTTCTTGGTCTGGGAGTTCCCGGTGACAGTGCTCCTTGCCAATACCAATATCATACCTCCAATGCTCTGGACACCCACCCTGTAGAGCGCACAGCACCATACCATTACCAGAGACTGATCGTACATATTCTAACTTTGCATGCATCTGCCCTTTTTGGGACAAAGTATGTGATGTCATTGGCAAAATCCTACACATACATGAGAATATTTCTCTGGCCATTACTTCTGCAGTCAACAGATGCAAACTCAATCCCTCTCTAAAGATGTTCTCCTGTCAACTTCCTTATCAATGTCACATCCAAAATATGCGGATCGAATTTCATGTCATGAAATGTGGGCAGGGAACACCTTTACCAGATGGGAAGTGGTAGTAGAGTCCAGGCAAAGCAGACCCTAAAGGAGGCGCTGAGGTATTGGGGGCTCGGTTCAAGTGCACCCTGACATTCTCAACTGGTTATTACAGACTCCACATTAGTGGACTTCCATGTCACCATTGGTGACACCCCCACCCTCCATGCCACCGCTTATCTCCTCCAAATTAACTTACCTTTGACTTGAAATGGAATGCCCATGCCGGCTTCAGTTGAAGACACACCCTGGAAGCTGATGAGCATACCCCTTAATTACCCATCTTCCTGGGCAATGCCCATGAGATATGCTGACCAGGATCCTATTGTAGTGGTGCCTTCAAGAGAGATTTTGCTGAAGAACAAAGGCCTTAACATATGGAGGGCAGAGGTTACCCATCACTGAACTGAATGTTTGCCCCTTTTGTTAGTCTGAACCCCCTCTTCTCCTTTTCTACTGCCCTAAGGCATATCCATGATCCCTCAGCACCGGCTTTGAGGGAACTTGCCTCACACAGGCCATTTAGTTTGATCATCTCGATGACCTTTCAATGTTGGTTAAAAGTTATTTTTAACTCTTATGCCCATTCCTTACACAGGCTATATTTCTGTATGTTCAATTTACAATTAACTAAATGTATCTGAAATATTCGATATTATGTATGTTCAACCTTAATGCTTTTTATCCATAAATACCAATAACATGAATTGAACACTCTCCCTTCACCACCCACCCCTCCGGCAGGTGTACCACAGTCATGTGCCCCTCCTCGGAAAACCTTCAAATGTGGAGACCTCTTGCATCTAGCCACGCTTAATGCTTGTTTTGCCATCAAGCACTCTGCCGACATCTTGAAGACATTGACCTCGATATCCTTGCTCTTACCGAGACGTGCTTCAAGGCCAGCTCAGTCACTGCTTTTGACTCCCTTTTCCCTGATGGCTGTAAGATCATCTCCAAGACTCTCCCCAACCGTGCAGGCAGTGGGGTTGCTCTTATCTTCCTTCAGTAGGTCCCTTCTTCCCTCATACCCACACAGCCTGACTCTTCCTTCGAGCGAGAGCCTGGCTTGCACGTTGTTCATCTCTTCCACCTCCTCTCTGACCATTGCCACCATCTACAGGCTACCTGGCTCTACCCCCCTGTTCCTCTCTGAATGGGCTGATTTCTCCTCCTCTCTCCTCACAACCACCACTAAACCCCTTCTCATGGGTGATTTTAACATCCACCCTGACTCCTCAAACACAGCATCCACTCTCTTGCATGACCTCTGCACCTCACTCTCCCCCTGTATTCTCCCTTCCGGTCCTACCCACTCAGCTGGACACACTCTTGATGCCTTCATCCACAGTGATCTTTCCCTCTCATTCCCTGATGATCACCCTACATTCCTGGTCAGACCACTCTCTCTGCTCCTCTCACCTAGGTCTTCTCTGCCCTCTGACCACCCCCACCCCCAGCCATGCCAACCTCATTCATGAACATCCATCCGATGAAATGAGTGGCAGCTCCTGCCTTGGCATTTACCGTCATCCCGCCCTCTCTCCCCACTTTTGACTCTACCACAGACTGCTCTCAGCAACCTCCATCTTGCCATTATTAATAATCTCAACATTCTTGGCCCAGTCATGAGGATCCGCCTGAAACATGCCTCTAAGTGTAAAACCTGGTAAGACTCTGAACTTTCAGCCCTGAAACGCAAGTGCAGAGCTGCGAAATGGAAGTGGTAAACCTCAGGCTCATCCTTTGACAAACTGGCCTTCCGCCTGCTCCAAAGGCAATACAGACACACCATCCATGCCAAGAAAAGAGCCCACATTCAGGCACAGGTTTCTGGTGCATCCAATAACACGACTGAGCTCTTTCAAATCTGCAGGAAACTAGCCATCCCTTCTGCAGTCTCCTCCTCACCTCTTGCCTCCCAGACCCTTTGCAACGCGCTGGCCACGCACTTCACTGCAAAAACTCAGGCATCCTGAGCACCCTTGCATCCCTTTCCCCATTCCCTTGACCCTGCCCCCTTGCCACCAATGGCCTCACATCCTCCCTCTGCTTTTCTCTCCTCTTTCTCTCCTACCACGCCTGATGAGATCACCAGAGTTATCCATGAAGGTCTCCTCCAAACAGGTTTCCCCCTGATCCTCTAGAACCGTTAAGGACAATATTGGATCCCTTGCCCCTGCAATCGCTGATTTCTGCGACCACTCTTTTGCTACTGGACCTTTCCCCACCTCCCTCAAGACCCTCTCCAGACCCTTCTTGTCCAGCCAACTATATATCTATCACCCCCTTCCTTGGGAAACTCTTGGAGAAGCTGGTCTTCCCCCAACTGACCCAGCACATTGAACTGGTTTGTTCCCTCCATGACCATCAATCTGGATTCCGAGCATCCAGGGGCACAGAAACTGCTCTTCTGAACACCCGTGAGGAACTGCTCACATCTCTTGATTCCAACTCCCCAGCTATTGTCATTCTACTTGATCTCTCCTCTGTATTTGATACTGTGAACCAGCCCATCCTCATAAAAAGGCTCCACGATAACCTAGGTATCTTGGAGCGGGCACTTGTCTGGCTGACCTCCTTCTTCAGTGACCTTCCATCCCAGGTTATTCTGGGCTCTTTCTCCTCCCCCACCTCTATCTCCACCTGCAGCTTCCCTCAGTGCTCCAACCTTGCTCCCTGGCTCTTTAACAACTACTGTGCTCTGCTTGCACACCTCATTTCCACCTTCTCCCCAAACTTCCAGTGTTATGCAGATGACACACAGCAATTCTTCAATCTTCCCTCTGACCCTGTTCTTACTTCCTCCATCGTTCCTGACGGCCTATCTGCCCTGAAATCCTGGTGTGCCTCCAACGATCTCTGCCTAAACGCCAGCAAGACTGAGATCCTTCCTATTGGGACTCCTGCTCCCTCTTTCTGTCCCTCATTTTGGCCATCTTTTATGGACTCTCCCCCTTCTCCTTTATCTGAAGCCAGAACCTTGGGGTCATCTTCGACTCCTCTCTTTCCTTCATCCCTCACATTCACGACCTTGCCAAGAAGTTCCACTTTCAACTCCACCTCCTCTAATGAATTCTCCCTTTCCTCACTTTCCCACAGAAGCTCAATGTTTCTAGAGCTCTTGTTCTCTCTAGGCTAGACTACTGCAATAGCCTTTTCCTTAATTTACCCTCTTCTTCTCTATGACCCCTCCAGCTAATCCAGAATAGGGCTGCAAGACTTATCCTTGGCCTCAAACCCAGGGGACACATCTCTCCAGCCCTAAAAACTCTCCACTGGTTCCCAGTTGCTGCAAGGATCAAATTCAAATCCCTCTGCATCATCCACAAGGCTGTCTGTGGCCGGGGAACAAGGTACCTGCAACTTGCTCTCACTAAATACTCTCCTTCCAGATCTTTACATTTCTCCGGCACCAACTCGCTGTGTGCTTAGCACGTTACTAAACAGCGAGCTGGTTGCCGATCTCTTTCCCAGCAGGGTCCCTCCTATGGAACAGCATCCCTATCACTTTTTCGTCTTGAGCCAGATCTCCTCAAATTCCGGAAGCTCCTCAAGAGTCTCCTTTTCACCTCCTCCTTCCCTTCCTCCTTCCTCTGCTAAATCCCACAGTTGCTGAGATTGGTAACCAGGGCCCTTATGCGTCCTCCCGGGTCCTGGCCTCCCACACTCAATCACCTACAGCCTACAACCATCCTAACACTTCGCCTGTGCACCCACTGGCCTATGTCACCACAGGCCTGCACTTATTTATTGGCGGCTGACCGCTCCACCAATGCATGTACAGCTGCTCACGCTCTAGCACTTCCCTCTTGAAACACTTAGCACTTACCCCACCAGTCTCTCTCTGTACTTGCACGTTCTGAATGCTCACAAGGCCTAGTAGGTCTGCCTCTATCTTTCATTGTTATATTTGTTTACATTGCCATGTTCCCTCCCTGTTGCCCTGTGGGCGCTTTGAAACACAATTTACTAAATGTATAAGCACCTTATAAATGCACTAAAAAATACAATAAAATAAACACAAAAATAATAATGTAGCTATTTATGAATGTAGGGCTTTTTATTAAGGACTCACTGCAATTTGCTGGATGTTGTATAGTATACCGCTGCAGTTTTTCGCTGCTTCCATGGGTGAATATATCTTAAATGATGATGTCTGGCCACATACAATTGGATGCTGACAGAATGCTGGTCAAGGAGATACACAATGCAATGATCATGGTCACTCCATGAAGTGGACACTATATCAAAAATACCATTACTTCAGTGTTGTCCCTGTTGGGCCAAAGGAGGTGTTGGCCAAGTCACACACCTATTCGATAAAGGATTTTTTTCTTATTGAGGCTAAAGACTTGTGGGTGGGTGTCAATCTGCAAATAAAGTGAGTATTGCCCCGGCAGGAGTAAAGTCTACTTCCCTAGTTGGCGTCAGTCAGTGCCAATTGAACCTGAAGGGTTAATGCAGACAAAGAGGAGCTAGGATACCCGCCCAGCATTCCTTCATAAAGTGAAGAGGCCCACATCATTACTCAGCTGTAGAACTTCACAAAGAGATGGAGCTAATGAGAACTAATACATCATGTTTTTGGATGAGAAAATAAAGAAATCTGCTGCCCTCAGCAAATATCATTGTTTGCTGCGATGCTGAAAGCGTGCCCTTGCATACCATGGCCCTTGCATACCATGGCCCCGGGCCTGATATCCCCAAGCAACAGATCGTTGGTCAAACTCAGAGAGCAGTCACAATAAGGCAAGTGAAATCACTTACACTGCAAACCCATAACAGAAACTCCATTTTGGTAAGTTACTCTCCATCCAGTTTATGTGTGGGAGCCAGAGGGGAGAGTGCCGGGTCGCAGCTAATGGTGTGCTCAAGCTCTCCTGTCCTGTCCTGCTACCCTCCAGCTCGTATCGTATACCAGCCTGCCCACGAGCCAAGGAGCTGAAGTTTGGAGAGACCGGGTATGAATTGGGCCTCCCTTGCAGTGGGACCCGCCAGGTAATGGCCCATGGTTATGATCACCCCTGTCTCCACGATCCCCTCCCCAACGATCTAAGTTCGACAGACCCAATCACGGATTTGTAACGACCTGTATCATGCAGTCAGGGACGTCATTTCACCAAAATGCCAGGGGTAGCGAAAGTGACATCACATGAACCTTGATCTCTGATGACATCAGAGGAAGTGATGTAATTTGACCCCACCCCGAAGTCACATCATAGGAAGTGATGGAACACGACCCATTAACAAAACAGGTAGTGTTATCACATAACATTGTTTCTAAAGACACTACGAAAAATATGGATACGATATCACTGTAAAGTGATATACATTTCATACAAGAACGGATCCCCATATGTAGCATTAATATCAGCGCATATAGGCCCATTTACCAAATTACTGTGAATGCAAGCAGACGTCCAAGGCCAACGATAATGTTATTATATAGCACTTACGGATAAGCGCTTCATATAGAACAAATATACATACAGTATCACCCAACCTGTGTTGGTACTCATTTATAAACTTTAGCAGGATGAATGGCTGACTTGACATTGCCGGGAGCCGAACCTGCAACCTGTGGAGCACACGCACACTACAGCAGCGAGCGCTCAACCCACTGAGCTATCTTACCGGCTATAGCTATAAAAAAAACAAGCCACTCAAGAAACACAGAACCACATGCTGCTGGCCACAGTCCAGGAGCACCAATTAAAAAAAATAAAAAAAGATTTTTTTTAAACAAAAACTTTTTTTGTAGGGGTAGCAAGGGAGACCATAGGGATAGCAAGTGAGACCTCAGGGGTCGCAGGTGTGATCCCTGGAGAACCCTAAATGACGTCCCTTCTTGCAGTGAGTGCAATCTCAGCCTGCAGGAAATGGGACGGAACGCTGCCATAGGTCCTAATTGCGCGGCTTTGCCAGTGCTGTGTTTAGTGTGGGGTTAGGGATACGAAGAGAGGGCAGTGTGTCGTGTGCTCAGGTGCTTGAGGTTGCACGTGGTCTTATGCTGCCACACTGAGTATGCTTTCTAGGGCCAGTGCGGGCAGTTGGCCGTACGCCTCGAAATGGCCACTTTTGGTGCACTTAGTGGGTGAGTGGCCCCATGCAATTGCAAAAAGTGCCCGTTATACTGACTGACAGTGCCATTTAATGGTGAAGGATAAGTGCCGTTTACCGGGATCGTTATTATATCGCCTGTGCTGGGGAGTGTGGTCCTCGGTCTTTTCAAAAGGTGGAGCTAATGAAAACGGCCATCTGCAGTGCCACTTTATGGAGGGAAAGTAAAGCGAGAATAATAAAAAATACCCGTCAAACTACACCCTCATAAACTGCAAGGCAGGAAACGTTCCCGCAGCGATGACCGATCATTGAAAAACTCAAAAAGCAACAAGCACCCAAACCAGCAAGAGAGGGCAGGGTTTCCAAGGGGAGTCTTACTTAGGAAAAAAAACACACTTGAGGACTACTGATGGGTAGGGGTCCTGGCGGCATACCCTAATGGGTTTCACACATATAACAAACAGGCCTGTGGTTACATTCATTTACATTTTAATGTTGCCATTTATGCAAACTAAACTTGCCCTCCAACCATTCTATCTAGTCACTCCTGTAGTGTAAAGCCTTAGGTCGCCCTGGTGAGCCGCTTATGTGGGGTGAGGGGGCAGATAAAAGAGGCTTGCCCTAACGTATCCAGGCAATGGCATGGTCTATCGAAATCCAATATTATAAAATACACACATTCCTATGGGCATTAAACAATTAACCTTAGGGTGTGCTGGAGGCCATACAGATAAAGAATCACTCAATTGTGTTGCTATCATGGAATACAAGAGGTTACCGTTCTATTCTCAACCTGGAGGCAGGTTTGACAATATCTACTTGCAATAACTTTGCATTTCAGGAAACATGGTTTTGCAGAAAAATATTATTGGACGGTTTTAGTGTCTTGACCAAACCAACTATTTTTTACAGGGGTTGGGTGCCCCTCAGGAGGATTATGTATTGCAGTTTCTAATAAACTAAATTTAAGCGAGTTTTGTAAATTTGGCAGCTCCCCATTTGATCAGAGTGGAATTATCTCAGGGCTGTGTTCTATTGGGGCTTTCCTATTAATAAATGTGTATTCTCCTCCAGGTGATGAGCGGGTTGAGTCCATAATGCAATTAGTTAATAAGATCATGGATGGATGGATTGAGGAGTTTCCTAGGGCCCACCAGATAGTGATGGGTGATTTCAATTCGTATTGTAATAAGGCCAACACTGTGATGGATGACTGGGGGAAGCCTCCTGATTGTATGGTACGACCTGCCCACAAGATGTAATAAAGAAATCACAAAAAACAGATCCAATTAAGGAATGGTATGAAGTGTTCAGAGGTCTTCAGTGAGTATGGGCTAGAATTCCTTCACCCCACAAAAACCAAAGACGGGCACATTTGAGTAAAGGGTTGACTGACACTGTAAAGGACCTGGTTCATGTGTCGACTGACTTCAGCAAGCGTGTGACCCTGAAACTCACCCTTAATTGCCGATTGGTACTACCACAAAGAGACAAGAATAAGTGTTTTCAAGTTAATGCAGGCGGTAATAGGATCATCTGGTCGGAATCTAATATCAGCCGATTCGAAAATGTTTTTTTTAAATTTGACATAGATGAACAATGTTTCGTTACCCTAACGAGTAGCGATATTAGTAGTAGTTTGGAGTCCATTCTCGAGTCTATACCTAAATGCAAGGTTGACTTGTATTCAGGGATGAGACGCAAGAATAAGAATAACTGCATTATACATGAAAGGAGACCATTGTTGAAGGAAAATATCCGGGAGAAATACCGAAACCAAAGTATGATTTGGAGGAAAAGAGAGCAAGGATTTAAGAATTGGTTGCGTTTTTATAAACGTGATATTAATAACTCTAACTGGAAGATGATTTTTAAAACACTGCATACCAACGATTCCAAACGCTTCTGGCATTTGTATAGGAGGTATCTGGCTGAGGCTAGTTATATGGAATTGCATGTTATTAGCATAGAGGGTGGATTGGATATGCGAAAGGCTACTATTACAATGAGAGGGCTGAATCCATACATATTATTAGTGTCAAATGGGGCGGGGGCGGCATTAGACCCTTTCCTTTTTATATTGATGACATTCTTACAATAATGGAAAAGAAACTTAAATCATCTCGGGCACCAGGGCCCGACGGAATTGCAAATGTTGTTATAAAACGGAATCCAACGATATGGGCCACACTGCTATTAAAGTTATTTACGTCCGTTTGGGAAAGCAGCGAAATGCATGAAACTTGGAGGAAATTGATCCTGGTCCCTCTTTTTAAGAAAGGATCTAGATCTATAGCATCCAACTATAGAATCTTAGCAATGTCAGACACCTGTTGCAAAATCTTTAGCTCTTTACTGCTGAAAATAATCAAGAAATGGAGAGAGGTTCAGGAAATTATTCCCTTTCAGAAAACTGGCGTTAGGGGTGGATATAGCACCTTAAATAATATATTTAAACTGAACTCTCTCACCTCTGATATTTAAGACACTCTGAAAGTAGATGGTATTTGTGTTTTATAGACTATAGTCATGCATTTGACTGTGTAAACCGGGAAAGACTGTGGTCAAAGCTGTATAAATGGGCCCTTGCTCAATGGTATTACACTTTATTATGCTAATATACACTGCTACTACTGTGACTGTGTGTGTGTGTGTGGGTAGATAGGAGTGGATCCCTCACGTCCCTGGTTCAAACAACCAAAGTTATAAAACAGGGATGTGTTATGTCCCCGGTTTTGTATAATTTATATGTGGCAGATATGAATTGTAGTTTGTCAGGTCTCAATTGTTTTCCTCCTAAAATTGGAGATATTTGTATAAGATGGCAATCCTATGCAGATGAAACCGTTTTGATGGCTAAGACGGTCATCGGATTACAAAGATTATTGGACACAATATGTGCATACGCTGGTCTGAATGATCTTGTTAAAAATACAGAGAAATCGAAAGTCATGATGATAGTTGCCCAATCAAAGAAAAAAAGAAAACCCTATGTTTGGAAGATCAACAATAAAAGCTTATAGGTGGTGGATGTTTACCCATACAGAGGTATGCTCATTGTTAATCATCCCTCGATCTTATCATATGAACACATTGGCCCTCATTACGACCCTGGCGGAAAGCAACCGACCGGACCGCCATAGCGTAAATAGCGTTTCCGCCATTGCACGACGGAGCAAAGTGCGGCTCATTCCGACACATCGGGCACGAGCACCACGCCATGGCGGAAGTGCAAAGTCCGCGATGGCGGAAATGACCCCAAAACGGCCCACACCGCCGCCGTACGGCGCCCTAGGTGCAATTCCGCCACCCATCTTAGCGGTCACCGCAATGAGCGGCAATCGGAAAGTACGGAGACCGTAAATATACGGAAACGGAAGTAAAAACATGGTCCCAGAACGGGAAACAGCACGCCGTACACCTATAAAATCACAATTTCCACACAACCATTAAAAATACTACCCTGAGACTCCTCCCAACCCGTCATTCACCCTAGTGAAAGCAATAAAAATGGGAAAAGTAGCGAAAAAAGCGTGCGACCGCAAGCGGCAGGTCCACTTCTCCCGTGAGGAACTCACCGTGCTCACAGAGACCCTCCAGGAGAATGCTGCCGTCGTCTTCTCCACGCAAATGACCAGGACGGCACTTGCGAACAAGAAGGCCATATGGGCCCTGGTGGCACAGCGGGTAAGTGCGGTGGGGACCGCACCCCGCAACCCACAGCAATGCAGAAAGCGATGGGACGACCTGCGGATCCGCGTCCGTAGCATACTTTCTGCCAACCGTAACATTGCCACAGCTACCGGGGGAGGATCGGAATCACCCATCAAGTTGACCCCCTGGGAAGAAATCTGTGCCTCCACCATTGGAATGGAGAGTATAGAGAGAGTCGGAGGGATGGAGAAAGGAGTGCAGACATCCGAAGAATCAGGTAGGTGTCCCAAATAAAACAATGCTAAAACCACAATGTCCAATCATGTGAAGTACCACGTGTCCACATAGTGCAACAGTAACACATGTCCAGGAGAACGTCCACATACATAGGCCTGATAGCACACTTTAAAAGTCACATTAAATACATAAATAATTAAAAATCCTAAAAACACCCTCTACACGTGCAGCAGGCACACCCTAACTGCAGGCTGCAAAACAACTGCACCCTCACTCCACACAAAAATGAAACCACCTCCAAGGCCCCAACCCAAATCACCCTCAGGTACCACCCCAATGCATGTGATACATTGCCATTCCAATTTCCACAGACCCATTTATAACGCTCGCCCTCCTTTACTCCACCACAGGGTCCGATTCAAACGACGAGCTCCAGGACACCCCTACCAGCACACCTGCAAAGAGGGCCAAGACCAACGGCCAAAGACCCTCCACCTCAGCTGCACGCATCAAGACACGGCAGCAGCACAAATCAAGTGGCAGCACACAGGAGGGAACTCCAACAGGCACCCCAGCAGCCAGCATGCCCACAACAGCACCACCACAGGTCCCCCCAATGGATGCCACAGTAGGCACTGCTTCTGGTGGCAGCAGCACCATAGGTGACACTGCATTAATGGCAGCATGCTCCGACACAGAAAACGGGGATGTCGAAGTTAGATCCATCCATGACCTGTCTCAATCCCCCTGTCTGTTCCATCCCGTACACCATGAGGATACCACGCAGGGGCACCCACAAGACGACGACTGGCCATCCCCCACAAGCCCTGTGGCAAGGCAACATGAGGTGACCAGCCCCTCTGTGACACCACCGCAAATGGCCATGGCCCAGCAGAGGCAACAGTCCCTCGACCAGGTAATCGTGCAACAGCAGCAACTGGCCACGCTCCTCAAGGACCATGCCGATGAATGTGGGGGCACTAAGGCAGACATAGAAACATCAACTGAGACACTTAGGGCAGAAATGGAGAGAAGTACAGAGACACTAAGGGCACAAATGGAGAGTAGCACCGAGAGCCTGAGAGTAGAAATGGAGAGAAGCACCGAGAGCCTGAGAGTACAAATGGAGAGAAGCACCGAGAGCCTGAGGGGGGAACTGCATGCGACGTCCAAAGACGTATGTGCTGAACTTGCCGCTGTGCGCCGTGTGCTCACTGAGCTCTCACAAACCCTTAGGGACATGCATGGACGTGAGCAGGCAGAGACATCATCCGTTGCAAGTTCCGTCCAGGGCAGCCCCCAACGTAGATCTGGGAGGAACCTGCACTCCACAGGCAGGGGTGCCCCTGATACCCGGAGAGGGGGCTTGCAATAGCGACTGCCCACTGACAATGAGCATCTTTGGACACTGGTGTTCGGGGGGGAGGTAGGAGGGTGGAGGGGGTGTGTTGGGCTCACTTGGGTGGCGGGTCGATAGGGTGTGTAACATGATATCACATATGCCATAAACAATGCACGATCATCCAATGAGATGTGTGGACATTGATCTTTGTGTACGAGGCCATTATAGGCGTACAGTCCATATTGTGCATGTTCCGGACACACACAGTGCCACAAGTCCCGTGTCCATGTATCAGCCACCAGGCGTGAGTGCTAGAAGCATGCATCTATGATATGCTGACGAATGTCACGGCCCTCCTGTGCCTCGCAGACTCCTTGAGGTGCTGCCACATCCCCACCCTCATCATGACCATCTTCAGGTGCTTGCAGTTCTGCGTCAGGGGGCATGGGCACATTTCTACGTACGCACATGTTGTGTAGCATGACACATGCCATGACCATCTTTGCAACCTTCTCATGGCGGTACAGGAGTGCCCCGCCAGACCTGCTGAGGCAGCGGAAACGAGTCTTCAGTAGGCCGAATGCCTGTTCTATGACTACACGGGTACGTGAGTGGGCATGGTTGTAGTCCTCCTCATGCTGGTCCCGTGGGTTCCGGAGTGGTGTAAGGAGCCATCTCTTCAGTGGATACCCGGCATCACCTGTATGTGGACAATAAAGGATGTTTGTGGAATGACATTGCTACGTACGCACCCCCCCCCTTCCTGCCAGGTCATTGCCGCATCACATACCCCACATTATCATGCTTGAAATGAGACTCACCGAGTAGCCAGGATCTGTTCCCTGCGTGTCGCTCCATGTAGCGTGGTATTGTAGAGTTCCTCAAGACCATAGAATCATGGGTTGATCCAGGGAATCGGGCACAACAATGTGTAATGATCCTGTTGGAGTCACACACCATTTGTACATTCAGAGAATGAAATTGTTTTCGGTTGCAGTACTGGGCCTCCATGGCATGTGGGACGACCAATTCCACATGGGTGCAGTCGATGGCACCAATGCAACCCGGTATGCCGCCAAGTGCATGGAATCCCACTTTTGCGTTCGTAATTTCCTGCTCCGAGCGTGGTAGAGAGATGTAGTCGTCTGCGTGCCTCAGGAGGGCATCGAGCACTTGCAATAGTGTCCGTGAGAACAGTGGCTGTGAAATGCCATGCAACTGTCCGACTGTGTGCTGGTAGGTGCCTGTGGCCAGGAAGTGGAGTACAGACACCACCTTCAGTAGGGGTGGGATGGCGGTTGGGCTATCTATCATGCTGACAAGGTCAGCCTGTGTCATGTCCACAATGGCGGTTATGGTGTCCCGGTCCAAACGGTAGAGGGTGTGGATCTGCTCATCAGTGAGGTCGAACGGATGTGCTCGGAGGCGTGGGATTGCGGGCTGCCTGCGTGGTGGTAGTGGCTGTGCTGGCGGCCCTTGCTGGCCCTGCCTTGCCCTCCTCCTCCTCCTGCGTCTCCTCCGTGCGGCCGGTTGTTGCAGTAGTTGGTGTTCGTCTTCTTCTTGAAGTTGGAGTACTTGCAGTGCTATCAGGTCCCCCAGGGCCAACATCGCTAGTCCTGCCGGTAGCATTTCTGAGTGGGTGTGGTTGTGGGAGGGGGTTGGGTGTGCAATTTATGTGTTTTCAGGCTGTATCGCCTCCACCTGTGGTGATTCATTCCACCTGTGCAAGCTGCAATCCCCTTTGGGCGAGCACGTCCCGCACACAACGCTGCAATTCGACGAATGGCATCTTGCTATTACAATCATGTATTTGTACCCGATGGCAGTGTAATATTGGTTGATATGTTCATTCTGCTATGGTCCCATTGTTTCACATACTATCTTTGCAGTCGCGAACAGACTTGTGAAGGGTCAGTGGAACGTAGTACTCGAGTAACGGTGGACCCTCATGCAACACTGTACCGAGGTTCACCGACGGGCGGGGAGTCCCATTTGTGAGTGAAGCCAGTTGCCATTTTCACACACAGCCGCACTAGATGGATTAATTTGTGATTTCAAGCGGCCACAGATGCCTTTTCGACGTGATGTTGCAAATGAGGAATTCGAAGGACGGCGCTTTCGGTTTTCAGCTAGCGGCGAGGAGATGCCCACAGGTCTGACTGCAAATATAACGTTCTATTGTTCAATGTCCTTGGGACAGGGGCCATGGCGAGAATGCAATGATTGATATGAATAGTATGGGATGCGCAATAGCGAAGTGGGCGATAAGGCCGGACGTTCCCAAATACATGTTACTTCACAACACTGGAATTACGGGCTGGAGCACAGTGGATTTTGCAGGCTGCATAACGCACAGACTCAATGGAAATTTCACATGTTATGTGAGTATGAAAACAGGCGTTTTCATTACGGGATGAGGGAATGATGTATGGATGCATGGACAGATGATTTAATACAGAGTTTGCCATGTACAGGGCTTCTTGGAATCTATCCACCTCCCCTGCGCTATGTGATGCAGGGCTGCCATAGTGGGACCATCGTCTATCTGGCCTTGTTGAACCCTCCCTGTCTCGACGCGCCTTCAGACACTTGTGTCTATGCACGTTACTAATTCCATCTGATGGATTCTGTTTTAACAGACGCATGCACAAAAACACTCGTTTGTAATGGTGTTTTCACCTCGATATAGATAGTTATGATTCGCAAGTGGTTTTTGGGTGGTGATGATCCTTTGGAGTGGGCTAGCATGCATATGGCTGTGGATTTGGTGTGATCATTGAAGTGAGTAATTCAAATGAAGTTCTGATGCCCATACTATTCTTTTTCATTTCATTTGGGTGACAGGTATCTCCTCCCCTTTTGCCACTGCCATCTGTATGCCACTCCTGCAGATGGATTTTACTCCCGACACCTGCTGCTTCGTGTTAATCAGTGGAGCACCATTACGATCTTATGGGACGATCGCCAATGGGCCACATGCCCTTACGCAGTACTAGTGGCTAGGAGCAACATTTCGGCCTTTCAGCTGGACTAGTGCCTCCCTAATGGGACGGCCCTGCGGTTCTAGGCGCTTCCATGTTGCCTTTTCGTACGAGAATGTAGCCCCTGTGTACCATGAGGGAACAGGGCGTCTCACAAGAAGTAGCTGGTCATTTATTGCGGATGCAGCCCACAATGATGAAATATATTTTGGAGTTCATGGCCTAATGGCTGTATGGGCTTGGTGAATTTGTTGTGCATTAAATTTCTATTCTGATATGAACCGTGTAGCGTTCTTCTTTGCAAGTGATGTGGCATATTCCTATTTGTGGAGCGATGTATTGTGAGGAGATCTGCATTGGGTTCCAGCTTCGGAGTATAGTTGCGTGGTACTGTGCTGGGCGCGTTTGCCTACGAAGACCAGTGAGGTCAGGGATGAGGGCTGCCAATATGACTGTTTTAATGATGTCATGCTCAGGGGCGGGGGATTGGCTTTTGTGTAACAGATGCCGGTCAGCCAGGTGGATTGGTGGAATGATGTGATTATCAGAATATTGCTGGTCACAGGTGCCTGTGTTTGCGTGCGTTTCTTGGAGGGAGACTGAGGTCATGTCCATTTGTATAGCTTCTGTATTCGTGCCATCTGTGCCCTGCAGCTCCCATTGGCCCCTCTTGAGATTCATTTGTTCGTTGGCAGGCATGGATGACTTCTACATTTCACTGGTTGCATTGTGTGACTGCATTGCACCTACGGGGAGTTGTACAATGTGGCCAGGGAGCGGTGTACAGGCACTCATTAGGGCCGTTTACGGTTGGTTCGCGATGCCGTACTTCTCACCATGGCGGAATGGTACTTTCCACCGTGCTTGATGGCGTTAGGTGCATGTCCGCTAGGGTCAGAATTCGCGTACCGTTGCGCCATGGTGGTAATTGCGGTTTGGCATGGCGCGCGTGCGCGTACTTGGTGCAGTTAGCGTTGGCGTTCACTACGGTGTCGCTGATGGCATCGTACTTTACGGTGACGGGTCATGATCGCACCGAGCGCTATTCGATGGCGGTATTGCATTTACGCCATCGTTTTTCGATTTCCGCCAGGGTCGTAATGAGGGCCATTGTGTCTTGTAGGATGATACATAGGTGGAACATCTTCAGAAGATATCTGGCAGCTAATGGGGGTCATTCTATTGAGGGGTTTATTGAAATTTATAAAGGATGTATCTTTCCGGGAGCCAGTATGCATTAGGGGTATTAGAGGAGAAATTCGTTTTATGGTTAGACAGGCTAGAAGGTAGGATTTGGAGATCCGTACTTAAGATTCCCGCTGCGGTTCCATTGGAAGGAATTAGATGTGAGTTGGGCACTGTTTCACTATCTACATTGAGGAAAATCTGCTGTGTTAAATTATATAACAATGCTATGAGAAGAATGGAACATGTGAGTCTTTTTGGCATCGTAGCGAATGCTACCCAATCAGGATATACAAATGCTTATATGAGTACATTAAAGCAATATGTGAATTCTTTCCTACTTAGTATTGTCCGATGCAATGGTGAACAGGAGAATGAGGATCCGTGCTTTGATCTAATAATGAGGAAGAAAGCACTACATTGGGACATGATTAAATCTTTGGAGTACCTATATACAAAAAAAAGAGATATGTTCATTATAGTATGCAAGGTTTTTAAATTGGTAACCATGTGATTATTTATTGAAATATGGAAATTGTGATTTTAAAAGATTTATGATTTTTTACGTTTTAATATACTGCCCTGTAAATAGTATACAGGTGGTTGGAACTCGGCCCTGTATGAGCTCGGGAAATGTCGATATTGCTGTAATGAGGTAGACCCAGTGAGAAATCTACTTACTGAGTGTTCTAAATTAAGTACCCTGTATCAGGGTACTACTCAGTATTAGTAAGTGACATTGCTTTTATTAAATCGGATCACTACTGGGCTACTATTTATGTAGCTATATCTCAGGTACATATTTGTGCTGCTTAGTACATATGGAAGAAAATCCTGAGCAAGACAGTTTTATGATAATTGTTTTCTTTCCTTTTATTTCGTGATTGGTGTGGTGTGGTATTTTTACAATGTGGTTTACAATGTGGTTTTATAATGTTATGTAATACATATCTGTGTATAAGGTTTTAATTAACCAATTTCGCACAATAGAGGAAGGTTTGTATTTTTATTTTATGTTTTAGTTTTTTTATACTGCAAACCTAGCTAGAAGCAGCCGAGCTCTGTGCATGCCATTGAACGTAACATATGAGGTATGGTGGGGGATACAATATGTGGTACACAATGTTCCAGCCAGGGGGTGGGATATGATGTGGGAATCCAAGGAGTAGGTGGCACCTAGAGATTGACCAAAAGTATGCTCTTGAGTGCTTTCCCGAACTGCAAGAGCCTTGGCATAGTCCAGATTGGCATTTAGATGGTGTTTTTCGGTAGGCAAGTGCGTTGCAAGGGAAGGCCTGTTCCTTTCGGTCCATTGTTCTTAAGTTTTGTCTCAAGCCTAGTGATGTCCTGTCTCTGAGAGGAGTGCAACCCACCTGAGCTAGAGAGTTTTGCAGCTAAGTAGGCAGGTGTGTGAGCAGTGGGTACCTTACCAGTAATGTGGGCAGTCACAATGAGTATTCTGGCTGGCATCTGACTGATAGCATTAAAGAGTGAGCCAATAAGACAAGTGGGGCAGTAGTCTAATATTCTTCTTGTTTGGACCACCTCACTAACCTGCTTACCATTTTACTTTTCACCTTATCTGAACACTTTGCTTAGCTATTAAATGATGCAAGCTGGTAGTCTCTCCCCTGCACACACCAACACCATCTAACTTTGCACCACTCCTAATAGTGCGTCCCACAGAATCCTCCAGGAGCCGCGCAACCCATCCCCCTCTCATGGCATACCTCGCTAGTAGCAAACAGAGAAGGATACCCACAGCCCCGACTCCCTTCTGGACACAAATACTCCCCCGTGTCCTTACCACAACTCACCAAAAAACAGACCGGTAACAAGAATTTGTTGACTGAAGGATCACCTCTCTGGTGGAAAATGTGGGCCTCCTTGGAAACCCTCGGACTGCTTTATATTCTGACAGGCAAAGGGTTCCATTCTATACAGGAGCTTTTGAGGGAATTCCATCTCCTTAAAATGGAGTTCCTATGATCAATGGATCTTGGAGGGTGCATGCAAAACCAAAATACAAAGAGTCCCACAATACAGCTTCCTTCCCTTGCTGATCAGAATGAGTCACCATAGATGCATGTCAACTTGCTTGTGCTTGCCCCTTATCCAAAAAAGACAAGCGAAAAACCATGTACTTATCAAAAATATACACATATTTTAATGTCTATCAAAAAACACATCACATTCACAACTGAATTTTCTTAAAAGTAACACATCATTGTGGTCTAGACACATCATGAACCACATATATCCATGTATACATATTTAACAACTGGCATAGAGACTGATACTTCCAGAGAAACCTTTTCTATGCCTCCATGTGGGGTATTTTTATATTTTATATTTTAGCCACCACTATTATTCATGCCCTCCTTAATTTCTACGGGCACCAAGGCTGTGCCAACCCTTCAACAATGTGTTTCTAGAACCAACATAGAATTAAACATGTGAAATGTACATCGAAATTCATCCACTCTGTATATTCTGTTGGTACTGTCCTCAGGGCACTCAGTCTTTATACATGTTCTGGTAATCTCCCATCACATTTCAGTTTGCCAAAATCTCAACAATTCTAAAAAACAAACAGACATTGATACTTAAAAACATGGTTTCTATTCTTTTGTGCATCACAAGTAATACATAGCATCTATTCCAACTTCATCTCTATTTTCCATGAAAACCGCAGGGAACTATGACTTTAACGGGCTATTTCTTTTCTTTTCGATGAATTTCGATGTATATTTCACATGTTTAATTCTATGTTGGTTCTAGAAACACATTGTTGAAGTGTTGGCACAGCCTTGGTGCCCGTAGAAATTAAGGAGGGCATGAATAATAGTGGTGGCTAAAATATAAAATATAAAAATACCCCACATGGAGGCATAGAAAAGATTTCTCTGGAAGTATCAGTCTCTATGCCAGTTGTTAAATATGTATACACGGATATATGTGGTTCATGATGTGTCTAGACCACAATGATGTGTTACTTTTAAGAAAATTCAGTTGTGAATGTGATGTATTTTTTGATAGACATTAAAATATGTGTATATTTTTGATAAGTATATGGTTTTTCGCTTGTCTTTTTTGGATAAGGGGCGAGCACAAGCAAGTTGACATGCATCTATGGTGACTCATTCTGATCAGCAAGGGAAGGAAGATGTATTGTGGGACTCTTTGTATTTTGGTTTTCACTGTCCTCACCCACACAGCCCCTAAAAAGAGGACTTTTGTAGCTCTTTGAAGTCGATGGGTGCATGCAAAAGGCAGCAGGACCAGTAAATGCAGAACTGGCAGAATATGGCTTCACCAAAACATAGCCGCATATGGTGCACCTTGGCCATGTTCTTTCTCAAATCTTTTAGAATTGTAGTGAAATGTGGTCAGGCTGTGCCACGAGTGTCAAATCAACTTGAGTGATGGAACTGAGTCTCGAAATGGGTCAATGGACGTTGCTGAAGGTGTAGCAGAACTGTTTGGCGTGGGAGATCCCAGCGACAGTGCTCCTGGCCAATCCCAATATCATAGATCCACTGCTCTGAACACCCATCCTGTACAGCGTGCATCTCCCTTAGGATGCGAGAAATGTGGTTTAATTTTTTGCTTCCTGTTATGAGTCATGCTGCTGGTTTGGTGGACAACGTAGGGCCAGTTGTGTCAGTGTAACGCTGGTAAGTAGGGTGTTTCCCCCTCCCATTGAAAGAGAGGATGCTGTCTATATTGAACCCAAGTGGTTCGGCAGATAGGGCCGGGTGATGTGTGAAGCCATCATGGTGCATGTCATTTAGCCACATTTAGCCACCCCTAAATTGTACCCTACTTTGATGGTGACCAAGTAGGATGAAGTTTGTCTTTGTGGTATTCAGCTTCAGGTATGTAGTTTTCTTCGAGGCTAGGTTGGGGGTGAAACAATCCCTGAGGTGTGAGGTGTCCCGGTCACCACTGACTCACAGGTATAGTTGGACGTTGACTGCTTATTAGTGGTGTGAGATGTGATGCTAGAGGCTCTGTGCATAAACAAAAAAGACACCAGGGGTAGTGTTGAGTCTTGTGAGACTCCTCAGGGGACCAGGCCGCTGTCTGCCTTCAAGATGCTTATGTGGACGGTTTGGTGCCTTTTGAGAGGTAAAATGCAAACCGGGTGAGAAGGGTGGCCGGGAAGCCCATTATATTTCTGATAAGGCTGGGCTGTGCAAGGCGGTCTATGATGTCGAACATAGCAGAGAGGTCGAGGAGCATTAGGAAGCACGACTTGACTTTGTCCTTGATTTGAAGAGTGTCATCTATGACCTGGACGATGGCTGTTTTTTTGCTACATTTTTGTCTGGACCCCCAGAAAAGTTACTTTTTAGAATTACTCTTATGAGGACCGACTTTAGAGCAATGCCTCTGATTGCTAAATGTGTGCGTGTAGAGATATTGTATGAGCTTAAGTCCGTGTTCACAAACCTTTCTGAGCCAACATACCTACATAATAGTGGATGGTGTACACTAAACTACCAGGGTGGGCGGATTTAATTTTAACATTAACTATATATTTATTTTTTAACAGCAGTGCTTCAGCAACGTGATCGAACGATGCGAGGAGAATCCTTTTATTGGAGAACTACCACTGCTTAAACGCTAATATTAAAAGACGAGAATAAGGAAGCGGCCCTAGGATTTTGCGACTGAATGATACTATTTATATAGAGACACAAGCTCACCAAGCGCTGTTATCATTATTTTCTTTGCGATTACCAGAGACTCATACTGGCAACTCAGCAGAGACAACTTATTGAGCACAGCAATTTACGCAGCACTCTGCATTTCATTCAAGAGACCAGATTTAAAACCTACAATGGTAAGGAATGTGCAAAAATACGTATTCTTCCTAATAGGAGGAATCAACCATATGCTACAACACAATGGGATGCATGTAGGGCATTATTGTAGCCATTGTTTGGTAAACAAACTAAAATAATTTACAGAGATGGTACAGGCGTTCACACGGGCTACAAGCGGCAAAGGTAGCTGACCAGAGCACAGAAACGAGTCACAGAATACTCAAAGTAACACAGAGAGAGGAATGGAATCGAAAATCTGCTGCTATGTGTTGTGAAACGGTCTGTTTATACTTATTAAGGAAAGAGGCGTCTTGCCATTTCCATGGCGACACGTCATTAGCTGAAGCGCAGTGATTGTTGACACGAGACGTGCTTTGGCGTTGTGAAATGGGCAGTACGCGTCTGCTGATGACAGGCTCAGAGGCGGGGGATATGATTTAGTGCCGCAAAAGCAGGTCAGCCAGGGCGATGGGGGAAATGATAGGATTATCATAAAATGGCAGCGCCCTGTTGCCTGTTTTCACGTGCGTTTAATGGACGAAAACTCGGGTAGGTCCATAGGAAATTTTTCTAAAATCGAGCGACTGAGGCTTGAAACCACATGGCCGACCCGTAGGGACAAGAAAAAATTTTGACCGAACCATTCCTTTAATGATTATACTCTAACACGATTAGTTGCTTGTTATATGTTTCACATTTGAATTGAACTACCCATCGACCGTCTTATACAGCAATGCACACTGCCGGGGCACCCACAATGTCAGGAGGCAGTCATCCCGGAGACACACCCTTGAGCACCTTTAGTATATCACTAAAGATAAGGAATAGCGATTAAGTAGCCAATGGTATAACATAAAAAACATAACATAACAGGCGTATTTATAAAGCGCAAGTTCACCCCTGATGGGGCATCTTGGTGCTAATAATAGATGTGTATTGTTACCCAACATAATGGTACTCATTTTATCGACCTCGGAAGGATGAAGGGCTGAGTGGATCTGCTGTGATTCGAACTTGTGACCATGAGGTCAAACGCAGGTCCCTCTATTGGATGCATTAGTCCACTGAGCCACAGACCCTGCTTGCATTAGTTACTTGACGTCATATACAAAATAATGTGAAAACATGTTAACAATATTGCCCCTTGTTTGTTTTGTTTTGTTTTCTATCCTCCTCTACAGCCCTACTACTGATCCATCATGGGTATGTAAATTCTTATAATTAATGTGTATTACTGTAATTCATATGAATGTCAAAAATGTATAATGTTAACTGTGTGGCATTAACACATGTTTTCAATACTTTTTATTTTTAATTATTCACATATGTGTGCAAGAGCCTTGAGGACGACCCAGAGGTCGAAACACGTGTCAGCTGTTATGAATGCTAGCAATAAATAGCATTGAGCATAATTTATGCTTTGGATTTTGTGGAGTCTTTAATGATTGCGAAATAGGACTACACAATTATCCAGCTGTAGCGCAAGTTACCGGCACAACGAATATATTCACATGTGTTGTAAAAGTGTTTTCTTTTTAACGTTTTATTTTTTTTAAAGAACATTAGGTAATGACTTATAATATGCAAAATGTGCAAAGGTATACTTAGATTGTAAAAAAGCATGCAGTTGTACTGTAATGTACAACGAGCACAAATGCAACACTTAAAGGTTAATTGTGTATAGAGTCAACATGTTTGCAGTGTATCGTTTGTAGAGCAAAACACATGCTTTCATACTTTTAAGTGCAACACATAAACAATAATGCTTTAAAGGAATATATGCTGCGTTAGCTTTATGTGAAAATAATTAAAAGAAATGTATACAGCTATACGTTAGTGTGCAACATATTTTCATTCATTCATATTTACAAAAGGCATTCTGGCGTTTTGTAATGGATCATGTACACAGTAATAGCACAAAGTGCAATACATATTCAGTATGCATTCAAGTACCCATTGTTTACACATATACATTAAAGTGCATCGTGTGTACAGCTATAGCTGAAGTGCAACATGTTGACAGCCATTTAAATCCCAAAATAGATAGAAGCTATACAGTTGAGTATAGGTCAAGCCTTAGTGGTTATTGTACTCAAGGCAATGCCAGACATGTTAGGAAAAGTATGGGTGGATTTCCCTTCCTCCTCCCTATCCCATCTCCCCCACTGTGGTATACCCTGCATTCACCTTCTGTACAAAGCCAGCATTTGGCTCTGCCTCTTCTGACAGGTAGCCTAGCAATCCCAATGAAATCCCCGAGGTTTGCAGAGGATGGCTACAAAACACCACCTGGCAATTCTGGTCTTCACACTTCAAGGGCTTCCTGAGCATAATTTAGGACCGTCATCTGCGCATGCTTGAACTAATTCTAGTATTCCTTCTAAGGTGCTATGCCATGAGATGTCTTACCTTTCCTCTTTCCCTTTGATCCACTGTCTACTATTACACACGCACCCCTACTTATGCAACCACATTCCCTTTGCCTCAACTCCATTGCATCTTCCCAATATGTTAGTTTGGTGAGTCCTTTCACTATTTCCGCTTCTACCTACTCCTCATGTTTGCTCTTTTCCCTTCTTTCGTTTTCCTCCATAGACTACTGTCTGGATACCCCAGATGGGGACATAATGTGCCGATTTCTCTGACACTGACTAGTGCCATAAGACCAGTATAGTGGTGAATGACACGATATGAAAGCTTTATAACATAACATAACTTAACCTAACATAACACAACATAACATACCATAACACAGCATCCCTGTTCCACAAAGTATAGACGTTTCCTACCTTTAGCCTCCTTTGCTGAGAATGTCTGTTTGAATGCCTATCAAAGTTATAGTTTGTTACATTGTGGGAAAACTTGGGACTAAAGTTAATGGGATATGTAGGGTCTGCTTTTGGGTTCTGGTATTATTTTGAATGGGGCGATCCAAACTCTTTGTATCCCCTTATACTCTCTGGCAATTCTGCGACCTCAACTATGAACAGTTTGAAGAATAAGACACACATCTGCTAAGATACTGAATCCCCATTTCGATACCCGATATACCTTCTTGCCACAATTAAAGAGAGAAATACTTTGATTATTCTGTATAATCCTCACCCACTACTCAAGTCCTGAAGTCTATAGCATATATCACTGCCACCAAGGAAGTAGCTGCTATTCACCCAAATATACCATCGGCTAGCTGCAGTCTCAGGCCTATGGAAACAAGGGCCTGCCCCCCTTCCAGAATGTCTACACCATCTATGCTGTTTAAGTGAAAACCTGCAGAGCCTGCAGTTGTTTTAAACAGGAAGTCATCTCCCTTAGTGGCTCTCCAAACCTTTTCATGGGAGACATTGTGAGGCTTCTTAGCCAGGCCCTGGTGATCTCAGCCCTAACACCATTTGTTTGCAAAGCTGAGTAGGATCCATGTGAGGCAACCACAGAGATGCATACATGTTTTTTTTAGGGATGGCTACACAGTTGTACCAAATTAGGAAAAATCAACAAAACATGTGTAGAGCAACAGGATGGCTTCTCCCTTGACCATCAATTTTCAATCTCTGGGTTTATGAAATGTCAATCTGGTATCCCTTCCCCGTAGACACTGTCAGACCTCATTCACTCACAGTGTTGTTTTTAAATGTCCCCTCATTTCTTTCCTATTTTATAGACCTGTACATCAAGGATCTGTGCTTTTCTCAACTCCAGGGAACAACTATCTCCCGTGACTCCAGGCCACATGTGGCCAGATGCTGTTGCTTTGTTTCAGGGTCCCGTCTGCAGTCCCCAGGACCTGTACTTGCTGATCTCGTTGACAGGTCACACCAGTCTCGTCTTTAAGGGGACTACTCCTGTACCTCCAATCTTCTTCTTCCTTGCTACATCACCACATTCCCGTTCCTCAACCCTTCCTGCATGCAACCCTCTCAGGTGTAAGACTTACCTGATCCTTCTCCTCATGCTCTCCTTATCCTTATCCATATTACACTCGTGCATGTCTTGCTTGTTGTTTCCTCTGACACTTTCCTGACAGCTCCTTCCACCTCCAGATCCACCTCCTGCCTCTATAGGATTTTCTCCAACTTCCTCCTGAACATTCTTCTCCTTTGCCTCTCACTTGATGTTTTTCCCAATCACCTCGTTTAAATTCTCTCCTCTGGCCCCTCTCCTTCATCCTCCAATCAGTTCTCTCCCAACTCTTTCAAACTCATTTCTCTCATTCCTACAACCGCCTCAGTGATGTGACCTCTTACAACCTCTGCACCTCTTTCTCCATCTCTCCTCCCCGCCTTTATCCGTCATCCACATATCACCATTCTCTGCCCGCCTCATTCTTCCACCTCAAGTGCTTCTTCTCTGCATTGCAACGCTGGTCTTCTTAGATGGGCCTTCCCACTCCTTGTTTAGCTATCGGGATTCAACTGTGGGAGATTATGGCTATCATCTTGTGATTGGAGCATTGTTCATGGCACATTAGATTCACTGGTGTGTAATGCGTTCCTTCTGTGGCTGTGCATCGCGGAGAGGACTGCACTCATGCTCCCTTTCTAGAGCCGGCAACGTGAAGTCAGCCAGTGAGACATAATTGCTTCTTCCAGTATGTGCACGTGTTTTACTGATTCCAAGGGGGTTTACACAGATATGATATAATTATATGATATGGTATTTATTACGCGCCTATACACAAGTGTTTCAAGGCACAACAAGGCAAGGGAGGGGGAACAGTGGGAAGACAAAGACAGCGATCTTACTAGGCCCAATGAATTTGAGATCGCGCAAGTGCAGGGGAGAGGGGAGAGGGTAAGCGCGGGGGGAAGGGAGAGGGGCAGTGCAATACATAGGATCAACAGTAAGAATAAATAAAATAAATAAGGCAGTAGGTAAAAGTGCAGCCAGAAGTAAAACAGAAATGTCTTACTATTTTAAGCTTGGGAGACAGGAGAGCTCCTTGAAGGGTTAGGATGAAGTCTGCTGCACGTGTCAGTCGCCTGACGAAGGCCTTGGGCAAAGTAAAGTAACCAAGAGGACCCCATAGGCTGGCATCATGCCATGGGTGGTGACACCCGGCACCCATGGCCACCCATCTACCACTCCATAAACAGCACAGGAATTTCTCACTACAGGATGTAACAATATGTAGTGCTGCACTTTAATCCACAATGCCATGTTATGCTACAACATGCATTGCTGTGTTGCGTGAACAAGACAATTGACTGAAGACCATGCCGTGGTGCAATCTTTTTAATTCTCCACGCGGCCATTTTGAAAATTATGGAACTTTATTCTGTGACGAATATCTAACGCTCAATCCTCTTACTGACACCCACACAGCTGCACATTAGTACCACACAAATCCCCTACATGAGTCGCACAATGTGTAAAACATAAATCTAGCACTCTCTCAAGTAGATCTACCGATATCTTCCACCAAGTCCTACGTCTCCACTCTGACAGATTGCAGTAATACGCACACAGGCAACGAGTTCCAACGGACAGCACATGAACACCCAATGATAACTTGATAACATATCTGACACACACCCTCCCACCACCTGCACACATCAGGTGGCCTCCAGAATGCCCAACACCAACACCCAGTGAAAACTTGAAAACACACTAAACATGCATGGTCCATGCTTATCCATACAAACAGGCAACAGTAGTTCCCTGTCTGGTTTGCACAGCCAATCAAATTGCACCCTGTATGAGGCCTGGTTTAGGGTAGTAGAGCATCACTGTTTTTTTCATGAATTCCCCTTGGTAAGATCTGACATGATCCAATATATCATGACACATGCCAACATTCATGACAGGCCATGTCCATATTCCCGAGAACGCTGGTTAGTGTAAACTTACTGACCATACTATGTTTTGCAATATATGAAAACATATTTTGTGCCAAGCATTTAACTCTCAACCTACTATCTTATCTGACATCCATGAAAGTCTACAGTCGCACCTTTCACCTGCCTTGTTGACTTCATCAGTGGCAGGTCCAGACTCTTTTCACAGGGGTGGCCCAAATGGGGTATTGACTTATGCAGGGGTGGCATGAATTATGAGCGCACACACACATAATGATCATAGTTTAGGATAATGGGGTGGCACCTGGGGTGGCCAATGAGATTACAGGGGTAGCATGTGCCAATCCAGCCCACTCCCTGGACACACCACTGGCCTTCATGCAACATGAATCACACAAATCAAGTTGTCACTAGCCAATTACATCTCTGGACACCTACACAATGCTCCAACACACTCACCCTGCTGTATACACTAATACACACACAAGCAACAGCCTATGGTCCAGCAAACTCTACCCCTCGATAACAGCATGACGACATATAACACACAAACCGTGCACACATACACACGCACGCATACACACACACGCCCTACATACAGCGAACAGTGTAGAGGAGCAGGTGGAGGCATCTTCTTTAGTCCCTGCCCCGTCACCACCGTCCTATTGGAGTAGCTGACGAAGGGTTACCATTGGGAGTTCATGCACAAGTTTATGTGACATGTTAATACCGCGTCGATTGTATGAAAGACGATATGCACTCAGACAGACATTTAGAAGATATCCTCACATTGAGACAATGGAGGGAAGTTACCAAGAAGGATGTCAATTGCCTAAATGCAAGGGAGCAGCTCTGAGAATCATGGATGAACGTTCAAACAAATGTCTGATGAAAGCAATATAATGTCATAAATAAAACATATAACCCTAAATTGAAACGATAGGAAAAACATTTAAGACTGATGATGTAACAGAAGCACTAAGAGAAACATGTACCAAAAGATGAAGTTATCATGAAAATAAGAAGGTGAAGTTACCTCCGGACCAAAAACTGTAAATACCCTGTAATGAAGGATAGAAGAAGCATATAGAAGCTTGCTAAAAAGATATATATATATATAACGTTTCGGAAGGCAATTGGAAGTAATGGACGATGGCTCGTGTTAAAGAATAAACCCAGCTACCTCAGAAACACGCCTAGGATCACAAATTGAAGAATTGATGAAGGAGCTGTTTTTGTGTGCAGAATAAAGGAGTACGATGGCCTAAAGTCTAGCAGCCTATTTTGAGACATGGACGCAAGGCACAGAGAGAGGCAAATGAATAGACCATGTGCACAAGACTTATTTCTGAGAAACATAGGAGGGCAATTACATTTTCTGATGCCAAGTATTGACCAACCATGAAGGCAAAAGCCTATGTGAGGTGGAGTGAGAAAGTCTCTAAAGGCCAGAGAGGGTAATGGCACCCTGGTTAATGCAATCACATAGCAGAAATTGAGAGACAACATGTGATGAAAAACTCAAAACAGGGGCTATTCATTAGAGCTTCAAGTTAAGATAGCGTTCTGCTCACACTCCCTCGAATGTCTCAGAACAGTGAGCAGACTAAGAGGCCAACTACAAACGATAGACCTTGGCTATGGATCAGGTCGATGACATATGATGGACTAATTGGGAAAACAAAGAACAAGTTGACACAGCTTGAACACCTAGGTTTCACTTTTTTCATGTGCTGCTAAAAACGAGCCGAAAGTCCAAGGTTGGATAGGGTTGCTAACCAATCAAAAGGCCTGCCATGCACTTTCATATACAATGTTGCCGTTATTAGCCTGCAGCCATATTCTCTGCTATAATCAGTTTGTGACGTGCGTAGGAGTATCTCAGGGCATGCCCTACAGACAAGGGGCAGCCAATGAGATATTAGCACATATTATTCTATAAGTAGATATGTTCCCCTAATCCAATCCCTCTCAGCATTAGGTTTTTGTGAAATACCACATAGGATGATGTTGTGAATGACATATGTAAAGGGCTATATGCTCTGTGCAAGCAAACTTTGGTGTGAAAAATCAAACATCTACTTTGATAGCTTTATTTCTCCATGCTTTCTTTCGTTGCGATTAAAGCAGTGTTTTACCATCTTTCTTTGGTCTGTCCGATTATTTGGTCTGTGATAATTATTGGTAATCCCATCTAGCCCAAAGAAGACTCTTCAAGGTGCTAGAGCACAACAGTAACTTCCTGCCTGCTATGCACATCCAATCTCCCACTACTTCCTTTGCTGCCACTCACCTTCCCACAACTTCCCCGTTTTCTTGCATGACCGAAATTGCCAAAATGACCTATGAATGGCAAAAGACCCCCTTTGACTAATCCGGGCAGCATAGCAAATGGTCAAATGAAATGTGCTAGTGCACCCATGGAGGAATTGAGCACCATGCCACAGACAGATAGAGCTGAGAGTAAATTCAGGCCACCTTTGGCTGTCTTTTTATAAGCCTCTTTAATAAACCCATAATCAACCTTGTATGAACTTGTATTAACCTTTTTATACAAACGTTTGATGCAAGAACTTCTCTTGCATCACAAAATGGGAAACTGGCATTGAAAAGACAGCGTCGGTTTCAGTGGATTTCATATCTCATCATGGTGAAAGTGGCATAGTTTAGAAGGACCCTAGTAGTATGCTATTAGGAAAAACAAACATATTTCAATGACCCGAAAAGCCCTCCAAATGGTAGAAGGTGCACTATAAAAAACACTTTAAATTCCATTCCATTGAGAACCAAAACATTAACGGAACCAAAGCCGTAACCTCGTTTTCCACATGTATGAGATTGGGCGTTATTAACAGCACACCGCCATTTTGTACATCAAAAAACAGAAACAAAGACAGAAATGAGGAAGTGACCTCCCAGACTCCAAGTGGAAATACAAGTGGTTTGAATACACTTCCGTCAACAGATTCTGTTGTGAATCTAACTTTCATTGCTGTTTGGTTGAACGCACACCGCTGTTCTGAATTGAAGTTCAGCTCATATTCCCAAAGTTCTTCTCGGTCGACCTAAACATACCCAATCGCAGGGGCGTTGCTAGGGGGGGGGCTAAGGGGGCTATAGCCCCGGATCTTTTGGCTGTAGCCCCGGATAGAAGCTCAGGAGCTACAGCCAAAAGACTAGCTAGCCCCGAGTCCTGACAGCCTGGACATTAGCTTAGCCCCGGATCTTTTCCAGACCTAGCAACTCCCCTGCCAATCGCAGGCCATGCCTTCTTCAATTATTCCTTCAACAGCATGTGAATTGATACATAGGTGACGTCATCAGCCTGAGGGTGAACTTCCCCACATGACAAGCTGGCATGGCGGGGGTGAAGCTGGTGAACATTGCGAGGCACGGCAATTTCTGCAGAGTTCACATCGTGTGAACATCAGTGTGCGACCAGGCCAAGCATCACGCAAGTGTCCACATCCCTCCGCGTGCAGAGGGAGGGCGAGGCCAAGAGTGTGCACGTGTATTGTTGCTCTCCCGCCAGTGCCGGCCTTAGTGGCAGCAGCGCCCCGGGCAGGAAAAGGACAATTTGGCATCCCCTGCTCCCGCTGAGCACCTGGTCAATTGGGGGGAGGGTAATGGAGGCGCCAAATGTCTCTTTTTGTGGTGGGAGAAATGTTATTTTAAAATGAAATGCGCTCGCGGGAGCCGGCGCATTTAACAACAATAGGGTGCTGCACAATATTAAGATGATTATCGCCCCACTCCAGTGCTGGAGCAGAGTGGTAATTATCTCAATAGGGTGCCGCAGCGCCCTAGAGTTGTTAAATGCGCCCGGGCGCATTTAATTTCAAAATGACACTTCTCCAACGACGGCAGCTCGGGGTAGCACTAAGAAGGCTCCCCCGAGCTGGCGCCCTGGGGGCTAAAGGCACCCTGGGCGGTTGCCCGGCCGGCCCTGTCCTAAGGCAGGATCTGCCTCCCTCCACAACTATAAACCATTCACTCAACAATGAATCGTTCTTGTGTACCCTGCATGCATGATAGGGGTTGCTGCATCAGTAGCTCATGTAAAAATATATGCTTGAAGAGCCCTGGAAGGCAGAGCAAGAGCTTCCCTCACTTTTAGGTGATTACTGATGAGCTCCTAGAGCTGGGGACTACGAGGGTGACCTCATTCCTTCATACTTGAACCCAACCAAAAACTGAGTCTACCTAGTTTGGTCTCCCTTCCTGGTTCTCCCTTCCCTTCAAATGCAATCGTTCTTGGCATACCCCCTCCATCCACTGTTACTCACCCGGGGATTTTGGTGGACAACAATCTTTAATCTTATAATCTTATAACCGCTAAATCAATATTTCTGTCCCAATACTCACCTCCAACTCCCCATTATGAGGATCATCTTCCTCCACCCGGCCCTGCCCCAGAACACTGAAGTTGCCACAAGCTGTGTTCTCTCCAGAATTCATTACTGCAATTCCCTCCACCTGAGACTCAACAAGGGCTACAATCAGCAGCCGCGCGTGCCCAAAACAGGGCTGACACACTCTTGTTCTCCCTCAAAATTTGGGATTCCCTCACGCCCACCTTCAAAGCCTTGAAATGGTTCAGAGTTGAGCAGAGAATCACGTTCAAGACCCTCTGCATCTTCCCCAAAATCCTCTCCATCTGGGGTTCGATCTCCCTCATGCCCAGGCTTTGGAAACAGGTTGCTACCACAAATCTTAGATCTGCCCCCCTGAACCTGTTCCATTCTCTGGAATCTGCCACATTCGGTGCCCCACGGCCCTTTGTGGTCCCAAACCTTGAAACTCCCTTTCTTTGTACATCAGGTCTGAACTGTCTTTTAACAGATTCCAGCATAAAGTGAGATACCGTCTTCTGTCATCTGCTTCCTAAGATGCTCCAGACTCCTGGTCTATTCCCCCCTCGCCCCAATCCCCACCCACTCGTAAACCTGTTTCCTGCTGAATTGTTGTATTTGGTTTGTACTTATTGTTTTATACAGGAAATAACTTTATTCTGCAATATGAAATGATATAGCATTCATAACGTGCCTCTAAACAAGGGTTTCTAGGTGCTGTGGACCTTGAAGCAGACCTACTGCAACTTGGAGATTTACAAAGTAAAATACAAATAAAATAAAACACAAATCTAATAAGCCAACAATTGCACTCTCTAATTTTTGCCTTCTTCTACACAATGTTTGTCCAGGGGTACCAGATTTTGTGCCCTGAGGTACCCCACATTTAAGAATGCTCCTTCACGAATAAGCGATGCACATGCATTTTGATTGGCCAACCCCTGGGTCCAAAACATAGACCCTCATTTCGATGGAGGCGAATGTAGGGGAAAAGCGCAGAAATTGAACCACCACGGTAGGGCTCATTTACATGGACTTTGCCTGGTTTTCCTGTGTCAGCAATCTGTGTAAATGAATGGGGCAATGGGAGCTGCCATGTTTAGTTTTGATTAAAAAATCAATCATTATGAAACATTGCTAACAATAAAACACAAAAGGCACCCAAGACTGACCATCGTCAATAATGGTCAACCATTGTTAAACATGATCGTCTGCCACCAAAGATCGTCAAAAATCTCTGATTACAGTCATCCATCGCCAAACACGTTTGACCCACTAGCCAACCAGGGCAGACATCTCTAAACATTGGCAACATCGATATCCATTGTCAAGTGCCATCAACCACAGTCTAGCAATGGTGATCATGGAGACCATTGGAAACTATGGAAGACCACTGCCAACTCTGATCCAACATCGCCCCCAGGGCGCCTTTTGCCCCCGCCATGACAGCTCGGGGGGAGTCTTTCAAGGGCTCCCCCGAGCCAGCGTTACGGGAGAAGGCCTAGCAGGCGGCCTTTTACTGCTAAATGTGCCTGCAGCGGTGGGTGCATTTAAATGCACCCCTCGGCCGCGGGCACTTTTCACAAGGAATGGCGCCATTAGTCCCCCACCACGCCAGCTCCGGGGAGTCTTTCAAGGGCTCCCCCGAGCTGGCGTAGTGGCAGGCGCCTCATTGTCATTGAATGAACCCGCGGTGGCGGGCTCATTCAATGGCAATGGAGTGCTAACGTGCCCCATTTAACCTCCTCACAGGAGCGAGGAGTTTAAAAAGAAAAAAAAAAAGTGGCCCCTCCTGGCCCTGCCCCCTTCCGTCCCGCCCCCTTCCGCCCTGCCCCGCCCCCTGTTAACCTGGGCGGCGCAGTGGGCGATGGGGGCGCCAATTCGCCCAGGGCGCTGCTGCCCTTAAGGACGGCCCTGATCATGGCTGACCATAGACAACGATGGTTGCCAATGGTGGACCATCACTGACCACTGTCGACTACCACTGACTACAGTTACCCATCACTGGCCATGGTAAAACAGTGTCATTCATGGTCATACATTGATTAACATCTCCAACCAGTCAACCATCACCATATATGGTCGTCCATTGTCAACCATCGCCAACCATGGCCTACCCTCATCAAACATTGCTGACCATCAACAAGCATGACGGGCTATGTAATGTATTGTAATGCAGAAGGGGAGAGGCACCACACGCCGCTGATATCTAAGCACTTTGCTGACAAGACATGCAAGAAAGGAGGGAAACACTAATTAAGGAGAGACAAAAATATTAAACCACAAACGTGTTTTCCTTTTCCCAGAAAGCAAGTAGATTGCCATTATTCGTAATGTTCAGAAGGAGAGCATTCCAGAGTTTGGCCGCAGTGACCACACTAGACCTGCCAAATGCCTCAGTCAATGTGAAGCGATGAAAAGTCATGGTATAAAGTAGGTAGCAGCAACCATAGCCTCAGTTTTCTTCTGGATTGAACCCCAACCTCTGCCATCCAGTGGTCCAGACAGAGCTGAAAATAGATTGTATATGGGCAATATTGGTCTTATTTTCATGATCGAGACAAAAACTAATTTGAGTATCATCCACATAATTTTGAAACACTGCTCCAAGGTCTCCTAAAAGGTCATGCAGTGGCTTCATGTAAATGTAAAAGAGAATGGGGGAAATGCCAGAACCTTGTGGAGCACCACAACCAATCGATTCTGCTTGCAAGACATTATCCTTATCTTTGACCCGCAAAGGTCTAATACCCCAAACGTTGCAAACGATTTTCAACCATCGGCAAAGTTGGTCAACCAACATCCTCCACAGTCTACAATTGCTGAGCATGGTCAACTATCGGCAAATATCACCAGGTATGGTGTATCATGATTGACTATTGCTGAACATGATCAACCATCATGATTCATGGTCTTCCATGGGCGATGATCGCCGATCATTCTCGACTATCGCCAAGCATGGCTGACCATGGTCAGCCATTGATAACCATGGTCAACATTCACAGGGAGGCTACTTTACGGGTCTCTCTGATTAAAGCATTGGAAGACACCAGCATGACCAAAGCTATTCCCTTTAGCAAAGCCATAATTGTCGGATTTGCAAGGACTTGTTGCAATGGTGGCTGCCATTACATGTGTGACCTTGGATTCACTGTATGTGTGCAGTGAAAGGAACAGGAACCATTCAGAATCAATGACTAATCTCTGCAGTGCACAGATTGTTTTATGTGTTATATTCTAATTTAAATTGGCTGAATTTTTTTTCCGTTTTATTAATCAAACCTTTTGCCACAGAAGGTGGTGGGAAACCCCCCCCCTCCCGTGACATCCCATTGTCCCCCACATCAACCAATATTGCCAAACAGGAAACCACCATCTACATTATGGTGGTATAAAACAGTAAAACAAATTAAGAAAAAATATTCGACCAGTTGGAGGGCGAGTAAAACACATAAACCAGTGTAGAGATGAAGCAGATTCGCAGGCGTGAGCCCCAAAACATGAACAAACTATGGGTCATTACGAGTTTTCGAGTATACCGACGGTAAAACTGTGGGATACTGCCAAACGGTAATACCATTACTGGAACTTGTCTTACTGGCAGATTACAAGGGCCAGGTTAAACAGTAAATCCACATTTCATCGAGTCCCATAGTGGGATTTTGCTGATATTACCGGCAACAGTATTACCCTGTCAGTAATACTGCTGTTTTTTGCCAGTTGGGGTCGGATTTACTTCCAGAAGTTAGCTGGAGGTAAATCCTTCATCCGTACCCACAAACTTGTAGATTGCTGGTCCTGTAAAAGTGCAGAAAAACATTATCACTGGCACTTATTCCTGGAACTTTAAACCTGAAACGGGTTTGACTATTTCTTCGATTTAATCTGCAGCTTTCAGAAAGAAATGTTTGCTTTGAAAATCATATCTGCCATGTTCACGTATATTCAGCTGTCAACAAAATCCTCCCACCACCCCCGGAATAATGTATGCAAGTATATAAGCCCTGCTTCTCTCGAGGCTTTGCTACTGCAATAGCCTTCTCCTGAATCTACCTTCTTCCACTCTACGACCACTCCAGCTAATCCAGAATGGGGCAGTAAGACTTATCCTTGGCCTTAAGCCCAGGGACCTCATCTCTCCTGCCCTAAAATCTCTTCACTGGCTCCTGGTTGTGGCACAGATTAAATTCAAATCCTTCTACATCATCCACAAGGCTGTCTGGGGCCTGGGACCATGCTATCTGCAACTTTCTCCTACTAAATACTCCCCCTCTGTGGTCTTCTGGCACCAACTCTCTGTGTGTAAAGCATTTAGTTAAACAGAGGCCCGGTGGCAGATCACTTTCTTCAGCGGGCTCCCTCTTATGGAACAGCCTCCCTTTTCGTCTTGAGCAGGACTTCCTCAAATTCCGTAAGCTCCTCAAGACTTTCCTCTTCACCTCCTGCTTCCCTTCGTCCCTCCTCTGCTAATCTCACAGTCGCAGTGATTGGTGGCCAGGGCCCTTATGTATCCCTTGGGGACCTGGTCTCCAATACCCAATCGCCCCAGTCTACCTCTCAGAACTTGCCTCAGAACCCACCAGCCTCAATCCTGTAGGCTTGCACTTTCTATGCAATGCAGCTCCAGGCCGCATAGCACTTACCATACTATACACTTCATCTGTTGCTCACCCACGATCACAGACATTCCAGCATACAACGTTATTGACTATTTACCTGATCTCTGCGTCTCTATCTCTTCCTCGTTCAAACCCCGGCCATGGAATTGAAGATGGTGATATTGCAACTCGAATTGTCATTGCGCATGCGTTAGTCCAATTTGCATGCGTTAGTCTATCTCTCGATGTTCATTTGTTATTACGTGTTAGCTTGGTGGATTATCCGATGATATATTTTTCCAGGATATGTTCTCCATTTACACAAATGACATGGAATGGGAAAAAGTTGAAGGTGAAAGGAGACGTTCCTGAGGGCTGCTCCGATCACTCTGCTGCTGCATGTGGGAAACACATTTATATCTTTGGCGGAATGTATTCACATGGATCATTAAACACCATGCTTTAAAAAAAATTTGAACATACATGTAGCCACTTAGGGCTTCATGTGTGAAAATATCACATTACAACAATTTATATATCAGAATATACATGTGTCTCATCATTTCAAGTAATCTCACAAAGATAATAATTACATTACATCTCATTACAAATCACTTAAAATGTTGGTAGCGCATTGATAAAATGTCATCACATGGTAAATCAGGATTAAATCATTTCCTTCAAATAGGTGCTCCCACATAATTAGCCTATCACTGCTCTTGTACTCGTTACAGTATGATTTAATGTGTTTATATCTCACAGTCTCTAGGCCAGTACAGTGGCATGTCATGTGTTCAGTCGATTCAAGGGTCATCTCATCACACAGACGACACATTCGCTGTGGGTGAGGTATTCCTTTTTGAGCCCCCATTGTTTCATATACCTGAGTGCTATTAAACTTTAAAAGCAAATAATTACATATTACATTACTATTAGGGAAGTTCCTCCAGATATTTTTGGGGAAGAGTGTCTCTCCAATCAATATTGCAGAAAAGGTCCACTGTGCCTCATGGATGCTAGAAGTATCATCTCAGCCTCAGTCCAGAATGCATGCGTTTGCTCCTTAACACAGGTTTTGAGATACTTCAACGGTAAAGACCTACTCACAGTCACACACCTTGCTGACCAATACTGATATTCGGAGCATAGTTTGCTTATTGTTCTGAATTTCTCAAATCTATGAAGATCTTGATAGGCATGATAGGACTCCACCATAGTTGTTCCATTATCAAGTAGTTGCAGTTTACGATAGTCATTTTGCTGGAGGCAACGGCCCTCGTCTGTCTAATGTTACATTCAAGCAAGTTGTATCCAATGGGTAGAGACTTTGGCATCCAAAACAACATCTGCAATATTTTGCTTTTAAATTTCGCTATGTTATCTAGCAAAGTATGTCCCCATATCTCAACTTCATACAGGATTTAAAGAACAATTTTGGCTGTATATAGAAACAAGATTGTCTTAAAAGAGCAACCTCCTTGTCCACTGATGAACACATTCAATGATCGTGCAATTTGCATACATTTAACCTTGGTGTTATCCCAACGTGATAGCTACTTCAACCTGTTATTGATTAGTACACCCAGGTACTGATAACAGTCCACCACTTCCAACACTGTGGCACCAAGCTTCCATGCAGGTTTAGAGCCTCCACATTTACTGTTTTCCCCCCGAAATTCCATTATCTTGGTTTTTGATATGTTAATTCTTAACCCATTTACTGTGGCATCTTTATGTTTGGGCATCAAGCATGGTTTGGAGGGGTAAACACCATGTACAAATTCCATACGGAAAATCAGTCATGGACCCTTTTAAGGTTTAACTCCCCCATGTCTCCAGGGAGGTTGGATCACTCCAATAGAATCGTAAAGAAGCCACACAGATAAACAAAGACGAAGGTGAAAGTGTGGTTTGTGAATCAGTCAGTGAAAAAGATGGCGGCGATTGCAGTAGGATACAAGAAAATGGCTGTAAACCACAGAAATCGGTGCAATTGTGCGACATCTTTGGGGGCATGGGCTTTGGGATATATTGACCCACTCAATACATTGGCCCACATCACTGAGCTTCATTTGCACTAGGAAGAGCAACCTGGCTGTGCTGGCTCCTGTGCGCACTAGGACCTCAAAACTGCATTTTGGCAGCAACAGAAAAATGGCTGCATCATCATGCCACCCACATTTCAGGCAGGGTGGAACAGTGGACACACTGCAGGAGCATGCCAGTGTGTTCTGAGACATATATATGGAATCAAGTAAACCGGCAGCACTGCATTGCTGCTAAAGCCAAAAATTACCCTTCAAGATTAAACATTTTCACCCTTTCAAAATGCTGCTTTGGTGCCAATTCCACCTGTCATTCTGAAACCACTGTGAGAAAAAAAAAGGCCCAGTCAAACCAACTCTCGGAGAAATCAAAAGCAACTTCATTTTTCCCTCGCATGGGAACACGTGTTTATTTCCTGACAAAATGTATGCAGGAGTAGCAGTTCAAAGAGACTTTTTACTCTCTGAGCCAGGTCAAGGATTAAATGTATCTATACTTTAGATAAGAGTCCTGCTGCAAGGAAAATGACAACAGCTGCCAAGACAGTGGCAATCTGAGAAGCTGCAAACCGTATTAAGGAAAGAAATGATAGCGGTGTTTAACACATGTGGACAAATGGGCTGTGCTGACTGAAGAGAAAAAAATGACCTGTTTAAAACTCAATTGTTAATGAATGCCTGCTTACTTAGCCATGTAAAGGAATTATGTTAGTGGTGATAATACACAAATATGATATCTTCTGTCATAGGTTTGTTTAATTGAAGACCCAAAGTAAGAAATCAAACAGTTTAAAACACATAGGCTGGAGTTTCAAACTCCCAGGAAAACCTGTTATTCCAGTTGCCGGCCCTGAAACTCATCCAAGGAAGGGAGATACACCCTAAAGCCAGGACACGTAGGTGCGAAGTGCCAGCTTGAAAAACTTTGAATGGGATAGGACAATGAAAGTTCATATGCTTATCAGACATTCGTATGTGCTCCAGGCTGGGACAATAGCAGTCCTGGGACACTCACCTGTCAAGTGTGAAGGGACAATACAACCTTCAATTAAGACTGGAAACCCCCTTGCCTGGGAGGAAATGACAGCTGCTTGCAGTTGAAGGAAGAAAAAAACCAGGATCAAGTAACAAAGGGACTGCCTTTGGTGCCAGAGACTATATTATAAAGAAACTTTAAAGACTCTTATTTCTGTAGCAAGAATTAGCAGAAATGTAAAAGTTTGCAGTGTTAAATCTAATATAGTGGGCCATATTTTAAACTTGGTAAAACTCATTGCCGTATGGGGAACAAAAGTTACGAAATATGACAGATTCCCAGGAAAGTATTAATGTGGCAAACATAAGATTTTGTACATACATCCCTGGGGACAATTCACATTTGTGTATAAAATTGTGGAATTTTGGGCCAAATCTTTAATGTGTAAAATTAGCAAAATGTGTCAGAAAAGGCGAAACAAGGTCGCACAGACTGGAGGTTTGGACTAATCTATGCTGCACATCATATGTAACCTCTGTGTATAATTTGCCAAGAGATTGCAAGTAAAGAAATGTAGGTTTTTGGCAAAATCGGATTTTAAGTAAAGTAAATGTGGGAGTGTTGGGACATTGTAAACTTCACCTCATAAACATAACATTATCCCCTTAGAAATCCAACCAGCAGAGAGCAAGGTGGAGATCTCTACCCTTTCCCAATCCTATTATTAGGGGCATGTGTAGTAAAGCCTGTAGTAAAGCCTGCCCCTGTCATATACTGTGATGATGTTACCTGTCATTATAAATAAGAGCCCCTGACAACACACAGGAGCACACTGATTCCTGCCCGATTTCTGATTTCCTGCCCGGCATCCTGTCCTGTTCCTGTCTCCATCTTGCATTTATCCATCTAGTCACCAGATCCCAATCACAAGGCCAAAACCTTGCTGATCCTGCTTCAACTAGGCCTCAAATTCTAAAAATCCCAATAACCAAAGGGAAGTTGTGGTGTTTTGGGAAATCATCCTGAATTTAACCTGGCTTGCTACTCACTAAATTCATGCCTGCTGCAAACCTGCCATCCAGCTGATCTGTAGTATCCAGTACCTAGAAGTGCCAGTCCAGTGCCAGTCCAGTGGCCTCCGGTGACTGAACTGCCCAGCTGTCTCGCCAGGAGTTTTGTCTTGCCATGACCAGAACCCTTGACTGTCCAATATCCTAAACTAAAGTGGACTGCGAGTATCAATAGGAACCATAGAAAACCATAGCATACCTTGCCTTGTCCTATCCCAATCTCTAAACCATCCTATCCTTAACTTAATAACTTGTAAAATTGTCAGAATCATTATTGCAACCCTATCATTGATTTCTATTGCTAGTGCCACCTCTGTAATAATTCTATCTTGTGTAAATCCTAAACTATCAATCCTATTTCGCGTGATCTGACTGGTTCCGCCAGGGCGATCGCTGGGGAACTAGGGTTGAATTCATTAATCAACCCTAGAGCTTACTGTCCCTCTATGGTATTCTAGCCTGAATGCTCTAGGATAGAGTAAAACTGTTCTTGTCCACACTGAGTTTCTTTCCTTTTTCACAGCCCGATTTTTCCAAAAACGCGCCTCATACTATCTTGCATATCTCCCTCAGTTTAATAGCTAGAGACACCATTTCACTTCCAGATTGTACCTAAGATCCACAGCTAACTCTCCAAATCAGTGAATTTCACCTGTTTTATTTGTCAAAAACCATCTGGTAAATTTCAGGTGGGAATTAACATTTTTTCAAAGTCTTACATGTGTTATTTCGATTATAAATTATTTTGAACCTTCCATTCAATTTAAAATTGTATGATTTTGCTCAATCTATTGCTTATGATTGCTAGTATCTTTCCAATGTTGCTCCAGTAAAGAAATGTACTTATTTAAGGATTTTTGCTCACATTCATTGTTTTATTAAGCCATTTCTGAGTGCCATTTTAACATTGCAAGGGTTTCAAATCCATTTATCACTCTCATTTAGGGAGGGAAGGTTAGATTTGAATTTTGTTTCCTATTCCTTATTCCTGATTACCTGCTGCTTCTATACATCCATTCAGATTTGATTATTTGTGGGTTGCGGGAACATTGCTGGGGCAAATCCTAACTTGAGTACTATCTTTCCAAAACTCTAAAGTGTTTCTATTCTCTTGTGTTTTCTATCTGTGTTGCTAAAGGGTTAATTTAAGTGAATTGTTCACTTTCCTATTGTTATTGTCACCACATTGTTGATTGCTGCCCCATATTAAAAAGTGTATGATTGCGTAGAATTTTTAAATAAATAAATAAATATTACCTTTACCAACCAGCCTGGTTCCTGGTCCATTGTGACCCGGGCTATTTGAAAAAGGGGTGTGATATGAGTGGTATATCATCTGAACATTGAATCTGATCTAACATAAGCATTTCAATCGTGGAGTGCATACTGGGCCGAGACTAAGGTGTGTGTCGCCTGATTTAAATCCTTAACAGGACACTGCGGGAGAAATGTATAGTGATTGGGGTGTGACTATGCTTCAGCAATAAATGTAGACCTCCCTGAAAGTGCAGCAATTTTCCCGAAATTTATCATTTCTGTATTTTAAAAATATGTATAGAGTGATTTTTTCTATATCACGAGTCATTTCAAAAAAATCTCTTTTACGATCATTTTCGAATACTTTGTACTTTTGAACACTTATTTTGGGTTAAATCACCTACATCCACACAGCCTGAGGTCTAGCCTCATATGCCAAGGTATTGCCACATTTTCGATACACACTCGCATATTAAGTACAGCCTCAGACATTCCCATCACCTGGCAGCTGTTGCCATCATATGCCAAAGTACTCCCAACACATGCCAGAATAAACACTCTCAATTAGTACAGAGGCTTCACAGGGCAAACATTTGCACGTGTGCACGCTGGCTGACTCTTGGCAGAATTGTCCTCAGGCTGCATATCGCCAGTGTCACTCTGCTCTACCACTGGACTTATCCACACTGTGACAAAAGTCCCAGAATGCACTGTGCTTCACAGTCTAGTGACGCCTTTACATATTTACAATCTCTAACTGGACTCGGCACAGAGAACCACTCAGGACTTCATGTCCAGGAATGGACCGTGCTCCCTTCATAAAATAACATAATAAGACTGTCAAAACGCAGTCTGGTCTCTCGGCAAGGTACCCACTACCATCATTACCACCACACATGGAGCTGATGCCAGGGAACAGTTATACTCTTAATCAGTATAGAAGCACCCTCGAGAGCACATGCTTGTGAATGCACTCTAACTAGTGGTGCAGGTGCACCCATAGGACTGCATTCCCCAGAATGCAATCTGCCTCACTGAATGGAGACGACAGACAAGTCTGTCTACACATTTACACTGGCCTTTTAGTAGAGACCCTCACTCAAAGGCCTGCATGTACCAGTATGCATTTTGCCGCTCTGAAGACAGGTGCCACACAGATTTGCCCAGGCGCCCAATCAAAGTCCTATGATTCCTGGAAATTACCTTGTTTACCTCAGTATAAAGGTCTCTACATGGACGACGTGCCCAATATTGCACCACGCCTCAATCAGGGCAATGTCCACGACATGACTCCATACCTCATCCTTAAGTACAGAGGAACGCCCCTTCCCACAGCCTTGGCACCTATGCACGGCTGACTATATTTACCAATATTCCCTCTGCTTATTACACTAGGGAGGACGCAACACAACACTATGCATCGCACAACGCACTCTGCTTAATATAACACAGGGGAAGCCCCAGTGTCACATGTCCAAAGCATACCCTGCCTCAGCATGTCCCAGAAAGCATTCTGCATCACACAGTACGATACAGTGGAAACCCACGGTACCACATGACACAGAATAATGAGATTACTTCCTGCTAATCCTTATTACTCTTGGTCCTACTCCTCCATGTAACAGCACTCACCTATGAGGAGGCCCTGCCTCGCCTACAGCGACATTTTCTTTCCTAGAGGTATAAACCCCCTACTTCCCCACAATACAACAGTACATAGCAAACTTGTACAGACACCGGCCCCTTCCACACCACAGGAGGGGGCAGAGGGTTGGCAGTGCAGTACTGTGATGAGGAAGAGTATGATGAGTAGTAATGGAGATTATCAGTAAGTAATCTGAGCATTACCTCCACGTCCCTCTTCCTCATCCCAGTACTCACCTATGAGGAATACCCAAGCCAAACCAAGTGAAAGGGCCGAAAGGAAGCAGGCAAGCAAGAGGACACCCAGGAATCAATGCAAAAACACCAAGTTTATTGATCAAACGATCAAAAGAACAGCACAGCTGGGAAACGGACAGCACCCCCACACCAAAGGAACCATCCCTAGAAGTGTCCACAATAAGCCTGTAATGCGTAATAACAGTATTAGGGTTCGCCCAGGTAGCGGCCCTGCAAATCTCATGCAACAGAACACACTGAGCATCTGCCCGGCAAGCAGCCATACCCCTGTTTAAACGACCCTGCACACCCAAAGGGACAGAAAGACTAGAGGACAAATATCACTTAGAAATCACAGACTTGATCCAGCGACTAATGGAAACAACTGAAGCCTTCCTACCTGCACCACCTGCACCAAAAGTCACCAGAAGGCTGTCGGAACGCCTAACAAGTTCCGTCCTGGTCAGGTACTCCAGGACCACACATGCACATCAAGGGAGTGCCACGACACCTCTTCTGGAGACAGAGAGTCAGCAAAAAGGCCAGGATGACCACTTCCTATGATATATGAAACTTAGAGGCTTCTTAAGGTAAGAACCGGGGATCACACTGCAACACCCAGCAGTCAGGTAAGATACACAGAAAAGGAGGACGGCAAAGGAGAGCCCCAATCCCCCCCAGATACCGTGCAGAGGAGATGGCAACCACAAAAGCCGTCTTCAGCGTAAGTTGTTTAATATCAACAAGGCCAATCGGTTCACGGGGAGCCGACTGAAGAAAACTCGAAACGAGGTGTAGATCCCAGGGGGGGGATTCCGAAAACACAGGTCGGCCTAGAAGAAGCCAGGCTTCTAAGGAACCGGCTCACCAGATCCAAATCCAACAGGGGAACACTGTAACCCTTCAATGCATCCCACTGAGCCAGCAAAGTGGCCATTACCAGACCCTTGTCGAAACCACCCTGAAAAAACTGCAATACCCCCGGGACATCACAACCCTCGGGGGAAATTCCAGCCCCATCCCAACAGCTGAGAAAATGGGCCCAATGCCTCTCATAGGTCTTCAAGGTACTAATCTGCCTGCAATGGGGAATGGTTTCCACCATCAGAGCTGAGAAACCCAAAATCAACAACCTTGCCCTCTCAGAAGCCAAGCTGACCAGCGGATCACATCCAACCCTGCCACCTGAACCCCTGAAGAGGGCACAACCAGCTGGCAATCCTTCAGACCTCCCACAACTGAAGATCCATGAGCAATGGGAACCACCCCTGCAAGGCCAAAAGGGAACCACCAAGATCACCATAGAAGAACTTTGGCTGATTTTCTGAACCACCCGGGAAATTAGAGCAAGAGGAGGGAAGGCATACTGGTGAGCGTGAGGATACTCGATTATCAAGGTGTCCATCCCCCTGCTACTACTAACGGGAGCCATGAGTAAAACCTGCAAACCTTGGCTGAGGAGGGGGAAGCAAACAGATCCAACACTGGCATCCCGAACGGCGACAAACACCCACAAACACCTGATCTAACTATATCAAGTCTAGGCTGACCGGCAACACCCGACTGAGACTGTCAGGACACTGTGTGTGAGAGCATCCAAGCCACCAAAAATACACACACGTCTTGGACTGTTCAGGGTCTCATACCTCGAGAATACCCAGTCAGATTCTCACACAATAAAGTCTCAGGTTCAATTACTACTAAGTTTTATCTTTGCTCTAAAAGTAGCCCTAGCCTTCCTTGCCCTTCAACCACTCTGAACTAAGCCCTTGTGTGTTACTATCCCTAGCTTGCGCTGGTTGCTCCACTTATCTAGGCTGAAGGGATAGTGCAGAGAGGACTTGCCCTGTCGCTAGACTAATGATACACACCCTAAAGGTAACTTGTACAGTTTTTCTAAAATGCACACGTTGTCCTCATCAAGGCATGTGTCGTCTGCCTCCCAAAAGAATTGACGTTGAGCAGGCACTGTGGCAGGCAGTACCTGTGACTGCATCACCAGTGCCGGTATCCTCAAAGCATCCAAGCCCCACCTTGCACATATTCCGGGGTCTTCTACAACACCAGGAAGATGGCAAGTTTGAACACTGATCCCTTCAGGAGAAATGCAGAAAACTTCCCTCTGGACCCCAACCTGATCAAAGGAACTTGACGGCTGTTGCTAGTTGAAAGAAGTAAAAAAAAACTGCTAAAGGACATTTGTTGTTTAAATGCCTATTTGTAATTAAGGTTTGAAAACCTTTAACTTTGCCACATGAAGGAGGACAAATCTAAAAATTGGTAGTTGTAAATCTAATTTTACGCTCTTTCTGCGAAGACGTGAGTGAGCCCTGTACTACATAAGGAACAAAAGTTACACAAGAAGTAGAATTGTGCCAAGAATATTGATGCTGCAAATATAATATTGTATCCCCATGTTCTAGGGGTGATTGCAGAGATATGTATTGAATTAGGAATTGTTAGGCCAAAACTTTATGATTAAAATTGACAAAATTCCACAGAAAGACAAAGCTAGCTCTCACTGAGATGGGAGTTGGAAAGAAATGTAAACCACAAAATATGTCATGCATGTGTCCGATTTTATTAGAGGGCAACATTCTAGAAATGTGTATTTGTGGGAAAGTTAAATTGTTGTCCAAATCATTGTGGGAGTTCCCAAGTCACATCATAAAATATGACAGCTTTTTCTGGCTTCCATCCAGAAAAAGGCAAGTGACTTTGACCTATCACAGCCGTGTGGGTGTGGTTTGTAATTCTGCTCCTACCATAAACTGAGTGATGTCACTTGGCAGGGTAAATAAGGGAACTTCACCACACACAGACACACACTGATTCCTGACTACATCCTGATTTCCGTGTGCCAGAATTCTTCATCTTGTCCTGATCCAGACTACTTTGCAAAACCAAGGCCATCAGCATCTGCTGAACTCTTTTCAGCTAGGTCCAAATCCTGAAACCATCCCAAAAAACTTCAGGGAAATAATTCTGATCCAGTCTGGCTTGCTACCATTCATGCTTGGCTGCTGAAACTCGCCATCCCGCTAAGGCGCCAGGCGCCTGCACTTCTTCTCCACCTCTCCCGGCCCACCCCATCTATTCCTGGTCACTTCTTCGCTTGGTGTCTTCTCCTCACTGTGTCCCACAGTTGTGTTAACTAGGGTTTTTTTCTCCCCCCGCAGGATTCTCAAACTTAGGTGGCCTCTGTACCTAATACGCTCTCACTGTTCTGAATTGTGGTAACCAGGGTTTTCTCCCCCCGCAGGATTCTCAAACTTAGGTGGCCTCTGTACCTAATACGCTCTCACTGTTCTGAATTGTGGTAACCAGGGTTTTCTCCCCCCGCAGGATTCTCAAACTTAGGTGGCCTCTGTACCTATTACGCTCTCACTGTTCTGAATTGAGGTAACCAGGGTTTTTCTCCCCCCGCAGGATTCTCAAACTTAGGTGGCCTCTGTACCTAATACGCACTCACTGTTCTGTAATGTGGTAAACTAGGGCTGGCCGCTCTCTTACTGCCTGCGTGCTCTCGTATCGTCTGTCCTCCTCCCCCACTCCCACCTACTCCATGGAGCTCTCTATCTCGCCTATCTTCTCTAACTGCTTCTCTATTGACTACCCTGCTCTCCTCACTAAATCTGGTAGGAAAAAGTTTAAAAAGGACATCCTGGTCTCCAACCCAGGCCTCCCTATCGCTGACACCTACACTAGTGCCTACTCCAAGGAAACTCTCACTGACATCCTCTTTTTCGTGCCTTCGTCTGACCTATGGACCCTTCATATGGTCTCTGTGCTCTCTCCTTTCTCCTCTTCTCCCATTAATGGTGGCACCCGTTGGGATGTCCTCTTGGCCTCCTTCCACTCCTCTAAGGCCATCATTAATGTCTACGCTAACGGGACCGTCTTGGTCCAAGGCCCTCAGGCCAACCTTAACCTCTTTGATAGACGCTTCCCATGCCTCATTAACTTCCTTTCCTCTCCTGCTGTCCCCCCTCCTCTGTCCTCGGCTACCTTTCCTCTACCCTCCCTCCCTGCCCCCTCTCTTGCTCCTTCTTCCACACCTCCACAGGGCGTACCTCTGATCTGTACCCCTCCCCGGAAGTCCTACAAGGATGGCAACCTTCTCCACATTGCCACTCTTAACTCTCGCTCTGCAATCAAGCATTCTTCTGATATCTGTCACCTTCTTGAGGAACTGGACCTTGACGTCCTCGGTCTCACTGAGACATGGTTCACGGCCAGCTCAGTCACCAGCTTTGACACACTCCTACCTGACGGCTACAAGATCCTCTCCGTGCCCAGGCCCAACCGTGCAGGGGGGTGTAGCCCTTATCTTCCCTGAGTGGATTCCTGCCACTGTCACTCCTACGCAGTCCTACTCCTCTTTTGAATGCCTTGTCTGCCGTCTCTCTCTCTCTCCTAGCCATTCCCTTACCGTGGCTACTATCTATCGGCCACCTGGTCAAATCTCCTCCTTCCTCTCTGAGTAGGCTGACCTCTCCTCCTCACTCCTGTCCTCAACCACTCAACTCCTCTTTCTTGGTGACTTCAACATCCACTTGGATGTCTCCTGTCCCCCCACGGGACTCTTTCATGACCTCTGCGACTCTCTCTCACTCTCTATTCTCCCGTCTGGGCCTACTCATTCTGCAGGGCACACTTGATGCTCTGATCTCTTCTGACCTTCCCCTCTCCGTCCCTCTCTCCACTCCTCTCTCCTGGAGTGATCACTTTCTCCTATCCTCCCACCTCACCCTCCCTACCCCACTGACAAAGCCACCCTCATCACTGCCACCCACCTTCTCGGTCATCCGACCCATGAAGCGCATGTCAGTTGAGGCTTTCGCTACCACCTTTGCACCCTCCACTCACCCTTCGGCTGACTCCAACCCTGACACTGCCCTCTCCATGCTCCACTCTGCTATATCTGATACTCTTGATATCCTTGCCCCTGTCATGAGAATCCGCCTGAAGCCCAAAGCCAAATGTAACTCCTGGTATGACTCGGAGCTCGTCACCCTTAAATGCAAGTGCAGGGTGGCAGAGAGGAAATGGCGTGCTTCATGTTCATCCTCTGACAAACTGGCCTGCCGCCTGCTCCAAAGGCAATACCATCTCTCCGTTCTCTCCAAGAAGAGAGCCCTTATCCAAGCCCGCATCTCTGCGGCATCTAACAACTCGGCCGAACTCTTTAAAATCTGCAAGGAGCTTGCCAACCCTGCTGCAGTCTCTACCTCTCCTGTCCCCTCCCAGGCCCTCTGCACTGCACTTGCCTCTCACTTCATCTCTAAAACTCAGGACATCCTGTCCTCACTCTCCTCCTATCACCTCCCTCCCTCTATTCCTGGCTCTTCCTCTGGCCCTTCTACAGCCACCCCTCCTGCCTCCTTCTCTGCCTTTCCCCTTTTTTCTGCTGACGAGGTTTCCAGACAAGTCCGATCTATGAAAGTCTCGTCTAAACAGGTTCACCCCTGTTCCTCCAAAACTATCAAGGACCACATCGACGCCCTGGCTCCTGCCCTGGCTGACTTTTGCAACCACTCCTTCGCCTCTGGAGTCTTCCCATCCCCCCTTAAGCACTCCCTTGTGCACCCTCTTCTTAAGAAACCCTCTTCTGACCCGTCCTGCCCGGCTAACTATTGCCCAATCTCCATCACTCCCTTCCTGGGCAAGCTCCTGGAGAAACTTGCCATCTCCCAGCTTAACCTCCATGCTGAATCTGTTGGCAGTCTTCATGACCATCAATCTGGCTTCAGAGCTGCCAGAAGCACGGAAACTGCTCTTCTGAACATCCGTGAGGACCAACTCTTGAACCTTGACTCCAACACTCCGTGTGTTCTCATTCTGCTCGATCTCTCTTCTGCCTTTGACACTGTCAACCATGCCATCCCGCTCAACCATCTCCGTGATAACCTGGCTATCACTGGTCAGGCTCTGGCGTGGCTGACCTCTTTCCTCTCCAATCGACCTTCCCAGGTCCAACTGGGGTGCTTCCTCTCTGACATCTTTTTCTCCACCTGTGGTGTCCCCCAGGGATCAAATCTCTCCCCCTGGCTGTTCAACCAGTACCTGGCACACCTTGCCCACTGCATCGCCGCTCTCTGCCCCAACTTTCAGTGCTATGCGGACGATACCCAGTTCATTTTCAGGCTACTCTCGCCCTCCTCCTCTCCTTCCCTCATGTCTGACTGTCTGTCTGCTATCCAGGAATGGTGTGCCGCCAATGACCTCTGCCTTAATGCCAGTAAGACTGAGATTCTACTCATCAGCACACCCACTCCCTCCTTCCCTGCAGCTCTCTGGCCGGCCTCTCTTGGCCCTCTTCCTGCTCCTACCTGCACGGCAAAAAACCTCGGGGTTATCTGCAACTCATCCAGAAACAGAACTGCGAGACTTGTCCTTGGCCTCAAGCCCAGGGACCGTATCTCTCCAGGACTGAAGTCTCTACACTGGCTCCCAGCGGCTGCGAGGATAAAGTTCAAAACCCTCTGCATTGTCCACAAGGCCTTCTGGGGCCTGGGGCCTAAGTACCTTCAACTCTCTCTTCCTAAGTATCTTCCTTCCCGAGCCCTTCGCTCATCCGTCTCCAACTCCTTCATGGTCAGCCGCTTCTCGAAGCAACGAGCTGGGGGTAGATCTCTCTCCGCGGCAGGGGCCTCCCTCTGGAACAGCCTTCCTGCCTCCCTGAAACTTGAGGAGAACCATTTACGGTTCCGGAAGCACCTCAAAACCTTCCTCTTTGCTTCTGCTTTCTCTCTCCCTCTCCCCTGCTAATTCTTCGCTGAATCTGCACCGAATCTGCAACTGGGCCACTCTCGCCGACCTCGGTCCTGGGCCCAGCCACTCTCCACTTGCACTGCCTCCCTGGCAACCCCTGCACTGCGGGACTGTCTCTGTATCCCTACAGCCCCCGTTCCCAGCACTTGTCTGCACTTACCTTGCACTTTCCACCAGCTGGCCCTATTTATTTTATTCTACTTACCTTGTACTGCACTTCCCCCCTCCCCTCCCCTCGCACTTTCTCCCTTCCCCCTACTCCTGCACTTGCGCGATCTGAATGATACCTGGCCTAGTAGGATCATTGTCTGTCTTCCCCTGTTCCCCCCTCCCTGCCTTGTCGCGCCTTGAAACACTTGAAACCCTTGTGTATAGGCGCGTTACAAATGCCATATCATATCATATCAATCTACAGTGTCCAGTGAGCAGAAGAGAGAAACCAGTCCAATCTGAGGTGCAGTTCAATTGACCAGAACTGCCCAGCTGACCATCCCGCCAGAAGTGCCATGCTGCCTGTAGACCAGATCCGTGATGACCAGAACCTGACCGTCCAATCTTAATTTACAGTGGAATGTAAGTATCAACAGGATTCATAGTAACCCATAGTATATTTGCCTTGTCCTATCCAAATATATAAACCATCCTCTCTTTAACTTAAGAACCTCTAATATTGTCAGAACCATTCTTGCAACACTGTTTGTAATCCCTAGTGTTAACGCTGATTTTCTCTCATTTGTTTTACAAGACCATAAGCCATTGGTGATTTGGCTTAAATAAAGTAATTCCTATAACGAAAAACACAGTATCCGCCACGTGAAGGGTTACAATCAGCCGTGTGTAACTGTGGAGATTCACGGGTGGCATTCTCTTTTTCATAGCCATTAACATAGTTTAAATAAAACCAATCTGTCATTTTAAAACCAAATTTCTGCTTTTCTCTGTTCAATTTTTCTCAAAAACGCCTCTCATTCAAACTTGCATAACTTCCTCAATTTTGTAGCTAGAGACTTAATTTCAACTCTCACTTAAACCTAAAACCTTTAGCTACATCCGCATCACAAAACAGCATATGTGACCCGTGTTTATTAAAAATTGCATAGTGAAAAGTAGACGGGAAGTCGCAATTTTGCAAAGGTTTTACATGTGTGTTTTCCCATTCAAAGTATTTCCAAACTCGCATTCTGATTTAAAATATGTTCTGTTGCTCATCTCGTAGCTTATGTTTGTTAGAACCTGTTGAGTGTTTGCTCCCATAGGAATTTATATCAATTTAAGGATTTTTGATCACTTTTCATTGTTTCACAAAGCCATTTTCAACTTCATTTAAAAGTGTAAGTTTCCAAAAACGCTTTTCTCTCTTGTTTGGGGAAGGAGATTGCATTCAAACCCTATACACTTTTCTTCATTCCTAAATACCTGCTTCTTACTTACATCTGTGTAGAATTGCTCATGTGTGAATTGAGAACTTTGCTGGGGGAAACTTAACCTAAGCGCTATCTTTTCACAAGCCAAAACTGTTCTTTTCCCTGTGTTTTCTATTCTGTATTGCTATAAGTGAATTCAATTGCCTTATTTACTTTCTGAATTGTTTTGTCACCACATTGGTGATTGCTTCCCCATATATATTAATTTGTGTTTCATTTGAATTTTAATAAATAAATAATACATTTACCAACTAGCCTGATTCCTGGCCCAGTGTGACCTGGGGGGGGGGGGCATTTTGAGAAGGGTGTGATATGAGTGGTATATCACTCAGAATATTGAACCTATAGACACAATAAATAAGTATTTAATTTGCACACTACATGCTAGGCGAGACCCGGGTGTATTACCTGATTGAAATCCTTGACAGACAGAAGACCCTGGAGTGATGAAACGGGCCATGCCTGCCCCCGTTTCCCTGCTCCGAGGTGCAGCTCCTGAAGAATGATGAACCTGAGAAGCTGTCTTACTCCGCAAACTGTCAGTGTGCTTGTCAGCCAGAGACACCTGGTGAACCTTGTCTTTCACAGTCCACAAAAAGCTTACCACCCATAAAGGGAAGCCTAAGAGCAGCAGCCTTCTGGGAGTTGTCGGATATTCAGTCCCTCAAATGAAGTCGACGACAAGCAGATACGCAAGCACTCATGGTCATGGAGGTGCCCCTGACATCATCATAAGGAAGATCTGAAAGGAGTTGGACTTGGCGCTGCATATCATCAAGTACAGGAGCGCAGTCTGATCCATCTTCCATTGGCTTATGGAGAAACCGGAAGGCCCCAGAACCGTCTCTGACGTATATGAACTGTAGACATTGGCCCTCAGTGCAGATGTGAACCCACATGAGCCTTCTTCAGTGCGGCACTCGATTTATGGTCAACCGAGTCACCAAGAGCAGCATCCTCCGCGACCATGGGGGAACGGGCCACCAAACTGGACAGAATATCATCTACAGCCACTGTGTCCAGGAGCAAGTCCTCAGCCCCTTTCAAAGGACAGAGACGTGCCATGAAGTGCAGCATGTGGATGTGTTCAGGGTCCTTCCATTCACGGAGCACCATCGTTTTTATATCTGAAATCAGGGGAAGCCCTGTGAAAACAAGGAAATAATATGAGGCAGGGTAACCAAAAAGGAAACACACCAAACACAGGTTACAAAGGAACATACAAAGTACTTTATTTTATACTGAATCCAGTTACAAAAGAACAGAACAAAATTCAGATAGCTATCGACCCTCAGTACAACACAGCGAACTCCGGCGTGGTTCGGTGTGCTCAGTGAGTGCAAATATTCATTGAAACAGTCAGGCTTTTATACATTTCAAGCCTGCTGTTCACTCTCCTTTGGGTTAACCATTCCATAAATAAGTTACTGCTCTAGGGTCCCTTGCCAGGTCAAATCTAGTTCATCTTAGGTTTATACATTAACAAGAAGAAATGGTAATAATGTATGCTCTAGGCCTAACATTACAATGTGGGACTTAATTTATACAATATAGTTAAGCAGGTGTTCTCATTCAATTATAGATCAGTTTCGGTGATACAGGTAATCCATTGCACACAGGTCAGCAGAAGGACAAGGTCTCAGCTCATGACCCTAACAAGTGGCCTGCAGGCAAGTTATACATTAGCTGTACAGAGGTCATGGCAATCAAGTTCTGTTCTGAATAACATAGGCTACCATTTTAGCTCACATGGTGAATTTATAGAGCAAGAAAACCTAAAATGGAGGCTTGACCCAAAATGACAGTTTACATGGTTTCTAAGGTCAGGACCTTGCAATGCGAGTTTATTCACATGTAGTTTATAAGCAGCTTGTTAGCAGCTTGGCGTAGGCCAATATACATATATTCATAGCAATAGGAGGCACGATATAATTTCTAGTTTGACAAACCCTCCTTTTGGCCTATGCCAAGTGCTAAAATACTTCTGATTTCCCTGCAAATAACTCCATGTGTCATCGTCCATACACCCTGAATAGCTGTCAGAAATATCTATCGCCATTAGATCTTTTCCTAAGATCTCTTTCAGTACATACTCCTTAGAGGTTTTATCCGGGGCATACACTTTATGTCCTATTGTACCTATCGCCTGAGCGCAACATCCCCCTAGCATTGAACATATACTTGGTAGACATTGGATACAACAACAAAGAAATAGCAGAATTCCCAAAATAGTCAGCAAGACTGAAAGCACTTTCCAAACCCACGACCGCAAGAAGTCCCAGAACTAAGCGCTAAGATCCCAATTTCCCTCGGGAACATGCACTTCTGAACTAAGAATGTGCAGATTCTGTATTGCTTTAAAAATAGTTGGGGAAGAATCCGGTACGAAGACACAGCAAGCGGACCCCACTAGTTTACATACTCCACCACGTTCAGCCAGAATGACATCTAATGCCATCCGGTTCTGAAGCACTACCAATCTGATCGCTTTCTGCTCTAAAGTCATATTATAAAGTATATCTGTGGTCCGGTTGATGGTTCTCTCCAGTACTCTGGCTAGTTTCCTGATATCCTCGGAATTCGCTATCTGCCCAAAGAATGGAAGGAATTATTTCACTACATCTATCTCCTAAAACCTGTGCTGGAGTGTCGCCATTCTCGTCCCGCCATGGACGAGCCTTCAAAACCTCTACAGTACTTGCTATAAACACCCCAGGTAACAGGATTCCTAGATAACAAGTTCCCTGCCAATCCCTGGGCAACCATGGAAATGCTACATTACCGCAAACAAAATAGATAGGTTCGCCTACATACAAAGGTCTGTCTTCCCCAGTCAAATTTGCAACGTTGGCACAACCTTTAAAATCTCCCATTGACCGGGTGCCATTCCTCTGTATGCAGAAAGAAACTGAATCGGGGCTATGGTTAACAGTATAAGAAGGAGGCACGGCATCCTTATTGCCTATCGGAGCCATTTTAAAGGAAATCAAAGATTGGAATGGACGAGACAGTCTATCAGAAGGCCTAATAGAAGCAATATTGAGCTTACTCCTATTTGCGAAAAGCGAGCATCCCAGGGGAGTCAGAACACGTTTCTCAAAACTATTCAAATTAGTGCCATCAAAGTTCCCCGAGATGCTATCGTTCCATCGGCCAAAGAACAGTGCTCTAAGTGAAGCATAACAAGCAGTTGTCAAAGGTAAAAGGTGAATATACCAACCTAGCCCCTTATCCCCATGTTGCGGTAAATGCGAGCAGATCCAACAATTGGTTCTGTTAAAGATTGCATGGGTAGCATTCATAATTAGAAGTAGAGTGTTATTTTGATAATTCCGTCTATGCAAAAGATCTCTAGGTGACAAGGTATGTAGTTGCACAGAAGGAGTGAGAACAACAGTTATATTTTCAACAGGTAGGAAATCATTCAAAGGGTACATTCTCTCCAAATACCAAAACCCACAACCAACAGTTACTAAAAGTCCCGTGATTATCACCAGTAGACAACAAAACGTTTTCGGGGCCCCCATACATATCTGCTCATTGTCTCTCCTAATCACATTTTTGTCCAAAAGTTCAGTACGAACGGTAGCGGATGCGAGCATTGTCGTCTTCAATCGAGAAACACCAATTGTTTGTTTGCTGGCGACTCCAGTTGCGCTTCTTCTTAATGTCTTTTCCCACAACCCTTAGCCAGCAGAACTCTTTATGCAATTGGGCCAAAAAAGGGCAAGTCCTCAAATTCTTTCAATTGTACAGCAAGAGCCGTATTGCAAACCTATCTCCTTGGGCGGAGATTATACTTCACAGTTTCTGGTGCAAAAGAATCAGCAGACAGGATGTCGTCACTTCCCACAGGAGGTGGCGAGTGAACGGAAGTTAGATCAGAAGATGGATGATCCACAAACGATGCAGTGGGAGAGCAAGGAGGCAAGATGGCCGTTTTGTTGGGCCTTACAACTTCCGGAACGGCCTCCGATACTCTCTCTCCACCATCTGCCGTTTCGGGTACGTTGGTTTCAATGTCGGAAAGGGGTTCTGCGTCTTCTGTATCATATGGCACTGGGTGTGGGATCGGTTTGGTGTGGCTGCCGTGGATCCAGTGGCGACGTCCTCCTACCCGCACTGCAGTCTCAGTGACCAGGAGCACCTGGTAGGGGCCCCTCCAACGTGGTGCGAGGCAAGACGCTCTATCGAAGGATTTAACGAGGATCCAATTCCCTGGTTGTAGACTGTGACCGGGGCCTTCGTACATCACCGGCAATGCCTCTCGCACCTGGTGATAAATTGAAAACAGGTTTTTAGTCAATTGGTTACAATAGTTGGAGAGAAGTACATTTTCTACAACGCGCAATGCGCAGCTTTTAGGCAAACCGCAAATATTAGTAGGTCTCCCCATTACCACCTCAAAGGGAGAGACCCCAGTCTTAGTTTGAGGGGTTGTCCGCATTGAAAGTAACACGATCGGTAAGGCGTCCGGCCATTTTAGTTTGGTGCCGGCACACGTCTTAGCGAGCTTGTTTTTTATGATACCATTGTGTCTTTCCACTAATCCGGCGCTCTGAGCATGTCTGGCCGAATGGAATCGTTTATCAATTTGCAATGCCGTACATATCTGTAGAATTACAGCAGCGATAAAATGCGGACCATTATCCGACCAGATAACTCTCGGCAAACCGAACCGTGGGAAGAATTCCTCTAACATTCTCGTGATCTGTTGAGTGCACACATGTGTGGGACCGTGTGCCATGGTAACCATCATTACTATATAGGCATTAGGAAGCAACCATTTCCCTTCAACCATGTCCACCCAACACCCATCATCATCGAGTTTTCCCAAGCCCTCAACACACCTCTTGGATTCTTCTAATGTGGCATCGTCTTGGATATCCCGTACAGACCCAACTCCCTCATCCATTGCATAGGCATCTACAGTCTCCCTTGAAACATACATCTCCGTGAAGAGACCAGAGGCAGTTTGTCTAGCTATTTGATCAGCGAAAGCATTCCCTGTCCCTACATCATCTATAATCTTGCGATGTGCTGCGCACTTAATGATTGCTAACTGACTAGGGAGCGCAAGCGCTGAAAGCAATTGTACTATCAGGGAGCCATGTTGGATCTTGGTGCCATGCGAAGTTAAAAACCCTCTCTCTGACCAAAGTCTCCCAAAGTTGTGAGCCACCCCAAAGGCATACTGGCTATCAGTATATATGTTTACTGTTAGCCCTTCGGAAAGCTCACAAGCTCGAGTCAATGCTATAATCTCTGCGTCCTGCGCAGAGTTATGCGTAATTCTCCTGGTCTCCACAACCGTACTCAATGTAGTGACTGCATAAGCAGCTGTGGATGTACCATCCAGTAGTTTGAAGCAGGAGCCATCACAAAACAGCTCCCCTTGTGGGTTATCCAAAGGAGTATCCCTCAAATCAAGTCTGCCTTTTGTATCTTGTTCAGTAGTATACAGGCAGTCATGAGACTCTTCGTCACCGCAAACAGTATTTTGCGGGAAAGGTAGGAGTTCAGCCGGATTAAGAACGCAGCACCTCCTAATTTGAATGTGGGTAGCAAACAAGATGAATTCATATCTTGTCAGTCGTGCGGAAGTGAGGTGTTGCGTTTGGGTTTTGTTCAATAGAATATCTACAGAGTGAAGCACCATCAGGGTTAAATCATGGCCTAGGACCATTCCCTCACTCTGTTTTACAGACGCAGCAGCAGCAGCGACAGCGCGCAAACATCTTGGCAAAGCGCATGCAACAGGATCAAGGGCGGAAGAGTAGTAACCGCATGGCCTATTCTTCCCTCCATGTTCCTGCGTTAATACAGCCAAAGCACATCCATCACATTCATGCACAAACAACACAAAGGCCTTCTCATAGTTCGGTGTGCCCAAAACTGGCGCCGAACATAATGCAGTCTTGAGCAACTCGAATGAATGTTGATGCTCCGTATTCCATGGCAATGGCGAAGAAATAGCCTTCTTCGTCAAGGCCAACATTGGTTTTATCACTAGTGAGAAGTTTGGGATCCATAACCTACAGTAAGAAGCCATACCTATCAAGGCTCTAACTTCCTTTTGTGTATTTGGGACAGACATGCCAGAAATGTGTTTTATTCTTTCAGGTGTCAATCTTCTTCCCTCCTTTGACAGGAGATAGCCTAAATAGGCGACCTCCTGGCAACAATATTGAAACTTTTTGAGCGAAGCTTTGTGACCATGCTTAGCTAGATGGATGAGCAACAACACAGTGCCCTCTTTACAAGAGCTCTCAGAGTCAGCGGCTAAAAGCAAATCATCAACATATTGAAGCAACGTACAAGTAGGGGGCAATCCAAGGGTATCAAGCTGCTCTTTCAAAGCCCTACTATAAATACTAGGACTCTCAGTATAACCTTGAGGTGCACGAATAAATGTGAATGAGTGTCCCCCTAAGGTGAACGCGAACAAGTATCTACCATCCTCATGTATAGGAATACTGAGGAAAGCATTCTTTAGGTCCACAACACTGAAGTGAGTAGCCGTAGCTGGAATCATGGTTAATATTATCGTCACATCAGGCACAATTGGAAATTGCGGAGCGACGACTTTATTAATGGCACGTAAATCAATTATAAAATGAAATGGAATTGCATTATCACCTTTTTTGAACATGGGTAAAATCGGACTATTGCACAAACTTCCTGCAATCTCCTCAATCACCCCACGATGCACAAAATCGGAAACAATGCTCTTCAAAGCTCGCTCGCCTTCAACTGAGATCTTATACTGTGGAATACGGGGCAGCTTAATTCCATGTTTCAAAACTATTTTAACAGGCTCAATCTGCAAAACACCGACATCATTGTCATCAACTGCCCACAAACACTCTGGTACATTGCTGAATTCTGGCAGCAAAGGTCTAGTCAAGAAATGCGAAACAGAACATTGCTGTGGTGAAATCGTCAAACGCACTCCATCAGAAGAACAATGAATTACCGCATTTAATTCCTTCAACAGATTCAACCCCAGCAAATTCTCTCCACAATTCAAAGTCAAGAGAAATGGACAGTGGTCCGTAAAGGGACCCAAAGAAATAGGTACCGGAAAAGAAACCGGACAAACAACTGGTGTGCCAGAAAACCCTACAGAAACATTGGTTTGCCCTGACAGTGGAATGTTTTGGAACCCGAGAATGATCAATGGAGCACTTCTGTGCTCCAGTTTCTATCAAAAATGGATGTTTCCTATTTCCCACTACCATTTCAACGTAGGGACCTTTCTGATTAACGGGAAAAGGTGTAGGTTCCAAACCCTGCTTCGGGCAATCCTAACGAAACAAAATATCATCAAAAGGAAGCTCTTCAGATAGATATGCAGCAGAAGGATGATCAAATATGTTTCTAGTATCCACACTCAAAGTCTGAATATCCTGTGAAAAAGGTTGTTGGGGATCCTGCGAAAACTGGCCTCTACCAGGACCCCCTACACCCGGGCGACCTCTGGATCGTCTACCCATATTTCCAAATGTGTTGTTCGACCTCTGTCGAAGGACGGGGCATTGTGCACGCCAATGACCCTCCTGGCGACAATAGGCACACTGGTTAATATTCACAGGACCCAAGGGCACATTCCCTTGTGGAACATACTGACCTCTAATCTGCGAACTACCCCCTCTGGGGCCTCTAACAATTTGCTGTAACAATACTTTAGTCTTCAAATCACCTTTTCTCTTCTCGACTCTATCTTTTTCATTATTGACACGGTTCTCGTAGTACTGAGCCATGTGCAGTACTTCTGATTGGGATTTCGCCTGCCAAGCGCTCTCAGAAGACATAATTTGTGACTGGATGTCAGGCAGCAATCCACGTACAAATTTGTCCACAAATAATCTTTTCCCAGACTCTGTGCCTAAGTCTTGTCCACTGAAATCCCAGAATACCTGTTCGAACCGATTAAAGAACTCGGTAGCACCCTCAGATTTTCCTTGGACACAGCCCGTAAGCTTGTCCCAAATAATTCTCTTTTCGGGGATTATAGTTTTCAGTTTTGCAATGATTCTGTCAGGCAAAGTTAGTATCACCTGAGGTGGTCTCTCACCAGCTGGCCTTTCCCCATCAAGCCTAACTATGTTAGCCCATGTATCTCCCAATCCTGGTACATCGTCTATAGTTCTAACTTGTTTCCACAAATCTACAGGCAGGAGTACAGGGAATAGCAAATCAATGTTGCCTAGGGTAAACACCGAGGACTGCAAAACGGACTCTATCTCTTTATAGAACCCTGTCGGATTTTTCCTAATGTCAGGAATAGATTGTCTAATAGTATTTACTTCCTGTCGTGAAAACGGGACGTGAACAAACTGCGATACATAATTTGCAGGAATGTCCACAGCAGGTGTACCTGCTGCAGCATTATCAGGAATCTCAACCTTTGGGACAAATGTCGGAGGAACCTCTCTCATAGGCAACTGAGATGTAGGCAACTCCGAACGCTTACTAAGCAACAGAGCTAAGTCGAGCGCTAAAGCAGTTGAAGAAGTGTAAAGTGAAAAAGCTCTCTTATAAATGCTCAATAACTCTGTGGGACAACTAACCTTTCTCTTTAAACATTCATCCTGCAGGTACTCTACCATTACCTGTATCACTTTCCTCTGCATTTCTAGCGTATATTGACTGTATGTGTCATATACCTCATCTGGAGTTATCGATATGTCTGAAATCCATCTAATCGCATCTTTTGTGCAAATTCGCGCCTCCTCAGATGTCGATTTACGACACGGAAGAAATTGTTTCTGTACATACATACTTTCTTCTTCGTCATCCTCATTCCGTAACCTTTCCAACTCCTTTCTATACTCAAATATCCTCTCAACATGCTCATGTACCTTCTCCACAGTGTCTCTTGAAAACGCTAAAGTATTCAGGTCCCTCAACCCTTGTGGGAGGTCTGCATTATTTAATTTACCCCACATTACACATAAATGAATCCCTAAACCTTCAATGAAAAACATTTTTTTCAGGAAAATTATCCATATTAGAAAGTGTGGCAAGAACATTAGCTCGATCATCTATCTGCATACAATGCTTAGCCCAAGAGGTACAGCAAGAGGAAGAGGAACATACAGAGGTGGTGCAGAGGCACCAGGCCTTCGTTCATTTAACAATTTGTCGATAAACTCATCAGAAACATGAAGATCTTTAGAAGGATAGATTTTCTGAATACCGAGTGAGAAAGCCCTGTCCATGTTCCTAACCGACTCAGACTGTTTGTCCTGATCATATAACAACGCCTTTTCAGCATTTGTTTTATGACGGCGCACATGTTTTTCCCTACTTTTAAGCTGCTGCAACGCTTCTCTTTTCCAATTTTGCAAAACATCAAATGCTGCAGGTCTGGCCTTCTTTTTTAACAAGACTGACTCTAAATATTCAATACGAGGGATCTCAAAACTACCATTGACTGGCCACTGAAGTTCGGAGGCATGTCTGGTTTGTCTGTGCCAAATTTTATTAAATACTACACTTCCAATGCCATGCTTACAGTACATAGTACATGCCGGTGACCCCTCCTGTGGTGCCGGACGGCTAAATTCCAAAGATTGTCTATCGCTGCGGAATAATGCCCTAAAGCAGCTAGACAATTTCCCAGGCATTTCTCAAATACTCGGTGTTACCTGGTCAATAATTGTGTCCGCAGATACAATGCGCCAAATTCAAATTGTCAGGGTTGAATTAAGAGTCAGGTAATGACTCACCTGACCAAAGGACCGATCGGTTTACAAAGGACTTGCCGAACAAATTTTACCTTGTGTATGGTGATTTCGGCAAATCTGCCTGCCTCAAAAAAGTGTGCGTCAACCTTCAATAATCCAACATCAATCTTGAGGGTCCCTATTCCGGGCGCCAACTGTGAAAACAAGGAACTAATATGAGGCAGGGTAACCAAAAAGGAAACACACCAAACACAGGTTACAAAGGAACATACAAAGTACTTTATTTTATACTGAATCCAGTTACAAAAGAACAGAACAAAATTCAGATAGCTATCGACCCTCAGTACAACACAGCGAACTCCGGCGTGGTTCGGTGTGCTCAGTGAGTGCAAATATTCATTGAAACAGTCAGGCTTTTATACTTTTCAAGCCTGCTGTTCAGCCCTCCTTTGGGTTAACCATTTCATAAATAAGTTACTGCTCTAGGGTCCCTTGCCAGGTCAAATCTAGCTCATCTTAGGTTTATACATTAACAAGAAGAAATGGTAATAATGTATGCTCTAGGCCTAACATTACAATGCGGGACTTAATTTATACAATATAGTTAAGCAGGTGTTCTCATTCAATCATAGATCAGTTTCGATGATACAGGTAAACCATTGCACACAGGTCAGCAGAAGGACAAGGTCTCAGCTCATGACCCTAACAAGTGGCCTGCAGGCAAGTTATACATTAGCTATACAGAGGTCATGGCAATCAAGTTCTGTTCTGAATAACATAGGCTACCATTTTAGCTCACATGGTGACTTTATAGAGCAAGAAAACCTAAAATGGCGGCTTGACCCAAAATGACAGTTTACATGGTTTCTCAGGTCAGGACCTTGCAATGCGAGTTTATTCACATGTAGTTTATAAGCAGCTTGTTAGCAGCTTGGCGTAGGCCAATATACATATATTCATAGCAATAGGAGGCACAATATAATTTCTAGTTTGACAGCCCCACCTTTTGAATGTGCTTATATTGCCATATCTTAGGGTCAGAGGGGAGCTCCCCTTCCACAGTGACAGAAAACCTCATGGAGTCCCAAACTTGGGAAATCACAATCTCTACTTCATCCCAGGTGAGATATTTTCCTTCAGCCTCATTATCTGAGTCAGACCCCATTGAAGAATGGAAAGAAGCAGAGGAGGGTGAGTGGGACGAAGAGGAAGACAAAACTGAATAGTTGGGGCTGGCCGTATGCCTGTGCCTGCCCCTAGAACCCTCATGGTCTTCAATGGCCTGCTTCATTAGGACTTTGATCTTCTTCTGTGACAAAAACAATTTCAATGCCATGGGCTTTTTGTGTTCCTTTCAGCAGGAAGAGGGAGGGGGGTGGGGACTACAATGCACAGCACCCGGCACAGCCATATGAAAACCACCAAAGCCGGCCATCAACTTATACATGAAAAACAGCCGAGCAAAAGGAACCCAAGCCCTGCAGGAGGTCCCAGCCAGCAAGATCCACTCAACCGGCCCCCAAGCCCCGCAGGGAGCTCAGAAGCCCAAACCTTACTGTAAGGCTGCCGTCGCACCGCAGGAGATGCCACCACAGAGGAAACGGCAACAATGGACCTCATTACGAGTATGGAGGCAGCCATGCCCTTAATAAGGGCATGGCTGCCTCCATACTGGGTTCCAGCTCCGGGTTCTGTGAATGAAGAATTACTGAGTCATTCCAACCTTGGAGGACCCGGTAATTCCTCATTCACAAAACCAATCCCCATTCCCATTTGAGCCACCATAGAGCTCAATGGGAATGGCGCCTGTTATTAGCTCCTTGGTCCCCTCGCGGAACCCGCAAAGGACGTCTGGTTTTACCAGAAGTCTGTTCCGGGTCCCGCTAGGGGACCTCGTAATGAGGCATCCCGTAATGAACAGTGCCAGTTCCGTACCGGCACCCTTCATTACGGGTGCGCCAGCCTCGTAATGAGGCCTAATGACTCCCAGAGCCCCACACCAGGAGAATCCAGTCCCTGACAGAGAAAGGATAAAACGAACTGTTATATTGTGGGTAAGTTGTAGGTTTATACTGTTGAGAAAAAAAACAGTTAACTTGGGGAAGGCAGGGCCTCTTCATAGGTGAGTACTATGACGAGCAAGAGGGAGTTGGAGGTAATGTGCTGTGCCTTGCACCCTGCAAAGCCAGCCTGTACTCTTAAATGTCCCAGAGAGAATCTCACACTTAGGACAGGTACAAAGTCATATAAAATGCACTCTGCGTCACATGGCAGGTTTTTATTCCGAAATCACTCTTCCCTCATTCACTCTTGCACCCCTTGTGCAAAATCCAACATGTGACTACCATATTCCATGATGCACTCTATCTCAGTCGGCATGGAACGGGGTCTGCAACCTTTGGCGCTCCAGTTGTTTAGACTACAACTCCCATCAGCCCTAGCCAGTGTAGTCCACGGGGAGGGATTGTGTGAATCATGTAGTCATATTCCAAACATCTACAGGCCCATAGGATACAGACACCTTAAAATAACCTAGAGTGATGCATGTCCCGGGACGCACTCTGTCACACTCCGTATTAATGACCCACATGTCTGCATGTGATAGACTGCACTATGCCACACTCGTTGCAGATAATTCCACTGAATGCACCTTTCCCCACCCATTAAAAAGGCCAGAAAAAGAATTAAGTTCCCTATAAACCTGCCTTCATGCCTTGGACCAGGACACTAAACAGGTATGTCACATGATTGGCCGCGTCATACAAAGCAACTGGGCCCCACCGCAGAAAGGATTACATGCACTAAGCCCCACTTAATGCAGGTGCCTCCACGGTCTCGCTGACTGCTGCATCAAAAGGAAATACAGACGGAGACGCAATCCTTTGATCAATGCAGAACCCCCACCCCACCCAAAGGACTACATGTACCAGAATGCAATCATTCCCACTCATTACATAAGTCTCTACTGGATAACATGTCCAAGAATCAACCCAGCCTCAATGCACAAGTGTACTACTCAAGACTACGGGCCTGATTCATGGCATTATTAGCTCGGTGCAAAGTGTATTTCTGCCAACAAAAACCCTGATTCACAGAGCAGTGCAAAGTGTATTTCTGCAGTGCAAAGTGACTTTGCACCACGCTAAAAACTTCCCTAAGTCCGGCCCTACACGTTCACGGATGCATTCGACGTAACCCATGTGGTGACTCAACACAGCAGTGACTGTCCTCGAGTGCACTACACCTTAATATGTATAACCACATCACCAAAGCAATGCATGTGCAAAAATCCTTGCCTCAGCTGATGCATTGATCTAGCCTCCACAAGAAGTGGTTTATAATGGCACGATCCCATTGAAAATTGCTCTTTGAATCGGGCCCCAAATTGTGGCCAAAGTACTTTCTGATGCAGCACACAGGCAACATAGAAATGAATATGCCAGGATGCACCATGTGCCTGCCACTTAACACAGAGCCTGCCACGAGACTACTCGTCCCACAATGCATTGTCCTTATTTCTGTGCGAGAGCGCAGGAAAGTAAGGCAGAAGGCTATGGCAGAGCCACTTACTATAAGCCTAAGATAAACAGAGATCTGCAGTCTTTGGTTCTCCAGATGTTTTGGACTACAACTCCCATCAATGCTAGCCAGCATAATCAATGGTGAGGGATCATGGAGTTGTAGTCCAAAGCATCTGGTTGCAGACCCTTTAAGTAAGTTCACGTTAGCAAGGGAGCAGAGGCCACATGAACTTCCGACTGCAACTATGGAAAGAAAAACAAAGTAACGATCATGTAAACAAGATAACAAGGTCTGATAAGAAAAAGGGGTGCACTGGTAAATGATAAGGCGTCTATAGTAGCATAGGGAAAACCACTCGGGTCAAAGACACCTGGTTACTCTAAACCAATGCTTTAAGTGGCCTGCACACTCAAGCAGGGGCTCTTAGGGGTGTGGACTGGCAGGGGCTTGGGTCCGCAATTAGAAGGCAACACTACCTGAATGCCTCCTGTTAGGTCATGCCCCCATAAACCCCCCGGCTCCATTGTGCCTAAAAGGAACCATTCAGGTCAGGTAAGTGTTTCCTGTCTTTTAAATGTGGCACTGACCCCCTGCAGGGCACCCCTTTCACTGGAAATTCAGGGATCATAACCCTCTCATTGGCGGTGATGATCCCTGCATCTCTAATGAAAGGAGTGCCAGGTACGGGTTCTGAGACGCGATCGAAAACTGAACTTGTTGATGTAAAGCCTGAAGTTCTCGCTTCCACGTGACAGCTTCAGGCTTTACAGAAAAAGGCCTCGGACCTCATCAGACACCCCTTTCTTTAGGGATGCTGGGAGGTCGGGACACAATGACAAAACAAGACTTTTTTTCTGAAGCCTGAAGCTCTGGTTTACACGCGAGAGCTTCAGATTTTACAAAAAAAGCTTTGCCTACTACCAGCCTGATGGGCTGGGTTTAGCAGGGGACATCAGGAGCCCTGGCAGTGCCCAGTCTCAAACACCATTTTCAGAGATTGCTGTGGCTCTGCGCCAGCTAGCCCCGCCACTCTTAAAGCTCTGCTCTTAACAACAGGCAAACACGAAAGTCATAACTTGGAAATGGCGAATCGACTGTTATTCTCGGTGTAGAGTAGGACCGGAATGACAAGTGCACAGAGACTGGAACGACTAACACAGACTAGTTAAAGGCAACAGCAATCTCCCCCTTCTCTTGAGTAGAGGGCACCCCGAGTGCACATGTTTTACAGGTATGGAATAGCCGTAATAGGAGTGGACCGATTCAGAAGGGAAAACCAGAGTGCAACGAATAAACACCGTCCAGCGGTCCATAACAGAAGAGAAGAGAGTAGACAAGGGGCAAAGACAGACACCAGCTACCCCGAAACTATGGGCCCAATTCATGGAAATGTGTGCAGAAATCCCACAAGGGCCGTGCACCAAGAAGGACACTGCAGGAGCTTGCGCGCATAAAGAAAAATGCGCACCCCAGGTACTCATGGAATTTACAGTGCAAAGTAACTGTATTCGCAAGTCGCGCCCGGAACGCCCCCAAAATGCCCACATGCAAAGCATAAACAGCCAGTATAGCTACCTTTGTGCACTCCCCCGGGCGCAAATACATGCACTGTTCAACCAGTGCGTGGAGTCCCCCGTAAGCAGGCCTGCGACTTGGTGACCGTGCGCGGGGTCCCCCGTAACTCTGTCTGGCACCCGACAACATGCGTATAAAAAATCGTAACTGCAATAACTCAGGAAATCTGCGTGTGAACCCATGTAAAACATTCCTGTACCCCGCTACACTGCTTACGTGCACCCCTAAGTTACATCGGAATGCAGATTGAGCACACGCACCCCGAAATCAGACATGCAACCCCCACCTGAACGCTGAAAATCCTTTGCGCAAGTGTACCTACGCCTGCCTTCATGTGGCGGATCGTATGAAGGACTTGCCTGGCCATTTCCCAGCCGAGACATTGTGCGAACGAATCCATGAATACGTCTCGTGCCACGCAAAGTGGGCGTGCAAGGGACTGCCTGCAGGCCATCCCTTGGAACCCCCACTTTTTCACAAGTTCTTCCCCATTTTTGGTGTTGCGCCTCCTTCCTAGCCCTCTGCGCAAGCCACTCCAATGCTCTGCTTGAAGTCTCGTGTAAGGCCCACGATGGCTCGCACAGATGTGCCAAGCCAGCGTGGAATCCACGCAAGTCCATGAAATGTACAGTGCATTCGGTTCCATAAATCAACAAAGGTGGATTTGTGCGCAGTTGTGTGCGCAACCCCACGTAGATAATTCCATGAATGGGCCCATATACCCAGAAAACATGGGAAATACAAGTGAAAACAAAGAAGTAAGGCACAGGAACCATATCCGGCTCTGGAGGCATCAGAGCCAGCAAGGGTGCAGTTTGTGTAGTAGTACAGCATGAGTGCTAGGAAGCGGGCAGCCTCTGGCAATGCAGAAAATATGCAGATGAGTCACAGGTGGAAAAAACTGCGAGTTCAAGAAATGGTGCAGTCTATGACAAGACAAAGAATATGTGCCAGAGTCACAAGAGGAAAGGGTGAGTTCAAGGAACAGGGTAGTCTATGATAACACAGAGAATATGTGCCAGAGTCACAAGAGGAAACAGTGAGTTCCAGGAACGGGGTAGTCTATGACAACACAGAGAATATGTGTAAGAGTCACAAGAGTAAACAGTGAGTTCAAGGAACTGGGTAGTCTTTGACAACACTGAGAATATGTGCCAGAGTCACAAGCAGAAACTGTGAGTTCAAGGAGCGGGGTAGGCTATAACAACACGGAGAATATGCAGAAAATTCGCAAGAGGAAACAGTGAGTTCCAGAAACTGGATAGTCTATGACAACACAGAGAATATGTGCCAGAGTCACAAGAGGAAACATTGAGTTCAAGGAACAGGGTAGTCGATGACAACACTGAGAGTATGTGCCAGAGTCACAAGAGGAAACAGTGAGTTCAAAGAGCAGGGTAGTCTATGACAACATTGAGAATATGTAAAAAATGATAAATGAAATTATATTTTATTTATATTGCGCTCGTAGACAAGTGCTTCAGAGCACGACCATGCAAAAAGAGAGGGGAACAAGGGAGAACAAAAAAAAAAAGAAAACAGAGATCTTACTAGGGCCAGTGACATTAAGAAAGCGTGAGTGCATGCAAAAGGGAAAAGGGGGAAAGTGCATGGAAGGTGGGGAGTGGAAAGTGCGGAACGGAGGAGAGAACAGAATACATCTAAAAGTAATTAAATAAATAAATAAGGGCGATAAACCATGGTAGTGCAGCCAGCAAGTGGCGGGTGAAAGTGTCAGGTAAGGACAAAGGCAGTGAATATGGCAAGGGAAATGTGCACAAAATCACACAGTGAATAGCTTTGAGTCAAATAACATGCACACAGGAACCAAGACTCATGTATACTAAACCCAGGAGTGTAAACAGAGTGTGACAACAATATAAATATATGAAAAGGGATGTGGGGTAAGCACTTAGAAGCTCCTTATGACTGCAAGGAAAGTCGGCACGCACCTTACCCACAATTGCTATTACAGGTACTGACAGCACTAAGCCCATGAAGAGGGCAAGCAACGACAGGATCTGTGATCTAACACTCTTGATGGTATTGAATAAGGAAACTTAAAAACAGTACTCACAAGGTTGAGAAATACCACTTGAATGTCAGCAAGCCCACGAACCCTGTTGATCAAACAGGGACCCAGAAAGGCTATAACAGCAATGGGAGGATAACTAAATACATAAGACTCAAGACAAGGGGCAAGAAGGAATAGTGATTACAGAATAGTGAGGAAAACATAGGCATTCACACAGGAGCTAGCTACAGCAGCACACCACACCTGATAATCAATGGGAAATAAATGCAGAAGTGCAATGGAAAACATGGAATGGATTCCAAGAGAAAGTAAGGAACAGGAGCAGGGAAAAACGAAATTACAAAGGCAAACTTCCCCCACCCATCCAAGGAAAAAGGCAGGAAGTTAATCTATAAAGAGGAAAGACTAAAGCATCAAGGATTACAGCAGCAAAGGACGAGTCAAAGAAATATAGAACACAGGCAAACTGGGCTGCACCAAAAGGGAAAGCACTGAGATATGCTGCCTGCAAACAGAGGAAGACAGAAAGGGAATCTGGGAAGCAGAAATCAATTAAGCACATACATTCGAAATCCAGGGATAAGGAACAAAGAATAGAAACTTGGAAATAGGCACTAGGCTAAGAATCAGGAACAAGGGACCAGTCACAAACAGGAACACTACATCAACGACCAGCGCTGGACTGAAGCAAACTGAGGCTTTTAAACCTGCTTAACAAGCACACACCGCAGGAGTGCTGCTTGCTGCACCTGCAGCCACAGGTGTTGCCTATCCTCCACCCACCCTTGTCCTGCAAGGGTGGAGATGAAGCTGTGGGCCAGGCATTCTGGGAAGCATAGTCATTTGATTAAAGCTGCATACTGGCTGCCAAAAACCTGGAATGGATCCTAGGGAAGTAGCTTGGAAAATAAGGATTTAGCGCTCCCAATTCATCACAGCACTGTAGCTTAAGGTTCGGAAGGAAAGTCCAGTAGGGAATAAACCCCAAATCATGCCCTCAAGTGGTGGGAACGGGAGCGAAGGGAGCGAATTGTGACAGAAAGTTAGTCAGATAAGGAATATCTGATAAGTGTAGAAGAAAAGTGGGAGGGGGACTGTATGGGTACAGATACAGAACCCTAGTGCAGTGGGTGGCCTGGGGCAGTGCAGGAGGGGGACAGGGTAAGCGGGTACCTGGGCCTGAATGACAGAGGGTGGCCAGGTGCACGCTGCCAAGAGAAGAAACAGATCAAAATGGGACAAGGGGGCAAAGCAGAGGCAAAGAGGAAGATCTTGAGGTGCTTCCGGACCAGAGATGGGTTTCCTCAAGTTTCAAGGTGTCCGGGAGGCTGTTCCAAAGGGAGGCACTGGCCGAAGACAGAGATCTAACCCCAGCTCGTTTCTTTGCAAAACGACTAACCCTGAGGGAGTTAGAAGTAGAGGAGCGTAGCGCTTGAGAGGGGAGGTATTTAATGAGGGATAGTTGAAGGTTTTTGGACCTAGGCCCCAGAAAGCCTTGTGGACAATTCAGAGGGTTTTAAATGTAATCCTTGCATCCACTGGGAGCCAATGAAGGGATTTCAGGGCTGGAGAGATACGATCCCAGGGCTTGAAGCCAAGGACAAGTCTTGCAGTCCTGTTCTGGGAGTGGAAGCAGGTAGATTTAGAAAGAAGCTGGTACAGTAATCCAGTCTGGAGAGAACCAGAGCTTGGGAGACAGTGAGATTTTGAGGGAAGGAGAGGAAAGGCAGAGTACCTCTAATTAAAAAGTTTGACTTTTTGGAGACATCAGAGATGTGTGCGGAGAAGGAAAGTGTGGAGTCAAAGATAACCCAGAGGTTCTTAGCCACGCAGGTGGGGATAGGAGGAGGGCCAAGGGAGGGTGGGCAGAGAGTGAGAAAAAAGGATGGAGATGGTGTACCAATAAGGAGGATCTCGGTCTTGTTGGCATTTATGTGGCAGAGACAAGAGGAAAGAGTGAGTTCGAGGATTGGGGTATTCTACGTCAACGCAGAGAATATGCAGAAGATTCACAAGAGGAAACCATGAGTTCCAGGAACTGGGTAGTCTATGAAAACACAGAGAATATGTGTCTGAGTCACAAGAGGAAACAGTGAGTTCAAGGAACAGGGTAGTCTGTGACAACACTGGTAATATGTGGCAGAACAAGAGGAAACAGTCCAGCCTTTTGAGTGTTCTACGCAGAGAATAAGCAGAAGTGTCACATGCGCAAACAGTTAGTTCAAGGAGTGGGGTAGTCTCTGGAACACAGAGAATATGCAGAAGAGTCACAAGAGGAAACAGTGAATTCAAGGAATGGGGTAATCTATGAAAACACAGATAATATGTGAAATAGTCACAAGAGGAAACAGTGAGTTCAAGGACTGGGGTTGACTATGATAACACAGAGAATATGCAGAGGAGGCACAAGTGGAAACAGTGAGTTCAAGGAACGGGGTAGTCTATGACAACACAGAGAATATAGTCAAAAGAGGAAACAGTGAGTGTTAGGAATGCTGCAGTCTCTGGAAATGCAGAGAATATGCAGAAGAGTCACAAGAGGAGAAAACCGTGAGTTCAAGTGACGGGATAGTCTAGGACAACACAGAGAATATGCAGAAGAATCACACGCAGAAATAGTGAGTTCAAGGAACAGGGAAGTGTATGACAACACAGAGAATATGTGGAAGTGTCACAAGATGAAAGAATGAGTTCAAGGATTGGGGTATTACGGCAATGCAGTGAATATGCAGGAGAGTGATAAGTGGAAACAGTGAGTGTAAGGAATGCGCTAGTCTATGACAACACAGGGAATGTATTGAAAAGTCACAAGAGGAAACAGTGAGTTCAAGGAACAGGGTAGCCTATGACAACTGGGAGGGGTCAGAAATAAGAGGTGGACACAAAGTTGTAATATTCTCATTGTCAGACATTTTTATTAAACAGAAATGGGTTGGATTAATGCCTCTCTGACCCTTTCCTAGAGGGGTCTAATCTGAGCCTCTCTGACTTATGTTTATTAAAATGTGCTAATAATCAAAATATAAAGACACATCCAACAGAAAGTGTTTTGCAAGGAGGAACCCTTGGATCTAGAGGGTGGTTCCCTGTACCTGGATATTTTGGTAGGATGGCAAAAGAGTCTCTTCCAAACAACAGTTTCTTAGTATCACAAAGTGTCTCTTTACAAAGATTAATCCAACAGAAAGTGCTTTCCAAGGAGAAACTCTTTGATCCAGCAGGTCGTTCCCTTCCCCTGGATGTTTAGAAGTGATGGCAAAAGTGTCTCTTCGAACAACAATTTCTTGGGTCTTTAGACAAGGTTCAGGAATTTCTTGTTCAAACAATGCATTCCCTGACAACCAACACTTCCTTGGTTTCTTTGTACTGGATTCACCAGGATACTATATTCACAATAAACCCCACACCAGCGCTACCTCCAGACAGACTTTCAACGATATCTTCTTTGTCGTTCCCTCTCCAGACCCATGGACCCCTCATATGTTCTCTGTTCTCTCTCTTCTCTCCTCCTCTTCAATTAATGGTGGCACCCGGTGGGAGGCCCTCTTGGCCTCCTTCCATTCCTCCAAAACCATCATCAATGTCTATCATTATGATGCCGTCTTGGTCCCGGTCTCTCAGCCCAATCTCCTCCTATTTGATAGGCATTTCCCACGGCTTATAAACTTTCTTCCTTCTCCTGCTACTCCCTCTAACATGCCTCTGCCTCATCCTTCCTCTGCTACCTCACTGGCATTTACCTCCTCCTCCTCACTGACCACTACGTCACCTCAGACTACTGCCCCTGCCCACTCTCAGGCACCTCAACCGCTTCTGCTGGGTGTACTGCACTCCTGTAACCCACCCCGGAAGTATTTCAAATGTCACAACCTGCTCCATGTAGCTACTCTAAACTCTTGCTCTGCTGTCAAACTCTCCTCTGACATCTGCCACTCCCTTGAAGACCTTGACCTCGAAGACGGTGACCTGGATGTCCTCTCACTGAGACATGGTTCACGGCCAGCTTTGAAATGCGTTTTGACTCTCTCCTCCCAGAGGGCTACACGATCTGCTTCGACCCCAGAACCAATCGGACCAGAGGTGGAGTGGTGCTGATCTTTCTGGAGTGGGTCCCTGCTTCTGTCATTCCTATGCAGGCCTTCTCCTCCTTTGAATGCCTGGACTGCAGGCTCCCTATCTCTCCTGGCCTCTCTTTGACGGTGGCCACCATCTACAGGCCTCCTGGCCAGGTCACCCGCTTCCTCTCATTTTTCCTAGCCTCTACCTCTCAACTTCTACTCATCAGAGACCTCGACATCCACTCTGTGTCTCTAATCCCCCCTCTGGGCTCCTCTGCAACCTCTGTGACTCGCTCTCCCATTCCATCCTACCCTCTGGTCCATCACATTCTGCCAAACACACCTTGGATGCTCCCATCTCCACAGCCATCCCTCTCTCTAACCCACCACTCTTCTCTCTTGGACTGAACACTTTCTGCTCTCCTCCCACCTGAAACTTCTTGTCTTCCAGAAAAAGCCTACTCCAGCACTGTCACCTTACTTATCTGGCATTCGACCCATGAAGCAGGTGTCAGTGGAAGCCTTTGCCTCTACTTTCTCTGCCCCTCCTACTCCTGCAGCAAACTCACACTCTCACGCAGCCCTCTCTAACCTGCATCTTTCTATCTCCAACACTCTGGACATCCTTGCCCCTGTCATGAGAAATCACCTGAAGCCCACCTCCAAGTGCAACTCTTGGTATGACTTTAAACTCACCACACTGAAAGGCAAGTGTAGGGTGGCTGAGAGGAAGTGGAGGCCTTTGGGTGCATCCTCTGACAAACTTGCCTGCCATCTGCTCCAAAAGCAATACACTCTCTGTCCTCTCCAAGAAGAGGGTCCATATCCAAACCCGTGTCTCTGCGGCATGTAACAACACAGCCAAACTCTTTCAAATCTGCAAGAAGCTGGCCAACTCTACGGCAGTCTCTACGTCTCCTGTTCCCTCCCATCCCTCTGCAAAGCATTGGCTTCTCATTTCACCATAAAAACTCAGGACATCCTGTCCTCAGTTTCCTCTTCCTCTTTCTCTACCTCTCACAGGCCCCCTCTGGCCGCCTCTCCCTCTCCTCTTCCTTTTTCCTCCTTCTATCTAACAACACCTGATGATGTCTCTAGACAGTCCAATCTATGAAATTGTCATCCAAACAGGTTCTTCCCTGCTCTTTCAGAACTATCAAGGACCACAATTCCGCCCTTTCTCCAGCCTTGGCCGACTTCTGCAATCACTCTCTCACCACTGGATCTTTCTACCCTCTCCTCACGCATTCCCCTGTGCACTCCCTCCTTAAAAAGCCTTCTACTGATCATACCTGTCTGGTAAACTATTGCATGATTTCTATCACCTCTTTCCTGGGCAAACTCCTGGAAAAGCTGGCCATCTCCCATCTTACTCTCTGCACTAAATCTGTTGGTTGTCTCCATGACCATCAGTCTGGCTTCAGAGCAGCCAGAGGCACGATAGCTGCTCTCCTGAACACCCGTGAGGATCTGCTTTCTAACCTCGCCTTCAGCTCTCCCTCTGTCCCCATCCTCCTTGACCTTTCCTCAGCTTTCAACATGGTTAATCAAACCACCCTGATCAACTGACTCCGTGAGAACCTGGGAATCATGCATCAGGCCCTGGCATGGCTGTCCTCCTTCCTCCTGGACCGACCCTCCCACATCCAATTTGGATCCTTTCTCTCCACATGTGGTGTCCCCAAGGGCTCTATCCTCTCACCATGGCCCTTCAATGTCTATCTGGCCCCTTTGGCTCACCTGATCTCCACCTTATCTTCTAACTTGCAGTGTTATGCAGATGACACTCATCTCTCTTTCCGGCTTCCCTCAGTCGCCTCATCTCCCTCGCTCATTCCTGGCTGTTTATCCGCGATCCAGGTTTGGTGTGTCTCCAACAATCTCTGCCTTAATGCCAGTAAGACAAAGATCCTTCGCATTGGGACCCCTGGTCCTGCTTTCTCTCTCTCACTCTGGCCGCCCTCCTTGGGGCTCTACCCTCACCTTCATGTGAGGCAAAAACGAATGGTGTAATCTTCGACTCCACTCTCTCCTTCTTTCATCACAGCACGGACCAGCTGCACCTCCTCAGAGGTATTCTAGCTTTTCTCACTTTTCCCCAGAAGCTCACTGTCTCCAGAGCTCTTGTTCTCTCCAGGCTGGACTATTGCAACAGCCTATTTCTCATTCTACCTGCCTCTACTCTCCGCCCTCTGCAACTAATCGAGAACAGGACTGCAAAACATATCTTTGGCCTCAAGCCCACGGACCGTTATTCTCCAGCCATGAAATATCTCCACTGGCTCTGAGTGGCTGCAAGGGACAAGTTCAAGTCTTTCTGCATTGTCCACAAGGCTTTCTGGGGCCGGGGGCTGCACTGCATCCAAGTCTCTGTGCCGAAATGCCTTCCTTCTAGGGCCCTTTGCTCTGCTACCTCCAACTATCTGAGGGTCAGACGTTTCTCTAGACAGAATGTAGGGGGTAGATCTTTATTCTCTACGGGTGCCTCCCTCTTGAACGGCCTCTCTGCCCCTCTCAGAATTGAGCCGGATCACCTGAAGTTCCAGATGTAGCTCAAGACCTTCTGTTTCACCTCTGCCTTCTCTCTCTCGCTTCCCTGCTAACTTACCAGTCGGCTGTGCCGACTGGCTGCCTGGTTCCTTCAGAGTCTCACTGGGTTCCAGGGCCCTCCTAGACCAGTCTTCATTGCACTGCCTCCTGGCCTACTGTGCACTGTAACCCCTACAGCCCCCTGCCTCCCAGCACTTACCTAGAGCTGCTCTGCACTGGCTGCACTTACTCAGATTCAAGCTGCCCTGTTCACACTTCCTCTTCCCCGATCCCTTGCACTTCCCCCTCTCCCTTGCACTTCTCATTGTCATGCTTGCACAATTCGAATGACACAAGGCCTAGTAGGATTGATTGTCTTGTCTTTCCTCTGTCTTCCCTCCCTTGTCTTGTGACACCTAGAAACACTTGTGTACAAGCGTGAGCATATGGCCCTTTGGATATCGTACATGCAATGGATGGGGATGCAGAAAACCTCTGGCACCAAATAATCAAACCAACTCAGGAAGATGGCAAAGGTTGCTGTTTTATTAACAATTATCTAAAACAGGGAGTTAGAACAGACTTAATCGGACGTTCTCTCAAGCTCTCAGTGAATTCCACATAAAAACAACCTTACATACAAGAAATACGTCAGACCTGATGTCATACTACATGGCAAATGACAAATACCTACAAGGAGTTGTGATACATTCAAGGGGAACATCTAAGTATACTTTCTATAAGGGGTTGGATTGTGATTGGGCATCTACTATCAGGTAGACAATTTATGCCTACCTCTAAAACATGTCATCTTCAACACTATTAAGTACACAGTATATCATTGGTCTTCAAACTATAAGGCCATTTGTTAAACAGCCCTCTACATTTGGTTGGCACGCTCGTGCCATGTCTGCAACATTTGGTTCACTTAGTAGCACGTAAACTCAGACCCAGGTGTCAGGAGGTGGACTTGACTTTACCTCCCCACCCAATTAGCCCAACATGTCTCATCACCCTTGCCTTCTGCCATGAAGATTGTCTTTGAACTTGGCCTTGCAAAATATTCTTGTCTCTGGGAATTTATGGGAGTGTGAGCATGCACTATCGTTGTTCTAGGACTCCAGGATCAACTCTATTTCCATCCTTGGCTTACGTGAAAGGAGGCACGGTTTGGTCCATTTTGCGGCATTTAAATATCGTAAATGAATAAAACTTGGCACGCTTGGTGTTCTTTTATCGCACCTTAACAAGGGAAGATTCAGCTTCTCACATTCGCCGCCTTTGAGAAAAGATAACCGCCCTTGGCTTACTTCAGCTTTGACACCAGGCCAGACAAGCTTGCCATGCTCATCTACGATCTCAGCTAATTCTTGCGGCAACACAGTTCTCGGCCTTTCCCCTTGATGGGTCCAGGCTTACTGACACTGATGTACAGTTTCTATGCAATGGCAGCTTTGCCTGAAGTCTATTCACTACATATAGCCAGCTTCTAAGATTACTTAATCTACTTGCGCGTTACAGCATATGTACAGTTATTGAACGGCTTGCATTTTCTGCAGTGCTTTGCACACATGCAATCTTCTGTTCGCATATAAAAATGTACTCGATTCTTAACTTCATCATCAGTTTCTATAAGGTCCATATATAATCTTCAGCTAGTATCCTTAGGGCTTCAGACTCGTCTTTCGTGATGTTGCCAGCTCCTCTTTCAACCTTTTTCATATTCCTTCAGGGAGTTCCTCCCTCAGATTATCGTCTCTTCGGGGATAGATTTGATAGGGTTTCCTCACTGGGTATCTTCTTTTGAATATTCACCGTTGGTATGGTCACAACAGCTGGTGTCAAGCATGGCACAATCTCAGGCTTCCAACATTTAGGAGGTAAGGGGGTGGGATTTCCTGCAGAGGCATGCAGCTGATCCCCTACAGGCACAATATAAATATCATATCATATCATATACTTCCCTGCCAGGATTCCTTCTCTGGGGTCCTGAAGATCTGGTATACTTCCCTGCCAGGATTCCTTCTCTGGGGTCCTGAAGATCTGGTATACTTCCCTGCCAGGATTCCTTCTCTGGGGTCCTGAAGATCTGGTATACTTCCCTGCCAGGATTCCTTCTCTGGGGTCCTGAAGATCTGGTATACTTCCCTGCCAGGATTCCTTCTCTGGGGTCCTGAAGATCTGGTATACTTCCCTGCCAGGATTCCTTCTCTGGGGTCCTGAAGATCTGGTATACTTCCCTGCCAAGTATTGTTCCCCAAATGTCAAGTACCTGGTTTATTCCTTTTGCCAGGACTCATTGGTTTCACTGTCTTTTTCACTATGCCGCAGTCGTATCAACTTTGTTGTACTTCAATGTGTTTACTTAGGGTAACACTTTCTCCAGCTTTCCACCACATAGACATTTCATGCATAGATATATCTTGTGCTCTCGAGCGGCCTGTCACCTGGAAGCTTCTACTTTGCTCCCAATGCCTCCGGGACCTTCCGTGGTCATCAGCGCCGTCCCTTCCCCAGAACCAGCAGCCTTCTTGGATATTGTGTCCTTTGCGTCTGTTAACCTCCAGCTGGGACCTGACTTCCTCTCCTGCACTCCCCCTTCCCACAGTGCACCCTCCAGTTTTAAAGGTCCCGCCCACTTCAAGGTGTGGAAAACAACTAGTCTGCATGTTGTTCTTTGTACTCTTGTCGATCGGCCTCAATGTATTCCCCCCCTTCTTCATCTCAGTACTTGAGGATTTATGGGAGCTGAAGTTCATATATGTTATTGGATTTCTGAAGTGGTGTTGTTCAAAAGTTTAAGACAGAGAAACATCAGAAACAGGAGATGTTATATGTGTGTTGTGTATGTTCAAGGTAGAAATGGAGTTTTGTCTAGTGTGACATAAAGGAAGGGGTTTTTGTCTTTTACAATGGCAGGCATTTGTGAGATGACAACAAGCCATCAAGAACTTGGGTAATATAAGGTCTTCTTCAGGAGGAAGGGGAGAATACAGCATCTCGTCTGATGCTGTCACCGCTTCCCCCAACAGCTGTATCCTCCTGTGTGATCCTCCCTCATATATCCACCCCAAGGATCAGGATCAGATAGAGAGTATCGGACATGTGTATTGAACATGAGTATGGGGAACGTATCTTGGATTTGTTTAAGAAGGATTGTAACATCCTAAGTGGCCACATCAGATAATTCGGCTAAGGCTCATCTACATGAAGGTACTGACGCTATAAACAATTACAAGAGCAAGAAGTTAGATAGAATAGTGCTGTTCAGCCAATAGGAATGTCCTAAGGTTTAATAGACTAGATTGAACATAGTGACAACTTAAGATGTATGTGGCTCTGATATATTAAGTTTAATGTATGTAATCGTTTTATTTTTGATACACCTTGTTGACTATAAGAGGTACTTTTTGTTTGTCTTTTGTTGAATAGAATTCTCCCTGAAGAAGGACCATAATTCAGGTCCGAAATGCATTGGCAATCAGCTTAAATTCTGCCTCCTCACTCTAAGATGAACTTTTTACATTAAAATAATCAAAAGAAGTATGTTTAAGTCTATTCATTTAATTAGATAAATGGAAACCTATGGACTATTTTTTCAACAACGAATACATTGGATTTAATTTTGCAGTAGTTTTCGCTACACCATTAGCGACCCAAGGCCTAATGGATGGTTGTTCATTGGACATATTTGTTTGCTTTCAGTATCGTCCCCTGGCCGCATGGGAGGAGGTCACTTCCTGGGAATCAGTGATGACATTACACAATACAGGGAATATGTGGAAGAGTCACAAGAGGAAATAGTGATTTCAAGGATTGGATGTTCTACGCCAACGCCGAGAATATGCGGAAGAGTCAAAAGCAGAAACATTGAATTCAATACACACAAAGAAACTAGCGGAGACAATGAGTTCCAGGAACAGTGTGTTATGTAGCAACTTAGGGAATGTATATATACAGAAGTTTGTCGAGGGGAGACAGTGAGTTCAAGGCACAAAGTTCCACAGGGTAAACATTGAGTTCCATATACACAGAATTAATGAAGGAAACAGTTATTTCAAGGAACGGGGTAGTCTATGGGAACACAGCAAATATGTGGAAGAGTCACTGGCGGAAACAGTTTAAGGAACAGGGAAGTCTATGGCAACACAGGGAATATGTGGAAGAGTTACAAGCGGAAACAGTGAGTTCAAGGCACAAAGAGTCACAGGGTAAACAGTGAGTTCAATATACACAGAATTAATGAAAGAAACAGTTCAAAGAACAGGTTGGTCTATGGGAACACAACAAATATGTGGGAGAGTCACTGGAGGAAACAGTTCAAGTAACAGGGTGGTATATGGCCAAACAGGGAATAAGTGGAAGAGTTACAAAGGGAAGCAGTGAGTTCAAGGCAGAGTCACTGGGTAAACAGTGAGTTCAGTACAGACAGAGACACTTGAAGAACTAGTGAGGTGAAGACAGAATTGGTCTCTGGAGAAAGGAGTGCGTTCAACGGCCAGACAATCAATGAGGGAAATAATGAGTTCAGGGCACATAGATGTCTCTGCCAGCACAACAAATATATGAAAATGTCAGGCTAGCAAGGGAAGCCTGGAGAGGAGATCAGAGTAAGAAAAATAGAGAAATAATCTGGCAAAAACAAGCAAAGTCTGCATGGCAAGAAAGCCTAAAAGCAAGCCGAAAGAGCTAGCATAATAATAATAATAACTTGTTATATATATAGCGCTTTTATGCAAAGCGCTTTCATAGAACATATTTGCAGACATTGTTATTACCCACTCGAAATTGGCACTCACTTTATCAACCTCAGATGGATGAAAAGCTGAGTCAGCCTTGCTAGGATTTGAACCTTTGCCCAGCAGATCAAACACAGATCACAGCAAGGAGTGCTCAACCTGTTAAGCTATCTTGCCGGCTGAGTAAACAAGGATCTGTTGGGGCAGCAAAGTGAAATGAAGAGTGAACTCTAAGTGCATGTCAGATTAAGCCTTTAGTATTCAGAAGGCTATGTATCACTAGGTAGGCAGAGACAGGAGCACCACGGTCGACACGGCCACCTCTAGTAACCCTATATCGGCTCCGCCCACACTGGTCAAGGCTGGGTGCCACGGGGAACAGCTGAGAACGGTTAAGTGGCCGCCTCCAAAAACTGGCCACCAAGATTACCTACAGGAGCCAGAATACAACAGCTACATGGACTAAAGATCCCAGAAGAGCAAATCAAATGGACCAGGTTCAAAAAACCTAATGTAAGCTATAAAATAAACACACATCCATATAATAAGTATAGATAGGTATTCACACAGCCATATAATAAGTATTAGATGGGTATTCATGGTACAGGACGGAAGGTCGGCAGGTGGCACCACCCGCTGGCAGAATGTAAGAATCATGACTGCTCTGCACAGGACTCTGTATCACAGAGTGCATGTTACCTTATTTTTAAAATGTATTTATATAAATTTTTGTACCACGCCACATGCCCGTGGACCTCAGTGGGCACATGAAACGAGACAAGACAAACTACGGGTAAAAAATCAGACCAGGGATGAGCGAAAGTAATAGAACGGCGCATTAGTCAGGACTAAGATTAAAGAGGTGAGTCTTAATGTTTTTTTTGAATGAGGAACAGTCCTTAATGAGACGAATGGAGGCAGGAGTAAGGAGTACTAAGTACAGCTATGCCCAGAGGTCTGCCTGCCCCAGAGAGCAAACTGAATCACTTAGGATAGATCATCCCACAGCACTTCATTTCCCAAGATGCCATCAGTACAAACACTTCACTTGCCTCCGTTAATGTCTGTTACCATTTAGGGGCGGTGAAGCTCTCTTCGGCAGGAGTTAGAAATTCTTTTGAGAATCAGGTTGGGGGTGAGGGCGGAGGGGGCAGGGTATGTATCGTTCTGCTCTGGGGCTCTCCAGAAGTTTTTGACTACAACTCCCATGATCTCTCACCATAAACTATGCTGGCTAGGACTGATGTGGGTTGCTGTCCAAAGGATCTGGAGAGTTTACATTGCAGACCCAGGCTTTACACCATGGCGTTGGCCATTTACATGGCTTCTTGGTGCTGTGGGTCCTGTTCATAAAAAAGTAGGGTTAATTGGTGGGTGAGTTGGAGCAGAGTTCACAGAGTTGGCTATTAGATGAGGTGTGTGAGGCAGACATGGCTTTACATTTGCCTGCATGGATGGTGTTCATTGTGTGGGGTACAGATCAGGGTTTTGCTGGGTGTTGGTGTTCAGCGAGCCGGAACGCATTCCATGTGTGTGGGTTAGCCTAAGAGCAGTGCTTTAAGTGGGAGGCTAAATAGAGAGGGTGGCTCTAGTTAGGGGCATGGCCTAATTATTAATGGGTGTACTTAGCCCACACTCTCTAACTTGGGGGCGGAGGAGTGGGGTCCTGGTAATAGCAGGAAAGCGGGGGCACACTGGCATAATTCGTTTTATGATTTTGAATATTTATACCGCGCAGCTGTATCTAGGCACAGATGGTCAACCAACCAGCTTCAAGCTGTCCGAGTAACTAACATAGTGTCACGAAATTAAGATTATTGCCCAGCCCCTGATTTTTTGATCCAAATCACGGGCTCCGAGCCATGCTGGGGGGACGGAGCCTATGATTACGAAAAAAAGGCCGGGAGCACTAAAGGTACGACACCAGTGCTCCCCAGATCTCCTGTATCTAAAATGTGGGGCAAACACCCATCGGCAAGCCTTTCCTTCAAGGAGCTGCATGGTTAAAGGACTGCCCGCAGGGGTCACTGCCTGCTGGATGCTGGCTCTTTACTCAAAAACAGCTGGCTCTCCCTTTGTGTCTGAATAAAGAGCGAAACGCCTAGCCGGCAGCTCTTTTAGCCAAAGTGCTGCATGGTTAAAAGGTTGCCTGAGAGTGTCAGCGCTTCAGATTAGAGTACAACACACACGAGGCCATGGGTTGGTAAGTGCAGTGTACAAGTGCAATACAGTGATACATTAAAGATATACAGATTAAATACATTTAAACATTGCTGCATGCATTTATAAATCCTTAGATGATGTGTTTAAATTAAGGGAGTGATGAGTGGAAATGTGCTGCCCTGTATTGGATGCTTTGCAAAGCTGGTATTGTGTATGTGGTGGTTTGTACTGTATTGTATTGATTTTGAAACGATTTCGTATAGATTCTTGCATTTTAATGCACATTTGTTAGTGTTAAATTTCTATAAAGTAGAAACACAATAAAAAATAAATATTCATTGCATAATTAGGGCATACTGGGGGTGCTAACCGGTTAACATGACAGGAGCAAGTGGGCAGAGTAGGCTTTAGCCTCTTCCCTCCTGTAATGTTGGCTTATTTTGACTTGACTGACCTACAGAGTCTGGTAGCCAATACATGAACAGTTAACAAAGGCACAGCAGTTACCAATGTAACACGTTTCATTGTTAGCACCTGCATTATACATTTTTAGGCAATTGAAATCGTGATGTGGTGTTAGTACTTGGATGTCAGGGTAGTGATTGGAAGGGTAAGGGGGTGTGGGGGCGGCAGAAGACATCTCGTTCTCAATATCGTCTTTATTTGCCTCGTTTCAGGTGTGAAGAGGAGAGTTAACAGTTAACATTGAAGCTTCACCAGAAGTCCATTTAGAATGTCTAAAGAAGTTAGATGCCCCCACATAAGACTGTTTGCCCCTCCCCCACGATGTTTGACGTTAGCCACTCTCCCAACATTTAAAGGGTTAGTACCACTACTTCTCCCCCATCCAGTCCCCCCTCTCCTCGAAATGTTAGTCTGGGTGTACTGTACCCCTAACGGGAGATATTCTGAGGCAACTCCTATCTACAATCATGGAGGGGCGGAGAACTGCAAAGCTTTCTAAGGCATGTGAAGGGGAGTGGGGTAGCTGGGTTAGGGTAACCATAGCTGGGCTACCTCTAGATGGGGAACATTGGTAAGAGATGAAGAGATGTGTGTTACAGTCATAGATGTTTCACTACATTAAAATGTCATATTTTTTAATATCGGGTGTAATGCACATCTTTTTCATAGGAAGGATAGCTCAGGGGCAACGCGTTTATCTTGGAAGCAAGACAACGCAGCGCAGCGCAACCCAGGTTCGAATCCCGCTTCCGCGCTTATAAACCACTCGCTGGTATTAAGCACGATACAAAAAATAATTACAATATCCTTAATTGAGTTCCTTGCCAATATGGTGTTTTTTTATGATATAGTCTTCTAATAATTGAAGGGTTTCTGCTGCACGGCCAATGAAATTGTCCAGCACACAGCTGTCGACGGATCTGCCCCATAGCAAAGCCTGGGACAACCAGCACCATACTCTGTACATGATTTGGCGGTGCTTGGATGCTTGTGTTGGGTTATGTGCACTTCACTTCAGTGATCGAGTTAAGATTTGATGAGCAGGAGCTACCCTCAGACCTGGTAGCATCCGGAAAGCAGGCGCTGCCTCTGGGGAACGAGGAGCTAGGACACTGCATGGCGCAAATCTAACAACCACATGTGAGGCAAACTAGAAAGATATGACCAGTTATGCTCTAGATGTCTTCTAGGTGTGTCCCAGTGCTCCTTGGCACACACTCCCAAACACCCAGACTTAATAGGTGACATTGTTAGTGCTGGTTGTCCCGGGGAGTCAAAGGCAGATCCTGGTAGCTGTCACTCTCAAGCTAACTAGGTTCTTGAAGGCCTTGCATAGAAGGTCAGCAGCTCCCAGCAATAGCAACACCTGCACTGTCTGTCCATGTCCCCTCCCCTTCTTAGCCAGGCGTGTGTGCTCCATCATAAACAGTACCCAGTGAGATCTGAAAAGCAACTTCTTAGGGAGAACCACTGGAAGCCACGCCCTCTGTACACAGGAGCACAAGCAAGCCCAGGCCTGCGTTGGCCTTGTTAGGCCTCATCTCGGAGGTGCAGCTTGATCGCCGAGGCAGAGCAAGCACGCTCCGATTTAAGGTGACTCACAATTATCAGTAACAGGTGAGGTAAGATAAATGGCCTTGTAAAGCACCCTTCTGCCAATAACGTTGGCCCTCGTGGGAAGTGAGTGAGGGCTGGAAGGCACAGAATCAGTTGTAACTATTTGGGATGGCATTACATTGATTGCTACCCATGCAGCTACACAAGGGCCGAAACATATGCAAAGTAGACTTTTGTCCTCACTGCTCAGCAATTCCCATTCCACAGAGGAACACGAGCAGCCCCAGTCAGGTTTTGACCAATGGTGGCATCGACTACATAGATTTAAGTACGGCTCTACTCCTTCCATGCAGATATTCTACTGGGTGGCTATCACTCATCCAATCCCTTCGAGCCTCAACTGCTTTTACAGGAAAACACCCAAGCATTCTACCAACTGTTTACACAATTCATAGGTACACCAACTGCCTCAAGTGCTGACATACAGCCCTCCAGGTGCATAGTTGCCAACATGACCCACTCCAATCTGTAGGTGCTTATCCAGTCCTGTTTTTTTTGTTGCATTCTGGGACCTGTAGTTCAATACTGCCCATTATAAAACCCGGACTACAAGTCGCAGAATGCAAAGAAAAAACAGGACTGGGCAAGCAGCTACAGACTGTAATGGGTCGTGTTGCCAACTATGCAGATGGCCCACACACATGCACACTTATCACAAACACACCTGTTCCTGGCTACATCAGCTCAACTTCACCTGCTTACCCATGCCCTTTCTTCATCCCCGCTCTCTTTCTGTCCTCAGGCTAAACTCTAGTCATCCCTGGTGAGGACACAATACACCTTCCTCGTCAACAGCCGCTCTGATACTAGTACAGTGGTGATTTGGCGAAGTATAAAAGCTCCATAACATGATAACAAACAGTGGACTGCAAATTGCCAATGCTTGCGGCGGATTATCTCTGTTGCTGCTGCAATTCAATGCAGGTTTAGTGACTGGGGTCGAGATCCAAATTGCACATGTTCGTAGATAGTTGGGGGTTTCTAAATTGGCTGTAGGTTCATTTCTCTTTTTGTCCACTGTGTTAGCTTTCCATACATGCCAATATTATTAAAATGCCTGGGTGAAATTGGGGTGGCTCATCTAGAAGTTGTTTAACAAATAGCCCAATTGTGGCAGAACGACAAACATGCCAACGCAATCCCCTCTAGACGGAGACGCTAGTCCAGTCCGGCTTTTAATTTTGCATTTTAGATCTTGTACTCCTAGATTTCCATTTTAAATCCCGGACTACAAATCCCAGAATGCAAAATTAAAACCATGACTTGACTAGTGCCTCCCAAATAGAAGAGGTAATGTTGCCATGCAGTCAGTTCTATCACAATTGATGTAATTTTCAGACAACTTCTAGATGAGCCATCCCAGTGCTATCAAGTCACTTTGCTCTCTGCGGTGGTGAAGAATCCATTGTTATTCTATTTCATTTTATTTCAAAAGGCTTGAAGCGGATTTTGGCAGAACTGATTTCAATACTTTGCAGAAAAGCAAAAATGATACTCATGCGGGTCAAGCATAGCTAATGCCACATGTTAAGTTGGAACGCTTTGTAGGTAGGAGTGTGGTGGCAGATTGCAGACCTTTGTTTACTCCACTTAATGCCATAAACAGGGAACAGCAAATGTTGAAGGCGCAGCTAAGCACACCCACAGGAAAGCAGTAAGTGGTTTTTGAGGCCTCTGGCACATGCACCTCCTAGCTTCAATTATACACACCCTCCCTATGTTCATTTAGTAGCTCGTTGCAAGACATTGCATACGATATGACTCATAACGTGAGTGCAAACCACAAGTCCAGACACACCTTTTTTTTTTTTTTTTATTTTGTGTGTAAGTATTTTATTATTAAAATACATTGGCATACAAGGCTAGATTGAACATACAGAATACAGTTCAATGTAAATATCTAATACTATAAACACACTTTCCAATGTAAATTGGTAACTCATGAAAGGACAAGTCTGCATACATGAGCAAGATACATCTTAGTGCATAAATGTAAAATTTATACAGCGTTTCAGAATTAACTAATAGGTATATAGTTACATGTATTATGGAAGTTTGTAAATACTCAGTGAACGGTCTCCATTTCAATTCATGTTTGTAGAAGTGGTGCTGCAGTATTACATTTTTCCATTCTATGAATGTTACAAATGGAGTTCCACCACATTTTACAATTCAGTTTTTTAGAATCTTTCCAATTTGAAGTTATATTTTAAATGGCTATTTCTATAAGGAGATGAAACAAGAGTCCCTTTTTTTTGCTGATTGCAGGTTGATTAGTAGAGCTTCCTAGATGCAGACATGCAATACAAAGTTCTTGTCTAAGTTGAAAAATGGATTTTAGTACATCCCACGCATTCTTCCAGAATAGTTTTACATGAATACAATCAGACACCGCCTCATTACGAGTCCGGCGGTAACCTGCCAGTTTTTCTGGCTCGGTTACCGCCAGACTCGTCTTACCATTCCGCCTCAGTGATTCCCGGAATTACCGGGGCATTACAACCCCGGTGACCCGGGAATTGCGGAGGAGGAACTCGGTAAATCCCCATTCCCATTGAGTCCTATGGGACTCAATGGGAATGGGGACCATGGAAACACCGGCACCATCTCGTGATGGTGCCTGTGTTTCCACGTCCTCCTGCAGGCGGGCGGTATTAAACCCGCCAGGTCAGACCTGGCGGAATGACACCTCCGCCTGCAGGACTCATGATCACCCGGTATGGAAACAACGGTGGCGGCGGGTTTATCGCCACTGTTGTTTCCATACTGGGTGACCTGTAATGAGGCCCCAGATGTGTAAATGATCCTTTCGTGCATGAGCAACTCCAGCAATGTTCATCTTGTCTAAGACCACCTTTGAATAGAATTGATGGAGTTATACAAACTCTATGAGGAAAGAAATATAAAGTCTGGAGCATACTGGGTGATACAATAGCTTTTTCCACATCAAAGGCCATTCCATTTGAGAGTCTGTCATTGTGCAGTCCAGTTTCCATTCCAGTTGTTTTTTCCATGGAGCTTTAGTCTCTGACACAGATATAAGTACTTTGTAAAACATTGAAGCATTAACATTTTGATTAAGTATATGTTGCATTTTGTTAACCTGATATGAGTTATCATTCTGTATCAACGAATCATAACGAGCCACAATAGCATCTACCAGAATTAAGTATTGGCGCATAAATGAATTTGGAATATTATATTTATTTACCATTTCATTAAAGGTAAGAGGTATCCCCTTTACAAAGATTTGTCCCACATATTTAATGCCATGAGAGAGCTATGGTTTCCAGTATATGTTTTTTTTTTGTTTATCTTGATTAGTGAATTCAGCCAAATATAAGGGGATACTAATTGGGATGATTTGGAGGTGTACGGTAATAAATACAATAGTGGTATTAATACTATCACTAGTGATTAAACTATTGATTTGTCTGATGTATGAGCAATCCGCTAGAATGTGGGGGAAAACCCTCGCTCTCTCCAAAAGAAGCCAACTAGGTGGGTTTATTGACGTGGGAACAAACCACAGCTGAGCCTGATTTAGCACAAAAGCTATGCAGTATTTTTTTAAATCAGGAACCCTATTCCATCTTCTGTTCTCAGAGTTTCGGGTTTATTAACTGAAATTCTATGTTTTTTCTTTCCCCATAGGAATTTAAGAATGTATGAGTCTCGGGATTTGAAGAACATGGCAGGGTGGGAAATAGGGAGCATACAAATAGAGGACAACTGGGGCAATTGACATTTTTATTGGTTCTAACATTCCCCACCAAGACACAAAGACACAAAGAATGGGGTCCATGAGTTAGTAAGATCTTTGATGCTAGCAAGGATGTTTGTGCTATTTTGCTTTATAGTATCCTTAATAGAAAGGGCTAATGTAATACCTGGATATTTGATCCATGTAGAACACCATTTCATCCCTACATTAGAGGAGTGATGTTTGGTGCAGTGCATGTTCAGTGGTAAACCTCTGATTTTTCAATGTTCAGTTTATAGCCCGATGCAGGGGAAAAATGCGTGATGGTCGTGAGTAAGTGATTGAGGCAAGAGTCTGAAATCTGTAATAGGAGTAAAACATCAGAAGCATAAGCAGCATTCTTTACATGGATGTGATTATGTTGAATTGCCACAATGTTTTCGTCTTGTCTGATGGCTTCTAAGAATGGTTGTAGGGCCAGGATAAAAAGAAGAAGGGAAAGAGGGTAACCTTGGCGGGTTCCCCTACTACGAGAAAAGGAAAAAGATATGTGTCCATTAATAAAAACAGCTGTTTGGAGTTGGAATATAGTATTTTCACTATTTAAATGAATGAATCAGGAATACCATGCCAATGAAGTGCTTTGAACATACAATTCCACTCTACCATGTCAAAAGCCTTCTCAGCATCAAGTGCTATAGCAGCATAAGGGTTGGTGGTCGTCTTAATAAGGTTGATGACATTAGTGAAAATTCTAATATTTGTTGAAGACACTCTTCCTTTAACAGAACCTACCTGATCGCTTTTAATTAGGTTTGGTAGAAAGGGATTTATTCCATTGGCTAATATTTTGGCTAGCATTTTGCAGTCAGTATTGATTAGAGAAATAGGTCTATAATTCTGAACTCGTTTGGGGTCTTTATTTGGTTTTGGAAAGACGATTAACATTGCTTCAGAAAAGGATCCTGTGGCTGTTTCATTAGAAATAAAGGAGGAATAAAGATCATTGAGTCTATGAACTAAAAGATCTTTAAAGTGCACAAAAAAGTCTATCGGAAATTCGTCTGGTCCTGGGGCTTCATCTCTTTAAAGATATTTTAAAGCTTTATATATTTCATTAGCTTGTATGGGTTCATTTAATGTTTGGAAGTTAGTAGTAGCATATGAATCATTCATGATGTATATTTCTGAGGAAGTTAGTTACATGGGTGTCATTGGGAGATGATTCTGCGGTGTATAATGTTTGACAAAATGAGGAGAAGGCTTGTAGAATGTCCTTATCTTTAAGAACTCTATTTCCATTCTGATCTCTTATAACCACAGTTTTAGCTTTATCTTTCTTAAGTTTTAGGTATGCAGATAACGATTTACTTGATTTGTTAGAAAATTGGTACATTTTTGATTTAAACTTTAAAAGGTTGGTGCAGGAATATTGCGGAATCAAATTATCATATTGAAATTTTTGATTGGTTATTTGCATAAGAATAGAACTAGTATTAGTGCGGATATATTCTAATTCTAAGTGTTTGATTATTTTAAGAATGTCTTCATATTTCTGTTTAAGTTTTTTTCTTTTTTGAGATACATAAGAAATAATTCGACCTATTAATATGGCTTCATAGCAATGCCAGTTATTATGGATGGAAGTGTCTATATTTAGATTCTCGGTAAATAAATTGATGTGTTGTTGTTGAATAAATTCAGTAAATAGGTTGTCTTTTAGAAGAGTTGAATTGAATCTCCATCTATTGTGTTGATTCACGTTGTGCGAGTTAGATATTTTAGTATGAATAAGAGCATGATCAGATAAAATAATGGGTTCTATTGCAGCTTCTAGTAGGTGATTGGTCATGGATTTAGACAGAAAAAAATAGTCAATTCTAGAAAAAGAGTTATGTGGCGGAGAATTGAAAGTATATTCTCTATCTGCAGGGTGGACCAGACACCAAGTATCTATAAGACCCAGTTCCAATACACAATAAAAGAATTGTACATGGGAGTTAGTATTTTTAAAGCGTGTATTTGACTTTTTATCAAGCAGAGGATACATGATCTCATTACAATCTCCACATACTATAAGATTAGTTGGGCTGGATCTAAATATATAGTCTCTTAAATGGGTCCAGAAAGTGGGGTCAGCATTAGTAGGACCATAAACATTTAAAATGGAATATTCAATAGCATGAATAAGGAGTTTGACCAACACCCTTCTTCCCACGTCATCAGATTCTGTTGAGATAACTTTACTTTGGAGATGTTTGTTTACAAGAGTTAAAAATCAATTTTTCTTTCCACATGCTGCACTGGAAAAAACTTGTCTTACTCATAAGTGTTTTAGTTTCATTGCTTCCAGTTGCAAGAGGTGGGATTCTTGTATGCAAGCTATGGCTGGTTTAGCCCTATTCAGATGTGACAGGTTTTTTGACGTTTAATTGGATTGTGAAGGCCTTTGACTTACATGAAGTAATGTTAAGTGACAAAGGGGACATTCTGTCATGATGCCTTCCCCCGGGGACCCAGACCAAGTCCAGCAACCCCTGAAGCAGGCATCAAGTTATCCTAAGCAAGCCTAACAACCCCTGCTAGGGGCTATTTGGGTCCAGTCCTGGTGCCTATGGCGCCAGGCTCATATGGAGAGTCAGTCCTGGCGCCATAGGCGCCAGGCCCATAGATTAAAACTTACCTGATGCAGACCATGCTGCAAACTTACCTGATGCAGACCATGCTGCAAGAGCTCCAAGCCAAAAGAGGCTTGGAAGGGACTACTTTACTCAGGGACTCTTTTTTTACTCGGGCGGGGATGGGGAGGAATACTTGCCTGGGACTACTTTGGAGGCTATTTAAACCACGCCCGAAGAGCAGCACACGCTTCGCGTTATTCTGCATCCAGCAGCATAACGCTCACCGTGCCTGCAAGTCTGCATCCAGCCTTCTGCCACGGCCGCCTCGAGTTTGGAGCTCCTAGAAAAAGGGAGAAAGAAGGAGAAAAGGTTAGAACAAGAGCAATACCTGTGATCCTTACCTGAATTCCCGGTCCATTGCGCCTTCGAGCTGGAAGAAAGAAGTTATTTTATGCGCGTCGCCTCGCCTGCTGCAGCGCCACGCTGAATTCACCGGCCTTCGCAGCATCTTTACATTCCAACGCATCCTCATGCATGTTCCCGCTGCACTCCGGCACCTAAGGAGAAGACAAGAACAGCAAGGTGAGCCAAGGGAATACACAGAGGAATATTAGTTACCCCCCCCATAGACTTTCCTGATTTTACCACCGGGGGTACTATTCCTCTTGATGGGGCGGCGCAGCTTCCACTGCATCTTCGCCGAACCCCGGCCCCTAAGGGGAAACAAAAGGACAGCAAGGTGAAACAAAGGGACTAACAAGGGGAACCCTCCTCACCACAATAGACTTACCTTATTTTACCGCCGGAGGTATTATTCCCCGAGACTTCATACTTTCTCTCAGCGCCTGAATAAGGGAGAAAGCAACAGGTTACATATTGCCATTATTTATCGAACTGTGTTGGAAAATACAAATCCTTACCAGAATACTACCGGTTGCCACGAGGAACTCTTCATTAGGGTCAAGCTGCAACCTGCAAGGAATCGGACAAGAGGGAAAGTCAGGCATTTGAACTCTTACGAACTTTATACTTATGGCGTCTTGCCGGGAATCTCGGAGTCAATATTGTTCTGTAACTCACCAATTCCTTCGAGCCAGTGAAGCAACTGGTTATCAACGCGCCCCTGTGCTCAATGCAGGATGGAGAGCTCATCTTTTCAAACCATCAGGTGAGACTATAAGAGGGGACATCAAAGGTGATCTGTGGGGAGAACAGCGGGGGTGGGGGGATTTACGCTCAACTCTACGGGTGGTTAATTCCCTTTCTCCATTTGCAGAAGAATATTCCCACGGGCCAAGCAAACGAAGCTAGGTGGGCCAGTCCAGTCCGTCATCTCGGCCCTACGCGTCACATTGGTGGAGACCGCAGCTGTCCAGTTCCGATCGACGCCTCTGTGGGAGCCAGGTGAGCATAACAGAATGCGAAGCCTACCCACAAATTCCCACCCGGGCGTTATGGATACCTCAGAGACTGACCAATTGGCCCAATTACTAGGGGAACTGAGGGCTGAAGTGCATTCCGCCCGTCAAGAAACCAATGCTCTTAGGAGAGAACTGATTTTGTCAAAGGAGCGAACTGATGACCTTGCTAGGCAACTATTGCAAAGCCAGGCTGGACAAGCACCCCTACCTGGTTCCGGGGGAAATCCAGCTCCTGTGTTATTGAGTAACCCTGTGCAAATAAACCTACCAGGAAATATTCCATTAGCTCCACCTGAACGCTTTGCCGGAGATCCCAAAAGGTTCGCCGTGTTTATGAACCAATGCCGCTTGCACTTTTTATGCAGACCTGAAGCCTTCCCAAACGATCAAGCCAAGGTAGCCTTTGTATTGTCATATCTCAGCGGCAGTGCAGCTGATTGGTCAATTCCACTAGTTACTCAGGATGACCCAATTCTTCAGGATTTTCAGGGCTTTCAAACGAGCATGGAAAGACTATTTGCCCGGCACTCCCAAGGACAGGCCCTGGATAACAAACTTTTGTCCCTACCACAGGGTAACCAGGACCTTCTATCCTACATCGCAACCTTTAATAGGTTGTTAGTGGAAACTGGATGGCCTCAGGTAAAACGAATCACGTTATTTAATCGAGGGCTTCGAGGAGAACTCAAGGATGTCTTGGCTCAAGTCGTGAACCCACCTCAAGACTGCGCTGATTATATAGACTTAGTGGTCCAGTTAGATCACAGACTTCAGAACAGAAAGGCTGATCGAGCCAAGTTTGAGAATCGGGTTTGGTCAAAACCTACGCTAACCCCAAAGGAGCAGATGCTTCAGTACCCATGCAAATTCGAGGGGTTAAAGGATCCTTAACCCAGAAGGAAAGAGAAAGGAGACGGCAAATGCAATTGTGTCTATATTGTGGAACTTCTGGGCATTTTCTACAGGATTGCCCTGTAAAACCATCCAAGAAGGTGGTAGGAGCTGCTGATAAAAGCCATATGGAGTCAGACTCGGGAAACGACCACGCCCGACAAGCGTAGAGGTCCGCTTGCCGAGCTTGAAGAAGGATACTCAGACCTCGCATTTCATCATACCAATGGTCCTCGTAGATCCAGGGCAGCCATCGCATATGCACGCAGTAAGGGCATACATTGATAGCGGGGCCATAGGAAACTATGTGGACTATGAATTGGCTTCCAGGATGAATCTACCTCTCTGCCGAAAAACCACCTCAGATGTCATCACCACAGTTGATGGGACTGAAATTGCCTCTGGGCCTGTAACTCATTCCACCGCATAGATGACACTATTGGGTTAGGATGGGCATCGAGAGAGTATTGTGTTTGATCTAATCAAAGCCCCACAGTTCCAAATAATACTGGGGATACCTTGGTTGAAAACACATAATCCTTGTATTGATTGGCGAGAGAAGAGAATAACCTTCCCGGATTGTGCACAAACCTTTTACCCAAAGAAAAGTCAGAACGCAGGCCTGGCCACAGTAACCACAGCAGTCATGCAACTACCTCCAGAATACCAAGAATTCCAGGATGTCTTCCAAAAGGAACAGGCAAACACCTTACCTCCTCACAGATCGTACGATTGTCAAATCGATCTCATACCCGGTGCACAACCCCCTTGTAGCAGGATCTATGCCCTTACGGAACCTGAGAACCTTGACCTACGACAATACTTAGACCAGTACCTTGCCAATGGCTTTTTTCGCCCATCCAAGTCCCCTGCATCTTCAGCTTTGTGCTTCGTGCCCAAAAAGGAAGGTGACCTCAGAACGTGCATAGACTAACGCGCATTGAATCAGATAACTGTTAAGAACCGATACCCATTGCCTCTGATCCCTGAACTACTAGAACAAGTGAAGGACGCTTGTATATACACTAAATTAGATCTCCGGGGGGCATTCCATCTGGTACGTGTAAAAGAAGGCGACGAATTGAAGACTGCTTTCCGCACTAAGTATGGGTTATTCGAATACCAGGTGATGCCTTTCGGGTTGTGCAATGCACCAGCAGCCTTCCAATACTTCATGAACGATGTCCTTTGTGAACTCATTGACGTTTGTGTTGTCGTATATATCGATGGTATTCTAGTATACTCCTCTTCAGAATCTGACCATGTGAAGTACGTTCGAGCAGTCCTTGAGAAATTGCGCCAGCACAAACTATATGCAAAACTGGAAAAATGCGTTTTTCATGCCACAGAAGTTGAATTCCTTGGGTTTATCCTGACCCCAAAGGGAGTCTGAATGGACTCACGAAAGGTGGACGCAATCCTTAAGTGGTCATCACCAAGTTCAGTTAAAGGAGTACAAAGCATGCTCGGCTTTGCCAATTTCTACCTCAGATTCATCCCGGATTTTTCACATGTTGTACATCCCATCACAGCACTCTTGCGAAAAAATAAACGCTTTATGTGGACTGAAGAAGCTGAAAATGCCTTCCAAGAGCTGAAAGTGAAATTCACGTCTGTACCTGTATTAAAGCACCCGCACCCTGAACTTCCATACATAGTGGAAACTGATGCATCCAGTCTAGCCATGGGAGTTGTCCTGTCTCAAAAGCACCCTGAAACTGGCCAGCTTCATCCAGTAGCATTTTGGCCCAGAAAGTTCTCGGCACCCGAGTTAAACTATGCGGTTACCGACAAGGAGTTATTAGCCATTAAATCCGCCTTCAAGGCTTGGCGGCACTATCTTCTCGGTGCCAGGCATACCATTACTGTGATCACCGATCACCGGAACTTACAGTATTTAAAGCAGCCAAGGCCCAATCGTCACGTCAACTCTGATGGGCATTGTTCTTTGCTGAGTTCGATTTCGTAATAACCTATCGACCAGGTTGTAAGAATGGTAAAGCAGACGCCTTATCCCAAATAGGGATGGGAGAGGCAGAAGTGAACCCAGAATCAGTACCTATAATTTCCGAACAAAGAATTCTTGGCATGACTATTCTACAGACACTAGAGGACATTCAGGTAAAGATCCAGCAACTCTTTGATCCTACAGCCCTGCAGGACTGGGTAAAAAAAGGCCCGGACTACTCTGTCACCAATGATCTGCCTTATTACCAAGGGCGGCTATTTCTGCCACACAAGGAACTACAAGAGCTAGTCATTTCCCGTTACCATGATTCCCTAATGGAGGGGCACCCAGGTATTGCAAAAACTGAAGCTAAAATTAAAAGACAATTCTGGGGGCCCACCTGGCGAAAGGATATTAAAATCATTTGTGATGTCTTGTGGCATTTGCGCCCAAAACAAAAGTCGAAAGAAAAAACAGCTGGACTCTTACAAACTTTAGACATTCCGCCTACACCATGGCACACCTTATCGTTAGACTTTATTACTGATCTACCCCCATGCAATGGATTTAACACCATTCTAGTTATTGTGGATCTTTTTTCCAAGATGGCCCACTTTATTCCTTTAAAGGGATTACCTTCAGCTTCAATCCTGGCCAAGGAGTTCCTCGAAAACATTGTTCGCTTACACGGATTTCCGTCCATATTGGTCTCTGACCGGGGCAGTCAATTCATTTCACATTTTTGGAAAAAATGCTGTCAATTGGTGCAAATCGATGTGAGGTTATCGACCAGTCACCACCCCCAGACCGATGGTCAAACGGAGAGGACCAACCAGACTCTCGAACAATACCTGGGTTGTATGTTACATCAGACTGAGAGTAATTGGAAAGCCATTCTTTGGATCGCCGAATATGCATACAATAATTCAGTACATTCTGGAACTGGACAAAGCCCCTTTCATACCTTATATGGGCACCATCCTCGAACCTCAGACCTTGACTTACCCCAACACTTAGAAATGCCCGCAGTAAACCATCTGCATGCTACGATTACACAAGCCTTTAAGGAAGCAACTACACATTTAAAACAGGCGAAAGAAAAATACAGGAAAGATGCTGATCGGCATAGAAGTGATACTCCACAATACCAGATAGGGGACCAAGTAAGGTTAGCCACAAAACATATACCTCTAAAGGGAACACGGACCTTTAACCCCAGATACTTGGGACCTTACTTTATTAAGGCCATTATCAACCCGGTGGCTGTCAAGTTGGACTTACCTGCTAATATGCGAATTCACCCCGTCTTTCATGTGTCACTTTTGAAGCCAGTGCAACCAGGGACAAGACTAACCAAGCCACCAGACCCTATCCTTGTAGACGGAGAACCCGAATTTGAAGTTAAGAACATCTTGGACTCCAAGCTGATAAAGTCAAAACTCTTTTATTTAATCGACTGGAAAGGTTACGGACCACAGGAAAGGTGAAAAAATTCCACCGAAATTTACCAGACAAACCAAAACCACAGGGAAGAACGACTTTAGGAGGGGCCTTGGGGGGAGTGCTGTCATGATGCCTACCCCTGGGGACCCAGACCAAGTCCAGCAACCCCGGAAGCAGGCATCAAGTTATCCTAAGCAAGCCCAACAACCCCTGCTAGGAGCTATTTGGGTCCAGTCCTGGCGCCTATGGCGCCAGGCTCATATGGAGAGTCAGTCCTGGCGCCACAGGTGCCAGGCTCATAGATTAAAACTTACCTGATGCAGACCATGCTGCAAACTTACCTGATGCAGACCATGCTGCAAGAGCGCCAAAAGAGGCTTGGAAATGACTACTTTACTTATGGACTATTTTTTTACTCGGGCGGGGCTGGGGAGGAATACTTACCTGGGACTACTTTGGAGGCTATTTAAACCACGCCCGAAGAGCAGCACACGATTTGCTTTATTCTGCATCCAGCAGCGTAACGCTTACCATGCCTGCAAGTCTGCATCCAGCCTTCTGCCACGCCCGCCTCGAGTTTGGAGCTCCTAGAAAAAGGGAGAAAGAAGGAGAAAAGGTTAGAACAAGAGCAATACCTTTGATCCTTACCTGAATTCCCAATCCATCGCGCCTTCGAGCTGGAAGAAAGAAGTTATTTTATGCGCGTCGCCTCGCCTGCTGCAGCGATGCGCTGAACTCACCGGCCTTCGCAGCATCTTCACATTCCACCGCATCCTCCTGCATGTTCCCACCGCACTCCGGCACCTAAGGAGAAGACAAGAACAGCAAGGTGAGCCAAGGGAATACACAGAGGAATATTAGTTACCCCCCTATACACTTACCTGATTTTACCACCGGGGATACTATTCCTCTTCACGGGTCGGCGCAGCTTCCACTGCATCTTCACCGAACCCCGGCCCCTAAGGGGAAACAAAAGGACAGCAAGGTGAAACAAAGGGACTAACAAGGGGAACCCTCCTCACCACAATATACTTACCTGATTTTACCGCCGGAGGTATTATTCCCCGAGACTTCATGCTTTCTCTCAGCGCCTGAATAAGGGAGAAAGCAACAGGTTACATATTGCCATTATTTATAGAACTGTGTTGGAAAATACAAATCCTTACCAGAATACTACCGGTTGCCACGAGGAACTCTTCATTAGGGTCAAGCTGCAACCTGCAAGGAATCGGGCAAGAGTGAAAGTCAGGCATTTGAACTCTTACGAACTTTATACTTACGGCGTCTTGCCGGGAATCTCGGAGTCAATATTGTTTTGGAACTCACCAATTCCTTCGAGCCAGTGAAGCAACAGGTTATCAACGCGCCCCTGCGCTCAATGCAGGGTGGAGCGCTCATCTTTTAAAACCATCAGGTGAGACTATAAGAGGGGACATCAAAGGTGTTCTGTGGGGAGAACAGCAGGGGTGGGGGGATTTACGCTCAACTCTATGGGTGGTTAATTCCCTTTCTCCATTTGCAGAAGAATATTCCTACGGGCCAAGCAAACGATGATAGGTGGGCCAGTCCAGTCTGTCATCACGGCCCTAGCGTCACATTGGTGGAGACCGCAGCTGTCCAGTTCCGATCGACGCCTCTGTGGGAGCCATTTGAGCGTAACACATTCAGCATAATAAAAATGATTACAAAGCCTGAGTTAATAAAGTGATGTACAGGTAGACTGACAGACGGGATACATAAGGGGAAGGGGAAGACTAACAAATTTGACATGGAATTTTGTAACAAATATATAGAGTCAATGATAACAAACAACTTAGTGGCTAACTGGAAAAAGCCACTCCAAACCATGTCAAGGTGAAACTGTAAGTAGCAGGGGTGGAGAGCCAGATCTAAAAGGGCTTACCCAATGCTCTGCTTCGGGGAAAGAGTGATGAGTCTGCAGTCCATTACTCCTTCAAACAGATTTTCATGTAGGTTGTCTTGATGTGTCCATATCCTCTTTTCTATGGTTTTATATGAATCTTCTTACATCAGCTGGATCTTGGAAGGTGAACATACGCCCATTAAGAGTAATTTTTAAAGATGCAGGATGTATAATTCCGTACCTAGCGTTAAGTTGTTTGAGAGCGGGTCTTAATGTTAACAATTCTGTCCTCCTTGCTGCAGTAGCATTAGAGACGTCTTCAAATATGAAAATATCAGTGCCTTCCCATTGTAGTTGTCTTCTTTTGTTAGTCTTTTCCATGATAAGAAGAACATGCGTGCAGTCCAGCAATGCAAATATTAAAGTTCTGGCAGCATTTCTCAATTGGATATTGGGTCCTACACGGTGTGCTCTGTGGATGTTGAGTTGTACAGATGTTGGGATATCAAGTAGTAACGGGAGCATATGATATAAGAATTGAGTGGGATTATTTTTTCAATATTTTCTGGAAGGCCCATAATGCGTAAGTTATTCGTTCTGTTCCTGTTTTCCAGATTTTCAGCTTGTTTCTGGAGCGAGAACTGAGTTTTCCAGGGCAGCCACTATCCTGTGACATCTTCTGCGTTGATTACTCCTCTTTCCACCTCATTAATTCTGTTTTCAAATGAAGACCATTTTTCACCTAGCATTTGAAGTTTCATGGATGTAGCCTCCATAAACAGTTTGAGGGATTTTATTCCATCCAGAATAGCTAGCATTACTGGGTCTTGTGAGTCTTCTTTAGGTATTGGAGATTCACTCTCTTGTCTCTTAGGAGCATTATTGGATGAGGTCTGGGTCCCATCTTTGGAATGGTTATTTGTTAAGACATGGTGGTTCTACGCAAAGGAGTTGTATCCTTAATAACGTTATATTTTCTTATATATTGTGGTATGAAGAGGAGAACCACCTATATAGTATACTTATCAGCTTTTATATATAATGTTGCTCTTAATTATATGACAGTTCTTCATGAATGTCTAATCAAATTAATGACTGTTGCTCAAATTGTTTAGTTTACCGACCGGCTGACAGAACGCTTCGGCTTTATTTTCAGCTGCGCTTCGCTGCTTGAGGCCCCACCCGCTTGTTCTTCTACAACTGCAGCATTTTTCACTTTCCTGGCGTCAGCCGGTATCAGAGCTCTTCAAAACCTTCACACATAATGTAAGGCCATAAATAAGAGGGGATAATTGATTATTGTGACATTTTGTGGCTGTTAGGAGATATATAATTATAATTACGCCCGAGCGGGAGCTGTGTATTCGGTGTCCATTTTTGATTGGTGCAAGCTTCGCCCCCCGACACACTTTTTTAACCTCTTCATATGCATCCCTTAATGGCAACCCCGATTGATAAATTACACCCCCCAGGGCTTTAAGTGGGGTAAGAACTCAAGGGAGTGGACTCATTTGGGGGTGTGGCTTGTGGGATGGGCGTAGCCTAAAAAAGTACACAAACCATAGTAAGGTATGCAAACAAATATATAAATGCATTTAAGCATTTATATATTTGTATGAGCACCTTACTGTGCTTTGTGTATTATGTAAGCCAACTTTTATAAACATAGAAATATGTAACATATTTCTAGGTTTATAAAAGATGGCTTGAAAAGAACACAAGCCTAGTGAGGTACACACACAAATATATAACATTTATATATTTGTGAGCATACCTTATGGTTTGCATACTTTTCAAGCCATCTTTTTTCAACATTTCTCTCTTTATAAAAGATGGCTTGAAATGTACATCATTCAATCCATCTTTTATAAAGCTTTGACGACGGACAAAGCCTAAGATGTCTTTGTCCATCGGCAAAGCTTTATAAAAGATGACTTGGATTGTGTACTTTTCAAGCTATCTTTTATAAACCTCAAAATATGTCAAAGAATCCCTAGGTTCGCAGAGGGTTAAAGAAAGCTCAGTGACCTGGGGAAAAAAAAGGAACAAATTGATTTTTTGTTTTGTTTGTTTGTTTATTTGGTAATGGGCACCAAACCCTTAGGTAGCTGGGCGTAACAGGTATAAGGATACTTAAAGCTTAGTTACAACATTAGTATAAATACAGTACATGGATAGAGTGGAAAAAAGATACAGACTAAGTACAATGAGATTATATCTGTAGAAAAAACATACAAAGGCACGTAGATAGGCATATATGGCGGGTGTCCACAGAGGATCATAATGTCGAAAGTACAAGCAAGGTCAGTGAGAGTATACACCCGGTTACATACCGAGGCGGGTGCATAGGGGTATACTAGAGTACTCAGTGGGTATCATATGTCATTAGAGCGTAGCTAATTTAGGGTGTTCCGTCTGAAGCTAGGATAGGACTATTCCGTTCTGAGGGCTGGTGGTAGCGCGTTCCAAGACTGTGCGACTTTCACCGGGAAGCTACTTCCTCCCGCTTTTGTTAGCCTAAATCTGGGTACCTCTAGACAATAGGAGTTGGCTGTTCTGGCTGGGCGGGTCGAAGTTCACCTAACCATTCTTTCAGTAAGGTATGGTGGGGTAGCAACATTAAGGCATTTGAAAGTGAGAGAGATAGTTTTGAGTAGGATTCTGTCACTTATCTTTAGCCAGTGGTGTTCTCTTCTCTTGTTGGAGATATGTTCTCTGTTTGGTAGGTTTAAGGCGGTTCTAAGGGCGTTATTTTGTAAAATGTGTAATTCGTCAATATATTTGTTGGCGCCTAGGTATAGGGCATTACAATAATCCAGTAACAGTAACTTCCTTTGATGACCCTAACTTCTGTCAGCTTGCCTGACTTAATGGCAGGCGCATCTCCCGTCGCGGCTGCTGTGGTGGGATAATGTGTCCAGCCAATGATGTGGTGGGACCGGAGGGTGCCGGCAGGGCCCCAGCTCAGCCCTACTTTTTGGAGACTGCAGAGGCCCGGCCCCGGCTGACCAGTCCCACTTAAAGCACTGACACCCCCTTGTATATTTAGTGCATAGTTGCAAACATGATCCATTCCAATCTGTACTTGCTTATCCAGTCTGGTTTTTTTATTTACATTCTGGGACTTGTAGTTCTGATTTTTCCATTATAAAACACATACTAGAAGTCCCAGAATTCAAAGAGAAAGCCTGGCCTGGATGAGCACCTACAGATTGGAATGGATCGTGTTTGGCAACTATGTTATTGTTTGTTTTATAGCGCGCAATTGTTATTGTGATAAACCAAAGATGTGCATTCTATCCGGAACCTGCCATTCCAAACCTCTGCGCACAGCTCATTAGTAAAGTTCTCCTTGATTAGGCAACCCATGATGTAGTACGTTATCTCATACATGCCACCATCACCCATTCCATTACCGAGCCACTAGTCCATTCCAGGTTTAAAATTTGCTTTCTGGGAATTGTAGTACTGTGCTTATATTTGGGAAACGCATGACTATAAATCCGAAAGTTAAAATTACGACTGGACTATTGCTTCCACAATGTAATTGATAGTGATGGCGTGTACGAGTTATTTGGCTCAAGAATTTAAGGCGTAGGGGATAAACACGAGGGCTTCACATTATCGGGCTGGCATTACCCAAACTTTTCACTGGTTCCAGTATTGCTTTGCACTGTATTATCAGGGAGGTACAAATTACCCTGGGGCAAAAGCATATATATTTTTTAATGTACTTTTGCACCGATGAAATGTTTGCTAATATCTTCATGGCTAACGTTGGGTGTGTGCAAAACTATTTTTGAACAGTACGGGTTTCGCTACAGGGTAATTTTTGCCCAAGAACTAATACCATGCACAATTTTGTTAGCACTGATGCAATGTTTCTGTAATACAGCCCTCATCCCTGTTCCTCAGTATTATACCCCACCTAATTTATTCTCTTAAATAACTGGAAAATGTTCCCCTGAGATTTGATTCCTCTTCAGCACCAAGGTCAGAATTCTGCCTACCCCAGCACTTGATTCAAGGTACAGGACCTGAGGCTCTCAATATATTTTGGACTACGGCTCCCATGATCCCTCAACTCTGACTATGCTGGCTAAGGCTGATGGTAGTTGTAGCCCAACACATCTCGAGGGCTGAGGAGTGCAGACCCATGGCTAGAGGCTTGTGCAAAGGGGGCAGATCTGATGTGCTTTTTGGCCGGCAGGGCCGGGTATGTTGCTGAGGTTCTGAGCAGTCAATTTACCCTGACAGAACGTTTATGTGGGACACAGTTTACATTTTTTGGGAGCACCTGGATTTCTCTTCGAGCCAATCTGGGGCCAGATTATCCAAGCTTTGCCCTTGTGCAAACAAATAGAGCAAATGTATTACGCACCATTTTTCCTCCATAGTTCATACGGAATGCAGCAAGCACATCCACGCCCCAATCCATACTATCCAAAAACATCTCACTAGGGCAAAAACAAAGACGATTCTTTTATTTTTTAAATAAATTAAGGATAGATCAGGGGCAATGTTTGGCTTGAAAGCAAGACAGCGCATAGCAACACAGGTTTGAATCCCGGGCACGCGTTTAGAAACTGGTCCCTGCTATTAAGCGCGTTATAAAGAACAATTATAATTATATTATACAGCAAACGTAGTACAAGAGAAACAATTGGATATGTTTTGCCCTAATGCAATCATTATAAATAATAGTGATTGTGACCAATCCTGTTGGCTGAATTCCATATGATCTGCCTTTGCTTGGGTCACCGAATGCCTCAATGCCACTGGGGACACTTTGCTCCAGAGCTGGGCTGTCAAATACCATAATCAAAGTGGCAGTGGCGCTCTAATTCACCAAATATTTTGATAAATATTACCTTCCTTTTCCATGTATCTACATTTGAACTCTGGTACCATGCCGTTTACAGTTTACATTATGCCTAGTCCTCATCATTGCTAGTTTGCAGAAAACCCACGTAGCACATCATAACCAGTTTTCATTACGCCTAGTTAGTGCCCCTCTTTGCTGATTTCTGGCACGCCCACTTAGTACATCATAACCCGTTTACATTACTGCTTCAGACAAACAAATTGGCCTATGATGCCAATGAAAATTATTATTATTATTTTTTTTTTTTACTTGTGTATATCAAAATAATTGATTTTACAAGATTTCGATATTCACTCTTTGAAATAAAATCACTTGAAGTGAACAAGATGAACGACTTCAATGGTGTAGTAGATCTCGACAAATGTCCAAAACACAAACACTGACTTTTTCCAATCAGAAGTGGGTCATTGAAGGTTGCTCTGGTCCGCCGCAGCCAGGGCAGATTGTAAGATTTTTGCTGCTGCAATTGTCCAAGATGTCTTTTCCCCAGTGATCAGCAAGTTCCACCAAGTTTCTTCTTCTCTGAAAACACTTGCACATATCACTGGGCTAAGGTACGCCTGTCTACTCAGAAGCGTCCTGGGACATGAGATTAGTAGGTGTTTTACAGACTCGATCTGAGTGTCGTCTTTACATAGTCTGCATGTATTCATTGCGGCTAACCCTCTCACAAACAGAATTTTGTTTGTGGGCAGTAAGTTTAGGCGTGCTCGCAGAAAAGTTTGTCAAACTTTTATTTGAACATTTCCTGATGATTTGTTGAGTTTGGTTCAGTTTTTTATGTACACTGGGAGATGATTCAGGAGTTTGTTTTTTGCTGCAAGTTCTTGGGTGATGATCCAGTCTGCCTCCTTAATTTTCTTTTTAATTCTCTGTGGATTTTGGATCAGGTATTCCTCAGTACACACGATTGAAACCAATTGCGCCTTTTTTTGATCAGCCCACTTTGTCAGCATTTTACAACAACCGTTTTTGACTTCGTTATTAATCAGCTGGTACAGGGGGAGACTTTCTGGGAGGATTGTTTTTCTGAAAAGAGACATTCCGCAACATTCCACTGTGGCTTTCAAAGACAGCAGGCCCAACTCCCTTCTGATCGCTGGTGTCGAGGTTGACTTTGGGAGATTCAGAACTGCTCTCCAGAAGTAGCCTTCCAGTTTTTGCCAGATTTCCGTCGGAATCGTTGGCATCGCGTCTCCGCCATAAACTAGAGATGGAACGACTTTTGTCTTGTAAAACTTTATGGCTGGCAAAAGAAACAGCCACATTTTTTGTCCATCACGCAAGCTTGCGTCGTAAGCTTCCTCGTTTTCTCCCAGAAGTATGCTTGCATCCTTAATTCGGATTTGAAACTGTCAATCATTACTCCTAGGTATTTAAATTCTCCGACTTTTTCATTTGTGCTCCAAGTACCAGTTTAAAGTTTCTGTCTTTTTTGTTGTTTTTTCAAGTATCATAATCTTTGTTTTTAAGTCTTTTCTTCCCTGTTGAAATTATGAAATAGCATTACGAGTTATTTCTCTGCTTAGAATATCCAATAGATAAGCCGATGGGAAATTTACCATAAATGGCGAGAGAACATCCTGCCTCCCTTGATGTTGGTCCTGTCCTTAAGGACATGGGAATCGGCACACCCAGTCACGTCATACCCTTCTGGAGGCATCAATCATGGCTCATTGGCAGCTTTCCGAGTTCCTAGGTTGGCCCATGTGAGTCAGGCGTCAGGAGCTATCCTGTCCTGATTGGATGATCTACTTCCAGCTGCCATTAGATAGCTGCTTTAATAACTGCAAGGAAGGAGGGCAGTGGCATGTCCAGACTCTTTTGACTGGGGTGCCCCAAGTGAGGCACTAACATATGCAGGGGTGGTATGAAGTATGCGCGTACACACACACACACACAGATCATAGTTTAGGATAATGGGGCGGCACCTGCGGCGGCCAATCAGAATCCAGGGGTAGCACGAACCACCCCAGGCCACTCCCTGGACATGCCACTGAAGGAGGGTGCACGTGAAAACCCTACTTCTCTCCTCTGCCAGATGTCAAACACCCAATCTACAAAAGGAGGCAGGAACCAACGACTGGCAATGCACTTTATGCACTTATGCAAACCCAGCACGAAAGAGCGATGCAATGAGTCAAACGAGTTTCTTGGTATTTGAGAGGTTTGCACAACTCGAACGTTATGATTTTAAGGAGGCCATTTTAGATATGCCGATTTGTTCTCATTCTTTATATTCTGGCAACAATGTTTTCTTATATAGCACTTCCTGCCAGACTGCTCCAGCTTCTAAGCACTATAACAGGTGCAATTATTACCCCATGTTGTAATGGTACTTCCTTTATCAACCTTTGAAAGTCCACCTCGAGCCTGCTGTGGGATTCGAACTTGTGAAGTGCAGGCTACTCTCATATCAGAGACCTTCGCTTTACCCGTGTATCCATCCATCCTGGTCACATTCTTCTTTCCCGATTTCCTACTGAGAGCAAGAAGTATGCGAGCACGAGAATGCACCTCACATGAATCCAGTGATTTTGGGGTTACCAATGCAAAGCTCCCATGGAGAAGCCGAAGAAATGCCCCACAGGCCTACGTGAACCCCGTGAAACCTACCGGCCTAAACTCTGGGTTGCTCGCCTCTCCCCAGAAGTTCCTTGTTTTTTCCCTCCTGATTCACTTGGCTCCTGGGGTTTTACCCCTGTGCCCTGATCCCCTGAGTCTCGGCCATGTAGCATCTCTAGATGCTCCACCCAGAGGTACCAGGGTTCTTAGTGGTGCCCCTCGATAGCTGTTCAGTACCCTTGTCTGGCTGGATGTTTTGAGGCTTCCAGGTTGGCGTGAGGTTGCTAGGTTTTAGGGTTCAGCTATGATTGTAGTACTCCGGGGTAAGTCACTTTAGTACACATTATTCGTTCAAAGTTCAGGAAGCAAAGGTTTTCCATCAAACGAAGTGGCAGCACCATAGATGGATCGGATTTCCCTTGTTCGGAATGTTCCAGGCTCCCAAGCTCCTTGTCACCAAGGGACCCCTGTGTGTTTGCGTGTGAATGAATCAGGGTCCCTTCCCCAGCTCTGAACTTCTAATAAGGACGACAGCGATTAACCAGCATTGGGTCCCCGCTAGGTCCCAAAACAGTGGCATTTGAAGTGATACCAGCCAAGTCACCATCTTTGATTTCTGTCTAGATACGATGGGCCCATGCCCTTATAGAATTAACAGACTGTGCCCACCTGACTACCTCATCAACAACCTGTCCAATAGAAGACCCAATATGGCTGGTTCCTCAAGGGAGACAGCCCACCAGAGCTGTGCTGTGGCTGAGAGGAAGAGGTCAGCAGCGACAACCTTCAAGAACAAACGGCATCCTGTGGATGCCCACTCAGGGTGTGCATTGTTCCTTACAAGACTACCGATTGCTAAGCTTCACAGGAAGCTCAGGAGCAAGCAACGGAGTTGCTGCATCCTCGTCCTACAAATACAGCTGATGACGTCATCACGCATTTCCGACTCACGCATCTTGCAGACCATGGTGCAGCCCACTGGATGGGCCCATACACCCATTGCTTTCTCGGACCAGCCATGCCGGCCTGCGACAGACCATGACATTCATTGCCGTAGCTTATTGGATCGGACCCCAACATCTAGAAGGAGTGCTATTGCCCTGTTCTGCTGCCATATTCCATACGGTGCAAACCCATAGGACTGCAAAGAGGACTGCCAGGTCACTGCCCTGTTGGACGAACCATTACAACTGCTTCAAAAGACGGCCATTGCCCTGCTGGGCCATATGTACACCATAGTCGTCTTTATTTTTCAATATTGCTTATAGTATGCATTTATCAACAGATAAACCTATATTATATATTCACTGTGAACTTAAGCTTCTGGGTGTCCATGTGCGTCGTGGGAGTTTGTTTCCCAGCTTCTGCCACAGGCCCCATGGCCTCACCCTACCACCATGCACTGCTGTTACCTAGGATCGCCCTGCTTTTGCAGAAAACGTGAGGAACAGCCCCCCCCCCCTTTCATTTGCTGTTCTGACTGCTGCAATGCTTTCTTTGTAGTTTGCAACCTTTGATATTTGTTGGACTACAACATCAAGATCCCTCACCACTGACGTTGCTGGCTATAGCTGAAGGGAGTTGTAGTCCAAAACTTCTGGAGAGCCAACTTTTGAAGGCCTATGCAGTCCAGCATTGGTCTGCATTTATTCCTAGTTATTTTGGTTTCGGTTTTGTGTAATGTAACGTAACATGGTCTTGTATAGCACACTATTCATATTAGCACTGGTATTACCTGTGCTATGCTTTATCCCTACCAAGTGCATACCCAACCTTACAGAGCCAGCACCTTGATTGCTCAGCTGGAGCTATCAAAGATGAGCCACGGAAGGGCCAAAATCCTGCCTATCATCTGCAGAGGGGACACCTGGTCTGCTGGAAAGGAACGTTTGCAACCGGTATGACCTTTGACACTGTTAGCTGCTTCTACCTGGTACTCAAGTCCGATGTAGAAGTGTGAGGTGCCCTTGAAAAATACAATTACTCAGTTCTATGAAAACGAGGAACCCGGGTAACTGCAGGTCCCTTCTTGAATGGTAGGTGGTGGTCAACCAGAAAAAGGAGTGCAAACCAGGGGCTCTGCATGGGTGAATTCATGTCAAAGTTCAGGGGGGCTGGAGAGTAGGGCGTAACATGTCAGTGTCAAGGAACAGCAGGGGTCCTGTACCTGTCATATACCAGTCACCCCAATTACCAGCACAGAGACACTCTGCCCATGAAAAACTCCCCACCACAAGAACCGAAGACTCAGCCATGGGGCAAGGTTTACTGTCTTTATTATCTCACAAAACGACAGGGATCACTCTAGAAAAACATGAATTCTCCCGGGTTCTCATCTTCTGAGCATGTGTCAGCCGGTTTTATCCAGGTGTGATGCACAAAACCAAGTTCCACCCTGAAACCTATCTGCTGTTCACATTGGTCAGTTTATGTGTCCCATAAGGGTTAATTCTACTATTGGGTAGCCATATCTGCTAGCTCCTCCTAACACCATCTCTATATGTACCAACCTACAATGTTGCAAGACCGCGAGGAGACCATTGGCTCCTGCAACATGTTATACCTTCACGTGAAAGATGACTCTGGATTGGACAGAGTGGATACTTCCAGCCCTGGGGCCCTGGACGGTTACCAGGCTGAGTGTACATTTTCAAGGCAATGCAAATCAATATGGAGGTGCTGTGCGTTCCCTAATATTGCCATCTCTGATCACCTAAGCCTGGGCGAGTGCATTCAGTTGTTAATTCGTAAGCAACACTTGTATCTTTTCACCTCTGATTCGATGGGAACAGCTTCTCTCTGTCTACCTCGATTGAATGGGCATTGGGCCTCATTACAACCCGGGCGGTAAGGGATTAACATTACCGGTAAGGGCACTGGTGCAGGTAATCCCTTACCGCCCAATTACGAGGTCCCTTTGCGGGTCCCTACCATAACGGCTGGTTTTACCAGCCGTTAAGGAAGGGACCCGCAAAGGGACCTTGGAGGTAATTACGGTACCGCAATTTGCGGTGCTGTAATTACCGCCTTCCCCATTCCCATTGAGCCCTATGGGGGCAAGAATGGGAAAGGTGAAGGGCCAATGGTGAATGGGGAATTACCGCCCCGTCAACCTTGGAATGGGGTGGTAATTCCACCATTCACCATGGCGGAAACCGGTGTCAACCATGGCGCTAATAGTGCCATGGTTAACGCCTGGGTTGTAATGAGGCCCATTGTCTTGCTCTGCTGGGCCAGTGTGTTGAGACCACAAAATAGAGCTTTCTAGCCTGTAATTAGGATTTTAGCATGAATTTCTTGCAGGTGGCTTATTGCCTTGATAACCAGGAACTTTCCCGCCTCCACTCGTGCTTGGCTGGGTGCATCGCTATGTACAGGGGATCCTGCTTCCCATTCCATCAGGCATCCATGAATTCTCATCTTTCAGTCAGAATCAGGAAAAATCAGATGCCTGGGAGCTTCACGTGCCTTTTTATTCCTTCAATAACAGGACACACAAATGCATTTCTGGCTTCAGCCTATCCTTATAGATTTCTAAGATTACGAAACACTTATATGCAAATGAACCACTTGTGAAATGGTATACTATGATAGGCCAATTTAGTCAGAGGGAAACCATTCATTCAGTATCATTGGATAATTTGATCACATGTACAACAATTCCACATTCGCATATCTGGCATCCATCATTTTCTCTGACACACAAAATTGAAATGCCTATTTTAGACTTGGCTGGATACAACTATGACAGTGCTCAACTCCTGCCAAGAACATCTCCAGGTGTGAATGTCTGGTCCTTTATCTGTTTGCTGAGGTTATGCCAAATTAGTTTAGTGCTTAACACCATTGGAAAATATATAAACTCTTATTTTATGGCGCCAAAATAATACAGCTGGTCTCTCAAAATAGTTTGCATGACACACATTGAACCCTCTTCCATAAGAGCATAGATAAATGTACCTAAGCTGCTATTAATTGCCTGGCCTTATCGCATTCTTGTCTGATTTCTTAGCCAATTTAATGTTTAACCCAACAAACCTCATTATCTCACTGCGAGATGCTGACAAATACTCTCTCCAAATGCATCAGCCTCTGTTGCTTTTCTGAAAACTCTTAGCATGGGTTATCGTCCTCCACACCTGGGATAGGACTACAATTAATTTTGTATTTGAATATTATTTCAAAAATATATTTTTGTCTGATTTTTTTCTTAAAGGAGCTATATTCTTCAAATATTTAAGCATTTCTCACTGTGTATCCATTATTCTTAATATATCCTTGTGCACCTATGGTGTGTTTGTGATATTAAAGCACCCTTTATTTCCTGTGCCAGCCCAACCCAAATGTGTGCAGTGCCATGTGCACTTTTTACTTTTAATAAAGGCAATCTAATCCTGATTTCTACAATGATGGACAGGAGAGTGAACTATACAATCTGCCTATCATTTTATCTATATTCAGTTGAAAGGGGCGGTGTTGGCACCTCCTATACAGTTCTGCTTGCCTCTGGCCCTTCCATTTACTCAAAGCCTGTCTCCCCTTCCTCATTCACTTCAGTGCACCTACAGCCTCCATATTTGTCCTTATGGCTTTTCCATGTTAGTGGCAGCCGGGCATGGGCAAGCTTAGTATGGATATACTTTGGCATCTTGTGGTTCAGCTCATAAGCATGTTTCTTGTGTTTCTATGCAACAAACTAATGCATGTTTGTGTAACTTCATGAATGGATGGCTATGTACTTCATGTCTAAGTGCGGCTACGTCATGATGTCAGTGATGATGTAATTGATTTCTTGATTTGCAATCAGTCAACTTGTTCAATTGATGGCATCTCCATTTCCTCCAGATCATCAATTGGGTACGGCCTGAATGGCTGCCTGAGAGAGTAACGTTTCTCACATCTGCCATGCATTGATGAAGGGATGAAGAGCCTAAGAGTGAGGTGCCTCTGTCATGTCTCTGTCTTCTGGCTGAGACTCGTGTGGCGGTGATGAGGGCCATACCCGGACCTCTGTCTTCAATCCCCCTGGTTAATGAGTTGACCACAATACCTAGACAACTCTTTCTGTTCACATGTATTTTCGGGAGCCAAACCTTTATCCCTCTGAAATATCCATGGTACTTTGCATGGTCATCCAAACTCCATGTTACAACATTTTGAAATACATTTCCCATTTTGTTATTAATGAGTCTTTTCTTGTGTTGCTCCAATGCTCTGTAAAACTCACCTGAAAAGCCTAAAAAATGCATAATTATGAGGTTAGTGTGTGTGTTAGGTTAAGCTCTATGTCTATAGTATTGGCCAGTGCTGCATAGAACGCTCCCACACTATGCGTATTCTTGAATTACTGAGTAAGTCAATGATGGATGGGTCTCTGTGAGTCAACTATGGGTAGGGCTGAGCTACATAAAGCAGAAAAGCATGATGAAACTATCACAGAGGAATCATATTCTCTGTTTCTGAATGTATCACAAATCTAATGAAGTACCCTTGAAAGGACATATGTCGATTGGGGATGAGTTATCTCAGACAGGCTGTACCTTCTCAATGAATATCTATTGTAAAGAAAAGATAATGTGCCTAATCTAGGTGTGCTTATTATCCTTCCCTAATTCTTTGATCCTGGACTGAGTTAACCGCGGTTGTGGTGCTTCTTCCTTGTCTTGTTGTTCTTCTTGCATCAAATCATCATCATTCCGGCGGGAAGCGGTATCACCTCGGCAGGGCTTAAAGTCCCCAATGTAGTTCCAGACCTCTTTGCCACTTAGTTTCACAGCACGATTTGTGGCTTACTCCACGACGTACGGCCCCTTAAACCTGGGTTTATACCAGGGCCTTACGAAGTTCCTCTGCAGGACAGTGTCCCCGGGGTAGAGTAGTGGTGGCTCCAAGAGTCTTTTGTTAATTTCTGGGGATGTTATCTTCCTCTCTGTTCTTCGTCCTCTCCCGCCATGCCTGAAGTTGGCGAGAATAAAAGCGGCACTAGCCATCAAAGAAGCGATATATTTGTGCATTTCATTTACAAATACATTAGAGGTGGCATGGGTATCTGTCAATGTGCTAGTGGGAGGAGCCTGGGGGCTTTGCATGCACCCTCCAGTTACCACCTCATGGGGCATTAAGTGGTGATCAGATCCAGGCTGATTGCGCAGTGTGAACGGGGCTAGGGGAAAACAATGGAGCCATCCCTTTTTTAGGGTGGCTTTTATTTTTGCAATCTTCTCTTTCAGCAGGCCGTTTAGGCGCTAACAGATACCATTCGCTTGCAGGTGATAGGCACAGGAAAATGTGTTCTGTATCGCCAATAGAGTTGTGATGTGCTCATAAGTCTCATTTACAAAATTAGGTCCATTGTCAGACCGCAGGACCTCACACACCCACCATCGTAGGAACACCTCTCTAGCAAGGAATTTCGCTACTCTGAGAGTGTCAGGGTGTGAGCAGGCACCAGCTTCGATCCATCCATAAAATGGGCACACAACCACTATCATGCAGCGGTAGCCCAGGCACACCGGAATTATGTTGATGTACTCTATGTGGAGGTGTTGGAAAGGCCCGATTGGGTGGCGTATGGCTCCTTTCACTACACATAAAGTATGCCCAGCAGTGCATTTCTTACAGGTGACACAGTTTTCCATGAATGCGGCTACATATTACACCATATTTGGACAGAACCACTCTTCCTGAATGTGTGTGGGAAAAAGTATGTCCTTACTCAGATGAGTAGGATCGTGCAATTTAGTGAGCACAATCTGCAATAGTGCTGTTGGAATTACTAGCTTGCCTCTGCTCTCCTGTCGTCACAAAACATCCGTGGGGGATATTGAACATCCCCTTCTCACACATAATTCTTTCTCCTCTACTCGTGCCCTTTCCTGAAATTCCATTATCTGCGTGGCAGGCAAGGTATCATAGCCTTCCTCTAGAATCTTTAGATACATGTGTTGGATGGGGTATCAAAGTTAGTTCCTTCAGAGAAGTATGGAGCGTGCTTTGCTTCCACATCTTCAACTTCGTTGCCCCAGGAGACTAGGTCCTCCCCCCTTGTGTCGGCCTGGCACTTCATGACCGCTGCTGCTGTGAGTTGGAGCGCGTCTATGAGCCTGACCAATAGGGCCACGTGCTGCACCGGTGTGCCGACAGCATATTGGAAGCCCCTCCTCTGCCATTGTATTGTATTTTATTGTTATTTATTTATAGAGCGCACCAGGCCGTTAGGCAACTGGGCGCTTGTGAAAATCTTAAGTTACAGTTACAAAATATCTTACATTTCTTATGTTACAGTTACAGGTTATCGTTGCATGAATATCTTATATTTCTTATGTTACAGTTGCAGGCATATCTTACAAGTTACATACAGGATATAAGGATTATTTACAGTTATCAGTGGCATAAAGGGGATTAGAGGAAGGCATAGGGAGAGGGGAGAGGTGTCTAGGAGACCGGTCGTTCAGAGAAGCGGTGTCAGCAGTCGTTGGTTTGTAGCCAGAGTTTAACATTGGTTTTGAACATGTGAAAGGAGGGAATGGCTCTAAGTGGATCCGGAATAGAGTTCCATAGATAAGCAGCCAATACTGGGAAGCTTGAACCTCCAGTTATTTTCAGATTTAAATTTTGGATTCTGATACTATTAATTTGGGCCTTTCTAATGGGGCATTCAGAAGTGTACATAGTAAATTTCTCAGTGAGGTATGCGGGTGCTTTGTTATTAAGACAGTTGTGTGTAATGTTCAGGGTTTTAAGTTTTATACCGTCATTGATGGTCAGCCAGTTAGCAGTTCTTCTTAGGTCAGATATGTGTTGTCTTTTAGAAGTGCTGTTCTGAGGGAATTGTTTTGCAAGGTTTGGAATTTATGGGTGTTGTGTTTGCTGGTACCTAGATAAAGTGTTTTACAATAATCTTGTTTCAATATGATAAGGGCTTGTGCGATGGTGATGCAACTGTCCATAGACAGAAATGGTTTACATGCGTGAATTAGCTTGCAAGTGTAGCTGGTTGCTGAAGCTGTGGCATTAACTTGCTTGTTGAGGTTGAGAACTGATTCTAAGTAGAATCCTAGCATTTTGACTTCCTTGGCTACATTGATTTTGATACCATCAATAGTGATGGATTTGTATAGGTGGGAGAGTTTGTTTAGTTTACTGGTGGATCCAATGATTAAGTGCTCGGTTTTATCATTGTTAAGACATAAGCCGTGTGTGGCCATCCAAGTTTGAATGATTTGGTAGATTTTGTTTATGAGGATAGTGTCTTTGTCATAATCTCCTTGGATTGGGATGAGGATCTGGGTGTCGTCACCATAATTAGTATATGAGACACCCAGTTTGTCCAAGATATCAAAGAGGGGCTTTGTAAAAAGATTATACAAAGTAGGGGAGACGCATGACCCCTGAGGAACACCACAGTTGATGGGAACTGGATCAGCGGCTGAGATGGGCGAAAAGACTCTTATAGTTCTATTATCCAGGAATGAACGTATCCATGCCATGGCCTTGGTGGAGAAGTTGGCAGCCGATTTAAGATGGTTACAAAGTACTTTGTGATCTACCAAGTCGAATGCGGCTGATAGATGTGGGAGTAGAAGAATGGAAGTGTCTCCTTTGTCTTTGCGCTCATCTAGTTGGTTTTTGAGATCAAGGAGGGCCGTCTCGGGTCCATGTCTCGGTCTGAATCCAGATTGTCTAGTGCCCAGTAAGTTATTAATCTCCAGGTAGGATTGGATTTGTAGATAGGCAGCTTTATCTAAGATTTTAAGGAGGAACAGAACTGTCATTATGGGTCTGTAGTTCGTTGGGACATTAGGGTTTAGGTTAGTTTTTTTAGGAGGGGTAGTATCCAGGCATCTTTGAGGTTGGTGGGCACAGAGCATGATTTGAGGGAGGAGTTGATAAAGGAGGTGACAAAAGGGGCTAGTTCTTGTGCAGCTTCTTTGATAATAGGGGCTGGACAGGTGTCGCCAAGACAGCAAGAAGGTTTAAGAGATGTAATGATGTTCTTAGTTTCTACAATGGAGATAGCTCTAAAGTTAAATTGGTTAAATGGTTCAGTTTGGTTGACGGCGAGTTCCTGTAGGATGGCTTCTTTGGTAGAGAGTGCAATGTTGTGGAGGGAGGATCTTTTGGCAAAGATTTTTTCTTGTAACATGGTGATTTTATTGCATAAGGCATTTTGAATGTTGGTGCACCACATTTTATCTTTGGTGCAGGAGTCTGTGGGTGTGATAGGGGATTCTAATTCTCTGAGGATGGTGAAGATTTCCCTAGTGTAAGAATGTGCTTTTTTAATTCTGTCATTAAAGGTCTCTTTTTTTGCCTGAATGATTTGTTTCTTGTAACTATTGGTGAGGGTAGTGAGGAGATTTTTGTTATGAGGGGAGGTTTTTTTTTCCAGCGGGCTTCAGCTTGTCTTTTTTCTTTGCGCAAGGCTTTTAGGCTTGGGGTGAACCAAGTGTTAAGATGGGCAAGAGGTTTTAGATTTACTTAGTTTCAGTGGCGCAATGACGTATATAGCTGAGTTGATAGTGTTGTTGTACAGGTCAACCAGATCATTAGGGTTGGTGATAAGATTAGAATGATTAGTGATGGGCTGAATCAGAGGGAGGAGATTCGTGACTGTTATGTTTTTTTTACAACATGTAAGGGCTGGAGGTGCTGGTAGATTGGTTGTTTTAGATTGAGGTAAGTCAGAGATGGTCAACAAGATCAGATGATGATCAGTCCATACGCATGGTTCAATAGCCGTTATGATGGAAGTGCAGTTAATATCTGTCACCCAGTCCAGAGTACGGAATACGGACTTTGACATGTGTGGGGCTGTTGTTTCAGATGATGAGTCCTGCTTCCAATATTGTGTTGTCTAGAATTGAGGCATTAGAGTCTTTAGGGTCATTGTATCCTAGGTTGAAGTCACCAAGTAGGATGATTTGTGTCCCCGGGTTAGCATTGGTGTTAAGAAGGGTGGTTATGTTTCTTCAAAAGAACATAGTAGGCCTGTGTACTGCAGACGTCACGCAGGCCGAATCGGAATATACTGTGACTGCCTGCTTCCTGCATGCTTCTAATACCATTATGAGAGCCATTAATTCTGCACTTGCACTGAAAAATGTGAAGGCAATCATGCGCTTGCTATTACTTTGGCTGTCCCATCCGACTTTATTCTCACCACTGCCATCCCCATATAACTTTCCCCCGTTTTCTGGTCTAACGTCAAAGACCCATCAATATAAAATACTTCTCCCCCCTCAAGTGGCTTCTCCCGCAGTGGGTTCATCAAACTGATCAATGTACGTAGTACAGTCATGTACATAGTCTCCCTCCTCCACTGGTTCAGGTAGAAATGTCACCGGGTTTACAGTTCTGCACCTCAACACCACCTTTATGGCTGGATTTGAGATAATTACCTCATATGCAGAAGCTCTCTGTGTGGTCAGCGTACTCTTGGGTCTTTCGAGGATTGCAATGAGGGCATGCTCCATATAAAGTGTGGTGCTGCAGCCCATGGTAATACTCACTGACTTTTATGCCACAAATGCGGCAGAAGCCAGAAATTGTACTCATGGATAATGTCCTCTCATTATCGAGTTTAAATATCCACTATAATAGCCAGTGGCTTGTGCCCTAGGGGTGTCCTTTGTGTCAGTACTGCACTCATCACTACTCTATTGGAGTGTGAGAACAAACAGAATTTGTCATGGTAGTATGGGATCCCTAACACTGGAGCTGTGCATGTTGATTTCTTCAGCTCCTCAAATGCTGCAGTCATTTTGTGTGTTCATAGCAACTTGACGCGCCCACTCTGTGCCTCCCTGAGCCTGCTTAACAAAGGTCTCATGTGTGTTCTCTAATCAAACACCCAGTCTCTGCAATAATTGCAGAGGCCCAAGAACTGCTGCATTTCTCTCACTGTCTTTGGCATCAGCGTTCTGCAGATCACCCCCGCCCTTTTCGGAGCCACTTTTCTCCCTTCCTGAGATATCAGTTGCTGATTTATAGCACTTCCTTCTGACAATATTGTCATTTTGCCTTGTCCACCTTGTAACGCTTCTCTGCCAATACTCTCAACAAGTATACTCAACAAGTATACTCAGTCATTTCAACAATGTTCCTCTGACTTGCTACAAATGAAAATGTTGTCCATATACTGTATGGCGGTGCTCCTCATCTGTATGTTGCCAAGATCCATCTGGAGGACCCTTTTGAAGATAGAAGGTGACTCACAGTACCCCTCTGGTAATCTTGTGTGTTTCCACTTCCGGTTTCTATATAGAAATGAAGTCAGGGCCTGCAACCTTTTATGGAGCGATATAGAGAAGAAAGCGTTCTTCAAGTCTATTAAGTGGGTAGCTTTCATCTGGATGCTACACAGAATTGTCAGGAACAAACAGGAATTCTTCTTCACTTATTTGTTCAAGGTACGCAAATCTTGAATAAAATGCCATGACCCCCTCGTCGACTTTTTTACAGGATACACTGCAGTGTTACACTGCGATTCTGAGAGTACCAGAATGCCTTGCTTCACTAGCGGAGCAATCGTCTCATAAATACCTTTTTCTGCTTCCTTTGATAGGGGATGCTTTCTTGCCCTTGGTAAAATAGCCCCTGGTTTAAGTTTTATATTGATTGCTCCTGACCCACGTCATAGGCTTTGCCCTGCAACGTGAGTAAGATTTCTCTACATTTGTTTCCGAGTGGAATCTGGGGGAGACTCCAAAGTGAGTGTACTGGGTTTGTTTTTGAGGTTGCCTTAGGCTGTGACTTAAGCTGTGACTATGCCAGTTACTAGACTGCAAACTATGTCATCTAAAGACATGGTCAATGTCGGCTCTTTAGAGGTGGAATTAGGCTACCCTACACAGCCGTCTATCAATCAGATGAATGTGGGGGAGGGCGTAGGTTACCGCCATATCTCTCGCCCTTATCCACAATGGACCATAAAATGAGAGGCAAATGTCTCTCGGAGGTGCTAGCCTCAAGTGCCAGGAGACGTCAGAGGCTCCAAAAGGAACAGAATCTCTTTTCTGAGCTGATATGTAATAACAAATGTCTTAATGGTACTATTAACACTAGTCTAAGTGTTATACCTTCGCCATCTTGTGCTTCTCCTGAACTTCCACACCTTTCTTAAGTGCTTCCTACACTGGTGCATTTGAATGAACAAATAAGTAATAAGCGCCCAGTAAGTCTCAATTGTGGGACAGTTACCTCTACTGCTCCCTCTAACTTGACGGTCCTCAAGGACCAGTTACGGCAAGATCTCTACAAGGACCAGTTACGGCAAGATCTTGGGGCATGCCATAATATGGTGGTCTTCCTCTCCTGGGTCAAGGTAATTGGGAGAAATCTAGCTGAGTCTCTGCGGACCATCCCACTATCTGATGAGGACATCAGGACTGGAAAGCCTCCCGGATATACAGAACATCACCAAGGAACTCAAACGGATACTGTTGCTGCTTCGCACCTGATATTGCCCGCACAGAAGAAGGGAACAGCTGCCATCATTAGCCCTTGGCCCAAAGTCCTGTTAAAGGGGGTCTCACACGTTACCTGGGCGGGGGAACCATTGACTAATGCATCCCATAGGGATTTGCGTCTTGAAAAGTCTAAAATGGCAAAAATCAGCGACTCCGCTTTGAGCAGCTTTGCTCTTGACTCAAGAAACTTCATGATAACTAATGTAGCGAAACCAGCTCACTATGAAACAAGGAAGGCCCTACAGAATAAAATCCAAGCTCGGCTCAACACAAAAGTTGTTCCCAATTGTGTTAGACCAGCTGACTTTAGCGTTCTTCAAAGAATTCAAATTAAGGATTGGTGTAGTGAGGATAACACTGAGTGTATAGTGGTGGGATGCGGATCAAGTAGGTTACCGTTGTTTCTACAGAGTCTTGATAAACTGAACCAGCCATCATCAACTTCAAATATGAATATTGTACTGAATTGATCGCTCAGATATAGCCATTTTTTTATTGGTTCTTTTCACCGAAGCTGGATAGAAATAGCTCCCTTTGTATGTTTTTTGTTGTTCATGATTTTATGTATTGTGTGTCCTGTTGCGCCATCATGCTTGTGGGTCTATTGCGTGCAGTATAAATAAATGTAAATGTAAATAGGGACCACTGGTCCATAAGAAGCATGGTACTCGCCCCAAGTCTTCCTCGAGAAATGGTGGTGGTGCTTTTTGCAACATTGCCATTCTCTGTGGCGCTTCCCTGTAATGTATTCTCACCCAGTATGCAATGCTTATGTTGAACACCCCCTTGTGTTCTGATTGAATCATCTTGAAATATTTCCTCATCTGTCACATCAGTCAACCTGTATGCCTCACCCACTCCAATCACTGTTCCCTATGATCATTGGGTGTCGTCAGCCCCATGCAATACTATTCTCTCATCTCTCACTATGACTGCCTCAAGTTCTATTAGGATCACTTTTTCTTCCCTTCCCTTTCATTGAAGGGAATGTCTGGTCTGAATAAGAAATCATTGAGTATGCATAACAGCATGCCCCGTATCCCTGGGATTCACGCTATCAATACTTCTGCTCCATATTGGAACAGCTTAACGTCTGCGGGCACTACCCTCTGTACCGTCTGCCTCCAATATGCCTGGATAACTCTCTCACATTCATGTAATGAATTTCTGGTGTCAAGCACCCTGGTCTGTGAATGAAATGGTCATGTTAAGTCGGCTCATCATGTCTCTACCCATTATGTTCATTGGTGTCTGTCGGGAATATAACAGTGGCATGGTCAGATCGTGATCTCCTACAGAAGTGGAAGTTAATCAGTAAAAGGAACCAAATCCGTAGCCCCAGGGAATCCCTGCACATTCATGGCAATGCCTGACATTGGGTATCTTCCTTCCCTAACACAGGACTGAGTCGCCCCCATATCCACGAGAAAAGAAAAAAGTCTTGTCACCTATTGTCACCCCTATTCCTCAGCTGCATTGGGTATAATGGATAGGAATTCAATAAACCAAGTCTGTTTGTGGGGGGTCCTGTTTGGGTATAATGACATTCTGTCCCTGTGAATGGATTGCCCCCTACAACAGTCGCTCCCCCAGCTTTCGCACAGGAGTCGGCATTGTGCAGTCTGCATGTGTCATGATTATGATGTTCTGCTATGCTGGTGCCTGCTGTGCTTGTTGTGATGGCTGCATGTGTCCCTGCATCTGCGATGCATGTGTCATGGGCTGATATGATTACATTTGCATGTCCTGTGTGTGCATCTGTTGCAAAGCGTATGTCTGCGCTTGCCTGTGATCGTGGCCATAATAGTCAGTCTGCTCTCTTTGATATGTGGGTTGGTGCTGTTTTACTCCATTCTTTTGCATCCCACCACTGTCCCTATATACTTGAGATATGTGGCCCATTTACCCAGACACCCAACATTGTACGGGACCCCTCTTTGGTCTGTGCTGTCTTCCATGAAACCCCTCTGCACTCTGTTGCATTTGATACACAAACCCTCTTCCCTGAGGTGCCCCTCCTCGTCCCCATGGCCACTGATTAATTTCCCCTCCCGTGCAAAGCCTCCCTATGCTATTTGCGGTCTGTTCTGCATATGCTGAGTAATTACTCTCTCCCTACTGCTTAGCATTGCCCCTTCCATTGTATAATTGGATAATTTCTTCTGCACTAAATTTGCTTCTTCCTATTTTCTCTCCTGGTGCTTCTTTCTCGCATTCTCTTGCATTAGTCCACAATAGTGCACAATGGTTAGCTGAATTTCTGACCACATCTTAGCCTCCATCCCCACTAGCTTCTTAAGCTGTTTTTGCACCTGCTCGAGCAACCCTTGACATAATATGTGGTAAAAGAACCCCACTGTTTTGTCCCACGGCTCTCTCATCTCGAGACGCCATCGCTCTTGAATTTCTTGAATATATTGAAGTGGGTCTTCTCCCTCATGCATGTTGCATGCCACAATCATACCTACATCCAAGGTGTCTGGGTATTGCACCCTTAGAGCGTGCCATAAGGCTGCTCAGTTAGTTAACAGCGCACCATCATGTGCCGTGTTCTGTGCAGTCACTCTGGGATACCCTGTTGTTCTCCACACATTGTTTGCATCCTCTGCAAGAATGGATGATAGCAAACTCTTCATGTCACCCACCACTAATGTAATCCCTGCGGTCAGTCTATCGAGTTCATGAATTGATTTTCCAGCCATAGTCAACAAAGGTAGCTTGCACCTTAAATTGTCCTTATCCATTCGCTACCAAAGAATATACTTGACCGCTCACCACCCTTCTACAATAATGGGAATTGTGTAAGTCATGTCCCTCCATCCTGTCTCCCTATGTCTTTATTGGCAATGAACACCCTTGCCATGTCTGTCCATTTCCATCCTGGCAGGGCCCTCAGCCTCTGTGCATATGGAGTAATATTGTCTGCACTGCGTGATCCACACCTAGGACACGGCATTCGCCCTTCAATGCCCGCCTCTCCTCTTTCCATGTCTTGTTCGCCTCCCCATACTGTGTCTCTATCAGGGCTTGCTTCCCTGGAGTGACAAGAGGGTTTTTCTTCTCCGTCGTCATCACTCCCCTGTTGATTCTCATCTGACCCCATGGTCCCGATACTACTGTCACTGTCCCCTTCTCTCTCGTCTTTGAAGCTAAGCCTCCTTAACATTGGGTCTTCCTGCTGCTGTCCCTTGGCACAATCTATAGTCCTGCGTTCCCCCCTCACTGAGAGCCACCGCTTTCAAAGAGCATCCTTTTCTGCTCTCGTCTCTGTCCTGCTCGCGTCTCCACTCCTATTCTTCCCTGCGTTGGCGTTCTTTAATGAGCTGCTTGACTTCTAACTTCCTTTTCTCTTTCTTTACTTCCAATTGCTTTTCCCACTCTTCTTCTGCTATCCTCCTTGCTATGTCCTCTAGCTCTCTCTGTTTTCTCTTCTCCTTTTCTTTTCTTTCCTGTGCTTCTGCTCACTCACTCACTTTCTGCAAACCTTTCCTTGCCCCCTTCTCTTCCCTTTCCCTTCCATGTACTTCCTCCATTCTCTATGCCCATCCTTTAGCTTCCTCCTACATGTCTTTACTAATCAGTAATTCCTTCATCATGTGCCCTGACTCACTTGTGGCTTTACTGTCCAATGTGAGCAATATCTGTCAGCCTACCCATACATTTGAACTATCAATTCTTGTCCCTCGCTAAACCCTGTCATTCTCCTTCAGCTTTGTTTGAAGCTCACTACGCTCCTTACATTCGCTGCTGATATCTTGCGTTCCTATACCTGCTCGCTTTGGGCCACTAAGTGTATCACCGCCCCTATATGCTGGAGGTGCAAAAGTGGGATTGATGTATCCTACTGCTGCTTTTAACTCCTTTATGGGGTAAATTCCCTTACTTTCTGCTGCTGCATCTATGTCTGTGGTTTGAGGAGGAATAAGGGGAGTTGAGGGCAGTTCGGCTTCCATGTCCTGTTGCCTCAGTATCCAATGCCGCTGTATCGAGTCCCCTTTCTTGTCCTCAAGCATTTTCTATAACTCTAATATGGCCAGTTGCTTACTTAGTTGGTGCCCCTTATAGGCTGCATGTAAATAAGTGGTCAATTGTTGCTGCACACATTCAGAAAAGCTCCCGTTTTACGGGCCATGGCTTTGCCAACTTGCGCTCAGTATCGCCAGTCAATTCTGTGCTATACTTGCATATTTTGTCTTGATACCGTGGGAGGGACTTGCAATAAGTGTTGAAGTCATGTATCCCTAATTCCGTCACCTTATGTAACACTTGTCATTTCTCAATTGACCTCAAATCGGGATTTCCATACCTCCACTTTACTTAACAATTTTGCAATTCACAAACTCAGTACTGTCTCTCAAATACCATGTGTCCAAATCATAACACTGCAATGAAATCTTTTCCTTAGCCTCGCCGGCTCACCACCATCAACGCGAGCGTGTTCCATGCACCGCCCCACTGCGGTTCTTCACCCTGAAGGCTCAACTCACATCTCCACTCGTGCGCTTCTCATGCTGTGCCCCAATGGTACGACACTGGTTCTTAAACTCAATTAAGAATTTAACCACTGAAATCCACCACTTCCAGTACACCTCAAGTCCTATTAAACAACTTTGCATGTGACGTCACCAATACCTTAGAGGAACAGCCTCGATGCCTGACCCTTCAACATATATACATGCCCGCTATTAATTACCCAAAAACAACAACATGACGTAACACAGACACAGCCGTCGTCCTGCCTCACTAACAGGGTAAACCATTAAGTCATGTGGTGCCTCTTCTATAGGGTTGCAATATAGGAATGCATCTCAGAGAGATACATTAGGAAACTACCTTGTGTGATATAAGCTAGCTTCTCCCAATTACACCTACATACGGTATCAGGTAATATTTTCGCCAGCAAAAATATCGCCGTACATATGGTCGTTGGGAACGGCCATAGGCGATATTTTTGGTGGCGAAAATATTAGGTGCGGGGGTTGCGGGGGTGTCCCCTGCACATAAAAAAATGATGCGGGGGTTGCGGGGTGTCCCCCGCAGGGTCCATGTGTTATTTTCGCCGCAAAAATATGCCGATATTTTTGCAACGCGACATTCTTGCGGCGAAAATATCACATGGAACCCTACATACAGGTAAAACATACATAGTCTTCGATGAACCAAGCTAAATTGCCTAACTCACAGGGAAACCATTATTCTCTTTTTTTTCTTTTACAAAGGGTTTTCATGCGCAAGCTACGCTGACTGGCTAAGTTGACCACCCAAACTGACCACCTAACGAACAGGTAATCCTTACGCAAAACAACAAACCACAGCATAAAACGTCAAGCAGAACATTTCCTTTACCCCACATTTGCCATATATCTTCGCTAAAGCCCCTTGTACACCGACTCTCCCACAACCTCCCACTCTGCTGTCCGGTGTGCTAGGTGTCCCATGGGAAGTGGGCAGGAATTCTGTGCAAAGGTGGCTCCTGTTGACCTCTTCTCTTTTTGCCCACATGTGGACTTAGGCTTAGATTTCTGCAGGTCATGTTGCAGCCCCTCAGGCATGCGGCAGGATGAGACACCTTACTGACAAAAAGTCTTAGCGACCGTCCTCTGCTACTACTTGTCAAGGAGTGGCAGTTGCCCTATAGCAGTCACCCCAATTACCAGCAAAGAGACGCTCAGGCCCATCAAAAACTCCCCACTGCAAGAACAGGAGACTCAGCCATGGGGAAAACGTTACTGTCTTTATTATCTAACAAAATGATGCGGATCAACTAGAAGAACATGAATTCTCCAGGGTTCTCGTCTCCTGAGCGTGTGCCACACGGTTTTATCCAGGTGTGATGCCACAAAACCAAGTTCCGTTCCGAAACCTATCGGTGTTCACATTGGTGAGTTTAGGCGAACTATGGATGTATCCTATAAGGGTTAATTCTATTATTGGGTAGCCATATCTGGTTGCTCGTCCTGGGACTAGCTCTATATGCGTCAACCTAAAATGTTGCAAGACCATGGGCAGACCATTGGCTCCTACAACATATTATACCTTGATGTGAAAGGTGCCTCTGGATTGGTCAGAGTGGACCCTCTCAGCCCTGGGGCCCTGGACAGTTACCAGGTTGAGTGTACATTTTCAAGGCAATGAGAATGAATATGGAGATGCTGTGTGTTCCCTAATATTGCCATGTCTGATCACTGAAGCCTGGGAGAGTGCATTTAGTTGTTAATTCGTAAGCAACACTTGTATCTTTCCATCTCTGATTCGTTGGGAACAGCTTCTCTCTCTCTACCTTGATTGAATGGGCATTGTCTTGCTCTGCTGGGCCATGTGTGATGAGACTACAAAATGGAGCTCGCTTGCCTGTAATTATGAGGATTTTAGCCTGAATTTCTTGCAGGTGGTTTATAATGATAATGATGTGATAATGATGTGTTATTTATATAGCGCCTTTATCCAAAGCGCTTTACAGAGCACATATTTACATACAATATCACCCAACCGAAATTGGTACTCTTTTATTGACCTCGGAAGGATGAAAGGCTGAGTTGGCTTTGCCGGGGTTTGAACCTACTACCTGCTGATCACGCCCAGTTCGCAGCAGCGAGTGCTCAACCCGCTGAGCTATCTTACTGTCTTGGTAACCAGTAACTTTGCCATCTCCACTTGTCCTTGGCTCGGTGCATCATTCTGATTGTTTCTGGTTGCAGCGATCATGCCGCCCTTCCATGTACTCGAAGCCTGTCTCCCCTTCCTCATTCACTTCAGTGGGCCTATAGCTTCCATATTTGCCCTTATGGATTTTCCATGTTAGTGGCAGTCGAGCATGGGCAAGCTTGGTATATGTATAATTTGGAGTTTTGCTGTTCAGCTTTGGCAAATAATGTGGTTATATATAGAGATATGTATGTGTGTTATCTACCTGCGTGAGTCACAAGCATGTATATCGTGTCTCTATGCAACAAACTAATGCATGTTCGTGTAACTTCATGAGTGGATGGCTATGTACTGCATGTCTAAGTGTGGCTACGTCGTGATGTCAGTGATGATGTCATTGATTTCTTGATTTGCAGTCAACTTGTTCGATTGATGGCATCTCCATCTCCTGCAGATCATCGATTGGGTATGACCTGAACGGCTGTCCGAGAGAGTAACGTTTCTCACATCTGCGATACATTGATGATGGCGGTGAATGGGCCTAAGTGTGAGGTTCATCTGTCGTGTCTCTGTCTTCAGGCTGAGAGTCGTGTGGGGGTCATGAGGGCCATACTGGGACCTCCGTCTTCATCAGTTTGAGATGGCCGGCTGGATTTATCTGGGTTTTCAAATAGGCCAGTCACTTTCTTTATGATATGCTAGTGACTGGCAAAGTATGTTGGCTGAGTGGCATAGTATTACAGCACATACATGCTAGCACTGACATGAGCAGATTAGGCCTGGGCTCCCACAGATTCCACGCCAGGAGTGAGATGTTGGGTCAATCCTTTGTTTTTTGGCAGATGTTATAATAGGGTCTGCAAAATGGCAAAAAGTCCTTGCACAAAAACTGAATAAATGTGTCTCTTTTGGTGAAATTGAGTTTTTGGGGAAAGCTGTCAGAGAGTGGTGTTAGCTCTAGGCTTCCCTCTTCTACCTTTGCTCTCCGCCCACCTCTGTTTCAATGTTTTTACTTTGAATCCGTTGACTTCTTCCCAATACATTTTTTAATTCGACCTCTGTGAAATTTTTGTGAAATGCCTTTTTTGGTTCCATGTTATTTCAAGGATCCACATTACTGAGTTGTACTTTACTTTGAAGTAATTCTTGCGATTTTGACTTCGTGCAGCCAATAAAGCATCAGTTTGGTGCAATTTCCAGAATCCACTGTGTGCTTCCTGCGACTGCCTTACTTATTCGTACACAGGAGGATTCCATTAACTTTTTAGGTTACGATTTGGACATACCTATTTCTGAAACTTTGATGTCTAACCTGTGCGAACATTGTGGAACATCGAAAGAGAACAACCAAAATAAAAAACAAAAAACAGCTACTATTACTACTGAATCAGTAGGGACACAGAAAATCAAGCTGGGCGGAAATGGCTGAAGAAGAAGAAGTTGATTGGGAAGTTGGAGGAATCGGAGCCATGAGTGCTGGAAGTAATTACGTGGAACAATAGACGGCACTCTAATTTTTTGAAAATGGATAGTTCTTTAAGTTCCCTAGTGAAAACTCCTATATTCTTACTCCAGGAAACTTGCCTCATGTTTGATCACCATATTGACACTCATCAAATCTTTCAGCGTCATGCCAAAAAAGGCACAAAAGGACGACTCTATGGCGATCTGTTGACGGCTGTCTCCAATGATTATCATCCCAATGAAATCTCTGCTGCAAATGTTAATGATTGTGTATTGGCTGCGGAAATCAAAGCTAAATCGGGTATTCAGCCTCCGAATATACTATTTGTTAATATTTATGATTCCCCTCTAATATATCCTCGAATAACATCCATGAGAGTCTCGGTGAGATCTTGACCAATTGGCTATTGATCTGTGGGATTGAGATGGTTATACTTGGTGGTGATCTCAATGCCTATTGTGGGATTTCTACTATGAACATGTCATTTAATAATGTTTCCCAAACTAATGTCATCGAATAAGTGTAATGATAGAGGGCGTGCATGGTCTAATAAGTTTCAAGAATGGGAGATATGGCCCTTTAATGGGCCGACGTGACGTGATACTCTGGGCAAGGGTACCTGGTTTGCTGGTAACAAATCAGCCACTTTAGATGCCTTGTGTGGTAGCATCCCGGCCCTTTCGCATATTTGTAACCTTGAGGTTCTTTCCACTTTCTTTAGTGATCACTCAATGGTTAAATTTAAATTGGATTTACCTTCAACTAGCTATTCTGATCGTGGTCCCACTAACCTTGGTGTATCCAACTCTGGTACCCGAATACAATGGAATGTTTTTAAGGTGAAGAGAATGAACAAAAGAGTCCATAAGCTACTCTCCACCAACACCTTTTTGACTAGCAATGACATTGAACATATGATTAAGCAATGGGCCGGTGAGGTTGCTGCCACCCCATGTACTCCGATCATTGCTAATGGTAAACAACATAAATCAGTTTATGATAGAGAATTGGTGTTGGTGAGGTGAGTGCATTGCTGTGAACTACGGAAATTAAAGAAACTCCCAATTCCTTGGGATGAATTTTTATCCCGTAGGAAAAAACTAACTAATGTATATAGTGGCTTGTGTAAACGCCACCGAATGGGAAACATTAACGAAAAATGGCAAAAATTAATGAACACCATGTAGAAAGGTGATAGTGGCTCTATTTGGAGACTTCTAAATAAAACCAAAGGTGCAGATATGCCCCAACCGTTGAATGCTATTGGTGAATTGATATGGGCCAAACATCTGACTGAATCCATGTATGACGCTTCCATAGTTGAACCATTTTTACATTCTGATGGTCCCTGGCCTTTAAAATTCACTAGAAATGATATTATGAGAATAATTGTCAAGCTTAACAACTCTAGGGCCCCCGGTCCTAATGGTCTTGCATCATGTGTTGTCAAAAACGATCCCATGGTTTGGTCTACAATCTTAATGTCTCTCTACAAGAAGGCATGCGATGAAAAACGTATCCCTGAGTCATGGTCGAAATCCATACCAATTCCTGCATATAAAGCAGGCTCACATAAGCTTCCCTTAAACTAGCGGATCCTTTCCATACTTGACACCACCAGTAAGATCTTTTCCCCCATACTGTTGACTCGTCTGCAATCTTGGGTCGATACCAATCAGATTCTCCATCCTTTTCAATCGGGCTTTCGGTCCGGATGCTGTACCACCGATAACATCCGACTTCTTGATGCTATTATGTCCAAGGCCAGACATAGTCCTAATCTGTCAATTTATGTAACCTATGTCGACTTCAGTAGTGCCTTTGATAGAGTCAATCGTAATAAACTATGGGAGATTTTGAGCGACTATAAATGTCCTGTATGGTTGCTGGAAATCATTGTTAAACTTCTCCAGAATAACACTGCCTGTGTATGTTTAGGCAATGAAGGTAGACTCACCAAGCCCATAAAACATAATAAGGGTGTCAAGCAAGGCTGCTTATTAGCAGCACTGCTTTTCAACCTTTATACTGCTGCTTTAATAAGACGTTTGGAGAGTCGTGCTAATTGTCCTGCGCGATTCTCTAACATCGAGGTTACTGCTTTACTTTATGCAACAACCTTGTCATTGTCGACCATACCATTTCTGGAATGAAATCTATCCTGGAGGAACCGGGTGCTTTTTCTGCGAACCATGATATGATAGTTACTTTATGAAAGACCAAAACGATGCTTATCTCCTCCAAGAAGGTAAATAGACCTACTATGAATATCAGTTGGGGCACGATTGAATATACAGATGTTTATAAATATCTTGGTGTGGACATGGATAGAAAACCAGGTTATCTATCCCTGATAGAGTCTCAAACTAAACAAGCTAAATTAATCACTCTGATAGCTCGTAAACATGTTTTCCAATATGCTGGATACTCCTTAAGGGGTATTTTTTTTGCTGTATAGACAATGGTTTGTCCCTGCAATGACATTTGGTCTTGAAGCTCTCACTCTTGAACATCTTTCCTGTTTGGACATCATTGAAGGCTTTTTTTGCGGTCTCTGTTGGGTCTCCCTACATCCTGCCCAATTCAATATATAAGAGCGGAATTTGGCTTAACATCGCTTAGAGCCGTAGTCATACTCCAAAGAGATTTTCTACCTCTCCGAGCCTTGTGCCACCCCACTAGTGAGTTGCTTCATGTCATTGGCCAAAAGTTAATTGCTGTAAAAATAGGAATAGAACTGACAAATGCATATGATGCCATGTGTATGAAGTCATACTCTACCCTGAATTGGTTAACTGAGAGATCCTACTGTGGCAGGTATAAAACTATCAAACGGACCTTTAAGTACAAATCCTGTCTCAAAGATTGGGAAGCTACTATCAATCATCTGAGCACCCTGAAAAATGATACGCATCTGGCTGGAATCATCTACAGGTATCACAGTACTCGGTTGTACCTGATAAGATGTCCTAGCCATTAGGTGAGGAGATTTTGCCTACAGATGCGTATTAACAAACTACCAGTTAGAGCCACCCATGGCTGACCAATGGAAACTCGCATACAACCAACGTATGTGCAGCGGAAGGTAACCTGGAGACAGTGCAATATGTGCTCACTGCCTGCCCCGAAATGGAGCATTTATACAGAGCCCGTTATAGCTGTTTCTATCATTCGTCCGAAGGGGTAGCTACAACCTTTCTTTGGTCTTAATACCTCCTCTGAAACCTTAATCATTGCCTTATAGAATGTTTGGACAGTTGCACATGAAAAGATTGTGTCTCTTGGTGATAGCGGATGTACAAGGTTAGCTGATGTAACCAGGTGGTGATGTGTTGTATTGGATGGTATAAATTAGCACGTACAGTGATAACTCTCCTTTGTTATGAATTCTTGGAAACATTTTGCTAATTTTAAACATCGTAAACAAATACTAGCCAGTTTGACTATTTTTGCTGGTGTATGCTATTTACAATGTCAGCCTAAGGTTAAGTCTGGGTATGAACCTTGCTGGTATATGATCACACTCATTTGGAACTCAGCACTGTCTTTTTTATTTTTTTACGTGTATATCTTTATGCTCATTTAGAACTTGTTTTTAACTTTTACTTTTGTATTTATATCTATATCTAAAGGATGAAATGTTGAGCTGAAGTTGTATGCACACTCGTGTGCAATGTTGTAAATAGTTCTTTGAACTAATAAACAACACTAATAATAAATAATAATAATAAACTGCTTCCCCTTCATTACTACCCCTGCCCCAAGCCCCTCTCCACCCCCTTTTAATGCCTTAGCCCACAACTATCTATATTTATCGAAGTCATTTCGAAGTAATTACTTCGAAGTAAATTACTTCCAAGTAATTGCTGTCGGCAAAGCAAGGGGGTACCGTTTTTTCGGCAAGTTATCCTACCAGAATGCAAAGCTATGCAAGCTAAATATCCAGGACTGGCGAACCTCCCACTCCAACAACTTCCTTACTCCATAGTAAGCTAGACATCAAGTTTCCATTATTGCATATGTATTTCATAATGAATTGCATTCTGGGTTGTGTAGTTTTGCTGTCCTTTTACACCAATTGGACTAAAATCACTTCATAACAGTGGTTAGCAAAAGTAAGGACAGGAGTGGACTATCCTGTGCGGAGTGACTGACGGGGTCACCGGGTGACACTGGGCCTTCACTCTCACTCGTGTAACCTTTGAAAATTCCCTTTTGTAGAGACGGGCTGAAGGCACAGTGACGGCGCCATGAGTAAACACAATGGGCCTCATTCCAGGTATGGGGGTAGCCATGCCGCTTTTAGCAGCATGGCTACCCCATACCGGGTACTGGGTTCCTTGAATGGGGAAATACCGGGCCATTCCGACCTTGGAGGGCCCGGTATTTCCCCATTCAAGGAACCCGGACCCTGTATATCCCCATTCCCATTTGAGCCCCCATAGGGCTCAATGGGAATGGGAAGCATGCTAACAACGGTCCCGTTAATGACGGGCCGTTGTTAGCATCCTGGTTTGCTCGCAGGACCCTCTAAGGATGCTTGGTTTTACCAGGCGTCCTTAGCGGGACCCGCAAGCAGACCTTGTAATGAGGCGGTAGAGGGTTAACGGCGCCGGCAGCTCTACCAGCGCCGTTAACCCCCTACTGCCTGGGTCGTAATGAGGCCCAATGAAACTGTAATTAGACATGTCATTTCGGCACAGGACCACTACAGAGATCTCCAAAGACAGAAACAAAACCACTGCGACTTTTGGCACCATCCACTGCTAACAGCCGCGTCCGCCCTTTTTTAAATTAAAGGCAGAAAAGCATACGAGCTTTGCCACATGTGGAGAACCGTTCTCCCGGAAACCGCAGCACAAGGCTCGGCAGCCCCAGACACAGGAGAAGGCGCTAATGGGTTGCACGTTTACATTTCAAGCGACAGTACAAGCTAAAGAAACCTTTTAACCCGAATAAGTCATCTCTTCACGAGGGCTTTTGTTGTATAAAAACATCTTCTGACACCCAGGGCCGTTGAATCGTTGGCTCCCCTGCATCGTGAATTACAAACAATAGTTAAAATTCGGAAAGCGAGTTACCCGTCCTAGAATAGAGGTTGCTCTTGGCTGAAGCTTCAGGACTGGCTGCCAGGGACTAGCTGAAGTTATCTGACATGACCCTGGGCCACTTGCCGGAAATAATAATAAAGCATATGTATCTTTCCTCCCCTGCCATCGCCCACTGAGCAATACACCCGCGGCTTTCTTTGCACTCTCATGTGTTCAGCATGCGGCAATATCTTTCTCGTTCGCTTTCCCGTTTGCAAACCCTCAACTAATAACTTGGGGCTGTACTGACATCTAGTGGCTACTTTAGAGACTGCGTGAAAATGTTCAGTTTGGTCATTTCAGGTTTGACTCCACCATTTCAATTTTTCGCTGATGTATAGATGTTGACGCAGCAGATGTTGAGTGACTTAATGCATATGTTAAAAAGTGCAGACATCTGTACTTCTAGTATTAACCGCAGACAAAACAGCTGCATAATTCTCACGCCCCTCGACATCTGAAAAATATGTTCGAAACAACAATTCACATGCTCTATTTTCAAGTTTACACCACAGAAACTGAAAGCAAAGGCTGCTGGCACCAGGCACTTTGGGTTTCCATTTGGTTAATTGATGGAACTGTGTTGCCTGCAGTGCTTTAAATGGGTGGGTACTTGCTGGTCCTGAGTACCTGCACTTCTTTTATTTTAAAGACATAGTACCAGCACTTCTCAGCAGGAAGCCAATACTTATAATGGAGGCGTACACGCACTTCTCAACAGTAAGCAGGTATTCTGAGACAGTGAGGACCTGCACTTCTGTGTTTCCATTTGAAGCACTGGTCACCTGTGACTCCCAATTTCACCAGCTTCTATGAATGCATGTGGCAATACAATCCCCGGCCAATCGGATATCTACAGAGGGAATAGTCCATCTGGATGATATCCTGGTTTTCACTGGGGCATTTACTATCAAAGTTCTACATTCTGGGTCGGCATTAGCTCTGGTAGAGCCCGGGGCGGGAATGAATTCTGGTGCCCTGCACCCCCGTGAAGTCACAGCTGTTGTCAGCTGGGTGGTTTTCACTTAAATAGGGTGGCTTGGGGGGGCTTAAGCCTCCCTTTTGGGGAGGTTTCAGGCACAAGGTTGCCCTCTCCCTTGGTGTCCAAGTTTCTTAGGCTCCAATGGAAAAGGGGAGATACCAAGATCTTGTCAGATTTCTCACCTAGGAGAGCAGGCTATTTGCATTTAAACATTCATAAACATGGCAGCAGCAGAAAACAGACAGTAGCAAAGGACAAAAGCCCGGCCAGGCAATAGCAATATACCCTATGATGAAGAGCTTTCAAAACTGTCATCCAGCCGCCACTCACCCAGCCCACAGAATGTTGTCTGGCACCACTACTGTGCCTGCTCAGGGAAGCTCTTCAAGGTATCTCTGTGTGGCTGGTGCGGCAGCTGCACCCTGTGTAAAAGTGAAGCGCATAAGGCCAGCACCTTTTTTGTCTCGAGGACCAGAGCTGAACCAGGAAACTTGTTCCCAAGCTCAGCTTTAGATGACTTGGCACAAGACTGACTACAGAAACAGCCAGCCTTAAATCCTGCTAAAAAAAGATGTCCAAATTGATATACATGCTTTTCAATGTTCAGACTTTTTTTGCTAGGGTGACTATTGGGACCAATGAAAATAGCAGAGTCCAACTTCCATTACTCACTGAAAAGGATTTCTTGCTCAATCACTGTCACGGACATGTTTCAAATTTAAAATTAGCAAGAATGCCCACAATTTTACATTTGAAACATACATTTTGCATAAAAGCAAAGAGCATTTTGGGAAGATAAGAAACAAAGTCTTTCTTATGTTCATAAAATACTCTTTGCTTTAACGCAAAATGCCAGGGTTGGGTTCCATGAAGAACTGTTTTGCATGCCCTGGGACCACAACCCTCTGCTCCACCCTCCTCCTCCCCCAAGGAGGAGAGGGAGCCAAGATAATTGTTTTTTTTTGGGGCAGCAGCACCCTATATAAATGAAAAGGTTTCCACTCCAGCATGGGAGCGGGGACCTTTTCATTTTAATAAGGCGTAGCCACCATGCCAGCTCAGGAAAGCCTTTCAAAGGCTGTCCCATGCTGGTGTGGGAGCAGCACCACATTAAAGGGAAAAGCTCTTCACCCCCATCCTGGTGTGGCAGCAGCAGCACATTAAAGGGAAAAGCTCCCCTCTCCCATGCTGGAAAACCAGCGCCAGCAAGAAAGCATGAAGCTTTTCCCTTAAACAGGGCGCCTCCACCATGTCAGCTCAGGAAAGCCCTTCAAAGGCGCCCCTGAGCTGGCATGGCAGTGGCTCCCTTTATAATAGAAAAAGCTGCTCCCCATGGTGGCGCGGCAGTGGCACCCAACATAAGGAAACACCTCCTCTATGGGGTGGGGGGAGATTTTACCTAAGTAAGACGTCATTACAGCACCAGCAAATTCCATTTTACATAGGGTGCCACAGCCCTTTTTAAAGGCTCCTCCATGCATGCATGCTGGGGGCTACGGCGCCCTTTCTAAATGACATTAGATTGGTGCTCTGGGTGACCACCAGCACTTCCACGCCCAAGGCCAGCCTTGCCTACATTGTGTATAGCTTAGAAGTGACAGGGGGCGTACTTGGAAGGCCAGCCACACCCCTTCATACTTCTTAAATTAATACATTGAATGCCATTAAATTAGGTAAAAGTCACACACATCTTCCCTGGTTCCTCGGCTACCATCCTAAGATGGCACACCACCCAGCCACAGCCCCCACTCTCCTCCGCCCACCACACATGTCGCTACAAGCACACACCGGAAGTCTACAGTGTCCTTGTTGTCATGGTTCATAGTGACATGTGCATCTGTGCTACTCGGGAGGTGAATCACATGCCAAGCTGCAAAGGGCGCCCCATGTGAAAGGGAACACAACATCTCATGGCAGCTCCATTACAACCATCTACACCTATGTGGAACCACTCCCCCTGACCCCCATTCTCATGGGCGCTTGCCTTGACCCATTATTAAAGCAGTCAGGACTACCTTGCTGTGCTGACAGCTCTATTGAGGGTCAAAGCTGCTCTGTTGAATTTAGCCAAGAGGTTCTGTTTGCACTGTGAAGCAGTCATGTTTTCGTAAATGAGGCACAATGCCCTGGGCTGCATCTGGCATAGCCTTTCTAGGCTGTCCAGGTGCACCTGGGGCTTTGTCAATCTACCCACACACGCCATTTAAACAGTAATTTCTGTGCTCTTACACAAGTCTGATATCAAGCAAAACGCATATAACAAAGGCCATAGTTTCATTTCGCATTTTTACTCAGGGCATCAAATACTCCCCCAGCCTCATTTTGAAGGAGGCAGATATCGATTAAGCACATCTTTAGATATCCTTCATGCCAGATTCCTCTAGGAGCAGGTGTTCTTATTACCTATTTTTCTGGTTCACAATGTATCAAACTTGGAAGGGTGAAGGGTTGAGTCATGGACGACAATTCACCAGGGGCATCGGAGGTGGCACCCAAGGCCTGATGCCAGCAAAGACAGTTAGCTCACGCGACATTTCACCTCAGTGACATTATGGAGAATGTTGTCACATGACATTTGACATTTCACCATCACGCAAAGTGACATCATTGATGTAAAAAGCCTAAAAGATGCTTATATTTATTAAATAATCATGCATGGAAGGTGAAAAGGTCATATTTAGGAATGAAGCAGGAATTCTGCTAAGATAATGCTGAGAATACTGAAAGCACTTCATGAGTGTGACCTGCGTGAGACGTCATTAAAGGCTGAACCCAAAACCATGGCGCCCGATTGCCTCGCTGGGCTTTGGTTTTCGGTTTTCAAAACAAATGTGGGAATTACTTCTTTCACATGTGAGTGCTTCTTGGCAGTCGGTCTGCTTCTATGCAAGCATCTCGCTCGCACGCCTGCTTCCAAACTGCGAGCGGGGACAGAGAACTCCGGGCCACTTACAATCAAAAACTCACTGGTCTGAATGTGCATCCTTGTTCCCATTGTGTCTGACAGGACATTTGATGCTTTGGCTCTTCACAACTCAGCAAACCTCTTTGGTAAGTCTGTCTTTGTTCATGCCACTTCCAATTGGAGCTCCTCTTGCTCCGGAGATCCTCTGGTGCTTGCCAGGCACCAAAGACAGCCTCGAGGTTCACAAGGGCATGCTAGCCACCCGAAACAGCCTCATGCACGCTTCCTGCTGCACAGCCTTTGCAGAATGGCTCACAAGGGGGAAAGCCTTCCTGCTGCACGCTTCCCACTGCGCAACCTCTGCACTTGAGGTTTCTGGGCATAGGGAACCTCTCAGGACTGACAGCCAATATCTGCCATGCAGTGTTCCCGGCGTCCTGCCTTTCCTCCAGCTTCTGTCTTGGCTGCCAACTTGAACCACGTGCTTTCTGCTTCTGACTTCCTCCGCTCTTCAACGGCAAAGCCAACTCCTCTTTCTCTATGGCCTGAATCTGAGTCTCTCTCTGGTGTGGTTCATCTGCACTAATGAACTGGCCACATCTGCAACATTGTGCCCTTTTCCTTGTCCCAGTACTTAGGGAATTCTGGAACTTAAAGTCCCTAATAGAAAAATCAGGTTTTCTTATTTCTGTTGTTGTACTTTCCAACCCCAATTTGTTCCCAATAACAATTGTTGTAGGAACTTTATAAGAATCTGTCATTTGTGTGGTTTGTGGAGGCAAGGGTAATTCTTTTATGCTGGTGTTATGCTCAAATGTCCTCTCACTGTACTTGTAGGTATTAGGGAGATTCTCTGTTTTATAACTCTCTCGAATTCTAGAAGGGTTTTGATTTCTCCTAAGGCATAGGCATGTCTGATTAATTTCACCTGCATTTATATCTATCGTTTGTGGAATAGGAAGATGGTTATTACAACCAGTCATTATATAGTGTGGTACTGCAGAGGCGTCCTTCCTAAAGGAAGACAAATACCACGTCTCACCCCACGGAATCCTCTCACTTCCGGGGCCTTTTCTCCTCCCAGCTGATCCCCCTGCAGAACACCTCCCCCAAGGTCAGGATCAGAAAGCGTCTGCCTTTCCTTGGGCACCTGGGAGGAGACGTTAGGCAGGGATCTAGTGAGGGATCCGCAGGATTCATCATAGAACACAGTGCAGAATGGCACTTGAAGAGTGAGAAAGGTTTCTGTAATACGCGTCCCGTGAAATGAAGCCCTCCTGTGCATTACCCCTGGCCACGTCAGAACAGGCTGAGCCACAGGTGTGTGTGGAATTTCACAAGGATAGCCAAAAGCCTGCTTATAGCGCAGAGGGAAGTTTGGGGTTGCGTTGAAAGCCCCAAATAGAGTAGTCTCTCACTCTGCTACTTTCAGTGAACTACAGGACTAGATTTAACACCAGTCCTGTAGGTGTTTACCTCGGTTGCTTGGGTGCCGAGTCGATGATCCCAAATTCCCTGGGAAATCCACACCCTGCTTTGGATGCCATTTGCCCAGGGGGCAGATAAATTGTGATCATCTGTTAATGATCCTGTCTCATTAATGATGCATTTCTTTATTAGGAGGTGCTTCTAAGAGTTGGAGCCCCAGATCACATGAACACTAGTCATACATTTTGCTAAAGGAATGGGGGATTCCCTAGGGGACAGCAATGGAGGGGAGTTCTCCTTCATGGATTGGCTGAACGATAAAGCATTGGCGCCTCTCGACTCGCTACGCGGCGTGGCACTAGTCGCAAACCCCACTTCCGATGTGCAAGGTATTGCCCAGAGAGGGATTGGTCACGTGCACTCGTGTGCCTTTCCATTTTGAAGTGCCTGGACGCCTTTGCAGGCTTCATAGCTCTGACATTGCCTGTGAAGTGGTCTGATCACACGTTTCCAAATGGGAGTAGCTCTGGGCCGCAGGTTCGAATCTCGCCTCCTCCAATGCCATTTAAGAGTAAGCCGTGTTTTAAAAATGTTTTCACTACGTGGCCTTTGTTTTGCTGTCCACAAACAGTGCGCAACCATAGATAGACAATATGGGAGTCACTAATTGTTTACATATGGGACAGTTATTAGCCTCACACCTTAGTAACCAGAGGGATCTGCTGTGCCAGTTCAACAACCATAGAAACCGCGAGGAATCCCATCCACGGGCGAGACCACCTGGACAACTAATGCCAGTTTATTCACTGACAAATTACTTAGAGGGCACACTATTTTATGTTTAACTTTTTTCTGGAAATGAATAATCTCATGGTGCTGATTTTTTTCAATATCAGACATTTACTACATGTCCCATAATACATTTCATCGAGAAACAAGGCCATGGCAGCTCCCAGGACCAATAGCTGTTTATTACAAGGCACTATGAACCATCTGGTCTGTGCCCAACCCTCTGCCAAGCCCCTTGTCAGGCACCGTGCCATGCTTGATGGGCCAGTGTGTGTGGTGTCGAAGGGTGGCCATGCCTTTCTACCATGCGACTGCATTCTGGTACCCACTGGGATGCCCGGCCAATATGGCGCCATGCCTTAACCTCCTGCACCGTTCCTGGTACTTCATGTCTGGTGGTGTTTGACCTCTGTTTCTTGCAAAGGTGGCACATATCTATCTACCCGCTATGCAGCTTGATTATCACGACACCAAGTGAAGGGCTGTTTTTGCATCTTTTTAGAGCACACATTGATTGTGTAACGGCAGCTCTTGCACACAAACCCCACCCAAGATGTGTTCCCCTGGGCCTAGGGTCACTTTACAGAAGTATTACTGTGTGCCAGAAAACGCTAGGCGCACACAAATGTCTTGGTTGAAAATGATTTGTATATAACTCCACACTTTTCTCTTGATCACTAACATCACTCTTGTTCAAACCTCTGATGTGAAAAGTGAGGTCCCCACCCATGTGTTCAGGTATATGCCGGGGTGCGTACTATTAAAACTCTGTGAATCGGGATGGCGTGTCGTAAAATGTACATTAAGGTGGCCACACCTGTAAGGTCTAACCTTTCTTTTCTTTCCGCAGTTCTTTGAAGATGGCATACCTCTCCAGGACCGCCTCCAGCCCGTATAGTGGAAGACCTTTTCATTTCTTTCTTTCTTTCTTTCTTTCTTTCTTTCTTTCTTTCTTTCTTTCTTTCTTTCTTTCTTTCTTTCTTTCTTTCTTTCTTTCTTTCTTTCTTTCTTTCTTTCTTTCTTTCTTTCTTCATTTATAGCAGTGACCAAACCCTCAGGCATCAGGGCGCTAGCTATGGTGAGTGTTTAATGAGTATGCACACATATGTTACAACGTGCATGTGGTTCTTGAAAGGCATAACAAGCATCATCTGGCAGAGCCACGCCCCCTGATGGGGGGCGGCGGGGCTACATCTACATCAGGTGTACAGAATGCAATAGGTGTGTGAATGCAGACTGAGAAAGCCCCACCTCATGTTTTGGGGTGCTACTTCAGACATGCAGACAGGCATAAACAGGCATACGAGACAAAATAGGTGTGTGAAGGCAGACTGAAAAAGTCACAGACATGCAGACAGGCATAAACAGGCATAAGAGACCAAAATAGGTGTGTGAATGCAGACTGGGAAAGCAGACATAAACAGGCATAAGAGACAAAATAGGTTTGTGAAGCAGACTGAGAAAGTCGCACCTCATGATACGGGGGGCTTTCAGACATGCAAACAGGCACAAACAGGCATAAGAGACACAAATAGGTGTGTGAATGCAGACTGGGAAAAGTATTAAATGGAGAATTATGGAAAAATGTGGAACACCCTCATACTGTACTTAACACTAATGCAGGTTTGGGCCTTTTGCACTTGAGGTATGCCTTACTGTTATGCCTACATTTCAGAATGATAATGCCTGCTCATGGCGTGGACTGCCCTGTGCTGTTTGTACAGCTGGATTCAGACCATACGTTACTCCTGACAACTTAAATGCAAACACAGATTTGCCTGCGAGCTGCACACATTCTGATAAGGTACACGCTGGGAACAGGCAGCGCATGTTGTAGACAGAACAGTTAGTTTATGAGCGTTCTCTTTATAGCGGATATGGGGGTGAGGGAGGGCATGGGACAGGGTCATGATATTTGAATGCACCATTCTCTACTTTTATGTGTCAGAGTGGATTGTGCAACCAATAGTTTGCTAAATATTTTGGACTATAACTTCCATCAGCTCTAGCCAGCATAATCAATGGAGAGGGATCATGGGAGTTGTAGTCCAAACCATCAGGAGAGACTCAAGTTGCAGATCCCTGCCCTAATTTCCCTTGGTGGAAAGGGGGCGGGTATGCAGCTTCCAGGTGTTCATTTTGTCATCAGGATGCCTAGTGTACACCTGGTATTTAGTAATGTCAAGAGATCTGCCCATTTTTAATTTCCCACTTGCCGGTGAACCACACTCATTCTAACATGAAATGCCCTTGTTCTGTAAATGCGACCAGTCACAGCATAGTGTAGACAGAGTAGGTGTATGGCCTTTTCTTTGCCATACACAATCCTTAGCCTACCACACCTATTTCCTGCGCTTATATCACTAGAAACTAGTCAGTTTCCTCTGGACCATCATGCATCCATATTGACATAAAAAGAAAACTCTACCCCTCTTTCTCATCCCTGTTTTTCTCTGTCTCCACCATTCTTCTCCCACCTATCACCTTGGCCATTGAGGCCCAAGTTGGGGCAGTCTGCCAGCATGGCTATTTCCATATTAAGATGCTCCGCAAGGACCTCCTGCTTATCCCAGTGCAGTTTCGGGCCCGGTGTTCTTGCCATTGGCTGTTTCTTCCATTGATTATTGCTCTGCAAGGACCTCCTGCTTATCCCAGTGCAGTTTCGGGCCCGGTGTTCTTGCCATTGGCTGTTTCTTCCATTGATTATTGCTCTGCAAGGACCTCCTGCTTATCCCAGTGCAGTTTCGGGCCCGGTGTTCTTGCCATTGGCTGTTTCTTCCATTGATTATTGCAACTCTCTGTTTCTGTCACAGCCGGCTACCTTCTGCGACAGTTACAAGCCCTTCAAAATTCTGCTGCCCGTGTGGCCACCTCCACATCTCGTTGTGCCCACATCTCACCCGTGCTACGGAAACTCCACTGGCTTCCAGTAGCCCACTGTATTCAATTCAAGGGATTATGCCTCGTTCATCGCGCCTACAATGGACACGGGGCCGCATTCCTCAATGCAAAATTACGCCCATATGTCCGTCGGCGAGCCCTACGCTCGGCAAACGTTCTTCTTGTTTCTATACCAAGGTTTAAACAGCCGGGTTGGCGGGTGCTCTTTTTCTGTCGCAGTAGCGGCCTTGTGGAATTCTCTTCCTTGTTCGCTGCGGGCAATTTCCACCCATCTTCCCTTTCGCCAAGCATTGAAAACTCGCCTTTTTCAGGCTGTCCTCTTTCCTTTCCTCATGAGTATCGCCGAGATGCTTTGGGGTGAATGCTGTGCTTTAAAAGTTACATTAACATAACATAAGATAACCTATACCCTTCTCACGCTCCTCATCCAGCGGAGTACAGTCTGGTTCTTCCCGCAGGGACAGGATATGCAATTTACGGAAGGACAGGCACTTTGAAAGTACTACATTGGTGAGCTGGCCCATTGCAAGGGCACATTAGCATGCCATAAAATAGGGTGCTTTCAGTTAGAGGAGGGTATGATGGAGCGGAAGACGGGCTATGCCTGCACCATACTCTGCTTTTAGTTGTAAGAGAAATGTGTTCCTCCTTAGGCTGTACACATGTTTTTGAGCACACCTCTCATCAGCCCCAGGCAGCCTGGACAACGAGGAGGCATCCTGTGTGCTGTGATGCTAAGCATCTTGAGAGATGCAGTGTTGCAGCTCTGTGCTTAGTAATGTCAATTCATGTGACCTTTTTCCCCACAGGTCTGCTCTATCTTGGTGCGCATGCTCATAGACAAAGAAATACAGAAATGCTTTCTTTATTTGCAGATATTGACTTAACAGGATATATATAGATATACATACATGCATTAATAAAGAACTGCGTCTGCGTTCATTGGGGGTGCCACGTCATAGGTGGGAGATTAGTGGTTTGTCGAGGAGAGTTGTTGGAGGTTTGACCGATGTGTGTTGGTCTGAGGTGGAGGAGATAGTCTTGCCTGGTTAAGAGCACACTAACAGGGGAGGAGTGGCGGTGCAGGCGAGTGTGGATCCAAAGGTGGCCACCCATGTCATTAGAGCATTTGCCAGAAATCATTTACCGTGCCCTTTATATGTTGGGTGTGATAACACGGGCATCTCTGCTTGGACAAAGTACACACTCGCGGTCCTCAGATGACTTGTTGGCTTTACCTTCAAAGTTGAATTGCTTATACCTTTTTCTTATACTGTTCAAAGATGGCGGCATATTTGTTATAGAATGTGGGCCATCTCACCCAACACGGCACAGGTGCTCTTCTTCCTTGGAACCATGGGGCGTGGGTGAAGGATCCTTGATGCCATTGAGAGCAAACAGTGAAATTGTTATCCAGTTGCTGGGGTGACGATGTCCTCCACACCGGGTCGTGGTGGTGTTCAGGGACCTGTCACTGAGGGACAAGGTGGCTTAAGGAAGAAGCAGCAGTTAGGCAAGGTGATTGAGGAGAAAATGGCTCACTGGAATGATTGGTCAAGATGTGTAGGAGACAGCAGCATGTGGATTGCTAGCAGGGACATTTGAGGGTGCTTGGGTGCACCTTCTGGAATGCTGGAGGACAAGCCAAGGTCATGAGCTCTTCTTGCTGTCATTGTTCCTCAACCAATATATTTTATATCTTTAGTAATCTGTTCCTCCTGTTGCTGCTTGACCTGTAGAGTCCGCTCCCAAAGCGCAACTGCGCCATCTTTCTTTGAAAGGCAACATTGTTCCCTATGAGGCGTAAGTGCTGCATATTTTTGCACAATACAGTGAAAAGTCTCTGCAACCAGGAGGGGAAGGGCCACCCTCCATGTGCCCGAATATGAAGGACATTCCTGCACTTCTTGAATCTTATCTCCATCACCAAGATCACAGGTATATTGGTTTGAACCTTGACCTTTCCCCCATTTCCTGGCGCTTTGTAATGGAAATTCATCACCCAAGATGACATACAGGACTGACATGGGGAGCTGTGGTTTTGGCGCTAATGAAAAGACAAAAATAGCATGTTTAATGTCAATTAATGTACCAATTTATAGGATCAAACCCTGCCAATGCCAATAGTCAACGAATGGCACCCGTGTACCAGAAAAGAACTACAAGGTAGTCTACTTCAAGCAGTACTGTGCCACCATCCGTATAAAACCCTGCAAATGCCAATAGTCAACGAATGGCACCCGTGTACCAGAAAAGGTCTACAAGGAAGACTACATTAAGCAGTACTGTGCCACCATCCGTATCGAACCCTGCCAATGCCAATAGTCAACGTATGGCACCCGTATACCAGAAAAGGCCTACAAGGAAGACTACATCAAGCAGTACTGTGCCACCATCCATATCAAGCCCTTCCAATGCCAATAGTCAACGAATGGCATCCGTGTACCAGAAAAGAACTACAAGGAAGACTACATCAAGCAGTACTGCGCCACCATCCGTATCGAACCCTGCCAATGCCAATAGTCAACGAATGGCACCTGTGTACCAGAAAAGGTCTACAAAGAAGACTACATCAAGCAGTACTGCGCCACCATCCGTATCGAACCTTGCCAATGCTAATAGTCCACGAATGGCACCCGTGTACCAGAAAAGGTCTACACGGAAGACTACATCATCCAGTACTGTACCACCATCCGTATAGAACCCTGCCAATCCCAATAGAAAATGAATGACACCCTCCGAATTGCAAGGGCTGTAATTAAAAGAACACACATTATTGTAGCTGACTACAGTATCAAGGCGTTATAGTGTACAAGAGGGGAACCTATAGGCAAGAGGCACACCATCCAGGGAAGAAGCTTACCCTAGGCCAGTGGTCTTCAAACTTTTTTGGCCTGGCCCCTCCTGTGCGAAATGTGAGCAGGCCGCACCCCCCAAAAATGCAAAATGGACAATAAGTACAAATGGCTATGAACTATCGCGTGCCGTCACCGCACCCTACTCCCAGTATAGTCACTGGGCTCCCCCACCTGCTCCCATCACAGTCTCTGGGCTCCCTCATTCAACTCCTACCCAGTCCCTGAGCTCTCCCTCCCCCACCACAGACCCTGGGCTCCCCCATCCTGCTCCCACCGCAGTCACTCGGCTTCACCCACCCCGTATCCCAGCACAGTACCAGGACCAGTGGCAGGTGGTGATTTTTTTAAGTGGAGAGGGCATATATATTTCCCCCAGATACGCCATAGCGTCCGAGCATGGCAAGGGAGCCCGAAAAAAGCAACAGGGGTTCGGGGGTTCTCCCCCGGGAACTTTTTTTTTTTTACAAATAATGGGTTAAAATGTTGAATTTTAGAGCATACTTTAAAAAATAAATTGGGTAAAAAGCCTAACTTTTTTAAATTGGTGCTGGGGGCCCTTTGGGTAGGCATGGTATTTTTATTTTTTACCGGACATCTATGATACAGGTCCAGTAAAAAGATACCATCCCTGTGCATTAGGCCCCACAGTGTCTAACACACTCACGCAATCAATGTGATTGTCCGTATGCGAGGTGTTAAGGGGCCCAGCGGGCAGGCATGGTATTTTTTACTGGACATCTACTATCATTGTCCAGACAAAAGATAACATTCCTGTCCCCTGGGCCCCACAGCGCCTAAAACACTCACACAATCAATGTGATTATGTGTGTACGCAAGGCACTGTGGGGACCAGGGGGAAAGCATTGTATTTTTGACTGGACATCTATGATAATGTCCAGTAAAAAAACCATCCCTGTCCGCAGCGCTTCAGAAGGAGAGCTGATTTTGTCAGGTGGGTAGGGGGATTGTGCAACAAAGGCATTTTAAAATGCCTTTGTTGTACAATCTTCCTTCCCCCCTCAACCCCTCAACTCGCCAAAATCAGCTCAAGGGACTAACACAAATACACATTCACACAGCAAGCACTCTATCAATCACACAAACACCCATCACCATACACTCACTCATAACACAAGCATACACGCATCCATAGACATATTTAAATAAAAAATAAATGAACATAAACTTACCTTCTGCCCCGGTCCTGAAGGTTCCTCTCCAGCGATCCAGCTCCTTCTTTATGAACAGGAATTGGGAAGCAAGAGATTCCTGGTTCCTGCACATGCGTGCAGGGCCATGCGTGTGAGTGCCCTGCTCCAGTCTGCTCTGTCTATATGTGCGAGGAGGCACAGAAGCTCCCTCTCACATATAGACATACAGCTCCTCAGCCAGAATTTCCAATAAACTAAGCAAAGGCCGGCAAAGTAAAATGCCCCAGCCTTGCATGGCTCATTGAGCATGTGCGGCTGGGGAACTGAACTGTCAAAGGGAAACATTGCTTCCCTTTCGAAAGTTCAGCCAGCCCAGAAGCGCTCCCCCAGCTGGAAAAAGTAGCTGATGGAGTACTGGCTGGCTTCTCGGTAATGGGTGACCACTGGGTCGACAGCCCCCTCACCCATTATGGATGAGCCACCCCTGCCCAGAGCTCCCTCGTGCCCTGTTTTCTTTCCTCCATTTTTCTTTTTACGATTGAGGCTGGGGTCTCGTGCCCCCAGGGAATGCGGCGCGCCTCCCCAGGTGAGTGCGCCCCACAGTTTGAATACCTCTGCCCTAGGCAGTGAAGAGTGCTTTATTTTGGAGGTGCATGGATTTTATTGTCTTCAGAGATATATTCTCCTTTACCTTTTGAGATCTCCTCCATTTCCTGGCAGGCACGGAACATCCCAAAGTTGGTCGATCTAAGGAGACAAACCTTTTGATGATTTTCAAGGTCCACTTCTTGTTGTAGAGATAGTTAATTTCCATTGGTGACATTATTAGGTTGGGTATGGCTAAATATTTTTTTCATACTTGAACTTGTAGTAATGTTACATTTCTAAACCCTCCCTCGATTTTAAGTGCTACCCAGACGATTGTCACTTCAGCAGAAGTTCTATCATGTACAGTACCTAGCCTTGACATGTTTGAAGTGGTACCATGCTATGGCAGGGGATGACACAAAGGGCAACAATTTGTACTATACAGAGAAGGCAATGCATTGTATTTGGGCAACAATGCAGCACAAAATAACTAAATACCCTTGATCATTGATGGCCCAAAAGCTCTAGCTCCCTGCAGTTACTCTGGTATGCATATGTGGGGCAGGGGAGCAGATTTAGGTAAGCAGGGATTTGAGAGAAGGTGGGGCTGCCGGCCAGCCAGATGTGGGGGAAGGTGATTCATCGAGAAGGGCAGATTCTTCCTGTGAATGGAACATCTTCCCGATCACCTTTGCAAGCTCTAATTGATGCGTTCCATTCTAACATAAAAGAAACATTCTGGATCTCGTGGGTACAAAGTTCCCACAAGCTCTGATAAACACCTTAGCATTTGAGCTAGAATGTAATTTACGATAGACAATATCCTTTTCAAATCTTCTTTTCATTGTGCTATCTTTTAAAATCTATAGGTCTGATTCATGGAATCATCTGCATGGACAATCAGGACTTTGCATGCCAAACTGCATGCACAATCCCATTTGTCTATTCGTGGAATCGAATGCGTGGCACTTTTTTGTACTTTGCGTGGGTTTTGTGCAGGCTTGGCGCGTCACTGGAAGAGGCCGAGTGCCTTGCGAAAGACATCACGAAAAGCGTGGGAGTGGCTTGCGCAGACGGCAGGTTAGGGGACGGAACATGGAAAATGAGGAAGAACAGGGGAAAATGTGGGGGTTATGAGGGACAGCCCGCAGGAAGTCCATCGCAAGCCCACTTTTGCGTGGAATGATATGTATGCATGGATCTGAGCGTGCAACCTCTCAATGGGGAAATGGCCATGTAAAGGCCTCATACAATTCGCCACCCGAAGACAGGCGTACAGACACTTGCGCATAGGAATCACCACGCAGAGGTAAGACCAGGTGTTGGATTTAGGGGTGCGTGCACGCAGCCTTGGTTCTGATCTGACTTAAGGGTGCGCATAGACAGTATAGCAGGGTGCAGGAACGGTTTACGGTGGTTACCATGCAGATTTTCTGAGTTTTACCCGAGTTATGAAGTATTGCATGCATGCTGTTGGGGTGCCGGTAACAGTTATGGGATTCCACACAGTGTCCCCGAGATGTAGGCCAGCTTGCGGGGGAGCACATGCACTGTTTGAAGGTGCATCTATTCGCCCCCGGGGGGTGTCTGCAAAGGTGGCTGTTCTGGCAGTATTCACTTTGCGTGCAGGCGTGATGGGGGTGTTCTGGCTGCAATTTGGATATACGGTTACTTTACGCTGACAATTGCATGAATACGCAGATTTTTTTTCTGCACCCAGGCTCACGCAGTGTAATTCTCAGCATGCGGCTCTTGCGGGATAAATGCACCCTTTACCATGGATATGTGCAAATGTTGTGCTCAAGTACAATAGAGCAACATTTTTCGAAAGGGATACAGGTGCAGAATTCAAGGGGCATGTTATCCTCTGATTTGGGCCCTGATTCATGGATATATTTGCACGGGAAATCAGGGATTTGTGTGCCAATCTGCACACAAATCGCTGTTCGTTGATTCATGGAACCGACAGCACAGGACTTTTCCGGTACTTGCGTGGAGTTTGCACGTCTCTGCAAGTGGATGAGTGCCTTGTGCCAGACTCAAAGCAGAGTGTGGGCCGGGCCTAGACATCTGCTCAAATAGGGGCCAGAACATGTAGAATGAGGAAGAACATGCAAAAATGTAGGCGTGTTGAGGTACGGTCCACAGCCAAGCAATCGCATGCTGATACCTGCGTATTTATGGATTTGAACTGTGAGCATCAGGTCGCAAAAAAGCACATGCAAACCCTGGAACCCATATTTCATATGATAGCTGGCGTAAACCTCAAGGCACATACGAACAAATGCCTATAAAGCAAATGAACGTCTACAGCCATGATGAATCCAGCAATAGTGAGAGCCATCGTGCACGAACACCGCAGGAGGAGGAGGAGGATGCCCAGGGCCTGGATCTTCACAACATGCACTGTGCTTTGTAGGATTTGGATGACCAGATCTATGACAGGTACAGGATCCCCCCATATATATCCATGACCGTGTCAGGGAGTGGGAAGATAGTCTAAAATCACCCACCATCTTCTCCCAGGCACGTACCCCTCTACAAAAGTGCTGGCTGCACTCCATTTCCTTGCCACTGGGTCCTTCCAGCGGACCACTGAAATAGTTGGTGGGATATCGCAGGCCACCCAATCATGCTGTCTACCCCAGGTGCTGTCATGCATGACAGCACGTACATGTGTGCGCAGGCATATCTGTATGCCCCGAACACTGGCGGAAAGGCAGACAGTGATGCAGGATTTCTATGCAGTGGCACACTCCCCCCATGTACTAGGTGCAATAGACTGCACACGTTGCGCTACGGCCACCCCAATTGACAGAGCACATCTACCGGAACGGAAAGGACTGGCACTCCATCAATGAGCAGGTAGTGTGTGATGCCAAGGGAATCCTAATGGAAGTGAATGCTAATTTCCCGTTTAGCACACATGACAGCTACATCTTCTGCATGTCACCACTGCACCGGGCCCTGGTATCTGGAAAACATGGCAACGCATGGCTCATTGGTGAGTATGAACGGTAATGTGCATGCATGCACGTCACACACTGAACAATATACCCTGCCAATAAATGACAATGACAACCATGTAGACATTCACAGGGGACAGTGCCTACCTGCTGACAACCTTCATGATGACACCCATCTGAAACCCCACAACACCAGCTAAGATGAGATATGATACTGCACATGTAGCCACTAGGGCCATAATGGAGTGCACATTCGAAGTGCTACAGTCATGGTTTCGCTCCCTTGAACACTCTGTTGGGGTGTTTGCTATGTGCACCAACAGTAGTTTGTAGAATCATTGTGGCTGCATGTGTCCTGCACAATATTACCACACGGCATATTGTAACAGTGCACACGCAGGTGGGACACCGCCCGCACCCACATGCACCACCCTTGCCCATGTCTGGCTAAAGTACATGTGGAGATGCTGCACGCACACAGCTGGTTCAATCATACTTCACATAAATATCAGCCCCTATGGAGTACACACACTCATGCCACCTCCCCGGTGTCAATCAATGATTAATTGGGGCCTATCCTCCTGGGAGGGCCAAATTGTGTGTCTCCATTAGACATAAAACAGCATGCACAAACAGAGACACCAGATAAGACTTGTAAGTGGGAGTATACCACTACCACCTTGCGAAGTATGGAGTAAAATCATGCTGGAGGCTCAACAACTGTACACATGGCAAAAATACAAGAACAAGTAAAAATATGTTGCAACTGAAAAAAAGCATCAACTAGGCAATAATCAAATGTTAGCAGCTAGCCATTCATGGACACCAAAAGCACCATGCCCACCAATTCCTATAAGTCTACCAAAATGGAACACCTGTGGGACCATGTGCACTACAGGCAAAAACATGTTGTTGTGAGCGTGAAAGCAAAGGTGCAGGATTCCACATGTGACATACATACCGTGAATAGGGAGACATTGCATCCCACATCAAAACAACTACTGAAAATGAGCTAATTTGTAAGAGAGCAAAAGCGGTTGACACACCTCAAGGGACACCTTCACAGAAGTGCAAAATAATGGTGCAATCAAACATGAAAACAGCCTGTGAATCATGTCCCTAATCTGTATGGCAGTGCACAAATCAACAACACAGACATGACAACTTGAACAGTGTCCATGTAGTACACCCAAAAGCATACAGAACAAGCATCAAAGTCCCTGACCACCGTCACACGGACAACAACTGTACTGCATGCAGACACCAAACCACACACATGAGAGCACACGTAGGAAGGCATAGTACGTACACAATTGATGAAAACAAAGTAATGCAAGGACAGCCTGGACCCACAATGCATGTTGCACAGCAATAAAAAGGTTCAGTGGAAACCCCATTCCCTGATAAACACTATGCCCAAAATAGACAAACACATCAAAGCAGTCATGTTGAATCAGAAAAAAGTGCACTGCAAGAGACATGCATATCTTATCTCATCCCATGTGAGCCTGCAGCAGCTGTGCTGTGCAGTCTATCAAACTCCCCCTCTATCGGCCTGGAAACCACCAAACACCTATGCTATTACCTGTGTATACATACAGCAGCAACTTCACCAGCAATTCCTGCATCCATCATTCCATGCCAAATTCATCTGTAGAGAAATAGAAATCAATGTGAGTGCAGGAAACACATCCATGCACCCAAACATACAGCAACATGTGCCCACCTGAGTGACATGCAACAAATGCATCCAATAACTCACCAACCACACATCACCATGTGTCCTGGTACATATGCAGCCACATCTGCCCACCTCACGCCAACCCACACAGTTACCCACCCAGTTACACCTTAACCACCCACAACACATACACTGCCTGCCCCCGGGTGCCATGCAGTGAAGGACCCTATAACACCCATTTTCATACTGATGGGATATTCTGAAAACTTGTATCTGCCCACAGTCAGTATGACCCTGAGAGTACCCACAAAAAGAGACCACTGAGGTGATGGAAACCCAGAATCACCCTGGAAGTACTACCAATGCCACAATATGGCATGCCCTAATTAACGTGGCACTGGGACAGTGCAGTAAACATTGGCAGGGGGAGCTAATGATGCAAAGACCAAGGAGAAGTGATTCCAAAATATCACCAATTTCGCACAAGACAGAATCATGCAAAAGGCAGCACTTTGTCAAGGCAGCTGTCAGATTGGAAGGCAGGGCACTGAGGCAACTGGCATGAAACACACAAGCAGACATGAGAAAGCAATGAGAAACAGAGGTCAAGGACAAAGACACAAAAATGAGCCGGCAACAGGGAAGTGGAAGGGAAGTCAGACTCCACTGGGACCATAATTAATTGTGGGAAATGTGCTTTGAAATGAAGGGAGCAATTAGAAGCACCCAGCAGCTGTCAACAGTGATCTGGAAATGTGATTGTGCACCATGCACAGTACATGATCAACATGGCAAGCAACACCCCCTGGACAATGGTGTGCGCCTGGTGTCTGTGGACAGCATGCCATTCCACAAATGGCCAGCAATGCTGTCAAGTGTGGCAATTTGCCTTGGGACAGCACCCCCAGAAGCGGAAGAAGGACCAAGATAGGACAGCCTGCGTGGGTGCACATGACTATTCAAAAATGATTGACTGGGGTGCCAGGTGGCTGGCAAGACACATGTGAAAAGTGCAAGGGAACACTCACCACCACAACCATTACCATGTGTCACAGCACACAAACATCTGGGTCTCATGACAACTCACCAACAAAGGCCCTGGAGTGACAGCCCCCTCACAATTATGACTCCACAACCAGTGCTACCCAGATTGTCTAGAGAAAACAGCATGCATTGAAACACCACCCTACTATCACCATATGCCACATGCACCCACAAAGGTATATCCGTTCACCTCAATACAAGCAAAAGAAAAGATACTACACACAGTGACAGGTTCCCTGCCACAAACAACAACACAAGTGATACCCTGAGTGGCCTTCACTTACCTGCACAGGGTACCCACCACGCTTGCGTGCACTGCATCACACCTGGAAAGACATTTTAAAATCGCAGACATTCATTGCAACAACTTAAAGATACTGGATATCCATGGCAACTCATTCAGGGAACCTGAAAATAGGCATGAACCACACAGTGTTGAAGCATGACAGAGTGTGAGGGGCAGACAGGACACAGAGTTACGATTGGCCAGCAGTGGAGTGCAGTGCAAGAAGAGAGAAGGACAGGTGAAAAGCACTGCATGGAGGAGACTGGCAAGAGAGAAAGATGAGGATGGATATGTCTGACATCACAGTGGGTGAGGGCAGAGAGAATTTGTCCAAGCGAGGAAGTCGGAGACATGAACACCTTTGCAAGAAGCTTCCTGGTCAGAGAGCCTCGAAGGAACAGAAATGGAAAAGTACCACATACAGTGGGCCATGAATGACAAAAGTGGGTGACGGAGAAGGGCAGACTGGCAAAGAATGTGCACATGTGAAAGGTCAATCATCAGCTGTACATCAGACAAACCACCGGCAACACCCACTATGGCATGCACATCTGAAAAAGAGCCATGTACGCTAGATGCCTGCAAAGAAGTACCTACAAGCACACACCCATACCCTACACCAACCAACGTTCACCCCTGTTGGACACCACTGCAAATGGACCTCAGAACAACATGCAGCTGTTCACTCACCCCCCCAACAGACCCCACACCCTTGGTGAGACTTTCCCAGTAAGTGTGCATGGAACCCAGGGTGCACTCGCAACTCACACAGGGAGAACTGAGGAAGAAAAACTGTGGTGAGTGGACGATGTTACACAGGAATGGGCACACAATGTGCACACACTGATAGTGGTGGATGAGATGAACAAGGAATGCAAACCAAGAAACATGCAGCACACCCAGGTGTAGATAACCAACAGAAACAAACACTGCACAGACAGTTACCTCATTGGGTAACAGAGAAGCAGTCAGTGAGGGGTACACATGCACATATCTGGCCAACCCTACATGCAAGTCGGACAAACCTGGCCTGTGGAGGCAATGTACACAAATGGCCTGAATTGTGTCACCAGAGGCTACGTCATGAAGCTGCGCTGCGGTGGATGAGCATACCTGCACTCAACGTGTGTCGTCCATGTGGAACAGTGGGAGGGCAGGTCATGTAAGTGGAAAAGGGAGTGGATGGGGAAGTGGCCCAGGTTGAAGAGTCTTGTGCACAGGGAGTACATCTGCTGTGCCCGGTAAGATACATGGTGCCAGGGCGAGTATAAGGGTGTCAGTAATGTCACATCATCATCATCAGTGAGGCAAGTGTTGGAGAACCAAAATACACAGAGTGCATGTGTCCAGAGAATGCATGCCCTCAATTAGCAGAAACATCTAGAATGAGTGTGACAAGTGCTGCCCAATCACTTCCATGAATTGCATCAATTGTGTAAGTGCCTCCACCAAAACAATGCACCTACATCGAAATGTAACTGCACATACACACACATGCATGGGGACAGACATACATCTGGACTGACATTCACTGTGACTCAAGATCCCCCCCCGACCCACAAAATATGTTGTATGCATGCAAAGACCATGGTGACCAATAATACTGACACAACATTAGAGAAAGTGCACATGCTCACCTGCAGACAGTGCTGGCATGATGTTATTCCCTCATCACCTTCACTGGGACCTGAATCTCCAAATACATGAAAGGAGGACATGGGGACTAGGGACGTGAAAGGGTGCAGGGTCTGCCTCCCATGGAGTGCTGTCACAGGATGAATCAGGATCACTGTAACAACATGGGACAATGCATTTAACCATCCATAGTTCTCAATCATACATACAGCACATATGTGTCAGGATTACATATATACCCATTGTTACCTGCACATGCCATCCTCTCGGCCTCAAGGCAGCCATGTCAGTTGACACCACTGTACATGGTTGCATGTTCACAACTGCAGTCATCATGCCATTGAGAAGTCAACTACACATTTCAATGGAATACAAAAAGAATTAACAAACAATTCCTCCTTGGTAAGGAAAAAACAAAAACATATGCTACCAGGAGTGGGGAATCCACCCTTGAGGGGGGAGGGAGAGGGTGCATATCAATATCTACATGAGTGGAACAAAAAGGAAAAAAGAAAAACTCTCCATGGGCTCATGGATCTCACAACAATGATGGAGCAGGAGGCTAGTCTGTGCTGGCACCCCCATCTTGCAGTCAATCTTCTGGTGATTCCATTGTTGGAGCCCTACCATGCAGTGCAGAGGCCTGGTCTTCACTGGCCATGGCCAGCCGCGACACGGTTGAATACACCAGCAGAGTAAGGGAGGTGAGGTCTCCATGCAAGTCCTCATGGATGGCTGCAGAGTCTGTATGCGCTCTCACCCATGACACACTGAGTTGCTCGGATAGTGTCTGCCTGAAGGCATCCACCTCCCTGTGGATCAGTGTTCTTGTGGCTGCAAGTTCATCATGGATTGCAGTCCTCATGGCCTGCATCTCAAGCCTCAGGGCCTCTCTCGGTGCCAGAGCATCTGCATACAGGGACCCCTGCAGACACCTTAGATCAGCCTGTCGGACACTGATGGCCTCCATGCGCAGTCTGTGTGAGTGGCCGCATGACCTGCAGCTGTTGCACTAACCAGGCCGCTGTTTGGGTCATGGTCTTGGACATCTTATCCATGCCCTCTGAAATTCTGTCCAACACGTTGCCATGTTGGATGGCAGCATGCAACATCTGCTGCTCCCACTCCTTCTCCCAGCCTGCACACGTCCACCACATGTGTGAGGCCCATGGCAGCCTGATGCAAGGGACCATGGCCGTTGCTGTGGTGGCCCTGTCGTTGGCTGCAGGTCTGTAACCCTCTCTTGGCCATTAGCCCGAGGACCTGATGACAATTCATGGGACGTGGCCTTATGATATGACATGATAGGTTATTTATAATGCACTTAATACCCAGAGGTTTCTAAGCACGGACCCGGGGATCGAACCTTTGTTGCTCTATGTCGTCTTGCTTCCAATGCAAACATGTTGCCCCTGAGCTATCCTCCCGAGAGTGGGCCTTGCAGTCATAACCACCGTAGGTGGGGGGCCCACCACTGACTGGTCTTGTGAAGCCAGCCGCACCACTGCAGACTTATGGGGCACTCGCTCTCACCCTCTTTGAGGCAAAAACATATGGTTCAGCATCAAAGCCAGCTGAGTCTGAAGAGTCCAAAGAACTACACTACCATGCACATGCTTAGAAAGAAATATAGCCATGCACACTCTTTGCCATTCATGATGTTCATGTCCAACCACATGTGCTGTCTATGGTCATGCTATTTTCAAGTTGCAAGGATGCCGTCGTCTGCATGACAACCCAACAACAGCCATTGCTCACCATACAGTGCATGGCGTAACCCCTTTCTTTACCAATTAGTACACACAACTACATCATGCCTGTAACTCAGGGATGTGGTTTGTGGCCACTCATCCACCTTCATTTAGAGCACATCACAAGGCGTAGTGATGGACAACACAGATATGCATCTTGACAAGGCATCACATTGGAGCAGGTGAGAAATATAATGTGCAAATCAGCATGACAGGATGTGATAGTTCTACATTTATGGCATGCACCTGTCTAGCAATGCATTGTGAAATGCCACATGAATGTAGCACGCAACAGTACATGTAGGTGTCTCATGGTGCCCATGTACAAGGGAAGTACACTGTGGGTGATGTTTAATGTCACACAGACATGTGCCACACTTGCCCACCACACAGGGTACTCCCAGTATGAAGGACATGTGACATGAAAAGAAAACATGCATTATCCAGGGATGTCTTACAACTGCAGACGGATGTGCCACTGCCCAAAAAGGAGGCTCATGCATGACAGGCACAACATGCAATGCACAATGACAGCCACAGATGTGTCCTCAAGGAGGCTTGTGGCCTCTTCATGCTGTCTCAGCTGCTCCTCCTCTGGTGGCCCCCCTCCAGTTGCCATTGCAGAGGCCAATGTAGAGGAGCAGCTGCATGCCTCTGCAGGAAACCCTGCCCCCCTACCTCCCATATGTTGTAGATCTGTGATCATGCCCTCTGTGACACCAGCAGTTGTGGCAATACTGCAACATGTGTTTGAGAGAAGATAACCATTTGGACAACCCTACCAAATGTATCCCCAAAGTGATGACAACCTAAGGGAATAATTCCCTGAAGGAATATGAACAAGAGCAAAGAAATAAGCTAGTGATGTCACAAGAGACATATACGAAGTCCTGAGATACTTGCTGAAGAGGATGTATGAATCCTACTGAAACTAATGACAAAGTAAAGAATCAAGTGAACTTTTAAATACGAAAAAGAATGTTACATGTGCACAAAGTGCTGCAGAAAATCAACCGTTCAATAATTGTACAGATGCTGAAAAGCAAGTAGACTAAGTCATCATAGAAGCTGGCTATACGTAGTGAATAGAATGCAGGCAAAGCGGCGATTGTATAGAGGCTGGACATCAGTGTAATGAATTTAGTAAGCCAGGACCCATGAAGAGGGAAGGGAAAACTGTGTCACAGCAAGAATAAGCAGAATCATGGAGCTGCATGGCAAGGCTGTCTGGCCTGGAGTCAAGACTGAAACAGCCAAGGTCAGCTATCTATTTTGCAAAGGAGCGAACGTGTGAAGAATGAATCATCCCTTGTTAAGTTGCAAACACCAAGAGTGCCAAGTTTAATTCATTTAAAGGATTTGAAACCTGCAAAATGGACCGCATCTGGTCTCCTGTCACGTGAGTCAAGGATGAAAATAGAGTTCAGACTTGGAGTCCCAGAACATGATAGTGAGTGCTCTCACTCCCATGTATTCTGAAGACAAGGATACTTCTGCAAGGCCAAGTTCAAAGACAATTCTCATGGCAGAACGCATGGGCAATGAGAGATGCTGGGCTAATTGGGTGGGGAGGTAGTGTCATGCCCCATCTCCTTGTGCCTGGGTCTGGGCTTACATGCTGGTAAGTGAACAAAATGTTCCAGGCATGGCACGAGTGTGCCAACCAATTACATTACTCTATATAACAAAGGCCCTTATAGTTTGAAAACCAATGAGAAACCGCGTATCTAATGTTTCTGAAGATGACATGTTTTAGAGGTAGGCATATGTTGTCCATCTGACAGTGGGCAGAAAATTACAATCCTATTTCCTATAGAAAGCATACTTAGATGTTCCCCTTAAGCCAATCCTGACCCTTAGTTTTATTTTCATTAATTGCCACATAGTATGACATCACCTCTGACGTATTTCTGATATAAAAGCTATGATTTGTGTGAAGATCACTGAGAGAACCTGAGCTTACGTCCGTTGATGTTAGTTGTAAACTTCCTGTTTTACTTTGCGATCTTCCTGAGTTGGTTCGGTTATTTGGATTTGGGGTTATTCTGTGTGATCCCATCCATTACATGCACATTCCTAAAGGGCCCTAAGCTCACCAGGTTGACACTCACCTTAAATTGAATTGAATTGATATTTTATTTCTATTGCGCTCGTACACAAGTGTTTCAGAGCATGAAAAGGCAAGGGAGGGGAACAAGGGAGAACAAAACAGCGATCTTACTAGGCCCAGTGACATTGAGAATGGGCAAGTGCATGGGAGAGGGGTAGGGGAAAAGTGCATGGAAGGGGGAGAAGTGGAAAGGGCGGAGCAAAGGAGAAACAGATAAACAATAATAAATAAATAAATAATAAAGGCAACAAACAGTGGTAGTGCAGACAGCAAGTGGCAAGTGCTGGGTTTAAGGCAGCAGACAGGGTAGGTCTGATAAGTGCAGAAGGACAAAGGGGGGGCTTTATGGGTACAGATACAGACCACAGTGCAAGGGGTGGCCTGAAGGAAGTGCGGGAGGGTGGCAGGGTGAGCGGGTACCTGGGCCTGGAGGACAGAGGGTGGCCAGGTGCATGGTGCCAAGAGAGAACAGATCAGCAGAGGAGAGGGGGAGCAAAGGCAGAAGCAGAGAGGAAGGTCTTGAGGTGCTTCCAGAACCCTAGATGGTTCTCCTCAAGTTTTAGAGTGGCAGGGAGGCTGTTCCAGGGGGAGGCCCCAGCCGAAGACAGAGATCTGACCCAGGTTGTTTCTTTGAAATACGACTGACACTGAGGGAATTAGAGGTAGAGGAGTGAAGAGCACGAGAGGGGAGGTATTTGCAGAGGTATAGCTGAAGGTATTTTGGGCCCAGTCCCCAGAAAGCCTTATAGACAATGGAGAGGGTTTTGAATTTAATCCTTGCATCCACTGGGAGACAATAGAGAGATTTCAGAGCTGGAGAGATACGATCCCAGGGCTTGAGGCCAAGGACAGGTGTCGCAGTCCTGTTCTGGATACGTTGCAGAGGGCGGGGAGTAGAGGCAGGTAGATTTAGAAAGAAGCTGTAACACTAGTCCAACCTAAAGAGAACCAGAACTTGGGAGACAGTGAGCTTCTGGGGGAATGAGAGGAAATGCAGAGTAACTCTGAGGAGGTGCAGTAGGAATTTTGACTTTTTAGAGACATCTGGGATGTGGGCAGAGAAGGAAAGTGTGGAGTCAAAGATGACCTTGAGGCACCTTGTGCTTGGTTCAACGGGTGAGATCATTCCAGCGCTTCACAGCCTGTTCACCAGTATGCATCTCCACCCCTAAGGTGTTGATCTGGTCTGTGACACGCTGCAAATACACCTTACATTGTGTGTGTGTATATGTGCCTCCCCACATACAGGCATATGTCACAATGGTGATCGGTCACGTAGTCAATGAGAATCTGAGGCTCCTCATCAGTGAAGTTCTTATTCCTCTGTGGGCCAGTGTCCTGTGCCATGTCTTGGGGTTGAGCCTCTCCCTGCTCTGCAGGGCGTCCCTTCCTGCCACAAGTGGCATGGGGTGTTTGTGCTGCCTGTGTCTGGCTTGAACGACGTTGGTGTCCAGGTGCCGGGCCACGACCTGCCATGGGGGTGGGGCAGATGTCTCCACATCACATCCCCAACCCCTGGGGCTGGAGCAGATGTGTCCTCACCACGTTCCGGACCCCTCTTGGGGCCTTTCCACTCATGTCACAGGTGCAAGGGATGAATGGAAGGCACACCAAGTTGTTGTCTTGGGCAATATGAGTAAGTGAACAGTCTAAGTGATGTGCAACATAGATGTGTGGTCCAGCAAGGTTCAAATGTACCCCAAATGAAGGAAATACGGTACACGATACGCAGTGGCACCCTGAATAACAAAAATTGCGTACAGGATACCTGGAAAGCTTCAAAATTAAAAAAAAGTATGCGATGCGCAGTGGCACCCCCAAACACAAATATTGCATACGTAACACCAGGAAAGCTTCCAATAAACAGAAAAGCAGTACGCAATATGCAGTGGCACCCCCCCCAAAACAAAAATTGCATATGCGACACACCGCAGGCCACACACTGGGAAGAAAATATGCGTGTATGCCCAGAGGCTAACCCTCTCCAAAAAAAAAGCATGTGTGTGGTACCTGAAGGTAACAGATTGCATGGCACCCCCAAATACTTCTCAACTACACTTGTGCATCTTCGTTCCTTCACATGCACAACAGTGTTGCTTTTCCACATCCTTATGTATCCCCATCAATGCCGTGGGTAGAGTTGGCGCGCATGTCACGTAACTTACTCGCTAAGCGCCTTTACTTATATCTTGACATGGAACAACCACTCTCCTGCTTCTGTGCCATTTTACCTGCCTCCTCCTGCCCTGTGCTGCCTCCTACATTGCATCTGCTGCTGCCTGTCCAGTGTGGGTGCCTGATGCCCACCTGCACTGCTTTGTGAGTGCCTGGAGTCCAGCCATTGCAAATGCTCCTGTCTCCGGGCATGTGACCCCCTCAGTTGCTGTGTCAGACTTCCAACATCACATTCCACCGCCACTGCTCCACTGCCCATCTCCAGGACTACCTTTCCCACCCACATCTTCCTCGGGGGTTGCCATGTCAGCACCATCTTATTGCGACCAGAGCGGCAACCGCGCACCAGCGAGGCAGAGAGCTGTCAACTTCAGCTCAAGGGAAGTTGGTATCCTGGTGGAGAAGATCCTGGAGGAGTATGATGCCCTCTTCGACCCAGCGAAGCAACGCGGCAAAAAAGGACGTAAACAGATCTTGTTGGACATACCAACTGCCATCAACATGGAGGGGGTGGCAGTCCGCTGCTACAAGACCATCCACAAGTGCTAAGAGGACCTCCAATCCAGTACTCACACCAAGGCCATGTGTGCCCTATGGCTGGTACAACCGTAGAGGTGCACCATGCAGGCAGGTGCCGGTTGTCAAATAACAACATGCAAGTCCTGGCAAGGTTCTACCCGGAGCTGCATACCCAGGTCTGTGATTGGCAACAGTGTCTGCCGGTGAGTAGGCATGTGGTGCAATGCTCTACAGTCCATTTGTGTTGTGCATGTGCCTGCATGTCTGTATTGACACCCTTATGTTTGCAGCATCTGTGTTTCTGAGATCGACAGCGGTATGCAGGCCCTAGACAAATCTCCCAATGTGTGAGGTCTGACATCTGTGGATTGGACATGCACTGGTATTTGCAGTGTGTGTCATTGTACAGTTGTCAAATGGTGCACATGCAATGTCACTGGTGGCTGAGACGTGCTTAGATGGCAATGCTGCCAGATGAGGGGGTGGTGCCAATGTAAGGTGCAGGCATGATGGGTATGATGTTGTGCACACTATAGGAATGTGTGACTATGCTTCCCCACATCTGGAGGTAACACATGCTTTTGTATATTTGGTGGAGTCAAGTTGGGCATTGCATTTTCTGGGACTCTGATGTGATCTGTCATGGCGCATGCCATGTGTATGTGCTTGGGCCCATGGCATCCTCAGGTGTGCCTGTCCAATAGATGCATGTATGTGTTGCATGCACACAGGGTGGGTTGTTATGGAGGCATTTTGTTTGATTTGATTGTGTGCAGAGATGCCCAGGCAGGAGTTGGTATCGCTATACTGTGAATAGTGCAATTATGGTTGACTACTAGTGGGCAGGAATCCACTGCGTGTCTTGCCCATAATGTGTCCACAGCGGTGGCACTGCACATCTGTGTTCACATTCTTTGCATGTATGTCCATCCTACCAGTTACTCTCTGACCACCCCTGGGCCACTGTGCCATGTCTCCCATGGATGTGCCTCAGGTTGCAGTTGGGTCACGTTGACTTTAGCATTCTTACATGTGATTTCTCTTAGTATGTGTCTATGCACTGCCCACATTGTGCTGCGTTTACATGTGGATGTGTCATGAATGTGGTTGACATTTAGCCTTGGTTGTTGTGTCTGTTTGGATGTGAATTGCATGTCCATGTGTGTGAGTGAAGATTTTGCTGGTTGTGCCTTGGACAATTGATGTTCCTGAGAATTTTGTTGGTGCCACACCAGCTTTTATGCAGTACACTGATGTCGCTGTTCTATGTCTACTTTGCCACAATTGTAGCTAATGAAGAGGGTGGAGGCGGTGCTGTGGAGCATGGATGCAGGGACCGTTCCACCGGACAAAGGCGCAGGCCTCAACCACTCACCCATGACAGCTCATCTTTGGGGAGCCATGTGGCTGAGGGATCACCTGTACCATCAGGTGTGGCTGCTGGGTCAGGGGGTAAGTCCAAGGAGGGGAAGGTGGCAGGGGACTCCTCAATAGCTGTAGGACAGGGGGATACCACCCAGGGGCCACCCTTGGCGGACGACACCTGGAGTCATCCGGTTGACCCAGCGGGAGGCAGAGGAGGTGGACATTGCAGCCCAGCCCATGTGGTCAAGTGGTGGCGTGGAGGTGGGTGTGCATGCTACAACCCTGTCCTAGGGGCATGAGGCTGTGCAGGCCAGAATGGAGGTGCCTGTTCAAAATCCTGTCCCACGGCCATCCACGATGCCTCCACCGTGATCAGCATCCCTTTGCCAGCTGATGTGTCCATCAGGGATCAGGTGCTGCTCCTGTTGACTGGCCTCATGAAGCAGACTGCAGTCATACGTGATGATGGGCAGGCTACTTGTGGTATGCTTGCCCATCATCAAAATGAGCTGTACCGCCTCATGGCCTTGCTGGCAGCAGGCCTGTTCCCTGGTAGGCTCCATGGGCGGTTCACTGCTGCGACCACCTCCTCCACTTCCTCCTCTGTGCACCAGTTGTACTCAAGGGTGCCCACCAGGCCACATACCAGCATGGCCCCCTGTCCAGCAGTCCCACCTCCAATGCCACGTCTGGTGGAGTTTACATCACTGCATCAGAAGAGGTGGTCACTGTGCCTACCCAGGCAACGACAGGGGCACAGGCAACAGAGGGACATCAGGCACCGCAGAGCAGTGCAGATGTCATATGCCCCCGACAATCGTCATCAAGTTGGAGGGCGTACCAACGGAGCATGCACTGAGCACATCGACAGCAGATGGCAACAAGAAGGATGTGGACTTTTGCAGGCCATACAACACCAAGGAGGCAGGTGGAAACTTTGGGACAGGAGGACCATGTGGGTGCGCTAAATGTAATTTCTTCCAAGTTCCACAACTATGAAAGGCAGTTACTGGCAGAGAATCAGCGGGCACCGGAGGCACTTGTGACGGTGTCCAGGACTGAGGTGCATCTCTCCATTGAAGGCCATGTGCATTGTGGCATGCCTGAGTGTGAGATGTTTTTACTGTGATGGTTGCAGGTGGAGGGTGGAGGGGTGCACATGTGACAGACATGTGGGGGTGGGTCCATCAGACGACTGGAGGCTGCACTGGATGTTTTCATTTTCCTTTACTGTGCAGCATCACTGTGTGTTTAGCGTCAGTGTGTCAGTGTTGTTGGGGGTGAGGGTTCTGGTGTTTGTGAGATGGTGTACATTCGGGTAGAGTTGCAGTGATGTGTGGATATGTTTTGCATTTTTTGTTTGACTCTGATGGAGGATGTGATGCCACCGGTTCCTGTATGTTTGCAGACGTTCACATTGTTTGGATTTAAGGTCCAATATTGTTTGTGTGTCCCCTTGGTACATGCTTGTGAATGTGTATGTGCACACACTCTATTGGCTGTAGTATGTATTTGGCATTGTGTGTGTTGTGGTTGCTGGTGGGCTCACTGTGAATGCGTAGCCTGGTCACATCACTTGCAATTTTATTTTTCATTGGTGTGTCACTCCCATGTAATGCTCACACGCCCACCAGCATGTGCCACTCACTGCCTGCTCTCATGTCTTGTTCACCTTCTGCCACTGTAATGCAGTTGTGTCCCACGTTTGCTCTTTCTGTTTGCCACTCCACACTTAGTGTCTCAGTGAGTCATGCACTCTCTGACTGCCCTCCCATCACCTATGCACAGGCCTGTCATATTGATGTTCCTCACAGGGAGTTTATTCTCAAGCTGTGATATGCCTGGTCATTATTTGTGGATCAGGAAGATGTTTGGTTTGGTTTACTTCTGTACTCAGCACACATTTAGTTGCTGTGCTTGATGCATTTTCAACAACCCATGGCCAATATGCACATGCCACTTTCCATTGCATTCACTTGTCACATCGGGATGGGGTGGCCACAGTGTGGTTGGTGCAATCTAGTGCTGTATTGTTGCGGTGCTGTATATTTAGGTCTGGCTGGAAATGTCAGCAGATGCTCCGGTACAGGATTGATTTTCATTGCTTACTGTTGACCGTGTGGGCGGTGGACAAGTTGGAGGTGTGCTTCATGCTGGGGGCACACCACAGAGGTTCAGGTGAGTTGCAGCCATACATTGGACTGGCTGTGTTGGAAAGAGACTATCAGGGTGCTGCTTGGGGTTGTGTCAGAGGTGGGGGGTGGTGTGGGGAGGGGGGAGTACTGTCACAGTGCTGCCTAGGGTAGTTTCTGAGGTGAAGGGTGGTGGTGGGTGGTGCCTGGACTTGAGGGGACTGCCAGGGGGAAGTGTGGGAGGTGAGTGCGGTGTGGGGAGGGGGGAGTACAGTCAGGGTGCTTTCTGAGGAAGTGTCAGAGATGGGGGGGTTGGTTTTGGTGTTTGGCCTTAGGGGTGCTGCCTGGGGTAGTGTCTTAAGTGAGGGGGCTGGAAGGTGGTGTCTGGACTTGAGGGGGCTGCCTGAGGGCAGTGTCGGAGGTGAGGGTGGTGTGGGGAGTGAGGAGTACTGTCAGGGGGCTGCCTGGTAGTGTTGGAGGTGAGGAGGGCTGGTGGGTGTTGTATGGCGTTGTGAGGGTTACCTGGGGGCAGTGTTGGAGTTGACAGTGGTGTGGGGAGTACTGTCAGGGTGCTGCCTGGGGTGGTGTCTGAGGTGAGGGGCGCTGGTGGGTGGTGTCTGGACTTGATGTGTTGATGTGCAATATGGGTGTATGGCTGCAGTTCTGGAGCTGTGGGAGTAGGGTGGTGTACTCGCATTTTTTCTGAGGGGTGCCTCCTTTATTTATGAGGGATCGCTCACGTTTCTGCAGGGGGTGCAGCCTTGACTTACTAGGGGGCGCATGCATTTTCGCAGGGGTGCTGCCTTGACTTAGTAGGGTGCTCCTGCGTTTTGACCGGGGTGCTGCTTTGACTTACGAGGATGCGATGCATTTTCGCTGGGGGCTGGCGGGTGCAGCCTCGAGTTACGAGGGAGCTTGTGTGTTTTCTCAGGGGTGCTGGATGGTGGGTCAGGGGTGGATGCAGAAGGTTGCGCTTAGGTTGGGATATTGCTTGTATTTTGGTTGAGTGGGGGCGTGTTCTGGGCATTCCTCGTGCAGCTCGTTTTGATTTGCGGATCGGGTTGTAATGTGCGTTTGGATCCATGAATATGCGGAGCACACAGAAACACTTCTGCACGCATGCTTGCACAGTGTTGTCCTTGGAGCATGGCCTGTGGAGGATAAATGAGCACTTTTCCATGAATCTGCACCTTGGTATCGTCAGCAGCGTGCCTGAAGTTTTCTGATTCACAAAGGGGACATGCGTGATCAACATGGGATTGGGCTGTGAAAGCAAGGGATCTGTGGCACAGGTAAGTGTCGGACATGTCCACATGATTCTAGATGTCCACGTTGCACATGTCTGTGCACATTGGGCTGGGAAATGAGCAGTGTAGGTGCTCCACTAAAGTGCTGCATTTCTGATTCAGTAAAATAGCGCATCAACATGCATACTTGTGGCTACCCAGACTACATGGAAGTGCATGCACACAATGGACGAAGTTAATTGCAGCCCAGTTGTAGATGCCCCAATCGGACCATTGGCACATTTCACAATGAAACAGAGTGGGCATGGAGTGTGGAGAGTCCGGACATGATCCCACGTCTCAATCCCACCCCTTGCACAGAGGCAGACTTAAAAGGATAAGTGGGTCTTCAGGTATCCTAGTCCCCACCTTCCCAATTTTTAATCAGCCGCAACGCACATGCCCACAACCCTCTGCGCTGGCAGTCAGGCACAATGGAATAACAAAGAACAGTCTTGGGACTTGTACACAGGGACCAGCCGAAAATGTGTCAGGGATCAATATGATTGGGCCCTCCTTTTCTTACAGTTAGGCGGTGGACAGAGTCTATGGCACCGTTGGGTTGCATAAATAAGAATGGATACAAAGGAATGCTCTTTAGGGGCAATCAGCCAGAGGGGAGCTGTAACACTAAACAGCCACTGAAAAGTGAGTAATTGCTCTGTCAGCAAAGTGCTAGTGCAGATGAAACCAAAGTAAAAGGCAAAGAGGTTATAACACGGTTGGGTGCTGGATGCTATCAAAAGCAGTCTGTAACCTGCTGAAAATCGCACATTTAAATTCTTCAGTTAATGTTACAGTAGCCATCAAAGGGCTGCCTGTAACATGCACAAAGTGCAATGTGCACATTTAATGCCATGAAAGAAAGAAATATGTTGCTGTGTAGTAAGAAAGCCGATTAGGGGCATCTTCTTGGGCTGCCCCCCAAGCCCCGAGGCACTTGAACACATACACAACAGAGCAAAATCACAACACCGTGGGGCTATCAAGCATACAAGGCACTGACATATTCGATTTGTCTTCCGGACGTATCCGGGCCTGTCCAGCAAAAAGATATGCAGAGCCCTTACTTTGCATGATATGGATTGACATGATCAAAAGTAACACCACAGAAAACAACATTACAAGCAGTGCCATCAGTCTTCAATGCTCTAGGGAACCACAGGTAAAGACATTAAAGGATTTTTGCATGTGTAAGCCAAGCAAATAAGGTGGTGTGTGATATATGAATAGTCAGTCACTAATATTAATATGGAACAACTCAATAGTTTAGTAAACCACAAGGGTTTTTCTTCACAGCAAACATTGCAAACTGAATCACTTCAAGTGACACCCAATGTCGGCAGATCAGGCACAGTGAGATTAAGGGGCTGATTCATGGAACAAATGTGCGCTGAAAATCTTGCGCAAGCCGGCGCAAGTGTGAAAAAGCAAGCGCACGTGCGCAATTCATGGAAAGGCCTGCACATGTTTACTGCGGGATGTGCGCCAAATCCGAGCGTGGCGCGCACTGGCGCACACGTCACAGCATAATCCCAAATGCTGTGCGCGACGTGCACAGCAAAAGCACACAACGTTGGTGCACAAACCGAAAAGGGGGCGGGACACAGGGCGTAACACGCGGAATGGGGAACAACACATGAAAAAGAAGGCGTAACTGGGGAAGTACTGCAGGGAAATACATGGAATGCCCACACACACACGAGCAACACGCATCCATGGAATCGAATACGGGAAACCCGCGCATGCTAAAAGACGCGCACAGGCATCAACATGTCCGCCACACAAAGGCAGTCGGAAGCGTCCCCCAGCGCAGTATAAAAGTGCGCGCAACAACAAACACATATATACAGCTACGATGAATGCCCCATTTGTCACAGCACTGATCGTGGGACACCGCAGGAGGAGGAGAATAGCCAGGCCCGGCATTTATTTGCCCTGGACCAGCCTTTTTGGGATGCCTGACGACCAGGTCTATGGCAGGTATAGGTTTCCACCTCGTATCATCCTAGACCTGGTCAGGGAGTGGGAAGATGACCTTACATCACCCACCCTGTGCTCCCAAGCATTGAGCCCCTTGGAGAAGGTGCTCAATGTCCTGCATTTTTTGGAACTGGGTCATTTCAGCGGACAACTGCTATAGTGGGGGGTCTCACAGGCCACACAGTCATGCTGCCTACATCAGGTGTTGGCAATCATGACTGCGTGCCCCTCAGTCCGCAGGCACATATACATGCCCAGAACACCTGCAGAAAGGCAAGCCGTCGCCCAGGACTTCTACAGTGTGGCACACTTCCCCAAAGTGCTTGGTGCATTAGATTGCACCTATGTGGCTCTACGTCCACCTAGGGCCACTGAGCACATCTATCGAAACCGCAAGCACTGGCATTTCATCAACGTGCAGGTTGTATGCGATGTAAAGGGAATCATCTCCTCTGTCTATGCAAACTACCCTGGCTCAACCCATGACAGTTTCATATATAGAATGTCCGCCCTGAGCCGGGCCCTGGAGGCTGTGAAGCATGGCGACACATGGCTCCTAGGTGAGTACAAATGCCTGTGCACAAGCATGTATGTCACACAAAGACAAATACACAAATCCAACTAATCACAACCATTATCACCTCCCCAGGGGACAGTGCCTACCCTCTGAGAAACCCTATGATGACGCCAATCCGGAACCCCACCACACCACCCCTGGTAAGATACAACACTGCCCATATTGCAACCAGGGCCATAGTGGAGCGCATATTCAGAGTGCTCAAGTCACGCTTCCGCTCCCTTGACCGCTCTGGCGGCCAGCTACTATATGCCCCCAAGTAGTGTCCAGGATCATTGTGACAGCATGTGTCCTGCACAATGTTGCAACAGGACGGGACATACCGGTGGACATGGTGGTGCCCCCAAATCCCCAACAACATGCACAGGCTCTGCCCATGGGAGGGGAAAGGGCACATGGCGAGGCAGACCGGACCCAGCTTGTGGCCACATTTTTCACCTAAACTCCCACCCCTGCGGAGTGCACACAGGCCTGGCACATACCAGGTGACAATCGATGATGAAAAAGATACAGTCAACTGTAAAAACCTTACCACCCTGAGAATGTTGCCACGGAAGTGCTACATTGTGTGCATCTCTAGCTACTTAAACATTACCAATCCTGTGTGACCAAAAGGAACACATGCAAGGTGTGTATCACACCACCCCCTGCAAAACAGGCCATGACAATCACTGGTATGTCACCCAAATCCGCCCAACCCACATCACCCTTGTCTGACACACCATGACATGACATGCAATAGCAAAAGCCCAACACATGACCAATGAGATACAAAGTGACATGTGATAAATGGAAAGTGGCCCGACACAATGACGCCTGACATGGAATCAGATGAAATGACTGACCAACAATCGCCCACGCATACCAAGTCATACACAAATGCTTTCCACCAGTGGTAGCATGAACAAAAGACTGAATGCCAGTTCACATGCACATTGTGCAAGCCAAAATGGCTACTCCCTAACCCGTGTGCTGCATGTGTCTCCTGCAGCACACTGCTCAGCACACAGCACAGAGAGCAGCCATTGAGTTGGGGATAGACTTTGAGCATCACATTAAAAGGACAAACAAAAGAAACCACCTATTGACGTATGTCCATGATCCCCAAATGGCAATTGATCATGCGCTGCAGGGACACAGCGTGCCCGAGAAGGCAATCTGTGTGCACCTGTGGGCATGGAAGGGTGGTTGTACGTGTGGTGGAGTATTGTGTAAAAGTGTGTGTCAGTAGGGACATGCACTCAATATATGCATGTGAAATCAAGTGACCCTCAGTGTCCTGTACACAGCACATGCAAACATTGCCCATGTGTACACCCCAGCATGTCAAGCCACAACAATCCCCTGACACCTGAAAAGTAAATACAACACAGGAACAGCCATCGACCAGCAGAACACATCATGTACATGGTACCCCATAATGACATTGTCAGAGAGTGCCCAAACACTGTAGCCCAGGCATACTGTCCAACAAAAAAAGGCCCTCTCTCATTTACACATCACCATGACCTTCTGAACAACTGTGTCTGGGGTATGTAGCCTTCTCCCTTCTAGTCTACCTGGCTACAGGATCCCCCTACCCCTTGGTCTTCATGTTCCACCTTGCATGCACATAGGGTCCAGCCCCCTCAGAGTCCTCCTTGACTTGTAAAAATACCAAACCGCAGTGAACTCCAAGGAGCCAAACCCCCAAACCGGGGAAAAAGCCTCTGGGCACAAAAAAACCCTGGAAGAGTCTCCAGTAGATTACTTGAAGTAGCAAAAAATGTCCAAGCACATGTACAAGCAGAATAATAGAACTACCAAGGTAGCACACTTCAACAATGGTTCACCAGGATGGGTACCTTTTTCAGGACACAATATACAATGAGGATGCACAAACTGATGGGTAGTGTCACAGCTCTGGTCTCCCGGCGCAGGTGTGGCACGAACCAACCACCCCCTCCGTGGTCTGGGCGCCTGCAAGGTAAAACTTGCACAGGCCTCCGAGACCCCGGCAGGGAAAGAGGGTCAGGGATCCGTTGTTTGGACAGTCCTTGGTATTCAGGATAACCGGAAAGAGGGGCAGGAGAGGGGACTTGGATTGGCAAGGGAAAGTAGGCAAAATACAAAACACAACTATTGACAATAACACATACTCAATCAGAGAAACCATGTTCTACATGCACATTGTACCAAATGAGTCAAATGCAAGACAAAGAGAGACTTATCTATGGGGTGAGTGCTGGCCTCCTGCCTGTGCACTCTCAGGTCCGGTAACAGGATCAGTTAAATTCTGCAAAGAGAGCGTGAGTTACTAATCTGTGTGTGTTTACAACACACACACACACACAACACCATTCATGCCCCAAAGTAAGTTACTTCTCCACAAACAAACACTCTTGTCTGCTGCTTTGTACGTGTACATTAGCTTGCCCCTGTGATGGTTCATACACTGTCAATGCAGTAAGGCAGGCGTACATGGGAGCACAGTAAATGGAAGACCAATGCGTCAAGAATCACACATGATAGAATGGTCCCTGGGTGAGCTGCTAGATGTGTATAGTGAGGTACAACTTCAGTACAAGTCGTGTTCTGGCAGCCGCGGATTTCAATTGGTAGTGCACATGGCAATTTGCACATGCAAATCATATGCACTGCACACGGGTCTGTGCCTAGTTTCTGGCTAGGAACGCTACTGCGCTAATTACTCAGCTTCTATGGTGCAGGGGGGACTCGAGGATATGTGCGGCTGCCCCTGCATGTGCCTCTGACAACTTGTAAAGCTACTTGGCATTTGTCCCTCAACACATCTTAGCTGTACTGTACGCTTCTACAACAATGCCTGGCCAAGCTCCCCAGCAATGGCGCTACTTAACATGCATGTGCAAGTGGCCTGGTGGAAGGTTGGCTGTGGTGTGGCACCTTGTGCTGCTCACCATGCTTGGAGCTCCTGGAAACACGTCTGCTTCTGTCGGACGTCTGAGCACAAGCCCTGTGCTTCTGCTTGCGCACACATGCGCATGTCTGCACCACCAAACGTGGCCAGGTTTCAGAAGTACTTGCCCCTGTGTCTGCTGGCAAAGGTGGTCTGGAGGCTCTTTTTCCTGCAGAAAGGGCATACAAGATATTAATAAGGCTGGAAAGTTCACTGTGTGTGTGTCTTCATGCTGGTTGTCACTGGGCCATGTTAGAGACCTACATCCAAACTCCTCCCACCATCAGTGTGACTTTGACAGGCAAAGGGTGCAGGCTACTGTCTACAGCATGAAGTGCATCAAGCACATATACAGGCAAAAAAAGAACATACATCACAATCCACATCAATTAATGGAGATATCAATTATGTACTCACACAAATTGGTTACAGACATGCCGTGGATAAAACCCATTCAATCCCCACTAAGTGTGTTAACACAAGTAGTACAGTAGCAGATAGGCCACAGATATGATGAAAGTCCAAAGCCTTTGTGCAAATTGTTGTTAATACCGAACCATCCTTGCGAGCCCATGGATAAGGGAAGCAGGAGTGGCCTATGTGAGTCAGGACCCCAAGCTGCAAACACATACACGAGACAAGCTTAAAAGGCCCAGCTGGAACAGACAGTGGATGCTTTCAAACGCCACAAAGCACCACACCGTCACATGAATGTACAATAGACAAGCAATTTTAAACGATATCAAATAATTAAACTAACTATAAAAAAAACTATATTACCTAATTAAACTAACTATCAAAAACCATATTAACTAACTAAACTAACTATAAAAATCAAAAATGGCCACATACAACCAGGGTGGGAGGGGGAGCACCAAGGAGGGGGGAGGTACAGGGTGCACCTCAACACCCACATTCGATATTGTTGAGACAACAAAAAAAAACCTCCATGGGCTCAACGCCTGCACAGCCCGACCTGTGTGGGAGATAACTCGTCCTCCTCATCACCCTCTGGCTGAAAAGGTTGACTTGGCACAGTACCCTGACCACGTCTAGGCGCAGCTTGCTCCTCGTTGGCAACAAGTCTGCAGGACGGGTGAGCCTGGTTCTGTGCGGTGATGACACATAGGTCAGCATGTAGAACCTCGCGTGATACGCGTGCTTCCTCTTGCAAGGTAACACGTGTAACACAGAGTTCTTCCTGCATTGCCTGGCTGGACAACTGGTACACCTCCCGGCAAGCACATAGCTCAGCCGAGATGGTATTCTCTAGCTGCTCCAATTTATCCTCTGACCGCGTCCTCTGGGAAACAAGAGCACAGCCAGACGAGATTTGAGGGATTCATAGTCAACCCTCATGGCCTCCATGTGTGCCTCTGTGTGAGCAGCAATTGCTTGATGCAAAGACACCATTTCAGCCCGGCGTGCCCTGTCTGAGTCCGCCATGCCCAGCCTGAGCGAGCGGGCCGTGGACTGTGCCACCCGCTGCTGGAGTTCCACCGGCCTAGCAGGGGGTAGTACGGATTGGGCCACACGTTCCATGCTCTCAGTGAAGTTATCAATTTCTGCCCCCTGGTGTTCTGAATTGCCAACCATGGCTTGCTCCCACTCAGTATACCCCAGTGGCGTGCAGCCACCATGTTGCTGGGCTTGACAGTTGCGGGGCCCAAGGAGCTGACATCCTTGTTGGGTTGGAACCACCCGCGGATGCAGGATTACATTCCTCCATTGACGTGATGCCCCAGGCACATCAGCATCTGGAGTGGAGGGTGACCCTGCGTCCTCATCAACCACAGGCGGAGGTCCCACCACCGTCTGGCCCCTCAGTGCAGGTGTCGCAGACAGAGGAGCATCCACATCAGAATCAATCACCCCTGACAAATGGACCCGATGCACATCCAATGCGACATTATCGTCAGAGTGATCATCCGAGCTAGACTCATTGCCAGCCCTAGACAAGATGGTCTGTAACACAAGTGGTTTCTCGTCGCCTACCACCCCATGACCCCCACTTGTGCTGGATTGCTGGTGTGATAGCAACCCTGTGCCTGGCATGACAACACCATCCTCTGGCTCCATTGCGTAATCATCTGAAAAGTGGACAAAGATAAACATTAGTACACATGTCAGAATCACATAACACACATACACATAGACATCACATAGACAGCCAACACATGAAGCAGACATGTCACACACAAATGAGAACCTGGCATGCATCCAGTGGCGTTGATATGCAAACACATCCCAAAAGCAGAAATGGATGTGTCCAAATAGAGAAGCCTACACAAGTACAAAATGGAGTATATGAACTCCATCAGACACCACCTCTGTCAGGCACATGTCACAGGCAGAAAAGACAGATGGCAACTAAGAGATGCAACACACCATAAGCATTTCTGAACTGCAAATTGACCACTTCTGCAAGTGAATCCAAACACACAATAACACAGGTAACATGCATGTAGACATGCATCACTAAAGCATCATCATCAATATAGCCACATCCATCTGCAGCTCGGCCCGTACCGGGTGGCATGGGCCATGTAGATATAGTGAATGTCCCAAGCACAGTAAGGGCCTGCAACCAGGCATGCGGGACCATAACACCCAATATCATCTGAGCTGCAGTACATGAGGCCTCCACAATACCCCTCAGGGCCTGATAGAGCACATTGGGTTATGAATGTGCCATATTACATCATTCCTTGTGGAAATCTCCACGCCCAGGACCCACCATAGTAGCTATGTGGGCCTGGGCATACACATACTGCACAAGAGTGAACCTTTGGGATCATGCCAGTTCCACATAACGTGCGCAATGCAGAAATGTCACCAGCATAAACGTCTATCAACTACATATTAGTCAGTCAACAAAAAAGCTGCGGAAGACACTTGCAATGTTGCACCACACAACATTGAAGCTGCTTGCATATGTACATGTGAAAGCATTCGAAAACACCCATTTCCCCATACACCTGTATTGTGAACATGACCAGCATCCAATACACCAAAGCAAGCAGCTATAATGCTGAAGTGCACACATACACACGTGAAGGAAGCTCCACAGTCATTACAACCCAATTGGCAGGCTACACCCGATCAGTGCCCTATGCCAGTTGGTATAGGCCACAGATTGACCAATCAACTCTTCTAAACAACCACTAGGGAGTTCCAATACTGAGTACATGTGTCACAGGATGCACCTGTGCCCGTCGCATTCATGACAGAGAAGGGATGAAAAACTGGCCATACATGCCAGGTGACTTTGACATTGCATCAGTGAGTAGGCATGTAGAAGGGTGTAACACGGCTCAGAAGTGGGTTGATGCAGTGCAGAACATGTGTACGTTACCCACTATCTACACAAACAAGTACATTATGATGTCAATCAATAAACATGAAGGCAGTGCAAGGGCAAGTCCAGGCATCACGTGCAATGTGCATGCAATGGGTTGCATGGCTACAAGCAAACCCCCTACACCTCTAAGTGAAAATGTAGGGAGGCATTGCATGTCAGAGAAAGGGTGACCAGAGACCTGTGGATTGGCAGACAGTGTTGACTAGCGTCAATTGCATCATCTGAGTCAACTGACAACACAGCAGATGATGATGGGACAGTAAGCAGGACACCTGATGAACCCTCAGTAGTCCACCCATGTGTGCAGAAGCCACTACACCAGTTGAACAGAGTCAGTGGGCCTGAAACAGGGGGAGGTCTGTGCCCCACACAGACTGTGACACCCTAAACCTGTGTGTGATGCTGGACTGAGCCAGAGTGGGCATGGAATGGATGATCAAATGCCATGAAATGTAGGTCATCCTGGACACATACTACAATGATCATCCTGTCAAGGACACATAGTGGTATGCATGGAATGCAAATAGAGCATGAATGGGCACTCATGTCCATGCAGAGCATCTGCCATCTGCACAGTCCAAGTGAGACATCCTGCATGAAGGATAGAGGATGTACCCCACTGTATGTGTCTGGCAGGTTGGCTGGTGGAAGTTTGCATGTACACAGGAGCCTTGAACAGGCCATTGCAGTACGCCAACATGATGCACACCAGTGCCACGGTGAAATTGGGGTGCAGGGTGGGTGGAGGGGCAAGGGAGCATGCCTACGTGGGGTACCCACATGCAGGCAGAAGACACATGCACGTCAGTCATGCAATGACATAGTCCCAGTGCTGAGAGGAAAGACACCCCAGGCTACATGCAGAAGGGCCAGTGAGCTGGAACTTGGACCGGAGGGGAAGCCGGGTGAGTAGCATGTGAGTAGGGTGCAAGTGTGGCGATGAGGACAGTCCCCGTCTGCTCTACATGTCCAGCATCCTGCACAGCAGGCACGCATCATTGAAGCATTGCATGACTTGCACATGAGAACCATGTACACATGACATGTAGTGGCCATCAAGCACAACACATCATACAAGCAAACCACACATGGCCTCGACAAACATGCAACAACACTCACTGGATGGGGCATCAAAGTCCAGCATCTCTCCCACTCCTTCGACCATTCCTGCCGGTATGAACTCCGCAGCGACTGACTCGTGTGAAGTGAGGTCTTCCTCCTCAGGTGGTGGCCCCCTGCCAGTCACCAGAGTCAGGTTGTAATTAGAGGCATGCTTCACCTTAGTACTGCATTTGAGGTCATCCCAATGCTTTTTGCACTCTTGAGCTGTGTGCACCTCATGGCCGAATGCACTCACACAATCTGCAACTTGCTTCCAGTGGGACATACGATGGGCGGTCGTAGTTTGACAATTCGGCCCCACTAGCATATCACTGTTGTGGTCCCGCATGTAGTCCACAAGGAAGTCCAGTTGCTGCTTGCAGAAAGGCTTCTTCCTCGACTTGCCGGAGCTGTGTCTGGGGTCCCAGCCTCTACTGCAGGTGCAACCTTCCTCCTCTTGGACAGTGGTCCGGATCCTGGTTGGCAAATGCCACCCTGATCAGTATGGGCTGTGGCGCTGGTGGATTGGACCAAGGGAGTGGCAGGTTGTACAAGGACGGAAGCTCTGACTTACGTCAGTGGCTGCTGGGTGCCCTGGAATGGACCCTGCGCAGCAACATCCGCTGTGCCAGGGTCATTGACAGGGACTGTCCTGGATGGTAGACTCACAACCGGGGTGGTGTCAGCTGCATCTGCCCATGCACTTGCCAACACCCGGCTGGTCGGGGCAGCAGATGACATTACTGCCCCAGGGACACGTGCCTCGGTCAGGGCAGCCCTGTGTGCACTTACGGTGTGCCTCCTGACCTCCTGGAAATCTTCCAGGGACTTTTCAGGTGCTAACGCAGCCTGCGCTGGCAGACCCTGAGCTTGGGTGGTGGTGTCAAGATACAAGATCTTAACAGCACCCCTCTGCACCTGCAAGGCTGTATGTGACCCCGGTGATAAAGTGACGGGTCACGCAACGTTCAGGCACCCAAAACTGCAGTAAAACCGTGCACGCAACCCCCGGTAGCCCACATGTGTGAAATTAACCTGCCGCAGTACACAGTGGCACCCAGGGACACGAAAAACACGTACGCATGGGACACGCAGGCTACTATGACCTGGAAAATGGATACGCGATACACAGGGGCACCCGCAGTGGGAAAAATAGCGTGCACGACTCACCGTCAGACTAGCGTGATAATGAAAAACACGCATAGCCATTACCCCTGCCAAAAGAAGAGATACGTCCTTGATCTGCTGTGAAGTTGTGATGGCGCACGAAACAACACAAAGTAGCAGCACACACGTCAGTCTCCACGAAAGGCACGTACAGCGGAATGCTGGCCCCGCTCACCTTTAACCCGTGCTGAGGGAAACGCCTGTGCGCGTCACTTCTCTTACACGCTTAGGCCCTTTCTTCAGATTACACGCATTAGCACGTGTATGTGATTTTTTTGCCCATGCGGATGCACCTGTGCTGAGGGAAACTCCCGCGCGTATCACGTCACATACGTGCTTATGCGCTAAGGGCCTTTCCTCAAATTACACGCTGACGTGCACTTTTTTCACACGCCAAATCATTCTGTATCAAGCTGGCCACGCGAGAACACACGGAAGACCATGCTCCTGCCCAGAAGGCCATTTTCCTGCCCCCCAGAGCCCTGAGCATGCTCCCAGCTGCAATCTGCTGCTGCCTGCCTGCCTGCTGGCCACGTGCCCTGCTATTTGGTGCCTGCACGTCAGCCATCTGCAGGGGTCCAGTTGCTGTGACCCCCCTGCTGGAACAGAAGACTCCTGACTGGTATTCCATCACTCCACAGCCCACCCCCAGGACCCAGTTGCCCACCACACCTGCCTCAGGGGTTGTCATGTCCGACACAACACCATCTGGCACTAGTGGCAACCCCCCAGCAGAGAGGCAGAGGGCTGCCAGCTTCAGTGCCAATGAAGTTGGCATCCTTCTGGAGCAAGTCCAGGGGCATTATGATGCACTGTTTGGCAGTTCACGCGCCGACAATGAAGGACGGAAGAGGATCTGGAAGGACATCGTGGCTGCCTTCCACGCGGAGTGGGTGGCAGCCCGCGACATGCAACACGTCCGGAAGCACTGGGAGGACTTCAGGTCCAGGACCCTCAGCAAGGCCCGGCGCCTCTTGATGGCAGCGGATGCTGAGTGGTGCTGGGTCCGCCTTACCGACAACCAGATGAGGGTCCTGGAACGTATACACCCAGCGTTCCACCTCCAGGTCCTTCAGAGGCAGACCCATCCAGAGTCGAGCGGTAAGTGTACATGTGCATTGATTGGACGCTGTGCATGTTGAGGTGTGCCAGGAGTGTGCAGGTTGGACATATGTCTTGAAAGGCCCATGTATGGATGTGTATGTACAGGGACATGAGCCCGCTGCATGTGAGTCCAGTCATGTGTGAGGCACATCAGTGGTGTATGTGTTCAAATGCATGGTGTCCAAATGCATGTGTGGGTGCACACGTTTAGATTTCTGTGTATGTACTGTGGCATGGTTGTGGTGTGACAATTGGATGCCGGTTCCACCTTCATGTATGTGCACAATGTACATGTGCGTGTGTATTTGACATGTGTGCCACTGTGATACACCATGGATGCATGTGACACCGACATGTAGGAGGCTGATTGGCAGATGTGACATGGATGCCGATGATTTCACTGCGACAGGTGGTGGAGATGTAGAGATGCATGTATGTCTGGTGGCGTGTGTGCATGTGTTTGGCAATTCCTGTGTTGCATGTGACATCAGGCTAACCTTCGAATGCTCATGCTGGTGTATATGTGTATGGATGGTGCTGCCTGCTGCAACATTCCTGTGAATTTGCGCATGTGTGTGGGTTGAAATGATATGTCTGTTGGGGAGTGTGTTGCCATGTGTGAAGTCTGACACTGCCATTCATGTGCAACTGTCATGTGTGTATCAGACCATTGTGCAGTGCCCTGATGCCTGTGTTCTGTTTCGCCCTGTCTGCAGCGTCAACTGATGAAGAGGGCGGAGACTGTGCAGTGGAGCAAAGCGGCAGGGATCCAACCACCAGCCGGAGACGCAAGGACCAACTCCCCTCCCAGGTTGTCATCTCGTCGGGGAGTGAGGAGTCTGGTGCCGTGTCCGTGGCCACAGCTGCCGAGGGTAGGTCCAAGAGGCGAAGGTCGGAGGTGGACTCCTCAGCAGCAGAAGGGGCAACTGAGACCCCACAGGGGTCTATGGGGGAAGAAGGCACAGAGTCATCCAGGTCGGTGGGGGCTTTGGTTGAGGAGGAGGCCGTGGAAGGGCCACACACGGTGTCTGGAGGGGGGATTCCACTGGTGCTAGTGGTGCAGTCCATGGGCAGGGACAGGAGGCAGCACAGGCGGCTGCGGAGGTGCCTGTGTGTAATCCTGTCCCAGATCCTGTGACTGCATCATCTCGCACCAGCAGGGATGCCTTCGCCCAGACCCGTTTTCAGGGAGCGGATCCGCTAACAACAACGGCCTTCCTCTCGCTGCGGACGCGGCAATCCTGGTCCGTGTTGAGCCTGTCCTGGCTGGGGTGGCGTTCCGTCAACGTGGCATCCGGAATGACGTGCAGGGTTCTCACGAGGACTCTGCATGTTTTTTCGGATGCCTAATTGACCACTTCGAGCTACTAGGACGGGTCACCAGTGCTGGGTTCCTCCGTGTGCTGGACCTTCTACCGACCCCCTCCTCAACTGAACCCCCTATGTGCCAGTTGTCCTCCGTGCCATCTACCTGGCTATGTATCACCTGGCCACCCTGTAGAGCTGCCCCTGACCCAGCGGCCAGGCTGTTGGAGGACACATCCCTGCCACAGTCAGAAGTCGGAGGTCCAGCAGGGGTGGCCACCCCAACAACTGGACACCAGCAGGAGGAGGACGTGCAGGCATCAACAGGCAGGGCACATGCACGGCAGTCGCAGGCTCAAGGTGGGAGCGATGATGGCTCAGGCCATCAACATCAGAGGGTCTGGCATCGGCCGGAGGGCAGGAGGACCCTGGATTGGGAGTGTCTTCCGTGTGGCAGCGGTTAGGCCAGCAAATAGATGTGGAGTGGCGGCGTGCGGAAGAGGCATGGCTCACTATGGTCAGGGTGGATAACTCCATGCGCAAGGCATTGAGGCGGGCTGAGTGCCTTGAGGAAATTCGCTGGGAGTTGGAGGTGGACATGGCTTTATCCCTGCGAGACCTTGGGGCCAGGGAACAGGCCCGCCTCCAGGACGTTGAACAGGAGTTCGATGATGCCCTGGCCCGGGAAATCAACAAGTGAGCTGTAGGACTTGCCCGCTGCCATTGTATATAGTTCATTAGTTTTAGGTTTCCTTTCTATTTTTCTTTCATTTGGGGCGCATGAACTATGCCCCACCGTTTTGTATATAGTTATTTATTAGGTAAGGTTTTTTGTAGGTTTCCTTTGGATTGTTGGGCTCATGGACCCTTGGAGGTTCTTTTGTAAATAGTTTTAGATGTGGATTTCATTTTATTGGACCCATAGATGAATACTTTGCATTTTTTGAACTGTGATTTTTTTTTATGGACAGACCCATAGGAGCCATTTTACTTTGGATTTTATTGGTTGCAGCATTTATTTTTTTTGATCAATTTTGGAGTTTTTTCTTTACTTTACTTGTGTGGTCTTCTATCATTGTTTTGTGCATGTCACAATGTTGTTTTTCACAGTCATGTGTCACCATTGTGTGGCTCTGAGGGACATGTATTAATGGGCATGCTGGTTATGTATCATGACTTTGGGAATTCAATGTGGGGTGTGTGGACTGGGGTGGCCTGGGGTGGGATTTGGCTGGCCATAAGGCCCATGGTTCTGGAGTGTGATGACATGTCGGGTGGGGGGACATAAGTCCGGGCCTGCTGGCAGGTGCCCGTCAATGGTCGGTGGGTGAGTGGGTGGGGGGATATGTGTCAGGGCCTGCTGGCTGGTGCCCGTCACTGCTGGGTGGGTGGGGTGCAGGGGGACATGAGTTGGGGCCTGCTGGCAGGTGCCCGTCAATGGTGGGTGGGTGGGGGAACATGAGTCGGGGCCTGCTGGCAGGTGCCCATCACTGCTGGCTGGGTGGGGGTGCAAGGGGACATGAGTCGGGGCCTGCTGGCAGGTGCCTGTCAACGGTGGGTGGGTGAGCGGGTGGGGGGACATGAGTCGGCGCCTGCTGGAAGGTGCCCATCAATGGTGGGTGGGTGAGTGGGTGGAATAAATATGGTTCGAGTGCGGACCGATGGGCATTAGCTTAGAGACAAAATATTCTTAAGCATGCGGTAGTTGTTGTAAGTACGCGTACATGACATAGTACTGGTATATATTTACAGATAGGACTGAGTGGGTGTATTTACTAAAGAACAACATTGTTTTTTAATATATTGTTGTCATTACGGCACTTAGCCATTGACATTGGATTTTTGGAAACATATGGGGGGGTCCATACCTATGTGGTGGCCGATCCCCTTGTAAATGCTTCTTTTAGGCACCCGATATTATTCAAGTGGCTGGAGTACACCAGACGGAACATCATTTGTTGTTTACTCGGACACAGGATCGTGCTGAGGGTAAGGATATATATAGCGCAGGCGCACACTTTAGATAATTCAGAAAGGCAGTTGTAATGAGACACACCGGCATACTATTGATATTCTCCTAGATCGTGGAGTCTGAGGCCATGGAGCCTATACATGAGTGTCGCTTAAGAAGAATACTACATGTCTCTATGAAATGGAGAATGTAAGTGAATTTTACATATTGGTTGACTCTTGGGAGGGTGACTTATGTTTTATGATTTTATATGAACAAACAGAGAACTAATCTTCTCTGTGTATCCACAGGCTCCTCATTAGGCCTTGGATGTCAGTGGAGGATTGAATCCGCCTACCTAACCGCTTTCTCTTGAGTTATATACGGGGGTGACTAGGTATTTATGTGTTTATTAAGCTATTACACATGTGACAATTTCAGTAACCGTTAACAAGAAATAGCGATGACATTATATCCTAATGGATGTTTTATGTATTTTTTTAGATTTGAAATTGGCATATACCATTCCAAAAGGGCGGACCAAATATATCCTGCCCTGCGTCCTGAAGAAGGTCTTTGTAAAGAACAGAGACATGAATTTCTGCTTGTGGACCGAAACACATGTTGACGATTATAGGAACAATCTGAAAATAAAATCCAGATTAGATACGATACCTGACACTAAGGACTGGGTCATTAACACACGAAGATAACATATGGAAATTTCTGTGTAATATTATGAACACACAGTGTATTAGACGCCAAATTGTTTTTTTTATATACCAATGTGCGAATGAGGAAGTATGGGTTTGAGTATGAATGTCTGAGAGATGTTGTTGAAATGAACTAAGGTTTTCTTTTTTTAAATTTTACTTAATAATGGTTTTTGTTACATGAATATTGATTAAAATGGATAGTTTTTTAATAATTGTTGTCATCCCGTTCCACTGGTCTATCTTTTGCTTTATATTTATGTACTCTACCTGAAGGACCAGGGACATAATTGCAGGTATACCCCTTTATTTATAATCTGTCTAGTACAGCCTGGGGCTGCAGGGGCACAAATATAGGTGCAAAGGAATTACACGGTTGAAAGTAAGAAAATGGAAAATGTAAACATTGTTTCGTTTACTGAGGATCATTATGAAAAAATTTTGGAAGCCCCCATGGCTCCCTTTGGAGAGGGTCCGATTGGTGATAAGGTGGCAGCAACAAATGAAGTTGAGAATATTTTACAAAAAATGAATAAATTGACACGGACAGATCTACATGGCCAATTTATGTTACCGTATTGGAAATCAGGGATTATCCCAGAGGGTCTGCAGGTCAAGAATATCCCAAGAATATTTGTTGACAACCCCAAGCCCCAAAAACACTTCAGTGGGGTTGAGCATGGGGGCTACTTTTGCCCCTGATGTCGTAAATTTGTACATGGAAGATCATGAGAATAAATATATCCTCGGGCCTGGTAATGTGCTTATGACTCAATCGATGCTAAAATCTCATCTTCAACTGTGGCGCCGGTATATTGATGATGTTTTCTTGATCTGGAGGGGGTCAGTTACATCACTCGAGGAATTCCATGAATTGGTAAACCGATGTGAGGCAAACAAAACATTCACAATGGAGTATAGTCATTGACAGGTTAGTTTTCTGGATCTGGTGATTAAAAAAAGTGTGAATTGCCTTAGCACGACCCTTTTTAAAAATACGACGGACAAGAATTCACTCCTCCATTTCAAAAGTTTTCATCCTTCAAGTCTACGGCAGAACCTACCGTATGGACAGTTCCTACCAATTAGGAGGAACTGCACAGAGAAATAGGAATTTAAAATTCATGCTGAACAGCTTAAAGAGAGACTGATTAACAGAGGTTACCCGAGAAGACTGGTGAAAAACCATATGAAAAGAGCTGAACACACCAATCATGATATATGTCTAACCACTCGAGATAAAAACAAGACTGAACGTCTAGTGTGTGTAACCACATACAATCCAATAAGTGGAGATGTTAAGAGAATCATTAACAAACATTGGAATCTCGTGAAACAGCCTGGTTCACTAACCCACAAACCGATGTTTGCATTTAAAACAAATCAAAACCTTAGACAAAGATTGGCCCACACTTATAAAGATCCTATCAAAGAGCAAACTATTAACAGCCAGTGGGGATTGCTCCCGATTTTGGGTCATTATAAATGTGGCAAATGTGTGGCGTGTCCACTCACAGAGACTAAACGTGAATTTAAATATGGAAATAGAGTATGGAAAATGCGACATCACACAAATAGTTTGACAAAAAATGTAATCTATGTAATTAGTTGTCCATGTCAACTGCTTTATGTTGGAAAAAATACGAGGGAGGTTAGGCAACGGATTTCGGAACATAGGAGTTGCATAAGGAACAAGAAAGCAGACAATCCGCTCGTCAAGCACTTTGAGAGAGTACAACACAAAGATACTGATCTAAGATGGTTTGTTCTCCAACACATAAAAAACAGTATGAGAGGTAGTGACATGGGTACATTATTGCACCAAATCGAACAACGATGGATCCATACTCTAGACACGACTCCGGAATGGGCTCAATGTCTCGGTGGAATGGAAAGCCCTCATTACAAGAAATTGACCGAATGCATAAGACATCATGGGTATATGTGATGCTCTGTATATATAATGTTTTGTTAAGAATGAAACCAGAAAATGACTAATGTCAAATTACAGACAATGCACAGGTGTAAATTTGTGTATGCTATTCCTCCTTCTTTCTTGGGCTGATTGTGTTGCATACAGATGAGCAGAATTGAAAAAAAACTGTGGAACTGATATAATTGCCATAATATGTGTTAACATTATATTTAGAAATTGGCGAATTGATGCAAATGCCACAGTAACGGTTAACATCTTAGGGAATGGAAAATAAATATATTGCAGTATATGCCATGTTGTGCTATACATCTGATGAACATTGATTAATTGATGTATATATTTGATTATATCATGTACTATACAATCACTATGCATCGTTGGTACACTAATTGGAATTTTGAGATCAAGTGCGAATACTGTGGAATGAGGTGGTAATGACCTAGCCCCTCGGTTCGGAGAGTCCAGCTAAGCTAATGCATTATATTAGCTATTGTGTGGTTAAGGCCTAACATTAAAAGGATATACATATATAAAAAAATGTTTTTAGGTATACTATTGCTCCTTCGTAATAAATAAAAATAACAAATAAGTGTATATGCGCACAGTTTAAAACGGGTCTACTCTGAGGGTATAGTATAGGCCTTGAGGATGAATATCATAATAATATGTATAGCTGCCCCCTACGCTATGTGAAAATATAAACACACACTGTCATTCTGTGTCCAGCTTAATAACACGGACACGTTATAGTCCCTTTTCCCTTTCCATGCTGCAGTTACACTGAGCGCCACCATTGACTAGTCCACTGTTTGTGTCTAGCTGAATTCAATCGGTCAAATACATAGTCCTACCTTTATTGTCAGCATTGCGAGAGGATCTGCATGTTTGGCGAGGTGCGGTAGCAAGTTAATAACTCTGGTGAGTGATTAAAATCTGCTTTTTGGATGTTTGTACCATTTATATGATGCGGCACGAGCACTGCGCATACATATGGGAAAAATGTGAAGCATATACATGAATAAATATGGTTCGAGTGCAGGTCGATGAGCATTAGCTTAGAGACAAAATATTCTTAAACACGCGGTAGCTGTTGTAAGCACGCGTACGTGACATAGTACTGGTATATGTTTACAGATAGGCCCGAGTGGGTGTATTTACTAAAGAACAACATTGGTTTTTAATATATTGTTTTCATTACGACACTTAGCCATTGACATTGGATTTTTATAAACATATGGGGGGGCATACCTATGTGGTGGCTGATCCCCTTGAAATGCTTCTTTTAGGCAGCCAATATTATTCAAGTGGCTGGAGTACACCAGACGGAACATCATTAGTTGTTTACTCTGACACAGGATAGTGCTGAGGGTGAGCTTATATATATAGCGCAGGCGCACGCTTTAGAAAATTCGGAAAGGCAGTAGTAATGAGACACACTGGCATACTATTGTTATTCTCCTAGATCGTGGAGCCTGAGGCTGTGGAGCCTATACATGAGTGTTGCTTAAAAAAGAATACTACATGTCTCTATGAAATGGAGAATGTAAGTGCATTTTACATATTGGTTGACTCTTGGGAGGGTGACTTATGTTTTATGATTTCATATGAACAAACAGAGAACTAATCTTCTCTGTGTATCCACAGGCTCCTCATTAGGTCTTGGATGTCAGTGGAGGATTCAATCCGCCTATCTACCCGCTTTCCCTTGAGTTATATACGGGGCTGAGTAGGTATTTATGTGTTTATTAACCTATTACACATGTGACAATTTCAGTCACCGTTAACAAGAAATAGGGATGACAATATATCCTGATGGATGTTTTATGTATTTTTTTAGATTTGAAATTGGTCTATACCATGCCATAAGGGCGGACAACTATATCCGGCCCTACGTCCTGAAGAAGGTCATTGTAAAGAAGAGAGACATTAATCTCTGCTTCTGGACCAAAACATGTGTCGACGATTATAGGAACAATCTGAAAATAAAATCCAGATTAGATATGACACCTGACACTAAGGACTGGGTCATTAACACACGACGATAACATATGGAAATTTCTGTGTAATATTATGAACACACAGTGTATTAGACGCCAAATTGTTTTTTATATATATACAAATGTGCGAATGAGGAAGTATGGGTTTGAGTATGAATGTCTGAGAGATGTTGATGAAATGAACTAAGTTTTAAAAAAAAAACTATACATAATAATTGTTTTTGTTGCATGAATATTGATTAAAATGGATAAGTTTTGAATATTTGTTGTCATCCCATTCCACCCGTCTATCTTTTGCTTTGTAGTTATGATTGGGTGGGGGGACATGAGTCGGGGCCTGCTGGCAGGTGCCTATGACTGCTGGGTGGATGGGGTGGAGGGGGACATGAGTTGGGGCCTGCTGGCAGGTGCCCGTCACTGCTGGGTGGGTAGGGGTGCAGGGGGACATGAGTCGGGGCCTGCTGGCAGGTGCCCGTCACTGGGGGTGGGTGGATGGGTGGGGGACATGAGTCGGGGCTCAAAAGTGTGCTCACAAGTGCATGGTGCCATTTGGGCTTCCTGCAGGGCATGGTGAGGGTTGTAGGGTAGTTCCCTGCGGTGTGCGCTGCCTGCAGGGCATGGGGAGGGGGGAAACCGCACACCCGGGAGGTCTCACAATGCCAAATAGCATGTGAAACTCCCCGCGTACACCCCAAATACAAGTACCCCGCTTGCACAGGGCCGATCGTGTGTGAAACTCCCCTCGTACCCCCCAAATACACCCACCCCTCTTGCACCAGGCCCATCGCATGTAAAACTCCCCGCGTACCCCTTGGAATACACGTACCCCGCTTGCACCAGGCCTATCGCGTGTAAAACTTCCGCGAACCCCCCAAATACACGTACCCCACTCACACCAGGCCCATCACGTGTAAAACTCCCTGTGCACCCTTCGGAATACACGTATCCCACTCGCACAGGGCCTATTGCGTTTGAAACTCCCGGCGTACCCTCCAAATACACATACCCCGCTCACACAGGGCCTATCACGTGTAAAACTCCCTGCGCATGCCCCAGAATACACGTAACCCGCTCGCACCAGGCCCATCCCATGTAAAACTCCCCGTGCACCCCTCGGAATCCATGTATCCCGCTTGCACAGCGCCTATCGCGTGTGAAACTTCCTGCGCACCCCCGAGATTCATGCAGGCTGCCCATCCAACCTCCCCATGCACCACAGGCAGCCCATCCACCCTGGCCATGCCCCACAGGGAGGCCACACCACAGGGGGAACTTTTTCCATGCAATTTACCTGGCGCGAGCGGGGTACATGTATTTTGAGGGGTGCGTGGGGAGTTTTACACGCGATAGGCCTAGTGCGAGTGGGGTACGTGTATACCGAGGGGTGCGTGGGGAATTTTACATGCGATGGGCATGGCGCGAGCGGGGTACATTTATTCTGGGGCGTGCGCGGGGAGTTTTATGCGCGGGGAGTTTTACACATGTTTTCATGGTTGGGGGGCTGTATGCTGGTCCACTGGCGTTTGCGCCATGTACTGGATTTGTGCAATGTTTTTGGTGCACGGGGCGGGGTTGGGGGTGTAACTGGCGCAGCTGCAGGGTCGCAGCGCCACTCTGCGACACGGCTGCTTATGGATGTATTAATCCATGAATACCATGTGTGCCTGAATGTGTTTTGGCGCACGCGGCTGGCGCAGACTGCCGCACGCGCACTCTGTGCGCCAGCCGCATGCGCCACTTGTGCGCTGAATTCTATGAATTACCCCTTAAATTATTTGCTTAGCATCGCACATTTCGTTAAAGTGGTGAAATTAGTATTTTGACTCAGGCTGTGATTTAAGCACTTGATTACATATCCTCCCAGTGGTAGGTCACAGAAGGATTTTGTAAGGTTGGAATTAAATAATTCTTTTTCTAGCAATGCCTTGAAAAGTACACAAATCACATAAGAAACAGACTTGGCATTATATACTTCGTAATAGAAATAGGTCAAGCACAAACTTTATTTTCACCACCCTGAATGCAAGGTTGCAGCAGAAGCCTGCAAATGTATGTGGACCTAAAAACAATCTCATTTGGTTTTAAAAAACATATTCACAATGAAAGAGAATGCAATATAAGGTAATCTGCTTGAGTCAATATTTCATAAATCATTCAGCATTACACTCCCCTCTCCTTTATTATCACCCTCCATTCACAACGTTTAAGGGACAGCAGTTGTTGCCGAGGTGCCCCTGTGTCTGAATCATCAGTCTCTAATCTATTTATTGAAATGCAAGTTTGACTCAAAGCTGAACCTGGGGTGCTTGTGGAGCAGCTTCTCTGTACTTTTAACTGTCAGACAAAAAGTGTGAGCTAGGAAGACTTTGGACAGCTGATCCTGCTTCAGAGGAGAAAAGTCAGGGCTTACACCTGTCCCAAACTGGCTGTGTGCGAGACACAGTCCATGAAATTGGGATGGTCTAATAAAATCGAGGGTGGTTGCCCACTATACAGACACACCCAACCCTGTTACCCGACCTTGGGATTCATCTGAGCCTGTGCAGCTGCCAACTTGGTGTGAGCTGAACAAGAAGAACTCACACAAAGGAGATTTGTATCACCCATGTGGATCTTTTTGGTCCATTTCAATTTAACAATATCTAAGTGGCTGCATTTGAATTGTTTCCTTGTTCGTGTTTCTGTTGCAGCTGTGACTGCGTATAAGTGGAGAGCGAGTGCAATCACCTGCCTAACTCGCATCACAAATATGCTCACCTTTCACTCCTTCCCCTCCTGCTTCCCTTTCTCCCACACAACATTCTTTTGACCCCTGTTTTTTTCCTTAATAATAATTTATTTCTTACTATCACACCATTTCGTTTTCTCTTACTTCTCTCTCCTGCTTGTATGTCGTCCCTGGTGTTTCCCTCATTCCCTTAGTCCTCTAATCTTTTTCTTCCTCCATTTCTGCCATAGCTTTTTTTAAAAAATAAATGTCCTGCTCTCTTTCTCATGTTGCTGCTATTAGCGCACTCCCCTGCCTTCCCATCACTCAATTTTTCCCTCCATCTTGCACCCACGTAACACACCATTTGCCTTTACATTGCTGCCGCTCCACTCCCCATTCCTCGCCCACTTGCCTCCCTTTTCCACCTTTCTCCTGCACTCCCTCTCTCTTCATTTCTCCCTGACTCTTTAAACCTCCTTCATTCCCCATTCTCCTTACACTCCAGGACACCTAGTCTACATTTTCCTCTCACTTGTGTCCTCTTTGCCCTGCATTTCCCTCACTCTTGTGCCTCATTAACTGTTGCCCCATTCTCCTGCCCTCGTTCATTCTCTGGACTCATTCACCCATTTACCCTCACCTGGCTCCCTTCAATCACCTTACATCCCGTCTTCCTTCACTCTCAATCTCTCCCTCGTGCTTCTGCCCTCCTTCACTTTCCACTCTCTTGTCCCCACAGTGTCCATGTCACCTGTCCCTTCAATACTTTTCTCCCTCACTATCCTGATCTTATATTCCCCCTTCATTTCCATTCACTGCCCCACAGCAGCGCCCTGTGGAGCTGGAGGTGATATGGAGGTGGTGGGTTGGAGTTAAGGCATCGATCAAGTGCCAAAAGAAGCACCCACAATAGGTACCTCCCGGTATGTTTTGAGATTAAAAGGTTCACTCCTTTAAGTCTGTGATGTTCCATAACATTTCAAGTTTGTGGGGTAAGAACACCAGGGACATGAACAAAATGTATCTGTATGCTGTAGGAATTATTCCGTGATATCACCTACTGTAATGCCCCTTCCCATTGCCCTGAAACCTAAAATCTCCAACATTAGCTTCAGGCTTGAATAAGTAGGATTTGGCCTAAAGCTAATCATTGTGCAACTCCACCAACTCTAGGCTCCGCCTCCACTACCAGTCCACTTAGGGCCCTCTGTCATTTTTTACCACAGGGTCCTTTGCTTTAAATCTGCCACTTCTCTCGCCAAGACCAACGGAATGTGCAGTGGCCAGCCCCTTGCCATCCAACACCTACGTCCTAGTGCCTGATTTATGGAATTTTTAGCGTGGTGCATGGTGCAAAGAGTACTTTTGAAGTGCAAAGTGACTTTGCAAGGCAAAAGTACACTTTGCACTGCTCTGTGAATCAGGGTGTTTGTTGGCAGTGCAGCGTGACTTTGCACCAGTGCAAAGTGACGTGCTAAACATTCCATGAATCAGGCCCCAAGTGTGCAGATTCTCAGGGTAATTCATAGAATTTCGCACAAAAGTGGCGCACGTGGCTGGTGCACATTGTGTGCGTGTGAATGTCTGCGCCAGCCGAGCGCGCTAAAATCGATATCCGCGCGCAGCGTATTCATGGATTTTAGCCTCCAAAACCAGCCGTAGCGCAGAGTAGCGCAGCGACCCTGCAGCAGCGCCAGTTACGCCCCCAAGAACGCCCTTGCGCAAGGAAAAGCCATAAAAATTCCCAATTCAGTGCAAAGGGCTGCGCCAACCCTGGACCAGTATACAGGGATGGCAAACAGCAAACGCCGAGCGGGGAACGTGTATTACTGGGGTGCGTGGGAAGTTCCACATGCGATTTCAGCAGTGTACGTGTATTTCTGGGGTGCGGGGAAGTTTAACACGCGATTTCAGCAGAGTACGTGTGTTACAGGGGTGCGCGGGAAGTTCCCCACGCAATTTCAGCAGGGTACGTGTATTTCTGGGGTGCGGGGAAGTTTAACACGCGATTTCAGCAGAGTACGTGTGTTACAGGGGTGCGCGGGAAGTTCCACACGCAATTTCAGCAGGGTACGTGTATTTCTGGGGTGCGGGGAAGTTTAACACGCGATTTCAGCAGGGTATGCGTATTACAGAGGTGCGCGGGAAGTTACACACGCAATTTCAGCAGGGTACGTGTATTTCTGGGGTGCGGGGAAGTTTAACACGCGATTACAGCAGTGTACGTGTATTACAAGGGTACGCGGGAAGTTCCACACGTGATTTCAGCAGGGTACGTGTATTTCTGGGGTGCGGGGAAGTTTAACACGCGATTACAGCAGGGTACGTGTATTACAGGGGTGCACGGGAAGTTCCACACGCGATTTCAGCAGGGTACGTGTATTTCTGAGGTGCGGAGAAGTTTAACACACGATTTCAGCAGGGTACGTGTATTACAGGGGTGCATGGGAAGTTACACATGCGATTCCAGCAGGGTACGTGTATTTCTGGGGTGCGGGGAAGTTTAACACGGGATTTCAGCAGGGTAAGTGTATTACAAGGGTGCGCGGGAAGTTCCACACGCGATTTCAGCAGGGTACGTGTATTACTGGGGTGCGGGCAAGTTTCACACGGGATAGGCCCTGTGCGAGTGGGGTACGTATATTTTGGGGGTGCAGGGGAATCCTACATGTGAATTGGCAGTGTGGGTCCTCCCAGGTGCTCCCTCTACACCCTCCATGGCCCCTGCAGGCAGACCACACCACAAGGGACTACCCTGCACCCCTGGTCATGTCCCGCAGGCAGCCCATCCACCATGGGCATGCCCCCTCAGCCAAGCCACATGTCACCTTGCACTAGTGATCACCAACGCATTACCCCCTTGCACCCCCACCCCACAGCAGTGCAGGGCACCTGCCAGCAGGCCCCCACTCATGTCCCCTTGCACCCCCACCCACCCAATCAGTGCAGGGCACATGCCAGCAGGCCCCCACTCATGTCCCTCTCATGTCCCCTTGCACCCCCATCCCCCAGCACTGAGGGGCACCTGCCAGCAGGCCCCCACTCATGTCCCCTTGCACCCCCACCCCCAGCAGTGCAGGCCCCCACTCATGTCCCACTCATGTCCCCTTGCACCCCCATCCTCCAGCACTGAGGGGCACCTGCCAACAGGCCCCCACACATGTCCCCTGCACCCCCACCCCCCAACAGTGCGGGGCACCTGCCAGTAGGCCCCCAGCCAACACGTCATCACAATCTAGATCCCTGGCCCTTATGGCCAGCCTCCACATGCCAAAGACCCACCCAGGTATTGCATCCACCCACATAGAAATGCCAATTACATGATACAACCCCAATGGCAAGTATGTAAATGAACACATGTCCGTCACACACACACAATAGGTGCAAGTGAATGTCAAAACCCATAGCATGACATGCATGAAACCAATGAGATGATACCACAAATGGAAGTATAAAAAATATATATTAAAGATAACATGAACGTAAATCAAATTAAACACACAACAATGGGAATAACAAAAGAAATGGTCCATGTCCGATCAATTATGAAAATCAAGAAAACATAAGCAAAAGAAATCCAAAAAGAAATGTTGTCCAAAGTCACAGTTCAAAAAATCAAATCCAAGGGAAAATAAAAACCATTGCTCCATGGTGAACACAAAAAAAATATTAAGAAAGATGAATCCAATGTAAAACTATGTACAATTGAAGAATCCAGGCTCCATGAGCCCAACTTAATAAATGAAACCTACCAAAAACTACTACCTAATAAAAAAAACTATATACACAAATGTGGTCCATTGTCCAAGCGGTCCAAAATAAAAAAAAAAACCAAAGGAAACCTAATACCAACTAACTAACTATTTCCAAGGGCAGCGGGCAAGTCCAACGGCTCACATGTTGATGTTCCGGGCCAGGACATCATCGAACTCCTGCTCGATGTCCCGGAGGTGGTCCTCTTCCATGGCCCCGAGGGTTCGCAGGGACGATGACATTTGGAACTCCAGGTCCCTGCGAATGGCCTCGAGGCACTTCACCCGCCTCAGGGCCCTACGCATGGAGTTCTCCGCCCTGACCATCATGAGCCGTGCCTCTTCCGCCCGCTGCCGCTCCGCATCTATCGCATGGCCCAACCGCTGCCACACGGAAGACACTTCCCATCCAGGGTCCACCTGCCCTCCGGCCGATGCCTGCCCCTCCGATGTTGATGGCCCCGAGCCATCATTGCTCCCACCTACAGCCTGCACCTGCTGCTGCTGCTGTCCATGTGCCCTGTCTGATGGTGCCTGCACATCCTCCATCTGCTGGTCTCCAGTTGTGGTGTCCACCCCTGCTGGACCGCCAACTCCCGACTGTGGCAGGGATGGGATCTCCACCAAGCTGGCTGTTTTGGTCAGGCCAGGTCCACAGGGGGCCCTGGTGGAATCTGGGCCGGTAGACGATGTGGAGAACAGCCGGCGCATAGTAACCACAGAGGAGGAGAGGTCCGCCAGAGTGCGCGTCACATGTAGGAACCCACCGACCAGGGCCCATCCCAGCAGAGCCACGTCACGACGCTGCTCTTCGTGATGGCGTGCGTTCTCCACCCAGGAAGAACGCACGTCATCACGAATGACACGCGAGCGCAACGCGACACCCACCAGGATGGATCCCATACGGTCTCAGGACCCCTGGCCCGCAGGTAGTGGAGAGGCAGGTGATATGGCACTCTCCCCTACCTGCGGACGAGCCTGGGACGGGGCCTCCCTGCTGGTGCATGATAGTGCAGTCACAGGGTCCCTCCGCGGTGACCTGTGCTGCCTCCTGACCCTGGCCCTGGACTGAACCACTTGCACCAGTGGTACTGCCCCCACCAGGCCCCATGTGCGGCTCAGTAGCGGGCTCCTCCTCCTCTGTGGAGACCACTAACCTGGATGTCTCCACACCGTCTTCCGCCTTTGGAAGCCCCTGTGGGGGCTCACCCGGCCCTCCCGCCACAGCCGTTGTGGCAGACGCAGTATCAGCCCCCTTGCTCCCGTATGATGGTAATTCCTGGGAGGGTGGCTGGGCCTCGCGTCGCCGCCCAGTGGAGGCATCCCCGCCGCTTGGCTCCACAGCGCCATCTCCACCCTCTTCTTCACTTGACGCTGCATAGAGGGAGACATAGAACACAAGCATCAGGGTACAGTACAAAATACCCTAGACAGGAAGCAATAACACATGAGTGGCACTGTCAAATGTCACTTCCATCCTGTCACTCCACAACGCATGGGGGAATGCACACAACACACATGCAGAAACAGTCCTGGCGCCTGCAATCAACATCAACATCCATGTAGAAGGGCCCCTGTAAACCAAGATGTTGCCTTCAAAGTCACATGCATCCATGTGCAGGAACAGAGGCAGCCATGCTTTCATGTGTGCATTCCACATAGAGCTCCCCATATTGCATTAAAACAGATGCACCAACCATGTGGTTCACACATAACTGGTCTCACATGCATGACCATGATGTCCCTGCACACACACATCCATACGTGGCCTATGTCACACATACAGGCAAGCATCAGACTACCAGCACACTGCAACATGCCCTGTCTCACACAGCAATGCTTGGCCACTTACCGCTCAACTCCAGATGGGTCTGCCTCCGAATGATCTGGACGTTGAGCGCTGGGCCTACGCGTTCCAGGACCCTCATCTGGATGTTACTCATGCGTGCCCGGTCCCCCTCTGTGAGGCGCCGGGCCTTGTGGAGGGTCCTGGACCTGAGGTCCTCCCAGCGCTTCTTGATGTGCTGGATGTCGTGGGTTGCCACCCCCTCCGCGTTGATGGCAACCACTACGTCGTCCCAGATCCTCTCCCGTCCTTCCTTGTTGGCGCGTGATGTTCTGAAGAGGGCATCATAATGCCCCAGGACATGCTCCACCAGGACACCAACTTCGGTGGCAGTGAAGCTAGTGGCCCTCTGCCTCCCTGGCTGGGGGTTGCCAGTGGTGCCAGATGGAGATGTGCCCGACATGGCAACCCCAGAGGCAGGAGTGGGTGGGCAACTGGGTCCTGGGGCTGGGCTGTGGAGCGATGGAATCCCAGTCGGGAGTCTTCTGTTCCAGCAGGGGTGGACACAGCAAGTGGACCCCTGCAGATGGCTGAAATGCAGGCACCAAATAGCAGGGCACGTGGGCAGCAGGCAGACAGGCAGCAGCAGATGGCTGGTGGGAGCGTGCTCGGGGCACTGGGGGGCAGGAAAATGGCCTTCTGGGCAGGAACGTGGTCTTCCGTGTGTGTACGCGTGGCCAGCTTGATACGGAGTGATTTGACACATGAAAATCTTGCACGTCAGCGTGTAATTTGAGGAAAGGCCCTTAGCGCGTAAGAGCGCCAGCACAGGTACGAGATATCATTGGACCAAAGGCCCTTAGCGCGTAAGTGCGTCAGTTACGTATTGTGCACGAGCATTGCCCTTTCGCATGTAAAACTTGCCGCGCACCCCTGAAATTCACGTACTACCTCGACCAGAGCCCTTTCGCGTGTGAAACTTCACGCGAACCCCGTAATACACGTACCTTGCTGAAATCACGGGTGAAACTTCACGCGAACCCCAGGATTACACGTACCCTGCTGAAATCGCGGGTGAAACTGCACGCGGACCCCAGGAATACACGTACCCTGCTGAAATCGCGGGTGAAACTGTATGCAAAACCCAGGAATACACGTACCCTGCTGAAATCGCGGGTGAAACTGCACGCGAACCCCAGGAATACACGTACCCTGCTAAAATCGCGGATGTAACTGCACGCGAACCCCAGGAATACACATACCCTGCTGAAATCGCGGGTGAAACTGCACGCGAACCCCAGGAATACACGTACTCCGCTCAACAGAACCCTTTCGCGTGTAAAACTTCACGCTGTACCCCAGAACTACACGTACCCCGCTCGCTCGCACAGGGCCAATATTCCTGGGGTTCACGTGAAGTTTCACCCGCAATAGGCCCTGTGCGAGTGGGGTACGTGTATTTCAGGGGTTTGCGGGAAGTTCCACACACGATTTAGCTGTCAGAGCAGGGTATGTAAATTTCGGGGGTGCGCAGGGAGTCCTACACGTGAATTGGCAGTGTGGGTCCTCCCAGGTGTTCCTGCTACACCCTCCACGGCCCCTGCAGGCAGACCACACCACAGGGGACTACCCCGCACCCCTGGTCATGTCCCGCAGGCAGCCCATCCATCATGGCCATGCAGCCCAGCCAAGCCATCTGTCCGCTTGCACCACTGATCACCAACTCATGTCCCCCTTCACCCCCACCCCCCAAGCAATGCAGGGCATCTGCCAGCAGGCACCCACTCATGTCCCCTTGCACCCCCGCCCCCCAGCAGTCAGGGGCCCCTGCCAGTAGGCCCCCACTCATGTCCCACTCATGTCCCCTTGCACCCCTGCCCCCCAGCAGTGCAGGGCACCTGTCATGATCTCTGCTTCCAAAAGATCAGGACTTGCCCGACTCCCTTGGAAGCAGACCCATAACCCCGGTTCCGAGTGCCAGCCAGTCCCAATTGGGACCTTTTGGACCCTGTCCTGGCGCCAGTGGCACCAGGCTCACAAAGATGCCCAGTCCCAGCGCTGGAAGCGCCGGGCTCATAATGCTTGGGTGGACTTACCTGCAGCAGACCATGCTGCTTACTTACCTGCCAGTTGAACCCCTGATCCTCTTCTGTTTGGGACTACTTTTCCTGTTGGGTGGGGCAGGAGCCACTCCCTAGGTTCAGAACACTGGAACTCTTCTGGAAAGCAGGAACTCTTTTCTTACCTAGGCGTGGCTGTGGAAGGAGACACCGAAGCCCTACAGGAGGCTATTTAAACCACACCCGATGGATGAATCTTGCTTTGTGTTATTCTGCATTCTCTGCAGCAGAACGCTCATCGTGTCTTCTGCTTCTGATCCTGGGCCTAAGGGAACAAAGGCTTACCATCCTGGAATCCAGACTTCAGCAGCACCTGTAAAGACAAAGAAAGAACAGGTTAGCACTACGGTCTTCAGTGGCAGCGCATCTCTTACCTGGTCCATCGGCTGTCACCAACGCCTCGCGCTGCATTCCGGCATCTGAAAGACAAAGGCTTACCTACTCTTCGCATGCTCCGGAGGTCTTCACACTGCATTCCGGCATCTGAAAGACAAAAGCTTACCAGCTCTTCGCACGCTCCGGAGGCCTTCGGCGCTGCATCCCGCATCTGAAAGACAAAAGAAGGTGCGTTTAAAGATATTGGGCAACTTTATTACTCACGTGCCATTACTCCTTCCCACGCCGAATCCAGTGGGTATTCCAGCACCCTTCAGCTTCTCTAAAGCTCCGAACTTGTACCTGCAAGATAAAAGGGACAGTTAGTGCGCATCGTGAAGCAGGCTACAAGCGCTTACTTACGTGCTTCCAGGCGCTTCTATTCCTCACGCGGGTCCGATCCTCAACTCTCATCAGCCCGCCATCCGCCAACGCCGGAACCCTGCAAAACAAGAGATATCATTACAGAAGACTTTTAAGACATTTGAAGTGCCCAGAACTTACCGTTCGTGCAGTTAACGACGGACAGCAGTCCTCTGAGGTCAAGAGGCCTGCACCCTTATCCAGTGAAGAAACTGGTTACGGCACCCTGCCCCGAGGCAGATGGAGAGCTCGGCGTTCACTTACCTAAGACATCTTCGAGTCAGACATACAGTGCACAGAGGTCCAGCCCAAAGAGCCAACCGTGTGTTACACATCACCTTTGAAGATACGGCATTCACCCAGTCAAGACCGGCGCCTCTGCGGGAATCAGGTGAGCGTTACAGCACCTGCCAGCAGGCCCCCACTCATGTCCCACTCATGTCCCCTTGCACCCCCACCCCCCAGCAGTGCGGGGCACCTGCCAGCAGGCCCCCACTCATGTCCCCTTGCACACCCACCCCCCAGCAGTGCGGGGCACCTGCCAGCAGGCCCCCACTCATGTCCCCTTGCACCCCCACCCCCCAGCAGTCAGGAGCCCCTGCTAGCAGGCCCCCGCTCATGTCCCATTCATGTCCCCCTGCACCCCCACCCCCCAGCAATGCGGGGCAGCTGCCAGCAGGCCCCCACTCATGTCCCCTTGCACCCCCACCCCCCGGCAGTGCAGGGCACCTGCCAGAAGGCCCCCACTCATGTCCCACTCATGTCCCCTTGCACCCCCATGCCCCAGCAGTGTGGGGCACCTACCAGCAGGCCCCCACTCATGTCCCCTTGCACATCCACCCCCCAGCAGTGCAGGGCACCTGCCAGCAGGCCCCCACTCATGTTCCCTCGCACACCCACACCACAGCAGCGCGGGGCACCAGCCAGCAGCCCCCCACTCATGTCCGCTTGCACACCCACCCCCCAGCAGTGCGGGGCACCTGCCAGTAGGCCCCCACTCATGTCCCACTCATGTCCCCTTGCACCCCCACCCCCCAGCAGTGCGGGGCACCTGCCAGCAGGCCCCCACTCATGTCCCACTCATGTTCCCTTGCACCCCCACCCCCCATCAGTGTGGGGCACCTGCCAGCAGGCCCCCACTCATATCCCCTCACACCCCCGCTCCCCAGCAGTGCAGGGCACCTGCCAGCAGGCCCCCACTCATGTCCCACTCATGTCCCCTTGCACACCCACCCCCCAGCAGTGCGGGGCACCTGCCAGCAGGCCCCCACTCATGTTCCCTTGCACACCCACCCCCCAGCAGTGCGGGGCACCTGCCAGCAGGCCCCCACTCATGTCCCCCTGCCCCCAGGTCATGACGATCCTCAATCATGGCCCTTATGGCCAGCCTCCCCAGCCCAAAGACCCAACCAAGTATTGCATCCACCCACATAGAAGAGGCAATTACATGATACAACCCCAATGGCAAGTATGTAAATGAACACATGTCCGTCACACACACACAAAGGTTGCAAATGAATGTGAAAACCCATATCATGACATGCATGAAACCAATGAGATAATACCACACATGGAAGTATGAAGAAAAAAATGTATTGAAAGCAACATGAATGGAATTAAAATCAAACAAACAACAATGGGAATAAAAAAAGAAAATCTGCATGTCCGTAAAAAAATGAAAAACAAGAAATCATAATCCAAAGCAAAGGTGTCCAAAGTCACAGTCCAACAAAGCAAATCCAAGGGAAAAACTAAAGTGAAAACCATTGCTCCATGGGGAAATCCAAAAAAAAAGATGAATCCAATAGTGAACTATATACAGATGAACAATCCAGGGTCCATGATCCCAACTGAAGAAATGAAACCTATCAAAAATACTACCGAATGAAAAACTATATACAGAAACGTGGTGCATTGTCCAAGCGCAACCAAAATAAAGAAAAAACCAAAGGAAACCTAACACTATCTAACTATTTACAAGGGCAGCGGGCAAGTCCAACGGCTCACATGTTGATGTCCCGGGCCAGGGCATCATCGAACTCCTGCTCGATGTCCCGGAGGCGGTCCTCTTTCATGGCCCTGAAGGTTCGCAGGGACGATGACATCTGGAACTCCAGGTCCCTGCGAATGACCTCGAGGCACTCGGCCCACCTCAGGGCCCTACGCATGGAGTTCTCCGCCCTGACCATCGTGAGCCGTGCTTCTTCAGCCCGCTGCTGCTCCGCATCTATCGCATGGCCCAACCGCTGCCACATGGAAGACACTTCCCGTCCAGGGTCCTCCTGCCGTCCGGTCGATGCCTGCCCCTCCGATGATGAAGGCCCCGAGCCATCATGGCTCCCACCACGTTGCTGCTGCTGCTGTGCCGCTGCCTGTGCCCTGGCTCCTGCTGCCTGCATATCCTCCTCCAGCTGGGGTGCAGTTGTTGAGGGGGCCACTTCTGCTAGACGTCAAACTCCCGACTGTGGCAGGGATGTGTCCTCCACCAGCCTGGCCGCAGGGTCAGAGGCAGCTCCACAGGTCACCGAGGTGACACATGGGTGGGAAGATGGCACGGAGGACGACTGGCGCATAGGGGGTTCAGTTGAGGAGGGGGTCGGAACAAGGTCCAGAAAAAGGAGGAATCCGGCCCTGGTGAGCTGTCCCAGTGGGTCAACGCAGTCAACGAGCCATGCGAGAAGCCATGCAGTCTCCTCATGAAAAGACTGCAGGTCAGCTCGCATGGCACGTTGATGCAACGCCACCCCACCCAGGACAGGCTCAACCCGGTGCCGGATAGCCACATCCACAGGGAGAGGAAGGCCAGTTGGTGTAAGCCAATACCCTCCCTGAGAACGGGTCTGGATGTAGGTATCCCTGCTGGTGCAAGATGATGCAGTTACAGGATCGGGGAGAGGATTACACACAAGCACCTCCGCGGCAGCCTGTGCTGCCTCCTGTCCCTGCCCCTGCACTGCACCACTAGCACCAGTGGAATCCCCACCTCCAGACCCTGTCTCTGTCCCTTGCACGGCCTCCTCCTCCACCAAACCCCCCACCAACCTGGATGACTCGGTGCCATCTTCCTCCGTCGGGCCCTGTGGGGTCTTAGCTGCCCCTTCGGGTGCTGAGGAGTCCAACTCCAACCTCTGCCTCTTGGACCTCCCCTCGGCAGCTGTGACCTGGGACGCGGCACCGGAGTCCTCACTCCCCGACGAGATGACAACCTGGGAGGAGAGCCGGGCCTTGCGTCTCGGCTGGCGGTGCGATCCCTGCCGCTGTGCTCCACAGCACCTTCTCCGCCCTCTTCATCAGTTGACCCTGCAGACAGGGAGAGATAGGAGACAGGCATCAGGGCACTGTACAATGGACTCATACACACATGACAGTTGACTGCCACCCCCTCCACGTTGATGGCAGTCACAATGTCAGTCCAGATCCGAGTCCGTCCTTCCTTTTCGGCGGCAGACCTTCCGAAGAGGTCATCATACTGCCACAGGACTTGCTCCACCAGGACACCAACTTTGGTGGCAGTGAAGCTGGTGGCCCTCTGCCTCTCTGGCTGGGGGTTGCCAGTGGTGCCAGATGGTGTAGTTCCCGACATGGCAAACCCAGAGGCAGGTGTGTGTGAGGAACTGGGTCCTGGGGCTGGGCTGTGGAGCGATGGAATAGCAGTCGGGAGTCTTCGGTTCCAGCAGGGGTGGTCACAGCAACAGCACCCCGGGCTGATATGCAGGCAGCAAATGGCAGGGCACGTGGGCAGCAGGCAATCAGGCACCTGCAGATGGCAGGTGGGAGCGTGCTCAGGGCTCTGGGGGGCAGTAATTCAGCCTTCTGGGCAGGAGCGTGGTCTTCCGTGTGCGAACGCGTGGCCAGCTTGATATGGAGTGATTTGGCATGTGAAAATCTTGCACGTCGGCGTGTAATTCGAGGAAAGGCCCTTAGCGCGTAAGCGCGTCAGCACGCGTACGCGATTTCATTGCCAAAAGCCCTTAGCACGTAAGCGCGCCTGTGACGTGCGCGCGCGGGTGTTTCCCTGAACCCGTGTGCATGTTACACGTCCAAGAACTGCACGTCCGAGTGTCTGCTCGTGTAATTGCAGGATAGGGCCTTAGCGCGTATACGCGGAAGTGACGTTGGACGTGTGGACCGGTTCAAAAGGTACGTGTAGGACGTAATTTCCTTGTACGTGCTTTTCGTGGAGAGCGAGTGGGTGAATTCTGTACTTCTTGTCGGTTCACATGCGATTTACTTCACAGCGTTTCCAGTTCGTACTCCCTGTTACCTCTGACAGCTTTTTTCTGATTTTCTGTTGGGCCTCTTTCCTCAAACAGCATTCACTTCTTCTTTTGTCCTGTCTCCTCAGACAGCATACCATTCTTCTTTTGGCGGGGGTGTTGCCAACGCGCACACGTGCGTATTTTTCACGCTCTTTTTACAGGCAGACGGTGAGTCACGCACGTATTTTCCAACTGTGCTTGCCCTGTGCGTCGCGTACCCCTTCAGAGGTCATTGTAGGCTGCGTGTAACATGCTTACGTTCATTTTTGTGTTTCTGGGTGCTGCAGCGTAGTGCGGGTTCATTTTTCCACGCACGTGGTCTACGAGGGGTTGCGTGCACGTTATTTTCTGTTTTTGGGGTGCCTGTGCGTTGCGTGACCCGTCATCTTTCCCCAGGGGTCACATACAGCCTTGCTAGAGCACTGGGGCACGAATTCCATCTAGTACCCTACCCCTTTGACCCCCAATTGCCCAGGACAATAGTTTACTGCAACTCCCATACGCACAACAACATGAGTGCCATGGTTGGGAGGCGACCAAGCGGTAAGGGTGGCAAAGGTGGCCGAGCCTCAAGAGGTGCGCGTGGTGGGCGCGGTAGGGGATGTGGCTGGGATTTGCAGGGTACCCTTAGCCCCCATGTGTGGAGGACCAGTCAGGGACACCCATGCCCCCCCCCCATGGTTGAGGGAAACGTGGCTGACACCATCTCTGCTCAGCCCTTGTTGGACCGGCCCATTGTGGCACCTGACCTGGCACAGGGTGACTCCCAGGCTGACTTCCAGATCGCCAAGTCTAGGCCACGTGTGGCGGTGCAAGTTGGTGTCACCAGGCCATGTGGATCAGGGGCAGCTATGTCATCTGCTGCCCCGACTAGGCAGGGTGGGGAGGCTGCAGGGGCAGCTGCAGCTCCATCCACCGCAGCTATGACTCTCCCAGCCAGGGCAGTGTTGATCCCAGTCCATCTTGCTAACGTTCCCCCTGACTACGTCACACTTCAGCCAATGCCTGCACCAAGTCCCATGCTCAGTGTGCATTCCCACACTCCAACTACCCAGTACACCGGTGCTCCTGCCCCTAGTGGCCAGAGCGGCGTAGGCCATTCAGGATCCCCACCACCTTTTAAAAGAAAGAGTAAGATTGCTCGTCCAGTACAGGCTGATACCCCAGACACGGCTACGCAGTCCGGCACGCCAAGGTAGCCTAGCTTCAATGATGCCGAACGTGATGCACTTGTGCAGTATGTGTCCGCACATGACAGCGAAATGTTGATCACTTCAGGGTGCAAGACCACACCTGCTCGACGTCAGGCACAGTGGCAGACTGTCACGGACATCATAAGTGCCCTTGGATTTGTGAGGCGCACAGCTGGTGAGTGCTACAAGCGCTGGAATGACCTTAAGCGCAGGGCAAAGAAAAAGCTGGCCTCAAGTCATGCCGCTACTCTGGTGACTGGAGATGGGTCTCCACAAGAGGACATTGAACTCACTGTACATGAGTCTGTTGCTGGGACCTACGTCACAGAGGAACAGATCCAAGGTGTGGGAGAACTGCCAGATTACGAGGCATTGTCCGGTGAGTGCACATGCATGTGTGTGTGTCATGATGCCTACCTCTAAGGAGCCAGGCCGGGCCCAGCAACCCCAGAGGCAGACATCATTTTCCCCAGGGAAGTCTCAGCGGGCCCAAGTCGGGGCCCTTTGGACTCAGTCCTGGCGCCTTAGGCGCCAGGCTCATAGCGGACCCCAGTCCTGGCGCCTTAGGAGCCAGGCTCATAGAAGAGGATATGTGTTTAAGTGCTTGGGTGCACACTTACCTGATGCAGACCTTGCTGCTTCATCCAGGCCCTCTTGAGGCCTGAATGGGACTACTTAACCTGTAGGACTAATTCACCACCCGGGTGTGGTCGGGGAAGGATACATACCTGATTGGTGGAAGGATACATACCAGGAACTTCTTCCAAGGCTATTTAAACCCCACCCGAACAGCCACACATGCTTCGCGTTGTTCTGCACCTAGCAGCAGGACGCTCACCGTGTCAGCTCCTGCATCCTGACTTCAGCCACGCCTGCCAGCACCCTGGAACACCTGCAAGGGGAGAAAGGAAGAGAATAGAAGAAGAAAAGCCCTTACCTGCTAAATCTGCATTCCGGAGTCATTTCTCCAACGGCCCTGAAAAGGAAGACATCATTTTAAAGTCATTTCGTTTCGATCGCTGCAGCGCTGCATTTTACTCACCTTTGCAAGGCGCTTCCATCTTCAGCAGCGATCTTCCGGATTCAGCTACGCCCCGGCGCCTAGAGCAAAAAAGACAAGAACAAAGGTGAGAGGGAGAAAAGGAATAAGGCAAGCTCAGTTTCCTTTTAAGTCTTACCTGTTGGATTATTCCCACTGCATTTCGGGTCCTGCCGCTTCCTGGCATCTCCGGACCCCGGCCCCTATGGGGAAAAAAGACAAAGACATTGAATGAGCGAATGCAAAGACATTACCTGAGCGCTCATCCAGAACTGTTTCACTTCGGGTCGGCGCCATATCTCCGGCACTCCGAACCCCGGCCCCTAAGGGGAAAAAGACATAGGGCCTCATTACGACCCAGGCGGTAAGGGGTTTACGGCGGCGTTAACAGCGCCGACCCTTACCGCCTGAGTACGAGGTCCCTTAGCGCCATGGCGGACTTAACACCTGCTTTTAGCAGGTGTTAAAATCCATGGCGCTAAGGGACCATGGAGTCAATTACGCCACCGTAATTTACGGTGGCGTAATTAACGCCTTCCCCACTCCCATTATGCCCTATGGGGCAAAAATGGGAATGGGGAAGGGTAAATGGGGATTGGGGACTTACCGCCCCGCCAAGGTCGGAATGGGGCGGTAAGTCCGCCAACCACCATGGCGTAAACGTAGTTTACGCCATGGTGGTAAAGTCACGGCCCAGGCGGTAACTTACCGCCTGGGTCGTAATGAGGCCTATAAGCATTAGCGCTTGCTGCAATTAGACAACGAACATTATTATTAAGCTTGAACTTTTGAACAGAACTTTTACAGCGCCTTACCTGAACAGTCAAGCTTACCTGAACTCCCATCAATCCTCAATCCAGTGAAGTAACTGGGTTTCAACGCGCCCCTGCATCAGAAGCAGGATGGAGAGCTCATCCTTCCAAACCCTAAGGTGAGGCTTCACGGGGAATCGTGGAGGAGGTATCGTGGAGGGTTGGAAGGGAGTGGGAGGCTTGAGCATTGTTCCACAGTTGGTAATACTCCCTTTTCACGCACAGGAGGGTATCCAACGAGCCAGGGAAGCCAGAATAGAGGGGCCCTTCCTGTCCATCTTCAGAGTTCTGCGCCTTCGACGCCGCGCCTCCGTGGGAACCAGGTGAGCGTTACAGTGTGTGATCCATGTGTATGTTGTGTGTGTGAGGGGTTCTGATTGAGTGCCAGGTGAGGGTGTGTGTGCCTGAGTGGTTTGGGTCACCCATGTGCTTCATCCAAAACATTCTGCGCCCCTGGATTTGGGTATTACAGTATCCCTTCTGCCCACAGTAGACATTTTGTGCAACATCACGCCAGTTTCCCTTGAAGTGGCATCTTGCAACAACATAGTTCCGTATTTTTCAGTGTTCATTCAGGCTGATTGTTTCAATTCCCACACTTTCACTACGCAATTCTCAGCCCTATTGTCAAACAATATGTGACATGCCTATGGTACATGCCATCTGTGTGATGGCATGTGTCATGTATGTGGATTGGACATGCCACTCACAGGCCAATGTGTGATGGCACTGCTAGCCAGCATGCAGCTAATGTGTTGCCCTTCCATCTTGGTGTCATCAGTGTCTGACATTTTCCTCCCCTTCAAACTCAGTGACAGTGCATGCATGGGAGGGTTATAGTCATGTGGGACATGTGTCAATCAAGTACTGGTTCTGTAGCTTGTCAGGCCTAATTGTGTGCCATGGTGCTAATGCCTGTTTCCATTTTTTGTCTTTCATGTTTTTGCAGGGGATGATGCACTTGATGCTGTTGAGGGTGAGGAGATGGTGCAGACCCAGGAGGGATCTCAGGCACGACCGGGCACCAGTGGGGGACGGGGTGTGGTGGTGGGTGAGAACCCACTCTTGCTGCAGACCGTTCTCTCCAGGGGTGTCTCTGGGTGCACCTCCCCAGACCTCTATTCAGGTGTTGATTCGGATGATGAGACCTATGTGGCTTCGCAGGTAGGTGTTTCTGGAAGGGATTCTGTTCTGTACGACCCACCTGCACCAGGGGTACAGCCCACTATGGGGATGTCAGTGTTGGTAGGTCCGCCTTTGGTGGTTACGAATGCAGGGCCACACTCTGCAACATCTGATCCTGTTCCTGGGCCAGCAGATCAGAGGGGGAATGCAGTCCTGTAGCCTCAGGCAGTGCCGACACAGCAAGGCACAGTTTGCCTTGTCCCAGACAGGTGTGGTGCCCGCCAACGCAGTGGCCGTACGCCACCAGGCAATACCGCATGGGAGCAATCCATATACAGTATGGCAAACCAACAGGCAGCATCATCTGAGATGATGGCTCAAGCAATGAAGAGGGTGGCCACTTCCATTGTCTCCCCAGAAAGGCAGATGGAGCAACTACAGCAGGCAACAGACTCCATTTTCCAATCACCCAGGGAGGACATGTTGGCGTCCAACAGGGACAGACGGGCGGCCCTGGACACTCTGCGGGAAGCCATTTCTTTAGAGTCTCAGGGCCAGAGGGAAGCCCTGAGGGTAGAAGTCCATCACCTCAGGCAGACTCTTGTGGACCTTCAGGCTTCCACTGTCACAAGGACAGAACAGCTGCTGGAGCGGGTCACACGTACGCTCTCAGCAGAGATGCAGGCAACTCGGGAGGAGGTCCGGGCATCACGTCAGGTGGTGCATGGGGATCTCCGCAACATATTCCTCCAGAACGAGACCTTCCACACCCGCATGCTTGCTGCCATGGAGGACCAGACTAGGGCTTTGCATGGGCTGCCTCCCATAGCACCACCACCTCCTGTGGCGGCAGCAGCACAGAGTGATGAGAGCGACCACAGCGATTCTGAATCTCTCACGATAGCGTAGCCGTGCAGGCCATGAGCCCATGGAGGTGTTTTTTTTTCGCAACATCCACACAGGTGGCTGTTGGTGTGCATCCTGTCCTCGGACCTCCTGGGTGGTCTCCCCCACACCCCCTGGCCTCCACATGGCCATTTTTGATTTTTGATTTTTTGTTACAGTGTGTTGCCTTGTGTGGCTCCCGTGGGCATCCACTGCATTCCGGCTGGGCACATGCCGGCTTGTCCTGAGTTTGGGTTAGATGCTTGGGTTTGTGAGACACACACCCGTCCTGTTTCCCGTTTCCATGGGCTTGCAAAGGGTGTGTCCAAGTGACAGTGACTTACACAGTGACATTGGACTCCCATGACATGTGTGGGCAGTCTGTAGTCAATACTGTGTATACATTCCTAGTGCATATTGTTGTAGTATTGTACACTGCATGGTGTATTGATGTGTGCTTGTGCATCCATGTCTCCCTCCTAATTTGCAGGTTCATTCCTCATGTCTTCACAAGGCCGTCTACTTTGGAGATGGAGTTTGTGTTGTAAGCAGTGAACTTCCAGATTTACGTGGCACCAACACTGTACAGTTGGAAGTGGTCCATGTGCTAGCATCAGCAGGTTGTAAGACTACGTATCCTTTAACTTAGTACTGTCATGTGAATGCTATGTTTGGGGTTGGGTAGCTTCATTGTAGTGTGGTAAGTATTTGGTCATGTGTGTTGTCAGTTCAACATTAATGGGAGCATATTGTTTGTGGCCAGTTTCCATTCGGGACACTGTACTTTGTGACACTTGTGTCATGTTTTGGGGATTCCTTTGTTTGCTCTCACATAGCATAACATGCCATGGTGTGTTGGGTGGCGGTGCTGGAGAGGGGTTGGTTGACATGGCACTGTTGTCATGTTGTATCTTGCAAGGGGGTAATGATTTTAGCAGCATAGAAGTGTGTCTTTTGATGACACAGCATTGGTGGTGTTTGTGTAGGTAGGGATGCCCACAATGGAACACTTCCAGGAGAACAATCTCAGGCTGGTATGGTTGTGACAGTTGACTGTCACTTGACTCATCATCATTGATAGTCAGCTGGTATGTGCCAGGGCTGTGTGCACTCCACAGCGGTGTGATTTTAGGTGAAGTAATTATCCACCAGCTGCGTACGGGCTGCCTCACCCCGTGCCCTTTCCCCTCCCATGCGCAGCGGGCGTGCATGTGGTTGGGGATGTGGGGGCACCACCATGTCCACGGCCAGGCCCCGGCATGTTGCAACGTTGTGCAGGACACATGCTGCCACTATGATCCTGCACACTACTGGGGGAGCGTATAACATCTACCCGCCATTACGGTCAAGGGAGCGAAAGCGTGACTTGAGCACTCCGAATGTACGCTCCACTATGCCCCGGGTTGCAATGTGGGCTGTGTTGTATCTTACCTGGGGTGGCGTGGTGGGGTTCTGAAATGGTGTCATCATGTGGGTGCTCAGAGGGTAGGCACTGTCCCCTGGGGAGGTGGTGATGGGTATCATTAGTGGGGTTGTGACATTACTCAGTATCTGACATGCATGCATGTGCAGTGGCATTTATACTCACCAAGTAGCCATGTATCGCCATGCCGCCCAGCTTCTAGGTCTCGGTTTAGGGTTGACATTCTGTAACTGAAACTGTCGTGGGTGGACCCTGGATAGTTGGCATATACTGAGGTGATGATTCCCTTGGCATCACATACTACCTGGACGTTGTTCTAATGCCAGTGCTTGCGGTTTCTATAGATGTGCTCAGATGCCCTGGGGGGACGTAGAGCCACATGGGTGCAATCAATGCACCTAGCACTTTGGGGAATTGTGCCACCCCGTAGAAATCCTGGGTGGCAGCCTGCCTTTCTGCAGGTGTTCTGGGCAGGTATATGTGCCTGCGGACTGATGGGCGTGTAGTGATGATGGCCAAGACCTGGTGTAGGCAGCGTGACTGCGTGGCCTGTGACACCCCCCCCACTATGGCACTTGTCCGCTGAAATGATCCAGTGGCCAAGAAGTGCAGTACATTAAGGACCTTCTCCAGGGGGCTGAGTGCTTGGGAGCACAGGGTGGGTGATGTGAGGTCATCCTCCCACTCACTGGCCAGGTCGAGTATTATGTGAGGTGGAAACCTGTACCTCCCATACACGTGGTCATCAGGCATCCCAAAAAGGCTGGTTCTGGGTGTAAAAATTCTGGCCCTGACTATCCTCCTCCTCCTCCTGCAGTATCCCACGGCCACTGCTGCTAGGAACGGTATATTTATCCTGGCGTCTGAGCTTGTTTGTTGTTTGCGTGCACTTTTATGATGTGCGGGTCGACGTACGCCTGCTTCCTGCTGGCGTACGTGTTTCCGCGTTGGCCCATCTTTTTGGGCGCATGCCTTAGCCACGTTCGATTCCATGAATACGTGTTGTAGGCGAGCGTGTGAAACTTCCCGCGCACCCCAGTAATACACGTACCCCGCTCGGCCAGGCCCAATCGCGTGTGAAACTTCACGCGAACCCCTGAAATACACCTACCCAGGCCAATCGCGTGTGACACTTCCGCGCACCCCACTAATACACATACCCTGCTCACCCAGGCCCGATCGCGTGTGAAACTTCACGCGCACCCCTGAAATACACGTATCCCACTCCCCCAGACCCGATCGCGTGTAAAACTTCCCGCACACACCCGGAATACACGCACACGCTATTTTTCACAGAGCGGGTGTCGCTGTTTGTCGCATACCCCTTTGCACGTCATTTGTCCTAGGGGGCCACAGTATGGGACATTCATTCAGAGCTGTATATTTGTGCTTTTTGTTAGCGCACATTTTGGTGCACATTTTTTTCCAGCACAGGGACGCTACCGCCTGCCTTCGTGTGGCGACGGGTTTGGGTCTGTGCGCGTCATTGCCCGTGTGCTGGTTTGCCCTATTCGATTCTATGAATACGTGTTGTAGGCGAGCGTGTGGGCGTTCCGCGCACTTGCCTCCTGTACTTCCCCCGTGACGCCCACATTTTCACGAGTTGTTCCCCATTCCGAGTGTTACGCCCCGTGTTACGCCTACTTTTGTTATGTGCGCCGCGCTATGTGCGTTTTCGCTGTGGCCTTAGCGCACGCCATTGGATGACCTGTGCGCCGGCGTGCGCCGCGCACTTTTTCAGCGCACATCCCTGATTTTACTTGCGCATGGACTTCCATGAATAGATGTGCGCTGGTTTCCCTGCGATATTTGCACTTGCACTGCGATTTTCGCTCTTTCACTGCGAATCGCACGTTTTCGCACGCTCGCGCCGAAATTTTCAGCGCACATTAATTCCATGAATCGGCCTGTCTGTCTCTGACTCAAAGGGCCTCACTAATTTTCATTCTGGGTGCAGGATTTGACACGCCCCGCCCCACAACAAGGAGCCCATATTAGGGCATTCAGAGTTTATTCATAAAAGATCGATTGACTGCAAGCATGAACAAACTGCAGGCAATCACAGAAGCTAGCGGGGGACGCCTCTATGATTGTGAGCATGCAAGCCCCTCTCTCCCCCTAACCCCCTCCAGAATGCGCAGTCGTGTTCTTTTTGCGTTATCTAAATCCATTCTCAGCTTTCTCACCTTTGCGCCCGACCAACAAACCGCGAAATTGCTTATCTGAGAAATCAGAGCCAGAAATAAAACGTCAACGCTGCGCAAATACCAAGAGCAATAAAACGAAATGATTTTAAGTAGATACGGAGAAAGGGAAAGCACGCCTGACAGGCTGAAACAGGCCCAGGAACGCGACGCCTGCCTCCAACCGTCGAACTTGCCAGTTTCTCTTTTCTTTTCTCGGCCTCGCCCTTCTCTCCCGCTCTCTCTTCTCCTGTCTTTCCCCGCCCCTGCCCGGAATCCCTAATCGCACACTTTACCCCCCCCCCCCCCCCCCACCTAATCAGAGGCGTAGACAGGGTAGGGCCTGAGCGGGCAAGGCCCATCTGTAAATGCCCACTCTGCAGCGCTGTGTGGGCATTTACAGATATTAATGTCACTGTGGTGGCCCCAACTACATTGGTTTCAGGCCCCACTTGCTAGACAATCCTGGCTACGCCTCTGGACCTAATGGCTTTGCTTATTCACGAAATTACCCAGTCTCTGGGGCAACACTAGCGTCCCCTCCCCCTGTCACAGGCCCCGTTTAAAGCCCAGATCTACCTGACACCTTTTGTGAAGAATGTTGGCAAATGTTGCACTGAAGCAACACGCTGGCATGTGTGGCCGCCCCCGAAAGGCTTATACATGTCTGAGAATGTTCGAGCACATTTCTTAAGGCCCTGCCTTTTTACCACTCCACCAAAGAGAGCTGAGCTAGAGCCACGAAAATCCCAGTTCATATCCATTTTTAAATCATAGATGCATTTAAAAAAAAAGTGCATTTTAAAATGTCCACAATCTTCCCGTTCACCTTGTCTATACCTATAACTAAGGCTGCCGGTTTTGTGCTCTTTTTTTCAACATTTCCCTATGTATTTATCCAAAGTTTTTTTTTTTGTTCATTTAATCTAAAATGTATTTATCCGCGTTTCCTTTTTGTTGTATTAAGGACTGTTCCACATATATTAAAATTAAAACATGTAGTGCTTGGACGTCTGTGATGGGGATGAGAACAGGGCTGAGTTATTGCACATGAAGTAACATTCCATGTGCACTTTAAAAACCCATGACTGTGTATTGCTGCTGATTGAGAAGTATCTCTCTCTCTCCAGCCATTTCACCATCTGGAAGTGAACATAAATTAACCCGCAAGGCCTCTTTGTTGTATAACTTTCCACAGCTATTCGACCGTGTGTGGACAACCTGCAGACCTAAGCAAGAGTCAGGTTCTTTTTTTTCCAATTTTTTACAAGAAAATACTAAAAGGAAACAGAGTGATTTACATCTGTATTTATGTGTAATCAGTAACAATGGAACACCACGTGCCTTACCTATAACCAGACATTGGGCCTCATTACGAGTTTGGAGGCAGCCAAGGAGCTATTAGCACCATGGCTGCCTCCAAACCGGACGCCTTTACCGGGTTCCTGCAATGGGGACTTACCGGGTCACTCCGACATAGGAGGACCCGGTAAGACCTCCTTGCAGAAACCATTCCCCATTCCCATTTGAGCCCCCATAGGGCTCAATGGGAATGAGGAGGGAGGTAATAACGGGCACATTATAAGTGTGCCGTTGTTACCTCCCTCTTCCCCTCGGGGGACCCGGAAAGGATGCCTGGTTTTACCAGGCATCCGATCCGGGTCCCGCGATGGGAAGCTCGTAATCAGCCCTGACGGAATGAAGGGAGCCGGTGCCGTACTGGCCCCTTCATTCCGTCAGCGTCTGCCTCGTAATGAGGCCCCATGTTTGAAAACGGATTCCAAATTGGGCATGATGTTTGCCCATTAGCGGTAAAACTAGTTTAAATAATTTATCATACTGGCAAAAAACGAACGGTCCACCAAACCTGCGAGTCCCTTGTTAGTGTTGCTACTACGTAGCACTAAAGTACCACCTATAAGCCAAAACTATTTCATTGAAGTATTGCTCGAACTGAGATGCAATATTAGAATGGACACACGTCATGTTGATGTTTGGTTCTTTACCCACCCGATCACTGCCCATGGCCATGCTAATGCCTATGGCTATTGCAACCCACTTTCTGGCTCCCTAGCCTAAAACACATCTCCTGGGATCTCTTTGAGATAGCTTTATCAAGCAGTAACATCATTGTTTGTGCTCAACTTGTCTACCAGTGTTATTTCAAAGCTGTCTTCTGCAAGTTAATTGCTTATATTTGTAAATGTGCTACTGGTGTCATAAAAATATGTTAAGCAAGTGGTCATTCAGCGTAGTTGATTTATAAGCAGCACGCGTGTCCTTCACTGACGTTGTGTTAAAAGCAAGCATTGGCAAAGTCAACAGTTTTGGCGTGTGTACAGGCATTTGCCAGGCACTGCTATTATATGCCCAGGTACTTGCACCATTTTGTTGCTACCATTATTGGCCAGTTATTACAGATACGGCAATGCCTGGAAAATGCCTAGCCCATGCCAAAACTTTTGGCAATGCCAATGTTTGTTAGTTTTGTGTGAGGCAGTAAGTGGATAATACGCTAATGCCATGGTTTTGGACTACACGACCCATAACAACTAACCATTGAACATTCTGGAGAGGGCTGATGGGAGTTCTAGTCCAATAAATCTGGAGAGCCAAATGAGACTCCCTAATCTAATGTAACATAGTCTGGCCAGGAAACATGACTCATTCACACGTGGCAAAACACAAACATTGGCCTAGCTGTGAGGCAGACCCACAACCCTTAGAGTATGCTTTCCTCCGTCACAGTGGAGTGGAAATTTTATATGTATGACACCAACGTATTAAAAAAAAAACGAATTATTCTATGACAGGAAGAGTGGCCATGTGAAACGATGCATTTTATAAACTGAAATACGCAGTCAGGATATGCTCGTATTCAGGTACACCCTTAACAAGGTTGAACAGAAATGCACCTTCCTTCTCCTAAGGCAAAGTCTGGGGCCATGAGTGGTGTATGGACCTTGTAGCCAAGTAATATCGACCCCTCCTGCAGTCCATAAGACAATTAGCATTTTGTGGTCAGAATATACTAGTACATGCAATTCTGGCTGTTAGACTGCAGATGAAGTCCATGACAGAGATATTAACTGTATTCTAATTGCTGTGATTGTTTTAGAAGTGGTCTATAAAGACCACCATCTTCTTATATGAATAACCAAAAATGCCACTCTAGCTACTAGTTCACCTTCTCTGCTGATTGTTTAGTTATTTCTTAAATAATCGAGTTAGGCGCTTCTTCTGAAAAAGGTAAGAAGGCTACTCCTTGTAAATGGCCGCACGCCTTGCATGTGTAACCCAAAAGACCTATGCTGAGGTACACACTGGTCGGCTCAGAGGATCTATATTGGATGGATGCAGTTAATGTGGACCTGGCCGTTTCATACCCAGTAGGCCTTTAAAGGTTCATGTTAGAGAGAGCCAATAGTTCCCATCTGCTAAGGAATCCTAGCATGTTTTGCCAGTCTTCCATTGGTGGTGGTGGGGAGTGGGGGAGGGGCACAGATCACATTCAGTTGTGTGTAGTTTGCTTAAGTATTGCAGAGTGGTGGATATTTATTGAGTGGAGTCCATAGTGCAGGGCAGCGCAATGAAATGATGGTCAGGAACGACACAAAGCTGTCTGAGGTAGGCCTTCTAAAACTAAACTATCACCCAGGGTGTTCTATCTCATCACACCCGGCGTCCTACCAATGAGCCACTTCCACTTCCATCAGCAGCTCAAAAACAATAACAACACGGATACAAGCACACGGGTTCAGCCAATCACTTTTGAAGTATTGTATGCTAAATGGCGGTAGGGACTTTTGACTACTTCTGACTCACCAGTAAACTACAGCAATATCCACACCTAACACACAAAGTCATGTAGATATACAAGCATAAACTCCCTATGAGACTATGACAAGAACTATGGCACAGCTAACTGCATGATACCCAACACCACTAAATTAATGGTCTGTTGCAAAGTGTGTCTCGACAAACAAGGGGCAAGGGCTGTTGCTGGTGAGACTGAAACACATTAAGCAAAGAACGAGCCAATTGCAGCTTCCGGCAAACACTGCAAAGGGGCGAGCCCTTGTATACATGGAATATCTTAAAACCATATAATCTTTATGCAAATATACTTTAAAGAGCAACTGTTAAGTACTATGTTCACGCGTTTTAGTAGAGATTTTACAACCATTGCAATTTCATCACTGAATAACAATTTACACAATTACCCAACTGTCATGTAATAATGTTAATAAAGCCAGCAATAAAATACAATACAGCCTAAATACTAATTTCCCTGACTTTCTAACTGTTCAGTAACAGGTTTACCCAGTATCAGACAGCACATGTTTCACATTCCTGACACATTTTCAAAGCTGAAAAAATAGAAATATGCGGAAATATTTTTAAAACGTAAGACATTTTGCACTGATGAGATTAATTTTTATGGCTAGCATAAACCCGAACAATTATCTTTAAAAGATCCTTTATTTATTTGCCTCGATAATAACATAGTAATTGATCAAGGGCATGCATCTGTATTTTGTGCTTAAAGTTCAACTGATGGGTTGAAAAATCATACAAAGTTAAGATAACTTGTAGTTTGCAGAGAAAGCCTTTTTACATTGTTCTAATAAGCCAGAACTAAACAATTGCTCAGTATATATTTTATATTACAAGATTTGTATTCCTCTCAGTGTATATCAAAGATCTCTGAGAAAAGCACAGCTTCTAATGAACAGTATTAAGCACAATTTCAGAGATACTTGTCGACATTTTTTATGTTTTCCCATCACAAATCTTGTGACAATACCTTCAGCAAGTTTCTGCTGGAAACCAATTTTCAATATCAATCATTTTCTTTGTTTTCAATTAATTACTTGGGTGCTTCCCTAAGCTCATGTCTACACTCAAGCTATTATGCTGTTGAAATCATCTCAGGCCCGTATTCCTATAATTCTTTGATATTTATGTCTGCTCACCATATGAATCATTCACTGGTCATTTCAAGTTGAATTTGATCCTTACTTCTTGTTGGCTTAATCACGCTGTTAGGAAAGATTTCGTTATTGTAGGGAACTTTCCTTCCATGTGGCAACCCCTAAACTTTTTGCTATTGTTTTCAACCTGTTTTCTTGACTTTGCCAGAGAAGTGCAGCCTTCTGCCGTACTCCTCTGGGCTTTCGCTCCTTTCTTACGGGGAAACTGACATGCCCTTAAGACAGTCAGTACCGGGGAACGCTGTTTCCCGTAGTTTCTTTTATCGTGTCGCCATTTTAGTGCAACACGACACAAGAGGGCACTGTAAGCTAAGTTACAGCTCTCTTGGGTCTCTAGCCTTCTACAGACCCTAGACACTCTTATAGGATGGTTTTTGGATCGGTGCAAGTCATTCAGGGACTGGGCTGGTGGCAGCGATCATTTGGTTTATTTTGAGCTCCTTTTGCCGTTCTGAGCACCTTTTTGCCGCGAACACAAAAGGGTGGCCCGGCTACCCAAAATGGCCGGACCACGAGGCTCCTTTGTCTAGTCCACTGTCCGTCTTGCTCCCTTTACCTTCCCCCGGGTCAGGCGACCCGGGGCCTTCCTTATTTGGGCATGTAGTTTCCCGCGAAACACGGTTGCTTTCGCGGGCTTCTACATGTCGTTTGAGTGCCCCCAGGATGTGGGATGGGCTGTCTGGTCCCAATACACATCCTGGGTGCCAGAGAGTCTAGGGTGGTGTGAATGCCTGGGACCACCGTGGTCCGTGATTGGTCCACGTATGGTATGTGTGTTGATGAGCGGATCTCCCATTGGCTCCCCTCCGTTTTGGCGCGAAGGGAACCGTGGATAAGAGGGAGCTGGAAACACCACTGCCATGTCGATCTCCTGAGTTCTTACGAACCCAGGGATACAGGAGCCAAGTATCCTGCGAACACGAGGCTGGACCGAGGAATCGCTGGTGACCCCCTGAAGAACTTCTGCTCCTCATTGCTGTCGTCCGGTGAAGCCCTTTCCACCTAAGATCGAACAAGAAGGCCTGTACTGGCGCTTCGACCTATTGGAATAGCAGGACCAGCTATTCCCGGCACCTTCATCAACTCCTGCTGTAAGCCTTCGGAAGTGTCTCTGGGCCATCCAGTTGACTGACCAGCTTACTAAGGAGGCCTGCTCTGTAATCGCCGACAGGTTGGGTGGTATTCTGAGTCCGGGGCATGCTCACACGCTTCGTTTGCTTAGCAGTCCTAAGCTAGAGGTGAGCAGTGCTCGTTTGGCTTGAATACACCCGGCCGTTCCGTTGCCCTGCTGTGGCGACAAAACTGTGCTTGTTTCTTCGATCGGGACGTCTTTTTACTCTGCACGACGACGAGACGTTCCCTGCTCTTCAGAACCTGCCAGAAGCTGTATCTATCGAGGAGAAGCTCGGGCCTGCTTGCTTCGGGGACCGGTGAGTAGATTAGCTAGGATCTGGTCGCCCTCCTGCAGTGCCCCTTGCTTTTCCCCGCTGTAAATACAGCACCCCTTGTCCGTACTCGCGCCCTGCTTCTGCCTCACAGTGGAGGCTGCGCTAGAGTCGCGGACCGTGTTCTCCTTCATTAGAGCTCCCTACAGAGCTGTTCAACGTCCTCCGAAGAGCTTCACCTTCTGCCCATTGGCACCGGCGTGTGCAGGTACTTTTGAGCGCTAGGCTCCACTCTTCGTAGGGATTGGACTACCATCTAGTTAGGGGCCTCAGAAGGCGGACATATCACACGCATTGGTTCGCACTGCCTGTTTTCCTTCCCCTGCAGGTGGATAACATATTTCGTGCTGCTAATGCTGTGAAACTGTGTATTCTGTATATATATTGGGTGGATAGTGTATGTGTTGGTTTAATATCGTTGTATATTGCTGCTTTTACTGTAGTTATTAGTTTCAAGGCCTTATAATAAATGTGTATCTATTTTTGATATAAACAACTGTTTGGAGTAGTTTGTAAGCGCTCTTGCTTTGTGTGCTCATTGCGGGCTTTCAGTCACCCTCACCCCTCTTGAGACCTAGTCTTGACCGCCGCGATCGCTACCTTGATTGGTCTGGCTTGTCCAGAGGTTACCCTGTTCCAAGTAATTAGGTTGGCCTTCTGAACCTCTGCGCCACCAGGACAGAGTTCAGAAATCCGTCTTAACAAATTGGTGTACAGCGGTGGGATACGACTGAAGGTATCCAGTGTTGCGCACGAGCTAAGGCGTTTTCAGGTTATTCCAACCAGGACACGCAGTAAAGTATTGAATATAACGTTAAAAAGGCCATAGTCCTATCGACAGTATGGAAACGAATACTTTATTAACCTTAAATGCTTCGAAATCTGAAACATTGAAGAAGATGTGTGCGGAGAGAGGGGTTTCCTCTCAAGGCACTAAATTGGAAATGATCCAGAGAATCGTGGCGTGGCAAGAAGCGCAGCTTGACGCTATAACTTCCGAGGACAGTGCAGAAGGTGGTGGGGCTGCTCTCACTGGCAGAACCGACGGTTCTGCCGCTGCACTGATCCATCACGACCACGAGGACAGGGAGGATGTAATGTCTAACGTTTCCTCTGCCAGTGTTGATGGGGAGGCTATGCTTGAATTCAAGAAGCAAGAGCTGCGGTTTAGGCAGCAGGAGCTTGAATTCAGCATAGCCAAACTGAAAATCGACCAGGCAGAAAAACAAAAAGACAGGGATCACCAGTTGGAACTGGCCAAGCTTCAGTTCGCAAATGGGTCCAAGGGTCCTGGACATGGTTCTGGGGCTTCCTCTCATCCACGGTTTCCAAAAGATCTGCTCAGTGTGTATGAGGAACGAAATGACATTATGGACTGGTTAAATGCGTTTGAGTATGCATGCGAGGTTCAAGAGGTTGATAATGCGGATAAGATTGCATGGTTACTCAGCAGACTGCCCCATTCTGGTTGCAGTGCCATTATGGAAATGTCGAAGGCTGAGCGCGCTGATTTTGCAATGTTGAAGCAGACTCTCATTTTAAAGTTTGGGAAGACTCCGACCCAATATTTGAAAAGGTTTAGAGAGTATAAGAAAAAGGAAGGTGGTACTTGGGTGTCGTATGTAGCTGAGTCCCTGAAAAACTTGACTGGCTGGGTTGAAGGTTATAAGGTTTCTACCTTCGAAGGCATGATCAATCTGGTCATGCTGGAACACATTTTTGCTTCTTCTTCCCCGGAGCTTAAGCAGCATTTGGCCGATTCGAAGGAGATAGATCCTAAGAAGCTGGCCATTGCAGCAGATTTATGGGTGTCACATCGAGTGTCCCATAAGGACAAAACTCATCCTGGTAAGCAGGAGGAAGGGAAAAAGTCCAAAGATGTGGAGGGTGGGGAATCTGCTAAATCTTCTTCCCATAAGGGCCACAAAAAGAAAAATAAGGGTAAGCCATCCGAGAACTCACAGGGTAGTGGAGGTTCGCCTCCGAAACAGAACTCTGGTTATAATAAGCCTCCCTACGTAAACAGACCCAATGGGGCTTGTTTTTCTTGTGGAGCAACTGACCATGTGAAGGGGGATCCCCGTTGTAAGGTTAGACCTTTGGGGGTCCACTCCGCTAATCTGGCCTTCTCCTCCTACGAGGAAGAAGAGATTACAGGAGCATCCTTCTCCTCAGACTCATTTCCCAGCGGAATAGAGGCTGAGGTAGTTTTAGTGTCCCTGGGTTCCTGGGAGCCTAAAGTCGCAGAGGCGTATGCTAGGATTCCGGATAATACCAAGCACTACTTTAAAGACAGTGTGCTGATCAATGGAGTGGATACTCCAGCTCTTAGGGATAGTGGGTGCAGTCGAACTGTAGTGGATTCTACCTTGGTAGACTCAGAGGAAGTTGCCAGAGCTACTCTGATGCCCACTAAGTTGGCTGACGGCCCCCTCCGTATGTTTCCCGTGATCCCTGTTAATCTAACTTTAAATGGTACAGCAGTTAGGATTCCAGTGAGCATTCAGAGAAACGTCCCGGGAAAGGTCTTGTTGGGCAATGATCTCAGAGCTCTAGGGCTCGTAGGAGACACTGCCGAAAGACCCTACACACGGTCTCAAGCACGGGCAGCCTTGGCCAAGTCCAATACGCCGCCCCAGCCGAAGGGGAAACCCAAGGCGAAAGGAGTCAACAAGTCCCGACGGGGGAAAGAGAATATTCCCCCGAACTCGCCTACCACTGCGGTGGAGGGAGTTGGTCAATCGCCCGAGCCTGACGAGGAGGTGGCGATGCCTGAAGTGTTCGACCCCAACGACCATCCTGAACTAAAAGACTTGTTAGTTGAAGGAGGTCCTGATAGGGACGACTTCAGTAAGGGCCAACGTGAGTGCCCATCTCTGGAAGGCCTAAGGAGACAGGCCTGCTCCCAGCTTGAGGGTGAACCTCCTGGGAAGCATCGGATTTATTGGGAAGGTGGACTCCTGTACAGTGAGCCCACAGAGTCTACAGAAGGAGACCATAGGAGGTTGGTGGTTCCCCTTTCTGTTAGACCCTTCCTCCTGCAGTTGGCGCATGAAGTTCCCCTTGCTGGTCACCTTGGAATGAAGAGGACCAAGCAAAGGTTATCTATGCACTTCTACTGGCCCAAGATGGGGGTGCAAGTAGAAAGTCACTGCAGGAGTTGTGCCTCCTGCCAGTTGTCTGGTAAGGTTGGCGCGACAATCCAAGCTCCGTTGGTACCGCTCCCAGTTGTGGGGGTACCATTTGAAAGGGTAGGGATCGACATCGTTGGTCCCCTTGACCCGCAAACATCCTCAGGCAATAGGTTTATCCTGGTGCTGGTCGACCATGCAACCAGGTATCCTGAGGCCATCCCATTAAAGACTGTAACTGCCAAGTCAGTTGCAAAAGCGTTACTCGGCATATTTACTAGGGTTGGCTTCCCTAAAGAAGTTGTGTCAGATCGTGGCAGCAACTTTATGTCGAAGTATATGCAGGCTATGTGGAAAGAATGTGGGGTCACCTACAAGTTCTCTTCTGCATACCACCCCCAGACCAATGGTCTGGTGGAGCGTTTCAACAGAACGCTAAAGAGCATGATTGGGGCTCTGGAGGAGCCCCAGAGGAGGAAATGGGACCTTCTTTTACCATGCTTGTTGTTTGCCTACAGAGAGGTACCACAGGAGGGTGTTGGCTTCAGCCCCTTCGAACTTCTGTTCGGTCATCCCGTACGGGGACCCTTAGCCATCGTCAAAGAGGGATGGGAGATGCCCACTCCCCCTGTTACTACCAATGTAGTTGACTATGTGCTAGGGCTCAGAAAACGGATGGTACTCCTGATGGGCTTGGCTAGTGAAAAGTTGAAGGCCGGACAAGCGCTGGTGAAACATTGGTACGACCAGAAAGCTTCCTTAATTCACTTTACCCCTGGTCAGCAAGTCCTGATCATGAACCCTATAAGGCCTCGCGCTTTACAGGACAAATGGTCAGGCCCTTACACAGTGGTGGAGCCCCTGGGTGAGGTGAACTATTTAGTGGACCTTGGAAGGCCTGGACAGGCTCCAAAAGTGTTCCACGTAAATAGGCTGAAGGCTTTCGTCCCAAGAGTCGAAATCGCAGCACTGCTACTGGCGTCAGACGTTGAGGAAGAGGAGTCAGAACCTCTTCCCGACCTGTTCCAAAGCGGTCCTTCAGATAGCTCCGTTGAGGGTGTCCGAGTGGCCCCTCACCTGACTTCTGATCAGCAGGCTGAGGTGAAAAGTTTGCTTAGGCAGTTTTCCCCCCTGTTTTCACAGTCGCCTGGTTTGACACCTTGGTGCAAACATAACATTGACACAGGAGACAGTGTACCTACCAAAAGTAGGGGATACAGGATGTCGGATAAAGTACGGTCTTATATTAAGACCGAGGTCAACAAGATGTTAGACCTTGGGGTGATTGAACCCTCTAGTAGTCCTTGGTCCAGTCCTGTGGTTCTGGTTCCAAAAGCAGGCACTTCTGAATTGAGGTTCTGCGTGGATTACAGGGCTCTGAATGCTGTCACCAAGACAGACGCTCACCCCTTGCCTCGAACTGACGAGCTGGTGGATACCTTGGGTGCCTCCAAGTACCTCAGCACGTTTGACCTGACTGCGGGCTATTGGCAAATAGCTTTAGCAGAACATGCCAAGGAGAAGACAGCATTTTCAACTCCCGACGGGCTTTACCAATTCCGGGTAATGCCGTTCGGATTGAAGAATGCACCTGCCACTTTCCAGAGGCTTGTGAATCATGTGTTGAATGGGTTGGACGAATTCTGTCTTGCATATCTGGACGATATAGCAGTTTTCAGTGCCACCTGGGAAGACCATGTGAAACACCTCGGGATTGTGCTCCAGGCTCTTCAGAAAGCCCACTTGACCATAAAGGCGAGTAAATGCCAGATTGGACAAGGCTCAGTGGTTTACCTTGGGCATGAAGTAGGTGGAGGAAGGATACAGCCTCTCCCCAGTAAAGTACAAGCAGTACAAGACTGGCCTACCCCCACTACACAAACCCAAGTGAGAGCCTTCTTAGGACTCACGGGTTATTACCGCAATTTTATGGCAGACTATGGCACCATAGCTGCTCCTCTGACTGCCCTCACAACTCCGAAGAAACCCAAGAAGGTAACTTGGACTGACGAGTGTGAGAAGGCCTTCAATGGCTTGAAAGACTCCTTGTGCCAGGCCCCTGTGCTCAGGGCCCCTGATTATCAAAGACCTTTTATCGTGCAGACGGATGCCTCTGACACTGGGATAGGAGCTGTACTATCACAAGTAGATGAGAAGGGTAAGGAACACCCTATCGGTTTTATTAGTCGCCAGCTTAAGGACAGAGAGCTCAGATGGTCCACGGTAGAGAAAGAATGTTTCTCTGTTGTGTGGGCCCTAAGGAAGCTGCGGCCCTACCTCTATGGGACCCACTTCACTGTGCAGACTGACCATAAGCCGTTAAAGTGGCTAATGAACATGAAGGGGGAGAATCCAAAGTTGCTTAGGTGGTCCATAAGTCTACAAGGCTTCGACTTCACTATTGAGCATAGGCCAGGTGTCCAACATAGCAATGCTGATGGGTTGTCCAGAATGTTTTACCGACCTGAACAAGAGACTCATCCAGGGGTGGATTAGTTCCCCCTGTCCATAGTCTGGGAGGGGCGAGTGTTAGGAAAGATTTCGTTATTGTAGGGAACTTTCCTTCCATGTGGCAACCCCTAAACTTTTTGCTATTGTTTTCAACCTGTTTTCTTGACTTTGCCAGAGAAGTGCAGCCTTCTGCCGTACTCCTCTGGGCTTTCGCTCCTTTCTTACGGGGAAACTGACATGCCCTTAAGACAGTCAGTACCGGGGAACGCTGTTTCCCGTAGTTTCTTTTATCGTGTCGCCATTTTAGTGCAACACGACACAAGAGGGCACTGTAAGCTAAGTTACAGCTCTCTTGGGTCTCTAGCCTTCTACAGACCCTAGACACTCTTATAGGATGGTTTTTGGATCGGTGCAAGTCATTCAGGGACTGGGCTGGTGGCAGCGATCATTTGGTTTATTTTGAGCTCCTTTTGCCGTTCTGAGCACCTTTTTGCCGCGAACACAAAAGGGTGGCCCGGCTACCCAAAATGGCCGGACCACGAGGCTCCTTTGTCTAGTCCACTGTCCGTCTTGCTCCCTTTACCTTCCCCCGGGTCAGGCGACCCGGGGCCTTCCTTATTTGGGCATGTAGTTTCCCGCGAAACACGGTTGCTTTCGCGGGCTTCTACATGTCGTTTGAGTGCCCCCAGGATGTGGGATGGGCTGTCTGGTCCCAATACACATCCTGGGTGCCAGAGAGTCTAGGGTGGTGTGAATGCCTGGGACCACCGTGGTCCGTGATTGGTCCACGTATGGTATGTGTGTTGATGAGCGGATCTCCCATTGGCTCCCCTCCGTTTTGGCGCGAAGGGAACCGTGGATAAGAGGGAGCTGGAAACACCACTGCCATGTCGATCTCCTGAGTTCTTACGAACCCAGGGATACAGGAGCCAAGTATCCTGCGAACACGAGGCTGGACCGAGGAATCGCTGGTGACCCCCTGAAGAACTTCTGCTCCTCATTGCTGTCGTCCGGTGAAGCCCTTTCCACCTAAGATCGAACAAGAAGGCCTGTACTGGCGCTTCGACCTATTGGAATAGCAGGACCAGCTATTCCCGGCACCTTCATCAACTCCTGCTGTAAGCCTTCGGAAGTGTCTCTGGGCCATCCAGTTGACTGACCAGCTTACTAAGGAGGCCTGCTCTGTAATCGCCGACAGGTTGGGTGGTATTCTGAGTCCGGGGCATGCTCACACGCTTCGTTTGCTTAGCAGTCCTAAGCTAGAGGTGAGCAGTGCTCGTTTGGCTTGAATACACCCGGCCGTTCCGTTGCCCTGCTGTGGCGACAAAACTGTGCTTGTTTCTTCGATCGGGACGTCTTTTTACTCTGCACGACGACGAGACGTTCCCTGCTCTTCAGAACCTGCCAGAAGCTGTATCTATCGAGGAGAAGCTCGGGCCTGCTTGCTTCGGGGACCGGTGAGTAGATTAGCTAGGATCTGGTCGCCCTCCTGCAGTGCCCCTTGCTTTTCCCCGCTGTAAATACAGCACCCCTTGTCCGTACTCGCGCCCTGCTTCTGCCTCACAGTGGAGGCTGCGCTAGAGTCGCGGACCGTGTTCTCCTTCATTAGAGCTCCCTACAGAGCTGTTCAACGTCCTCCGAAGAGCTTCACCTTCTGCCCATTGGCACCGGCGTGTGCAGGTACTTTTGAGCGCTAGGCTCCACTCTTCGTAGGGATTGGACTACCATCTAGTTAGGGGCCTCAGAAGGCGGACATATCACACGCATTGGTTCGCACTGCCTGTTTTCCTTCCCCTGCAGGTGGATAACATATTTCGTGCTGCTAATGCTGTGAAACTGTGTATTCTGTATATATATTGGGTGGATAGTGTATGTGTTGGTTTAATATCGTTGTATATTGCTGCTTTTACTGTAGTTATTAGTTTCAAGGCCTTATAATAAATGTGTATCTATTTTTGATATAAACAACTGTTTGGAGTAGTTTGTAAGCGCTCTTGCTTTGTGTGCTCATTGCGGGCTTTCAGTCACCCTCACCCCTCTTGAGACCTAGTCTTGACCGCCGCGATCGCTACCTTGATTGGTCTGGCTTGTCCAGAGGTTACCCTGTTCCAAGTAATTAGGTTGGCCTTCTGAACCTCTGCGCCACCAGGACAGAGTTCAGAAATCCGTCTTAACACACGCCCAGGGGTGTTGCTAGTTCTGGAAAAGATCCGAGGCTACACTATTGTCCGGACTGTCGTGACTCTGGTCTAGCTAGCCTTTTGGTTGTATATCCTGAGTTTCTATCCAGGGCTACAACCAAAAGACCCGGGGCTATAGCTCCCTTAGCCCCCATCCCTACACCACAAACACCTCTGATTCACACCACATAGTGGTTGCACACCTCTTCTTGAAAATGTGTTCCAGAAAAACAATACAGATACGGACGCCTAAATTACTTGCAATATTATTTTTCCTGTGCATCCAAAAATCATGTGTATTATGACTGGAGATAACTCTTTTTCTGACTTATTTTATGATAGAGAGATTTCCTCTGTACTAATCAACTCCAAACGGTGTTGTAAAACCTGACCTTGTAATACCCTTCTAAAGCACACAAAAGATAGGAATGTCAATGTCATTTGTGCGTTTATGTTTTCTTTTAAAACAATCATCAGGGCCACTATTGTTGTAGATGACATCCCATTTTTGAATTTACCGAATTACTTTATGGTCGAAGCCTGTCAGATGTAGCTGTTACTTAGGCGTTCTTATCTATTTTGTTTTTCAGAAGCATATTCCAAGTACAGTAGACCCCCGCTGGGATTAAAAGTACAGTAGACCCCCGCTGGGAATACAAGTTCAGTAGACCCCCGCTGGGATCACAAATACAGTAGACACCCTCTGGGATCACAAGTACAGTAGACCCCCACTTGGATCACAAATACAGTAGGCACCCTCTGGGATCACACGTACAGTAGACACCCTCTGGGATCACTAGTACAGTAGACCCTCGCTGGGATTAAAAGTACAGTAGACCCCCGCTGGGATCACAAATACAGTAGACCCCCGCTGGGATTAAAAGTACAGTAGACACCCTCTGGGATCACAAGCACAGTAGACACCCTCTGGGATCACAAGTAGAGTAGACCCCCGCTGGGATTAAAAGTACAGTAAACACCCTCTGGGATCACAAGTACAATAGGCACCCTCTGGGATCACAAGTACAGTAGACCCCCTGCTGGGATTAAAAGTACAGTAAACACCCTCTGGGATCACAAGTACAGTAGGCACCCTCTGGGATCACAAGTACAGTAGACCCCCACTGGGATTAAAAGTACAGTAAACACCCTCTGGGATCACAAGTACAGTACACCCCCGCTGGGATCACAAATACAGTAGGCACCCTCTGGGATCACAAGTACAGTAGACCCCCGCTGGGATCACAACTACAGTAGACACCCTCTGGGATCACGAGTGCAATAGACCCCCGCTGGGATTAAAAGTACAGTAAACACCCTCTGGGATCACAAGTACAGTACACCCCCGCTGGGATCACAAATACAGTAGGCACCCTCTGGGATCACAAGTACAGTAGACCCCCGCTGGGATCACAACTACAGTAGACACCCTCTGGGATCACAAGTGCAATAGACCCCCGCTGGGATCATCTAACTGTACACAAAACAATGCAAAAATACTTTCGTCTGTAACTTTGGTTCCCATCCATAAATGTTCACCAAATTTGGCCAAATCCAAATAATGATGAAGAATTTGGCGACGCTACATAATTGTTTTCATCAGGAAAAATTTTTGCTGAAGAAAACAGTTTTTTGAATGGTGATTTCATAGTACACACCTCGGAATTAGCCTAAAATTGGGCACACCGTAAATATTTCAAAAATCGTATCTGTCAAATGCAATTATTTACTTTTTAAGTCCAAAAACAGTATTCATATTTTTATGCATGAGCAGTAGACACAGGGGGCCGGGGGAATGACATTATCAAAATACCGCAAAATGCACAAAAACATCTGCAGCATCCAAAAAGTAAATGCACAATCCCATTCAGTGAGACGCAGTGGAGTTGGCAGGACAAAGCAAAAAATACAATGCAAAATGTACACACACATGCCTAGAAATTAATAGAATGATCTGCCACACCAAACACAGCGGACTAAACCGTAATGAAAAATCCACAGGGAAATGAAAACTAGCAAAATACACAAAAAGAACAAAGTCCCCAATGCACACGCAATTCCCCCAAGTCCACCTCCCCTCTCCTCCCCCTCCCCCAACTGCGGCATTCAGTCAGGCACGCCAAGGTCAGCGTGACAAAAGGTAAAAGAGAATATTCAGCAACATGAAGAACTAGTGTGAAAGCCTGTGCCATTATTTCCGTGGCAATGGCACCATCAATACCTTTACAGGTGCACGGATAACTAATCACATTGAGTCTTTTCTCTGTATTTCCATACATGTACAGTAGGCATGTAGGCCAAAACTGGGGGAAAAACTGCAAAAAAATCCAAAGCTTCCCACATATACACCCCTATTTAGTCATGTACGCTAAGGTCAAAGAGACACTGCAAACATGAGGAATATACTGCTGAAATAATCCCAAAAATCTGTGACAGTACCTCCACACAGACTTCAGCACACCATCTAAGCATGCACATGAGAATACCATTAAAAAAACATCCACCACGACAGCATGCAAAAGTAAAACAAAATGTTTACAAATGTAACGAAACACCATATGCCACCACAAATAACAGAGTCACACCTATATAACAATATGGCCACAGGGGCTAACCAAATACAAAACAGTACCACGCAACAAACGGGCAGAAGGACACAACGAAATAAGGACTAACCCACGCCAAAAGAACAAGGCTGTTGACAATAACATTTGAAACAAAGAAACCCGAGGTGTGCCCAGCTGATCAATCTGCTAAGCCAAGTTAGTGTTGCCTATGTAGCAGGGGATTTAAACATGGTATAGGAAGCTCACCTAGCCTTGCACAGAATTTAGAAACATGAACAAGTGTTTAAATCTCACATTTGCAAATTTTTCAATTGCAGTAATAAGTGCAATAAAAAAGTCCAAAGTTCAAAATAAAAGATCAAACCTCATTTATTAATGGGTAAAGTGGATTATAACCAAACCAGAGCCGGATATTAGAACCTGAAACAAGCCACTTGGGCACATGGTGAGCCAACACGTGTTTTAAGAAATAATTCTCTTCCTCAGGGCTCTTGTTATAGTTCACAGCAGATACATTTGCATAAGATAGTATTACTTTCTTGGTGGTAGTGAACCATGCCACGAGATATCCTGAGGCTGTCCCTCTGAGGAGCATCAAAGCCCCCGTGGTGGTGAAGGCCCTGATTGGGATATTCCCCTGTGTTGGATTCCCCAAGGAAGTAGTTTCTGACAGGGGATCTAACTTCATATCAGCATATATCAAGGCTATGTGGGAAGAGTGTGGAGCCACCTACTGGTTCTCTACCTCCTTTCATCCACAAATCAAAGGGCTTGTTGAGCGGTTCAACAAGACCCTGAAAGGCATGATAGGTGGCTAGGAAGAGCACCTGAGGAGAAAATATAATATTATCCTGCCATGCCTTCTGTTCGCCTACAGGGAGGTGCCACAGAACAGAGTAGGGTTTAGCTCCTTTGAGCTACTGTTTGAGCACCCTGTACGAACGAGGTCCCCTCAGTTTAGTGAAGGAGGGAAGGAGGGATGGGAAAGCAAACTCTCATTCCCATCATGAGATGTGCTGGTCTAGAATGGTAAAGTACATGGAACAGTCGACAAAAAATCTAAATGCCAGTCAGGAGCTGATGAAGCACTGGCACGACCAAAAGGCCACCATGACAGTCTATTCTCCAGGCCAGTGGGTGTGGATTATGGAGCCTCTCAAACCCAGTACCCTTCAGAACAAGTGGGCTGGACCTTACTGTGTGCTGGAAAAGGTCTGCGAGGTGAATTATCTCATTGATGTGAAAGTACCTAAACAGATGTGCACAGTCTTTCAAGTCAGCCAGCAAAAACCCCACTATAGCCGGGATAACTTGGTCATGGCATTAGTGAATGATGGAGAGACTGAGGAGGAGACCGATCCCCTCCCAGACCTCCTGAACACTGAAGTCAGAAATGGGTCAGTTGAAGGTGTAAACCTTGCAACAGACTTGTCAAAACAGCAACTGACAGATTGTCGCCGTTGACTGGGACAGTTTGCCGGTCTGTTTTCGCAGACTCCCGTTTGGGCAGATTGGTGCACCCATTATGTGAACACTGGAGACAGTAAGCCGGTGAAGAATAGAATTCATCGGATTTCCGATAAGGTCAGGGAGGACATTTCCAAGATGTTGTCCCTAGGAGCCATAGAGCCATCCCTCAGCCCCAGGGCTAGCCCAGTGGTACTGGTCCCAAAAAAGACCAGTAGTGGGAAAACTGAAGTTCCCTTTTGTGTGGACTACAGGGGGGCTCAATTCTGTCACAAAGACAGATGCTCACCCCATTCCTTGGGCAGATGAGCTCATTGACAAGCTCGGCGCTGCCAAGTACATAAGTACTTTTGACCTCCCAGCGGTGTATTGGCAGGTTGGCTTGACAGAGGGAGTGAAAGAGAGGTTGGCATTCTCAACCCCGGAAGGACATTATCAGTTCACTGTGATGCCCTTCGGATTGAAGAATGGCCTTGCCACTTTTCAGAGGATGATTAACCAGGTTTTGTCCAGACTGGAAAACTTCAGCGTCGCCTTTCTAGACAACATTGCAGTGTTCAGCCACACCTGTGAGGATCACGTATCCCATCTGAAAAAAGTGCTTCAGGTGCTGCAGAATGCAGGCCTGACTATCAAGGCCACAAAGTGCCAGATAGTGCAGGGTACTGTGACTTACCTAGACCACCTGGTCGGTGGAGTTAAGAAACAACCTCTTGAAGCGAAGGTACATCCCCACCACACAGACACAGGTGAGAGCCTTTCTAGGTCTCACCGGGTACTACCAGTCATTCATCAGAGGTATGGGACCATTGCAATGCCCCTGAATGATGTAACGTCCAAAAAGATGCCAAAAAGGTAAATTGGACCTCCGCCTGTCAAACCTCCTTTCAGGATTTAAAGGATCGATTGTGCGCGGCCTGAGTTCTGAAAGTGTCAGACTATGGTCAGGAAATCATTATCCAGACAGATGGCTGTGATTTTGGGATTGGAGTAGTGTTAGCCCAGCTGAACTCTGAAGGGGTAGAGCAACCTGTCGCAGGCTTTTGAGAAAAAGGGAAAGGAACTGGGTTGTCATAGAAAAAGAGGCATATGCGGTTGTGTGGGCTGTAAAGAAGCTGAAACCCTACATCTTTGGGTCTCACTTTACGATCCACACAGACCACAGGCCTCTGAGAAGGTTAATGGCCATGCAAGGGGAGAACCCTAAGCTTTTGCGATGGGCCATATCCCTACAGCGACTAGATATGGACATCGAGCACAAGCCAGGCTCCCAGCATGGAAATGCAGATTGCCTCAGCCAGTACTTTGTCGTTGATGATGTACCAGACCCTCAGTAGGGTGGTGGGTTACATGTTGAGGCTGGGGGGCATGTGAGGAATCAACCAATCACACAGGGAGAGTGTGCTCGCCTGGGCTTTCTGATTTTTGTTTGCTTAAAAAGAATTAATGATGGGAGATCAACCTGCAGAAAATATGTGGGGCCATTCCTGCACATATTTTCCACACTCACCGTACAGCAGAAAAATAGTCATGTACTCTGGGAGGACACATTTTACCAGCGCCGCCCTGCCCTGTAATGTGTAGCTGACACCTGACAGCTGTGGGTACATCAAAAGCCTCTGGCTGTGGGCAGCCTGATTAGCATTTCAAGGCCCCATGGATTTGCTGGTGGCGGTGAATACTGAAGAATGTTAATTAGCAGGCCTCATGGAGGCCTGGGTGCAGAAAGTGACAATGGAGAACAGAGACAAACATCTCTTTGTAATGCAACATGTCAACTTGGTACCAACACCCTTCCTTGGCATGAAAGGGCAGTGAATGTCCTGTCTGGATCCACTCCTTTCAGAGCAAGTAAGTATGCGAAATGTAGGAGACAAAAGTCTGCCTGTAACCCCCTACTTCAAAGAGGCCCATGTTGTGACCAAGCGCTGCATAGGGCTCAGTTAATTAGGGAGACATTTTGATGTACAGCAGACAGGAAGATGGGTGGGCTCTGATTCTGACCTGAAGCATTGCTGAAGATTGTTGGTGAGGACCCAGGATTGATACATTAAAGTGGGCTTAGCCTGCACCTATCACTGGGGCCCGTTTGGCATTAAAAGAGGGCTGAACACCTCACTGAAGAGATCATCTAAAGCCTTTGCAAGGAATAAGAAGAAGGACTCATTTGGACCTGAGCTGAAGGTACAGTCTACCTTACAGTCTACCTTACATCTTCCGCCAGTGAAGGAAGGCCAGGAGTTCGAAGAGAGAAGCAAGATCCCTCCCCTAATCCTCTCCCAGGGAACAGAGGGAGATACCAGACTCAGAGAATCCAATCAGCAGGTCCAGAACCAGTACCCAGCTACCACACAGAGTGCTCTTCTAGGTCCTGACAGTAAGCTTCCTAGGTGACAAGTGCTGGAGAGTCTCTGGACAAAGGACATGGCCATTGCCTGCTAACACCCTCCTGAGCTTTGGGCAGTCTGCCTTGAAAGGATATGAGCCCTGTGAAGAAGCTAAGAGCAGTGCTACTCAAGCATCATCCAGTGCCCATCTTTTTAAGGACAATTTTGAGACAGTCGAGTCCTCAAACCGCATCCGGCTGCACCGCTGACTGTTGTGACGCTGCAGTCAACAGAGCTGTCCGAAGCGCCTCAACTAGCATTCCAGAGCCGCCAACCAGCACAGAGACAACGATTCTTGGCCCTGAGCTGCTGCGCCAGACAGCCTGCAGACATCCTTCCAGCCTCAATTGCCGAACTTCCTGCCTGCCGCCTGGTACCCGCAGCTGTCTCCTGCCACTAACTCTGTCTCACGGGCTTCAAAGCGCCCTGGAACCGCCTCGACGCTGACGAACACCAAGAACTTCTTCAGCACCAGTGCATCCCTTTCCTTTGTGACACTGCCTGTCCTCTTTGTTCCTTTACAGTATAGGTTGTAATTGTAGTTGGCTAGAACTGTCTGTCGAAGTAATAATCAAGTACATATTCGTATACAACCTTTACTGGACAGTCCCTTTTATCATTGGGTAATAATTGTATTTTCGCTGTGTTGCAGCTAACCAGCGATCCACGACCTTGCAGAGATAAGCATACCGTTCCATCCATGTTACCAACATTGGACAAGGAGGTCTTATAATGTACTTTTATTTCAATCTGTTCGGATCCCTTCTGTGTACTAGAGGTGTGGGGTTGATTGATGGTTTAGAAACCGATATTCATCCCTGGACCACTGGTACACCAGAAGTTGATTCATCACACATACACCATCAACAAACCAACAGACATTGCAAGCATACAATACATGCTTAGACCACACAACATTACCATTTTAAAAAAAGTGAAAAAGTACGCCTTAAATTAAATTCCCTCAAACAATACACCCACACATACTAAAATAACGACCTCACAACAACATGCACACTTACTACTAGCTTCATGCCGTATTTCACGCCAACCAAGAAGTAATATTCACATGTAAAGAACAAGCACACATATAACAGTATACAATTGACACTAAAAAGACTATTAACAAATCAACACAGTCACACATTATCACAATACGAAAGTGAGGGTGAGTTACGGTTTCAGCAATGTTGGCTTTATTTTATGTTATGCTTACTGTTTAATGATTCCGATTACCAACCCATGGCAATGTGGCCTTATCTGCTGACACCACCACTTTACACAGTAAGGCATGACAATCATGGCATCTACCCTTTGACATGGGCCCGCCTCGCCCCACCTGCCCACATATCCCCCACTTATGTTTTTGCCTTACGTCGCAGGGTGTTGCTTGTCATCATGCCCTCTCACACCATAGAACTAGTAAACAAACTTTATTACTATTTGGTATAGTGGCCATCTTGGTTTGTAGTATATCTTAGGGAAATTGGGCACGCAACTTAATCATGGACACAAGGGGTCTGACAAAAGGATCTTCTCAGCTGCCGTTGGTTAGATTAAGCAACAGCCTGAATACTCTTTTTTTGTATTTAATTCTGCAATATTACTACAAAAGTTCCCATTAATAAGGATTGCCACATTTTCTTTAGCAGGATATCCAGTGGCGGAAATGGAAAAAAATGTGGTGGGGGATCCCACAACGGCTGGGGTGGTGGAGGAGTTTGGGGGGGCGGTGCCTGAGGGGGCGTGGTCTAGAGGGTGCGGGGCTGGTAGTGGACCTCCGATCAAATGAATCTTTTGGTCCTAATTCACAGAGCGTTTCCCACAGGGGTTTTGTCATTATAAAACGCTTCTGTTAATTGGGGCATTTATTTGGTTTATAACGGTTCTGATAAAGAATTGTTTAACAGCCATGGCCGGGTTGCTAAACAAATATGAAAAATTGATAGCTTAGAATCTGAAAAATGCAAAGCAGTGTAACAGAATAGTCTTTGCATCTAGCAATGCTGGAATACTTAAAAAAACAAAAAAAACAAAAAAAAACGCCTGCGAAGGCTGCATTGCCTTTTGCCACCGGGGTTTGCAAAATAAAAAACTATCGGGACCCCGGGACGGAGGGCAATTTCCCCGGACTGTCCCGGGAAAACTGGGACGTCTGGTCACCCTAGACCCAGGTGAAAGGGACTCCCCAGGGCAATTCGCTCTCAAAACTCTGGTTTTGCTGCAATGTTTTGCCTTTCAGAGCTGCCACTGGTTTCCTGGTGATTGCTTCGCTTCTACTTGCTGTGTGGTTCAGTGTTCGGAAACAGTGCCTGAGGATGTACTGGCGGAGCATGGAAAACAGAAGAATGCAAGGGAGAGGGTCACTGATGCAGAGCATTACATTTTAATAATAGCAGGATGGTGCGCCCTTTTTTCCCTTTGTCATGTTGTAGGGTCTTCATTGTCTTTGAGTTCAGTTATGTGTAGTGTCTAACTATGTATAATTGTCTGTAGGTGTATTTGTTGTTTTTTGATTTGCAATGGTAAGTTGACAGCCTGAGTGAGGGACTCCTATACTCCTTCAATAAGTCTGCCAGAGAGAACTGCATCCAGGAAACAAAGGTCCCGAAACATGTCTGTAGCAGGATGAAAACTAGTCAAAAGGGACTGCGCCAGGGCACAAGCGGAGGTCTTACCTCACTGAGCATGTGCAGGTGGGATCTTCAGAACAAGACCAAAAAGGCAACCAGTAAGAAAAATAAACAGGTATATGTCCATTACACTGCCACAAGTTTCTTCTTGGACAAGTCCATATACATCACACAAATCCTCTCAATGGCATATGGCTTCTTTACCCCCACATCCCTTGAAGATTGCTTGTGCATTTAGATGTGGGGTGGACTGAATGATTAGGTCAATTACATTTGATTCTATTCTTTATTTTTGCAACACCTTTTTGTATAGCACCAGCATGGCCCCAAGCATTTTCATGATTGCCTACAAGATGCAAAGAAGAAGGAACAAAGATATTGGAGCATGTTGAAGAGCATTATACATTTTCGGGAGCCAATTAAAGGGCAGATGAACAACAATAACTTGAAAGGGCAGATGGACAACTACCTAGAAAAGGATTAGATGAGAAAACTATCCAGTAAAAGGGCAGATGTACAACTAGTTAGCTAAAGTTTAGACACACAAGTAACTAGCAAAATGTCAGATGAACAACTTACCAGCAAAAGGTCAGAAGAGAAAACTAGCTAGCAGCATGTAAGATGGACATCTAGTTAGATAAAAGTTACATAAAAAGTAACTAGTAAAAGGGCAGATGAACAACTATCCATCAAAAGCTCAGAAGAAAAATCTAGCTAGAAAAGGTCAGAAGATAAAACTATCCAGTAGAAGGGCAGAGGAACAACTAGTTAGCTAAAGGTTAAAGGAACAAGCAACTAGAAAAATGTTAAGACGGTCTGGAAAACCCCAATTTAACCAGAGAATGGGAGGATGGGAAATCCCAAACTCAATAACGGAAATAGACAAAGTGAAATGCAAAACCCAGCTTTATTCAACGAACAAAAATAAACCAGGGACAATATATAAGCATAAAATCTTAACGCTCTCAAACATCTCATGCAAAACAACAGATTATAAACCAAAAACACATCATGATGATAACATAAAACTAGAAAGCTTATGGGGTAAGGAGATTGGTTAAGGAATACAGTACATATATATTTCTATATGGGTTCACATTGAAATTGGGTAACTCTTAACTGATGAATCCTCCTGAGACCACCTCTAAATTGATAACTTCAAAACTACATCATCAATGAAGTTAGACATTGGCTGGCACAAAACATACTGGGCGGTCAATGATCAAGAGGTATGATTGGTTGGCTTTGCACTGACCAACCTTGAGTAACTGTCAGGTCATCAAACCATGAGCCAAATTGGGAGTAGGTGAGAGAGGTCCATGGATTGTTTCCCTTCAATTCAAGAAAGTACCATTCCTAATCTCGTAAGCCATGAGCCAGAGCGCTTAGCTTTGTAGTTAACCTTATGTGATGCCTTCATGTCTGGGAATAGGCGTGAGAGTAAAGCAGTTGTTTTATCTGTGTCTGCACTAATGAATAGACACTGTTCTTGACTTTGAGTCATGTTTGAGAGGACCGCATTTGGAAATATTCTATCCTGTATTTATGACTATTATCAGTAATATTAAAGTGAGAGTTATGGTTTCCTTAACCACTGGGAGCACTCTTGAGCGGATTCTTCATAGAGTCTTCTTGCTTATGAGTATCCTGAACCTGACAAACAATGGTCAGTTGTGCTTGTCCAAGCTTTAATTAACTCAGAAGTATACTTCTGTATCCTGGGAATCATTATCTGGTGCCTTCTCTGTAAAGTTTAGACCCTCTGTGAATTCTCATTAACCTTGGCACATCCTTAGTGCCAATGTCTGAGCTCTGCACAAATCTATTTTCCTTTCCATTTCACCATTTTATTTTACTGCAGTCTGAAGGCTTTTCTGCCTTAACACGGCTTGTTGTGACTTCTAATTTGGAAAAGGTGGCTGAGCTACTCTCACATTTCTATGTTAGTGAGCTATTCTCATACATTGCTAGTGTTGCATTCAGCTTATACATTTCTCATGTTATGTTCTTCATATCTATATGGTCTGCAAATGTCAGTACTCTTCATGTATAAATGCGTTTTAGCCTAGTGCATTTTCTTGGTGCTGAGTGCACGTGTGCTTCATGTCTAGTGGATTTGTGTGTGGTTTACATCGTCTGTCTGGCCATTTTCTCAATTTTTAGCTCACATCATGTTCATCATTTGCTGCATCTCCTTGAGCTATGGATGATATGGCTGTCATAGTGAGAAGCGTTTCTGACCTTTACGGCATTGGGCCAGGTAGAGGGGCATTCGCTATGAATGACGTATTAATCTGTCTCTCAACTTTCCCCCCTCTGGTTGAATCTTCAACCACATGCTTGTTCTTGGCCTCTTCTGCATAAAGTACTTTGGGTGTCCCTGTTTTAGCTACCTCTCTCCAGTCTCCTGCACGTCTTTTGTATATGTCCACACGCCTGGTCAGTACTCATTGTCCAATGTAATTGCGAGGGTCCTGGGAATAAATGAATTTTGATTGTGGAGGAACAATAGGGTGTCCTTTCACGTGGACATACAGTAGATTGTCCGTTTGTGTGTATTGATGTATATGAGTGTCCACATTTATTACTACTTCCATTCCAACATCTCCTCTGGCTGCCGTTTGGTAACCGCTTATTGCACCGCTTATTGCGATTCTTACAATGCAAAATACCACCGGAATAAATATTACTATGGCTATTAATGTCCTGAATGCATTAGCCAGTCAGGTGGCAATCTAGGAGAAGAGATCAGTTAACCAATCATCGTTCTCAGTTAAATCTACCTCCTCCACCATTTTTGTGTGCAGGTCTGTTAACATGGTTATTGCCTCTGATAGGGATCCATTCTCCTCATCGTGGGCAGGTGTGTATGTACAGCAAGAAGGACCAATCTTTGCACATACGCCCCCCTCTCTGGCTGTTATCAGATCCTAGACATATCTGTTCTGAGTCATAAGTCTAATGGCCTAAGATCTTCCCTTATGGCACTAAAGTTTTACACTGTTGCATTGATTGTTTGCAACAACTCCCATTTGGTTATCTGCAGACATTTTGCTTTCATATTTTCCTGCAATGTGGGAGAAAAGAGGGATGTCATTAAAATAAGGCTGTTGCGCTTATCTGGTACGTCATCAAATGCTTTTGCTGATTTAGCACAACAATAATTTTCTGTCATGACCCTTGCCCCTGGCCCTCACTGGCAAGTCAGCCTTCCAATTAGGGCCAGGTCAAAGGCCTTAAAACCTCATCCAAGACTCTGGGACTACTTTACCTGGAATACTTTGGGTGTGGCAGGCCCGGGACTATTTTACCTGGATTACTTTACCTGAGACTATTTAAACCGCACCCAAACAGCAGAACATGCTTTGCGTTATTCTGCTGCGGGCAGCGTAACGCTCACTGTGTCCAGTTCTTTGATGCCAGTTTACCTGAAACCAAGGACCTGCAGAGAGAGAAAGAACACTACGAAACTTACCTGGAACAGTATCCTGTCTTCAATCCATTGCCGACTTCAGTTCCACTCACCTAAAGGTACGATCTCCATCATCCGGCACCGCATGCATCCTGGAATACCATAACCTGCAAAGAGGAGAAAGAAAGACAGCATTAGTAAGCGTTTACTCACATTTCCTCCCGAATGAAGAACACCACACAATTCTTACCTGGGTAGTCATCTCCTGGTCAGTATCATTGCTGGAACATTACGGTGCTCGGCAAAGAACATCGCAACCTGCAAGGAGAGAAAAGACATAGGTTAGCAATATAAAAGGCGAAACAGCACCGCACATCACGCATTACTCACAGGACAGCAACACGCACACCACGCTTTTGCCTACCGGCCCATGCTCATCTTCAAACTGCATGACAACACCAAAATACCTTTCCATATCTAAAAGGAAAGAAGCAAGACATTATCATTTGAACTAAGAGGAACATAAGAACTGCATGTAAAGACTGTAAAGCAGCAAACCTATGGAGTTGCAGCAGGCCCGGATTCCCACAGGGGGGCTTGCACCAGTGAAGTAACTTGGTCGCTGCTCACCCCCCACATCTATGTGCCCCTGCCATGAGGAGCAGGATGGAGAATCCACCTTTTACAATATTAAGGTGAGGAGAGGACCCAAGGGGGAGGAAGGAGTTGAGGCCAAGGGAGGTGGGGAAACATAAAGACAATCAGGTATTAAATCCAGCTCTCCTATATTGCAGACCCATCTTTAACCAAAGGCCTTACCAAGGGACCAGGAGAGGGTTTGAGAGTGCAAATCATCCAACCAGGGCTGGGTGGCATCCCCGTGGATACCAGGTGAACGTAACATTTTCCCTCTTCCTGCGTTGTAGGGTAGGAGATCATTTGTGTCTTAGGTATGTGTTAATTTGGGGAAAGCTGCCAATGTGTATGTCACTTTGAGGCACTACTAGTGTTGGTGTCCCATCTGTTACTATGGAACACAAACCTCCCCAATTCAGGGGTAATTGCATGTAAGCTCTTCAAACACAGGCCCAATAGCGGTCCATTAATACTGCAATGCCCACCTTCATTCCTGGCACCTAAAAATATGTTTGCATACTTTGTTTTCTCATACCTTCACCAGACCAGTATTATTGAAGCATAATAAGTCATTTTTAATGAGTATTATGGGCAAGGGGCCTACTGTGTCTTCTACCCATGTGAGCAACGTGGAATATTTAGTCCACTCCTTGAGACATATATCATTTGCAGTCTGTACCACCTCCACTGGTACCGACAGGAGTGCTTGTGCTTTGCACCCCATCATCCCTTTGACCCATCCCACTGGAGTAAATACCTGCCTATATATTAATAACTGCGGCCTCTCTCAACATCCTGGCACCCCAGGTGTCTCTCTCCCTACAACACTCAGGCACTGTAACAATTTCTGATCTACTATTGTAGCATCTCCTTTATTTGGGCCATCCAATATATATTGTACCATCTTCTTTTTCATCTTTGGGTCATCCATCATGGTTTTTGTTTTTTATATAACCATCCTCATAGGGGAATGTGGTTTTTGACATCCATTTTAAAGTGGACAATCTTCCTACAAATTGCTCGCCAGTTGTGCAAAGTGCTAAATGTGTCAGGTACTGTGCATCATGTTCAGGTACTGCTGTGGCTTTGAATGTTCTGTTAATGCCAGGGCGTATGGGGACAAGAGAGCACACATAACAGCTCTATTGACATCACTCTCCCAACTTTGCTCATGTGCTGATACCATAAAGTATTGGTGACATGAGCAGAATCTGCTATGTATTTATAAATGTGCCCCAAACCATCTGGCATGCTTCTCTTCAGTCTTTTCATTTGTGTGCTTCCCACAGGAAATTCATCTATTTGCGCTTCATTTGTCATGGTAATTGTATATATATTTCCATATATTCGTCTGGCTACATTATAAAAAAACAGAGAGTTCACAGCCACTGCTTTTTACTCACTGTGCCTTTCACAGATGGGAAATATCCATTTGCATATCAGTCTTTGTCCTGCCCAGGGGCAGTCCAGCACCGAAATAGTAAAAGCAGTGGCTGCGAACTCTCAAGTGGTTAATAACCACTGAACAGGTTATCATGTCTGTTCTTGCGAGAGAGGGGCGCCCGCTACCTTTGTAAAACTATTTTTTAAGGAACCTGGGATTGGTAACCCTAGGTCTCCTGGGGGCAACCAGACGTGGTCTCCCTCTCACTGTGCTTAGAGAGGCATCAGCTTCACCTCACTGATGATCCCCAACAAGGGTGAAACACGTGTATGGGGTTGCTGGTGGTACTCTCGTTCAGATTGGAATTGCCATTGTATTTCGGTGCTGGACTGCCCCTGGGCAGGACAAAGACTGATATGCAAATGGATATTTCCCATCTGTGAAAGGCACAGTGAGTAAAAGCAGTGGCTGCAAACTCTCAAGTGGTTAATAACCACTGAACAGGTTATCATGTTTGTTCTTGCGAGAGAGGGGCACCCGCTACCTTTGTAAAACTATTTTTTAAGGAACCTGGGATTGGTAACCCTAGGTCTCCTGGGGGCAACCAGACGTGGTCTCCCTCTCACTGTGCTTAGAGAGGCATCAGCTTCACCTCACTGATGATCCCCAACAAGGGTGAAACACGTGTATGGGGTTGCTGGTGGTACTCTCGTTCAGATTGGAATTGCCATTGTATTTCGGTGCTGGACTGCCCCTGGGCAGGACAAAGACTGATATGCAAATGGATATTTCCCATCTGTGAAAGGCACAGTGAGTAAAAGCAGTGGCTGTGAACTCTCAAGTGGTTAATAACCACTGAACAGGTTATCATGTCTGTTCTTGCGAGAGAGGGGCGCCCGCTACCTTTGTAAAACTATTTTTTAAGGAACCTGGGATTGGTAACCCTAGGTCTCCTGGGGGCAACCAGACGTGGTCTCCCTCTCACTGTGCTTAGAGAGGCATCAGCTTCACCTCACTGATGATCCCCAACAAGGGTGAAACACGTGTATGGGGTTGCTGGTGGTACTCTCGTTCAGATTGGAATTGCCATTGTATTTCGGTGCTGGACTGCCCCTGGGCAGGACAAAGACTGATATGCAAATGGATATTTCCCATCTGTGAAAGGCACAGTGAGTAAAAGCAGTGGCTGCGAACTCTCAAGTGGTTAATAACCACTGAACAGGTTATCATGTCTGTTCTTGCGAGAGAGGGGCGCCCGCTACCTTTGTAAAACTAACAAAAATAAGATATGCCTTGACGTTAAAGAGCAGGCCAGTGAGGTTTATAGCCCAGGCTCCTAGAAAGGAATAAGTACACATAAGATAGGTTAAAACAATCTAAAATATAACTGTTATCAGTAACATTTGCTGGTTTTCTTTTATGTTATTTAGGTATTACGCTTCCCTCTTTTCAGACAATCATCAGTGAAGGGAAAAAGTATTTAGCAGAGCAGTTTTTATATTTTTTATTTTATCTCCACACAAAGACCCAAAGGCTAGTGTTCTTGTGACTGTTGATTTCTCCTTGACATTGATCTTGTCTGCAACCGTTTCCTCTCTTCTTCATCTTCAGAGTTGTGGCAGGGGGGTCTCTCCTTTGTATGGTTTCTTCCTTCCTCGCACCTTCACAACAGTCAGGGTTACTTCCTCTAAAATGTGGGGGGCACTGAACCATGCCATGTGCCAAAGTCTAAAAAAACTTTTAATGAGGACCCTTTCGCCGCAAATAGTACTAAAGGCATCAAAATTGCAGCTGTTTCAACTTGTTCGTCATCGTCATCAATCTTCTTTGACCTCTCCTGCCATGCTCGAAGCTGTCGAGATATAAAATGAATAGTCTCTGTCATAGCAACCAAATAATTTTGCATTTCAACTCCAAGAACATTTGCTACACTGTGTGCATCATGTTGTGCTCGACTGGGAGGGGCAAGAGTTAAATGCATACTGAATCCTGTCACCAGCTCATGGGGAGTCAAGTGTTTGTCAGAGTCAGGCTGATTACATAACGCAAACGATGCGAAGGGAAGGCAGTGGGGCCATTCTTTAGGCTTCATAGTATGCTCCTTGAGGAGGCTGTTGAGGCATTTGCAAATAATGTTCCTTGTGGATGGCAAGCAGAGTAAAATGTATGCTTAATACCCAACAAGAGTGTAATGTGCTTTAATACCTCATTTACAAAACGAGGTCCATTATCAGATCTAAGTACTTCGTACACACCCCACCTTGGGAATACCTCATGTATGAGGAACTTTGCTGCACATTTGGCATCAGGATGTGTGCATGGACCTGCTTCATCCTATCCAGAAAAGGTACAAACGACTACTAGCATATACCTATAGCTGCTACAAATTTGGAGCATATCTACGTAGTTCATATGCAAATGCTTAAATGGTCCAGTAGAACGGGGTATTGCTCCTCTCACTGTTCACAAAGTGTGCCCAGCAGTAAACCTTGGCATACAAGACAATTCACTGTATAATCAGCAACATGCTCTGTCAGGTTCAGGATAAACCAGTCTTCCAAAATCATAACCGCAGGAAACTCTTGTGATATGTGCGCTGAGTGGTTCAATTGGTCTAATGCTACTTTGAGCAACCCCACGGTCATAACTGGTTTCCCGGTGCTGTACTTCCGCCACATTGCATCTGTGGGGGACAATGAGCACCCCCTTAATTTCCATAATACTTGTTCCTATGCTGGTCCTCTTCCCTTCAATTCTGTAAAGTGTGCTATGGGCAGTATATTGAAAGCCTCTTATATTACAATGTTGCGTGCACTTGTGTACTTATTCCTTGCAGTGTGAAATTCAGATATTTAAGAAATATATACTGCACTTTTCTCTTCCGAATCAGTGGCCTCGTTGCCCTGAGAAATCAAATGTGTACCTTTAGTGTGTGCTGCACACTTTACCATATTGATGGCTGATTTGAGTTGTAGTGCATTTATGAGCCTGTCCAATAGCAGTGCATGCTGCACTGGCATGCCATCTGTGCGCATGAAGCCACGCCTCTTCCAACGTCACATAGGCTGAATCGGAATACACTGTCACCATCAATTCTTCATGCATTTCAAGTGCCAAAATCAACACCACCAATGCTGCTGCTTGTGCTGAGACATGCAATGGCAACTTCGCCCTAACCACTGTTTCAAAAGTATCATTCAATTTTTGCTTTACCACTGCTGTCCGACTATGTCTCTCACACGTTTCCTGGTCTATCAATGAAGAACCATCAATGAAAAGAATTGTCCCCCTCTTAGGGCGTTCTCCTTTACCTGCAGTATGTTGTCATAATACTCAGTATACTTAGTGCAGTCATCCACATAATATTTTTCTTCTACTGGCTCTGCTATACATCTGTCTGGGTTCCCAACTCTATATCCGACAATTTTGATTGATGGGTTTGGTATAATCACCTCATAGCCGCAGGCTCTCTTTGTGCTCAATGTACTATTAGGCTTTTCAAGAACAGCAAACAGGGCTTGATCGACATGTGATGTTACTGCACAGCCCATTGCGATACTAACATATTTCTCAATTGCAAAGGTTGCTGCCACCAATGCTTGTTCACATGGATAGTGTAATCTCATTACTGAGTCCAGGATCCCACTGTAAAATGCTAGTGGCATGTGTCCCATGGTAGCCTTTTGTGCAAGAACAGTTGTCATTACTTTCCAGTTTGAATGGGAGAATAGAAAGAATTCTTCACTATAATCGGGGTTCCCTTACATAGGCACTGTACTAATCACTAGTTTCAGTTCATCGAAAGCATCTATCGTTTCTCCTGTCCAAGCAATGTCACTGTTTATTTGCTGTGCTTCTCTGAGTCAGTGGTCGAAGTGAGCGGGAGCAGTCAGGAGCGGTGCTCCTCTACTTTTTTGAATGACCTTTTACAGCTCCTATACTTTTATTTTAAAAAGAAACCATTCTGGAATGGTTTCGTTTTAAAATAAAAGTGTAGGAAGAACTTGAAACCTTGATTTTCAGTGCACTGCACTGAACGTTCCCTCAAACAGCAGGTGCAAGTGTTTGGGGGGGTGTATTGTGTGTGGGAGGGGTCGTGGCAATTGGGTTTGTGGGGAGTGGGTGCAGGCCAGCAGAGAACATAGTTCCACTACGTCTTTTCATACACTTCGACCACTGCTCTGAGTCCTTTTAAGAGTGGTTTTACATATGTACTGTAATCAAAGACCCATTCTCTGCAATATTTACAAAGACCTAAACATTGCTGTAATCCTTTCACTGTGTCTGGCCTGGGCCTGTTCATGATTGCTTCTGCTCTTTCAGGTGTCACTTTCCTTCCTTCCTGTGAAATAAACTGACCCATATACAGCACATGTTCCTGACAATATTGCAATGTTTCTTTGTCAACCTTGTACCCCTTTTCTGACAAGACTGTCATCAGCTTTATGGAATCTCCCTTGCACTCTTCCTCTGTCACGCTGCACACCAATAATCATCTACATACTTTATAACTGTGCAGTCAAGGTATACATTCCCTATGTCCATCTGAAGTACTCGGTTGAAAATAGAAGTCGGCTTGCAGTACACTTGGGGTAAACAAGTATGTTTTAGTTTCATTCCGCGATAGGAAAACAAGGTCAAATCTTGGGACTCCTCATGAAGGCAAATCGAAAAGAAGGTGTTCTGTAAAACATTTAGCGTTGGAAAGGATGTTGCACAATATTGTGTCAGGGTTTGGAACCAATGGGAACTCTGCTTCAACAATATTGTTCTGGGGTCGTAAGTCCTGAATAAATCTCCATGACTCCCCTGTTGCCTTTTTCACTGGGTATACAGCTGTGTTACATGGGGATTCTGATGGCACCGATATCCCTTGTTGCATTAGGGCAGCAATGGTGTCATAAATCATTTGCTTCCTTTGGCATTGGGTACTGTCTCACTTGAGGCAAAATGGATTCTGGCTTCTATTTGATTTTGACTTTCCCTACCCCTTTCAATAGGCCAACGCCATACGGACTGCTGGTCCACAATATGCTTAGTAACTGTGCAAAGTCTTCCTGGAAAAAGGATGCTATCTTTTTTACCAGTGACATTTTCTGGGGTATTTCTATGTTCTCAATCTTTAGCCAATATCCAAGACTTCTGTTAAAAATCACTTTTCCATCTGAGTCATCTTCTGTACACAAGTCTTCATCTGTCAAGTCAGTCAATCTGTATCCTTTGTCAAGTGCTATCACTGTCCTCCAGTTTATTCCCTCCTCATCAACTCCATGCAAAATGTCTCTGTCCTTTATCCCTACTGCTGCTTCTAGTGCATGGTAAATATCTGTCCTTCCTCCTCATCCATAGGTACTTCTGGATGAAACAGAAATTCAGTGGGTAATCATAACAGCCTGTTCTGTATTCTTGGGAAACATGCTAATAGTATGTGGACCCCATAGAGGAATACCTCTGGGTCTAATGGCATGTCCCTTTGTGCTTTCTAGCATAGAATGTTGTTATGAATTTTTGTTCATTTACATAATGAATCCCTGTGGTGGAGCATATTATCCCCTGGTCAGTGAATGATATTATCATATTAAGTTTACTCATCAAATATCTCCCATATATGTTAACTAACTAACTGGTTTCTTGCAGGAATGCAATAGGCCTAGATATGTCATGTTCCCCGATAGTTATAGGTAAGTCGTCTGTGAAAGGAACCGTAGTTGTCGCCTCAGAAAATCCTTTTGTGTTCATGGCAATGCCTGTCATCGGGAACATTCCCTCCCTAACACAAGATCGAGTTGCCCGTTGCCCCGTATGTACAAGGCAGGCACATGTTTTTTCATCTATGGTTACCCCGACTCTTGGTTGCTCTTGTGGGTCTGGTGTAACTGATAGGATGGAACACATCAAGTCTCTCTGTGTCATGTCCTTTTGTGGATATAAATCCAGTCCTGTGCCAGTGAAAGGATTCCCTCCTACTATTGTCATATCCCCTATCCTCAGTGTGAGTGTCTGTGGCACTATGTTTGCATTCTGTGATGTCATTGTGTTCTGTTGTATGGGTGCTTGTATCTGCATCGGGACTTGCTGTATTTGCATGGGTGCCTGAAGGGCTTGCATTGTTGCCAGTTGCATTTGAGGAGGGATCCCTTGCAGAGTATGTTGCATTTGTGGTTCTTGTGTTTGATATTGTGCGTGATCTTGGACATAATATTCAGGTGGCTCTGCACTGTATGGTAGGGGTATGTCATCTCCCCTCTTGTATCAGGCCAATTATGCGCATTCCCCCTCTGCTTCTGCATACACGCAAAATGTGCCCCATCTTGCCACATGTCCAACATTGCTGTGGTTGTCCTCCAAACCTGGGATGCCCTCCATTGAATCATCCCCGTGGAGTCTCAAACCCACACCCTCTGCCTCTGGGTGGCCCTCCTCACCCTCACGGGAAATAGTTATACTCTCCCCTTCCTGCATAATTCCCAATTGCTGGTGGTTGTACCTGCTGTGCCGCTTGCATAACAGTCCCTTCTCCCCCACTTATCAATATTATCCCTACCATTGAGAACTTTGACAATTCTTTCGGAACTAACTGTCACGACTCCTGCCCTTGGACTGGGGTGTCAGACCATGTGGGCTACACCAAGTACCAATACACGTCTTTAGGGAAACCCAATAGAACTACCTAAGTAGTCGTTCTACCTTTTATCGGGGGTGGGTCAATATTACAAAACATCAGAAGGTAGTTAACACATATCAACAGTTTACAGTTGTATTCATTAAATCAAAACTGTAAGTGGTATATTTAAAGTCATATTTTAATATTCAATGGTTTGTAGAAAAAATACATTTCAAGTTAAGAAATGATGGGTCAACCCGATTCATTTGGTACAGTAAAACATTCATACAATGTCTAAAAAGAGAGAAAGACTGTTTTGTCGTGACACATTGATTTGTATATTTTGATAACAAATATCTAGTAGCTATGAATAGATATATTGATCTATGCAGAAAATAGATCTTATGCTTGCAATGATCCTTAAGCCCTATTATGGGGCGGTTATTTCATCAAGCTAGTAGTTGTTACACTAGATGGTTAAATGGAACTCGGCATGTTTCAGTTCTCTGATAATTCTGGGAACTTTCTTCAGGAGTAGTGTCACTGTATCTAAATCATTCCTTACAGTAAAAACAAACATCAGTAGGAAGTGTATTTAATACATATATCATCAGATATCAATTCCTATTGCTGGTATTGCATGGCAGGTTTGAATCTGCCTTCTGCAACTGTTGATATGAAATAGAAAAACAGAAAGAAAAGGGATATGAATATTCCAATTGGTTCTCTAATAATTTGAATTTATTAGACAGGACTAGGATAATTAATTACCTAGTCTTGTCGGAAGCGAGTGGCTCTTGAGGAGGTAGGGATCCTGAATTAAGCAGGTTTTCGATCTTCTAGGTCTGTTGATAACTCGGAGTTGAGTTATATTACGACCTGCAAAGTTAATATGCATTTTTTAATGAAGGTTACTGACAGATTAGCTCTATTCATGTAGGAAAGTACACTGAGGAAGCAGTAGAACAAAGCTTACCTCGTAGATTGATATATTAGTACTTCAAAAGTCATTCTTTATAGGTGGGGGCTTAGAATGGTCAAGCCGCGTACATTCGTTTAGCTTGTGTAAAGCGGGTAGAAACCGAATGATCTCAAGGGTCGAACTCTGTAGTAGGGGCAGGAGCCTAGAAAAACCGAGAGTGTGGTCTATTATAGCGTTAGGTTTAGCTGTAAATTAGTTGATTATTGATAAAAAGTAAGGATTCCCTTATTATTTGTAAACCGCTTACCTGTATTTGTTATCAGGTAATCTTGGGCTCATGTGTGGCTTAGGGCAAGTGTGTCCGTATTCTTTTTGTTTTCTAAATGCGGACAGTTCAATTGTAGGTCTGCATAGGTAAGGTCCTCTATTGAATCTGTAAATAGGACGTAGATAGACATTTTAATAACTCTAAGCGTTTATAAAGCGACTGGCGTGTAGCCGTTCATATCGCGTTATTTTGGTCTATATTAGTTTTAAACGGTTAGGATGCGGCGGATAACCTGTTTTAATTTATCCTTGCACTGTCGTCCTTCCTTTTCCTGAGTCCTTTGCCCGGCGCTGTCTCGATCTCGATCGCGGGTGCCATCTTGGGTAGGGGGTTTAATATAGGCTCACTAGTCTTTTTTAGTTTTTATTAATGCCGGTTATTTTAAATGTCTAAAATACATTTTAAATGAAGGGTACTAAAGACGGTGTAGTATATAGGGAACTAGATTGCACTATATATTCTGGGAATATCTATCCTGATAACAATGAAACGTAATTCCGTTTGGCGGTAAACTTGCCCAGAGGATAAGGCAGGTGTAGAGAAACCTCATGTACGGAACTTTTATACGTTCTTAGTGTGTACACAGAGAACTGTCTTTAAATTAGAGCAGGAATATATTCTGCTTACATAGCTTCTTATGTATAAGTAGCAACCAGGAGGTGATATTTAGCTTTTGAGGTACACATTAACCCCTTATTAGAAGACTGATGTGGGGCGCGCAGATCTTGTGCCATTCAATGGCTTTGTATAGCCCTTGTTCATCACTTTTGGTTTGAAAAATAAGTCTCTGTTCTTTTTCTAGTAGTAGATGTTTCTTCTTTGTTATGTCGTTTCCTTTTACTGTTAGTAGTACTGTCCATTTTATGTCGTCACTTGAATGGTTTTTGTCTATAAAGTGTTTTACCATGGGTGCTTGGATAGTTTTATTGCGTAAGCAGCTCCGATGTTCTATAATGCGTGTTTTGATTTTTCGAACGGTTTTTCCAGTATACTTTAAGCCACATGGGCAAGTTATCATATAGATAACAAATTCTGAATTGCAATTGGAGAATTGTAATTGTTTCCATGGTGTGGATAAACCTATTTCAATTTCTTTAGATTTGTTGGTGTATTTACACACTGAACATACACCGCATGGGTAATGGCCAGTGACTGGCCTAAGACCCCATGTTTTAGTTAGATTTTCAACTTCTGGTGGTTTGCTTCTGAATTTACTGCTACTCACCCTGTTTCCTATGGTGGTAGATTTGCGATAAGCAAAAAGTGGACAGGGGAGTTCACTACTAGATTGTGCAAAGATCTTTCATTGTTTGCGTACTATATTAGTTATGGAAAGACTAAGATTAGTGAATGTGTTCACACTCACTATTCTTGTGTCTGGTGGTTTTTTGACTTTGTCCTCAAGTAAGGCTTCTCAATTGTTGTTATATGCTCTTTAGCTGCCCTTTTTATTAGTTTCTTAGGGTATAGTCGATCTCTTAGTTTTTTAAAAAGGGCTCCTGCTTCTTCCTTGTAAGCTTCTCGAGTGCTACTATTTCTTTTGAGTCTTAAAAATTGGCCATATTGCAAATTATCTTTTAGATGTTTGACATGATGGCTATGATAATGTAAAAGGGAATTTTTGTCTGTAGCCTTATGATAAGGTCTAACTAGTAACACACCTTGATGGTGAAAGATGGTAAGATCTAGAAAGTTGATTTTTTCTCTTTCGATGTTCATAGTGAATTACAAATGGCGATTTTGTTGGTTAAGCCATATTGCAAAGCTATTGGCTTCTTCTTCTGTCCCGTTCCAGATGACAATAATATCATCTATGTATCTGGCCCATGATTTTAGATGTTGGACAAATGGATTGTTGGCATAGATATGTTTCTTTTCGAAGAATTCAACATATAAATTCGGTACACTTGGGGCCATAGTGGCTCCCATGGCCTTTCCTTCTATTTGTTGGTAGAACTGGCCTTGAAATTCTAAAAAGTTTCTAGTTAGTGAAACTTCTATGCACCAAAGGATAAATGACGTTGGTACTGGATCCTCATCTAGTCTGGTTAATAGTATTTCTCCAAGAGTATCAATCGTTTCCTGTTGTAGTATATTAGTATACAATGAAACGATATCAAAGGTGATAAGATGGTGTGTGTTGATATCGTACGAGAGATTTTCATACCGATTGATAACTTCTTTAGTATCTTTGATGTAAGATTTCATTTTTGTTACATAGTTTTTTAGGTAGTGATCGGCGAATTTAGAGAGAGGTTCTAAGATGGAGTTGATGCCAGCTACTATCGGGCGACCGGGAGGTTTAATGAGGGTCTTATGTATCTTTATTAGACAGTAGAAGGTCGGCGTTGATGGATCTGAGTTAGATAGAAATTCACTTTCTTGCCGACTTATCCATCCGCGTTCTTCAGCTTTTTCAGCTTTCTGTTCTATCATTTTCAAAAGTTCTTTAGTGGGATTTTCTGGTAGTCTCTTGTAATATTTTGTGTTATTCAGTTGGTTTAGACATTCATTAACGTAGTCTTCTTTGTCTAGGACTACGATCCCTGCTCCTTTATCCACTCGTTTTATTATAATCCCTTCATTTTTCGAGAGATTATTTAATGCATTTTGTTCTGAGCGGTTAAGGTTTTCAAAGGCCGAGTGGTTATGCTTTTCCAATGTCTCGATTTCTTTTAGGACTCTTTTTTCAAATATTAGTTACTCTGGTGAATAAGAGTGGCTAGGGGGACAGAAAGAGGATGGATTTTTCAAACCTGTGCAGTTCTTAGTATGTGGTATCATAGTTTCATTAGTAGTATAAGCGAAGAATTAAATCTTACGCATTCATTTTTGGAAATCACTGCGAAAGAGGAATGGGTCGTGTTTCTTAGTAATAACGTAGCCTAAGCCTTTATTAAGGACTTCTTCTTCTGTTTCAGTAAGTTTGTATTTAGATAGATTTACTAAGAGCGATTGCCCTGCGGTGTATGTTCAGTGTGTAAATACACCAAAAAATCTAAAGAAATTGAAATAGGTTTATCCACACCATGGAAACAATTACAATTCTCCAATTGCAATTCAGAATTTGTTATCTATATGATAACTTGCCCATGTTGCTTAAAGTATATAGGAAAAACCGTTCGAAAAATCAAAACACGCATTATAGAACATCGGAGCTGCATAAGGAATAAAACTATCCAAGAACCCATGGTAAAACACTTTATAGACAAAAACCATTCAAGTGACGACATAAAATGGACAGTACTACTAACAGTAAAAGGAAACGACATAACAAAAAAGAAACATCTACTACTAGAAAAAGAACAGAGACTAATTTTTCAAACCAAAAGTGATGAACAACGGCTAAACGAAGCCATTGAATGGCACAAGATCTGAGTGCCCCACATCAGTCTTCTAATAAGGGGTTAATGTGTACCTCAAAAGCTAAATATCACCTCCTGGTTGCTACTTATACATAAGAAGCTATGTAAGCAGAATATATTCCTGCTCTAATTTAAAGACAGTTCTCTGTGTACACACTAAGAATGTATAAAAGTTCCCTACATGAGGTTTCTCTACACCTGCCTTATCCTCTGGGCAAGTTTACCGCCAAACGAAATTACGTTTCATTGTTATCAGGATAGATAGTCCCAGAATATATAGTGCAATCTATTTCCCTATATACTACACCGTCTTTAGTACCCTTCACTTAAAGTGTATTTTAGACATTTAAAATAACCGGTATTAGTAAACACAACCGGCATTAATAAAAACTAAAAAAAGGACTAGTGAGCCTATATTAAACCCCCTACCCAAGATGGCGCCCACGATCGAGATCGAGACAGCGCCGGGCAAAGGACTCAGGAAAAGGAAGGACGACAGTGCAAGGATAAACTAAAACAGGTAATCCGCCGCATCCTAACCGTTTAAAACGAATATAGACCAAAATAACGCGATATGAACGGCTACACGCCAGTCGCTTTATAAACGCTTAGAGTTACTAAAATGTCTAGCTACGTCCTATTTACAGATTCAATAGAGGACCTTACCTATGCAGACCTACAATTGAACTGTCCGCATTTAGAAAACAAAAAGAATACGGACACACTTGCCCTAAGCCACACATGAGCCCAAGATTACCTGATAACAACTAGAGGTAAGCGGTTTACAAATACCAAGGGAATCCTTACTTTTTATCAATAATCAACTAATTTACAGCTAAACCTAACGCTATAATAGACCACACTCTCGGTTTTTCTAGGCTCCTGCCCCTACTACAGAGTTCGACCTTTGAGAACATTTCGTTTCTACCCGCTTTACACAAGCTAAACAAATGTACGCGGCTTGACCATTCTAAGCCCCCACCTTTAAAGAATGACTTTTGAAGTACTAATATATCAATCTACGAGGTAAGCTTTGTTCTACTGCTTCCTCAGTGTACTTTCCTACATGAATAGAGCTAATCTGTCAGTAACCTTCATTAAAAAATGCATATTAACTTTGCAGGTCGTAATATAACTCAACTCCGAGTTATCAACAGACCTAGAAGATCGAAAACCTGCTTAATTCAGGATCCCTACCTCCTCAAGAGCCACTCGCTTCCGACAAGACTAGGTAATTAATTATCCTAGTCCTGTCTAATAAATTCAAATTATTAGAGAACCAATTGGAATATTCATATCCCTTTTCTTTCTGTTTTTCTGTTTCATATCAACAGTTGCAGAAGGCAGATTCAAACCCGCCATGCAATACCAGCAATAGGAATTGATATCTGATGATATATGTATTAAATACACTTCCTACTGATGTTTGTTTTTACTGTAGGGAATGATTTAGATACAGTGACACTACTCCTGAAGAAAGTTCCCAGAATTATCAGAGAACTGAAACATGTCGAGTTCCATTTAACCATCTAGTGTAACAACTACTAGCTTGATGAAATAACCGCCCCATAATAGGGCTTAAGGATCATTGCAAGCGTAAGATCTATTTTCTGCATAGATCAATATATCTATTCATAGCTACTAGATATTTGTTATCAAAATATACAAATCAATGTGTCACGACTAAACAGTCTTTCTCTCTTTTTAGACATTGTATGAATGTTTTACTGTACCAAATGAATGGGGTTGACCCATCATTTCTTAACTTGAAATGTATTTTTTCTACACCAAGTACCTCCATCAAGGCCTCAAGGGCCTGGACATTTGCCCCCACACTCACTTGGAGTCAGTCCTGGCGCCTTTGGCGCCAGGTTCATGTGAAAAGCTAATAATCTGGGCCCATAAGGGCATTTTTTCAACAACATGGATGCTCCCACATGGCTCAGTTCCATAACTGAGTCATGCGGGCTAGTATTTTGGGTGTGGCAGGCCCAGGGACACCTGGGATACCTGCAAGCTATATAAGCCATGCCCGGATTGCAGAACACGCTTTGCGTTGCTCTGCTTGCTGCAGCGTGACGTTCACCGCGGTCAGCTGGAATCTTCATCCGCACACCAGACCTGATCTCCTGCAAGAAACAAAGATAAGACACCATTAGTATTCGCTTACCTTTTGGAATCAGCTCTCGTACTCCGCTCCAGGATCCCCAACAGTCAACATCTCGGCGGATATCGCTTCATCAAGAAAACCGCTACCTGGGAAAAGAAACAGAGAAAACAACATTAGTAAGCGTTTATTCTTCACATTCAATAAACACTCGCTTACCTGCATAGAACGGCCTCCAACACCTGCAGAAAAAACGGAAGGAAGGGCTGGTTCCAACTCAGAGTGCCAGTAAGCGGTTCACTCACCACTACTCACCGCTCTGCATCTTCTCGGCACACGTATTCCAGATCAGCACTGCAGCCTGCAAGAAAGAGAATATAAAAAGGTTAGCACAAGGAAAGCATATAGCGCTGCGCCCCGCGCTATCTTACGATCTTGTGCACAAACTGCGCGACATCACGAGGACAGCATCCACACCTATAGACAAGGAAAGAGTTAAATAGAGACAATTACAAAACAAAGAACTCACCATCAAGAGAGACTTACCTGAAGAACAGAGTCACAGCAGGTCTGGACTTTGTAGAGTCGCTCCAGTGAAGTAACTAGGCAGCGACGAGCCCAACCCCAACCCCAAAGCACCCCTACACCGAGTGGCAGGACGGAGAGTGCACCTTATCAAGAAGCAAGACCTGGTGTTCAGCCACACGAGGGTCCAAAGGAAGAGGTCCAAGGGTGAAACAGTTCGAACTGGGTGGCGCCCCCATGGATACCAGGTGAGTGTTACACTAACTTTGCTTTCTCCACCTTCTTGTCTTCAACTTTCTTTTTTCCTTTCTCTTGGTATACCCGGCAATGGTGAACAATTGTTAAATGAACCTCTGCCCATGGTTTAACTTCCATTCCACAGTCTTTCTAACTGTCTTTGCACTACTTTGGGCAGTCCCTGACAAAATATATGATAAAAAAAATGTATATTTTTGTCCAGCGGCTCTCGTTTCGAGCTTCCATTTTCCCTGGATTTCTTGAATATACATTGTCAGATCTCTGTCTGCTCTCATTTTGCACATCATAATAACATCATATCTGATGAGTCTGGGTACTGAACCCTAAGAGCCTGCCACAAATTAGCTCGACAGTTATTAAAATGTGCTCTGTCATTGTCAGTGTTTTGTGCAGTCACCTCAGGATAGCCTGCCCATGTCCTAATGTCTGACCTATCTCCTATTGTAGCAGCAAACACGCTTTTTATGCCTCCTACTTCTAGAGTCATCCCTGCTGTAATTCATTCTAATTCATAAATCCATTTACTGTGACAAACCTGAGGGTATTCTCCCAGTCAAACCTCAAGAGTCCCTTATTCAGGTGGGCAGGACACAACCATTGCTTTTGGATCCAGTTCCTGGGAGTGGACCAGTTGGGCAGGATCACCTGAGTAAGGGAATCCAGGGTTCTGCTCCCAGGAATGCCCCAGGTGAGATGCGGTACCAATCACGTGTGAGGAGACCACAAATTTGTCCATTTCAACTTTCTATTTACAGCTATTTTATTCAATTGTGCCGGATGTCATTACTCCTCTCGCCCTCTGGAGACTTGCTCACTCCACCTTACATAGGCCTTTTGCATCTTCAATTGCCCAAAACTTGGATCCTGCAGATGTTTTCTTCTTTGCTTAATCTAAGAGAAACATGTCTTATGTCTATGGCTTATCCTTTTGACTCCCCTTGTGCCCTGCAATTCTTCCATGAAGTAACGTCCTTGATCTAAGGCCAATAGACTCCTCTTCATTCCTCACACAAAACTGTTCTTCCAGCGTCTCCTGACTGTTTGTCTCTGAGATAGCTTGCTTGGTTCTAAAATGAGTCTGACGTCCCAGCCACATTATGTTTTCTTCTGCATCAAGCTTCTATATGTCTCTTCTGCCTTGAGTATCTGCGTACATACCCTTATTACTCAACAAATGACCTTAACTTCTTTGGATATATGATTTCTTCATACTTGATTATGTGTTTCTCTTGTTACTTACTACATCTAAGTATTTTGCATATCGTTTCAGTGCATCTCAGTATCTTTTTTTCATGACATCACTCTGCTCTCGTCAGATTTCACTTATAGCTCTATGATGTCCAATGGTGTGTGCCGACATGCTTCCACTCTTTCAGTGCAAGGCTACATTTGATACGGTTGTATGAGTGTGTATTGTCTCTCATACACTTGATGTGGTATTAGTATGATACGTAGTGTCCCACATAGGGCTCTTATACTGTCCAGTAACATGGAAGTGGTGGGGTGGGAGCTGGGAATGACGTGTCCACCTGCTCCTCTACATTTTCCCCCTGGTCGAGTCCTCAAACACCTCCTTCTCTTCAATCTTCTTCATCTTTTCTTCATACATAGATTTCATTGGCACCCATATCTTTGTTGACCCCTCAGGTCACTTGCATTCTTTATATGCTTGTCCACACTCCAGGTCATGTGACAGCATTCTCCAGTTGGTTGACAGAATCTCCAATGTCCTACATATTTCTCGGGATCCTTAGGGAAGTAGAACTTTGTTCCTGGCGGTGCCAGGGGGCATTTCTTCATGTTCTAACGGGCAGTGTCTTCAGTATTTGGTGTATGGTCCCCATTCACATCAATCATTATCTTCATCCCAACAGCTTTCTTAGCTGTCTTCCGGCATTGTCCCAAAAAGATCCTTTAGGACATAATCCTAGCAATACCAGCACTAGTATTTCTCCAAGTAGCTTGAAGGCATTTCCCAGCCAAGTTGGAATCCATGAAAACAGAGATGAAAACCAGCCATCTCATGCTCTCTCATCAACTTCATCCCCATCCTCGTGTGCAGCGTTGTCAACATAGTTATTGCTTCTGTCAGGGTTCCATTTTCTCCATCATGCAAAGGTGTGAATTTACAGCAAGAAGGCCCAACTTTGTTGCACATGCCTCCTTCGATTGCAGTAATTAAGTCCAAGACATATCTGTTCTGCGGGGTCATGAGCCTAATGGCTCTCAGTTCTTCTCTGATTGCATTAAATCCTTTTATTGTCACGTTAATCGTTTGCAGAAGCTCCTATCTGGTAATCTGCAGCCACTTGGCATTCACTGCAGTCTGGAGTCCAGGCATAAATATAGATGTCATTATCATCGCTGTTTTCCTGAATAATTTATGCTAATCTGGAATATCGTTATAGGATTCTATTGACTTCAATGAGAAATAGTTCTCCCTTTTCAGCCGGTGGAGGTCGAGCAACCTCTTACTCTGGTGTTCATCCATCTTTGAAAATTTGTCAATATGGAAGTCCCTTTGGGGAATCACTAATGCAGTTACATGTATGACCACAATGGAGCATACCCCCCAATTTTTAGGCAGCGGCATGTAAACTCTGTATCCACAGGCCCAATATCGATCCATCAGCATGGCAGTTCCCACATTCCTTCCTGGTACTTTGAGCACCTGTTCAATTTTTTTTTCTCCAACCAGAACCAGGCCTTCATTCTTGAAGCATGTTGTCGCGTTTATTATGGGTATAATAGATACTGGTCCTGCTTCATTTTCCACCCATGTTAGTAACTTAGGGTACTTAGCCCATGACTCTAAACACATGTCATTCAATATTTGCACTACACTTACTGGTTCCTTCTTCAATAAGTGCTCAGGGAAAGATAACATTCCTTCTTCCCATCCTGTACTGATGGAAACTCATCCATACACCAATAGCTGAGATCTCTGCCAGCATCCGAGTACTCCTGATCTTTCCACTATGTCTGAACAGTCATCCTCTTAATTCCGACAGCCTTTATTCGTTCTCCAATCAGGGATGGATACATACATTTTCTGATTATCCCGCCCATCCCTTTTTACATCTTTTGTGTTTTTACATAAGTATCTTCATATGGAAATGTTCTCTTTGATCGCCATCATAGGGTTGCCATTTTCCTTTTGAACTGTCCTCTGATTGTGCAAGTTTCTAGATGACTGAAGCACTTTGCATCATGTGCAGGCATTTCTTTTGTAATATATGTTCTGGCTGCATTCATGGCATAGGGGATGAGAGCACATACATAGCAGCTTTCATCTGATGTTCTCTCTCCTACTTGCTTCATGTGCAGGTACCATAGGTTATTCTTTAAGTGAGATGAATTATCAAGATATTTTAAGAAACCTAGGTGTATTCTCCCATTAAGACCCCAAGAATCCTCTATTCAGGTGGCCAGGGGAATCCCATTGCTCTTAGATACCATCCCTGGGGGTAGCCAAGTGAGGGAGGATCACCTGGGTAGGGGAATTCAGTGTTGTCTTCATGGGACTACCAAGGATGAGACGCAGTATTCTGACGGGGCGATAAAAGAGTAGGATGAAGTCCCAGTTGCCTTCATGGGATACATTTATTACTGTCACCTTCATCAAGGTCTCATTTTCCCTAATCCCAATCCTGTCATCCATGACACATGGGGGAGGAACGAAAGGGTCCATTGCCCAAGGTGGGGAAGGAAGAAAAACCAACTAAAAAGACAGAAGTCTGACATTAATATCCATTCACCCTCTACCAATCTAGATCACAGGGAATACCGTCAAAACTCATGTGTGTATAATCAACCATCAGGAATGTGGAAAGGCAACCATCCACTTGAGGGAAACCAGGCTAGAGGATTTCCTTATGTCCATTGTCAATTCTCTGATAGAGTAGTGAGAAATAAATCCATCCTCCAAAACCCTTCCATCACCCACTCCCCATATCTAACCAATACCAGGACGAGGAAGAGGCAACTGGGAACAGTGAAGATTACTCTAAGGAACTCATGGTGGCAACAGTAAAGACAGACACAAGTGATCACAGTTCAAGGGCATTTATTAAACTGCCAAGGTAGGTTAGAAAAATGCCTAATCTAAACCTAAATCTAAGATGGGAGCAAGCATCGAACATCAAATAATAATAAGGCAGTCCTAGTGGCGTCTTGTCAAAAAAATGGGCCTATACTAAGAAAAAACCTATTGCCAATCCTTACTCTAAATACAAAAAGAAGTGTGGGATAATGTTCATAAGAAAGAAGGAAGTCTTCTCAAATAATAGGTCAGGATGCAGTGGTTGGGGGTCTCCCTTGCCCACGTTTTAAGCACAGGACCAGGTGGGACTTTGGAGCACAGCACACACTCGAGCTTTCCCAGCACAAGCTAACAGTTCCACTTTCAGGTATCGGGGCCTTCGGTGGTTCAGTCAATTTTCTGCGAAAAGTCTCTTGCCACCTTGGGCCTGATGTATTCAAAAATAATAAACAAAAGTTTACAAAAAAAGTTTACAGGTTCAACGTATCAGATTAAAGATTCAACCAAAAAGTTCTAGAGTTCTTCTCAGGTTTTTATTTGGGTGATAGTTTTTCACCCCTGTGTTCCCCCTCTTCTGGGCTCAGACCCCTCTCGAATATCAGTTTCTCTTTGTCGGGTTCACTCTGGCATGGCATGCATTCAAAGGCTTTCCCATTTGTACTTTTCTTTGTTGCATTCATGGGTCGGTGGTTGTTGGCTTCTCACCCTTGGATCTCCCTCTTCTGGGCTCATATCTAACTCAACTGTTCGCTTCCTTCGATCGGGTTGACTATGGCTTTCAATGCAATTTTCTTGGTGAGATTCGCAAATCTTAATGTCTTTTGTACAGTTCACTGTGGACATCCCTCGGCCGGGTTCACTCTTGTCAACTCACTGTATTTTGGGACTTTAGACTTTGCCCACTCTTTATCGCTTCCCTCTTTCGGGTTCACTATTGCTAATCTTGTCATTCAACTCTGATGATGCGGTATTCACTTCCTTAGCTTCACAATCATCTGTCGGTCAAAGACTTTTGAATGTACAGAGGATTTTACAAGACACCTGTATGACCACTTTCACCCCTTTCTCACCTTTTTCAAGGCCTTCAGGTTATGGTAGTTTCAACAACCGGGTAATCGCCCAGAGTTTCCTGAGTGAGCACCCACGCAGACTCCTCTATTGGTGGTTTTTTCCCCTTTTTGCATCAATAGCTTTTTTAACCTTTCACAGTTCAATTAGCCGTTTGCTACTTTTCATTCAACACAGATCGGTTTCTTATCGACTCTCTCCTCGACTCACCGGCTGTGATGAACCACGTGGCTTTCTCTCTCTTTGTATTCAAGGTTGGTACCACAGAGACAACCCTCTCTCCCCTTCTCTCCCCGGCTTAGTTATCAGCGGAGGAGGGTGTCATGTACCATTGTCATCTGCTGTAACACACGCTGGCTATTGTTTGCGGTCAGAGGGTTCCTTCTGCAGAGGTTTCACAGGCCTTGATCGGAAAGGGCAAGGTTGCTTCTGTCCTTGTCACCTTCTCAATATGCTCCATCTTTCTCCTCCTCTTGAACTGTTGTGCTGAGTTAACTCTCACTTTGTGTGGTCTGCCTTTCTCGTATTACGCTCTTGTGCTCCACCTTTTATCCCTGTGGGGAAAGGAAAGGGCTGTCAGATGTGTGTGGCTCTGATCAATTGTCTGACCCTGCCTGACTCTTGGGTTGGGACATTGCAGGTGACAGCTTTAGTGTTAGTCCATTGTCATTGGTGTCAGGTGAAAAGGTAGCGGCAGGAAAAGGTGGAGGTCACACGAGGAATGATATTCTTCATCCTAGAGGTTTTGGTAAACTCAGAAGGGTGAGATTGGTAGGGTTCATGAAATAAGAGAAAATTACCAGTTTTTATCGTGACCTGAACAGGGGGGATTGTGGGGATGGTAGTGTGTTGTTTTAGCAGATTGAGAGTGTGGGAAATACTAATCAAAGTGACAGGAAGAAGAATGACTGGGATTATTCGGGTAGATAACCACTGGGAAACAAGGAATCTGGGAGTTGTTGTTCTCGAGTGGAAAGGGGTTTGGGTAGAGAGAGGATTTAGATAAGGGAGATTATTAGGCGGAAGGGTGGTTGAGTTGTTATAGCCTATCAAAGTATCTAGGACCTCATCTACCTCATCAATTTCTTTGGTATAATACCGCACCAAACCTGGAGTATTTCCCCGAGCACAACCCTGGGTTCCCCTACCCAGGTGATCATTTCCCACTTGCTTTCCCCTAGGGTTGGGACAAGAGAGGGCCACAACCTCCCTGGACACCCGAATAAGGGATTCCCGGGATCTACTTGGGAGAATATCCTTGTTTTCTCACATTACCTGCTCTTTTAACCTTTCACAGTTCAATTAGCTGTTTGCTACTTTTCATTCAACACAGTTCGGTTTCTTATCGACTCTCCCCTCGACTCACCAGCTGTGATGAACCACGTGGCTTTCTCTCTCCTTGGAGTCAAGGTTGGTACCACAGAGACATGCCTCTCTCCCCGGCTTAGTTATCAGTGGAGGAGGGTCTGGTGTACCATTGTCATCTGCTGCAACACACGCTGGCTATTGTTTGCGGTCAGAGGATTCCTTCTGCAGAGTTTTCACAGGCCTTGATCGGAAAGGGCAAGGTGGCTTCTGTCCTTGTCACCCTCTCAATATGCTCCATCTTTCTCCTCCTCTTAAATTGCCGTGCTGAGTTAGCTCTCACGTTGTACGGTCTGCCTTGCTCATATTGCGCTCTTGTGCTCCACCTTTTATCCCTGTGGGGAAAGGAAAGGGCTGTCAGGTGTGTGTGGCTCTGATCAATTGCCTGACCCTGCCTGACCTTTGTGTTGGGACATGTCAGGTGAACAGCTTTAGTGTTAGTCCGTTGTCTTTAGTGTCAGGAGAAAAGGAACAGGCAGGAAAAGGTGGGGGTCACACGAGGAATTATATTCTTCCTCCTAGGGGTTTGGTAAACTCAGAAGGGTGAGATTGGTAGGGTTCATGAAATAAGAGAAAATGACCAGAGTTTTTATCGTGACCGGAACAGGGGGAATTGTGGGAATGGTAGTGTGTTGTTTTAGCAGATTGAGAGTGTGGGAAATACTAATCAAAGTGACAGGAAGAAAAATGACTGGGATTATTCGGGTAGAAAACCACTGGGAAACAAGGAATCTGGGAGTTATGGTTTTCAAGTGCAAAGGGGTTTGGGTAGAGAGAGGATTTGGATAAGGGAGATTCTTAGGCGGAAGGGAGGTTGAGTTGTTATAACCTATCAAAGTATCAAGGACCTCATCTTCCTCATCCATTTCTTTGGTATAATACCGTGCCTTACTTGGAGTATTGTCCCGAGCACAACCCTGGGTTCCCCTACCCAGGTGATCATTTCCTACTCATCTTCCCCTAGGGTCGGGACAAGAGAGGGCCACATCTTCTCTGGACACCCGAATAAGGGATTCCCTGAATCTACTTGGGAGAATATCCTCGGTTTCTCACATTACCTGTAGAAAAAGCATGGGGAAAGTAAGGGCAACCTACTACAGAAATAACTCAAGTTGTCCCACTTATAGAGCCAGGCAGGGTCAGGCATTTAATAATGACCACTCACACTGGACTCCACTTGATTGTTCTTTCAACTACAAAAGGTGTGGTTTTTCATAAGGAGGAGAGCGAGCTGGGGATGCTGTCTGAACCGGAGAAGCCAGGAAGCAGACAGCAGCAGAAGTTGAAGCAGGAGAAGAACAGCATGCCGAGGCACTGCCCCAGTGTTTGTGAGGAGCTGTAACATGGCTATGGAGCTGTGTGTCTAAGGAGCCGCAGTACGGCAGCCTGTCTCCTGTTGGTGATATTCGGTGCAATGCTTGTTCCCTTGGGATGTGTGCCGGTCCAAGGGTGCCTGAGGGGCAGGTGGTGAGACCCTGACCTCAACCCTGTGTGTCCAGAGGAACCTCTTGTCAATGGATGCTGCCCAGTGAGAGAAAGTGAGAAATGCTGGAGCGTCCATTTGACTGAAGCGGAGTGGGAGAAAGACACGGTTTAAAGTGGCACGGAACGGAAGATGAGATAAAGTGTACAAAGGACAGAAAAGTGTAAGAAATTATCAGAATAACAGAAACAGAAAAGGAGGACATTGTACAAGTGGCGTGGAACAAAAGTAAAGTGAAAGAAATACTGTTACAGAGTACAAAGCGAACACAGCAAAGCGATAACAGTGTACAAAGTGGGCAGGAAGCACGAGAAAGAAACGGGCGAATGCAAGGGTGCACTTTTAGGGGAAATAAGGTATGTAAGGTATGCAAGAAGCACAATAAGAAGGCAAAGGGAGGTGCAAGTGTGCACAAGGAAGAAGCAAGTGCAAGAGTGCACCGTGGAAAAAAAGACAGCAAAGGCAAGGTGCAAGTCTGCACAAGGAAGAAGTAATGAAGAAAAAGAAGGGGTGCAGGGAGCACCTGAAAGTGAAAGGTTTAAAAAGAGGAGCAAGGAATAAAGAGAGTGCTTACAGATCAGAGTGGTCTCGCCTAGGAGGAGCAAAGAACCAGGAGGTTTTGAAAGACTCTGATTGTACCCAATTAGGGAAGTGTGTGTAAAAGAACTATATATATAAAGAAAAGTCACATCCAGACAAGGTGAACTTGTGTTTGAAACAAAGAGGGGCCTAAGCTTGAGGAAGGGAACCCTGAGAAGCCTAACAAAGTGGAATATCTATTACTTCATGATATTGAAGGAGAAGCAAAGTACATCCTGGTAAAACTTAATTTGTGTTGAAAATTGAAAGGGGTCTGAGTTTGGGGAAGGGAACCCTGCGAGGCCTAAGCAAAGTTGGAGTATTGTTGTTTTGTGGTGTTGAAAGGATTGAAGGGAACCGTGAGAAGTTTCAAAAGGAACTGGCATATTTCTTTTGTGATGTTTGGAACTTGGACAAGTTGAAGCTTGGGAAAGGGAACCCAAGGAACCCAAGACACTGAAAGTATTTGAGAATATTGCAAGGGCTCTGCGGAGAAGGTCTTATGAAAAGTCCCTTTTGGAAGGTTGGGGAAGGGAATCCCAAGGACCCAAAGACAATTAAAGAATTTGAGAATATTGCAAGGGCTCTGTGGAGAAGGCCTTACGAACAGCCCCTTTAGAGTGAACTCATTTTTATGACATTGACCAAACTACACCTGGTGAGAAGACCATCTGAAACCAACCCTGGTTTTCTATTTTCTGTTGAACCACTGTTTTTTCTTCCTTTTTAAAAACTTCCTATCACATGTTTGTAAAGAGTGAGGGCAAGCATAGGTTTAGACACAAACAGACTTTTATTTTGGACCATTAGACATCCTCGGCCTTTAGAAGTATCAGCTGAAGGAACTATGCCTTTAGAGCTAGGGCCAATTAGGCATTACACCAACCCAGCAACCTTAGTAATAAAGGGTTTTCAAATTACCATCCTTCAGTCTCTTTCTCTCTTGATACCATGCCTGTCTGACAATATGTATTTATGTCTTCATGATCCTCCACAGCATCTCTTTTAAGTCAAACAAGTTGTTCAATAAAGTTAGGGAAAATGCTGCTTATGCTTTTTGTTAGGGATCATAAAAGATGTTTCATTGCCCCCCCCACTGTATTTGCATTATTAATCATTATCTGTCTAAATGCCATAAGAATAAGGAAGAAAAGACACATCATAAGACAAAATGAAATCACAATTACATTCCAGAAAAAAACTCATTGACTTTCTTGATGGTAATGAGTCCCTTATATTTTGGAACCTTCCCATTTTGCTTTAATTCAATATGTAATTTTGTTTTTGTCTATAAATCACGCTTTTATATCAAAAACTGCAGAGTTATTGCACCAATGATTCTGAAAATAATATGATTGTTTTCAGGATTGTTGAGAAATGTCACAATGTCCACATGCCATCTTATCAGGCTGGGTGAGACCGTAATATGCAGTTGAAAACAGCATACAAGAATATGTGCAATGTTATTATGATGGGCAGCACAGAAGATGCAGTGTGATTTTTTCCTTTGGCTGCGGTACATCAACGCATTGTTCCTTGTACATATCTAACAAAGTTCATGGATAGCTGCAAGTCCATTCATTCCTTATTAGACTTTAAGAAATATCGATCTTTATCTCAAAGGTATTTTGTTATTTCATAGACTCTTTTTCTTAGCTCCTGGTTGCTGATCTTGTCTGCATGTGCAGAACTTCTTCTCTTGCTCGACTGTCAGTAGATGTAGGGGGGGTTGAAGTTTCTCCCTTGTATGGTTTGATGTCGTTCAGATGCAGCCATGCTTGCGTTCCTTGTAGTTTAACAGCTGTGGGAGTAACTGCTTCCACCTTGTAGGGTACCTTGAAGCGTGGTTTGTTCCAGGTACAGAAGAAGTTGTGCACCAGCACATGGTCCCCTGGATATAAGCAGTTTTTTTTTAACAAACAGTCTGGATCTGTTGGCTGGCTTTCTTCTTCAATCCTCTTAGACCCTTCCCCCTGGTTCTTAATCTATTGAGAAATTAAAGAGGCACTAGCTGTCATAGTTGCCAAATAATCAGGCATCTTGCCACCTAATGACTTCACTACGCTGTGGGAATCAGTTTCTAATCTAGTTGGAGGAGCAAGTGGGGTTCTCATTCAGCATCCAGTCACCAACTCATGAGGAGTTATGTGGTGATCTGAGCCAGGCTGATTCCTCTGTGTTTATAGCGCAAGGGGCAGGCAATGTAGCCACCCCTTCTTTAAAGTGATTTTAATCTTGGAAATCCTCTCTTTAAGTAATCCATTTATTCGTTCACAAACTCCATTTGCCTCTCGATGATAGGCAGAAGAGAACTTATGTTTCATCCGTAGTAAAAGAGTGATCTGGTCAAATAGTTAAAATACAAAATGCGGTCCATTGTCATACCACAGTACCTCGCACATACCCCATCTTGTAAATACCTCACACACAAGGAACTTGGCAGTCCATGTGGTATCGTGGTGCGTACATGGACCTGTCTTAATCCATTTGGAAAAGGGATATACCACGACCAACATATAGCTATAGCTGTTGCATGTCTGCAGCATATCCACATAACCTATATGTAGATGCTGAAATTGGCCATTGGGTCTAGGGATTGCTTCTCTCACTGTTTGCCAAGTGTGCCCTGCTGTAAATTTCTGGCACACAATGCAATTTACAATAAACTGTGCCATGTTCTAATAAATTTGGTAAAAACCAATCTTCTGCAATTATAGCAGCAAGACTCTCTCGAGTTATATGAGTAGGGTATTGAAGCTGCTCCAAAGCCACCCCCAATAATACTAGAGGCATAACTGGCTTTCCGGTGCTGTCATGCCTCCAGATTGCCCCAGTGGAGGACAAAGAACACTCCTGTTTTCTCCATAAGTCTTGTATCTCCTGTGAGGCTCGACCTTGTATTTCAATTAACTGAACAATAGGCAGCATGTTAAAGCCCTCCTTTACCACCATGCACTGTCCTGTCATTTGTTTAGCACTTCTTAGTTCAAAATCAGAAATAATTGTGAAATATGCTGCCTTTTTGGCTTCTAATCTGCAGCTTTGTTCCCACTAGAAATCATGTCTGTTCTTTAGTGTGGGCTGCACATTTCACAACTGTGAAAGTCAATGGAAGTCTTAATGCCTCTATGAGCTTATCCAATAGGGCTGAATGTTGCACTGGTGTGCCGTCTGCAAGGAGGAAGTCACTGCTTTTCCAGTGTGACAAACCTGTGTGTACAGTTGATGTCCCATAGGCAGAGTCAGAGTACACCGTCCCTTCGTCATCCTCGTATTTCTGGAGTGCAGCGATAAGCGCCAATAATTCTGCAGCATGAGGCTGAGCAATGTGAAGGCAATCCTGTGCTTGTAACTACTTCAAATTCTCCCCCTTGGTTCTGCTGATCCAGTATGCCTTTTGTCTATTGTTTGGTCAATTTCTGAAGAACCATCAATAAAGAGAGCTCCCCATTTTCTCTAACATGGGAAATGTCATCATAAGATTCAGTATACCTTGTACAGTCATGTAAATAATCATCCTCCCTACTGGTTCTGCTATGAACGTAGCTGGGTTCACTATTCTGCATCTAACAATTTTGATTGCAGGGTTCAAGGTAATTATCTCCTATCCTGAAGCACTTTCTGTGGTCAATGTACTTTTGTGTTTTTCTAAAATAGAAAATAATGCATGTTCAACAAATAATGTTACTGAACACCCCCATTGTAATAGTTGAAACCTTCTCAATAGCAAATGTAGCAGCAGCTAAAGCTTGTTCACGAGGGTAATGCCCTTTCATAACTGGATCTATAATCCCACTGAAGTAAGCAAATTGATTATGTCCATGTCCTAATGTCATTTTCTTTGTGAGGACTGCTGTCATGACTTCTCCATTTGAATGGGAAAATAAATAACATTCTTCTTTATAATCTGGAATTCCTAACACAGGAGCTGTACTGATTGCCTTTTTTAATTCCTCAAATCCTTCAGTCATTTCATCTGTCCATATTATTTTACATTTATCTACCTGTGCTTCTTTAAGCCCTTTTAAAAGTGGTCGAATATATGTTTTATCATCAACAACCCAGACCCTACAATAGCTCCAAAGGCCTAGAAACTGTTGCATTTCCCTCGCTGTTTTAGGTTCTGAAGTCTTAATTATTGCTTCTGCTCTTTCAGGTGTCACTTTCCTCCCTTCTTTTTTTTTTTTTTATAACTCTGTTTATTGAGTTTTAAAGCATAACAACATAACAAGCAACATAAATCATCGGCATTCAACAAATGAGAAGGGCATAGCATGGCAGCAACAGAAACATTGTCCAAGGCAAGAGGGGCAACACCAGGCCAGGGGCCACAGGCAGTTGCATGTCAAGGCAGGCAGGTGGGGTTAGGCAAGATGTTGAGTTGTATCGACCGGCGGGGCTTACTGCGCGTCTAGCCATTTGCCCCATATTTTCTCAAATTTGCGGGGGCAGCCTCGTGCATTGTAGATCCGGCGTTCCGAGGCCGCACACCTGTCCAGGTCGTTCCTCCATCGGTTCAGGCACAGTGGGTCAGCGGAGCCCCATTTGGCCGCGATGAGTCTCTTACCGGCCCCAAGCGCTATCAACAGGAACATTTTCCCATGTTTTGTCAGGTCTACTTCTCCCCAGATGCCCAGGAGTACCATTTTGGGGTCCCTAGGGATTGGTGTTCCCATGGCAGCCGAGATCCTATTAATACAGTCCCCCCAGAAGAGCTGTAACACTGGGCATTCCCAAATCATATGGTAGAAGGTGGCGGGCTCGATTTGGCATCTAATACATGTCCCATCATCTAGTCCCCCCCACCTGGCCATCGATGCCCGTGAGTGATACGAGCGGTGGAGAATTCTCAATTGTATTAGTCTGAGTTTGTTATCTATCCCAATTTCCCTGGGGGACATCAACGCATCTACCCAGTCTTCCGGCTCCAGTTGACCCACATCCCTTTCCCATTTCACCTTGAGCCCATCAAGTTGCGGAGTCCCGAAAGAATTGAGGGCCTGGTAAAGAGTGGAGGTGACCTTTGAAGGGATGCCTTGGGGGAGGATGTTGGTTTCAATGGGAGAGCACGGGGGTATGTCTGTCGTGTTTGGGAATTGGGCGTGGATGGCATGGGCCAGCTGCGCGTGTCGAAACTGGTCCATGGGCGTCAGACCAAACTGCTCTTGCAAAGTCTCGAAGTCTAGGAGGCGCCCCCCCTGTATTACATGTGCCAGTGTGTGCATCCCTTTTGCGTACCAGTGAACGAAAGCACCCATTTTCACTACTTCTGGGAGGAGTGCGTTGTGCCAAATAGGTTGGGACAGTGTTGGGATTCCCTTCCAGCCGACCAGTTTGTGTGCCTCCCGCCAAGCTCGGCGGACGTGGTGAATCGTCTTGGGAAGCCTCGGGAGCTGGTCGTGGGTGGCATACAATGTCTGGAGTGGGGATAGCGGGGCCATAGTCTCCAGCTCGATACGGATGTGCGGTAGTGTGGGGTCAGCATGCATCCAATCGTTTACCACGCCGATCTGTGTTGCAAGGTAGTATGTACGTATGCAGGGCAAGCCGATCCCCCCCTCCCAGACCGATCTCTGGAGCGTATCAAGGGCGATTCTGGATTGCTTCCCTCCCCATAATAGTGTACGGAGATTCCTATCGATAAGTGCAAAGGTTTCCTTGGAGATGGTGAATGGGGCGTTCTGGAGGACGTGAAGGAGTCTGGGGAGGGTCATCATCTTAAATAGCGCGGCTCTACCCAACAGCGACAGGGGGAGTGATTGCCAGTGGGAAGTGTCTCTGTTGAACCGCTCAAGCACAGGTTGTAGGTTCAGTTGGGGGAACCTGTCAAGTGTTGGGTCAAGTCGTATGCCTAAGTATGTAAATTCCCTGATAGAGATGTGGTATGGGCAGGACTCAGGGATCGCGGAATCACCACCCTGGACTGGGAAATAGATAGTTTTGGTTTCATTCACTTTCAGACCTGCGAAGGTCTGATATTCCCTAAGGATGTGGGAAACAATAGGGCATGAGGTGCAAGGGTTACTAAGGTAGACGAGGAGGTCGTCCGCGTATAACGAAAGGCGGTCTTCACCCCCCCCCGGCCAGGCGAACCCGGTCCAGTTGGTGTTAGCTCTGAGCTCAATAGCAAGGGGTTCGATCGCCAGGAGGAAGAGAAGCGGAGACAGCGGGCACCCCTGTCTCGTACCCCTACCCAGTGGGAATGATTTGGAGGATCTACCATTTACCCTTACCGTGGCCTCTGGGAGTGCATAGAGTAGCCTGACCCAGGAAATGAAAGCGTGTCCCAGGTTCATCCGGTCCATGATCGCCCACAAAGCGTCCCACCCCACCGAGTCAAATGCCTTCTCAAAGTCCACCGCCAGGAGGGCTAGTGGGGCCGGTATCTCTTTGGCTCTGCACAGCGCCAGTTGGACCCTGCGTAGGTTCATACGAGTGGACTTGTTGGGCATAAATCCACACTGGTCCGGATGAATAAGGGTCTCTATTACTTTTAGGAGTCTGTTGGCGAGTGCTCTGGCGAGGACCTTGGCTTCTCCATTAATTAATGAGATGGGGCGATAGGAGGCACATTCCTCCGGAGGTTTCCCAGGTTTATGTATAACTATAATGCATGCCTTCCTGAGGTCCGGGGGGAGCGCCCCGAGTTCTTTGCTACGTAGGAACATGCGGTGCATATAGGTCGATAGCCCACCTCCGAGGTATTTCCATGTTTCTGTGGGGAAGCCGTTGGGGCCCGGGGTTTTCCCGGGTTGGAGCTGTGTTAGCGCCTCTTGCACCTCGGCCTCTGTGAGTTCCGCATTCAGGAGTTCCGACTGGCGTCGCGAGAGTTTCGGAATCTCGATCCGGTCGAGGTATTGGGAGGGTGTAGCCGGCGAGCTCTCGGCGGGTGGGGTATAGAGCTTCTTATAGTAGGCGGCAAATACTTCGACAATGTCATGGTCGTCCGTGAGTAGTGTGCCATCCAGTGACTTGATGGCGCGGACATGTCCCCTGTTTTGTTGCCGCCTCTCCAGCCAGGCCAGTGTTTTATTTGCTTTGTCGCCACGTTCATAGATTTGACTCCGGACGAGCTGGTGGGCAGTTCGTGCTGTGTCCAGGGCAAGGTTACTGAGGGCATCTTGTGCCGTGGACAGGGCATCCTTTGTCTCTCGGTCATTGCGCTCCAGGGTCTGTTTTTCGCACTCCAGGACATGTGCCTCTGCCTCTCCGATCTTCTGGGTTTGTCTTCTTTGGTGGGCAGAAACCGCCGAGATAGCCTCTCCCCGAAGAACTGTCTTATATGCCTCCCAAATCGTGACCGGGCAGTCCACTGAGCCCTCATTGAGGTCGAAGAACTCTGTTGTCTTTTTTTCCAGTTCCTCCGCTATCTCGGGGAGCCGCAGATGGTATGTGTTCAGGCGCCAGTTGCGATCCGGACCTGGGCAGGCGCTCTTTAGGGCCAAGAGGAGTGGAGAGTGGTCCGAGACTCCCCTTGCGAGGAACTCAGCCGCAAGGAGTCTGTGGTTTATGCTACTGGGAATGAAGGCATAATCGATCCTGGAGAACGACCTGTGCGCGCCAGAGAAGAATGAGAAACCGGCCTCGTCGCCATGGAGTGAACGCCAAGTGTCTGTCATTCCCAGGGCTTCGGCAAACAAGGCGAGTGGCGTAGAGGCGGGGCGGCCTCCGGATCTCCTATGAGATCTATCAAGATCGATGTCCATGACCTCGTTAAAGTCCCCTCCTATCACCCACAGATCGGCCTCTTCTTCCAGGAGGACGTGCCGCAGTTCAGACAGTAGTTCCTTCGTGAGCGTGGGAGGGGCATAGATCGCTGCGAGGCCCCATTTTTCGCCCCAGAGATCGGCAAGCAGCAACACATAACGGCCACGGGGGTCAGCTCTGACCTTCCTAACCTGCAGGGGGACGCGTTTGTGAACGAGGATCATCGTGCCCCTGGCGCCTTTCGTGAATCCGGCCTGGTAAGTGTGTGGGTAGTTGGACCTTTTGAAAAAATTGGAGTTCGTACCAATCAGGTGTGTTTCGTTTAAAAGAGCTATGTCCGGCGAGTAGCGATTAAGATATTGGAGCACCAGCCTTCGCTTTATGCTGGAGCCCAGTCCATTAACGTTCCAGGATAGTAAGGAAATCTTGTTGGAGGTCATCCTATCTGCGTGGGTGCTGTGGCTCGTCATCTGGACGGATCAGTGGCGGGTGCATATTGTTCAGGGGAGCGCAGGGGCTCTCCCGCAGAGGAGACGTTCGTGGGTTGGTCCGTGACGACCCGCCAGTCGCTTGGAGAGCAGTAGTGTTAATAGCCATTTCGCCCGGAGGCCGTGCGCGCCCCCCTCGCCAGTGTCCGTCGGTGTCATGCCTTCTCGATCCATAAATCGGATTCCTTATATGCCTTAAACGCCCCCCTCCCTGTACTTCCCCCCCAACTGGGAGCACCTGTCGCCCAAACATAAAACTTCTAACTTATTGAACTTCTTCGGGGTCGCCCGGACTGTGGTAGCGCTCGCACCGCACTCGGTGTGGCGGCCGCTAAGTGAGCAATCCCATATTGACGTGTTGTAGGATCGTCCCCATATTGCGTAGGGTTTATCCTTTTTCTGTAGGGTTTCCAGCCGTGTCGTCGCCTGCATTAGTCAGGAATCGAGGGGGCGAGGGTCGCTCAGGCCAGGGTTTCTGTATAGGCGGGCCCAGTGGTGTACGCCTCGTTCCAGGGCCCGAGAGGATTTGAGTTTCAAGCCAGTCCCATGTCTCCTTGGGGTTGTGGAAGAGGTAGGTGGTGCCCTCGTAGTAGACTTTGAGTAGTGCCGGGAAGAACAGGGCGTATTTGACTGATAATGACTGGAGTTTCTTCTTAACCGAGTCGAACGACTGGCGGGCTTTTTGGACTTCCTTGGTGTAATCGGGGTAGAATCCAACCTTATATCCATTGTAGGTGATCGGGCCTGAGGCCCTTGCCATTTGCAGGATCGTATCGCGGTCTCGGTAGTTGAGCAGCCTTGCGATCATTGTTCTGGGTGGGGCTCCAGGGGTAGGTGGGCCGGTGGGCACCCTGTGTGCTCTTTCAATGGAGAAAAATTTGGATAACTTTTTAGGGGCAAAGACGTGGGTCAGCCAGTCCTCAAGGAATAGTTCAGCGCAGGGGCCCTCCTCTTTCTCCGGTATTCCGAGGATCCTCAGGTTATTGCGCCGCGCTCTCCCCTCATTGTCCTCAGCGCGGTATTCCAGTTGGGAGACTTTCTGAGCGATTGTGGCGAGGTGTTGCTCCAGGCGATGGACGACTTTCCTCCCTTCTTGAGAGATTTACTGTCCTATATATAAGATTTCTTCCTGACAATATTGCATCTTTTCCTTGTCTACCTTGTATCCTTTCTCTGCTAGTATGGTCATGAGTCGAACTGAGTCTTCTCTGAATCTTTCTTCTGTCTCACTGCACACTAAAACATCATCCCCATACTGAATTATTGCAATTCTCAAGCTGTACATTACCCAGGTCCATCTGGAGGACCCTGTTAAAAATTGAGGGGGACTCACAGTAGCCCTGAGGCAAACGAGTATGTTTCAGGAGGATAATTCTATACAAAAAGGAATTCATTCCTTGCAAGTCCTCATTGAGGGGAATGGAGAACGCATTTTTTTAAATCTATGACTGTAAAATATTTGCCCTTGGATGGGATATTGCATAATATTATAGTGGTATTTTGAACTAAGGGCAACTCAGCTTCAACCATATTGTTTAGGGGTCGGAGATCCTGAATAAATCTCCATGACCCCCAGTTGATTTCTTCACTGGGTACACATACGTGTTAGATGGGGACTCAGATGGCACCAATATTTGTTGCTTCATTAAAGTGGAATTGGTCTCGAATATACATTCATTTGCTTCTCCGTACATGCAATATTGCTTTGCTCATGGCACAATTGCTCCTGGCTGAAGATGGATTTGAACTGCTCCTACTCCATTCAATAGAGCCATGTCAAATGGATTAGTGGCCCATAAAACATTTGCCACTTTTCTCTAACAGTTTAATTTTTACCATCGCCAACTTGGGTACCCACGATAATAAAACAGTCACTCCATACAAATTAGTTCTGGATCTAAAGGAACCCCTTGCAAGCTTTCTGGCCTGTAAAGGCTAATATAAACAATTTCACCTTCATATAATGTATCCCTGGAGCAGAGCACACTATTCGTTCATTAGTAAAAGATATTGTCATGTTAAGTTTCATCATCAAGTCACGTTCTAGTATGTTAACTGGCGTCTGCCGAGAATATAATAATGGCATCGACATGTCGTGTTCTCCTATAGCAATTTGTATTTAGTCTGTAAAAGGAACTAAGCTCATCACCCCAGAGAATCACTGCACATTCATGGCAATGCCTGACATTTGGGAATTTTCCCTCAGGGACACAGGAACAAGTTGCTCCAATATCTACAAGGAACGTAAATGTCGTGCCTCCTATCTTTACCTTGATCCTTGGTTCCTCTCCGGTATCACTGATAGTACTAAACACATCAGGTCGCTTTGTGGGCTGTCCTATCCTATTGTGGATATACATTCATCCCTGTACCTGTGAAAGCATTTCTTACTACCACGGTCACACTCCCTAATCTAGGTGCAGGTGTTTGTGGTATTCCTGCATTTGTGTTCTATTGTTTTACCATGGCCCGTTGTGTCTGTGCTTTCTGGGTTTGTATCTGTTTTGTTGCATAGGCACTTGCTGTGGTGCCCTTGTGGCAATTGCATTTCAATTGTAGCTTGCTGTGTCTGTTGTGGTTGCGGCACACATGTCTGATTCTGTGTGTGATTGGCCATAATACTTGTGTGATTCTGTATTATATTGTGGAGCATAACCCATCCCCTCTCTTGTAGCTTGGCAATTTTGCTGCATGCCCCCTCTACTTCTACATGTCCTGGCTATATGTCCCATCCTCCCACAGTTTCAACATTGTTGTCGGCTGTACACCATTGAATACTCCTCCTCCTTGAGGGTTCTGAAATCAACCTTGTCCTCCCCTAGGTCCATTCCCTTTTCCTCTTGACCAAAAATGATGCATACTCTGATCCATACGCTACACTACATTACTCTGCTGCACTGGTCGCATCTCTTGTGCCACCACACCTTCACTACTCATCAATACCGCTCCCTCAATGGCTAGTTCTGACAATTTTTTCAGAACTAACTTCACTTCATCCTGCTTTCAACTCTCAGTCTTCTTCTTATTCTACTTTTGTAGAAGTCGGCAATGGTGCCGGATAGTCAATTGAATTTCCGCCCATGGCTTTGCTTCCAGCTCTACCTGCTTCTTCATCTGCCTTTGCACTGGCTCAGGCAGTCCCTGACATAAAATGCGGTAAAATAATGCCACAGTTTTATCCCACGGTTCTCTCGTCTCAAGACACCGGGCCTCATTACGACCCTGGCGGAAATGGAAAAATGATGGCGGAAATGCAATACCGCCATCGAACACCGCTCGTTGCGATTATGACCCGTCACCGTAAAGTACGATGCCATTAGCGACACCGCAGTGAACGGCAACGCTAACTGCACCAAGTACGCGCACGCGCGCCTTGCAAAACCGGAATCACCGCCATGGCGCAACGGTACGCGAATTCTGACCCTAGCGGACATGTACTGAACGCCATCAAGCACGTCGTAAAGTACCATTCCGCCATGGCGAGAAATACGGCATCGTGAACCAACCGTAAATGGCCCACTGAGTGCCTGTACTCCACTCCCTGGCCACATTGCACAACTCCTGGCAGGCGCAATGTACTCACACTATGCAACCAGTGAAATCTACAATTCACCCATGCATGCCAACGTAGAAATGCATGCAGGGGCTCAAAGCGCCCCGTGAGTGGGCATCCATGTACGGCATGTCACCATAGCCGTACTGATGCAGCACAGGCATGTGAAGGTACAATACATCAAAATGAAAATCAAGAACACATGACACAAAACAACAGTAGTCCCCCATCGCTTGCCACCAGCGCAAGGCAACATCCAAAACAGCATCCTGAGGGGGATTGCACCAGCCCTGTACTCTTGCCAGTAAACAAACCAACCATCAGCAGAAGCATGTACCACACAAGTTGGCAGAGTGACTGAGCAGCCAGGCTCATCCCAAGAGGGGCCGATGGGAGCTGCAGGGCACAGATGGCATGAATACAGAAGCTATTCCAATGGACATGACCCCAGTCCCCCTCCAACAAACGCACGCAAACACAGGCACCTGTGACCAGCCACATTCTGAACATCCCATCATTCCACCAATCGACCTGGCTGACAGGCACCAGTCGGCCAAAAGCCAATCCCCCGCCCCTGAACAGCACATCATGTAAACAGTCACAATGGCAGCCCCTATCCGTGACCATACTGTGCTACGTAGGCAAACGCGGCCAGTACTGTACCACACAAATCAACTCAGAAGGCGGAACACAATGCAGATCATCTCGCAATACATACCGCCACAAATCGAAAATCGCCACATCACCTGCAAAGAATAACGCAACACGACAAATATCGGAATACAATTCAAATGCACATCCAAATGACAAAGGCCCCACAGCAATTTGCAAAATAACACCAAAACATCCATCATCACCGAGGGCTGCATCTGCAATAATTGACCAGCTTCCACTTGTGTGACGCCCTGTACCATCATGGCACACAGGGCCTACATCAACGTTCCAAAAGGCAACATGGAAGCGGCAAGAACCGCAGGTCCGTCCCATGAGGCAGGCACTAGTCGAGCTGAAAGGCCGAAATGTTGCACCTAGCCACCAGTACAGCGTAAGGGCATGTGGCCCATTGGCGATCGTCCCATAAGATCGAAATGGTGCTCCACTGATTCACCCGAAGCTGCAGGTGTCGAGAGTAAAACCCATCTGGAGGAGTGGCGTAGAGATGGCATCTGCAATAGGGCAGGAGATACCTGTCACCCAAATGAAACACAAATTAACCGATTGCATTACGGGACTCATGATGCATTACAATCTTCATTCAACACACCAAATCCACACCCATATGCATGCTAGCCCACTCCAAAGGAATATACAGACCCCTAAATCAGTATCGATTCATAACGAAATCAATCGAGGTAAATACACCATTGGCAACGTCGGTTACTGTGCATGCGTCCGTCAAGATAGAACCCATGACATGGGATTAGTAACGTGCCTAGACACAAGTGTATGAAGGCGCGTCGAGACAGGGAGGATCCGACAAGGGCAGATAGACGTAAGTCCCACTATGGCAGCCTTGCATCACATAGCGCAGGGGAAGGGGAGTGATTCAAAAAACCCATGTACATGGCAGACCCTAAACGGAATCATCTGTCCATGCATCCATTCATCATTCCCTCATCCCGCAATGAAAACGCATGAATATTCACTCACATAATATGTGAAACTTCCATCGCGTCTGTGCGTAATGCAGTCTGCAAAAACCACTGTGCTCCTGGCCGGATCTGTAGTGTTGTGAAGCAAGATGGATTTGGGAACGTCCTGCCTTATCGTCCACTACGCTATTGCGCATCCCATTCAATTCATATCATTCATTGCTTGCTCGTTATGGGCCATGTCCCAAGGACATTCTACAATAGAACGTTACATTTCCAGCCAGACCTGTGGGCGTATCCTCGCCGCTACTTCAAAACCAAAAATGCTGGCCTTCGAATTCCTCACTTGCAACATTACGTCGAAAAGGCTTCTGTGAACACTTGCATTCACAATTACATCAATGTAGTGCGGCTGTGTGTCATAATGCTAACTGGCTGCAATCACAAATGGGACGCCACGCCCGTCGGTGAAGTACGTTACTGTGCTGCATGAGGGTCGGCCATCGATCGAGCCCTACATACCACTGACTCTTCACAGGTATGTAAGCGGCTGCAATCATAGCATGTGTAACAATGGGAGCATAGCATGAAAATCAGTCAAAGTACATCACACTGCCATCGGGATTTGATACATGATTCCAATCCCAAGATGCCATGCGGCCAAATGCAGCCTTACGTGCGGGACGTGCTCGGCCAGAAGGGATTGCATCTGCCACAGATTCATTCAATCAGCACAGGTGGAGGCCATACAGGCCGACAGCACATATATAGCAGACCCAAACCCCTCCCACAACCACTCCCACTCCAAAATGCTACCGGCAGGACTAGCGATGTTGGGCCTGGGGGACCAGATAGCACTGCAAGTGCTACAACTACAAGAAGACGACGAACAACAACAGGTACAACAACCGGGCGCACAGGGGAGACGGAGGAGAAGGAGGAGGAGGAGGGCAAGGCAGGGTCAGCAAGGCCCACAAGCACTGCCACTACCACCACGCAGGCGGCCCGCAATCCCACGCCTCCGAGCTGATCCGTTCAACCTCACTGCTGAGCAGATCCACACCCTCTACCGTTTGGACCGGGACACCATAATCGCCATTGTGGACATGACACATGCTGACCTCGTGAGCATGATAGATAGCCCAACCGCATCCCACCCCTACTGAAGGTGGTGTCTGTACTCCACTTCCTGGCCACAGGCACCTACCAGCACACAGTGGGACAGTTGCATGGCATTTCACAGCCACTGTTCTCACGGACACTCTTCCAAGTGCACGATGCCCTCCTGAAGCACGCCGACGACCACATCACACTACCACGCACGTACCAGGAGATTACCAACGCAAAAGTGGGATTCCATGCACTTGGCGGCATCCCGGGTTGCATTGGTGCCATCGACTGCACCCATGTTGAATTGGTTGTCCCACATGCCATGGAGGTCCAGTACCGCAACCGGAAACAATTTCATTCAATCAATGTGCAAATGGTGTGTGACTCCAACAAGATCTTTACGCATTGTTGTGCCAGATTTCCAGGATCTACCCATGATTCTATGGTCCTGAGGAACACAAGAATACCACGCTACATGGAGCGACACGCAGGGCACAGATCCTGGCTACTCGGTGAGTCTCATTCCATGCATGACATCGTGGCCCATTTGATGCGTCAATGACCTTGCAGGAGGGGGGGGGGGGCTACTTAGCACTATCATTCCACTGACACCCTTTATTCGTCTCATACAGGTGATGCCGGGTATCCACTGAAGAGATGGCTCCTTACACCAATCCGGAACCCACAGAACGAGCATGAGGAGGACTACAACCATGCCCACTCACGTACCCGTGTGGTCATTGAACAGGCATTCGGCCTACTGAAGGCTCGTTTCCGCAGCCTCAGCAGGTCTGGCGGGGCACTCATGTACAGCCATGAGAAGGTTTCTAAGATGGTCATGGCATGTGTCATGCTGCACAACATGTGCATACGTAGGAATGTGCCCATGCCCCCTGACGCTGTACTGCATGCACCTGAAGATGATGATGATGATGAGGGTGGGGATGTGGAGGCACCTCAAGGAGTCCATGAGGCACAGGATGCACGTGCAATCCGACAGAGCATCATAGATGCATGCTTCTAGCAACCACGCATGGTGCCTATTACACGGAAAGGGGACCTGTGGCACTGTGTGTGTGTAGTACAGGCACATTGTGGACTGTACGCCTATGAAGGCCTCGTACGCAAATATCAATGTCCACACATGTCATTGGATGATAATGAGGTGCTGTATTGTTAATGTGATTTGATTTATACACCCTATGGACCCGCCACCCAGTGAAGCCCAACACACCCTCTCCACCCTACTACCTCCCCCCCCAACACCAGTGTCCAAATATGCATGCTGTCCGTGGGTAGACGCTATTGCAAGCCCCCTCTACGGGTATCAGGGACACCCCTGCCCGTGGAGCGCAGGTTCCTGCCAGATCTGCGTTGGGGGCTGCCCTGGACGGAACTTGCCACGGATGATGTCTCTGCCTGCTCGCGTCCATGCATGTCTCTGAGGGTTTGTGAGAGCTCCGAGAGCACACGGCGCACAGCAGCAAGTTCAGCACAAACGTCTTTGGACGTCGCATGCAGTTCCCCCCTCAGGCTCTCGGTGCTTTTCTCCATTTGTGCTCTCAGGCTCTCGGTGCTTTTCTCCATTTGTGCTCTCAGGCTCTCGGTGCTTCTCTCCATTTCTCCCCTGAGGCTCTCACTACTTTTCTCTATTTGTGCCCTGAGTGTCTCGGTGGATGTTTCCATGGCTGCCCTGGAACCCCCGCATTCATTTGCATGGTCCTTGAGTAGCGTGGACACTTCCTGCTGTTGCTCGATCAGCAGGTCGAGGGACTGTTGCCTCTGCTGGGCCATGGACATTTGCGGTGGTGTGACAGGGGGGCTGCTCAACACATGTTGCCTTGGCACAGGACTTGTGGGGGTTGGCCAGTCGTCGTCTTCAGGGTGCCCCTGCGTGGTTTCGTCATGGTGTAGGGGATGGAACATGCAGGGGGATTGGGAAAGGTCATGGATGGTACCTACGTCGCCAGCACTGTTTTCCGTGTCGGAGCATGCTGGCATGACAGCTGTGTCACCTATGGTGCTGCTACCACCAGAGGCAGTGCCATCAGATACGTTCTTTGGGGGGACCTGTGGTGCTGGGGTTGTGGACTTGCTGGCTGCTGGGGTGCCTGTTGCAGTCCCCTCCAGTGTGCTGCCACTTGATTCCTGCTGCTGCCGTGTCTTGATCCTTGCACCTGAGGTGGAGGCTCTTGGGACGTTGGTCCTGGCCCTCTTTGCAGGCGTGCTGGTAGGGGTGTCCTGCAGCTCGTCGTTGGTATCGGACCCTGTGGTGGAGTAAAGAGGGGCGAGCGTTAGTTATGGGTCTGTCGGATTTGGAATGGCAACGTATCAAATGCATTGGGGTGGTACATGAGGCTGATTTGGGACTGGGCCTTGGAGGTGGTCTCATTTTCGTGTGGATTGAGGATGCATTCATTTGGCTGCCTGCAGTTAGGGGGTGCATGCTGCACATGTAGGGGTTGTTTATGGCATCTTGATTGATTTGTTTATTCATTCTGACTTTTAGAGGGCGCTGTCAGGGCAAAGTATGTATTGCACTATGGGGTCACATGGTACTGCACATGTTCGTGTTTTGTGGATTTCGCATTGTTTCTCTTGGCCAACCTACCTGATTCTCCGGATGTCGGCACTCCTTTCTCCATCCCTCCGACTCCCTCTATGCTCTCCATTCCTATGGTGGAGGCGCAGATATCCTCCCAGGGGGTCAACTTGATGGGCGACTCTGAACCCCCCCCGGTAGCTGTGGCGATGTTCCTGTTCGCAGAAAGTATGCTGCGTACGCGGATCCGCAGGTCGTCCCACCGCTTGCGACATTGCTGTGGCGTGCGGGGTGTTGTCCCCACCGCACTTACGCGCTGTGCCACCAGGGCCCATATGGCCTTCTTGTTGGCAAGGGCCGTCCTGGTCATTTGACTGGAGAAGACGACGGCGGCATTTTCCTGGAGGGTCTCGGTGAGCACAGTCAGTTCCTCTCGGGAGAAGTGTACCTGCCGCTTGCGATCACACGCTTTCTTGGCTACCTTTCCCATATTTATTTTTTTAACTGGGGTTGCTAACGGGTTGGGATGTGTGTCAGGGTCGGATTTTTAATGGTTGTGTTGGGATTCGGATTTTATAGTTGTGCGGCGTGCTGTTTCCCGTTCCGGCCACATGCTTTTACTTCCGTTTCCGTATATTTACGGTGCCCGTAATTTGCGGTGCCCGCTCGTTACGGTGACCGCTCATTACGGTGACCGCTAAGATGGGTGGCGGTATTGCACCTGGTGCAGCGTACGGCGGCGGTAAGGGCCGTTTTGGGGTCATTTCCGCCATCGCAGCCTTTCGGATTCCGCCATGGCGTAATGCTCGTGCCCGATGGGTCGTAATTAGCCGCACTTTGCTCCTTCGTGCAATGGCGGAAACGCTATTTACGCTGTTGCGGTCCGGTCAGTCACTTTCCGCCAGGGTCGTAATGAGGCCCACCATCTCTCTTGAATATCTTGAATAAATGCAACAGGGTCTTCATCCTCACCCATTTTCTTAGTCATAATTGCACCTATATCTGATGCATCAGGATATTGTACTCTGAGCACCCGCCATACATCTGCTCTGTAATTATTAAATGAAGATCCATCATGTGTCGTGTTTTGCGCAGTCACACCTGCATACCCTTCTCGCTTCCAAATGGCATCAGCCCTCTCTCCTAGAATGGCTGCTGGCAGGCATTTTATGTCACCTATTGCTAGCATCATTCCAGATGTCTCTCAAACTCATGAATCCATTTGCCCCGCACCTGAAGTCAAACTCGATAATTTACATTTCAAATTATCCTTGCCCAATTGTCGCCACTTAATATATTGTGGTCATCCTCCCCCTTTCTCTAATGATGGGAATTGTGTGCTAATTATGGATATGATCTGTTTTTTATTTTATTTTATTTTAAATATTGCTCTTCTATGTGGACTGGAATGTGGCTAAAGGTTGTCTTTTTGTATAACCATTGATAAGTCACTTTAAAAAATAATGGGATTTGTGAAAACCCGGATGCATAAACATACCCACCTACACTCCTTGTTTTCCAGGTGGGCTGGTCTCGCCTGTTTGTCTCCTTCCTGGCAGTGACCTTAATATATTTACATAAGGCGGGGATAAATCCCCTGCAGCGTGCGACCATGCGGCTTGTGGTCACTCAGTGTATGGTGTCGGTTCTGGTGTTTTTTCTTTAGGGTCCTCTAGATATGACCATTTTATCCCTTTTTCTACACTTGAATCTTTTAAAAAATCTCCTGTGGCCCCTCTTTCCGCCTTCTTGTTTTCTTCCCTTTCTTCGTCTGACATCTTTACACACCAACTTTTATGGCTTCCGTCCATTTGCACATCATCAAGAACTAGTCTGCTTAAAGACAGCACTCTATGTTCGCCTGTTTTGGTGTCATCCTACCTACCCTCTGTCTCCCTCGTTAAAGATCCTTTCACATTCTGTTTGGTCTTACACCCATCTGTATCCCTTATTCACCTGTGTAAATCCTAATCCTTTTCCCTATGTTATCTGCTTCCTGCTCGTCAGCGCATGTTTGGTTCTTAGTATTCCTTGAGCTCCCAGTGGGGCTTTTGTGACCCTCTCTCTTCCACAGATCGTTCTCGTGCTTCGATCGGCACTATACTTACTATTAAATAGATGGTCTATCTCGTCATCTTTTTTTCCCCTACACCTGTTCATCTCTTCTCCCCTTCTCATCTCTCTCATCTCTTCTTTCCTCTTGCTATCCTTGCAACCTACGCACTTCCAATCTCTATTTCTATTTCCTCTCGATTCTTCTCTCTCTTATTGTCTCTCCTTTTCTTTCTTTCCCTCATACCTTCTTAGTTTTTCCATTTGCTGCCTCTCTTTTTCCTTCTCTTCTTTGTATGCTCTCTCATGTTCTCTTTCTTTCTTTCCCCGCTCTTTTCTTTTTCAGACCCCATCAATGCCTTTGTCATCTAATTTGAGTAATATCTGCCCTCCCATCCATTTGTTCTGTACTATTGTTACACCCTTAGCCTTGTCCTTCACTTCCCTTTGTCTCTCCTGCCTTTCTTTTCTCTCATCATGCTGTTTACTTTCATTGCGTGTTGACATATATTTGTGTTCTCTGCATTTGATCTTACTGTTATAAGCGGGGGCTCGTATTTGTCGGATTAACATACCCTGCCGCTGCTTTCAATTCCTTTAAAGGATAAAATCCCTGTTTCTCAGTATCTGTGCTCTTGTTTTCCAAAGTGGAAAGAGGAGCCAAAAGCGTTACATCCTCCTCTTTATGCTGATTAAGCATCCACTCCTTCTCAGGCAGATCTTCTTTCTCACTCTGTTACATCTTCCACAACTCTAAAACTGCCAACCATTTCCATAACTTCTTTCCCTTATATGTAGCATGCAAATATGTTGTCATATATCACAACACTGTTTTTGACAACGAACCCTCTTCAGGCCACGGCATGAGTGTTTTATTAGTCGTGCCTCTGACCCATTCTGTGTGGTACGGCCTTATCTTGGTTGTGTATCTCGGCAGTGTCCTGCATAGGGTGAAAAGAGGGGTGACCCCCATGATGACAAGTCAATCTCGACTGTCAATAATTACCAGATATTTTATTGATTTATTTATTTTATCAAATATACCGCACTGATTAGTTTGCACAGACACCATCAATTGCTACTTATCACCAAAAAACAATGTTTTAAACCACTTTAAAAATCTATATAATGATGTTCTTTTTGTTTCTACGTTTACCTTTCTATCAATTTGTACTGTCTCATTGTTTTATTATTGATGTTTTAAGAATCTCTTCTTTATTTGTTTACTATCCTTTACTACCATCCTGATTGATGTCAATCTCTTGATTTAAAAAACTAATAATCACCTTAATTCTTTTTCTCTTATTTCTAATCCCCAAGAAACCTGTTACTTCTATACATATGTTTACAAATCAGTCCCTCACCCTATGTTTGCCACTTTCGATGCTCTACTTATGTCCGTGGCTCAGCTTGAGTACCTCAGCATCGACTCTTCCCCTATTGACCTTTTTGCCATCAATCCGTGGGAAACACGCGGGCACCGGACAGGAATTTCGTCAAAGAGGCAGCTGTCAACCGAATCTTCTCATATGCGTTTTTGTGCGCTGTTCTCCAAAGGAAGCTGCACAGTCTTCTGGCTAATGGTGAACGTAATCAAGAGTCAGAGAGTCTAAATCTGGGCATAGGTCTATTAGATCAGAACCATCCACACTGCTACCAAAATGTGCTCTAGCGCCTTGAAGCATCTCTTTTGCTAGATGGAATTACCAATCATGATCCTGGACCCAAATAACTCGACAGAATAAAAGGATACTTTATTATCAGCATAAAATAATGTAGGGCAATCTGGTGAACAACTAGCTGTAGTTCACAAACTCACACCCAAATTTGATTATATGAAGGTTTTATACCGCAATACGTGTCATCAATAGTGACATCCTACGTGGCAAACTGTAAAACCTATTGAAGGGAGGAATTGGTTAGGGGAACATATGTACCTATAGTATTTATAAGTATCAATAACATAATTGGCTGCCCCTTATCTGTTAGGCACGCCCTGAACCACCTCTAAATACGTATAATACTGATTGTAGCAGAATAATGGTGGTGGATTAATCTTTGCAACATTTTATAGCATGTTGCTACATAGACCTTCTGATTGGCATGCTGTTAACAGCACATAAGCAAAATGAAACCCAGCTTCCCAAGGATTCTCCTTTGTAGTTGACCTTGCAGCCTGTTCTTGATTCTGGGACTTTTAAGGGAGTGTAGGCACACCATTATCTTTGACTGGAGCTTATTGAACAGCCTTTGTTTCGACTTCTGAATCACGTGTGAGGAGACCATGAATTTGTCAATTTTTACCTTCTGTTTACTGGTATTTGATTGAATTGTGCTGGGTGTCTTTTCTCCTCTCAGCCTCTGGAGACTTACTCACTCCACTATGCATAGGCCTTTTGCATCTTTAATTGTCCAATACTTGGCTCCTGATGATGTTTTCTTATTTACTTAATCTAAGAGAAATATGTCTTACATCCATGGCTTATCTTTTTGACTCCTTTGTGCCTTCCAATTATTCCTTGAAGTAGCATCCGTGATCTCAGGTCAATAGACTCCTCTTTATTCCTCACACAAAACTGATCTTCCAGCGTCTCCTGACTATGCAGTCCTGTTCTGTCTCTGAGGTAGCTTGATTGGTTTTAATACGAGTCCGACGTCCATCTTTCCATCATACCCGTCCAAGCCACATTATGTTCTCTTCTGCAGCAGGCTTCTATATGTCTCATCTACCTTGCATTTCTGCATATATAGACTTATTATCAACAGGTTATCTTATCTTCTTTGCATATATGATTTATTTATAATGGATTACATGTTTCTCTTTTTACTTCAGTGAGATCATTATTCTTAAGTATTTGCGTGTCGTTTCCGTGCGTCTCATTATCTTTCTTTCATGATGTCAATTTGCTCTCGTCATATTTCGCTTATCGCTCTACGATGTCCAATGGTGTGTGCCGATATCCTTCCACTCTTTCAGTGCAAGGGTACATTTGTTACAGTTGTCTGAGTGCATATTGTCTCTTATACACTCGATGTGGTATTGGTATGATACCTGGTGTACCACATAGGGCTCTCTGCTGTTCCAGTATGACGGAGATGAGGGAGCGGGAGCTAGGGATGACGTGTCCACCTGCTCCTCTACACCCTTGTTTCTGTTTTGCCAGATCAATGCTGTATACTTACATCTGTGAAACAGTCAAGGGCCTTCGGTATTGAGTTTCCCCCAATCAGTCAGTCGCCCTCTGCCCTACGGGGCATGCCACAGGGATCGGACAGGAATTTCTACAAGAGGGCTCCTGTCGACCTTTCTCTGTTCACGCATGATACCGGTCTCCACACGCCATCTTGCAGTATTCGGGCCACGGCAGGGAAACTGACAATTCGAATGCTCTGGTTAAACCATCAGCTCTGCAACCATATGTGAAGATGGTCTGGAAAATCCCAATTTAACCAGAGAATGGGATGCTGGGAAATCCCAATCTCAATACAGAACTAGACAAAGCAAAAGACCAAACCCAGCTTTATTCAACAAACATAAATAAAGCAGGGACTGCATATAAGCATAACATCTTAACACTCAAAAACATCTCATGCAAAACAACACATTATAAACCAAAAAAACACATAAAGATGATAAAATAACATTAGAAAAACTACGGGGTTAGGGGATTAGTTAAGGGATAAACTACACATATATTTCTATACAGGTTAACCTTCTAAAGAGGTTAAATCTTAACTGATGGCTGCTCCTGAGACCAGCTCTAAATTGATAACTACAAACTACATCATCAACGAAGTAACACATTGGCTAGCACAAAACATACTGGGGGGACAATTTTCAAGAGTTTTGATTGGTTGGCTCTGCACCGACCAACCTTGAGCAACTGATAGGCCATCAAACCAAGAGCCAAATTGGGAGTAGAGGGAAAGACTTCTGCAGATTGTTTTCCTTCAATTCAAGAAAATATCATCCCTCATTTCCTAGGCCAAGAGCCAGGGTGCTTAATTTTGTAGTTAACCTTGTGTGACGCCTTCATGTCTGGGAATAGGTGTGAGGAGTAAAGCAGGGGTCTTATCTGCATCTGCACTAATAAATAGACATGTTCTTGACTTTAAGTCACGTGTGAGAGGACCACATTTCAAATGATTCTATTCTATTTCTATGACTATTTTCGTAAATAGTAAAGTGAGTGTTACGGTTTTCTTAACCACTGGGAGCACTCTTGAGCTAATTCTTCATAGAGTCTTCTGGCTTATGATTATCCTGCACCTGTCAAACAATGGTTTGTTGTGCTCGTCCATGCTTTCATTAACTCAGAAGTATAATTCGACATCCTGGGAATCCTTATCAGGTGCCTTCTCTGTAACTTTGAAAAATGCCTTAAACTATCATTAACCTTGGCTCACCCTTCGTGCCACTGTCTGAGCTCTGCACAAATCTATTTTTCTTGCGATTTCATCATTTTATTCTATGCAGTCTGAAGGCTTTTCTGTTTTAACACAACTCGCTGTGACTTCCATTTTGGAAAAGATGGCTGCCAACTACTCTGACAAGTCTATGTTAGTGAGCTAGTCTCGCACATCGTTACTGGTACATTCAGCTTATCAATTGCTTATGTTATGTTCTTCATGTCTATATGGTCTGTAAATGTCAGTATTCTTCATGAATGAATGCGTTTTTAACCTAGTTGTTTCTTCGTGTTGAGTGCACATGTGCTTCATGTCTAGTGGATGCATGTGTATGGTTTTCATTGTCTGTCTGATCATTTTTACCATCTTTAGCTAAAATCATGTTTATCATTTGCTGCACCTCCTTGAGGTATGGGTGATATGGCTGTTTTAGTGAGAAGCGTTTCTAACCTTTACAGTATTGGGCCGGGAGAGGGGCAGTAGCTATGAATGACGTATTCATCTGTCTTTCAACAAAAATGTCTATATGAACAACTAGCTAGCAAAAGTTCAGAAGAGAAACCTATCTGGCACAATGTCAGATAAACAACTATCTAGAAAAAGTTCAGAAGAGAAATCTATCCAGTAAAAAGGCAGATGACCATCTAGTTAGCTAAAGGTTAGATGAACAATTAACTAGCACAATGTCAGATGAACAACTAGCTTGCAAAAGGTCCAGAAGAGAAAACTAGTTAGCAACATGTCAGATGAACAACTATCTAGGAAAAGGTCAGAAGAGAAAACTACATAGCAAAAAGATGAACAACTAGTTAGATAAAGGTTGCACAAACAAGTAACTAGCAAATGGGAAGATGAACAACAGTAAGGACAATATTAGATAGACAACTAGCTAGGAAAAGGTCAGAAGAGAAAACTAGGTAGCAAAAGGTCAGATGAACAGCTAGCTAATGAAAGGACAGCTGAAACACTAGCTACTGAAATGGCAAATAATCAACTAGATAGATCTTCATCTGTCCTTTCACTACCTAGAAAAAAGGGCAGATGGATCTGATAATCTCACGCAGCCTGTTCGAGCGGTGGGTAACCAATGCTGGTAAAACTCCAGCAGAACAGTGATGAGGAGTGACACTGATAAACAAAGCAGTCCTTAGGTGCTGGTGACAGATAAACATCAGTTTAGTGCCTGTTTGTTTCTCAGGTGTGCAGGACAGTGGGCTTCATGGACGGGATGCTTATTCACTGGAACCCACTGTCATTTCAGTATTGATACAAATGTTAGATAATATCGATCAGGTAAAATTCACTACTATTTACCTTTGAACGGAAATGCTAGTCTTATATTTGAGTAGATAGAAGATAATATAGTAATATAAAAGAAATTGTGGTAAAAAACAGAGGGGATCATAACAGGGAATGTGCGTGTTCTGTGGGTTTCTTGGAACGAGTCAAGGGAAATATTGTCGATAACTATAAACATTTGTTGACTTTTTTGTCTGTCTTTCAATTATCTATTATTGATGATTTGCTCCAGTGGAAGAGGAGAGACGTGTGAGCCAATTTGTTTGTCTTTGTTAATCAAACATACATTAGTGAGTTCAACCCTACCAAAGGAACAGTGCACTGGCCTGCACTGCTAAGTAATATATGCTGTGTGTTACTTAATATAAATGCAATGACGTAAAAAAGCTACAAATGCATGAACACTGCTTCGACGTTACCAAGGCAATACGCATAGCAAGTAAGAAGCATGGCCTCACTAATACCTGAGCATTTACTTATGCCTATTGATCACTTCATCTAACAATATAATAAAAGGGCAGATGTATGTTTGTCCCTGTATGTTTGTCAGATGCAGTAGCTTCGCCTGTTGTCACCGCTAGAGGTAGCTGTTGCTCTAGGGTACATAGAGACAATTCCAATTCACATAGCATTGCCTGTTGTCACTGCTAGAGGGAGCTGTGGCTTTAGGATACATAGAGGCAATGCCAATTCACATAGCTTTGCCTGTTGTCACCGCTAGAGGGAGCTGTTGCTTTAGGATATGTAGTGGTCCTACTGTGTCAATGACAACCTGCATTTTGGCCCATGTACCCAGGCTCTTACACTAGTATTGGATATTGTGTGATAGACGTGTTCCACTCGCTTGTCTTGCTCGCTAAACCATCATTCCTTAATGAAGGTCACTGATGTGGCTGAAACATGCCCTGCTGTTTGGTTCCCCCATGCAGGTGGAGTGAGGTGGAGCATTTAGTATAGGCTTGGTACCTTTTTGACAGGTTGGACTAGTTTGTTTCATGTAGTTCTCCTCAAAATGATGTACTGGGCAGAGGGATTTACGCTCTGTAATTAAGAAGCTGCGTCTTTTTATTTTCTATAGCATTTTTTGCAAATAATGAGGGATGGGCTCGCAATGAGTGGGTAGATGCAACTTCACCCATGAACCTCACACAAATATAACATAACAAACTGCGCAGGGTTCAAAGAGGCAAAACCTCACACAACTCGCTCGAATGGTATGGCATGGGCCAGCAGAGTATCACACAGTTACTCGTTAAAGCCCTCTGTGTGAATGGCATGCCACTGGCCCCTGGAAGAATACACAGTTACTTGTCAAAGCACTCTGTGTGAATGGCATGCCACTGGCCCCCGGAGGAACACACAATTACTTGTCAAAGCCCTCTGTGTGAATGGCATGCCACTGGCCCCCGGAGGAACACACAATTACTTGTCAAAGCCCTCTGTGTGAATGGCATGCCACTGGCCCCCGGAGGAACACACAATTACTTGTCAAAGCCCTCTGTGTGAATGGCATGCCACTGGCCACTGCAAGGAGCTCATGGTGGCAACAGTAAAGATAGACACAAGTGATCACAGTTCAAGGGTTTTTATTAAACTGTAAGCAGGGGTGAGAAAACACCTAATCTAAACTCAAAGCTAAGATGGGAGCAAGCTACGACCATCAAATAATAATAAGGCAGTCCTAGTACTCCCTGTTTTAGATAGCTGACAGTAAAACAGTCAAACCTTTACCAACTTTCTGAGTTAGTCTGATTATTGAAGTTTGAGTATCTTCTGCATCCCCAGCCATCTCAAAGTATTGCTACCTCATCTTAAAGGGCTGGGTCGGTAATCCCGGTTCACTCCGGTGGCCAGTGGCATGCAATTCATACACAGGGTTTTGACAAGTAACATTGCGTTCCTCTGGGGTCCAGTGCGATGCCATTTATACAGAGGGCTTTGACAAGTAACTGTGTGTTCCTCCGGGGGCCAGTGATATGCCATTCCCACACAGGGCTTTTACAAGTAGCTATGTGTTCCTCTAGTGGCCATTGGAATGTCATTTATACAGAGGTCTTTGACAAGTAACTGTTCCTCTGGTGGCCAGTGACATGCAATTCATACATAGGGCTTCGACAAGTATCTGTGTGTTCCCCCGGGGGCCAGTGGAATGCCATTCACACAGAGGGCTTTGGCAAATAGCTATGTGTTCCTCTAGTGGCCAGTGGCGTGTCATTTATACAGAGGGCTTTGACAAGTAACTGTGTGTTCCCCAGGCGGTGTGAGAAACCTGAAGGTGTCTCACTCGCTACTCCCTGGAGATCTGTCATCCAGGTGGCTAGGAAATGGCCATCGCTATTGGATCAAGTTCCTGGGGGCGGACCAGTGGGGCAGGATCAACTGGATGGGGATTCTTTGGGGAGTGGAGGTGGGGCACTGACGGGCGAGACGTGGTACCCCCTTCCTTGTAACCCCTTTTCCCCATCCTACCCTGTAGGATATTTAGAAGCTCTACTCCCCTGCCCCCTTTTCTGACACACACACTTTCTAACACTGCAACAGACAACGGACTAACACCAGAGCCATTTACCTGACACGTGCCAACACATGGGCCAGGCAGAGACAGGCAATTGACAATAAACACGCACACCAGACGGCCCACAGGGATAAATGGAGGAGCATGAGAGCACACTATGAGCAAGGCCAAGTGCACAAGGAAGCAGCTACACCAAACCCTCTTTTCAAACAGAGGAGAAAGGCGGGCAGACCTGGAGTGACGACAAAGGGGAAATGCCCTTGCCCATTTCAACTCAGACCTGCGAAGCCTCCGAAAGAGAATCATAAAACCGGGAGTTACAGCTGACGTGTGGAGAAACAGATGTCAGCAGTGCACAGGGGCCTCCCACATTTATAGCACAGGCGGGGAGGCATGCTGGCTACCGTGGTACCGTCCTTGACCCCAGAAGAAAGACAAGCCAACAGACTCAACACAATCGGTGAGTCGGAGGAAGCTGATAGCAAACCGTGTGTTGAGCCCAAGGGTGCAAGTGGCAACATTAGATGAACACAAGAACTTGAAAACAAAGAACATGTGTATGTTTAAACTGTTGGGAAAGACCAGACAAGGACCAGCTGTAGAGTGATCAGGCACCGCAGGAGTGCTCATTCGAAGGACTCTCGCTGGCCCCTTTGGTTTTGAGTTGAACTGCAAGTACCAGAAGGCCCTAGGAAAGGGCGGCATAAAATGTCAGAGTGGTCCTACAAGGGTCATGTCAAATCCCTTGTACAATCGGAAGTCTCTGACCCAGTGCCGAGAGAAAGCTAGGGGAAGGGAACCACAGCTTTCTGATAAAATTGTGAACTGTGGAAAAAGGCAAGTGTGAACCCGACAAGGGATGCCGAAAGAATGCTAGGAGAAGGAAACCCATGTTTTCTGAAGGAACTGAGTAAAACACGAACTGTGTTAGAAATTCATGAACTGTGTTAAAGAAGACCGTAGTGAACCCGACGGAGGGAGGCACACATTGCAAGGAGGATCCGAGCCCGGCGGTGGGAGATCCTAGGGGCGAAGAGCAATCGCCCAAGGTGCATGATCACCGAAGGAACCTTTGTTTCTCTGTTTGTTGTTTTGAACCAGGAGGCCTTCTAAGACAAGATGCTTTGTAGAAAAGAGACTTGGACCTTGAATATTTCTGGCATCGTAGAAAGGACTTTTGAGCCTTGTGCTGGAAAGACCCAGCAGTGTGCTGTGCTCAGGAGTCCCTGCCATACAATCCTGACTTATCATTTTGTGAACACTTCTTTCTTTTCTGGTGAACATTATCCCACACTCTTCTTGTAACATAGTGGTAAGAACTGGCAATAGGTTTTTTAGTATAGGCTGACAAGACGCAACTAGGACCGGTTTTACCAGCACGGCTACCGCCAGTATCATAATGAGGCCAAGTGTCCACTTGGACTGCAATAAGTCCATTTACCCACACACTTCTTGTGGTTCTTTGGGTACAGGAATTTCGTTCCATCAGGTGCATGGATGCTGGCTTTCACATAGTCTCTGATTTCATGATCTGTTAGCGCTTTGGTTTTCCATCCAGATTCAACATGAAACATGATCTTCATCCCTATGGCTTTCTTTGCAGTCTTCTTGCCTTTTGAGATAGCCAATCTGATTACACAGAATCCCAGCATGATCATCACCAACAGGGCTCCAAGGAATTTGAGCATATCTGCCATCCATTGTGGAACCCACGAAAAGAGTGATCCAAACTAACTGTCATCAGCAATGTCTTCCACTTCGTCTACCATTTGGATGTGTAGCTTTGTCAGCATCTATATGGCCTCTGTCAAGGTGTCTTTCTCATTATCATGAGAAGGTATACATGTGCAACATGATTCTCCAATTTTGGCACAGACACCACCATACATAGCTGTGATCATATGCAGGACGTATCTATTCTGAAGAGTCATCAGTCGTATGGCTCTCAGCTCCTCCTTGATAGCATTACATCCCTTTATGGTAGTCTTGATTGTCTGCAACAACTCCCATCCGGTTATTTGTAACTACTTAGTATTTGCTGCTGTCTGGACCCTTGGCATAAAGATTATCGTGAATATACATGAAGTCTGACTGATCAATCTGTGCTTCTATAGAATAGAATCTAAAGCATCTATTGACTTTGCTGAGAAATAGTTCTCTCTCTTCATTCGATTTATCAGCTCTACAGATCTCTTCTTCCTCAGATGATCATCTGCCTTTGGAAAGCTACCAATCTTGAAGTCACTTTTAGGAGCCACCAATGCTGGAACATGAACATTTATTATGGAACATCGTCCTCCCCAATCTTTGAGTAGCTTCATATATTCTCTGGATCCACAAGCCCAGTAGTGATCCATTATCACTGCGGTCCGAATGTTCACTCCTGGTACATCAAAGATTCGACCACAGTTCTGATTCTCTCCAACTGTTCTTGGGCCATTGTTTCTGAAACACAGCTTTGCACTTTCCAAAGGCACTATCTGCAAAGGCCCCCTTTATCTTCGACCCATGTCAGTAGTTTAGCAAGTTTCGGCCATAAAGGTTTGCATCCATTCTGTACTAGGTCAATGGTTGGCTGATAGTAACCAATGATTACCCACGCTCTGCAGGTGACCACTCCTTCTTTCCATCCATCTGGTGAAAGCACTGATACCCACATTTGCATCTGGCCTCTATTCTTTCCATCTTTGAATTTCCCCTGCAGATTTTCCTGGACTCTCAACTCTTTTGTTTAGTTCCCATCTGATTCCAGCTGTTGGTATCTGATCACGTGATTTTTGGTATGCTCTCTTAGCCTTATCTTTGTGTCTTGGACATAATCATCTTCCTCTGGATCTGTTCATTCAGTTACCCATTGGAGATAGGCTGTTCAGCCCATGAACTGACCTCTTGTCTGACAGAGCACAATGTCTGATAGATCATGGGAACATTTGTCAGTGAATTTGGTGTCTTTACATGTGCTACTTGTTTAGGAGAAAGCTACAGAAGCCTCCTCCTATTGACATAATATGAAGGTAACAGGGAGCCCTGTATAACTTCCATACGTGACCTCCCCCCAAAAGGAAGCCTAGATGTATCTATCACAGGACTAGGTGCCTTTAAATGTACCTCTGGAGTATGGACAATTACATAAGGTCTCGGCTGTCTTGAAGTTGCGACATCTTCACCCTCCTTCAGCATAGGAAGATACACAGGGATCCTTGGTTTACTTATTTTCACATATTAGACAGTACATCCTGTAAGCGAGAGAAGGATCACAATGAATAAGATGCATGTTTAAATGACATACAAATAGGCCCACTTGATGCAGCAATAGCTCCTTGCTCATTGGCTCATTTTTGTGGCCTCTCATTGTTCGCCACATTGTTCTTGCTGTTGATGTTGCCCATTCTCAATATTTTTTAAGGAAAGAAAAAACAAATTTTATTTGGGAAACATCATGAAATACTCTGGCAACATCTGGATCTGGTTCACAAGCTCTTCAAGCAGCTGATGATTGTAGGACGATTAACAGGGTTCCTGATGTACACAAAGGAGATGTCCTTTCACCAGACAAAATGAGGGTGGGTCTCCAGCAAGTTGTAAAAGACAAAGTACAGTAAATTCTGGATATCTTCCCTCGAAAGCACATTCAGGATTGTTCTTTATATTCTCTCAGAAAACTGACGTAGTTGCTCTATGATATCACGTACTAATTGATTAAGTGCCACCAGATTTCTCTGATCGCTCAGGAAAGTACGAAAATCAGTTTGCCTTCCAACAAGATGCAGACGTTCTTCAATCAGGAAGTAAAAGACCATTCCAACTACTCTATTAGCATTGTCCTCAGGTAGAGGCATTTGTGTTTCCCAAACTGTACCCAGGAAGCTGGAGTACTTGCTCTATTATGGCTGCGAGCAATCTCCTTACGATTGGACAATTTTTTAGGATCCTACAAGAACAGATGAACACTAGTAGTTCTCCCCACAAGCGCAGGATATACACGAAGAATTAAGAGAAAAACAGTAAGTATGATCCAGCGAACATGGCCATCAGGCACTACCATGGGTGCCTCCAAAGAGAAACTCAGTGAGAAAGGAATCTGAGAACTGTTCCCTCTTCCAGTTGTTGAAAAGGAACTCCAGATCTCGATCAAGACTTAAATGTGTCATAGTCCAATGTTAGCAAGCTCCTGTGGCTCAAGAACAAATAACTATTTTTTCACTCCTTGTTTAGCAATTTCAAAGAGTGTCCCGAAAGAACCACAGTTCAATGTACTCTTTATCTGTCTATTGGACAGTCTCTGCGTCCTTCTTCCTCGTCATGGATCTAGTCTGCATGTGTTGGAGGTCTTCTCAGTTGCTTGCTTCCGACTAGGGTGTGTTATGCTCACCTGGTATCCACGGGGCGCCACACGATACTGGATGGAGGTCTAAGCGCTATCCCGGACCCCTCTCTGCTTGGTTATGTGCCAGATGTTGGGTAGCATCTATAACAGGAGAATGGAGGGTTAAGATACTGGTTCTGTGATAGGTGGACTCCCACCTCCCTCTGGTCCAAATCCCCTCCCTTGGGGTTATTGCTCACCTTAGGTTTTTGTGCATTGAACTCTCCGTCCTGCGTCTCTGTGCAGGGGCGCGTGGTTGGTGCGGGCGTTCCGTGGACCTAGTTGCTTCACTGGTCCGTGTGCCCTTATGTCGGGTCCAGACCGGCTGTGACTCCGACTCTGCTTGCTGTCTTCCAGGTGAGTTATAATGTCTTTTTCTTTCCCTCCGTTTTCTCTGTCTTCTCAGAGTCTTGCTCCTCTATGCTATTCCCTAACAATGTCTCTTTTTTTTTCTCACAGGGATGGTTGCGATCTCGGAGTTGTCGCATCGATGGCGAAGACCACGGTGAGTTATTGATGTGCGGAGCGCTGCGCTGTTTATTGGTGTTAATTGCTAACTTGTGTTCCCTTCCCTTCTTTGTAACGGTTGCAGTGATGTTCCAGAGTGATGAGCGATCGAAGCGCTGCTTGCCCAGGTAAGTGCTTTATTAATGCTGACCTTGTTCCTTCTCCCTTGCAGGTTGCGGTGAAACCCGGAGATGGGCGAGGTAAGAGAAGCGCAGGGTGCTGCCAGGACTCGCTGCTTGCCCAGGTAAGAATTGTTATTAATGCTGTCCTTGTTTCTTTACCTTTTCAGGTTGCGGCAACTACGGAGATGGGCAAGGTAAGCAAAGAGCAGGATGGATTTGAGACCGGTTACTTCACAGGTAAGTGTTCTTGCTCACTAATGCTTTTCATGTTCTTCCAGGTTATTAATGGAATCCGGATCTAGGGTTTCAGGATTGGGCTGCCGGAGAAGCAGATGAGCAGGAGCTGGACACCGTGAGCATTACGCTGTAGGAGTGCAGAATAACGCGAAGCGTGTTCTGCTGTTTGGGTGTGGTTTAAATAGCCCAGGTAAAGTAGTTCCAGGCCAAGTAGTTCCAAGCCCAGCCACACCCAAAACACTAGATCGCATGGCTTGGTTCTAAAGAACTGAGCTGTGTAATAGGCCTCCATGTTGGATTAAGGTCCAAAACTGGTATTGCTTTATTCCTGATAATGAGCCTGGCGCCAGAGGCGCCAGGACTAACTCCATGTATGTTTCTGATGGAGTTTTAAGGCCCTTGTGGCCAGTGTGAAGGGTTTAGCCCCACTGCAGCCAGGAGGCTGTTATACCTGGGGGGTCAGGGGCATGGATCGTGACAGCACTCCGCCTTAAGGCCCCTTTCAAGGTATTTCTCCAATCTGGCCCTGGTTTGGTCGGATGGTTCAGATGAAATCGTCTTACCAGGCGTGGCGCATGGACATGCTCGCTAGGCTCGCATATCATGTCCTAAGGGCCGCCCGTATCCCTTCCAGTCCACTAAGTAATATAAATTGGACCTGGTGAGTTTAGAATCTAGGATGTCCTTGACTTCAAATTCGGGTTCCCTTTAATCAGTACTGGATTTGGTGGTGTTTTGACCCAAGTTCCAGGCTGAACAGGTTTTAAGAGTGACACGTGGAATACGGGATGGATCTGCATATTTGGTGGTAAAGCTAGTTTTACTGCCACAGGATTTATAACAGCCTTGATGGTATAGGGCCCTAGTTATTTGGGACGAAATGTCTGAGTTCCTCTTACGGGCACTTGCTGAGACGCCAACCAGACTTCATATCCGACTTGGTAGTCTGGGGCTTTTCTTCGGTGTTGATAAGAGAATATTTTCGGTCTTTCTTTGGCTTGGATCAAGTGTTCTGCTGCCTTTTTGAAGGCTTGAGTGATGGTCGTATTTAAAGTCTTCACCACGGGCATTTCCAAGGCCATGGGGTATCTAATTTGGAAGTACTTGGGTGTCTTCTATATACGGTATAGAATGGACTCTGTCCGGTGCTGGTGTATAGCGAGTTGTTGTAGGCATATTCGGCTATCCACAGCACATCCTTCCAGCTTTCTTCCACTTGATGTAACATGCACCGTAGGTACTGCTCTAGTGTCTGAATCGTCCACTCTGTTTGGCCATCAGTTTGGGGATGGTGACCAGTGGACAGACGAATATCGATTTGGGCAATTGCACAACCCTTCCTCCAGAAGTTAGACACAAACTGACTCCCTCGATCAGAAATCAGGACGGAGGGGAAACCATGTAATCGTACGATTTGCTCTAAAAACATCTTTGCTAGACTGGATGCGTTTGGTAGACCCTTAAGTGCAATTAAATGGGCCATTTTAGAGAATAGGTCAACAACCATTAGGATAGTGTTCAACCCTTGACAGGGAGGCAGATCTGTGATGAAATCGAGGGAGAGTGTGTGCGAAGGTGCAGGTGGAATTTCCAGGGGTTGAATAAGGCCTACATGTATTTGTTTCTGGGATTTATTCTGTGCACAAATGCCACATGACAGGATAAACTGCGTAATGTCCTTTCGCCAGGTCGGCCGCCATTAATAAAGCTCGGGTCTTGGCAATTCCTGGATGTCCTTCTATTAGGGGGTCGTGATAACCAGAAATTACTTGTTCTTGTAGTGCCTTATTCGGTAGATATAAACACCCTCTGAAATATGGGAGTTGGTTCTTTGTTATGTAATGTTCACTTTGAGTGGTCCAATCTTGTAGAGCCTCAGTGTTCATTAGGAGCCGAATTTCCTTTTGGAGTTCGTCCAGAGATAACGTTGTTGTAAGTCCCAATAGTTTGTCACCTGGAATAATGGCCACCGGGTCTGGGGTTGAATATGCGTTCTCATCAATACTGTAACACTCACCTTGTATCCACAGGGACGCCACCCGACTGGTCTGGGGCGCTTCTGGGATGGATGCACCTGCCCCGGGGACTCGCCCTGCCGTGGCCTTAGTCTTATATTTCGATAAGGTGTGCTCTCCGTCCAGCCGTTCTGTGCAGGGGCGCGTCGTGGCTGGGCACCTTTCCGCTGAGTTACTTCACTGGCGTGGGCCCGGGAGAACAGGCCGGCTGCGACTCCCCTCTTGAGGTAAGTCTTTAGTTTTTGTAAAGAATAAATGTCCTTAGGTAGAACAGGGGCGAGAAACCTTCTTTTTTGTTTATGGGGGGCTTGACTCAAAAAAGGCATTTTAGCATAAGGAAGAAAAGCAGAGTAAGCAGCTACCCCAGGTCAACCGTGTAGAATAGGTGGGTTTAGATAGGCAGGGAGCTAGTTTACAAAAACTAGCTATTAAGGGTCACAGATAGTTTATAAGTTTGAAACAGATTCAATGTGTTCTTGGATTTGGACACATATATAGAAAAATAAGTTTACAAAAGAAAAAAACACGAAAAAAACTTGAAAGTGTCACATATGAGCCTCATTTGGCTTACAAAGGAAGGTAAAACAAGTAAAAAACTGATATTTGCATCACAGTTGATTTAAGTGAGGGTTAGTATCATACGTGTATCATATTGATTTCAAATACTACTGTTGGATTTAGTAGTATGGTATTACAGTTGACACAAATTTATGCAGGTGTTTCTGGTTCGGGGAAGAGTCAGCCTTCACTGGGTTGAGAATGTTCACAGATGAATGGTCCGAACTGTCATCAGGACGTGGTTTGGGGCTGCTGAACGCCTATGGAGACAGGTGACACATAAGGAAGTGGGTGTTTTATCAGAAAGGACCATACAGAGTGTGTTCTGTATCAGGACTGCATTCTAAACACATACCTATTTTCTATTGGCGGTTGAGCACGGACTGGTTGTCAGAAAAGCACCTCAGTTTGTGCGGACGTCTGGATATATAGCTAATAATTTAGTGGTGTTGGGCATACCTTAAATTGCAGGTATGCGGTCCAGCGATGGTGCTGGAACTTTTACACGGGTGGAAATTGCCATGAGAATTGGGCCTTGATCAGGTGAGGAAGAAAGCCATGATCGCTGTTCGAGGGATAAGTGGAAAAAGTCAGCTAGTAGTCCAACTTTTGAAAAGTGAATAATAGAATTACTGTGCCTGTAGAATTTTTCAAATCACAGTGGGAACTAATGTTTTGTGCTGGCACAATAGCATATAGTTAAGGGCTGGAGGCCTTACAGGTGCCTAAAGTATAGATGACTAGGAAAGTGATCTTTAGACAAAATACACATGGTGTACGGCATCATGCATGCAAGAAATGGTAATGGTAGCATATGAGAGTGTGGATATATGCCAAAGGTCGTGTATTACTTCAGTACTAGTGCCTCAGTAACGTGATGGCAGGGTGTACCACGGGTAGCTGTATTTGTGCACAAGAGATATTAAAGTGTGATCAGCGTATTTTTAAGAAAAACATCTAACAGAACGTTTAAGGACGTTTTGACGAAAACGTTTAGCAAAGGTAGCGGCACATTAGTTTCTAAAAAACCCGTGCAGTGACATAGTGATCTCTTGGCTATGTTGCTTACCTGGGAGAATTGGATTCATGTTCTTTTCACGAAGGGTTTCGATACGGCAATGAGCTGTGGAGGATACCGGGAAGCGTTTACTAATAAGGCACGCGCATGCGTGGAGGGGTATTTGCTAAAGACACTTACTAAGTGCGCGACTGCGTATCGAAATCCTTTGACGCATGTGCATAGAAATGCTGATGCGGGACGCTATTGTTCGTGTGATGTGATTGCTTCTGAGTGGAGCACAGGGAGGGCACTGAAAAAGCGTAATCACATCGGGGCACAAATGGGCCCTAAAAAAGGGGGTGGGGTACATATATGTTGAAAAAAACAAAAATGGCAAACAGTACAGAGTGAATACATTTTAGAGATAGATTTTAGCAAATTATTGGACCTTGGTTGGATTGACAAAGTACACACAGATAACTGTAGGTGAAGGTAGTGGTGGTAGAGGATGGAGTTATTTCAAGAATAGATTCCATTCGATTGTCACATTTAGGCCCTGCTTGACTGAATTCAGTCGAAAGATCCATTGTTGTTCCAGTTTACGAAGGGAGAGGTCTCTGTTGCCACCTCTGAAAGGGTTTTTGGCTGTTTGTAAGACAAACCAGAACATGTTGTTGTGGGTGTGGTGTTTCTTTTGAAAATGAGATACCATGGGCTTGTCAGGGACGCCATTCTTAATGCACGAGCGATGGGTGCGCCGGGTGAAATGTGCATTCCCACATTTCGGACTTTGCAGGGCTGTCTGGGTAATACATTCTGGGCCGATTTGCGCAAATCATAACTCTGCGGATTCCCACGGGTGTCCTCTTTTCGGAAATGCATGGGGTTCCCTGTTTTCCTTGGTGGCTTGGACACCCGAGGCCCATATCTGTATGTTGTGCTTGTCTGGAGAAAGTGTCAAATTCAGGTGTCGAAACAGACTTGGGGTTACCTGTGTTTTAGGCTTTCCCCTTGGTGACAAGCTAGGTGCACCCACACATGTGAGGTACCATTTTCATTGGGACACCTGTGGGAACACGGGACAGTAGGCCATGTGTTGTTGGCGGCGTGTTTCGAGGGGTGCACTGTGTGAAATTTGTGGAAAATGCGTTTTTTTTCTCCCACATTTCGGACTTTGTGGGGGTGTCTGGGTAATAAATTATGGGCCGATTTGCGCAAATCAATACTCTGCGGATTCCCATGGGTGTCCTCTTTTCGGAAATGCATGGGGTTCCTTGTTTTCCTTGATGGCTTGGACACCCGAGGCCCATATCTGTATGTTGTGCTTGTCTGGAGAAAGTGTCAAATTCAGGTGTCGAAACAGACTTGGGGTTACCTGTGTTTTAGGCTTTCCCCTTGGCGCTCAGGTAGGTGCACCCACACATGTGAGGTACCATTTTCATCGGGACACCTGTGGGAACACGGGACGGTAGGCCATGTGTTGTTGGCGGTGTGTTTCGATGGGTGCGCTGAGTGAAATGTGCGGAAAATGCATTTTTTTTCGCCCACATTTCGGACTTTGTGGGGGTGTCTGGGTAATAAATTCTGGGCCGATTTGCGCAAATTATACCTCTATGGATTCCCACGGGTGTCCTCTTTTCGGAAATGCAAGGGGTTCCCTGTTTTCCTTGGTGGCTTGGACACCCGAGGCCCATATCTGTATGTTGTGCTTGTCTGGAGAAAGTGTCAAATTCAGGAGTCGAAACAGACTTGGGGTTACCTGTGCTTTAGGCTTTCCTCTTGGCGCCCAGGTAGGTGCACCAACACATGTGAGGTACCATTTTCATCGGGACACCTGTGGGAACGGGGGACAGTAGGCCATGTGTTGTGTTTGTGCGGCTTTCATAACGCTTTGATCCATTTGCTGGTGCCTTTTGTCACATAACCCTTTCATTTCCCAAATGTGACCTACATTTAGTCGCTGCTTTAGGCACCATACACTTTTGTAACCTGCACAAGTCACCTACCCTTGAAAAGGTCTGCCTGTGCTCTTTCAAAAAATTGATGCTTGCCATTCCTCACCACATTGGATTTCCGATTTAAACATGCTAAGTACGTCTGTTCAGGCCGTGAGCATAAAACTCCTGTGTACCATGGCTCAGTGTTTGGCTTATGGTATTGCTTGTTTTGTAAAACACTACAAAAAATGTGTGCTTTCCTAACTGCAAGAGTGGGGGGAATGTAGTGGAGCATTGCTTTTCTCAAAATTCATAGAAGCCATTGCCGTACCAGGCCAACCATGTTCAACACATACCTTTTTTTCAGTCATTTTCCTGCTTTTCCCCTAATCTATGTCATTTCCCCCTACCTAGTTGTTGCCTGACCTATGCAAATCACCCCTTCCTAAACTTGGAATTTTGTCTACTTTTCAGAAATATATACATTTCGGTCCTCCAATTCGGCTTTCCTACCCTTTTCTTCCATTCCGTCCATGCATGTCCAATTGGCAAAAATGGCCAAAATCGCCTACCTCTCATAAAACAGTTGATAACCACATCAAAATATTTTTTTTTGTTTTCACTCAACCTGTTCTTGAAAGCCAGGAAATTGGGGAACTCAGCACAGCAAACCATTTGTTCCTAGCTTTTACATGGAAAAAACCACAGGCTTCTTTGTACATCATTTTATTGGCATTTTTTGAAAAAATCCAACATTTTCGCCCTTTTTGCTTATTTTCTCTCACCCCCCCTACAGCATCCTAGGATTCCTGGGTGGCGTTACGACCGCCTACAGGTGGGAAAAAAAGGAGCCAAATTTGGCAGAGATATCTCATGTAACAAAAAAGTTGCAAGGCATTGAATGGCCACATACCGAAATCACGAAAAAAGGCCCTGGCACTGGGGGGAAATACCCATGGTACTTAAAGGGTTAAAATATAATTATTTAATGAGCCTCTGAAGTCTTCCTTGTTTTCGTGCACGTCTTCTGAACAGGAGCTTGTTCTTTCACATGTTTGTAGCTATTGTCTGATCATTCCAGCACAAAACGGCCTTGGCTTCTTGGGGCTAGTCCAGGATCGCCCTTCTTTGATTCACTCCTGTAATTCAATTGCTTTTTAACTGCGACACACTGGAAAAGCCTTCCTTTTTACTGGTCCAGCTCTGCTAAAATGCATAGTGGAATCATCCATAGTTCACTCACTCTTATATATATATCCAGTAAAAAAACGTTGTTAAAGGGACGTTATGGTTAGGTTGTGCTACTAAAAACCTATGAAATTCAGTAAAAAAACGTTGTCAAAGGGACGTTATGGTTCCAAGTAAAACCGAAAAACCCCTGAAATTCACCAGTTATGGTAAGTTAAACAGCCATGACTCGCGCCATCACTGTGCACTGTTAAGACTAACACCCAGGACATCACAAATGTCATTGATGACATCACTGATGACATCACATGTCTGGCTCCCTCTTTAATACTTTACTAACATATCTAGGGCACATGGTTTTCTTCAGTAGGAGGCAGGAAATAACAATTGAAAAGGTACTATATTAGTAGAGTTATCCCTCAAGTTTTCTTTTAAAGTAATTTTCTTAGGGTCCAGTCATATCATATGAAACATATACATAATGGAAGACATAGGTTTGAAAGACAGCAATTATTTCTGTGCATTAATATAATCATTAGGGTTATCAGCCCTTTTGATATTTCTTTTTTTTATTACTATACTTTCCCTGTATATATTCCTATTTGTACACATTTTACTCGCACTACTTTCTTTAGGGTGCAGTCACATCATGTGATACATAGGGTAAGTTGCACCTTTGAAACAGAATAATCATTTCTCTACAAAAAGATAACTAGTTAGGTTATGAACACTTTCTGCTACTGCTATTGTTTTTTTGCTTATTTCACTTTCGTTGTATATACTAATATTTGTATGTGTTGTTATTTATTTATATTTTGTCTGTAGTAAGTAGGTTTTATTAGCTACTTATTACATGTGTAACAGTATGCAAAACTGTAATTAGAAAGTAATCATTTCAGTATTGACTATCGCAAAATTATGTATAGTACACTTCCATCATGTATGTTGCACACAATGCGTATGTTTCTACATGAGTATGTTAGTATACTTGATGGAATTTATAATAGAATGTATTTATATCAATGTATTGATTAATGCACTAAGTAGCTCATGATATTTATGCAAATGATCCTTGACACTTTTTTGTGAACATTATAATAAGAATGCTTTGCACAGACTTTTTATGAAAAGTAAATGCACATGTGATGTCATCAGTGATGTCATCAATGACATTTATGATGTCATCTTTGATGTCCTGGGTGTTAGTCTTAGCAGTGCACAGTGGTGGCGTGAGTTATGGTTGTTTAACTTACCATAACTGGCGAATTTCAGGGGTTTTTCAGTTTTACTTGGAACCATAACGTCCCTTTAACAAAGTTTGTTTACTGAATTTCATAGGTTTTTAGTAGCGCAACTTAACCATAACGTCCATTTAACAAAGTTTTTTTACTGAATTTCATAGGTTTTTTGTAGCGCAACTTAACAATAACATCCCTTTAACACAGTTTTTTTACTGAATTTCATAGGTTTTTAGTACCACAGCTTAACAATAATATCTCTGACTTTATGTACATGTAACATGGAACATACTGAACCCCCTGTACTGAATTTGATGTCCGCAAACTCTTCTAATGTCCGCTGACATTTGCGGACAACAACAGCACTACCCAAAAAGTCTGGGGGTATCTTTATTTGTTATATCATAACATATGAACACTGCACAAATTCACAAACCAGCACACATACACATTATATGTAGTAATAAATAAGAAGTGTAACCCATATATATAACACATCAACCATTCATTTAAATACAATATGTTCTAAAATGGAATATACCAAAAGAAGAAAGATAGACTTCCAACATGATTACCTCACAAAAACTCCACAACTAAGAGCAACAGCAGATCTACAGACCAGTAAGAACACAACTTACCAGAAGCTAGTAAGTGTACTTCATTTTACTCATATATTTCTAAAATTTCTGTATTAGATACAAAGAAAGTGATATTATTTATTTTTCTCACAGAAATGTCTAGTACTCTGGAGTGGCTAGAGGAGCATTTCCCACGTGAGGAAATATCTGAAGATAGTGAATCTAATGGTAGACACTTTTCTATTTAAACCAATTAATAAATATTATTTTATATACATTTAACATATACATTTTTTTTGTACAGACCATACAAACATTGAAAATAGTGTAAAAAAAGAAATATTGGATAAGACTCTCCAGCACATGGAAGAAAAAATGGACCTACTCATTGAACATTTCAACAATTTAAAAAACTTTGTGGTGGATCGCTTGGTACAAAAAACTAGATACCATTGTCCCACATTTACCTGTCCCCCCTCACCATATCCCAGTCAATTATCCCCAAACCCCCTTCATGAACAAAAACATTTTGATGAGACTTCCATCCATTCTTCACCTCATATGAATCCTCTTGAAACCCCCAATTCTCCTGTGTTTGTCTCAGTTTCTGCTTCACTTTCTCTGTCATAAATTTAACATACATCCATATATAATAAAGTAAAATTATTATATTGTGTCCTAATTCATTTCTTGTTTTTTTTTTTAAAAACAGTTCAGGTGTCCGTGGACAGAGCGGGTGTCTGGAATGTCCGTGAAGAAACGAAAATGGAGGTGTCCTAAGAACACTATACCTGTCCGTACTGTTCGCTAGCAAGTTGAAACTGTTCTAAGAACACACGAGATGTCCGGCATATCCGCAATTAACCAAAATGGATATGTTCTAAGAACATTATGCCTTTCTGTAAGGTTCGCAAACAAGTCCAAACTGTTCTAAGAACACATTCGGTGTCCGGGATGTCCGTAATCAAACTAACACACACGGTGTCCAGAAAAGTTCGTAAATAAACAAAATGGGGGTGTTCTGAGGACGCTAAACCTGTCCATGCTGTTCGTAGGCAGGTTGAAACTGTTCTAAGAACACATCAAGTGTTCCAGTATGTTCGTAAATAAACAAAATGGGGGTGTCCTCAGGACACTATGTCTGTCCGTATTGTTCGCAGGCGAGTTGAAACTGTTCTAAGAACACAGGCAATATCCTGAAATGTTCGTAAATAATAAAAATGGGGGTGTCCTGAGGACGCTGTCTGTATTGTTCGCAGGTGAGTTGAAACTGTTCTAAGATACAGGAAATATCCTGAAATGTTCGTAAATAATCAAAATCTGGGTGTCCTGAGGACGCTGTCCGTATTGTTCGCAAGCGAGTTGAAACTATTCTAAGAACACACGCTGTGTCCTGACATGTTCGTAAATAAACAAAATGGGGGGTGTCCTGAGGACGCTATGCCTGTCCGTATTGTTCGCAAGCGGAGTGAAACTGTTCTAAGAAGAAACGCCTGTTCGTAACTGTTCGTTTCGCTTGTGTCGCACTTTTAATTAGTTTCAGGACCCGAACAGAGTCCGTAGAACAGCAACGCACATGCACAAAACAGTTCCCATGCATTTGGTGTCCTGCGGACACCTCTTCCCTTCGTGGACATGTTCGCGAAGCTATCATGTGACCGCGCCCACGCTGAGCGTGTGTTCTGAATGCGGCCATGCTCCCAATACTCTATGCCCTGGCCACAACCACTGCAGCATATCACACCCATAGATTCAAACATTTTAACTGTGCCATATGGGCACTTTTAATGTCCGCGAACAGGACAAGTGTTCTTAGAACAGTTTCAACTTGCCCACGAACGGTACGGACAGGTATAGCGTCCTCAGGACACCCCCATTTCGTTTACTCACGAACATTTCAGAACACTGCAAGTGTTCTTAGAACAGTTTCAACTTGCCTGCGAACAGTACGGACAGACATAGCGTCCTCAGGACACACCTAATTCATTTATTTATGAACATCCCAGGACACTTGCAGCCCGATTCATGGAATAAATGTGCGCTGAAAATTCCTGCACAAGCGTGTGAAACCGTGTGAATCGCAGTGCAAGTGGGAAAATCGCAGCAAAACCCGCACACATCGATTCATGGAAGTCCGTGCACGAGTAAAATGTGGGATGTGCGCTGAAAATCTGCGTGGCGCACGCCGGCGCACAGGTCATCAAACGGCGTGTGCTACGGCCACAGCGAAAGTGCACATATTCGGCGCACGTAACAAAAGTAGGCGTAACACAGGGTGTGACACGCGGAATGGAGAACAACACGTGAAAATGTGGGCGTCACGGGGGAAGTAAAGAAGGCAAGTGCGCGGAACGCCCACACGCTCGCCTACAACACGTATTCATGGAATCGAATAGGGCAAACAAGCGCACCGGCGAAGACGCGCACAGGCCTAAACACGTACGCCACACGAAGGCAGGCGGTAGCGTCCCTGCGCATGAAAAAAATGTGCGCCAAAATGTGCGCTAACAAAAAGCACGTATATACAGCTCTGATGATTGTCCCATATTGTGGCCCACTAGGACAAATGATGTGCAAAGGGGTTCGCGACAAACACGAACACCCGCTGTGTCAAAAATAGCGTGTGCGTGTATTTCGGGGGTGCATGGGAAGTTTCACACGCGATTGGCCTTGGGCGAGCGGGGTGCGTGTAAATCTGGGGTTGCGTGAAGTTTCACACGCGATAGGCCCTGTGCGAGTGGGGTGCGTGTATTCCTGGGGATTGCGTGAAGTTTCACACGCGATTGGCCTGGGTACGTGTAAATCTGGGGTGCGCGGGAAGTTTCACACGTGATTGGCCTTGGGCGGGCGGGGTACGTGTATTTCGGGGGTGCGCGGGAAGTTTCACACGCGACAGGCCCTGTGTGAGTGGGGTATGTGTATATCTGGGGTGCAGGGGAGTCCTACACGTGAATTGGCAGTGTGGGTCCTCCCAGGTGTTCCCTCTACAACCTCCACGGCCCCTGCAGGCAGCCCACACCACAGGGGACTACCCTGCACCCCTGGTCATGTCCCGCAGGCAGCCCATCCACCATGGGCATGCCCCCCAGCCAAGCCACATGTCACCTTGCACTACTGATCACCAACGCTTGACCCCCACCTCCTCCACCCCCCAGAAGTGCAGAGCACCTGCCAACAGGCCCCCACTCATGTCCCACTCATGTCCCCTTGCACCCCCACCCCCCAGCACTGAGGGGCACCTGCCAGCAGGCCCCCACTCATGTACCCTTGCATCCCCACCCCCCAGCAGTGCAGGGCACCTGCCAACAGGCCCCCACTCATGTCCCCTTGCACCCCCACCCCCAGCACTGAGGGGCACCTGCCAGCAGGCCCCCACTCATGTCCCCTTGCACCCCCACCCCCCAGCAGTGCAGGGCACCTGCCAACAGGCCCCCACTCATGTCCCCTTGCACCCCCACCCCCCAGCACTGAGGGGCACCTGCCAGCAGGCCCCCACTCATGTCCCCTTGCACCCCACCCCCCCAGCACTGAGGGGCACCTGCCAGCAGGCCCCCACTCATGTCCCCTTGCACCCCCACCCCCCAGCAATGCAGGGCACCTGCCAACAGGCCCCCACTCATATCCCCTTGCACCCCCACCCCCCAGCACTGAGGGGCACCTGCCAGCAGGCCCCCATTCATGTCCCCTTGCACCCCACCCCCCCAGCACTGAGGGGCACCTGCCAGCAGTCCCCCACTCATGTCCCCTTGCACCCCCACCCCCCAGCAATGCAGGGCACCTGCCAACAGGCCCCCACTCATATCCCCTTGCACCCCCACCCCCCAGCAGTGCAGGGCACCTGCCAGCAGGCCCCCACTCATGTCCCCTTGCAACCCCACTCCCCAGCAGTGCGGGGCACCTGCCAGCAGGCCCCCACTCATGTCCCACTCATGTCCCATTGCACCCCCAGCCCCCAGCACTGAGGGGCACCTGCCAACAGGCCCCCACTCATGTCCCCTTGCACCCTCACCCCCCAGCAGTGCAGGGCACCTGCCAGCAGGCCCCCACTCATGTCCCCTTGCACCCCCACCCCCCAGCACTGAGGGGCACCTGCCAGCAGGCCCCCACGCATGTCCCCTTGCACCCCCACCCCCCATCACTGAGGGGCACCTGCCAGCAGGCCTCCACTCATGTCCCCTTGCACCCCCACCCCCCAGCAGTGCAGGGCACCTGCCAACAGGCCCCCACTCATGTCCCCTTGCACCCCCACCCCCCAGCAGTGCAGGGCACCTGCCAGCAGGCCCTCACTCATGTCCCCTTGCACCCCCACCCCCCAGCACTGAGGGGCACCTGCCAGCAGGCCCCCACTCATGTCCCCTTTCACCCCCGCCCCCTAGCAGTGCAGGGCACCTGCCAGCAGCCCCCCACTCATGTCCCATTGCACCCCCATCCCCCAGCACTGAGGGGCACATGCCAAAGACCCACCCAAGTATTTCATCCACCCACATAGAAATGCCAATTACATGATACAACCCTGATGGCAAGTATGTAAATGAACACATGTCCGTCACACACACACAATGGGTGCAAGTGAATGTCAAAACCCATATCATGACATGCATGAAACCAATGAGATAATACCACAAATGGAAGTATAAAAAAATATATATTAAAGATAACATGAACGTAAATCAAATTAAACACACAACAATGGGAATAACAAAAGAAATGGTCCATGTCCGATAAATAATGAAAATCCAGAAAACATAAGCAAAAGAAATCCAAAAAGAAATGTTGTCCAAAGTCACAGTTAAAAAAATCAAATCCAAGGGAAAATAAAAAAAAACATTGCTCCATGGTGAACACAAAAAAAATATTAAAAAAGATGAATCCAATGTAGAACTATGTACAATTGAAGAATCCAGGGTCCATGAGCCCAATTTAAGAAATGAAACCTACCAAAAACTACTACCTAATAAAAAAACTATATACAAAAATGTGGTGCATTGTCCAAGCGGTCAAAAATAAAGAAAAAACGAAAGGAAACCTAATACTAACTAACTAACTTTTTACAAGGGCAGCGGGCAAGTCCAACGGCTCACTTGCTGATGTCCCGGGCCAGGGCATCATCGAACTCCTGCTCGATGTCCCGGAGGCAGTCCTCTTCCATGGCCCCGAGGGTTCGCAGGGACGATGACATCTGGATCTCCAGGTCCCTGCGAATGGCCTCGAGGCACTCGGCCCGCCTTAGGGAGCTACACATGGAGTTCTCTGCCCTGACCATCGTGAGCCGTGCCTCTTCCGCCCGCTGCTGCTCCGCATCTATCGCATGGCCCAACCACTGCCACACCGAAGACACTTCCCATCCAGGGTCCTCCTGCCCTCCGGCCGATGCCTGCCCCTCCGATGATGAAGGCCCGAGCCATCATGGCTTCCACCTTGTTGCTGCTGCTGCTGTGCCACTGCATGTGCCCTGACTCCTGCTGCCTACACATCCTCCTCCAGCTGGGTTGCAGTTGTTGAGGTGGCCACCCCTGCTGGACGTCCGACTCCCGACTGTGGCAGGGATGTGTCCTCCACCAGCCTGGCCACAGGGTCAGAGGCAGCTCCACAGGGCACCCAGGTGACACATGGGTGGGAAGATGGCACGGAGGACGACTGGCGTATAGGGGGTTCAGTTGAGGAGGGGGTCGGAACAAGGTCCAGAAAATGGAGGAATCTGGCCCTGGTGAGCTGCCCCAGTGGGTCAACGCGGTCAACGAGCCATGCGAGAAGACGTGCAGTCTCCTCATGAAAAGACTGCAGGTCAGCTTGTATGGCACGTTGACGCAATGCCACCCCTCCCAGGACAGGCTCAACCCGGTGCCGGATAGCCACATCCGCAGGGAGTGGAAGGCCAGTTGGTGTAAGCCGATCCCCTCCCTGAGAACGGGTCTGGACGTAGGTATCCCTGCTGGTGCAAGATGATGTAGTCACAGGATCAGCGACAGGATTACACACAGGCACCTCCGCGGCAGCCTGTGCTGCCTCCTGTTCCTGCCCCTGCACTGCACCACTAGCACCAGTGGAATCCCCACCTCCAGACCCCATCTCTGTCCCTTGCACGGCCTCCTCCTCCACCAAACCCCCCACCAACCTGGATGACTCCATGCCATCTTCCTCCGTCGGGCTCTGTGTGGTCTCAACTGCCCCTTCGGCTGCCGAGGAGTCCAACTCCAACCTCTGCCTCTTGGACTTCCCCTTGGCAGCTGCGACCTGGGACGCGGCACCTGACTCCTCACTCCCCGACGAGATGACAACCTGGGAGAGGAGACAGGCCTTGTGTCTCCGGCTGGTGGTGCGATCCCTGCCGCTGTGCTCCACAGCACCCTCTCCGCCCTCTTCATCAGTCGACGCTGCAGACAGGGAGAGATAGGGCACAGGCATCAGGGCACTGTACAATGGACTCATACACACATGACAGTTGCACACGAGTGTCATTGTCAAACTTCAGACATGGCATCAAAATCCCCAACACACATGTCATTTCAAATCACACACATGAGCTATTCCACAGCCATATCGCAACAGCCAGCACCATCCATACACATACAACAGCATGAGCAGGCAAAGGTGAGCCAGACATCACATGAGACACAGGGAGTGCACTAGACATACACACACGCCACCACACTAACATGCATGTGTACACCTCAAACAAGTGTCGCAGTGATGAGATCGGCATCCATGTCACATCTGGCAATCAGTCTTCTACATATCAGTCTCACATGCATCCATGTTGCATGACAGTTGCACACTTGTCAGATACACATACATGCACATGTACACAGTGCAGATACATGCAGCTGGAACCAACATCCATGTGTGACACCGCAACCTTGACAACTGACCTACACAGTCATTCAAACATGTGTGCTCACACATCTGCATTTGGCCTGCATGCTTACCCACAAATACACCATCCATGTGTCTCACACATGAAAGGACTCGCATGTGTCAGCCTCACGGCCCTGTACATACACATCCATACATGGCCCTACAAAACCACATGTGCATCCTGCACACTACTGGCACACCAACACACGCACAGCTTCCAATCAGTATGCATGTACACTTACCGCTCGACTCCAGACGGGTCTGCCTATCAAGGACCTGGACGTGGAGCGCTGGGCATACGCATTCCAGGACCCTCATTTGGTCTTCCGACAGGTGGCCCCGGTGCCCCTTAGCATCCGCTGCCTTCAAGAGGTGCCGGGCCTTGTTGAGGGTCCTGGACCTGAAGTCCTCCCAGCACTTCTTGACATGATGGAATTCGCGGACTGCCACCCCCTCCGCGTTGATGGCAGTCACGATGTCCGTCCAGATCCTGGTCCGTCCTCCCTTGTCGGCACACGACCTTCTGAAGAGGGCATCATACTGCCCCAGGACTTGCTCCACCAGGACACCAACTTTGGTGGCAGCGAAGCTGATGGCCCTCTGCCTCTCTGGCTGTGGGTTGCCAGTGGTCTCAGATGGTGGTGTGTCCGACATGGCAACCCCAGAGGCAGGAGTGGTTGGGCAACTGGGTCCTGGGGCTGGGCTGTGGAGCGATGGAATCCCAGTCGGGAGTCTTCAGTTCCAGCAGGGGTGGTCACAGCAACAGCTCCCCTGGCTGACGTGCAGGCAGCAAATGGCAGGGCACATGGGCAGCAGGCAATCAGGCAGCAGCAGATGGCAGGTGGGAGCGTGCTCGGGGCTCTGGGGGGCAGAAATTCGGCCTTCAGGGCAGGAGCGTGGTCTTCCGTGTGTGAACGCATGGCCAGCTTGATGCAGAGTGATTTGGTACGTGAAAATCTTGCACGTCAGCGTGTAATTCGAGGAAAGACCCTTAGCGCGTAAGCGCTTCAGCGCACGTACGCAATTTCATTGGACCAAAGGCCCTTAGCGTGTAAGCGCATCTGTGACGTGACGCGCGCCGGTGTTTCCCTCATAGCACATGATGACAGAGCACACGTGGAAAAGCTGCACGTCCGAGTATCAGCGCGTGTAATTGGAGGAAAGGGCATGTGCACGCATAAGTGACGTGTACGTGTGGGCCGGTTTAAAAGGTATGTGTAGGACGCCATTTCCTTGTACGTGCTTCTTGTGGAGAGCGAGTGGGTGGATTCTGTACTTCTTGTCGGTTCACACGCGATTACTTCACAGCGTTTCAAGTTCGTACTCCCTGTTACCTCTGACAGCTTTAATTTTTCTACTTTTTTTGGGCCTGTTTCCTCAAACAGTGTTCCGCACGTACTTAGCAACTGTGCTTGCCCCGTGTGTCAGAGGTCATTGTAGGCTGCATTTATTACGCAAACGCCTATTTTTGTGTTTCCGGGTGCCACAGCGTAGTGCGGGTTCATTTTTCCACACACCTGGTCTACGAGGGGTTGCGTGCATGTTTATTTTTGTTTTTGGGCTGCCTGTGCGTTGCATGACCCGTCATCTTCCCCCAGGGGTCACAGACAGCCTTGTTAGAGCACTAGGGTACGAATTCCATCTAGTACCCTACCCCTTTGACCCCCAATTACCCAGGACAATAGATTACTGCCCCTCCCATACGCACAACAACATCAGTGCCATGGTTGGGAGGCGACCAAGCGGTAAGGGAGGCAAAGGGGGCCGACCTTCAAAAGGGGGACGTGGTGGGCGCGGTACGGGACGTGGCCAGGATTTGCAGGGTGCCCGTAGACCCCCATGTGTGGAGGATCAATCAGGGACACCCCCCCCCCATCGTTAAGGGAAACGTGGCTGAGACCATCCCAGTTCAGCCCCTGTTGGACCAGCCCATTGTGGCACCTGACCTGGCACAGGATGACTCCCTGGCTGACTTCCAGGTCAGCAAGTCTAGGCCATGTGTGGTGGTGCAAGTTGTCACCAAGGCACGTGGATCTGGGGCAGCTATGTCATCTGCTGCCCCAAGTATGCAAGGTGGTGAGGCTGCAGGGGCAGCTGCAGCTCCATCCGCCCCAGCTCTGACTCTCCCAGCCAGGACAGTGTCGGTCCTGGTCCATCATACTGATGTTCCCCCTGCTAACATCACACTTCAGACAATGCCTGCACCAAGTCCTATGGTCAATGTGCATTTGCACACTCCAACAACCCAGTCCACCGGTGATTCTGCCCCTATTGACCAGAGCGGCGTTAGCCACTCTGGCTCTGATCCACCTTCTAAAAAGAGGAAGACGGGTGCTCTGGCACGACAGGCTGAGACCCCAGGCACGGCTACACACTCCGGCACGTCAAGGAACCCTTGCTTTAATGACGTGGAGCTTAATGCACTTGTGAGCTATGTGTCGAAACATAGCCACAAAATGGTGGTGACTGCAGGGTCCAAGACCACACCTGGTCAACGTAAGGCACACTGGCAGACCATCGCCAATGACATAATTGCCCTTGGATTTGTGAGGCGCTCAGCTGATGATTGCTACAAGCGGTGGAACGACCTGAAATCAGAGCAAAGGAAAAGCTGGCCTCAAGTCATGCCGCTACTCTGGTGACTGGCGGTGGGTTCCCACAAGAGGACAACAAACTCACTGAACATGAGTCTGTTGCTGGGACCTTCGTCACAGAGGAACAGATCCGAGGTGTGGGTGAACTACCCGATTATGAAACGTTGTCCAGTGAGTGCCCATGCGTGTGTGTGTAATGCATGTGTATGTTGTTTGGGTGACGGGTTCTGATTGAGTGGCAGGTGAGGGTGAGTGTGACTGAGTAGTATGGGTCACCCATGTGCTTCATCCAAAACATTCTGCGGCCTTGAATTTGGGTGTGACACTATCCCTTCTGCCCACAGTGGTAATTTAGCGCAACATTACGGCAGTTGCCCTTGAGGTGGCATCATGCAACAACATTGTTTGTATTTTTCAGTGTTCTTTCAGGCTGATTGTTTGAATTCTCCCACTTTTGTAACACATTCCTCAGCCCTATTGTGACATATGTGACATGCTTCTGTCAGTGAAGAACCCCACATAGGCCCACATGTGTCACGTTGGTAGTTGAAAGATTTGACCATTCAGGCTGAATGAGTATTGTCCTGATCACATGATGTTTTTGGGCCTGTTTGAATGTGGAACATGCTAGTTGTTTCCTGTCATGTTGAAGTGCACAACCATTGATGTGTACATGGCCCTGCAATCACTGTATTTTTGTACACTGGATATGTTGAGTGTTGCACATAGCGTATCTTTTCACACTATGTGGCATTTTTCATCTCTTCATGTCCATCTCACATGGATGGGTGACAGTACTCATTCACTGACATATGGATGTACTTGTGGAATGTACCATGGCTATGGTACATGCCATCTGTGTGATGGCATGTGTCATTTATGTGCATAGGACATGCCACTCACAGGCCAATGTGTGATGGCAGTGCTACCCAGCATGCAGCAAATGTGTTGCTCTTCCATCTTGGTGTCATCAGTGTCTGCCATTTGCCTCCCCTTCCAACTCTGTGACAGTGCATGCATGGGAGGGTTATAGTCATGTGGGGCATGTGTAAATCATGTACTGGTTCTGTAGCTTGTCAGGCCTATTTGTGTGCTATGGTGCTAATGCCTGTTTCCATTTTTTGTCCTTGTCATTTTTTGTCTTTCATGTTTTTGCAGGGGATGACGCACTTGATGCTGGTGAGGTTGAGGAGATGGTGCAGACCCAGGAGGCACAACCGGCCACCAGTGGGGGACGTGGTGTGGTGGTGGGTGAGAACCCACTCTTGCTGCAGACGATACTGTCAAGGGGTGTCTCTGGGTGCACCTCCCCAGACCTCTATTCAGGTGTTGATTCGGATGATGAGACCTATGTGGCGTTGCAGGTAAGTGTTTCTGGAAGGGGTTCTGTTCTGTCCAACCCACCTGCACCAGGGGTAGAACCCTCTATGGGGATGTCAGTGTTGGTTAGTCAGCCTTTGGCGGTTATGGGTGCAGGGTCACACTGCACAACATCTGATCCTGTTCCTGGGCCAGCAGATAAGAGGGGGAATGCAGTCCTGCAGCCTCAGGCAGTGCCGGCACAGCAAGGTGCAGATCACCTTGCCCCAAACAGGTGTGGTGCATGGAGAGGGTGGCCACTTCCATTGTCCCCCCTGAAAGGCAGATGGAGCTACTACGGCAGGCAACAGACTCCATTTGCCAATCACACGGGGAGGACATGTTGGCGTCCAACAGGGACAGACGGGTGGCACTGGAGACTCTACGCCAATCGATTTCAATAGAGTCCCAGGCCCACAGGGAAGCCCTGAGGGTAGAACTCCATCACCTCAGGGAGACTCTTGTTGACCTTGAGACTTCCACTAACTTGAGGACAGAACAGCAGCTGGAGCGGCTCACACGTTCGCTCTCAGCTGAGATGCAGGCAACTCGGGAGGAAATCCGGGCATCACGTCAGGTGCTGCATGGGGATCTCCGCACTATAATCCTCCAGAACGAAACCTTCCACACCCGCATGCTTGCTGCCATGGAGGACCATACCAGGGCTTTGCGTGGGCTGCCTCCCATAGCACCACCACCACCTTTGGCAGCAGCAGAGGGTGTTCAGAGCGACAGCAGCAGTTCTCCCACATTGGCATAGCCGTGCAGGCCATGAGCCCATGGAGGTGTTTTTTTTTCCCAACATCCATACAGGCGGCTGTTGGTGCGCGCCCTGTTCTCGGACCTCCTGGGTGGCTCCCCCCCCGACCCCCACATGGCCATTTTTGATTTTTGATTTTTGCTTTTTTGCTTTTTGATTTTTGATTATTTTTTGACAGTGTGTTGCCTTGTGTGGCTCCCGTGGGCATCCACTGTATTCCGGCTGGGCAAATGCAGGCTTGTCCTGAGTTTGGGTTCGATGCTTGGGTTCATGAGACTCACACCACTCCTGCTTCCCGTTTCCATGGGCTTGCAAAGGGTGTGACCAAGTGACAGTGATGTACACAGTGATGTTGGGCTCCCATGAGCTGTGTGGGCAGTCTGTAGTCAATACTGTGTAGACATTCCTTGTGTATATTGTTGTTGTATTGTACACTGCATGTTGGAATTATGTATGCTTCTGCTTCCACGTCTCCCTCTGAATTTGCAGTTTCATTCCTCATGTCTTCACAAGGCCGTCTACTTTGGAGATGGAGTTCATGTTGTATGCAGTACACAGACAAGTTTTGAAGCCTGCAAGACTACAGTTGGGAAGGGGACGATGTGGTGGCATATTCAGGTTGTAAGACTAAGACTACTTTAACTTAGTACTGCCATGTTTTAGTTATGTTTGAGCTTGTGTAGCTGCATTGTATTGTTGGTAAGTATTTGGTCATGTGTGTTGTTAGTTCAACATTACTTGAAGCATATTGTTTGTGGCCAGTTTCCATTAGGGACACTGTACTTTGTGACACTTGTGTCAGGTTTTCGGGATTGCTTTGTTTGCTCTCACATAGCATGACATGCCATGGTGTGTTGGGTGGTGGCGCTGGGGAGGGGTTGGGTGACATGGCACTGTACTGATGTTATATTTTGCAAGGGGTTAATGCATTTAGCATCATATGTGTCTTTTGATGACACAGCATTGGTGGTGTTTCTGTAGGTAGGTATGCACACATTGTGACACTTCTAGGTGACCAATCTCAGGCTGGTATGGTAGTGACAGTTGACTGTCCCTTGAGTCATCAGCATTGATTGTCAGATGGTATGTGCCAGGGCTGTGTGCACTCCACAGGGATGTGATTCTAAGTGAAGTAATTAGCCACCAGCTGCGTTCGGGCTGCCTCACCCCGTGCCCTTTCCCCTCCCATGCGCAGCTGGCGTGAATGTGGTTGGGGATGTGGGGGCACCACCATGTCCACCGGCAGGCCCCGGCGTGTTGCAACGTTGTGCAGGACACATGCTGCCACTATGATCTTGCACACTACTGGGGGAGCGTATAACAGCTGCCCGCCAGAACGGTCAAGGGAGCGAAAGCATGACTTGAGCACTCCGAATGTGCGCTCCACTATGCCCCGGTTTGCAATATGGGCTGTGTTGTATCTTACCTCGGGTGGCGTGGTGGGTTTCCGAATTGGCGTCATCATGTGGGTGGTCAGAGGGTAGGCACTGTCCCCTAGGGAGGTGGTGATGGGTATCATTAGTAGGTTTGTGACATTACTCAGTATCTGGCATGCATGCATGTGTTGTGGCATTTATACTCACCGAGCAGCCTTGTATCGCCATGCCGCCCAGCTTTTATGTCCCGGTTTAGGGTTGACATTCTGTAAATTAAACTGTCGTGGGTGGACCCTGGATAGTTGGCATATACTGAGGTGATGATTCCCTTGGCATCACATACTACCTGGACAATGATGGAATGCCAGTGCTTGCGGTTTCTATAGATGTGCTCTGATGCCCTGGGGGGACGTAGAGCCACATGGGTGCAATCAATGGCACCTAGGACTTTGGGGAATTGTGCCACCCTGTAGAAATCCTGGACGGCAGCCTGCCTTTCTGCAGGTGTTCTGGGCAGGTATATGTGCCTGCGGACTGATGGGTGTGCAGTCATGATGGCCAAGACCTTGTGTAGGCAGTGTGACTGCGTGGCCTGTGACACCCCCCACCCCCACTATGGCACTTGTCCGCTGAAATGATCCAGTGGCCAAAAAGTGCAGTACATTGAGGACCTTCTCCAGGGGGCTGAGTGCTTGGGAGCAGAGGGTGGGTGATGTGAGGTCATCCTCCCACTCACTGACCAGGTCGAGTATTATGTGAGGTGGAAACCTGTACCTCCCATACACCTGGTCATCAGGCATGTCAAAAAGGCTGGTTCTGGGTGTGAAAATTCTGGGCATGACTATCCTCCTCCTCCTCCTGCGGATCCCACAACCACTGCTGCTAGGAACGGTATGTTCATCCTGGTGTCTGAGCTTGCTTGTTGTTTGCGTGCACTTTTATGCTGCGCGGGTCCACGTACGCCTGCTTCCTAATGGCGTACGTGTTTCCAGATTAGCGCGTCTTTTTTGGCACGTGCGTGTGGCCGTTCCGCGCATTTGCCTCCTGTACTTCCCCGTCCACCCCAGTAATACACGTACCCCGCTCGCCCAGACCCAATCGCGTGTAAAACTTCCCGTGAGCCCCTGAAGTGCACGTGCCCCACTCACCCAGGCACAATCGCGTGTGAAACTTCCGGCGCACCCCCGCAATACACGCTATTTTTGCCACAGCGGGTGTCCGTGTTTGTCCCATACCCCTTTGCACGTCATTTGTCCTTGAGGGCCACAGTATGGGACATTCATCAGAGCTGTATATACAGGCTTTTTGTTAGCGCAGGGACGCTACCACCTGCCTTCGTGTGCCAGACATGTGTTGAAGTACATAGTTGAGTTTTGGTTTGTGTCATGAGATCGCCATTTCACTGCTGGGGGTGGGGGTGCAAGGGGACATGAGTGGGACATGAGTGGGGGCCCGCTGGCAGGTGCCCCTCAGTGCTGGGGGATGGGGGTGCAATGGGACATGAGTGGGGGCCTGCTGGCAGGTGCCCTGCACTGCTGGGGGGTGGGGGTGCAAGGGGACATGAGTGGGACATGAGTGGGGGACTGCTGGCAGGTGCCCCTCAGTGTTGGGGGCAGGGGGTGCAATGGGACATGAGTGGGGGCCTGCTGGCAGGTGCCCTGCACTTCTGGGGGGTGGGGGTGCAAGGGGACATGAGTGGGGGCTTGCTGGCAGGTGCCCCTCAGTGCTTGGGTGTGGGGGTGCAAGGGGACATGAGTGGGGGCCTGCTGGTAGGTGCCCTGCACTGCTGGGGGGTGGGTGTGCAAGGAGACATGAGTGGGGGCTTGCTGGCAGGTGCCCCGCACTGCTAGGGGGTGTTGGTGCAGGGGGACATGAGTGGGGGGCTGCTGGCAGGTGCCCCTCAGTGCTGGGGGTGCAATGGGACATGAGTGGGGGCCTGCTGGCAGGTGCCCTGCACTGCTGGGGGGTGGGGGTGCAAGGGGACATGAGTGGGACATGAGTGGGGGCCTGCTGGCAGGTGTCCCTCAGTGCTGGGGGCTGGGGGAGCAATGGGACATGAGTGGGGGCCTGCTGGCAGGTGCCCTGCACTTCTGGGGGGTGGGGATGCAAGGGGACATGAGTGGGGGCTTGCTGGCAGGTGCCCCTCAGTGCTTGGGTGTGGGGGTGCAAGGGGACATGAGTGGGGGCCTGCTGGTAGGTGCCATGCACTGCTGGGGGGTGGGTGTGCAAGGAGACATGAGTGGGGGCTTGCTGGCAGGTGCCCCGCACTGCTGGGGGGTGTTGGTGCAGGGGGACATGAGTGGGGGCCTGCTGGCAGGTGCCCTGCACTGCTGGGGGGTGGGGGTGCAAGGGGACATGAGTGGGACATGAGTGGGGGCCTGCTGGCAGGTGTCCCTCAGTGCTGGGGGCTGGGGGAGCAATGGGACATGAGTGGGGGCCTGCTGGCAGGTGCCCTGCACTGCTGGGGGTGCAAGGAGACATGAGTGGGGGCCTCTGGCAGGTGCCCCTCAGTACTGGGGGATGGGGATGCAAGGGGACATGAGTGGGGGCCTGCTGGCAGGTGCCCTGCACTGCTGGGGGGTGGGTGTGCAAGGGGACATGAGTGGGGGCCTGCTGGCAGGTTCCCTGCACTGCTGGGGGGTGGGGGTGCAAGGGGACATGAGTGGGGGCCTTCTGGCAGGTGCCCCGCACTGCTGGGGGGTGGTGGTGCAATGGGACATGAGTGGGGGCCTGCTGGCAGGTACCCTGCACTGCTGGGGGGTGGGGATGCAAGGGGACATGTGTGGGACATGAGTGGGGACCTGCTGGCAGGTGTCCCTCAGTGCTGGGGGGTGGGTGTGCAAGGGGACATGAGTGGGGGCCTGCTGGCAGGTGCCCTGCACTGCTGGGGGGTGGGGGTGCAAGGGGACATGAGTGGGGGCCTGCTGGCAGGGGCCCCGCACTGCTGGGGGGTGGTGGTGCAATGGGACATGAGTGGGGGCCTGCTGGCAGGTCCCCTGCACTGCTGGGGGGTAGGGGTGCAAGGGAACATGAGTGGGACATGAGTGGGTGCCTGCTGGCAGGTGCCCCTCAGTGCTGGGGGCTGGGGGTGCAATGGGACATGAGTGGGGGCCTGCTGGCAGGTGCCCTGCACTGCTGGGGGGTGGGGGTACAAGGGAACATGAGTGGGGGCCTGCTGGCAGGTGCCCCTCAGTGCTGGGGGGTGGGGGTCCAAGGGGACATGAGTGGGGGCCTGCTGGCAGGTGCCCTGCACTGCTTGGGGGGTGGGGGTACAGAGGGGCATGAGTTGGTGATCAGTGGTGCAAGCGGACAGGTGGCTTGGCTGGGGTGCATGGCCATGGTGGATGGGCTGCCTGTGGGACATGACCAGGGGTACGGGGTAGTCCCCTGTGGTGTGGTCTGCCTGCAGGGGCCGTGGAGGGTGTAGAGGGAACACCTGGGAGGTCCCACACTGCCAATTCACGTGTAGGATTCCCGCGCACCCCCGAAATTCACGTACCCCGCTCTGACAGCTAAATCGCGTGTGACACTTCCCGCGAACCCCTGAAATACATGTACCCCACTCGCACAGGGCCTATCGCATGTGAAACTTCCCGCGAACCCCAGTAATACACTTACCCCACTCGCACAGGGCCTATTGCGTGTGGAACTTCCCGCGAACCCCAGTAATACACATACCCCACTCGCACAGGGCCTATCGCATGTGAAACTTCATGCGAACCCCAGGAATATTGGCCCTGTGCGAGCGAGCGGGGTACGTGTAGTTCTGGGGTACAGCGTGAAGTTTTACACGCGAAAGGGCCCTGTTGAGCGGAGTACGTGTATTCCTGGGGTTCGCGTGAAGTTTCACCCGCAATTTCAGCAGGGTACGTGTATTACGGTGTTCGCGTGAAGTTTCACCCGCGATTTCAGCAGGGTAAGTCTATTCCTGGGGTTCGCGTGAAGTTTCACCCCCGATTTGAGCAGGGTACGTGTATTCCTGGGGTTCGCGTGAAGTTTCACCCGCGATTTCAGCAGGGTACGTGTATTGCGGGGTTCGTGTGAAGTTTCACCCGCGATTTTAGCAGGGTACGTGTATTCCTGGGGTTCGCGTGAAATTTCACCCACCATTTCAGCAGGGTACGTTTATTACGGGGTTCGCGTGAAGTTTCACCCGCGATTTCAGCAGGGTACGTGTATTCCTGGGGTCGCGTGAAGTTTCACACGCGAAAGGGCCCTGTTTGAGGGCAACGCCCGTGCCCAATACGTCACAGACGCGCTTACGTGCTAAGGGCCTTTGGTCCAATGATATCGCGTACGTGTGCTGACGGGCTTACGCGCTAAGGGCCTTTCCTCGAATTACACCCTGACGTGCAAGATTTTCACGTGCCAAATCACTCTGTATCAAGCTGGCCACGAGTACACACACGGAAGACCACGCTCCTGCCCTGAAGGCCATTTTCCTGCCCCCAAGAGCCCCGAGCATGCTCCCACCAATCATCTGCTGCTGCCTGTCTGCCTGCTGCCCACGTGCCCTGCTATTTGGTGCCTGCACGTCAGCCACTGCAGGGGTCCAGTTGCTGTGTCCACCCCTGCTGGAACAGAAGACTCCCGACTGGGATTCCATCACTGCACAGCCCAGCCCCAGGACCCAGTTGCCCACCCACTCCTGCCTCTGGGGTTGCCATGTCGGGTACATCTCCATCTGGCACCACTGGCAACCCCCAGGCAGAGGGCCACCAGCTTCACTGCCACCGAAGTTAGTGTCCTGGTGGAGCATGTCCTGGGGCATTATGATGCCCTCTTCGGAACAAGACGCGCCAACAAGGAAGGACGGACCAGGATCTGGACGGACATCGTGACTGCCATCAACGCGGAGGGGGTGGCAGTCCGCGAATTCCATCATGTCAAGAAGCGCTGGGAGAACTTCAGGTCCAGGACCCTCAACAAGGCCCGGCGCCTCGCGGAGGGGGGCCGGGTCAGCCTGAGCAACATCCAGATGAGGGTCCTGGAACGCGTAGGCCCAGCGCTCCACGCCCAGATCCTTCAGAAGGCAGACCCGTCTGGAGTTGAGCGGTAAGTGGCCAAGCATTGCTGTGTGAGACAGGGCATGTTGCAGTGTGCTGGTAGTCTGATACTTGCCTGTATGTGTGACATAGGCCATGTATGGATGTGTGTGTGCAGGGACATCATGGTCATGCATGTGGGACCAGTTATGTGTGAACCACATGGTAGGTGCATGTGTTTTAATGCAACATGGGGACCTCTATGCAGAATGCACACCTGAAAGCATGCCAGTCTCTGTTCCTGGACATGGAGGGGGGGCGAGGAATGGGTGCTGATGTCATATACATGTATGGTGCACGTGTGTGTGTGTGTGTGTGTGTGCACCAGAGAAGTGTGTGTTTGACTTTGAAACCCCATGGATGCATTTGACTTTGAAGGCAACATCTTGGTTTACAGGGGCCCTTGTACATGGATGTTGATGTTGATTGCAGGCGCCGGGAGTATTTCTGCATGTGTGTTGCATGCATTGACCCATCTGTTGTGGAAGGACAGGATGGAAGTGACATTTGACAGTGCCACTCATGTTTTATTGCTTCCTGTCTAAGGTATTTTGTGCTGTACCCTGATGCTTGTGTTCTATGTCTCCCTCTACGCAGCGTCAAGTGAAGAAGAGGGCGGAGACGGCGCTGTGGAGCCAAGCGGCGGGGATGCCTCCACCTGGCGGCGACGCATGGCCCAGCCACCCTCCCAGGAATTACCATCATCCGGGAGCAAGGGGGCTGGTGCCGCGTCTGCCACAACGGCTGTGGCGGAAGGGCCGGGTGAGCCCCCACAGGGGCTTCCAATGGCGGAAGACGGTGTGGAGACATCCAGGTTGGTGGTCTCCACAAAGGAGGAGGAGCCCGCTACTGGGATCCGTCCTGGTGGGTGTTGCGTTGCACACGTGTGACATTCGTGATGACGTGCGTTCTTCCTGGGCGGAGAACGCACGCCATCAAAAAGAGTAGCGTCGTGACGTGGCACTGCCGGGAGGGGCCCTGGTCGGTGGGTTCCTACATGTGACGCGCACCCTGGCGGACCTCTCCTCCTCTGTGGAGGCTATGCGCCGGTCGTTCTCCACATCGTCTTCCGGCCCAGATTCCACCAGGGCCCCCTGTGGACCTGGCCTGACCAACACAGCCAGCTTGTTGGAGATCCCATCCCTGCCACAGTCGGGAGTTGGCGGTCCAGCAGGGGTGGACACCACAACTGGAGACCAGCAGATGGAGGATGTGCAGGCACCATCGGACAGGGCACATGGACAGCTGCAGCAGCAGGAGCAGGCTGTAGGTGGGAGCAATGATGGCTCAGGGCCATCAACTTCGGAGGGGCAGGCATCGGCCATAGGGCAGGAGGACCCAGGAATGGGAGTGTCTTCCGTGTGGCAGCTTTTGGGCCATGCGATAGATGCGGAGCGGCAGCGGGCGGAAGAGGCACGGCTCACGATGGTCAGGGCGGAGAACTCCATGCATAGGGCCCTGAGGCGGGCCGAGTGCCTCGAGGCCATTCGCAGGGACCTGGAGATCCAGATGTCATCGTCCCTGCGAACACTCGGGGCCATGGAAGAGGACTGCCTCCGGGACATCGAGCAGGAGTTCGATGATGCCCTGGCCCGGGACATCAACAAGTGAGCCGTTGGACTTGCCCGCTGCCCTTGTAAATAGTTAGTTAGTTAGTATTAGGTTTCCTTTAGTTTTTTCTTTATTTTGGACCGCTTGGACAATGCATCACATTTTTGTTGGGCTCATGGACCCTGGATTCTTCAATTGTACATAGTTCTACATTGGATTCATCTTTTTAATATTTTTTTTGTGTTCACCATGGAGCAATGGTTTTTACTTTTTGTTTTCCCTTGGATTTGATTTTTTGAACTGTGACTTTGGACAACATTTCTTTTTGGATTTCTTTTGCTTATGTTTTCTGGATTTTCATTATTTATCGGACATGGACCATTTCTTTTGTTATTCCCATTGTTGTGTGTTTAATTTGATTTACGTTCATGTTATCTTTAATATATATTTTTTTATACTTCCATTTGTGGTATTATCTCATTGGTTTCATGCATGTCATGATATGGGTTTTGACATTCACTTGCACCCATTGTGTGTGTGTGACGGACATGTGTTCATTTACATACTTGCCATTGGGGTTGTATCATGTAATTGGCATTTCTATGTGGGTGGATTCAATACTTGGGTGGATCTTTGGCATGTGGAGGCTGGCCATAAGGGCCAGGGATCTAGATTGTGATGACGTGTTGGCTGGGGGACATGTGTCGGGGCCTGCTGGCAGGTGCCCTGCACTGCTGGGGGGTGGGGGTGCAGGGGACATGTGTGGAGGTGCCCTGCACTGCTGGGGGGTGGGGGTGCAAAGGGACATGAGTGGGACATGAGTGGGGGCCTGCTGGCAGGTGCCCTGCACTGCTGTGGGGTGGGGGTGCTGGGGGACATGAGTGGGGGCCTGCTGGCAGGTGCCCTGCACTGCTTGGGGGGTGGGGGTGCAAGGGGACATGAGTGGGGGCCTGCTGGCAGGTGCCCTGCACTGCAGGGGGGTGGGGGTGCTGGGGGACATGAGTGGGGCCTGCTGGCAGGTGCCCTGCACTGCTTGGGGGGTGGGTGTGCAAGGGGACATGAGTGGGGGCCTACTGGCAAGTGCCCTGCACTGCTGGGGGGTGGGGTGCAAGGGGACATAAGTGAGACATGGGTGGTGGCCTGCTGGCAGGTGCCGTGCACTGCTGGGGGGTGGGGGTGCAAGGGGACATGCGTGGGAGCATGCTGGCAGGTGCCCTGCACTGCTGGGAGGTGGGGGTGCTGGGGGACATGAGTGGGGGCCTGCTGGCAGGTGCCCTGCACTGCTTGGGGGGGTGGTGCAAGGGGACATGAGTGGGACATGAGTGGAGGCCTGCTGGCAGGTGCCCTGCACTGCTGGGGGGTGGGGGTGCAAGGGGACATGAGTGGGATATGAGATGGGGCCTGCTGGCAGGTGCCCTGCACTGCTGGGGGGTGGGGGTGCAAGGTGACATGAGTGGGACATGAGTGGGGGCCTGCTGGCAGGTGCCCTGCCCTGCTGGGGGGTGGGGGTGCTGGGGGACATGAGTGGGGGCCTGTTGGCAGGTGCCCTGCACTGCTTGGGGAGTGGGGGTTCAAGAGGACATGAGTGGGGGCCTGCTGGCAGGTGCCCTGTACTGCTTGGGGGTGGGGGTGCAAAGGGACATGAGTGGTACATGAGTGGGGGCCTGCTGGCAGGTACCCTGTACTTCTGGGGGGTGGGGGTGCAAGGGGACATGAGTGGGACATGAGTGGGGGCCTGCTGGCAGGTGCCCTGCACTGCTTGGGGGGGTGGTGCAAGGGGACATGAGTGGGACATGAGTGGGGGCCTGCTGGCAGGTGCCCTGCACTGCTGGGGGGTGGGGTGCAAGGGGGTAATGCGTTGGTGATCACTAGTGCAAGGTGACATGTGGCTTGGCTGAGGGGGCATGCCCATGGTGGATGGGCTGCCTGCGGGACATGACCAGGGGTGCAGGGTAGTCCCCTGTGGTGTGGGCTGCCTGCAGGGGCCGTGGAGGGTGTAGAGGGAACACCTGGGAGGACCCACACTGGCAATTCATGTGTAGGACTCCCCTGCACCCCCGAAATACACGTACCCCACTCGCACAGGGCCTATCGCGTGTGAAACTTCACGCGCACCCCAGTAATACACAAACCCTGCTGAAATCGCGTGTTAAACTTCCCCGCACCCCAGAAATACACGTACCCTGCTGAAATCGTGTGTGGAACTTCCCGCGCACCCCAGTAATACACGTGCCCTGCTGAAATCACGTGTTAAACTTCCCCGCACCCCAGAAATACACGTACCCTGCTAAAATCGTGTGTGGAACTTCCCGCGCACCCCAGTAATACACGTACCCTGCTGAAATCTCGTGTTAAACTTCCCCGCAACCCAGAAATACACGTACCCTGCTGAAATCGCGTGTGGAACTTCCCGCGCACCCCAGTATTACACGTACCCTGCTGAAATTGCGTGTTAAACTTCCCCGCACACCAGAAATACACGTACCCTGCTGAAATCGCGTGTGGAACTCCCCGCGCACCCCAGTAATACACGTACCCTGCTGAAATCTCGTGTTAAACTTCCCCGCAACCCAGAAATACACGTACCCTGCTGAAATCGCGTGTGGAACTTCCCGCGCACCCCAGTATTACACGTACCCTGCTGAAATTGCGTGTTAAACTTCCCCGCACACCAGAAATACACGTACCCTGCTGAAATCACGCGTGGAACTTCCCGCGCACCCCAGTAATACACGTTCCCCGCTCAGTGTTTGCTGTTTGGCAGCCCTGTATACTGGTCCAGGTTTAGCACAGCCCTTTGCGCTGAATTGGGAATTTTGATGGCTTTTCCTTGCGTGAGGGCGTTCTTGGGGGCGTAACTGGCGCTGCTGCAGGGTCGCTGCGCCACTGTGCACCACGGCTGGTTTTGGAGGCTAAAATCCATGAATACGCTGTGTGCGGAAATCGATATTAGCGCACGCGGCTGGCGCAGACATTCGCACGCGCACACTGTTTATGTGTTCTTAGAACAGTTTCAACTTGCCTACGAACAGTACGGACAGGGATAGCGTCCTCAGGACACCCCCATTTTGTTTATTTACGAACATCCCAGGACACATAATGTGTTCTTAAAACAATTTCAACTTGCCTACGGACAATACGGACAGCGTCCTCAGGACAACCCCATTTTGTTTATTTACGAACATTTCAGGACATTGTATGTATTCTTAGAACAGTTTCAACTTGCCTGCGAACAATACGGACAGTCATAGCATCCTCAGGACACACCATTTCATTTATTTACGAACATTTCAGGACACTGTGTGTGTTCTTAGGACAGTTTCAGCTTGCTTGAGAACAATTCGGACAGGTCTAGCGTCCTCAGAACACCCCCATTTTGTTTATTTACGAACATCCCAGGACACTTGATGTGTTCTTAGAACAATTTCATAGCGTCCTCAGAACAGACCCATTTTTTCATTTACAAACATCCCAGGACACTTGATGTGTTCTTAGAACAATTTCAACTTGCCTACAAACAGTATGGACAGGTATAGCGTACGCAGGACACCCCCATTTTGTTTATTTACGAACATCCCAGGACACATGTTCTTAGAACAATTTCAACTTGCCTACGAACAATACGGACAGCGTCCTCAGGACACCCCCATTTCGTTTATTTACGAACATTTCAGGACATCGTCTGTATTCTTAGAACAGTTTCAACTTGCCTGCAAACAATACGAACAGTCATAGCATCCTCAGGACACACCCATTTCGTTTATTCACGAACATTTCAGGACACTGCGTGTGTTCTTAGGACAGTTTCAGCTAGCTTGCGAACAATTCGGACAGTTCTAGCATCCTCAGAACACCCCCATTTTGTTTATTTACAAACATCCCAGGACACATGATGTGTTCTTAGAACAATTTCAACTTGCCTGCGAACAGTACGGACAGGCATAGCGTCCTCAGGACACCCCCATTTTGTTTATTTAGAACATCCCAGGACACTTGATGTGTTTTTAGAATAGTTTCAATGTGCCTACGAACCATACGGACAGGCGTAGTGTCCTAAGGACATCCCCATTTCGTTTATTTACGAACATTTCAGGACACCTGTATTGTCCGCGGTCAGAACGAACACAACAGGGGTGCCTGCCACCTAAATAAATACAACATTTAACCCATCTCTTACTCCCCCACCCTCACCAAACTGTCTTAAACACCAAAACACTTTACTAAATAGTATTTTTCCACCAAGTTTCACTGCACTGTCCGCGGACTTCCGCGAATCCAAGATGGTGGGCGTTTCCAAAAATCTGATGCACTTCACCCTCTTCACCGTCCAATCAGTGAACACGTTGCATGTCCGCGGACATGACGCAAGCGGATTGGTCAATCAGGACACTGTCCGTGGAGCGAACAGGGAAGTGTGTCCGCGGACCGAACATAGATATCACTAATTTTTTGTGACCTACTTTTTGGTCATTTTTTTAAAAAAACGACTTGACGGATTTTCACCAAATTTGCAAAAGCACACTTTCGAGACCAAGCTGCTGCTCCTGGTCCAAATTTGGTGAAACTCCTTCCAGCGGTTTGGGCTGTAGGCATGAGCAAAGTTTTTTCCCCATTCAGTCTATGGGAAAAAAAGAAGTTTTGGGACCCCCCTATATCTTTGCCCCCACCTGGACCAAACCTCACCAAAGTTTGCAAGAGAATTGTGAGTGACCCATATACTTTTTCTGAAAAGTTTGGTGAGGATTTGTCCAGGGAGAGCGGAGTTATAAGCCGCCCAAAAAGGGTTCTTCCTATGAAAACAGCAACTTAACCATAACTACACAGCCACTAGCGTGGCTGTGTAATATGTTGGTGCATGCTGCAATCTACACAACATAGCTAGCCTTAAGAATACTTTGTTTGCTTGTGTTTCTTTGCATCTGTACACATGTAAAATAACTTGATATCTTCATTATGTCTGTAACATAAACATCATCATCTCAAACCCAAAATGTTCCTTTATCTTTGATACTTTCTTGGCACCTGTAGAATATCTATGTTCTCTTGTCTCTTCATCTCTTCTGGGTGTGTCAGTCTTACTTCGTGTGACGTCACCAATCTGCTCTTTTGCTCATTTTTCACACTTCGTCTGGTATTTCATTCAAGTGGCCGTCATACTGTTGTGTATGCAGGTATGGTTTTCTCAACGGGAACCTTGCTTCCTGGATTCTCCTTGGTATTGGTATTTTCACTGGCACTGCACGTATTTCACACTCTGGTTCCCAACATATAGGTGTTAGGCAAGATTGTATGCAGTACTCTTTGGGTGCACTACAACAACCCTGACCTCCTGGCAATAGGAACCCAACATTTGGTATAAATATGTACTACACAGGTTGGTAGCGTGTTGAGCAGCCAGGCTTATCTCAAGAGGGGTCAATGTGAGCTGTAGGGGAGTTACACAGAGATTCACAGTGACAAGTATTCAAATAAACTCTTACACACGAAGTTTCTTGATTAAACAATTATTAATTTATTTAACAGTCAGTTAGTGTAAGCCTTCTTCAGAAGGGGGCAATATAATAGTAACACTCAAATACACTTCAAAAATACACACTCCTAATATTTCTAAATCAGTAAGTACCCTTTTGGGATGGCCCACAGACACTACCTACACCCTCAGGTGACTTCAATAGTTAATGTGCTGGGGACATTAATATATCACTGTTTGCATTTAGAAACTTCTACAGAGGAGTGTCAAAGAAAAAGAGGTTTCAGAATAAGACAAGTATTCACACAATTAATTGTAAGCAGGTTAGTACTTTCAAAATAACCCCCCAATGCAAAGTCAGTTAACCCCTTCCTAGAAGTAAGACACACCACCTAGGCAGAGGAGAAAAGAGTCATCCAGGGAGCCAGGCCAGCCAATGTTAAGATAGCAAAGTCAAGGTGAACTGAAGCACTTCTTGCAGGTATGTAAAAGTCTTTCACAATGTTTTAGAAGTCTTTCTAGAATAAGAAGAAATCAAAGTAGGACCACAAGCTGATTAGGCTTGTGAGGTAAAGAAGCTGTCAGCAACTCTACAGATGCAACCAAAACAAGACTCCAACGAGGACAAGTGAGGTTACACAACAAGGGGTACGTTCTCTTAGACTGTACAGTACCTTAAGGTTGAAGAAAAGTGCATCAGATGAATTCTGTTCCTGTGCAGCTCTGCAGATCCTGGTGTTCCTGGGCCTCAGTCGTGGGGACAAGAGGGAGGACTTCTGAGGACTCCTGCACTCCAATGGGACGGTCACCGCTCGCAACCAGCAATCTTCAAACAAGTGGCACTTTCGTGTTTCAGCTCCTCGCGTCAACCACAAATAGCAACATCGTGGTTTGTGGCTGTCGAGATAGGCTTTCCTTGCATCTGGGGTCCAGAACTCTGTTGAGGCGGCTCAGGCGAGGTCAGTCCTGCTTCCTGGGAGTACGGAGGATCTTTCTGGAGCTCTTGGCCAGCTTTAAAGCAACACACACAATCTCGTGTTCCTCTCCCTGGCTAATTGGTTCCAGCAGCAACTGCAGTGGAATTTCAACCAGCTCTGAGAGGATGTCCAGGTGGCTTACTTTGGAGTTGATTGGTCTCACCAACTCAAAGGGAGAAGTTGTCCTTGCAGGGGCTTCTCTGTCGATGCAAATTTGGAGTTTCAGCACAGCAGTAGGGCTTCACCGGTCAAATCAACGGTCCAGGAGTTGCAGCAGGCATCCTCTTCAAGTTCTTCTTCGGATTCCTTCATCCAGTGGTCGACTCTGCCTTCCAAGCCAAAAAGCCTAGCCTTTTATGTGGGTTCTCCCATTAATTCCAGGCCAGCTGTCAGTCACCCTGCAGGGTGGCTGTCCTTGCCGGACAGCCAGCTGGCAAATCACCTACGAGTGAATTCCTGTCTCCTAGGAGACTAAGAACAGGGAGTTTCGGACACCTCCCTTGCTTCTTGCCCCCACCAGACACACTGGAGCCAGAGGCGGGCTTCACTCGTGAATCCCGCCAAAGGCAAATTGAACAAAGGGACCAAACCTGGTTTGGCAAGCAGAGTAAATCTCAAGAAGGACCTTTCCACAAGGAAATTGTGAAAAAAGAAGACTGGGGCCATTTTGACAAATATGGCACCCTTGGGTGCTTTACTGCAGCTGCAAACTCAGCTCGCGGTAAATGCACACCACAGTAGTTAAAAGTGAACCACTGCCACCAGCCATTCATCGAGGAAAGGGTAACATCAAGTAATGGGGTAACAACATTTCAAATCTCTCCATGACCTCGCTCCCCCCCTATCTCTCTTCTCTCCTCTTATTTTACACTCCCTCCCGCTCTGTCTGCTCTGCTGACCTCTTCTTACTCACTGTACCCCCATCCCCATGTGCCTCTCCACTTTTCCGTTCCTTTCAGCTTTTGCCCCCCATTCATTGGAACTCTTTACCTCTCTCTAGCCGCTCCATCCCCACCTACACTTCCTTCCGCACCTCCTTGAAAGCCTTTCTTCTCCACTCCCCCCTTGACCTTATTCCTTTCCTACTTTCTCTCCTCTCCAACTTCCATTTCTCCCTCCTATTCCCTTCCAACCCTCCCCTTGCCCTTCCTCTCTCAACCACTTGAAATTTGAATCTGATAATTGAAATATTGTTACCTCTTTCCCTTGACTACCTCCTCTCCCTTCCTCCTCACCCTTCCCTCACCTCCTCCATCTAAGTAAATTGTTCTACATTTTTTTTTGATTGGTTTGTTTCATGATTGTAAATATGCTTCTTTCATTATTCTTGTACCTTGTTATATTGTAAAGCACTTTGGATTAAAGCGCTATATAAACCTAATAAACATAAACATAAAATTGTTACATGAGAATCTAGGCAAAGGGGATACTAAATAACCCCTCCAGCACCCTATTGTGGCAATAAGACCCGAGGCGGCGGGCCAACAACGCCCCAGGTAATGCCCCCAGGGGGCTGTAGTTACATGCCTGAGCGTAGCAAGGGCCTTAATGAAGGCCTGTGGGCATTACCGTGGGTGGTATTGGCCCACCGCCGAGGGTCTTATAGCCATTAGTACCCCGGCCCGTTAGACTGGGGTACTAATGGTATTTATTTCTGGTTCAAAACACTGCATTTCGAAACAGAAAAAAAAGAAAAAAAAGTGAAAAAAATGACCGCCGGGAAACGTAGTCCGTTTTCCCTTTCCATTGCGGCCATCGGGAGCGGACGCGCTGGGAACAGAAGTGTTTCCAGCGCGTTCGCCCCCAAGAAAAGAAGAAAAAAGAAGGTAAGTGGGGTTGGGAGGGTGGGGAGGGGATAGTTTGCGGGGAGCGGGGTGGAGGGGAAAAAAACTTACCTGAGTCCCCTGAGGGGGACGAAGGCAGCCTCCAGCCATGGGGAGGATCGGAGCGGGGATTGTCCCGTTTTGAGCCTCCACATTGGCAAAGGGACTGCCACGCCCCTCGCCGGGAACAGAGTACCCGGCACTCACCGCATACACGGGAATACCATGTGGTATGGCTCGGAAAAGAGCCAATCCACACGTTGTATTCCCGGTGCGCAGCGCGTGCTTGGTACTAACGTAAGATAGTGTGTGCTGGGTCTAGAAAGTTACAAGTGTAAGCAAAGTCAATTTCACTTTACTGTTCTTGGAAACATTAGTTTATCCAAGAAAAGGTATTTAAACCTGGGTAAATCTGAAAGACTTCCCTGTGCCACTGCACTGAAGGTGCTCTGTGACACAATGTAGAAGATGACGCCTATGGAGTTTGTCAGACTCCAAAACCAAAAGAAAACAAAGAGTTCAAAATCACATTAAAATACGTGAGAGAGTTGGAAAAGGGGTTTCACTCTCTCCAGGTTAAAAATTCAAATCCTCAAAATCCAGCAAAGTTGCTGGGGGGTCTCTAAGGTCAAGAGGAATTTGCACATTTCTGGGAATGCTCCCTAACAATAGGCAACATGGGCGAGATGCTTGAGGTGGGGGTACTTGGCTCTCTCTTTACAGGAGGGAGACTGTTACTTCTCAAAGACCCCTGTATAAATGATATGCCGTTGGCCACTAGAGGAACACACAGTTACTTGTCAAAGCCCTGTGTGTGAATGGCATGCCACTGGCCACCTGAGGAACTTGCCAAAGCCCTGTGTGTGAATGGCATGCCACTGGCCCACAGAGGATCACACAGTTACTTGTCAAAGCCCTCCGTGTGAATGGCATGCCACTGGCCCACAGAGGAACACACAGTTACCTGTCAAATCCATGTGTGTGAATTGCATGCCACGGGCCACATGAGGAACAAAGTCCTCTGTATAAATGACATGCCACTGGCCACTAGAGGAACACATAGCTACTTGTCAAAGCCCTCTGTGTGACTGGCATGCCACTGGCCCCCGGAGGATCACACAGTTACTTGTCAAAGCCCTGTTTATGAATTGCATGCTACTGGCCACCAGAGGAACAGAAAGCACTTTCCGAAGCCCTGTGTGTGAATTGCATGCTTCTGGCTCCCAGAGGAACACACCGTTACTTTTCAAAGCCCTCTGTGTGAATGGCATGCCACTGGCCCCCGTAGGAACACACTGTTACTTGTCAAAGCCCTGTGTGAGAATTGCATGCCACTGGCCACCTGAGGAACACACAGTTACTTGTCAAAGCCCTGTATGTGAATTGCATGCCACTGGCCACCTGAGGAACACAAAGCTATTTGTCAAAGCCCTGTGTGTGAATTGCATGCCACTGGCGACCTGAGGAACACACAGCTATTTGCCAAAGCCCTGTGTGGGAATTGCACGTCACTGGCCACCTGATGACCACAAGGTTACTTGTCAAAGCCCTCTTTAATGGCATGCCTCCGCCCACCTGAGGAACACAGTCTCTTGTCAAATCCATCTGTATGCATTGCATGCCACTGGCCACCAGATAAATGCACAGTTACTTGCATAACTGTGTGTGAATTGCATGATTGCATGTCACTGGTCACCAGATAAATGCACAGTTACTTGTGTAACTGTGTGTGAATTTCATGATCGCATACCAATGGTTCCTGAGAAACACAGTCTCTTGTCAAATCCATCTGTATGCATGGCATGGCATGGCAAAGGCTACCAGAGAAATGCGCAAAGTTATTAAAGTGACAAACCCTAACATGTGGGGCATTACCAAGTCAAGTGATGTCTCTGGGCTTAAGTTGCAGGCCCGAGTGAAGTGAGGACCTTAACATGAAATCCGGGGCAATAGAAGACATGGTAATGCCCCTGCACAGAGGGGTTTATTGCTACTAATAGTCCGGAAAGCATAGGGTGACCAGACGTCCCGGTTTTGCCAGGACTGTCCCGGTAATTGGTGCTCTGTCTCCTTGCTCAAGATTATGTTCCCATTGGAAACTGCAGTGGTTACGTTTTTTTTGTAGTAGGTCTTCATGGCTGGCAGGCAGGAATGCACAATCTCACATAGAACAAATTCTGCATTTTACAATTTAAGATAGTGTTCGTTTGTGATAAATTAATTATAAAAGTGTTTATTTTAACAGTAACACTTAAACCCCTTTCTTCTCCAAACGCTACTGAAGTGTAGTGCCTTGACAGCCACGAGTTAGTCCTACTTTTATGGTAGTTACCCTGTCCCGGTTTTTTACTTTTTACATCTGGTCACCATAGGAAAGCATGACGTTGCTCAATTTAACAAAACAATTACAAAACAAGATGGCCATCATGGACAAGGGAGAAGGGAACCAAACATAGCACCTCATTACAAGTTAGCCATGGTGCTATTACATATAGCACCATGGCTGCCGCCAAACCGGGCTCCTTTACCGGGTTCCCAGAATGGGGAATTACCGGGCCATTCCGAGTATGGAGGGCCCGGTAATTCATCCCTCTGGGAACCTGGGCCCGGACCTTTCCCATTATCATCTGAGCCCCCAAGCATTCCTTATAGTTTTTCCGTAATCGAGTTTTTCATGCGCTGAAAGGTTAGCCGCGATTTCGCATTTGGCACAATTTCAACACATGTAAAAACAGCTATTTCTTGCATTTGACCTCTGAACGTAATTTCCTATCTGCCAATCATTCAACAATCATTGCTAGTGTCTACCTGAACCAATCCAAAGCGACTCTCACTAGTTCTGAATCCTATTTAGCGAATTAAAGTCATTTTTAGCGTTTTCCCATTCATTTCAAATCACATTTAAAAGCAATTGATCTGTTTTAAAATCATTCCTGTTCTTTCTACGATTGCTGGGGGGAATCGGGAATTGAAACTGCAATTGTTGATTGTTATTCCTGAAACCTGTGTGCCCTCATTCCATCTCTTCATATTGCATATTGGGGGAGTGAGTAGTATCAGGCGGCAAGAGTGATTACATTGGGCCTCTTTACGACCCAGGCGGAAAACCATGGTGCTAATAGCACCATGGTCCATGCCGGTGATTTACCGACTCCTCCATGGAGAAAGGGGGAATTACCACCCCATTACAAGGTTGGTGGGGCAGTAATTCCCCCTTCCTCCATGGCCCTTCCCCATTCCCATTTTTGCCCCATAGGGCATAATGGGAATGGGGGAAGACGGTAATTACGGTACCGCAAATTGCGGTACCGTAATTAGCATCAAGGTCCCTTTGCGGGTCCATTCCTTAACGGCTGGTAAAACCAGCTGTTAAGGTGGGAACCCGCAAAGGGACCTCGTAATCAGGCGCTAAGGGATTACCGGTACGGGTACCCTTACCGGTACCGGTAATCCCTTAGCGCCAGGGTCGTAATGAGGCTGATTGTCTTTGATTGAATTCACATCAGGTTTCATTTCTGTGTTGCATTAATTTCATATCATTGCATTTCATTTAACCCACACACAGTTTTATTCTCTGCTCCATTATTCTTCCTATTCCTACTCCTAATTGATTAAAGAGATTGTTGATTATTGTCATATTGCCCATTGCTGATCATTGTATAATTATTCATAAGTGTGATATTTAGATATTATTCATATTCATAAAGGTGTGATATATATATATTGTTGAACTCATCAAATAAATCTTTTAACTCTGCAAAACAAACCTTCTTCTTGGTTCAGTGAGACCGGGGGGATTCAAAGAGAGGGGTGTTATATAAGGGTACATCATCCAGAAATAAAATAACTTTTGACATAAAAATATATAAATAAGGGTTTCAATTGGGCATCCCATGCTAGGCATTGACTTAGGTGGGGTGCTGGGTTGAAACCACTTACAGATTGGGGGCTCGTCGCAGCATTTCTGGATTAGATCTACCACTTGTGCATCTTAATACAGTGTGCTAACTGACAGGATACATAAATCCTGTTCGGTTACTATGCTGTGTTACACTGTAAAAGCACCCCTCAAAAAGGAAAACTCTAAGGAAATGGTCTGTTTTGCAAAAATAAAATAAAAACTTCTGTAAGTCAGGAAGGAAATCAATATTTCCAGAATGGCATCATTGGTAGACATCAATATGGCTAGGGAACACCTTTTGTATTTGTGAGAGGTGAATGGACTGAGCAGGATCACAATGTGTGGTTGCAGGCAATCACATAACAGATCACTGCAACAGGGTTAGATATATGGAAAGACCAAGGTCCCTTACATGTGGCCCTGAGCAAACTATATATGGCCTCTAAGGCCAAGGATGAGCAAAATAAGATTACCAAGATAGCGGCATATCTATATTTATCTATTGGAGCCATAGAGGATAAATATGCTGAAGGCCAAGATCTGGCAAGTAGGCAACTGATGGCATTAGAAAAGGCCCAATCTGATCTGGACTCTTCTGAGCAGAGGTTGCAGAGGAGCCAGGTGTCAGAAAACTAAAGCAGGCAGTATATAGTTAAATTAAAAGAGGATATGGGTATCCTGCAACAGGAAAAGGCAGAACAGGATACCAGAAATCCGGCCTTGCAGAAGGAGTACCAAGAAAGTTTGGACTCTCTATTGCAGAGCCAGAAAAAGCTGGAGCAACAGATCAATTTCAACAGGGCATGCGCAGAGCAGGTAGTCACCCTGCAAAGCCAATTAGATAGAAAGAGGAGAGAAATACATTGATTTTGAAAGACCTGGATACCCAGTCAGAGTTTGATGAAGAGCGCCAGAAAGCTGGTGCCCGTCAAAGGCAGAGGGACGACCTGGTGGCACAGAGGCAGGCTCTTGCTCAGGAAAGGGACACCTTATGTCAAAAGAGAAATTATATCGTGCCTCCTATTGCAATAAATATATGTATATTGGCCTACATCAAGCTGCTCGAAAGTCGCTTGCGAGAGAATCCATGTTGCAAGGTCCTGACCTTAAATCAATGTAAGCCGCCATTTTAGGCCAATCTGCCATTTTAGGATTTGCTTTGTAAAAGTAACCCTGTGAGTTAAAATGGTGGACGATGTCATTCTAAAATACAACATGGCCTTCTTGACCTCTGTACATAGCTAATATGTAACTTGCCTGCAGGCCGCTTGTTGAGGTCGTGAACTGAGACCTTGTCCTTCGTTGACCTATGTGTAAAAGGATTACTCATGCAATAAAACTAATCCACAAGCATATGTTGAAACAATGTATTCAAATACTGAACGTAGAACATTTGTTTTGCTACATTTATTTAATGTTTGAGAAGGCCTGCATGGAAAATCTTAGAATACACAGTTATTGCATAGGCTTGTTGATACATGTATTAAAGGCAAACCAGTTATATGCGGTTGTTCGAGAGTTGGCATGAACCCTAGATCAGTGATGTATTACATGGAATATTAACCCGAAGTGGGGATGGACATCGTGCCCGCCAAATGTATAAAAAGCGAATGCATTCTAATGTACAACCTCTCTCACTGAACACTCTGAACCACGCTGGAGTTCGTTGTGTTGTACTGAGGGCCGATAGCTATCTATTTTTGCTCTCTTTTTGTAACTGGATTCAGTATAAAATAAAGTACTTTGTATGTTCCTTTGTAACCCTTGTTCGGTGTATTTCCTTTTGGGGTAATCAGCCTTGATATTTTCATTCTGTTTTCCTACTTAGGCCAGGAAGTCTGTCACTTAAAAGGGAAACTGGAAGAAAATCACCTGGCCCTCCAGGGACTGGGTGACCTCCAAAAAGAGCATGATAGATTGTTAGAGCACACCAGGAGGGTGGAAGATGCTCTGGCAAGGAAGGACCAGGCCAGTATGGACAGGACTCAGGAGGTAAACCTCCTGCAGCAAAGACTGGCCCAGTACTCAAAAACCACCCAGGAAGCACAGCGAGAAAATGAGGCTCTCTGTGAGAATAATGACAAGCTCCACAGGCAGGTAGCCATTTAAGAGAGACTGATAGAGACTAGTAAGGCCTTGATTGAGGAACAGAAAGCTCAGGTTCTTGCATGGCAACAGGGAGCAGGGTCTGATAGAGATGAGGTTTGCTGGGAAAGGGAAACACCTGAGCATAACCTCAGGAACCCTAGTACCAGAGGCCTTCATCTCTCCCAGTCCCTGGACTCTGCCACCCCCATGTCCAATGGTGCACATGTGCCCAAGGCCACAAGGATGGCAGATTTCAACCCAATCAGAAGTATGGGGCTCATAGACCAGTACCTCCCAGGAATGGATGGGCAGGCATCTGGGTATGGGTACCCAAGTACTGTGAAGTTTAGTGGAGAACTCCGTGAGGGTAGGCCCACTAAGGGCATCCTAAAAACCTCTGCCCAGCTAGGACAGTGGGGGGGTACCCATCAAATCCTGGGCACAAGGAGGAATCAGAAGACTCCTCTGAGCGCCCCAGGACACAGGAGGCTAGGTCCCCACATTCTGCCAGTGATTCCCAGGCTTGCAGAATCCGGGAGAACCTAGAAGACTAGACAAGCACCTCTGGGAGCAGTGCCTCTGAGTCAGAGGAGGATTGGACCAGGGTTACCCGAAACAAGAAGGCCAATAAGGCAAAAAGGGCCTTGCTTAAGGACCCCTTAAAACAAATCAAGGCAATAAGGAGTGTCAACATGCCTTATCATAAGAACGCTAAGTATTCTGTTTGGGAGCACTTAGAGCTCTTTGAGCAGATGATGGAAACTTTCCATTTGAAAGACAGCAGTAGCTGCATTCAGTATGTGAAATGGACCTTCTCACCAGAATACTCAAGTTTCTTTGCGGGGTTGGAGGACCAAAATCATTCTAGATGGCCCACATATAGGGCAGCCAACTTGAAGCATTTTTCTGTTCACAGAAATCCCCAAGAGGCTCGCAAGGCAGTCTACAACTTGCAATGTGGGGAGGATCAGGTCACACAAGAATTTGTGCAGGAATTAAAGCGTGCCTTTGCGCAGACTACCAGAAGGGTGCGCACGGACAGCAAAGAATTTGTCTATACTTTTTTCCACGCGCTACCAAAGTACATCATGACTCAGCTAGTGAGAGATTTTCATGAGAAAAGATCCCTAGACTGGGTCATTGAACGGGCCACCCGAATCTATGAGGTACAAAAGCCCATAGAAAACAAGAACAATCCTAAAAACTCCAAACCAACTAACACCCCTAATGCCGCTAAGGTGGCAGAGGTGAAGGTTGCCCCCATCTTGGATTTGGAGATGGGGGGGCATAAAAACCCACCTGCACAGCAGAATATCCCAAGCCCAGAAGGCCCTCGGGCCAGTCACAGACAGGGGCCCTCATTACAAGTCAGGCGGTGGACCATGGTGCTATTAGCACCATGGTCCATGCCGGATTCCGCCATGGTGGATGGCGGAATTACCGCCCTATTCCAAGGTGAGTGGGGCGGTAATTCCCCATTCACCATTTACCCTTCCCCATTCCCATTTTTGCCCCATAGGGCATAATGGGGATGGGGAAGGCGCTAATTACGGCACCGTAAATTACGGTAATTAGCACCAAGGTCGCTTAGCGCCTTGGACTTTAACGCCTGCAAAAAGCAGGCGTTAAGGGTTAACGGCGCCGACGGTGCCGTTAAACCCTTAACGCCTGACTTGCAATGAGGGCCAGGGAGTCAAGGAGGTAATCCCATAAACGGGATCCCTCACTCCCCTGACTATGTAAGTCCCTGCTACAAGGGGAACAGACCCATCCTGTGTTATGTGTGGACTCCTCCAGCCCAAGGGGGGGATCCAACCAAGCACCTAACCCAGGGAACTTCCCTCCTTACTTTCCCCAGGAGGCAGAAATTCCCCAAATCCTGGGCAGAACTTTTTCCCCAGGTATCCACAAAATGTTCAACCCCAGAACAATCCATCCTTCTTTCCCCAATTTCCTGAGCCCAGACAACCTAATCCGGGAGAGGGGAGGCCAACGGTGGAGGGGTACCCAAATCTTTCAAACCCGGGGTATTATCACAGAAGGGTTAGCTACCCTTCCCGGGATCAGCCCAGTGGTATCAGCCTGAGTGGGTTTCACAGTTAGAGCGCCAGGTCCAAAATATGGCACAGGATCTGGGTCGCATGCTGAGGGCTCAGCAGAACCCTCAGATGAGCATGCCGGCACAGAATGCCTCAAACTCCGGACCTGGTGCTGGTTCCCAGGGAGGAGGCACAAAGGGAAGGTGGGTATAAACCCTTGGAGGAAGCTTCCTTCCCACTTGTAGAAAGCCCCTGGAAACCCAGGAACCGGAAAAAAAAATCTCCAGCCCCTGAGAGCCTGCCCCCCAAGGAGCAGAGGGTGGATAGGAGAAACAAAGGACCCAAACAGACCGATTTTGAGGAGGAGGTACAAATCTTCCAATTTGAAGGAGAGGGATCGTCAGAGGATCCTGGAAAAGGATCTTCTCCTTCAGAGATGGGGGAACTCCTCCCAAAAGAGAAATGGGTCCCAAAGGATTGAAATTCAGACTGGACAGATGTGGGGACTCAGCTTGCGCCGCCCATTATCCAACCCCAGAACTGACAACATGAAAATCCCCTGGTTCAAACCCATCCTGGTGACTGCCTCCAAAAAGGGGGGGCAGCCCGGCACCAGAACCAGGGGAACCCAAAACTTCTCCCATCTATAGTTGCCACCTTTTTCTTTCAGATTCCCAAGACTCCCCACTAAATTCTTCCCTAATCTCTTCTCTCTCAATGTCCAAAACTAGAAAATGAACCCAGCAGTTGTCCAAAAATGTGCATTATCTGTGCTCCCTTGCGGAGAAGGAAGGAAGATTCTATGCTCGGGTACAAATACAGGGGCAGGGTACAATATTGGCACTAGTGGACAATGGATCCCAAGCTACCCTTCTGTCCAAAAAGGCCTTTGATAATCTGAATTCAGGAAGGGGGGAGAAATACCAAATTCCTCTCACCCCTCTTCCTGGACAACTTCAGAACTTTGACGGGAAGGAAATTCCCGTTGAGGGGACTGCGGATTTGGACATCAAAATTGGGCGACACAAAGTAAAGCACCCGGTCATAGTTGTAACTCCAGAGGGCACCCGTTGTTTACTAGGGAATGACCTCCTGTGAAGGTTGTCACCCCTAATCCTCTGGACCCAGACCCAACCGACCAATAAAATTAAAATAGAGTGTCAACCATGTTAGTTTAAACGGCACATGCCACATGGTTGAACAAAAATCTGACCAAGTAGAATTTCACTTCCAGAACAACCAAATCCAAGACGTGACAGTAATAGCAGTAGGACAACAAACTGGTGATGGGCGGTCCTCTCTATTTCTGAAAATCAACCTTCCTTCCAGTCTAAGGTGGCATTCCACACTGGAAGGAAACACTCTGAAATTCTTTACCAATCCACAATCAGACATTCCCACTCCTATAATCCAGAAAGATGAGAAATCAGCTGAGAGACTGGCTGATTTTCAGCAAATTGGAGAGCAGTTGTTCATCCCTGTTCAGTTAAATGAAGGGAAGGACTCTGTTCTCGCCCGAGTGTGTGTGAACAACGGTAAGAGCTTCATCAGCGAAGCCATGTTCCGCCAACTCCCAAAAGATCCATCCATTCCCACATTTAGACTCATAGACTAATGGGAAATGGATCTGGAAGCACCCAATTCCAAACATCTCCAAGTAGGTGTATGCTCAAAATCTCCATAGGCAACAAGAGAATAGTCCATAATTGTTGGGTCGTGCGAGACGTCACTGCCACCTTTTACTTAGGCAGTGACATTCTCAATCGCTTTGCCATTAGTTTGGACCTAATAAACCTCAAAGCTTGGTCCCGATTAGCGGATAATCCCATGGGCTTTGATGATCCAGAGAAAGCATTTAGGTCAGCACTGCTGCCTTATGCAGTTGAAATTCAGATTGGAGAGGAAGTCACCATCCCAGAAAGGACCCGACAATTCTCCCTGGAAGTGAAAGTCAAAAGCGGACAGAAATAGAAAAACCCTGATGCCTATATTCATCTACATACTTCTCTCCAACCGCAAGGGTTGGGGGTAAACCCAACACCACTAGTCAATGTAGAACATGACACCATTCCAATAGAGGTGGATAACAGCGACTTAAAGGGTATCACTCTAGCCGCAGGCACCATTATTGGAATGGTGGTTGATGACCGACATTTTTCCATAGATTTAGGTAATGAACTGTTAGGACCAATCCCCAAGGACTGATGAAGATGGTTGAAGCAAGAGTCGACCTAGCCGATGTCTTTGAGACTCTGGAGCAGAAGCAAAAATTGAAACAAGTTTTCTTGGATTTTCAAGATCTCTTTGGGGTGGACTCATATTACTGTGGTCGCATCGACTTCCACACAACAACAATTCCCACGGACCCTGGCATGACTCCAGTGTTCGTGAAGCAATATCGCTTGCCTCTCACATCAATGGAGTCCCTTACTGAAACAATTAAGAACCTTGAGTCCTGTGGGATAATCCGTCCAGTCCACAGCACCTTCAATAATCCGGTGCTGGGGATATTGAAGCCAAACGGCCAGTGGAGACTCTGCGCCAACCTTAGGGAGCTCAACAAATGGGTCCATACTTCCTGATGGCCTCTTCCCTACATTGACCAAGGGCTGGCCCAGATCCAGGGGTCACAGGTGTTCACTGCAATAGACCTGACCAATGGATACTGGACTGTACCTGTCAGTAGGGAGGACCAATACATAACTTTTGGGGGCAGCAGTACACATGGACCCGACTCCCTTCGGATACCTCAACTCCGGCAATTTATTTATTTATTTATTTATTTATTTATTTATTTAATTTATTTATTTATTTTAATTTTTGTAACGCGCCAACATGCCCGCGGGCCTCAGGGCGCACACAGAACAAAACAAAGACGAAGACAAACAGGCATAAGAGGCAGAAGGAGAGAAGAGTCAGAGGGTTATTCCAAGTTGAAGAAGTGAGTCTTTATGGCACGTTTGAACACGGTATAGCTTTGGATCTGCCGTATCCTAGCTGGAAGTGTGTTCCAAAGAAGGGGACCCTGAGCATCAAGGGTAGTACCTCCAAATTTGGCTCTCCTGAATTCAGGATGTTTGAGAATGATCGCAGAGGAAGAGCGAACGTTCCTCACATTAGGTTTGGTGCTAATACGGGATGACAGATAGGTGGGACTGCTTAGACTGAGGCATATGTGGGTCGTGGTAAGCATCTTATGTGTTATGCAGTGTTTGACGGGAAACCAGTGGAGTTTTTTCCTAAAGGTAGAAATGTGTGTACGACGAGACTGATTGAAGATGTTACGCAAGGCATTGTTCTGCGCCACTTGTAGAGATTGGATATTAGAGGCTGTGGTGCCCGCCAAGAGGCTGTTACAATAGTCCAATCTTGAATTTATTAGTGCAGTGGACAAAATAGCACAGTTCTCTTCTGAAATGAATGGTCAAATGTATCTTATTCTCTTGTTTATAAGACCACAGCTAGATTTAATGCTGGAAACATGGGATTTCATGGAGAGTTCTTCATCAAGAACTACTCCTAAGGTCTTGACTTTCTTTTGAACGATAATGGTATTGTTGGCTATATAGAAACTGGCGTAGTTAGAATCAAGTTTCGCTCAAGTGTTTTTAGATGCCACGATAAGGAGTTCGGTCTTTTAATCGTTCAGGGCAAGAGAATTGCAGGCCATCCAATCTTGTATGGCTTTAGATATTTTGTTGATGGTTACCGTGTCACTGCTATATGAGCCACTCCACTGTATAACAACCTGAGTGTCATCGGCGTAATTTGTATATTGCACTCCTAATTTGTTCAAGAGGTCAAGAAGGGGCCGGATGTAAAGACTGAAAAGCAGCGGCGACAAACAGGAGCCCTGAGGAACTCTGCATGTCTGAGAGATTGGAGAAGATTGATTATCACCAACACAAACCCTTACCATTCTGGGACCCAGAAAGGAAGTAATCCATTTGGATGCAATCATAGAGCAATTAGCGACCTCTCTGAGCCTTGACACTGGTAAGCTGTGATCAACTAGGTCAAAGGCTGCAGAGAGGTCCAATAGCATGAGCAGAGCAGCTTGGTTTTTGTCAGCTATGCTAGTTAGTGTTGACTTAAGATCCAGCATAGTTGTCTCCGTCCTGTGACGAGCTCTATATCCCGACTGACGGGTACCCAAGATGTTGTGTTTTTCAACATGGGCCTGTAGCTGTAAGTAGGCAATTTTGTCAAGTATATTGAGGACATAGGGCACGTTAGTTATGGGCCTGTAATTGTCGTTGTTGGCTGGATCAAGGTTTTCCTTTTTCAGTAGAGGAGTGATCCATGCCGACTTTAACATGTCCAGCACCAGGCCCTCATCAAAAGAGAGGTTAACCAGTTTGGTGATCCATGGAACCAGGGTATCTAAGGACTCCTTGAGAATGCCAGTGGGGCAGTCGTCAGCAGGACAAGACGTGGCTTTGAGGTCCTGTATGATTTTGGATACTTCACCTTCAGTATAGTGCGTGAATGAGAATTGAGGGATAGTGTTTTCATGGGTGTTGGGTGAAGTGGTATCAAAAAGAGATTGTGTGGAAGTTACGTTGCCTAGGGCTTTACTGATTTTTTCTTTGTGAGAATCAATCTTGAGTAGAAAGGCGTCATGAATGCCCTGACACCACTTATTATGCTTGATGATGTTGTTAGTGGGTGGAGGCTGATTTTGGAATTCCGCTAAGATTTTAAATAACTCCCAGTGTTTGATTGAGCATTCACTATTCTTTCATTATAGTGTGTGGCCTTTGCTTCTATGATGAGTTTTTTGTAGTTGAGAATGGATTTTTTATATTTTGTTAGGGTGTTATCGTTAGGGTCTTTCCTCCAGGCTCTTTCAAGAGCTCTCTTTTCTTGTCTGGCAGTAAGAATTTCGTTATTGAACCAAATGTTCTTTGTGGTTTCGTTCTTAATTGCCTTCATTTTCAATTGAGCAAGATCAAATTCAACATTTTCCTACATAAGGCCATGCCCGACCTGGGTGCGAGGGGTAACCTGGCTTATGTAGATGATGTTCTCATCAAATGTTCATCTGTGGAGGAACACATAGCGGACATCTGTTATGTTCTGACACAGTTGAGGGCTGCCAGAGCAAAACTCTGCTTTCAGAAAGCACAGTGGTGTAGAACCCCTGTTAATTTCTTGGGGCATGAGATTACTCCTCAGGGTCTCTGTCCCCAAGAAAAGAAAGTGGAAGCACTCCAGAAACTGAAAGACCCCACAACTCTGTGGGAACTAAGGATCCTCCTTGGACTGACTAATTACAGCAGAAATTTCATTGAGGACTACGCAGAGATCACAAGACCCTTGATTCATCTTTTGAAGGGGGGGTCAAGTGGGAATGGGGTCCAGGACAAGCCAAGGCAGTAAGACAACTCAAAAGAAGCCTCTCAAAAGCGCCTTGCCGAGCTTAGCCTGTCAAAAAAAAGGAGTTCTTCTTGGAGACAGGGTTCTCTAATACATGCTTGACTGCAGTATTATACTAAAAGCATGACAAGGTCAATAAAGTAATCTCCTATGCGAGTAAAACTTTATCCTCTGTGGAGGAAAAATTCAACAACTGTGAGAAGGCACTCCTGGCAACGGTGTGGGCATTGAAGAATTACCGCCCGTTCATCCAGGGGGAAGACATCATAGTGGAAACGCCACACCAGCCCCTGCAATATCTCCAAAGTGACAGAATCCAGGCCGGAAATGTGAGTAATTCCTGAATTACTTCCTGGATTCTGTCAATGCAAGGCTTTCCTGTGGAGGTCAGATATGGCCAAAACAAGAAGAGTCCCCTCGCGCAAGGTCTGGCTGACTTGCATGATTGTGCCAGAGAAAACTGTTTCGAGGACGAGAGTCTAAAAATCAAGGACAACATGGAGGCATACCTCTATTCCCCACACAAGTCCTCATGGTTTTCGTGCACTGAAAGTTAGTTGCGATTTCGCATTTGGCTCAATTTCACCATATGTAAAAACAGCTATTTCTTGCATTTGACCTCTGAACTTTACTATCTGCAAATCATTCAACAATCATTGCTAGTGTCTACCTGAACCAATCCAAAGTGACTCTCAGTAGTTTTGAATTCTATTTATTGAATTAAAGTCATTTTTAACTTTTTTCCCATTCATTTCAAATCACATTTAAAAGCAATTGACCTGTTTTAAAATCATTCCTGTTCTCTCTTAGATTGCTGGGGGGAATCGGGATTGAAACTGCAATTGTTGATTGTTATCCCTGAAACCTGTGTGCCCCCATTCCATCTCTTCATATTGCATATTGGGGGGAGTGAGAAGTATCAGGGGGAAAGAGTGATTACATTGTCTTTGATTGAATTCATATCAAGTTTCATTTCTGTGTTGCATTCATTTCATATCATTGCATTACATTTAACCCACACAAGGTTTTATTCTCTGCTACATTATTCTTCCTATTCCTACTCCTAATTGATTAAAGAAATTGTTGATTATTGTCATATTGCCCATTGCTGATCATTGTATAAATATTCATAAGTGTGATATTTAGATATTATTCATATTCATAAAGGTGTGATATATATATATATATTGTTCAACTCATCAAATACATCCTTTAACTTTACAAAACAAACCTTCTTCTTGGTTCAGTGAGACAGGGGGATTCAAAGAGAGGGGCGTTATATAAGGGTACATCATCCAGAAATAAACGAACTTTTGACATAAAAATATATAAATAAGGGTTTCAATTGGGCATCCCATGCTAGGCATTGACTTAGGTGGAGTGCTGGGTTGAAACCACTTACATGTGCATACCTTACGGTTTGCATACTTTTCAAGCCATCTTTTAAAAACATTTCTATGTTTATAAAAGATGGCTTGAAAAATACACAATTCAATCCATCTTTTATAAAGCTTTCCCGACAGACAAGCCCCAATGTGAATGCTTTATAAAAGATGGCTTGAACTGTGTACTTTTCAAGCCATTTTTTATAAACCTAGAAATATGCTGAGGAATCCCCAGGTTCTCCAAGGGTTAAAGACACCTCAGTGACCGGGGGAAATAAAGGGACAGTAACATCTTCTGGTGAACCCTTGCGTGAGGGCTCAACCTATAGAGACGCAGCTTTCAGCTCTGGGCGTATTCCACCTCGGAGTTCTGAGTGACATCATGAACAGCTTGCGCTTCACTCTCGTCTACAAGACGTCCTCCGGAACCCCTCAGTCGAACATATCCCTGTAGTTGATAGCTGCCCATCTTTAATTCCATATATCCGTATTTTTAATGAAATTGGGAAACCGAAGTCAGTGCTCATTAAGACACACGTGGACTGGGTGAGAAGGGTGAAGCAGGGGTTTTGCTGGTAGAAGGTAATTGAGAGTCAGCAGGGAAACAGTTGAGACACTCGGCCTCATTATAAGTTGGGCTGTGCGGCACAAATGCAGCAGAAATACCATTACTGCCGCATTACTACACAACCGAACTGCCAGTTTGGGGTTAAGGTGGTGGAAAAATCTCCAGCAAGAAGCTGGAGGTAATTCCACTACCTTTGCGTCCAAAATCGGCCAATTCAGTGGTATTACCACCAGTGCTAATACCGTCAAAAGCCACCATGGATTCCTATGGACTCCAATTAATGGGGACTAGCGCCCTACCACTGCTTGTAATCCAGTGGTAAGACCACAGATTTACCACCGAGATACCACCAAACGTATAATGAGGCCCACTGAAATGAATAGCCGTGGAGTTGGGTGCTGGCAGGTCATACCTTAATGATTAGAAAGGAAAGGTACCATGCTGGTCACGGAGTGAGTTGTGAAAAGAGGAGGTATGCAGTAGTAGAAACACAGTTTCTCGCATATTTCTAAACTGCCTACTGCTGGTTCTTAGTTCTCCAGAAAATGGCAGCGGGGCGGAAGCCTGAGGGTGGCTCCTATTGCAAACGGAATGTGAAAAATGCCTCGTACTTGATAAACTGGCTTCGCCTGGGAGCCACCAGCTTTGTAGAACATTCCTTCTCTAAGAAGAATATGGGAGGAGAAGAAAACCAGTGCATTGCTTCTTAAGAGCAGTCGCAAAACAAAGGGGTGTCGCATTCTGCCATGAGACAAAGGGGCGACTTTACCTTCTTTACGGAGGGTCATCAAACGGAAGAGAAACTGCTCCACTGTTCTTCAAAGGGGGGCGGAGGCAGAAGAGTCACCAAAAAGCTGGCAAGCGCATTGCCATCAGGGACGGACAGCAAAGTAAAGGAAGGGGGCTGTCCTTTTAGCATAGATGCAAAGAGCCGGAGTCCTGAGGGCAGTACTTTTAAGTAGGAGGACAAATCGAGGTGACACCCCAAGAAGTTAAGAAATACTATCGGGGGAGGGAAGCTAAAGTTTCTGCTGTGGCCTTAGATGTTGGTGTAACTAAGGACCTCTGAAGAAAGTGACATGCAACAGGCAATAATGCCTTCCGTGGCGGGCTGTAAGAGGTGTAGTTGGACCACTGGCCATGTTAATAGTGGTACGTAAGGCGAGGTACAGTCTGCCAGAGAAGGCATGGATTCCTTTAGCAACAATGATATGCAGAATGACCCTCAAATGTCCCTCAAATTATAAGGGAGTGAGACACATCACATCCTTTATTTCTTAGCATCCAAACCTGTAGCCTCTCACAATGGGTATACATGGTTACTGGTTACAAACACTTTAATGTTAGGTTGAGTGTTGTGAAAAATGATTTGAGCACCAAGTGCAGAGTTCCTTATGTACTGAGCGATTAAAACATACAACCCTTCTATCAATGGCATGTTTGACAAATGCAAATATCTGTTGTCATCCTTATATAGGGAAAATGCTCTCTGATTGTATGCACATCATGCACAAACACGTGTTGATACTATTTGCCCTCTTCCCCATGGGGGGTATTGCGAATGAGTACAAAAGGAAATAATTGATGCGGGTCTTCTGGGCATTGATAATGTGCCTTGCCCAGAAAGGCAAGTGTAACATTAGTATCATGACAACCATACATACAGGAAGTGATTATTTTAAATAAACACTGTAGAATGTTTAAGGAGCATGATTTGTCCAATTAAATAGTTTCATTTTTTAGTAGATCCTTTCATTGAGAATGCACACCAATTTGTCCCTTAAAAAGTCCTTCCTTCCTGGATAGGGTCATGCTCAGATCAAAATCAATTATCTCTTTCTTTTGTGTTGAAGTATTTTCAAACACTAATAATTAAGAAAAATATCGAAAATAAATTCATAGCCAGTCCCTGCAGCCTGGTCCTTTGCGGGGCCTGTTAGAACAAGAGCAGAGTGAACGAATCCTTCACTGGTACATTTTAAATTCAGTTCAATGCAGTAACAACTTAATGGTATAACTTGCAGCGAAGCAAACAGCCATTTGAATTTAGATGTCCTTGATTAGAAGTCCAAGTTATGCAATTTCTGCCAGATTATAACAAACAAGAAGCAAACTAGAGAACATCCAATATCTGACCACACATCACAACTGAGGTTTAGTCCTAGTTGTGCGTTGGAAACCACCATTTAATTGCAATCCTACATATATGTTGGGGTCTTTTTTCATTTTGAAAATCTGGTCACCGTAAATGTAGAAGTCTACACCTTCTGTCAGCTGCTCTTTCCCAAAAGTCTGGTACTTACCTCGCATCCCACATGTCAAATGGCTGCTAAAACAAGGGAAGCTTCTCCTGGTAACTCAAGCCCTGCTCCCTTGCTCTGCCACATCACCCGTCAAATCCCGGGGTTCCTTTATGGGGGAGGCCAGTGAGGTTCTCAAACTGAAGCACAGACAAAGAGAGAGGAAGGAGTAAGGATAGTGGGTGTGAAGATGAGAGAGCGAGAGAGAGAGAGATAGAGGCAGAGAGGGAGAGAGAGAGATACAGAAAGTGAGTGGTACAGCGGGGAGGAGCTCAGTGAGGCTCTCAATGCCTAGAAAGAGGGAGGGGAAATGAGCTAGTGAGCGGACGAGAGAGGGCGAGGGTGGAGAAAGGAAATAGAGGGATTTCCCCACTTCTTTCCTAGTGGCCATTTGTCCGAATTACATTTTGCTGCATTTTAACCACTTATTTTACAGGAAAATGGACAAATGATGGGTTTGGCTTAGGTATATAGAAATATGGGGTGGGGTGGTAGGTGAGGCAGGTTGCGTGGGTCTCCCCTCACATTTTGTGCTACAAAATCCAGCAAAAATGGTCAAATAAATCGACAAAATGTAAATCGCCCTCATAAAAGTTGAGGAAACTTCATAGATCCAGGGGGTAGCAATATTGAAAGGGAAAAAGAGTTGAGAGGGGGAGATAGAAGGAGGTAGATAGGGAATGAAAGAGAGAGAGAGAGAGAGAGAGAGAGAGAGAGAGAGAGAGAGAGAGATTGTTTCACCATGAACCAAACCCCAGAACAAACTTACTGAGTTTCCTCACTAAAGCAGGGGGCAGTCATATGCGAACTTAAACCCCAGACTTCCATTTCAACACCAGTTATCACAAGAAGAGGGATAGGCCGAACTCCTTCAAAAGACCCTTCTCATGAGTTTAACACTATCAGAGATTTAGTCCAGCCCTCTAGCCAGACTCAAATGTACAGTGTAGGAAATAAAATCTCTCCCTTTATGGGAACAATGTTGCAAAATGTAAGAACTATTGATGAGTGAAGAAATACATGTGTTTCTTTGGGCTGCTACCGGAAGAAATACCTCTCATTGGGCCTCATAACGAGTTTGGCGGTAACCCTTAAATGCGGTGGTAATGCTATTACCACCGCATTTAAGGGTCTGCCAAATCACAGCCTTGGTGGATTTCCCCCCAGCTCTGAGCTGGGGGCAAATCTGCCCCAATTTTGCTGATTTTCGGCGCTAATACCGCTGGCGGGAAATCCACCGGCAGTAATAGCGTGACAATTCCCCATTGGGCCCAATGGGGAATGGGAAATTCCTGAATCGGCGCAATAGGGAATGGGCACTAACTGTTCTGCCAAACCCGTGATCCGCGCTAATAGCGCCGGGGGTTTGGCAGTAGGGCTAATAGTGCCGGCGGTAATACCACCAGCGTTACCGCCCAATTTGTGATGAGGCCCATTGTGTAGAGACCAAGTTGCAGTAGAATTTTAAGAAAGTGACATGTGTGGACAGACTGAAGGGGAGCATAAACCAACCGTTCTCCAGGTTTCTCTAGCATTGGAGTAATACAAAGATGCTAATTCCCAGCAACAAAGCCATTGTTAATGTAACACACCAGTTCTTCTACTATCCAGTAGATTGTTTCACTCTAGGCGCATATGCAGGGGTCTGCAACCTTTGGTTCTCCAAATGTTTTGGACTACAATTCCCACCAGTCCTAGCCAGCATAGTCAATGTTGAGGGATCATGGGAGTCGTAGTTGAAAACACCAGGACAGACGGAAGATGTAGACTCCTGTGCTAAAGGAACAGAGAGAGCCTGCAAAAGCAGGCAGTGGCAGCAGGAGTTGAAGAGGGAAGGAAAGAAACCCTACACATGTCACAGGCTTTTATGAAATTAAAGATGGCGACAGACCTTCATGTAACCTCAGGCCAGGGCCCTTCCAAGCTACATGACCACCAGCTGAAGAGCCAATAACAGAACAGCCCAGCTTTTAGTTCACATTTGTCTTGCAAATCCTTACACCACAGCCCAGAGAAGGGAGATCCCAGTATAAAAGACTGACAGATCATTCGGGCAGTGAGGGGAGTTCTGGCAGATTAGGACTGTCCAGGGCAGAACCTAGAGTTGGCAGGAGGAGATACAAGAGGATGCAATCTCACTGAGGGTCAGCGAGGTTATGATAGCCAGCGAGTGAGTGTCCCAGGGCCCATATCCCTAGAGCAGGGAGGTGGTCATTAGACAGAAGGCACCCTGTCACTGACCCTGAGAGCCTGGGAGAGTGGGTTGGTGCAGAGGAAACACGCCTAGTTCTTGGGTTTCCTGGAGAATACCTGCAGACATTTCCAAGCATGGACAGACCAGCCATAGAGGTCCTTAACATCAAACTCAACCAACTAGGATTCGGGAGCCCTACAGACCCACAACCTGAGAAATACAGGGGCCAATGCTGAGATGTTAGATATTGGGTTAACAGGCCCTCTTGCTAGAACTTTGTAAGAGACATTTTCCTTTGACTGTGAACTAATAATGAAGACATATCCTACATTTCCTGTGTTGTTGTTAGAAAGAATCCATAACTCAAGTTTAAGAATGTCCTTGCATCAACCTCTTTGTGCTCCCCCTGCGGCTATCCTGTCACACATTTTACATTTGGTTGCATGTGATGAAGTTCCTGGGCTTGTGAATCTACATCTTCATATGTGATTGCTGTAAATAGGCATATGAGGCTTAAAGTGCTCCCGAATAAGGCAAGATGTACTGTCTTTGTCGATGCTTGTTTTTCTAACCTTGAGCCTGGATATTTATCTTCCCTCGCCTTCTGTGGGACCTTTGCTCTTGCTCTTACTTTCCCTTCTATCGTTTATATTTTCTTAGCCCGCAGTCATCTGTTCTCTTTCCTTACCTCCTGAGATGTTTCATTGGTTTGCATTGTTTATTTATATATACAGTGATGGAATGCTGCTCTCCAGCGCCGTGAAACACTGCTCCCCGCTGCAATGTCAGCAAAAGGCAACATTCAGATAGGAACAGTTACCAGAGGAAGAATCAGTGCAGGACTGGGGCTCCACTTTCAGATACTCTTCCATCTTCAACAGCTGATGTTTTCTCTGTTAAATTGCCTAGTCATATTTTATTTTACCTTCTCCATAGACATGGCTTCTATTACCTTCTATCTGGCCATTTTTAACGTTGGCTTCTCTCTAGCTATCCCATCATACCACACCTTCCTCGCCTTCTCGCAAGTCATCCTTTCTTTACCCCCTTCTCCTCTGCCCCTTCACCTTGTCCTTTGTTCGCTATACGTTCTCTTAATTTCGCCACAGGCATCATTTAACGTACCTACCTCCTTCTCCTCAGACCCTACCCTCGTTCCTTTTATTGATCAGTTATCTTCCAATCTCCCCCAGCCTTGTCACTCCACTTTTATCATTCGCCCTTTCTCTTCCCTTCTCCACATTCCACCCCCCTTACCTATAAGGCATCAATTCTATTTTCCACAGCCCCAATTCCTCTTACCTTTATTAGCCGGTCTGTCCCTCCCTTTCTCCCCACCCCCTTTCATCTTACGTTTCATCAGCTATTCTTCCCCTTCTCTTCTCCCCATCCATCATTTCTCTTCCCTTCTCTGCAATGCTCTTCCTCTTACTTTTTATCAGCCATCCTACCTCCCTCCCCCTCCCCAGCCACCATTTTGATTACCTTCCTCCAAGCCATAGTCTCTCCCTTTATCCCTAGCCACATTTCTCTTAAATTCATCAGCTACCCGTTTTTTTCTCTTCTCTCCAGCCATCCTTTCTCTTCCCTTCTCCCCAGTCATCCCTTCTGTGACCTCTTCTAAGCCACCTGCTCTGTTCCCTTCACCAGCCCTCTTCCTCCTACCTTTTATCAGATATCCTTTCTGTTCCCTTCTTCTCAGCCCTCTTCCTCTTTCTGTCACCAGCCATGCTTTCTGTTCCCTTCTTCTCAGCCCTCTTCCTCTTTCTGTCACCAGCCATGCTTTCTGTTCCCTTCTTCTCAGCCCTCTTCCTCTTTCTGTCACCAGCCATGCTTTCTGTTCCCTTCTTCTCAGCCCTCTTCCTCTTTCTGTCACCAGCCATGCTTTCTATTCCCTTCTTCGCTGCCGTATTTTCTCTCACCTTTCAAAATCCATCATTTATCTTCCGATCTATCAAATTCAACCCTCTTTCTGCCAACATTTTGTTCCCATCCTTACATTTATAATGTGTCTTTCCTTCTACCTAGCCATAATTCCTTTTACGTTTTCTCAAGCCATAATTGTTCTCACTTTCCTCTGAGCCCTGTTCATGTTACCCTTCACCATCCCCTAGTTTCTTCCCATCTCCCAGCAGTCTTTCCCTTCCTTTCTTTCCATGCATGCTTTTGCTGCCCTTCTCCGGGGTCATCCTGTTTCTTCTCTTCTCCCTTGCCACCTTCAGTTTAGCTATTAAGCCATCCTTTCTCTTCCATTCTGCCCAGGCCACTTCCTCTTATCTTTTATCAGCCAATAGTCATCTTCCCTTTTCCTCAGGCACCTTCTTCCTTTGTACCAGCAATCCTTTGTCTTCACTTCTCTACAGCAATCTCCACCACACCTTTTAATTAGGCATCTTTTATTTTTTTCATTTTATTTATTTTGTATATTTGTATGGCACAACATATTGCAACAAAGTGTTGTGGTGCCTGGAAAGATGGGTAAAAAGGAAGACAGTGATGGAGCATTTGAGAGAAGAGTCAGGTTTTCAGTGTGCTGTGTTATGCTATGCTACATGGATTTGTAGAGTGCACTGCTGGCATTTGCATGGTCTCCAGGTGCTCTGGCTGATATGAAAGCTAGGGGACCTGGGTTGGGTTTATGCAGGGATATGAGACGTGTGTTCTCATCTCTAAGATACTGTGGCAGAGATCTCCTGCAGTTGTCACCTCTTACTGCACAGGTGGGAATGAAGGTTAAGGAGGGTATTTGTTGGGAGAGGTTGTGATGGATTGACTTCTGCCCTGCATTTTTGCAAGGAAGAGTAGAGGTTAAAGCACCCACCCAGCCCTCACACTTCAACAAATCAAGAGCTTACACAATCATAAAGGTAAAACAAGCACATTAAAGCGATATACCTCCTTTGGATTTTGTGGTAATGTGGGTCGAGGGAAGGCTGAACCCAAACAACACAATAACACAGTCCAAAATAAATACATGTACAATCAAGGTTCTGTAAAAAATATATACACTTTAATTAAACACAACATGTACAATAACTACCTAGAAAAACACTACACAACACCCACACCCGCCCCTGATGAAAGGACACAGAATAGCAAAGGTAGCAAGATTCAGCACTCAAATAATAACCACAATTCTCTTCAGATTTATGTTTTTGGGTTCAAAAGGGATAAAAGTGTCCGAACCAGTCTCTAGGGTCCAAACTTGGACCACAGGCGGGAGGGGGGGGCAGTTAACAGTCAATAGTAACTTTTGATGGTTATTGGTGGCCCTGCAGTGTCGAACCAGACCTCTTGGCACTGTGCGAGTGATTCAAACATCGGGAGAGTGCAAAAGACTGCATCATGGTACCTGATGCCTCTAATGTGTTGAATACTTCTTGAAACATGACTCCAAGAAATTGAATGGTGAAAACACTAGGATCCTGGCGGTCTTAGCTCTCAGGGTGCTGTGAGTTACAATCCATGGGTTCAGGGAAAAGATTAGCCTTTTTCACATGCTCCCAAACACGGGGAAGGCTGGCACACAACTGCAGGGGTCCTTCAACATGATAAGGTCCTGGGTACTGCTGTTGCTGACAGCAGGCCTCGTTCCAGCAGCAGGTTCTCCCCCAAGGGTCTCTGTGGATGGTTAGTGAGCAGAGCTTGCTTCTGCATTGGACCACCTGTCTTCACCTCACAACTGGAGAACCTTGGAAAGGACGGCTCTCCAAACACGGTGCAACAGAAGCTTCTTTTAAAGGCAAAAGCCCCCAGGTGATTGGACTGAAGCCAGCCTGCTTTAGGGGTTCAATCCCTGTTCTGACATCACACCCAAAGTGCTTTGTGCTATAGGAAGTGGAGGGGACAGGAATGAGAGAAATAGGCAGAGAGAAACAAGATAGTAAACCATCCTCCAGGTGTAAAGACAGTGTCTACACTAACCCTGAGCCCTTCCATTCTCAATTTAAATTTGCAGTGACCTGGTGTGAGACCTAGACTTTTGTGAATGGCCATTCCCTTTGAATCCTGTTCCCAGGCCAGGTTCTTATGGAGTAGCTTTCTTTCTGGGTAGGGTTTACCTGCCCTCACAAAAGGAACAGAGAGAGTCAATCCCCTAAGGCTACATTGCTGCCAGCAGTGGCAAGGTCTACCCTGTCTGGGGAGAATACATATAATCCTTTCACAGCTGAGCTGAGCTCACACGGCTGACACATGGGTGATATCAAATTCATGTGCCTTGGATAACTATATGTGATGCTGACCACCATACCTTAAACTCACTTATGGCTTATATTTACATTTTAACCACCAGGACAGCAGTCTGATATGTAGTTTCAGAAAGAGGGGCTCATATCTTAAATGCAGCCCCTCTGCAGAGACTTTGCTTTCAATGCAGCTGTCAAGAGGGCACATGTGACCTCTGAACCTTCTTTATGCCACTGGTAGAGCAGGCCCTGCTGATCAGGATACTGAGGCAGCTGGTCACGAGTGTTGTGGGATGTTTCAACCCACTGGTCCAGGCCCTGCAACATTACTGTGCATTGCTGGCAGCAGAAACCTCAGAAATGGCCACTGGAAAGCATGCTGCTCACTAAAAAATCACCAGAAAGTGTGCAGTAAAAATCTGAAAAATAGACCGCCATCCACTTTTGCCTATGTCAGTGGCAACATAGGATACCACTGCCAAAACCCATCATTTGGCTGCCCACAGAGCAAAATCATTGCAAAAGAAACACAGAGCTGTTCTAAAAATCCGTTTTTCCCTGACTGTCAAATTTGCAAAAATCATGGCTCACAAACCACCCAAAAAGATCCAACCTTCTTGTTGGGTGCTGAACATCATTCTACTTCGAGAATCCACATAAATACAATGTCCAGAGAAGTATACATTATCTGAACAAAGCCCACTTTTGAGGATGGTGAGCTGGAAGAAATCTGTCATAAATGGGTGTAGTACCGTTACTCACCTCTATCAGAAGCCGGAGATTTAAAACTTGTCATCTGTAAAGTTGTACATTGACTCAAACTATGCCAAAGAAAGACTGCTATCAGAAGCCTAAGAGGTGGATACAATTCAAAACTATATTCCAAAAAGACTGGAAGTAAAGATATGTTTGCTTATTTTAAATTTATAAATGTAATGTTTTCACAAGGAACTATGTTACAATTGACCATAAAGTAACCTGATTTAGCTAAAACTTCCAAGAGGCTTTCTTTCCCTGAGAATCTCCCACTTTGTCCATTCCCACCAAAAGGAGAGGATTTCGCATTGGCATGTTAATCAGAAGGAGAGGAGATTTCCTCTGCTGCCCTAAACAAGAAACAATGGGTTCCTTGAACTGAATAGGAACGCTAATTCGGGTGTGACTGGCAACAACAGCTATGGCAGGAAGGCAAGCCATGTGACCCTCTGACTCAGCCCAGCTTTGGAGGCGGGCCAGACTGGAAATGTGGATTGAAGATTGAAGTAAATATATGTTTTAGAAAAATGCTTATAGTAAAGTGTACTGAACTGACAAAAGATGAAACTTATAGGTTGTTAAAAGGAAAAATGTGCTCACAGTTTAAGACTAATTTGGAATCTGTGCGATGTTCTGAGACTGAACCCCAGAAATTATTCATATTGTAGCCATTGTGTTTATGTTCGGAACATGAAAAATTACAGGAATATGCCCAGATGGGATGTGTATGCATGTATAAAAATTGGTGCAGAACTAACATTGAGAGACCCACCAAAAGTGCAAAAAAGTTGTCATTTATGAACTGAAACTCACAGGAAGATGAGAGTTGCCCAGCAATATACCTTAAGCAATCTATCATGTAAATATGTATTATGAATAAGTTGCACATATTGTACATATGTTTCTTATGAAAAATAAGATATACTGTACAGAGACAGAGAGGAGGTTGTCTCCCTAAACCATAAACATGACATATGATGACACATGATGACACACTGCTCCTTTCTCAAATCAGGGGACAGGGAATTCTCTGACCCATCAGATCCTTAGAGGGTTGGGAATACATAATCAGCCTCCCCACCCACTTTGGAAATGGATAAATAGGGACTGGCTGAGGACAGACAAGACACACACTTTCCACTCATCAACAGCACCCTGCAGGAAGATTCAGGCTCCACACTTTAGGACCAGACCCAGAATCCAGACTTTAGAACTTTGAAGCAGGAAGGCCCAATCCAAAAGCTGAACTCTTCTCAGCTGGCCTTCAGAATCTTTTGCAACCTGTTTTTAACCCCTAAACTTCCAAGGGGCACCACAAAATCCAACAGCCTGGCTGAGCTGTTTGGCTATTCTAGCTAAGAACCTCATGCTAGAACCAAGATCCAGACCTGCAGAGCCGAGCTGTATCCCAGAAGCAACCCGTCAGATCCAGTCCCAGAGTCCGCGCAGAGCAGAGGGCCTTGCTGAGAGCAGAACCCAGTGCCTGAAACCTGTCCGGTGGCGAGAGATTTCCCAGCTGAACCCTTGACCAGATCTTTGACGGGTCCATTCCATTCCAAAGCCATAGGAGTGAGTATTTAGTATAGAACTGTCCATAGCCATCTCTTAGTTTAAGGTAATCCTATTCTATCCATTTCAACATATCCAGAACTGCATTATAGACTCTTGTGTCCATCCTGAATTCTTCTCATTATATAGTCTGTGATAATTGTAGTGATAATCATCTGTGCGCTGATATTTTCTGAAGAAAGTCAAGTGTCCTGACACACAGCAATCAGAGCAGAAGGCGCCCTGTTCTGGTGGTTGTCCTGTTGGGTATCTTGTACTTTCATAGCCCCTTAGTATAAGTCCATCTTGATTCCTAATCTTTAAAGCGCATCTTTCATTTTGAAATCTTGACTCTGTTTCTGAAAAATCTACCTTCACAAAAACCGCTGTAACTTTTGAAGCTAACATCCTCAGCTTTCCAACAAACCCAAAACGACATTCCAATTCCTTATAGTTTTGCTGTAATCGCGTTTCACGCATGCGGAAAGTTGCTGCGATTTCGCATTTGGCTCAATTTCACCACATGTAAAAATAGCTATTTCTTGATTTCAACTGCTGAAATTCATTTTCAATCTGCTAATCATTCTAGAATCATTGCTAGTGTTGACCTGAATTTATCCAAAGCAACTCTCACTAGTTCTAAATCCCATTTAGTGAATTAAAATCATTTTAGCATTTTTCACATTCATTGCAAATCACATTCAAAAGCATTTTGACCTGTTTTTAAAGCATTCCTCTTCTCTCTAAGCTTGCTGCGGGTGGAATAGGGATTGAACTGCATTGTGATTGTTATTCCTGATACCTGTGTGACCTCATTCCATATCTTCATATTGCATATTGGGGGGAGTGAGTAATAACAGTGGGAAAGAGTGATCACTTTCTCTTTGGTTAAATTCGTATCAAGTTTATTTCTGTCTTGCATTTCTTCCTATCATTGCAATCCCTTGAATCCATACAAAGCATTCTCTGCTAGATTATTCTTCCTATTTCTACTCCTAAGTGATTAAAGAGATTGTTGATATTGTAATATTACCCATTGCTGATCATTGTTCATATTCATAAGTGTGATATTCAGAGATTATCCATATTTATAAAAGTGTGATATATATATTGTTCGATTCTTCAAATACATCTTTTAATTTGCTAAACAAACCTATTTCTTGGTTCAGTGAGACCGGGGGGATTCAAAGAGAGGGGCGTTATATAAGGAAGGGTACATCATCCAAAATTAAACAAACTTTTGAAATAAAAATATATAAATAAGGGTTTCCATTGGGCAACCCATACTAGGCATTGATTTAGCTGGAGTGCTGGTTTGAAATCACTTACAGTGTACACTCTGCTTTTGGCCTGGAGCTTACGGAAGTAGAACCCGATTGGCAGATTACATTTTCTGTGATGGAATTACCTGCATCATTTTATTAAATAAAATTAATAACAATCATCAAGAGCCTGGCCTTCTACACCCGTGCAATGACAATCCATCAAAGAGCTAGTTTGATAGTTAAACTTTAACATTTCCCAAGAGTCCTTGAGCGACAAGGATGAGAAATGTAAAGGTACTTCTCTCCTTTATTTGGTCATTGTAACCCAAGTTGATCCTTAATGTCCATTTGTGATAGTCTAGTCATGGAAGGTCGTAGGGTTTGTTAAATGGACAAGAGGGTACAATTGGAATCAAAGAGGTCCAGGTAACTGGCGCCAGTGGTAGAGTGAAGAATCAAAGTTTCCATTGGAAATAGGTGTTTCATGTTCCTATGGATCACCTTTGGATCGCCTCGAGGGAAAGGGGCCTTGTCGAGGAACATCACTGTTGTGGCCATTTTCGACTATAAATTCAGCCTGCAAGAAGTTTACGATGAGAATACTAGCATTCATCTAAGATTCGACATAAGCCATTTTTCTGCTGCCGCGCACCTCAGTCGACTCTTATTTCACTTTTAATCAATTCCCTATGTTACAATTATTTCGCAACAACACTGACTTCTTTTCTACGTTGTCGCTTCCTTCTCTTCGCCTATCCTTTCTTCCTCTTTTTCAGCCATCTGTTGAATTGCCTTTGTGACACCACTCTTTCTTTGATTTCCTTTCCTCTGCTCCAGCTGCTTTGTTCCTTATTCGTACATCTTGTCCCTGTTGTATCTCCCCCTTCTGCAGCCGCCATCTCATCCCCATTGGACTTCTGCCACCTACAACCACTATTTGTATTTCCTTTCTGGCAATACTCTTTCTCTGATTTCCTTTCCTCTGGTCCAGCTGCTTTGTCCCTTATTCGTCCATCTTGTCCCTGTTCTATCTCCCCCTTCTGCAGCCGCCATCTCATCCCCATTGGACTTCTGCCACCTACAACCACTATTTGTATTTACTTTCTGGCAATGCTCTTTCTCTGATTTCCTTTCCTCTTTTCCAACTGCTTTGTCCCTTATTCAGCCATCTTATCAGTGTTGTATTCCCCCACCTGCAGTTGCCATCTCATACCTTGTGGTTTCACCCACATGCAGCCATCGTTTGTTCTACCTTGCAAGCAACAAGCTTTCCTAGATTTCCTCTCCTCTGGTCCTTTCCGGCAATAGTATTTCCTTTATTCCTTTCCTATGGAGCAGCTGCTTGGCCCTTATTCACCCATCACATCGCTGTTGTATTTCCTCCACCTGAAGCCACTGTTAGTAATGCCTTTTCAGCAGTACTCGTTCTTTGATTTCCTTTCCTCTGATGCAGCTGCTTTGTCCCATAATCCGCCATTGTATCCCTGCTGTATTGCCCCTACTGCAGTCACTGTTTGTGTTGCCTTTACGGCAATAGTTCTACTTTGATTTCCTGTCCTCTGATACAGCTGTGGGGGTCTGAAAGCTATCTTATCCCTGTTGTATTTCCCCTGTCTTCAGCCACTGTTATTGTTACGCATAGAGTTCTTATAAAGAACTAGAGGGACAACATTCCACGAGAAACTGTGTCAGTCCAGGACCCCATGCTGGTGGAAAAAAGGGAAAAAAACACGTCACTTTCCATTGTTTCCTGTGGCAGCTTTCCACTAAAACAACAAAACAAACCACACATAGCCTCACACAACAGCACATGACAACTACGGACTGAAAAATCACACCTACGCTCAGTGATCTATGTAAACCGAACTGAAGCTGCCAACCGCACATCACAGCTCTCTTGAGCTTCTCCCGCTCAGTCCTACTAACTTGCTCTACCCTAACAGTGCGCGGTATAACTATCCTTTAACATTGCGTCTATATCTACTAAATGAATAGAAAATGGCTGCCTCGCTTTTTGCTGTCAAAGTGTAGAATCCTGTCCCTCTAGTTCTTTGTTAGAACTCTGCTGTTACCTTTCCGCAGTAGTCTTCCTTGGATTTCCTTGCCTCTGGACCAGCTTCTTTGTCCCTTAGTCTGCCTTCTCCTTTGTCTCTTGCTGTCTAAGCTGCCCTCTTTCTCCTCCACCGCTCCTCCCCAAATATCAGGTGTCTGCTTTCTTTCTATTCTCTTTTTCTGCTGTGATTTTCTGTAATAGCTCTCAGAACCCTCCCTTTGATTTGGGCCTTTTATGGATTCTTCGTGTATAGGATGTTCTGCCTGCTGTGCATTGGGATCCATTCCTTTCTGCTTTTCTAAATTGGGAATCATCTCGCTCCTGTTTTATTCATGTCCTGAATTCTAGAGAATAGAGGCTTTTCTCGGATTCTGCCCTGTGTTTCCTGGCGTGGCTAAGAATATCCGACATGTGCTTTCGTCATCTGCCAGAAGCTAAGACTTCTTTGCAAAGTTTTGAGAATGTCTCGTTAACACTTGTGAAAAGTGTCTGCATCGCCGTTGCACTGTGTATAATATATCAGGTCCACAGTGGGCTTTCCTCTCTTCATTTTGTTTTCATAATTATGCGCAGCCTACACTGTTAACCCCTTAGGTGCCAAGGACGAGTATGCAGGTCCATTTCCCATAGACTCTCGCTTTCCACAGTTTTTCAGTGCCTCCAGTATTTACAGTTTCCAGCTGAGCAGATGCTTCTTATAAAGCTCTGCGCTAGACCTAGACCACTCTTTAAACAAGCATTGGCAATGCCAACAGTTTTGGCTTTTGTGCAGGCATGGGAAAGGCATTTGCCAGGCACTGCCGAAGTGGTATTAACTGGCCATCGGGAGCAGCTTCAAAAAAGGTGTGAGGACCTGGCCATCTAATAGCCGTGCCTGGTAAATGTCTTATACTCATACACAAGCCGAAATAGTAGGCTTTGTTAGTGGTTGTTTTTAACAGGACTTCAGTGAAGGACATGTCTGGTGCTTATACATCGAGTTGCTAAAGGCAGACCTTGCCAAGACATTTTTATTACACAAGTAGTACATCTACAACTACAATTAAGAAATTAACTCTCAGAAGACTGCTTTGGGAAAACACTGGGAGGCACTCAGAGCACAACATTTAATGGTAAGGCTTGATAAAGCGAGCTTACAGAGATCCCAGGAGGATGTGTTTGGATAGGGAGGGGCAGGACGTGAGTGGGAATGGCCATAGGGATTAACATGGCCATTGGAGGGTAAATAATATAGCAGCATTTATAAGCTTTGTGCTCCATCTCATATGCCATTTCTCCCAAGCTGGTCTCTAATGCAATAATTACGGCTTACATGTGGTACTTTAGTGCCACCTAGTAGGCACAGTTACAAATGATCCCCTCAGGCCCCTCAAATCATTTAAGCAAGGATTGTCCTAGGCAGACAATCTCGGACAGGTTTTCATGCAGGCAATTCCAAGGATGAACTTCATGCAGACTTCTGATCCCTTGCAATAATTTATCATCCAATAAGAAGCCCTGGATCTTGGGTTCATAGAGCCAATCAGAGCCCTTTTGGACAGATTTCTCAAGTGTGTTCAGCCAATCAGGGACCTTGAATCTCTGAGAGGACATTTGACCATCTGTGTATGGCCCACTCAGCTTTTCTTCCTTTGTGGGGTTTGCTAGGCTCTGAGTTAAGGCAGTGCAGACTCACATAGAGGGTTTTAGGAATTAATTCTGATCATTTGAATAGGGTTTTGAGTTGTGTGGAGTTCCTGAAGTTTCGTGTTGTTTTTTTGTCTAGTTTGTTGGTCTATAGTGTGATTTTATTGAACATTTGCGCTGCTCCTTCGTCTTACTGTTTGGCCAGTGTGTTGGTAGGCTGTTGCTAGTTTCCTCCATATCAAAAAGCCATAACCCCCTAGAAATGTTCCACCTTTTCCCAATGTATCATTCTGTACTCGCTGTTGACTTCTGTCGCCTCTCCTGCTGTTTTATTGCAGGTCCTATTTGTTGCATAGTGCAGTTCGTAGTTGCATAGTTTGTCTTAGTATAGCATAGCAGAGTAGTAGCAGCTACTAGCAGGATATGTTCACTTGTTCCTGGTGTTGTGCCTATAGGTTCTCAGGGGTGGTTTCACCATTTCTTGGCTTTCAGGGTGTGATTCACTTCTCCTGGTTCTAAATGTTTGACATTTGTTGTTCTGTCATGACTCACCTGCCATGTTCGGAAAGGTCAGGGTTCGAGGGTGAGAGGGTAGGAGGAGGTGCTGCGTTTCTCCTCACAGGAAGAGGAGGATTACCCATGATAGACGAGGAGTACAGGTCATGTGTGCTGTTTGTTGGCACTGGTGCCCTGGCTTGGGCCAGACATTATCATTGACTCTCTAATTCGGTTGGGACCATGAGGCGTTGGGGTAGGCCCCATGAAAGGAGTGGGAGAGCAGGCAGGGTAATCTGTGGAGGCCTTGACTACTAGCAGGGAGGCAGGGGAGACAGGACTGGCTCTAGATGCCCCCACAGAGGTAGGAGAGGCAGGTTCTTTAGTGGATAAACCAATCGAGGCAGGGCTAATGGGGTGACATGTTCCTTATGTAGGTGGAGTGAAAAGACATAACAAGCCCCTTGCAAGAAGACTATTGGGGGCTTCCTATCTGGGTGGGGGGCACTGATGAGGAGTGGCCTCAGCCCAGCAGGTTGAGGGTTCTAAGCATATGGGGGATGTCCATCAGGCAGAGGTTCAGATTGGGAGCCAGTCTGTGGGGGTACCACAGCCGATGGTGGACCTACTTGGTGGTAGGAGTAGAAGGTAGATGAGGGGGTGAGGAGTTTGTGGAGGAGGAGTTTCCCCATTTCCCTGAGGTTACTTAGGGGGCAAGCCAGGAACAGGAGGTGCCCTCAGGGGCAGAAATCTCTATATACCTACACAGCTCACAGGGTCCCTGTTGTGGGACTATTTTGCCCGGCACCGGGTAAGACCGTCAGGGAGGAAATGAAGTTTGAGCGCTAATGTGCATTAATTCGAAAAATTGTTTTGGATTCTATGTTGAAGGAATTGCAATCACTGAGACAATTTGGGTTTGATCTATCATCATATGTACCGAAGGGTCTTCAATGGGACACCCAGGGGGAAAGTCTATTAGATGTTCCACTCTATAAAGAGATCATCATCTCGGTGGACCAAGGTGTTGGAGTTTCAAGGGAGGTCCAGTTGGTTGAATCTGATCCCTGGGGGTCAGTTTCCACACATGACTGGCCCTGGCTAGCAGGAGTTTTCTATCACTCAGGGCAAGGGAAAAGTTCTTTGTCCACTCAACACTTTTAGCTTAGGGGGTCTTCAACACTGTTGTCAAGGAACACACTGGGGAATAACAACCTGTTCGGCAATCCCTCCCTAGGTCTAACATTAAAACTGCATAGTATTATTCTTTTGCAAGAGACATGGCTAGTGGATTTTCCATCTTTTAAGGGGGTATGTCATCAATTTCCAGCCAGTGTTAAAGGGTCAGATGTTTCGCCCATGGGGGGGGGGGGGGGTTTGCTGACAATGGTATGGTCGGGTAGGGAATATGAGGTTATGCAATCCACTAACGTTTGTTCTGGCGTGTTGGCCTCTCACGTCAAAGTCTTTACAGAGGGTTGTATAGTGAATGTATTGTTTGTAAACATCTGTTGGCATACTGGAGTCTGTAATTTAGATGATCTTATGGACTATTTAGCCCTGTTTGTAAAATGTATCATGTAACATGGAGACTGGAGGCCATGTAATAGTGTTGGGTGATTTGAACGTGTCTTGTATTGATGTGGATCTGACACGCGAACTGACGCCTTCGTTCAAAAATGACAACACTATGTTCTATCATGGGTGGCATTGGTTAAATGGTTTACAGCGACTAGGCTTCTGAATACTGAATGGGGAAATCTGAGGAGCTATCCCAAGTACTTATACTAGGCATAATAATAATAATAAAATAATAATAATTAGGCATTTATATAGCGCTACGAACCCTCAGGTATCTGAGCGCGGCTTATTATTACCCACGGTGTGTGGTGTATTCCTCTAATATCGACTACGCTTTTGTGGGCAATTGTTTTTTTTACACGTGTTGGTCCATAAAGATCACAGAGTCTGCATGCAGTGACCGCAGTTTACTAACTGCATTGTTTGTTTTAGAGTTGTCAAGGGGTGATGCAAATGGCCCGTGTGACCTTACAGTCAACCCAGCTGGAAGTAGGGTTACACGGAACTCGAGAACAGTTAACCAAGTTAACAACACTCTTGACGCTTGCCTCAAGGTTTCGTCCGTCGATTGGAAATATTAAACTTTTGGTGTTAGTAACTTTGATCTTTACATGGAGGATACTTTGAAATCCTCCTCGAATAACCTGAAAAAAACCTTCTTCCAGTCGTCTGGAAAAACACTCACATGTATATGACTGATTGGTGGCTGAAAAAAAAGGTTTATGTTAACTCAGATCCGAAACCTTAGGTCAACGTTTGATTTAGGCTCTGTGACTATATTTAATAATATTAAAAGAGTCAAATAAGCCTATAAAAAATGGCTGAGGGGTAACCGAGCCCTTAGTACCCAGAGAGATGCAAAAAAGATGTTAACCAGTTTACGCAACAAAAATTACCTTTTTTTCTGGAATCTGATTAATGAGGTAGGAGTCTCCCAAACGGATCGCCATATTAATTCAGTGTCAGAAAAAGACTGAGCCGTCCATTAAGAAGCAATGTATTTGGTCCAGAATCCATCAGAAAGCATGCCGAGTACAGACTTGACAGATCTTAGTGATAACTGGAAAATAATAAATGACCAAGAACAAATTTAAGATGTATTAAATAAGATCAGCAATTCACATGCAGCTAGCCCAAATAAACTGTTGAATGTGTTATTTAAAGGTTATCCAATAGTATGGTCCACAATTTTGTCTATTCTCTTAAAACAAGTGGCCACTATATACACATTGCCTATGTCATGGAGCACAGCTTATATAGCTCCACAACACAAGAAGTGTTCACGGTCAGAACCCATTAACTACAGGCCTGTAGCAATACTTGACACCGATAGTAAGGTGTTTGCGGTTTTGCTGCTGAAGCACTTGGAAAATTGGGAAAGAGACACAGGAAGTTTGCAAAAATGGCAGACAGGTTTTAGGAAACACCTGGGAACCAAATTAAATGGTCTGTTTTAGAAAGTACCCAGAACCTAGCGTGGTCTAGAATGTGCAAGTGTGTCTTTTTGGCCACAATAGACCTAACAGCTGCATTCGATGCAGTTAATAGGGGAATCTTGTGGGTCAAATTGAAAAGTTAGAGAATCTTTATAGGCCCTTTGTGTTTGATTGGTGGCCTTCATGACCATTCCAAAGGCTAAGTAAGGTTGAATCTCGAAGGGGCCCTTCCCTGTACAATTCTGATGTTCAAAGGGGTCAGACAGGGTTGCATACTGGCTCCCTGTCTGTTTATTTGTTTTTATTGAACATTTGTTTGGCGCCTTTACAGCAGAAAGTGTTTCCACATGCCACAAGACAAAGGAAGGGTGGCGGCACAGAGGAGAATGACAATAATGGTCCTACTAGGCCTTGTGACATTCGGATTGTGTAAGTGCAGTAGCTAGAAGTGCAGGGGGGGCGAGAGGGGGTAGGGAAGGGATACAGAGAGGGGTGAGCGAGAAGTGCAGGAGGGAAGGGGTCCCACGGGCAGGGCAAATGCTAAGGGGAGCCAAGAGAGGGGCAAGTGCCAGGCGAAAAATAAGGGGGGTCAGTAGTGCGAGGATGGGATTGTGCCAGACTCATGGCTAGCCATGAAAGGGTGCCCAGAGACAAGTGCTACTAAAGAGTGCAGGGGAGATTGGTTGAGGGAGGGCCTGGCCCCAGTGAGGCTCATAAGGGACACAGGCAACCAATTGCAGCATCAGGTGGAGACTAAGAAGGGAGGGTGACAGGGAAGGAAGAGGAGAAATGAAAGGTCTTGTGAAGCTTCCAGAATTTGAGATCTGGCTCTAGATGGAGATGGGCAGGGAGGCTGTTCCAGTGGGTGGCTCTTGCCGAGGAAAGAGATTTACCCCCCACTCTCTGCTTGGAGAAACATCTGACTTGCAGAGAGTTGGAGCTAAAGGACTGAAGGACTCTACCATGGAGGTTTTTAGCGAGAGAGGGGTGGAGGTAGCTATGGAGGTAGTTAGTTAGATACAGAATTAATTTATATATTTCAGACATTGGGGACTATCTAAACCCAGTTGACTTTGCTCCCCCCAAATTGTCTCACCTTAAAATTATTTGGATGATTTACGCTGATGAGTTTTTAATCTTTGATTGCACTCAGATTGGTCTCGAGCTTTTAGTAAATGCTTTTGTTACTTAGGCTTCAATCAATTCCTTGAAAATTAACTCGGACAAAAACGAGGTGATATAATGCACATTGAAAGAAAATTACCAATTTTCAGTGGCAGATTTTGTCTGACCCAATTGAGAGGGCAAATAGTTTAATTTATCTTGGGTTCCTTACTATCTCAAAACCTCATAAACTGCAAATCAGATAATGGATGACAATTCAGGCCATAGCCCTCTCAAATGAAATTATAGTTGGGTTGATGTAAGACAAAGGAAGTTTCCCTAATCCCGTTTATACAAATTTATAAAAGGAAAATAGTGCCTAAAATATTCTATGGCATTAAAGTCCAGTTACTGTGGGTTTTGGATTGTTTGCCGGTGTTAGAAGGACTAATTTGGAGGAAGACGTTAAAGATTCATAAGTCTGTGCCTTTGACACTTATTAGAAATGAGCTCGCAGTAACTTCTCTTGTTAGTAGAGCCCAATGGAGGCTATTTTCTTTTCATCATAAAATTCTTTGCCCTGTGAAGGATTCGTTACATAGCGATTTGAATGTCACTCTTGCATCGGACAGGGACAAACTTTTGAGAAGTTATTCTGAGTTCAATGTCAACTTATTGATACAGATGGAGTTGCCAGAATGTGACCATGTGGAAAACCCTGAAAAAGTCAAACAAACATTATATAAACATGAACGGATTTCGACTATTGAACGGCTCCGCGGTTATGATTTTTGAAGCCACCGTAGGACGGAGCAGAAGAAGGCAGGTGCTCTGGCCGCATATGTCTCTATTGATCCGAGCAAACACATCTGTTGGTCTTTCTTGAGATTTAGAAGGAATTTATACCACACTAAACAAATCTTAGTTAGATACGGAATAGTGTCGTTTGAACAGGCTAACTGCAGATTTTGTGTTAAATGAGAAACCTTGAAATATTGAAACACGTATTTGTACATTGTTCTAAATTGCAAGGCTTACGTTTAACCTTTTTATGAAGTTTGTATATTTTTACAATTCGGGAGACAGAGGTTTTTTAGGACTGATTGCCTTGCAGGTTGTACCACTTCAATGGTGTTGGCTGTAACTGGTTTCCTGAAATCCTTACAGCTGGAACAAAAAGATTGATTTTATGAATTATGATGTTGATATTTTAAATGTGTACTCTTGAATTTGAAAGTTTAATCCATTTTATTCTAGATTTATGAACATTTCTTAGGACTTGGTTTAATCTATTTGGTGAAATTCGTTTGAATGTTTTATTACAGAATATTTTATTAAACATTTTGAGAATATTATTGTATTAAGTTGGGATCACTTTTGTAATTGATGCATTTAAGTTCTCTTCTTTTCTTCTTTTTAACCTTTGTGTGTTTTATATGAAGTGTTTTTGTTAAAGTTTACTTATTAAACCATATAACAATAAAAACATTAAAAAAATTAAAAGAATGTCTTTTACATGGTAGAGAGCCATGGAAAGAGGGTGAAATGGGCACAGAAAGGAAAGGGCAATGACCGCTTCCTGGGATGACGTCCATGAGGACCCACCTTGGCAGTAACAAAAAATATTTACCAGGGAAACAAATAACATTCCTCTGTAGAGCCGCCTAGCGACCTGCCTGCCACCACCACCCCGTCCAGCAGTGGTGAAGATGTAGAGGTGATTAGTACTTCCCAGGGCCAGGGCACAGAATGGCAGACAGTGGACACGCCATGCCAAAACCATCCCACTTTTCCAGCCTGCCCAATCGGTGCTAGCGGCACCAGTGTCTGTGGCCAATGGCACGTACCTGGAGTGTTGCACCACTAGCAGTGGCTGCCTTCAGGCAGGAATGTGATGTGATTACTACTACTCTGCAGGAGAACAAGCATTAGTAGTGGCCAAACCACCTACTCAGGCCAAGACTACTACCAAACAAGAAAGGATCCCATTAATTAAGGGGGAAAAGGTGCAGTCTGCCTGGTATACCTTCTTCACCTTGTGCGGTAGCACAGGCAGAGGGCTGGCTATATTCTTCAGGAGGAGTGTGAGGTGATAACAGTAGTAACCCAAACAACTTTAGTACAATAGTCCAAAATAAGGGAATATCCAATAAACTTTTAACTAACCAATAAAAATGCAATCAACTAACTAAAAACACTATCAAAAACCCACTCCTGCAAAGAGAGTATAGAAAATGCAGACAGGCATAGTTTGCCACTCTCTGCACTTGAGCACGAGTGTGTAAGCAAGAATTGCAACAATATCAATGTTCAAAAAAATATGTCTTTGCAGAAAAAGGCAAAGAATGGAAGATATTGGTCAAGATGGTCCCGAAAGGTGGACCAGGGGGTATGGGCCTCTTCAGAGTACCTTAGCAGATTGTTTGGCACTCACAGCATCCAGTGAGGCTTCTCAGCATCAAACTGGTGTCTACGCACTTTTGGCGTTGGGTGGGTGTCAAGATAAAGAGCATCAGTGCCTGGTCCCACAATGCAGTATTGTTCATCGGTGAGGATGGCTTGTGGATCAAAGATGCTGAGGACAGCAGGCAATGTTGGGTTGGCAGCACTGGAAGACTTTGCAGCCTCGGGGTGGGGAAGCAAAGACTGGCATTCAATGAGCAGCCACTAAACTAGTTCAACACGGTATTAGGTAATAGAATCGTGGCAAAAATGCTGCCGGTAAAAGAAATCGTGCCGTGGTTTGACCCGATAAAGATGTACCCCATTATACCATTTAAGGGGAGCAAGGGTTGCGCGGGGTCCCCTGTATCCTTTACATAATTGTGGCGGCAAAACCACAGCATTTTTGCAGCAATATTTTGTATTCACGGCCATTTTTGCCGCAAATTTAAGACATGGAACCCTCAACAAAGTATCAGGGTCCCTCAGTGGCATTTAGATGAAGCTCGAAGAATCTGGAGACTAGGCAGTGATGTCGAGTTGGAGACACTGAACATGGAGATGGCAGAGCTTCAGTATCGATGTCTGCTCAAACTTGGGGATGCAAGTGTGTTTAAACGTTGAGGAGAAGAATGAACCCAGCAGTTCCCTTGCATCAACTCGGACACATCGAAGGTGCCCAAATCGGTGTTGTGACAGTTAGTAGATGTCGGGAGAGCCAGGGGTCACATCCTTCAATTTGCAGTTGTGGTGACTCCTAATAAAGGGGATCCAGGACAGGATAATTTCTTCTGTTGCACTCCCAATCCATGGAGTTTGGCTGGCATCTGCAGGTCATCCTTCACCTCCAGTGAGCAGGAGGCTGGTTCCAGTGCAACTAGACCTGAAGCCATAGTGCACAGCATTTCACCCCTACTGGTCCCAGTGGAAGGTTAGGGGACAAGATCCTCCTTTGCCTCAGATGCCTTCTGCCTTCACCTCTGTGCCCGAGGACTCTGGAATGGACTGCGCTTCCAGCAGAGGTCCAAAAGTGTATTCTACTTCTGATGGTTGAAAGGTGAATTAAGGAAGTAGGGGGAGGCCCTATCCTGTAAAGGCAATATGTCACAGGGGATTGGACAAAAGTAAGCATTCTTTATGGGGCCAAATCCCTGTTGCTGTAAGAAATGACCCATGGCTATTGGCATCATACCCAGAGTTCCTAGTACTGAAGGAAATGGAGGAGATAGGAAGGAAGAGATCCCTTAAAGGAATCGAAGATGGTAAAACTCTTTCACAGGCCACCTTGCTTCTCTGAATACTCTAACTCCCCCCTCTTCCCAAGCCTGCTGATGTCCAAGGCCCTTTGTTGTGAAATACCCTGGTGTAAGGCTTGTCTTTGCTATGTGAGTGCCCCTTTGAAGGTGGGTCCCTAGGAGATGTCCTGGTGCGAGTTTCTGTGCCCTAACAGAAGGTGTTACCCGTACTCCCAGGAAATAAAAGGAGAACAGCATCCTGGCTATTGTCTTACTAGGCACAGGGGAGACAGTCAAGCTAGCCATGAATATACATTACCTTGACATCACTGACCTGGGCTTGTTCCACTATCAGAATGTACATCTTTACTGATCCCCTCATAAGAGAATACCCCTATGAAAAACAAATCACGGGTGAGAGTGGACACAGCTGGATCGATTAAGTTAGTAAAGTTAGTGGAAGTTATGATTGTTAGATATCAAAACTTGGGGTGCATACCCTATGGAAAATGGCTCCACACAGGGCATTCAGAATAGTGGCAAAACTGAGGACCTTGGCTAGAAAAACCAGCAGTGAGGGCTGCACACCCTTGTCCTAGCGTTATCGCTAGAGTGACATTCAATTATAGTGTGACTGAAATTTACATGGAATACTTTCTATGCATAAGAAAAACACAAAGCAATGGTGTAGTAAATAACAACTCTATATTTGCATAAACCCAGTGTGGCCATTTCTGGGCGGTCAATGCCAACAATACCAATGCATTTCGGACTAGTGGTCTTTCATCAGGGCAACTAGCTGGCTCGGTTTGTGTTACTCGAGTGTTGTGCCTCTAACTACAGACTGCAGTGTCTGACTAAATAAAGCCACTCTTTGCAGAGCGTGTTCACATCCGATGGTATGCTAATAACATAATTGGAAAGGGTAACAATCCCTCAAGAGTTCTTCACCACAGCAGGCATGGGAGCAGCACTTTTGGAGCACTGGGAGCGTCTGTGGTATTGTTACCCTTTCCAATGGTGCGGCACAAAACTCGAGTAACACAGACCGAGCCAGCTAGTTTCCCTGATGAAGCACCAGGAGTCCGAAATGCATTGACATTTCTAGCACATTGGCACTGGCCGCCTAGAAATTGCCACACTGGGTTTATGCAAATATAGAGTTGTTCTTTGAATACACTATTGCTTTGTGTTTTTCTTATGCATAGAAAGAATTCCATGTAGATTGCAGCCACACTATACATATAATATGTCATAAAATTGAATGCCACTCTAGCGATAACTCTAGGACAAGGGTGTGCAGCCCTCACCGCTGACTTTTCTAGCCAAGGTCCACAGTTTTGCCAATAACCCTATGAAAACCTTCAGCACTACAGGGGCTTTGATGCTTCTCAGGGGTACTTCTTCAGGGTACTTGGTGGCATCATCTTCTGCGAGCAAGATGTACCGGGTGTTTTGACGATCCAAAGGACCTACAATGTCCAAGCATATTCACTTGAAAGGCTAACCAACCACTGGTAGTGGAATTAAGGAAGCCTTTCTCGCCCCACCTCACTTACCAGATACTTGGCAGGTATGAGCAGACCAAGCAAACACCTTTATTTTTACTCCCATCTGACGCAAGTAAACATAAGCAGAAAGCCTGTTTGCTGCCCTGGGCTCTCCCAAGTGTCCTGCCAGTTGAATGTTGTGAGCCAAGTCTATTTGGAAACCCTTGTGGCACTGGGGTACAGCCACCCTGCATTAGGTTGCTGCCTCTGATTCTTTGGGATCACTGTACAGGAGAGCATTCTTCAGTACACCCTGAATATCACAGGGTCTTCTCCCTGGGCCTGTTTCTCTGCCTGCTCACACAGATCAGCTAGAGTGGGGCAGTCTCTTTGCAACCCACAAAGGTAATCCTGACTTAGGCCTTCAGCTGATGACAGCTGTCTCAGTTCTGGCAGGCCCTTCAAGTCTGAAGCTAACGTGTCCTTCACCTTAGCTTCTGGTTCTACATTAGAAACCCTGAGGTCACTCAATCCGGTGTCACCACAATGGGTACTTCAGTGACCAGCTGGCCCCCTACGGCAGGAGCAGACATCAGTGTGGATCTTAGATCTGGACTTGACGCTACTGGGGGTGTCATGTCTTTCACTTTATCCAGCCAGTAGAACTGCATCAAGACTGGTTTCCCTTGCTACATATTTGGCCCTAGATCCAATCACTGCTTTAGTTATCTCTGTGTCAGGAAGGTCCTTTTCTAACACACAGTCAACTGGAAATGTGTCTTTCACAGCAACACAGTGCTGAGAGGTTTCCATCTAAACTCTGCCATTGCCAGTCAACATCGGCTGAGACTGTCGAAACCCCAGACTAACATCTCTGATCCTGGACTGATCTGGTTTTCTTGTGTCCGCTGTTTCCGGTCAGCAGTAACACTCACAGCTGTGTTGTGCAGTGCAGGAGCTTTGTTACCATCGATTAAGTCATGCCTCAAAATAATCTTAATATTCACAGGATCAATGGCCTTCTCCGGGGAATAAATACCTTTCCTACTCAGAGTCACCAGGTAAAGTTCAGCTACTCACATGCCTAGTGGGAATCCATCATATAAGAGGCTCACAATGACTAGGGCATTCTCCATGAGACCCGCACTGACTAGGCCTATTTGGATCTACTCTTACAGGCTGGAGCACCCTTCCTATGTGCCATGTCTCTACACAGAAGCCAAACTTCGGGTGCTGTGGATGTGGTTTCTCCATTTTCTGTGTGAGCTGACGATGTAGCAGGAATTTTTCATCATACTTTTGGGGACTTTTCTAGGCAGGGGTGCAGACTTTTGACCTTGCACTCTTTGATTTACCGTTGTCAAATGCATTCTCTTCTGGCATGGACGCTCTCCTCTTTTTGACATGAGTACTCACATTCCTGTCGTACAGGTTCTAACAGTTCCATGTGTCTCAGCACTTGAGGGCTAGCTTCTGTTCCAGGTATTTACTCAGACATACATCATTTCTATACTTATCCTTCTTGTTTGACTTTGGGTACACACTATTTGGCATCCTCTTCTCTATATATATACTATTGCGGGATATCAGTGACATGGTTCCCTAAATCCCCCTTTTTTCTATTTTTCACCTATCATTCCAGTGTGGTTCATAAACTCGACTTTCTCTTTGAACCAGGAGTTTCTTCCATTCAAGGCTCTTTCTACACATTGGTGGCTGACTCTACTTACATTGTGTGATAACCATAAAAGGCATGTCTAATACAATCTTATTTTAAAACACCATGCACAGACTATATTTTTCTTTATATATAGCCTAAAATTGCATGTTATTGATTCATGGCAATACTTGACACCACATATGGAACTGAAACATTGTCAATTACTTTGTAGAATTTTGAATTTGCACCTGATGAAGGGAGTGTGTTCCCGAAACACGTTGTGTTGAAATCCAGAAATATAAAGAAATACCTTTTTAACAAATTGGATCGTGTTTGAATTGTGTCATTGGAACTTCTTTCTCGAGATATTTGATTGTAGAACTGTAACATCGTTATCTAAAATCTTGGCTGATTTTCTCAGCGTTAAGGAGTTCAGAACGTGAGTATCCAATATTTTTGGATACTTTTTGTTTTCTTACTACTCACATTTCTGTCAACAGCTTTTGCAAGCTCCCTCGGGTCTGTGAAATTGTCATCTGTTAGATGCTGGTGTAACTCCAGTTCACAATTTGTAGGGACATGCTTGCATGCAGCCAATTATGCAGCCCTCAAATGTGTCATCTTTGCTACCTGTTTCCCACCCATTCAGATACTTCAGGGCAGATGTGCAGGCACCTCAACGGCTTCATTCGCCTATTTTGTGAGTTCTCGAACGCTCCGAAGGTGTTGGTCTGGTGTTTTGCAGAACTTCCTGTGGACGACTGCCTTTTGCTGCAAATGGGCCTCTGCCCAGGCGCCGACTGAATGATTACATCAGTTCCAGCCGTTGGTAGGCAGCTCATAAGGGCTGCTCCCCACAATTTCCAAGCAGAGCATCATAGGGCGCCTAGAGCAATGAAGAGCACAAATAAATCAGCAAAGGGCACACACAGCACTAGCAGGTTGCACATGGAGAAACTGGCTGCACTCAGCAGCACAGGCCACGTGGAGTGATGCTGGGTAAGTAAAGCAGCACATGGCAAGTAGTGCAGCACAGGGCATATACAGCAGCCTATCATACAGAGCCATAAAGGGTGCATAGTGCAGTACGCAGTACAGTGGTAGTACAAGGCAGAGAGAGCAGCACAGGGAACCCAGATAATCGCAGGGCACCTAAAAGGCCACAAGGAATACACACATTCATCAGTGGTAGAAGTGTGCCATAAAAAGTAGTGGCACTGTGACCCATGCAGGGAAGAGGGTAGGCAGGAGGGGAGCAGCGTGCAACACATTTTCTAAGGGTTGCAGCCATGCTGGTGGACAGCCAGTTGAGTTGAAACAGATTTCAGTTTAGCTGGACCTGCTATTGGGTGGTAAAGTGGAGAAGTGGGCTTTAACTTCACAAAGAAAAGTTCAGGAATAGTGAAAATAGTTGCAAAAAGTAATGGAGTTGTTAACAGTAAAAAATCAAAGACGTGGCATTCTGCTCCTGGCCGTTCCCGCTCACTTCGATCACTGCCATTGATGGCCTGGTTGGAAATGTGTCCCTTCAGCTTTCTGTGCACTGCACAACTGCAGCGGTTGCACTGGTGCACTGCAATGTCATTACATGCCTGTACATTCTGCAGGTGGACATTTTGCAGAGCTAGGAGGCGGGTGTCGCACGTTTAGGCTGGCGGGCGATAGCAACGATTTAAACGATTACAATTTCATATATCATATCAAGGACGCACGTATTGCTGTCTTTAAAGGAGCTTTTTTAATCTTTGAAACATAGGAACAATATCGCTACTTTTAACTTGCTACACGGCAGGAAAGATTCAAAGATGCACCTACGAGTCCAAACGTAGCTTCTAAAAGCCTGCACTGGTCCAACACGATTCAAATCTAACATCCACAAACCTTTAGGAGCTGAAACTCGAAATAATTACAAATATTTGCTGGCTTGGCCTGTAGTGGCCTTTTTGGCAGCCTTTTCTTTTTTCACACGCTTTATTTTAGTTTTGCTTCATTTTATTTGATATTAGTGTGGTTTAATGCCTTTTCTGCCAGATTTTAATCGAGTGAGCTTGATTCTAACCATTAAAGGCCTGTGGTTCCAACTGTTTTGACCCAATCTGAACCGCATCCCGGGAGGATAGCTCAGCGGCAACGTGCTCGCCTGGGAACGCAAGATGTCACAAAGCAATACAGTTCGATCCCCGGGTACGCGCTTACAAACCTCTGGGTTTTACACGAGTTCATTTTCAAGTCTCTACAGGGGTTTGGCTGCTTCAGTCTGATTTTAACCATTGAATCCATGTTCCATCCCCAGGCTCTGATTTTATTTTAATCCCATGTATTCAACTCCAGTAAATCAAGACCACATCTCCAAGAATGCATTTGATTTTGAAATGAAAACGCAAGACGGGGACATGGTGTTTATGTCTTTTGCATGGACTTATCTGTTCTCTTTATGGCAACCTCCACCATGTTCCCAAATGTCGAACCAGCATCCACACTCCTGACATACTCAGCGCTCCAGTGTTCCTGGGCTCCACCCTTCCAATCCCCGCCACAGAGGGGAGGCAAGTCCAGGCAGGAGTTTCTAATCTATGTAACGCTTTGACATCTTTAAAAGGAAGAGACGTTGAGCCCCTGGGGCCATGACAGAGTCATGCTAACTCACGGGTGTCTAGCCTGCATCCTGCATGTGCTGTTCCCTTCCATGCAAGAATGAGAGACATGCTTTCACTTGGGGTCGGACTGGGGCACCGACGAAAAGACAATTGGTTTGCTTTGTGAAATACTGTTTGAATTGCAGCCAAAGGGAGATTTTGGTAAAATGTGTTACAGATAGGTAATTTATTTGTTTGATAAGAATAGACAAAACTAATGGGTGCACAGAGATGTAGCCCACCACACAGGAACTCTTTGGCCAAAAACCAGCCCACTTTGACCACACAATCTGTGCCACACCAACGTTTTGGGCTTGGACTTCGGGTATTGCCCTATTGCCCTCTGTGCCAGTCCGAGCCGGGCTCCAGTAACAAACAGACTCAAGGACACGTGGATTATGATGGCAGGCAGGAGGCAGAGACGAGGAGAAATGCATGACGTGTTTCTGCAGAGCAGTGGAACTGGCAGTAATAAGGGGCAGGAGGTGTAACACACCCCCAAGCAAAGGTGGGTGCTGCATGGAAGAGTCACCAGCTGAGATTGTGGGTGCATGAAAGAGTCCCAAGTACAGATGGGGCGGGGTTTTTGGAGCAACCACCAACTCCGCCGATAGATGCAATGTTGTGTGGAGCATAGACCATCTACCAGGGCCCTGGAGCAAACTACAGCTGATGTGGTGAAGACATGGACACAGCTCAAGCCTGACAGACATCTGCATGAAACCGTACCAGGCAAAAAGAGGACATGATGCATAATATAGACACCAGCTTCGGTGGCGGATGCAAGAAACAGCCACCTGCTAATGCTGAGGTGTAAGGAACAGACACCAGCTAGGGTAATAGGTGCAGGGAACACACATCACAAGAGGAAGTGGGTCTAGAAAAAAACAAGTGCAAGTGGATGGGGCTAGGACATGAAACAGCCACCAGCTGAAGGGGAGGGAGGCTGATGGGGGCATGAAACAGCCCCAAGCGAGGGTCATTGCTGCATGGAATGACCATCAACTAAGGTGGTGGAAGCAGATAGCAAACACCAGTTGACAGGGAGGATGCATGAAAGCGCTCTTAGCAGAGGTGAGGGGTTCATGGACCAGCCATCACCAGTTGGTGTAGTGGGAATATGTTATAGCGACCAGCTGGGGTGGTAAATGAATGGACAAGTGACCAGCTGAGATGGTGGATGCCTAAACCAGCGCACAGCAAGCATGGCTGCCACATGGAGCTACCAGCTCCTAGAGAAGTAGGTTCATGCAACAAACTCCAGCTAAAGTGGTGGGTCCAATGAACATCCACGTGCCTAGGCACATCTAACATCCTCTGGGAAAGATGGTGAGTGCATGGAACACCCCCCCTCCTGAGGTGCTGGATGTATGAAACAGTCTCCGACAAAGGTAGTTAGGGCATGGAACTCCCTCCAAAAAAGGTGGTGGGTGCATACAACAGTGAACCAGGTGGGTGCAAAGAGAAACCATCACCCGAGATGTCGGGACATGTATGACCCTCCATCAGAGTTATGCTTGAATAGAGCAAACAACGGGCCCCGGATTGAGGTGGTAGATACTTTGAACAAAAAGCCTCACTCAAAGATGCACGTTGCATGAGACAACCACCAGTCGATCTGGTGGATGCTTAAAACCACCCAAATCAACGGTGGCTGGTGTATGTAATAGCCGTCAGCTCGGCTGCTGGATTCACGGAGGAAACACCGCTGAGCGGGCGGATGCAGAGAACCTCCTGAAGCCTAAATCCATAGGGTAAAGTCAGGCACTGATGGTGAGTGCAAGGAGCATCTTTAGCAGTGGTGGTGGGTGTATAAATGTTCTCCAGCTCATGCTATGAGGGCAGCAAATACCTCAAACAGAGGTGGTGGATGGGATGCATGGACAAACACCAGCTGAGATTTGAGGGTAAAGACCACCAGCCCGCACTGGTAGACCGTGTGTTGAACCCATATCAATTGTGCTGGGGGGCTGCATAGATGAAGCGCTGGGTAAAATGATGGGTTTATGATGCATGATCAGGTGAGGGGGTGGGGCTTGATGAAGGGTGCAACAGAGGGCAACGGTGCCTGCAACAGAAAGGTGAGGTGGTGGACATCCCTCATGCAGTTGGTGGATGCATGAATATCCTCCTGCCGAGGTTGATAAGGTATCAGGTATTAATATCGCCACATATATGGTTGCCGTAAATAATATCGCCGCAAAAATGTCGTGGCAATAATATTTGGGTGACCATATATGTGGCGATAGGGGCAAAAAAAAATAATTAAAAAAATAAATAAATAAATGGGGGTTGCGGGGGTGTCCCCCGCATGTTCCATGCAATAATGTCGCCACAAAAAAAACGACAATTTTTTGGCGATATTTTTGTATGGTGATATTTTTGTGGCAACATTATTACATGGAACCGTTGATAAGGCATTGAACAACCTCAAGCATTTGTGATCAAGGTATAGAACAGTCTCTACCCATGACAGCGTAACAGCTACATTCACCTGCCCTGCAGCCTTGATCACCAATGTACCTGCCTCCTTCCACAAAATGCCCACGTTTCTAGGTGGGTCTTTCTCACTTTCTTTCTTTCTCCACTTGGTTCATAACTTGGTTGTCTTGGGTATCTCAGTATTCTCTTTGGTTCTCCTTTTCATTTTGTGTACTGAACCCCTGTGCCCCCTTGAGTTCCTCTGTTCCAATATTTTATTAATCTCTCTGGGATATTGGCAATCCCTCTTTTTAGGGAGCTCTCTTGTGGGTCTCTGCAACCCCTCTGGAGGTTTATACTCCTTAGGTTTCTCAGGCTCCTGTAATCATGTTCCTGATCTCCTTCTTTCTTCCTCTCCTGCTCTCTGTGACCCTGATGTGGGGTTAGGACAATCCTTCCTTCTCCCTCACATGCTCTCTTGGCTCTCTTGTTGCTCAGGTTTCTCAGGCTCCCACAACCCTCGAACTCTTCTTGCTTATGTGATGTCTTTGGCCCTAGCAAATGTACAATACTCAGGTTTTCGGTGCTTTCATCACCAGCTTTGTCTTCCTGCTCTTGTTCTCTCACTTGCCTCCCTCTACCCTGGTCTGATCCAGTGGGATGGCTTATCAGCGGGTGATTTCCCTTTGTGCTTCTCTCTAGCTTCTCTGGTACGTCTGCATATGCTTTCATGACTCTCCCATCTCTCCATTCTTGTATGCAGCGCAGAGGACTCGTTCCTATGTATACCCCTGGTTTCAGCATCTGTTTGTGGGCCTCAGGATCACTACAGCTGCAGTGTGGTCACACCACCAGATGAGATGGCCCTTCCGTCCCTATCTCTTTTGCGGCTGTTCCACCACTCTTGGTGCCGACCTTCCGGCATCGTTCTCTCCTCTCTCTGATCCTCCACGCCACCGCTGGCTCCACAGTGCAGCACGGCTCTGCCTCTCCCCGACATTCTCATGTCAGAGGCTCCCCTCCGCGTAGGATTCTTCTTCCAAATCAGGATCTTGGTGATTTTAGCTTCGTCTCTGAAACGAGAGGTCACATTGTTTTGAGTGCCAGCTGTCAAGTCAACTATGGAGTGAATCAAACTACAAGAGGTAACGTTCTTCTGATTGATAGAGATTGATTTTAAGGAGGGTTGAGCAGTAAGAAAAGGTCTTAACACATCTCTAACTTTGGTGGTCTCCATATAGACAGAGATTTTATCTGGGTTCTCATCCTATCCCCAGAAGGGGAGTCACTGCCAGTGAGGTCCCACTTGGCCAAACCCATAGGGAGTGTCATGCGGAGCGGGTTAACCTCCCTATTCTCAAAGGGGGTGGCTCCCCGTTTGGGAGAAGTGACAAATACCCTAAGTTTGTCATACCTCTCAAGGGCAGATGATTACAGTGTGGCGTTCGGATCCCGGCATGAAATTCCACCAGCATCTGGAACGAACTCCCGACATCAATGAGAACAGATGTGACCTACCACAGGTTCAGACACAGCCCAAAAAGCTGCCTCCTCAAATGAGCCTTCCCTTACACACCATAACTAGCTCATCCTGCTCCTTTATTCACTCACATTTCCCATTACGTCTTGTGTGTTATAACGCTACCGAATATACCAGTGTGCCGCCCGGGGATTTCCCTCCAGGCTAACCATTTTGCTGAGTCCTGGCTCAAGGGAAGTGGCTCAAGGGAACTGGTTTTGAAAGGTGGGCACTCATAGAAACCCTTTGATGCCCATAGCCTTAGAAGATCCATGTGCCTCATTATGAGTTTAGCATTCGTTTTCTGATATTTGTACAAAATTACCACCAAAATTATTGATCGTTACTGTCACTCCATTCTGACAATTTACCACGGGAGTACAAGTACGATACCAGCAGTGTAATTCCTAACCTTTGGAGTACATATGGGGATTTTCATGAATTTACCACAAGCTGTAAATGCGCTGCAGTAAATCTGGTGATTTCTGGTGGTAAAGTGGAGGATTTACCTCCAGCTACAAATCTGGAGTTAAATGTTCGACCTCACCTCCAAACACTCAGTTCAGCAGTGACAAAGTAGCAGTAATTCCATTACTGCCAATTTTCCACAATTTTTCTCTGTACAGCTGAACTCATAATCAAGACCTAAGGTACCAGCAATTATAGCGTTAATGCCCATCAATAAAAGCCTGTCCTTTGTTAATGCCTGCAGGAGTTGGAATCCCTGTGTATTCCTGCCCCTTTCCATTAATTTTGTTGGCGAGGAATTTGTGGCATGACGCATCCGGCAAATATTGTCTGACTTTCTCCTCCCCACCCCCTGCTATATTGTTCCCACTGAATCTTTTACTGGGTCACCCTAACCTGTGCTTGTGAAATGACGTGTAATAATTGTGAGCTTTATGAAACGAATTGACTTACTTAGGCTCGTAGGTAAGTTCCAGTTACTTTACTATATACTCATGTTACATTAAGTTAGCTTAGTGTGAACAGATACTAAGAACAGACACTGGGCCTCATTACAAGTTTGGCGGTAGCCTTGCCGATAAAACCATCAGGCTGCCGCCAAACTTGCAATTTTTTCTGGCGCCCGCAAATGGGCAATTACCGGGTCATTATGGCCCTGTCGGACCCGTAATTTTGCCCATTTGCGGGCGCCGGAAAAAAGATGCTCCCAATTCCCATTCGGTCCCTTAGGGCTGAATGGGAATGGGGAGGTCGGATGCACTGGCACTGTTTATAACAGTGCCGGTGCATCTGACATGCTGTGCTCGAGGGTGCCTTATTGCCCCGCCAGCGCGAGCACAACTTGTAGTTTGCCAGTCCGGGAACTACGGTACCGGCATGCTTACTGGTACCGTAGTTCCCGGACCGGCAAACTTATTATGAGCCCCACTAACTCCCATCACCCAGGCAGGGGCTTTAAAACGGCCTAGGCATACAACCCTCATTACAAGGTCGCATAGGTGCAAATACAGAAGTATCTGGAAGAACATCACCTACTTGGAGCGAGGCAATCAGGCTTCTGTCCTCTACATGGGACCGAGACTGCCCTCATTGACCTTAAAGCCCAGATCGACAAGCTTAGAGACAATGGCCAAGCCGCCTTACTCCTCCTCCTAGACCTCTCTGCAGCATTTGACCTGGTCGATCCCTCTGTCTTATGCACTCACTTACACACAGCAGCCCACTTTTCCGTTGAGGCATGGATTAGATCTTTTCTCAACGGCAGAACTATAAGGGTCTTTTCACCTACAGCTGCAGCAGACCCCATTTCCATCATGTGCGGCGTGCCACAGGGCTCCTGGGTCTCCCCCACTTTGTACAATGTATTTACCAAGCCCCTTTTCGATGATTTGGATCATCTCGGTATCACCTACACTGACTATGCGGATGATACCCAGATCCTCCTTCCGCTTTCTGGAGATTATGGAAAGGAATTGGCCTTGGTGAATGGGGTGTACATCATCATCCAGCCATGGATGGCCACACATGGACTATGCCTGAATGATGATAAAACTGAACTCATAATTCTAGGTATTACTACCATCCTGAAGAAACTGGGCTCTGCCTATTGCTCCTTCATGATCGATGGCAATAGTCAGAGGCGTTGCTAGGAGGGGGCTAACGGGGCTATGGCCCCTGGTCTTTTGGTTGTAGCCCCGGATAGAATCTCAGGAGCTACAGCCAAAAGGCTAGCTAGCCCCCAGTCCCAATAGTTCCGACATTAGCGTAGCCTCAGATCTTTTCCAGACCTAGCAACACCCCTGGCAATAGTATTAAAGTGGGACAAGAGGTCAAAACTGTAGGCTTTTACCTGGACTCCACCTTCTCCCTCAACAAACAGGTGAAATCTTTAGCCTCTTCCATGGCTTACACGTGCAAATTGATCCGTGCAGCCAAACCCTTTCTGTCTGACACTAGCTGTTTGACCCTCACTAGAGCCCTCATACTGTCCCGCCTGGACTATTGTAATGCTCTCTATCTTGGGTCCTCCAAAGCCATCACCAGCAAACTTCAAACTCTCCAGAACAACGCTCTTAGAGCGGCACTGGGCATCTCCAGAAGAGAGCATATTACAGCACACTGTCAACAGAATAATTGGCTTTCTATCAAAGACAAAATCCTCCTAAAAACGGCCTCACTTACCCACAAATCCCTCAATAAGGCTGCCCCATCTATCTAATCGATAGATTCCATAGACAGACCTCCCTGAGACCAACAAGAACAGTATATAAAGACTGCCCTTCTGTCCCCAATTCTAAACGTTCTACCATAGGGGGTAACAGCTTCCCAATCAAAGCAGCCAAATTGTGGAACTCTTTACCCCCACCCCTCAGAATGGACTTGCACTACCAGAACGTCCTATCTAAGTTCATTTTATGGCTGAAAACGTAGGCTTCCCATCATAGCCAGGTGCCTAGTCTATCATTCTCTTGCTTACTGTACTGCCTATTGCCTGCACCCATTGATGCCTACTTGCACATATGTATAGATTCCTGTTATTACTGTATGTTATATATTTTTGATGTTGTAACCAAGCTTCGCAATCTCATGTAAATGCTGTGCACTGTTACCTGAGTGTATGACTGCGCATTACAAATAATAAAACAAACAAACAAGCATTCCCTCACTCACACCATAACAACCCATCTTACATCACATGTTTCTACATTCACTTCCAAGCGCATTACAACACTTTATAAAACACGAATGCAAGTAACTAAATAAAGTAGGTGATGAATACAGGACCTAGCCTCCACTACAGAAATTCAATGAATGGGCGAGCTTCCTGCAAAAGCGGGTCCAGTGGAGGTTTTCCAGCTGCATGCATGCAACACACAGAGATGTTGGATGCATTGAGCAGCCCTTCGATTTGGCGGTGAATGAGTGAGTAGTGAACTATGCAAAGCAACATAACAACCCTGATTGCTTTTAGGCGCTGTTTATCTTCAGATCATAGCTGAGTATAATCAGAGAGAAGGAGAAAAAAAAAGAACAAGGACCCATGAAGGGTTACATTACAGTAAGTGGGTCTGGTGTGGATATATGTGGATTGAAAAACATTCATCCTTTTTCTAAAGTCTGATAGAGGAAAGGAAAGATGTATCAGATTCAAAAAAATACATTTCGGCCTCCAGCGCCTATTCAGCAAATGTCCTGCCTCCTCTTCAGAAAACGCTTTAATAATGTGTTATTAGACATTTCCTTCTGAGGACCTCGAGCGCCTGTGTATAGTTGGAGGACATCTTGCAGGCATACAAGGGCTTCATTCAAGACGCATCTACAGAAGAGATGTAGACCTTTGATCATGCTTCTCCTTTCCAGTGAACCCCACCCTAATTGTTTCTCCACCTCTGTACCATGATCACATTACTTTTCATACTTGAATCAGCCGCACAGCTGCCTTCTGTGCCATTTCCACATCCTGACTGCAGTCTTGGGATGAGCACCATACCACAAACTTGCATAATCCACTCTTTCTTCAATCGCACCAAGCGCCAGGATGGACCAGTAACACTGGGGATGAAGGTGAGAGGTAGGTTTCTGCATCAGGAAGGCAGCATTTTCAAACACTGATTTGATACATGTATTGAACGCTAAAGTAGTGTTCTGAATACCACTACAGCTTTCAATGTTTTCCTGACAAACAGTAGACATGAACATACAATTTATGGAATTTAGGGGAATATGAGGATCGCAGGGTTTCCTAAGGAATCCGCATCTCACGCTATTGGAATCCAGATATTTCTTTACGAATACAGTTTTGCTCAGTATTTAAGGTTCAAAGTTCGTATTGATTGTCGATTATCACCCGCAGGAGAGGAGCTTTGCTCTCGTGTACTTGGGCTTGGGCCCACAGGCATTTGCCGCTCATGTCCACCACCGAGTCTGGATGTTTATGCTTTGAAATATTATCAGCAAAGAAGCCAGTTCATGTTTCTTTCCTTGGGCGCTTTCTCAAGGCTGGTTAAAAATCAACCAGGCTACACATACACTCAATTCTTTGTGTTCTCAATGCTGGAACTGCTCGATTGGGTTTGTAGGCATTTCCTGCAGAATTTCTGGTAATCTGGCCCTTCTTGCTCGTATTTACTATTGTTTGCCTGGAGCCAGCTTTGAGGTACCCATCCCTTGATTTGTTCAAGAACGGGTCATTTTACGCCCATACCCTTTTTCCCGCCACCCTGGTCGATATAGCTTCATTTCGTCTGTGCAGAATTGCAAATGAAGTCTGACCTGCCTCATTAGATGGAGAAAATGTATCATCCATGTGCTACGCAAGACAGGGGACAGGGTGGACCCTTGGGGGACACAGCAGAAGGCCATTTATATATTCATTCCTCTAATGCAACCCAATGGTCTCAGCCAATAAGGAGTTCAATGGCTAGTAAGGAGAGGCATCATGCCCCTTGTGTTTAAACATTGATGTAATCACCAGTAATACCACAGAGAATAACAATTTAATTTATGTAAATATGTAAATGAATCCACAAAATGAACCCTTAAATTGAATCTTGTGGGTAGTGCTTTTAGAAACAATTTACCCCATCTGTAAAAAAAAAAATACAAAGTGATAAACACAGAATGAAAAGGTGCCTGACATTGTTCAGCTGAGTTTACATACTGTCTGAATATAAACATATGGCCACATTGTATCACTGCACCCTCCATTACAGAATATAACCAACAATACAATGTTGCATGTACTGTTATCTTTATTTGTCAGTCTCTCTCCATCTTTTTGTCTCTAATTCCCTCTCCATCCCTCTCCCTCTGTATCTCTCGCTCTGGATTGTTTATGTTTGCAGACTTGTGTCTATGTGTACGGAAATGTGTGTGAGCACATGTAAAGGCATGAGTTTGCAAGTACATGCACAGGTGTGTTAGAATGCATGCTGTCACAGATGGCTCAAATAACACTCCGACTCCTAGAGGAGGGTCACATGTTTTTATTAATTTCTTAGACAGGGCCCTAGGGCTGCACTCGCTATTCATCTCCGCTAAACTGCCACTAGGCCTCTAACCCCCACCCAGCCAGTCCGGAGCCAACCCCACACCACTGACCTGACAACCCCACTTTTGCAGTTCCCAAAATGTGCACGACACCCATGGCCCTACACAAATCAATTGTCCACAGAAGATTTTAGCATGCACGGCTGTATTTTTCCAAGCATGAAAAAATATCTCTTGTAACACGGGGTACAGGGAGGGATAAATTAAAGAACAAACCCCTGGGTGGAGACCTTGAGTGTGGGAACTGCGGTATCAACGAAGCCCTGAATGTGTGGATCAGCGTGACTATATTTTATCCTCCCTTCCCCCTGGCACCATTTCCAGTGCCGCCCAGGGGCCTGCCAAAATGATATTATAACCAGGCTTAGCATGTTTAGTTTAGAGAGAAACAATGTTGGTTATGTGTGCCCTGACCTTCACCACGAGGATGAGACCAGCTGACCCACGTGGATCCTGACCGACGGGAAAAGAACCAACCAATTACAGCCTGGCATCCCCTGTGGAGCAGGCTTGTGTTTAGGGTGCCTCCAATCAGAGGCACCAATTAGTACTGTATGTAATGACGATTGTTGGGTTGTTAAACCCCGGTTTGTAGCAGGACGAGTCAGAGCGCTCTCGAGCAGCAGAGTCCTTTGTTGATATCTGTATTCTGTACCATTAAACCTTGTTATCCTTGCAACGCTATCTCCTGGCCTATTTCCTTAGCAGTTGGACTCAACCTTCATCCTTGCACGCTCATATTGTCCTCTCCCTCTCTGTGTGTGATGTTCTCTTCTCACTTCTCTCCTTAGTCCAACCTCACCCCACTTCTTTCCTCCTACTGTTTACATCTTCCTCCTCTGTCCCTCCAATATCTCTTTCCCTCATGGCTCCACCCTTCAATGTTGCAAGTCCATCCTCCACACTACTACTGCCTCTTCCACACGTCTGTTCCAATGCTACTACTGTCACCTCAACACTACTACTCCCTATTTCACAAACCACCTTCAACTCAGTGACCCTCCGTTCACTGACAACCAATTTCCACTCCTTTTCAACACTCCCTCTAACACTCTCATGTAGCCAACTTGCTGGCCTAATCAGCAAACAGTACCAATTGCTCTCACTAACCAGTAGCTCCACACTCCAGTCCACCTTCCTTCCATCATCGTCTCTCTTTGTCTGCCACTCGCTCTTCCTCTAACCAATCCCAAGCAACCCATATTTTCCTATTTCATGGTGCCGCTCTTATTCTCGTCCTCCTTTCCCCTTTGGATCACTGGCCATGACAAACCTGGTCCTGTCTTCCCCTCCCGGGATGTGTTACAAACACTGGAAGATATAGCGGTAGATAGAGGACTGAGCCCTGTGCCTTTTCTAAACTAGGGTCACTGTGAGGCAGCAATAGCGGCTCACCTTGCAAGTGTAACAGTTTGTGTTTGGAGCCCTTGGTGTGGCGTGCCCTAAAATAAGTAAAGTCTTGGTAGTTGATTGCTGCTCTGGTATAAATCCCTGGTGGTCTAGGTTAGCTGCAGTAATTTTTCTGCTGCATGCTGACGAGTTATGGTGCACAGTGCTGGGGAAAACCGAGTAAGATCTTTGGTCCTCCACTTGCTGGCTCTCTCTCATTTATTAATTAATTAATTTTGTCATTTGTTATAGCGCCTTTCCCCATAATTATGGTCCCACAACGCTTTTGGTTGAACACCATTGGAGGGATCGGAGTCCAAACATTTGGGAGAATTTGGGAGGTGCTATTATGAGTGTGTGCATTTCAGCCATTAAAGTTATGGGAGGGTGGCCAAGACCCTGCAAGTCGTCCATGTCCAAATGGAGTGTGTGTGGGTGCAGCAGAGGTATACTATGGACTAAAGGGGTGGTTGTGTTTAAGGAGATAGAGAGTTATATGGGAAGCTACAGTTCACATTTTTGTAGTTAAAAGTAACTTCATTCTTATGGCAGAGGTGATGTGCAATACTGTTTGTGGTATATGTGAGTGTAGGGTGTGTGAATGAGGTCAGACCAGTCACAGAGAGGGTAGGGGGTGTAGAGCGGGTGAAACACAGGAGAAGGAAAGGCAAACACAGCAGCAGGTTGGGAGAAAGACAGGGAACGGATGGATAGGAAAAAGTGGAAAAAGAAAGAAACACAGAGGGGAAAAGGAGAGATAAGAGAAGAGAGAAAACTTTGTGAAAAGGGATGAGATGGGGGGGAGGAATTACATGAAGCTGGTCCAGGAACGGTGGCATCAGAACCTGATTGCACGGGCCTACTGCTGGTGGTAAATCCCTCTCTACAGGTGGACTAGCTGCTCAGCTTGCTGCATGTAGATAGCATGAGGGCCAGGAAGTAGTGCAGCATGTGGTCTCTCCTGACTGTCGCTGCCTCACTTGTGGTTCTAGGAAAAGAAAGAACAAACATGGCCATTAATTTCTTCCAGAGGTGTGGTAGGATACAAGCTGGTACTACACATATACAAACAGACACTTGTGGAGGAGACAGGAATTGGGTCCATCTCAACTGCCACCGTCCCCCTTTGGGGTAGCCGTGGGTCTGGCTTCCACCCTGGAAGGCCTCCTACCCCAGACTCAGAGGAGTTCCTATCTCCTCACGACAAGGTCAGATTACTCACCTTGTCATAATGTGGGGGTGCAAGTGTGCAGGAGGTGTGTCAGGGCACATGAGAAAATGTGTGTTTGCAAGTATGCAGTTGTGTTAATCTGTGCAGAGGTTCATGTGTGTCTGTGTTTAAGTGTTCATGCAAGTATGTGAGCATGTGCAGAGGTGTATTTGCATGTATTCTGGTGTATGAGAATGTGAAGGTGTTTGTGTGTGTTGTGTGTTTTTGTGGAGGTGTGTGTGCATGTCCTTGTGAGTGAACACATGCACAGGTATGTGGGTTTGCCCACATGGGTGTGTGTACATTTATAGTTTTTTGCATGCTGATTTGTTTGAAAGAGCTCACTGTAGTTGTGTAAACTTCTGCGGAGCTATGTGCTCACATACAACTGCATGAACATCCATGCTGGTGTGTGAATGCTCTCATAGGAGTGTGTGCACTTTCAGGTGTGTGTGTGTGCAGAAAAGAGTGCCCGTGTGTGAATGTGTTTCTTCATGTGTGAAGTGAGGTTGGATGCTCGCCATTTTACTTCTGGGACTATCATTCTCTAGCATGAGGAACTACTCAGCCCCTGTGATCAACCATTAGAAGTCATCAGAACCAGGAAGGGCACTTTGTCACAATTTACACAGAGGTTTGTGCACATACACACTGGCATGCATGCTCACACATCTGTGCATACACACCTCTATGTGCACACCCATCCATTCATGCCTAAGCACATATTTGCATGCATATACACCTCTGAATGTGCACAAATTACATTCCAAGCATGCACACACACACATACCTGCATATGTACACTGATTGTGACGAATCAGATTCCGGAGTACCAGTGGTCTAGCGGTGAATATCGGTTTCTTAACCATAAATCAGCCCCACACCTCTAATACACCAGAATGGATCCAAACAGATTGGATTAAACACGCACACAATTTAAAATAATATACCTCCTTGTCCAGTGTTGCTAACGTGGATGGCATGGCAGGCTTATCTCCTCTAAAGGTCGTGGATCATTGATTATTTGCAACACAGCGGAAAATAAAATATTACCCAATGATAAAAGGAGTGTCCAGTCAAAGTTGTATAAAAATATCTACTTTATTATTATCACAGCAGCCAGTCTAATCAGACTACTAAATACGACCCACCCTGCAAAGGAATGCAGAGGACAGACAGTTTCGAAGAAGGACAAAAATGCACTCTGGATACTGACAGGAGGGTAGTCAAAATGGTTAATAACCACAACAGTTTGTTAAGGTTTCTTGGCTTCAGCACACCAGGATAATAGGGTCTTAAAAATGGCTATAGGAATGGCGACTTCCGGAATGACCAGGGGGACAGAACCACAAAGTATCTTTTGCAATAGGTATTCTTGCTGCTCGATAGGGTCGTGTCGGTTTCAGGGTGCTTTTCTGGCTTCTGCGAAGGAATTTGAGATGGAAGTTAGTGGCGGGTATCAGACAGTAAGATGGTTTGATGAGTGAAGCTGGACAAACGGCTGCATGCTGGACTTCACGGGAACACAGGGTCAGGAATGGTTGTCTAAGTGCTGAACAGTGGTTCTGAAGCACTGGTCGAGCCGTCTCGGGTTCCTTCTGTGCCTGCGGTTTAACAGCAGTAGCCTGAGGCTTGACAGAGGTCAGCGTTGCAGGCATTTACCGATCTAGTAACCCAACTGGCTTGAGGTTGCCCTTTAAGGGAGGGCAGCAGTAGATGCTTGTTGCTGCACTTTTCCCAGCTTCTTCAATGGGCTAGCGTTGTCCTTTAAGGCAGATGGCCCAAAGCTAGGGAGTGTGTTTCAGGCCGGTGCCTTGTCCTTGGTTTCAGGTTCAGAGACCTTGTGGCACTCCCTGTGCAGCGAGCTTGTTGCAGAGCCTAGCAGGGCATGCTGTGTGCTGGCAGGGTAATAGTTCTGAAGCAGCTGGAGGTTTTTCTGAGCTATTTTCTTCCTCTGTTCCCTGGGAGACGTTAAGGGGAGGGATCTTGCCTCCCTCTTTGGATATTTCTGGCCTTCCTTCACTGGTGGAAGCTGGAAGGCAGTCTGTTCCTTGAGCCAGGGTCCAAGGATGAGTTATTCTCGCTACTTCTTGTGAAGCATTCAGATGATCTGCTTAAAGAAGGGATTCAGCCCTCTTTCAAAGCCAAGTGGGACACAGTGATTGGTGTAGGCTGCACCTACTTTAGTTAACCAATCCTGAGGTCTCTACCCACACTCTTCTGCATGTGTGAGGTCATAACTAGAGTGCTTTGCAACAGGGAAAGGTAAAGGGGTGAAACTGGAACAAGGGATGTCCCAGAGTTGATATGGTGGAACCTTTTTCTCAACAGAAAGAGCTCTGGGCTCACCCCCTTGTGCTACTAAGTCCCACCCATCTTCTGCTCTGCTGTGGTCAAAGAGTCTCTCTGGTTAATGATCCTCCTTCTATAGTTCCTGATTAAAGCGGCAGATCTCCCTTGAAAAACAAACCCTCTGGCTTCTGCAACCCACATTCTTGTAGGTATGAATGGGGTCACCCTAGCGGTGGTGGCCTACTGCCAAAATAGGCCTAGACATGTCAATTCACTGTCATGGATTCTGAGGGCGGGAGCTGGCTTCATGTTGACACAGCTACATATGAAATGTTGCTGGGTTTCCTGTCTCCTTTGTTATCCTCTGCAGCCAGGCCCAATGTGGGCCTGTTTGAAGTACTCCATGTTGGTATGTTAATCACTGCCACCAGCTGCAGGGCCTAACAAAAGAGCAGGGTGGTTCCATGGAGCCTTTTCCAGTTAATCAGGCTGGCCATGGCAGGGGACTGATTGTCCTCCACCTCCTTGAGAAGACATCCTACCCTCCTCTGCTGTCACATTCCAGCTAAATATGACATCGGCGGACTGTGTCTGTAGGCTGTGTCCATGCCAGAGCACACTGGTCTATGCGTTTGTTGTGGTGTGAGCATAGGAAAATATGTGCAGATTAGCGTCACCCATTTTACTGAGGTAGGTCTATCATTAACCATTTATTTAAAAGTTTCAAAAAAGCTCAGGCAAGCCCATGCCCACCATGAGGATGGTCGAATTCCTCAGGCAGGCACACACAAACTTGGTTGCAAGCTCCAAACTCTGTATGCTCTCATGAATCACTGAGCATACACCCACTAATCTGCCCATGCTCACATAGCTCTGCATGCAGGGGCGTTGTTAGGGGGGGGGCTAAAGGGGCTATAGCCCCTGATCTTTTGGTTGTAGCCCCGGGTAGAATCTCAGGAGCTACAGCCAAAAGACTAGCTAGCCCCCAGTCCCAACAGTTCCGACATCAGCTTAGCCCCGGGTCTTTTCCAGACCTAGCAACTCCCCTGTCTGCATGTATACACACTCCTCAGTTCCCCTGCCCCCCCTTGGGACAGACACGTCCCAAGGGGGGGCAGGGGAAGAGAGAGAGAGTGAGAGAGAGAGAGAGAGAAAGAGAGAGAAGAGAGAGAGAGAGAGAGAGAGAGAGAGAGAGAGAGAGAGAGAGAGATTTATCGACTCTGCTCTATAGTACAGTGATAGTATGTGGCCTTTTGTTTACTTCCAGAGAGGATGCGCCTCAACATAACATTGTTAGCCATCAATCTTATCCTGTTACTTTACAACATTTTCTGCAGAGTTATGTTCTGATTTTTGGGTGATACTGTGAATCAATGCCATTTGCATGTTCTTCAGGCATTCAGGCGGTTCTGAAAGTGGGAGTTGGGTAGTCAGAATGAGAGGGAAAATGCAATATTGCTGCGCTTTTGAGTTAATTAGTACAGACCTGAAGTACCCTGAGCCCTGCATGTGTTTGAGTTTTGGCAAGTAATCATCCTTAAATAGTTTTCTACTGCACTGGAGTAAATTTGAGGGCTAATTTTGGTGTTTGGTGGCTAAATTGCATACTTACATATTGTCTAAACTGTGTCCAATGCTTCTGATAATTAATTGTTTTTGTTTAAATGCTGCACTGTTTCACTATATATGGCGGTGCCTCTCCCATCGCTGACCTGTGCAGCAGGATATCACGGTGCTCAGTACTGAATGCTGTGGACACGTCAAGTATCCCCAGGGTGCCTCTTCTTCAACTGCTTCCTAACCGGCGTCATTAATACGTTTTATAATCACTGTCTCAGCACTGTGTTTAGGTCTAACGCCTGATTGGAGGGAATGCAGTCTCTTGTTAGAACCTGGTGTTCTTGGAACAGCCTCTATGAGAGAGATTGTAAATCCATGGAACATGCACCTGCTGATGCGTGCGTTCGTTCATTCATTCATTCATTCATTCATTCATTCATTCATGCATGCATGCGTGCAATCACCTGCTGAGGCGGGAAGGCAGGCATGAAACAGCCTTGTGTGCAGGTGGCGGATACGATGGACATTTTCCAGGGGAGATGGTGTATCCATGGAACATCTACCAGCTGACGTGGAGCATGCCTGCATGGATTGGCCTTGTGCCCATGTAGTGGATACTTAAGTGTTGCATAAACATTAAATGGCTTTTGTAACAAAATGTGGAGAAAAATGAAGAGGAGAGTAATTTTACTCGTCCTTTCCTGTTTTGCAGACATAGCTCTTTGTGGAACTGGAAAGATGGGGGTACGGTTGTAGTGAGCGAAGACGAAATAAATACTGAGTTTGCGGTGTTCTATGAGCGATTATATAGCAATAGAGATACTAAATCAGCCACCGAGATAGGGACATACCTTGCGGCTCTTTCGATGCCGAAACTCCAGGAGGAGGGCCGCCTTGCACTGGACCAGCCCCTTACTGCAGAGGAGATCGCTGAGGCAATTAGAGATTTGTCTTCCAATAAAGCTCCAGGTTTAGATGGTCTAGGGGCTGAATTCTACAAAGAATTCGGTGCGGAGCTTGCTCCGTTGCTGTTGGGGGTCTGGGAGGAATCCCTTCAATGTAACATACTACCCCCATCCATGAGAGAGGCGTTAATAACTGTTCTCCCTAAACCGTGCCGCCCTCCCCAAGATATATTGTCCTACAGGCCACTGTCTCTCATTAATACAGATGCCAAGATATTCGCCAAAGTACTAGCCAATAGGCTTTTGCCGGCGGTCCCCACACTGGTTCACCCTGACCAGAATGGGTTTATCCCCGCTAGATCTACGGCTCTTACCTTACGTAGGCTCTTTGGAATACTGGCCCAGATCGACCCAGGTAAGAACGCGGTGGCCGTATCATTAGACGCTGAGAAGGCCTTCGACTCTGTATCCTGGGCCTACTTGCTGGCAGTATTGGAGGCATTTGGGGTAGGCCCGAACTTTATTAAATATGTGCAATTACTATACACGAAACCCGGGGGCCGGGTGCTAACAAACCAAACAATCTCGGATATGTTTCTGCTGGGACGGGGCACTAGGCAGGGCTGCCCACTTTCGCCTATACTATTCGCCCTGACAATAGAACCAATGGCAATCGCGATAAGACAGAGACACTTCAATAGAGGCATTAACCTGAAGGGAGCCACACAACTAATATCACTATACGCTGATGATACGCTCTTATATATCCGTGAACCCGAAAGTAACCTACCTCCCATAATGGCAGAGATCCAAGAATTCACTACATACTCTGGCTATGCCATAAATAAGGATAAATCAGAGGTTTTCCCCCTTACACCGGCAGCTGTCTGCCCTGTTTCCCTGGATGGGCTGAGATGGTCCAGCGAGTCCATCAGATATTTGGGTATACTTGTATCACATGGAAAAAACAGATTATACACTGACAATTACGATGCGACGCTACAGGCCTTGAAGACTAAACTGTTGTTGTGGGACCGCCTTCCGTTATCATTGCATGGCAGGGTGGCAGTTCTTAAAATGTCAGTCCTCCCCAAGTTACTGTACCTATTTGTTAATATACCGATATGGCCGGGAAGACTCTTTTTCACTAAACTCAGGTCTATGGCCACGGCTTTCCTTTGGCATGGGCAGACTCTAAGAATAGGGTGGGAAAGGATAACTAAACCATATTCTGCTGGAGGGCTGGCGGCCCCTGACTTTGAACTTTATTATCATGTATCCCAGGCCCAGTTCTCCAAACATTGGTATTCCAGGGTTGGGGGCCCCCCACATGTGGATGTAGAAGAACTCACCACGTCACCCACGAACACACAGTCTGTCATTTTTGATGATCGCTACAGAGATACATGTGAGTTTAACCCTGTCAGCAGCACGGTCGCTGCCTGGCGAGCAATATTCAAGAAACTGGGACTTTTGTCCTTATATAACCCGGAGGTCTCCCTCTGGAGATACCCTGGATTCCCCCTAACACACGATGACTACCTGCGCTCGTCCTGGGATCCGGGGGACGAGATGTGCCTGGGTGATATGTTTATTGATGCAAAATTTGCGACCCTTCAGCAGGTTACTGGGGCTGTGGGCAGGGGCCCACTCAGGGTCCTGCAATACTGCCGTATGAGATCGGCCTTCCAGAAATACTGGGAGTCTTTCCCCGATGAACCCCCTACACACCCGTGCGTTCAGATGATCACTGCTGGAGACCGATTGGGTGTGTCCAGCTTATATAACATGGTACAGGCACACTCACCCTCGTCCGGTCCTAGCAGAGATAAATGGGAACAAGATCTCCAGATCCCTATCGATGATAAGACTTGGGATAGATACTGCTCACTTACCAAAAAGGTTTCCCTGAATGCTGGGCTTCGGGTGATCCAATTTAAAATTCTTAACAGGTTACACTACACCCCGGCCAAGATAGCCAAGTTTGCCCCAAACGCCCCGAATCAATGCCCAAAGTGCAAAGCAGATTACGCTGGCTCGTTCCACATGTACTGGAGCTGCCCGTTGGTGGCTCGGTTCTGGAGGGAGGTGGCAAACATACTAGACGAGATCACACAAATCCCCCCTACGCACAGAAATATTTATTCGGAGACATCGGAAAATGTTCCAAAAAGACCAGAAGACTGTTTAATGTCTCATGTGCTGTGGCCAAAAAATGTATTCTGCTACATTGGAAAAATCCGTCGCCACCCACTGTGCAACAGTTTCTCCGAGAGCTGGTCTACGTGAATGAGGCTGAGGAGCAGTTTGTTCTTACGCGCCCATCGGCCTGCAGACCTAAGGATATTTGGGGTCCCCTTAGAATGTATCTCTGTGATATGGTCTCTGACGGTGACAGTGATACCTAAACTCGCCGCTGTGTGAAAATGTATACTACATGTACTATGTTCCTTTGCACTGCTACCATGTGGATTGCGATCTGTATGATGATGTTCGAACTGTGTTTTGTGTTTTTCCAGACCACTAATAAAAAGAGGTTTAAAAAAAAAAGAAAGATGTGAGGAGCAGCATGTCATTATAAAATCATCTTTGCAGCTGAGAAATAGGTCAGTAGCCATTCAATTGCAATACACAGTAGATCGGGTGTCCAAAATGAGACAATTGTGAGGAGAATGTACAATTGCCATGGCCCTCATTATAAGTCTGCTGGTCCGGAAATAAGGGCGCCGGTAGCAACGTACCAGCTCCCTTTCCGGACCGGCATACTTGAACTGTGGCTGCCGGCACTGTTGCCCCGGTTGATCAGTTCTCATGGAAGCACCGGCACTGTTGCTAACGGTGCTGGTGCTTGCGAGTCCCCATTCTCGTGGAGTTCTATGGGACTCCACGCGAATGTGATCTAACATTTTCCGGCGCCTGACATTCTGGACCGCTGAGACTTGTAATGTTCCGGTGGCACCGGGATATTAGGGATAAAAGGCCCCAGAAACGGTGTTACAGTCCGGTGGCAACCCGTAATGAGTCCCCATGTGTTTGCTAGATGTTGAGAGATTAGTAATCGGATAAATTCTCTTGTAGATCTGGTCTTCAACCTAAGAGAGTGGTGAAAGTAATGATGCTGTGATGTAGTCATGCCCCTAGCACACAACCAGATTATTAAGGTTAGTGGGGGTCAAGTCCATATGGAAATTAAAGAAGAATGCTGTAGGATGCGTGGATCTTAAGAAGTGGGCCGAAACACAGAGTGCCAACTTATGCTCTACCATGACATCCTAATAGATGCACTTGCATAAGGAAATATCTCTCTAGAGTGAATTATGTGGGCTTATTCTGCAAATAATTGATACATTGTTATATACATTTAATGTGTTTCCTTCTCTTCTATTTTAAATGAAAGAGGAAGCCTGTTTCCTTTTTGATTGACACACTGTGAACAGCCTCCAGGAGAGGTGGTGGATCCATAGAACATCTACCAGGCAAGGGAGTGCACACATGCATGGGCGGCCTTGTGTGTGTTTGGTGTGTTTGGTGTGCACATTGTGTAAAGGTACATACTGGAAAGTCCCAGTGTTCATGTAACAGATGAGCCGGAAGTCCCAGGAAGTCCCGCACCAAATGACGGAAGTAGTCAAGGTAAATAGCAATATAAAACAGGGTAGGCAATAAGCGCACAGGTCCTTAAAGCTCTCAATAGTTACAATACAGAACAATTAGTTATAAATGAGAATCGCAGCATAGCTGATGCTACACCACAATCTTGGTTACAAAAACCTAGGGAGTCATGGGATTGGTTAGGGGAATGTTCTACATACACAACCTATAGGGGTTAAACTTCTGTTTTGGTAACAACAATCTGATGGCTCCTCCTGAGACCACCCCTAAAATGGTAAAGGTAAAAAAGATATCATTATAAGAACAGGTAATTGGCTGCTGCAACAGTTACAGGGAGGTCTAACTTTGGGGTTTTTCATTGGTTGTCATCTTACTGACCAACCTTGAATACTAGGCAGGTCATCAGCCCATGAGCAAAAATAGTGGTAAGGGCGAGACATCAAGGAGCTGCTTCTTCCAATTAAATAAGACACCGTCCCTGATTTCTTAGGCCACAAGCCAGGACTTTTAGCTTTGAACTTGGACTTGTCTGGCATCTTTGTTCTGAGAACTTGAGGGAGTGAAGGCATAGGCCTAGCTGTGTCTGGAGTTGATGAATATACACTGTCTTCCAATTATCAGGCACATCTCAGGAGTCCACGTTTTGAATTATTCTGATTATGATTTTAGCTCATATTAATATGGGTGTCTTTATCTTCTCTGGCCAGTGGAGACTTGTTCGAGCTATCATCCTTTCAGTTTTAAGCTTCGAATTATTGGTAACCTGGTTTACAAAGGCTGTTTAATATTTTACTTAATCTAAGAGAAATATGTTTTAGGCTTGGGAATTATTATCTTTTGTTCTATTTGAAGCTATCCAAACCTCCCCTTTCATTGTAACCTTGGCGGGGGCTGTGCACCCACTTTCTGGGCTCCAAAGGCCTTTATTTGCAGCTAATTCGGCAATCCAAATTTCCTTGCAGCTTCGGGGCTTCTTCGAGGCTTCCCATTCACTCTAACGTGTTTCGCTGTCCATTTTGTCCAACATGGCTACTCGTTACCATTGAATTTCTACGTTTAGCAAGCTATGCGTGTATATCGTTTGTCATGCATTTCAGCGTATACATTGATTATGATATGCTTCTAATGTCTATTGGTGCAGGTAATATTCTTCATGTTCTAAAAGCAAGTTTTGACCTAATGTCTGCGGTTCTTCATGGTGAGGGCATATCTACTTCGTGCCTATTGTATCTACATGAGTCAGTTTGGCAGTGAGGTCATTCGTTATCACCATCTTCAGTTACAGCATGTTAATTTCTTCTAGAGCTTGCAGATTCATCTCTTCTTCGATGGTTCCAGGATAAGGTTGGTAGGATTTCCTTAGTGAATAGTGTCTCTCGCACTCGCGGTATATATAGGCGGAGGAGGGGCCGACACCATGAACAACGCCTTCATCTGTCTCTCGACAATTGAAAAGTCTCTGGGACAGTTGGAGGATTCATGGAACATCTTCCAGCTGAAGTGGTGCATGCATACGTGGATCACTCTTGCATGTATTTGCTAGCTACACTGAACAGCCTCCAGGAGAGATGGTGGAGCCATGGAACATATAGGAGCCAAGGTAGTGGACACACACACATGAGTTGGCCTTGTGTGTGTGGTGTATGAATTGAACAGCCTCCACATGGGCTCCCTTTCCGTTCCTCCGTTCTCTCATGTGACCCTGTTCACACGTGCGCACACTCACACACATACACACACGAGAACTTTCAACTAGCCCCACGCACATACATCTTCAAGAAAGAAGGTATGTTCTATTAGCACCCGGGAGCGGGGTGTCACAGGCATCCCAGCGATCATGAAGCTCAGAAGGTGGGCTTTACCTCATGGTTTTGCCCCCATTCTGAGCCCTGTCTTAGTAGCAGGAGGATGCCATCTTCCCACTCAGGCATGTAAGCCCTTGATGCCCCACGCTCCCTTGTCGCAGCCCCACATCATTTTCTAGAGCTCGAGGAGTCATGGATTTCATGAGTAGGGCCGAGCCATGGCCGAGCCTGGAGGTCAGGCCTGGCTGCAGGAGCCCATCACAGGGCGAGTCCTTGAAATCCCTGGTTCCCTCAGCAAAAGGAAAAAAAGCGGCCCTGGCGAGCCACCATTAGAGCCCTGTTTATTTATTTTCATATATGGGCATTTCTTTCCATTTTGGCTGCACGGTTCAGGTAAAATGGAAAGAAATGGTCAACTGTGAAAAAAATAAATGCAGCCCTGGTGCCCTCTCGGCACCCGAGTCGCCATCAGGGTTGCATTTTTTTTTTCATATGTTAATTTCGTTCCATTTTACTGCAACATTTTCGCTGCCAAAATGGAAAGAAATGGCCATTATTTTTTTTGCTCTGTGTACTACGCAGCCATGGTGGGGCCTGTGGCAGGTACGTGGCATCTGAGAGTACCGGCCCGAAAGGAGGGTCTGGCTGGAGCCCCTGTTGGAGCCCGGGCCTCGCCAGGCTTGCCCATCTCTACCATTTTCACGTTCCTTACCTACTGATGTCCACACTTAAAGCCCAGCCACACTTACCTGCAGCTGCCTTGTCCTTCACCAGCTCCAGAAACGATTGCTGTTGCGGCCTTTCCCGTCACAGCAATGACCACCATGGAAATGGAGAAGCATGTAGTTCCCGTCACCCTATGTCCATGGGGGCCATTTTGTTTTGTAGTTCAGAAATGTCAACCGCATCATTTCCCAACTTACAAAAAAAGCTGTTAGCTCCCCAGGAATGCTTTCCTTGGGTGTTAATAGCAATAAAACTCTTGGTGGGGGGCATTTCTGGGTCTGGTAATGGCTTGGGCACCACGTTATGGCTTTTGTTTTTTTTTGGGCCTTTAACTCGGCCACAGGCAAACCTGCCTACATTTGTAGATGAGAAACTTGAGGAAGGACATCACCGATGCCCTGACCACTTTTCGGGAAAACTCCACCCACCCTCTCGTACACATTTTACCAAAAAAATAAATAAACCAAAGGCGACATCACTATGGGCGTCAACATCACTATGGGCGTCAAGGGAAGTGGCTATAAAATGACTTACAGGGTAATTAATAGAATTTTGCACAAAACTGGTGCACGCGGCTGGCGCACAGTGTGCGCGTGCGAATGTCTGCGCCAGCCGCGTGCGCTAAAATCGATTTCCGCGCACAGCGTATTCATGGATTTTAACCTCCAAAACCAGCCGTGGCGCAGAGTGGCGCAGCGACCCTGCAGCAGCGCCAGTTACGCCCCCAAGAACGCTCTTGTGCAAGGAAAAGCCATCAAAATCCTCAATTCAGCGCAAAGGGCCGCGCTAACCCTGGACCGGTTTACAGGGCTGTCAAAGAGCAAAGCCAAGAGGGGAACGTGTATTACTGGGGTGCGCGTGAAGTTTCATACGCGAAAGGGCCTGTGCGAGTGGGGTACGTGTATAACTGGGGTTCGCGGGAAGTTTCACACACAATTTCAGCAGGGTACGTGTATTACGGGGGTTCGCGGCAAGTCACACACGCGAATGGATCTGGGTACGTGTATTTCGGGGGTGCGCGGGAAGTTTCACACGCGAAAGGGCCTGTGCGAGTGGGGTACGTGTATAACTGGGGTTCGCGAGAAGTTTTACAACCGAGAGGGCCGTGTGCGAGTGGGGTGCGTGTATTCCTGGGGTTCGCGTGAAGTTTTACATGCGAAAGGGCCCTGTGCGAGTGGGGTACGTGTATTCCTGGGGTTCGTGTGAAGTTTTACACACAAAACGGCCCTGTGCGAGTGGGGTACGTGTATTCCTGGGGTTCGCGGGAAGTTTTACACGCAAAAGGGCCCTGTGCAAGTGGCGTACGTGTATTCCTGGGGTTCGCGTGAAGTTTTACACGCGAAAGGGCCCTGTGCGAGTGGGGTATGTGTATTCCTGGGGTTCGCGTGAAGTTTGACACGCGAAAGGGCAACGCTCGTGTGCGACACGCCTCAGACGCTCTTACGCGCTAAGGGCCTTTGGTCCAATGAAATCGCGTACATGTGCTGGCCCACTTACGCGCTAAGGGCCTTTCCTCAAATTACACGCTGACGTGCAAATCTTTCACGTGCCAAATCACTCTGTATCAAGCTGGCCACGCATACACACACGGAAGACCACGCTCTTGCCCTGAAGGCCATTTTCCTGCCCCCCAGAGCCCCGAGCACGCTCCCACCTGCCATCTGCTGCTGCCTGACTGTCTGCTGCCCACGTGCCCTGCTATTTGGTGCCTGCACATCAGCCATCTGCAGGGGTCCAGTTGCTGTGTCCACCCCTGCTGGAACAGAAGACTCCCGACTGGGATACCATCGCTCCACAGCCCAGCCCCAGGACCCAGTTGCCCACCCACACCTGCCTCTGGGGTTGCCATGTCGGGCACATCTCCATCTGGCACCACTGGCAACCCCCAGCCAGAGAGGCAGAGGGCCACCAGCTTCACTGCCACCGAAGTTGGTGTCCTGGTGGACCATGTCCTGGGGCATTATGATGCCTTCTTCGGAACATCACGCGCCAACAAGGAAGGACGGGAGAGGATCTGGGATGACGTAGTGGTTGCCATCAACGCGGAGGGGGTGGCAACCCGTGACATCAAGAACGTCAAGAAGCGCTGGGAGGACTTCAGGTCCAGGACCCTCCACAAGGCCCGGCACCTCGCGGAGGGGGGCCGGCCACGCATGAGTAACATCCAGATGAGGGTCCTAGAACGCGTAGGCCCAGCGCTCCACGCCCAGATCCTTCGGAGGCAGACCCGTCCGGAATTGAGCGGTAAGTGGCCAAGCATTGCTGTGTGAGACAGGGCATGTTGCAGTGTGCTGCTAGTCTGATGCTTGCCTGTATGTATGACATAAGCCATGTATGTATGTGTGTGTGCAAGGACATCATGGTCATGCATGTGAGACCAGTTATGTGTGAACCACATGGTTGGTGCATGTGTTTTAATGCAACATGGGAGCTCTATGCGGAATGCACACATGATAGCATGGCTGTCTCTGTTCCTGGACATGAAGGGGGGGGTGAGGAATGGGTGTTGATGGCATGTCCTTGTATGGTGCACGTGTGTGTGTGTGCCAGAGAAGTGTGTGTGTGTGACTTTGAAACACCATGGCTGCATGTGATTTTGAAGGCAACATCTTGGTTTACAGGGGCCCTTCTACATGGATGTTGATGTTGATTGCAGGCGCCGGGACTGTTTCTGCATGTGTGTTGTGTGCATTGACCCATGGGTTATGGAATGACAGGATGGAAATTACATTTGACAGTGCCACTCATGTGTTATTGCTTCCTGTCTAGGGTATTTTGTACTGTACCCTGATGCTTGTGTTCTATGTCTCCCTCTATGCAGCGTCAAGTGAAGAAGAGGGTAGAGACGGCGCTGTGGAGCCAAGCAGCGGGGATGCCTCCACTGGGCGTCGACGCAAGGCCCTCCCAGGAATAACCATCATCCGGGACCGAGGGGGCTGGTGCTGCGTCTGCCACAACGGCTGTGGCGGAAGGGCCGGGTGAACCCCCACAGGGGCTTCCAATGGCGAAAGACCGTGTGGAGACATCCAGGTTGGGGGTCTCCACAGAGGAGAAGGCGGAGCCCGCTACTGAGCCGCACATGGGGCCTGGTAGGGGTAGTACCACTGGTGCAAGTGGTGCAGTCCAGGGCCAGAGTCAGGATGCAGCAGAGGTCACCGCGGAGGGGCCTGTGCATGTCGCTGTCCCTGACCCTTTGACTGCACCACCATGCACCAGCAGGGAGGCCCCGTCCCAGGCCCGTCCACAGGTAGGGGAGAATGCCATGTCATCTGCCTCTCCACTACCTGCGGACAAGGGGTCCCACCAACGTATGGGCTCCGTCCTGGTTGTTGGGTCCCTACATGTGTCGTGCACTCTGGTGGACCTCTCCTCCTCTGTGGAGACTATGCGTCAGTCGTTCTCCACACCGTCTTCCGCCCCAGATTCCACCAGGGCCCCCTGTGGACCTGGCCCGACCAACACAGCCAACTTGGTGGAGCTCACATCCCTGCCACAGTCGGGAGTCGGCGTCCCGGCAGGGGTGGACACCACAACTGGAGACCAGCTGATGGAGGATGTGCAGGCACCATCAGACACGGCACATGGACAGCAGCAGCAGGAGCAGGCTCTAGGTGGGAGCAATGATGGCTCAGGGCCTTCGACATCGGAGGGGCAGGCATCGGCCAGAGGGCAGGAGGACCCAGGACTGGAAGTGTCTTCCGTGTGACAGTGGTTAGGCCATGCCATAGATGCGGAGCGGCAGCGGGCAGAAGAGGCATGGCTCACGATGGTCAGGGCGGAGAACTCCATGCTGAGGGCCCTGAGGCGGGCCGAGTGCCTCGAGGCAATTCGCAGGGAGTTGGAGGAGAATATGTCATCGTCCCTGCGAACCCTCGGGCCATGGAAGAGGACCGCCTCCAGGACATTGAGCAGGAGTTCAATGATGCCCTGGCCCGGGACATCCAAAAGTGAGCCGTTGGACTAGCCCGCTGCCCTTGTAAATAGTTATTAGAGTTAGGTTTCCTTTATGTTTTCCTTTTATTTGTGGTCAATGGACAATGCCACCCAAATTTGTATATAGTTATATTTTTAGGTAGGTAGGTAGGTAGGTAGGTTTCATTTGTTTGGTTGGGATCATGGACCCTTTACATCCTTGGACAATGGATTGTACATAGTTTAATCATGTTTTCTTTTTTTTTTTTTTTGCATTATGGACATGGAGCAATGGATTTTTTTCCCCCGGACAATGGATTGTAAATAGTTGGACTATGGATTGATTTCTCTTTCATTTTTTTAAGAACATAAAGCAATGGATTTTTTTTTAACATTTCCTTTGGATTTGCGTTGTTGGAGGGTGACTTTGGACTGTTTTTCTTTCAAATTTACATGGATTGGTTATCATTTTCATTCAATCATCTTTTTCACATGCTTTTCATTTCATGTTTCATATTTTGGTATGCTTTCATTTCATTTTTGATTTCATGTACATAATACATTTTCATTTTTTAGTTCCATGTGTGGGATTTGCTCATTGGCTTGATGCATGTGAAAATGTGGGTTTACACAAGCAATGCCAACCAGTGTATGTGTGTGACGGACATGTGTTGATGTACATAGTTTTGACTTTTGGTTTGTGTCATGAGATCAGCATTTCACTGCTGGGGGGTGGGGGTGCAGGGGGACATGAGTGGGACATGAGTGGGGGCCTGCTGGCAGGTGCCCTGCAATGCTGGGGGGTGGGGGTTCAGGGGGACATGATAGGCACATGAGTGGGGGCCTGCTGGCAGGTGCCCTACACTGCTGGGGGTGGGGGTGCAGGGGCACATGAGTGGGATATGAGTGGGGGCCTGCTGGCAGGTGCCCTGCACTGCTGGGGGTTGGGGTGCAGGGGGACATGAGTGGGGGCCTGCTGGCAGGTGCCCTGCACTGCTGGGGGGTGGGGGTGCAGGGGGACATGAGTGGGACATGAGTGGGGGCCTGCTGGCAGGTGTGGGTCCTCCCAAATGTCCATAATGCTAAACAAAAAAATAAAAAGGAATACTTGATGAAACTATATACAATCCATTGTCCAAGGATGTAAAGGGTCCATGATCCCAACCAAAAAAATGAAACCTACCTACCTACCTACCTAAAAATATAACTATATACAAATGTGTGTGGCATTGTCCATTGACCACAAATAAAAGGAAAACGAAAAGGAAACCTAACTCTAAAAACTATTTACAAGGGCAGCGGGCTAGTCCGACGACTCACTTTTGGATGTCCCGGGCCAGGGCATCATTGAACTCCTGCTCAATGTCCTGGAGGCTGTCCTCTTACATGGCCCCGGGGGTTCGCAGGGACGACGACATGTTCTCCTCCATCTCCCTGCGAATTGCCTCGAGACACTCGGCCCGCCTCAGGGCCCTCCACATGGAGTTCTCCACCCTGACCATCGTGAGCCGTGCCTCTTCTGCCTGCTGACGCTCTGCATCTATAGCATGGCCTAACCGCTGCCATACGGAAGACACTTCCAGTCCTGGTTAATCCTGCCCTCTGGCCGATGCCTGCCCCTCCGATGTCGAAGGCCCCGAGCCATGATGGCTCCCACCTTGTTGCTGCTGCTGCTGTGCCTCTGCCTGTGCCCTAGCACTTGCTGCCTGCACATCCTCCTCCGGCTGGGGTGCAGTTGTTGAGGTGGCCACCCCTTCTGGACGTCCGACTCCCGACTGTGGCAGGGATGTGTCCTCCACCAGCCTGGCTGCAGGGTCAGAGGCAGCTCCACAGGGTACCCAGGTGATACATGGGTGGGAGGATGGCATGGAGGACGACTGGGGCATAGAGGGTTCAGTTGAGGAGGGGGTCGGAACAAGGTCCAGAAAATGGAGGAATCCAGCCCTGGTGAGCTGTCCCTGTAGGTCTACGCGGCCAACGAGCCATCTGAGAAGACGTGCAGTCTCCTCATAGAAAGTCTGCAGGTCAGCTTGCATGGCCCGTTTACGCAACGCCACCCCACCCAGGACAGGCTCAACCCGGTCCCAGATAGCCACGTCCACAGGGAGAGGGAGGCCAGTTGTTGTAAGCGGAACCCCTCCCTGAAAACGGGTCTGGATGTAGGCATCCCTGCTGGTGCGGGATGATGCAGTCACAGGATCGGGAACAGGATTACACACAGGCACCTCCGCGGTGGCCTGTGCTGCCTCATGTCCCTGCCCCTGCACTACACCACTGGCACCAGTGGAATCCCTACCTCCAGACCCCGTCTCTGTCCCTTGCACGGCCTCCTCCTCCACCAAACCACCCACCAACCTGGATGACTCCGTGCCATCTTCCTCCGTCGGACCCTGTGGGGTCTCAGCTGCCCCTTCTGCTGCCGAGGAGTCCAACTCCGACCTCTGCCTCTTGGACCTTCCCTCGGCAGCTGCGGCCTGGGCCGTGGCACCAGACTCCTCACTCCCCGACAAGATGACAACCTGGGAGGGGAGCCAGGCCTTGCGTCTCCGGCTGGCGGGATGATCCCTGCTGCTGTGCTCCACAGCACCCTCTCGCCCTCTTCTTCAGTTGACGCTACAGACAGGGAGAGATAAAACACAGGCATCAGGGCACTGTACAATGGACTGATACACACATGACTTACATGAACATTTCAATAGCAACATTGCACCAGGCAGCATCATCCATACACATACAACTGCATGAACAGGCAAAGGTGAGCCTAACATCACATGAAACACAAGGAGTGCACTAGACATGCACACACACCACCACACTTACATGGATGTCTACATCTCCTCCAACTGTTGCAGTGATGAGATCGCCATACATGTCACATCTGCCATTCATCCTTCTACATATCAGTGTCAACTGCATCCTTGTTGCATCACATTTGCACACTTGTCAGATACACATTCATGCACATGTACACATTGCAGATATATGCATTATGAACCACCATCCATGCCACAACCATGCCAATGTACATACACATAAATTCAAACATGTGTGCTCACACACATGCATTTGCCCAGCATGCTTACCAACACATACACCATCAATGTGTCTCACAACTGAGAGGACTCACATGTGGCTGCCGCACACCCATGTTCATACACATCCCTACATGCCCCTACATAAACACATGTGTAACCTGCACAGTACTGGCACACCACGACACGCACAGCGTACTATCAGCGCTCGACTCCAGACAGGTCTGCCTCTCAAGGATCTGGACGTAGAGCGCTGGGCATATGCATTCCAGGACCCTCATTTGATGGTTCGACAGCTGGCCCCGGCGCCCCTTGGCATCCGCTGCCTTAGTGAGGCGCCTGGCCTTGTTGAAGGTCCTGGACCTGAAGTCCTCCCAGCGCTTCTTGACATGATGTAAGTCGCGGACTGCCACCCCCTCCGCGTTGATGGCAGTCACAATGTCCATCCAGATCCTGGTCCGTCTTTCATTGTCGGCGCGCAAATTTCCAAAGAGGGCATCATACTGCCTCACGACTTGCTCCACCAGGACACCAACTTCGGTGGCAGTGAAGCTGGTGGCCCTCTGCCTCTCTGGCTGGGGGTTGCCAGTGCTGCCAGATGGTGTTGTGCCAGACATGGCAACCCCAGAGGCAGGTGTGGGTGGGCAACTGGGTCCTGGGGCTGGGCTGTGGAGCGATGGAATCCCAGTCGGAGTGTTCAGTTCCAGCAGGGATGGTCACAGCAACTACACCCCTGGCTGACGTGCAGGCATCAAATGCCAGGGCACGTGGGCAGCAGGCAGTCAGGCAGCAGCAGATGGCAGGTGGGAGCATGCTCGGGGTTCTGGGGGGCAGTAATTCGGCCTTCTGGGCAGGAGCGTGGTCTTCTGTGTGTTTTCACGTGGCCAGCTTGATACAGAGTGATTTGGCATGTGAAAAAATTGCAAGTCAGCATGTAATTCGAGGAAAGGGCCTTTGCGCGTAAGTGCGTCAGCACACACACGCGATTCCATTGGACCAAAGGCCATTAGCGCGTAAGCTTGTAAATTACATTACGCGCGCAGGCGTTTCCCTCATAGCACGTGATGAAAGAGCACACGTGGAAAAACTGCCCGTCTGATAGTCATTGCGTGTAATTGGAGGAAAGCGCCCGCGTACACGCGTATCTGACGTGTACGTGTGGACCGGTTTAAAAGCTACGTGTAGGACGCCATTTCCTTATATGTGCTTTTCTTGGACAGCGAGTGGGTGAAATCTGTACTTCATGTCGGTTCACACGCGATTACTTCACAGCGTTTCTAGTTTGTACTCCCTGTTACCTCTGACAGCTCTTTTCTGAATTTTTGTTGGGCCTGTTTCCTCTAACAGAGTTCACTTCTCCTTTTGTCCTGTCTCCTCAGACAGCGTACAATTCTTCTTTTGGTGGGGGTGTTGCCAACGCGCACACGCACATATTTTTCACATTCTTTTTCCAGGCAGACGGTGAGTTCCGCACATACTTAGCAACTGTGCTTGCCCCGTGTGTCGCGTTCCCCTTCAGAGGTCATTGTAGGCAGCGTGTATTACGCGTACGCTTATTTTTGTATCTGGGTGCGACAGCGTAGTGCGGGTTCATTTTTTGACGCACGTGGTCTACAAAGGGTTGCGTGCACATACATTTTTGATATTGGGCTGCCTGTGCATTGTGTGACCCGTCATCTTCCCCCAGGGGTCACAGACAGCCTTGTTAGAGCACTAGGGTACGAATTGCATCTAGTATCCTACCCCTTTCACCCCCAATTGCCCAGGACAATAGTTTACTGCAACTCCCATATGCACAACAACATCAGTGCCATGGCTGGGAGGCGACCAAGCGGTAAGGGAGGCAAAGGTGGCCGACCCTCAAAAGCTGGGCGTGGTGGGCGCGGTAGGGGACATGGCCGGGATTTGCAGGGTGCCCCTATACCTCCATGTTTGGAGGACCAATCAGGGACACCCATGCCCCCCCATGGTTGAGGGAAACATGGCTGACACCATCCAAGCTCGGCCCCTGTTGGACCAGCCCATTGTGGCACCTGACCTGACACAGGATGACTCCCTGGCTGACTTTCAGGTCAGCAAGTCTAGGCCACGTGTGGCGGTGCAAGTTGTTGTCACCAATCCAAGTGGATCTGGGGCAGCTATGTCATCTGCTGCCCCAAGTATGCAGGGTGGGGAGGCTGCAGGGGCATCATTGTCTGCCTTTTGCCTCCCCTTCCAACTCAGTGACAGTGCATGCATGGGAGGGTTATAGTCATGTGGGACATGTGTAAATCATGTACTGGTTCTGTAGCTTGTCAGGCCTATTTGTGTGCTATGGTGCTAATGCCTGTTTCCATTTTTTGTCTTTCATGTTTTTGCAGGGGATGACGCACTTGATGCTGTTGAGGTTGAGGAGATGGTGCAGACACCAGGAGGAATCTCAGGCACGACCGGGCACCAGTGGGGGACGTGGTGTGGTGGTGGGTGAGAACCCAATCTTGCTGCAGACCATTCTGTCGAGGGGTGCCTCTGGGTGCACCTCCCCAGACCTCTATTCAGGTGCTGATTCGGATGATGAGACCTATGTGGCGTTGCAGGTAAGTGTTTCTGGCAGGGATTCTGTTCTGTCCAACCCACCTGTACCAGGGGTAGAACCCTCTATGGGGATGTCAGTTTTGGTAAGTCCGCCTTTGGCGGTTACGGATGCAGGGTCACACTCCACAACATCTGATCCTGTTCCTGGGCCAGCAGATCAGAGGGGGAATGCAGTCCTGCAGCCTCAGGCAGTGCTGGCACATGTCATGATGCCTACCTCCAAGGAGCCAGGTCCGACCCAGCAACCACAGAGGCAGGCATCATTCCCCCCAGGGAAGTGCCAGCGGGCCCAAGCTGGGGCCCTTTGGACACTGTCCTGGCGCCTTAGGCGCCAGGCTCATGTTGGACGACTGTCCTGGCGCCTTAGGCGCCAGGCTTATAAAGCTAGACATGTGTTCAAGTGTTTTAATGTGCACTTACCTGATGCAGACCATGCTGCTACATCCAGGCCTCTTGAGGCCTGAATGGAACTACTTTACCTGTGGGACTACTTTCCACCTGGGTGTGGTCGGGGAAGGATACATACCTGATCGGTGGAATGATACATACCTGGAACTTCTTCCAAAGCTATTTAAACCACGCCCGATCAGCAACTCACGCTTCGCGTTGTTCTGCTCCTCGCAGCTGGACGCTCACTGTGTCAGCTCTTGCATCCGGACTTCAGCCACACCTGTCAGCATCCTGGGTCACCTGCAAAGGGAGATAACAGAGAATTGGGGAGAAAGAAGACCTTACCTGCTAAAGCTGCATCACAGAGACATCACACCGACGATCCTGAAAGGGAAGACATAATTTTTAAAAGCATTTCGCTTCGATCGCTGCAGCGCTGCATTTCACTCACCTTTCCTGGGCACCTCCATCTTCAGCAGCGATCATCCGGATCCACAGCCACTTCCCAGAGCCTAGAGAGAAAAAGACAAGAACACAAGGTGAGAGAAGGAAGGGAATAGGAAACGCTCAGTTTCCTTCTAAGACTTACCTGTTGGGTCATTCCCATTTCATTTCGGGTCCTGCCGCTTCCTGGCATTCCGGACCCCGGCCCCTATGGGGAAAAAAGACAAAGACATTGAATGAGCGAATGCAAAGACATTACCCGAACGCTCATCCAGAACTTACCTGTCATTTACTGGAACTGCATGTTTCACTTCGGGTCGGCGCCATATCTCCGGCATTCCGAACCCCGGCCCCTAAGGGGACAAAGACAAAAGCATTAGCGCTTGCTGCAATAAGACAATGAACATTATTATTAAGCTTGAACTTTTGAACTTGCAACAGAACTCTTACAGTGCCTCACTTGAATAGTCAAGCTTATTTTGAACTCCCATCAAACCTCAATCCAGTGAAGTAACTGGGTTTCAACGCGCCCCTGCATCGGAAGCAGGATGGAGAACTCATCCTTCCAGACCCTAAGGTGAGACTTCACGGGGAATCGTGGAAGGGTATCGTGGAGGGTTGGAAGGGAGTGGGAGGCTTGAGCATTATTCCGTCAGTAGGTAATACTCCCTGTTCACGCACAGGGGAATGTTCCTGCGAGCCAGAAAAGCCAGAGTAGAGGGGCCCTTCCTGTCCATCTTCAGAGTCCTGCGCTTCACCATTGAAGAAGCATCAGCACTAGAAGCCAGACCTGCGCCTCCGTGGGAATCAGGTGAGCGTGACAGCACAGCAAGGCGCAGATTGCCTTGCCCCAAATATGTGTGGTGCCCGCCGATGCGATGGCCGTACGCCACCAGGCAATACCACATGGGAACAATCTATTTACGGTATGGCAACCCAACAGGCAGCATCAGTTGAGATGATGGCTCAAGCAATGGAGAGGGTGGCCACTTCCATTGTCCCCCCTGAAAGGCAGATGGAGCAACTACAGCAGGCAACAGACTCCATTTACCAATCACACAGGGAGGACATGTTGGCATCCAACAGGGAGAGACGGGCAGCACTGGAGACTCTACGCCAATCGATATCAATAGAGTCCCAGGGCCACAGGGAAGCCCTGTGTGTAGAACTCCATCACCTCAGGGAGACTCTTGCTGACCTTGAGGCTTCCACTAACTTGAGGACAGAACAGCAGCTGGAGCGACTCACACGTTCACTCTCAGCTGAGATGCAGGCAACTCGGGAGGAGATCCGGGCATCACGTCAGGTGCTGCATGGGGATCTCCGCACTATAATCCTCCAGAATGAGACCTTCCACACCCGCATGCTTGCTGCCATGGAGGACCATACCAGGGCTTTGCGTGGGCTGCCTCCCATAGCACCACCACCTCCTGTGGCAGCACCCCCTCCTGTGGCAGCAGAAGAGGGTGATGAGAGCGAGAGCAGTTCTCCCACATTGGCATAGCCGTGCAGGCCATTAGCCCATGGAGGTGTTTTTTTCCCAACATCCACACAGGTGGCTGCTGGTGCGCACCCTGTCCTCGGACCTCCTGGGTGCCCCCCCAGCCCCCACATGGCCATTTTTGATTTTTGATTTTTTTTTTAACAGTGTGTTGCCTTGTGTGGCTCCCGTGGGCATCCACTGTATTCCGGCTGGGCACATGCAGGCTTGTCCTGAGTTTGGGTTAGATGCTTGGGTTCATGAGACACACACCCCTCCTGCTTCCCGTTTCCTGGGCTTGCAAAGGGTGTGCCCAAGTGACATTGACTTACACGGTGACGTAGGACTCCCATGAGCTGTGTGGGCAGTCTGTAGTCAATAGTGTGTATACATTCCTAGTGGATATTGTTGTTGAATTGTACACTGCAAGGTGTATTGCTATGTGCTTGTGCATCCATGTCTTTCGCCTAATTTGCAGGTTAATTCCTCATGTCTTCACAAGGCCGTCTACTTTGGAGATGGAGTTCATGTTGTAAGCAGTGCACTTGGACATTTGCGTGGCAGAAGCACTGTACAGTTGGAAGTGGCCGATGTGCTGGCATGATCAGGTTGTAAGACTACCACTACTTTAACTTAGTAGTGTCATGTTTATGCTATGTTTGAGGTTGTGTAGCTGCATTGTGTTGTTGGTAAGTATTTGGTCATGTGTGTTGTTAGTTCTACATTACTGGGAGCATATTGTGTGTGGGCAGTTTCCATTAGGGACACTGTACTTTGACACTTGTGTCATGTTTTGGGGATTGTTTTGTTTGCTCTCACATAGCATGACATGCCATGGTGTGTTGGGTGGCGGTGATGGGGAGGGGTTGGGTGACATGGCACTGTTGTCATGTTGTATTTTGCAAGGGGGAAATGATTTTTGCAGCATAGAAGTGTGTCTTTTGATGACACATCATTAGTGGTGTTTGTGTAGGTAGGGATGCACACAATGTAACACTTCCAGGTGACCAATCTCAGGCTGGTATGGTTGTGACAGTTGACTGTCCCTTATGTCATCATCATTGATTGTCAGATGGTATGTGCCAGGGCTGTGTGCACTCCACAGGGGTGTGATTTTAGGTGAAGTAATTAGCCACCAGCTGCGTACGGGCTGCCTCACCCCGTGCCCTTTCCCCTCCCATGCGCAGTGGGTGTGCATGTGGTTGGGGATGTGGGGGCACCACCATGTCCACGGGCAGGCCCCGGCGTGTTGCAACGTTGTGCAGGACACATGCTGCCACTATGATCCTGCACACTACTGGGGGAGCGTATAACAGCTGCCCACCAGAACGGTCAATGGAGCGAAAGCGTGACTTGAGCACTCCGAATGTGCGCTCCAATATGCCCCGGGTTGCCATTGTGGCATGTGTTTTATCTAACCTTCGGTGGTGTGGTGGGGTTCCGAATTGGCGTCATCATGTTGGTGCTCAGATGGTAGGCACTGTCCCCTGGGGAGGTGGTGATTGGTATCATTAGTGGGGTTGTGACATTACTCAGTATTTGACATGCATGCATGTGCTGTGGCATTTATACTCATCGAGCAGCCATGTATCGCCATGCCGCCCAGCTTCTAGGTCCCGGTTTAGGGTTGACATTCTGTAAATGAAACTGTCGTGGGTGGTCCCTGGATAGTTGGCATATACTGAGGTGATGATTCCCTTGGCATCACATACTACCTGTATGTTGATGGAATGCCAGTGCTTGCGGTTTCTATAGATGTGTTCTGATGCCCTGGGAGGACGTAGAGCCACGTGGGTGCTGTCAATGGCACCTAGCACTTTGAGTTAGTGTGCCACCCCATAAAAATCCTGGATGACAGCCTGCCTTTCTGCAGGTGTTCTGGGCAGGTATATGTGCCTGCGGACTGATGGGCGTGCAGTCATGATGGCCAACACCTGGTGTAGGCAGCGTGACTGCGTGACCTGTGACACCCCCCCCCACTATAGCAGTTGTCTGTTGAAATGATCCAGTAGCCAAGAAGTGCAGTACATTGAGGACCTTGTGCAGGGGGCTGAGTGCTTGGGAGCACAGGGTGGGTGATGTGAGGTCATCCTCCCACTCACTGACCAGGTCGAGTATTATGTGAGGTGGAAACCTGTACCTCCCATACACCTGGTCATCAGGCATCCCAAAAAGGCTGGTTCTGGGTGTCAAAATTCTGGGCCTGACTATCCTCCTCCTTCTCCTGTGGTATCCCACGACCACTGCTGCTAGGAACGGTATATTCATCCTGGTGTCTGTGCTTGTTTGTTGTTTGCGTGCACTTTTATGCTGCGCGGGTCCACGTACGCCTGCTTCCTGCTGGCGTACGTGTTTCCTGATTAGCGCGTCTTTTTTGGCGCACGCCTTAGCCTCGTTCGATTCGATGAATACGTGTTTTGAACGTGCATGTGGGCGTTCTGCGCACTTTCCTCCTGTACTTCCCCTGTGACGCCCACATTTTCACGAGTTGTTCCCCATTCCGTGTGTCACGCCCCCTGTTCCTCCGACTTTTGTTGTGTGCACCGCGCTATGTGCGATTTCGCTGTGCGCTTAGCGCACACTGTTTGGAGACATGTGCGCCAGCGTGCGCCATGCAGAAATTTGGCTCACATCCTGGGATTTACACGCGCACAGACTTCCATGAATCGCTGTGTGTGGGTTTCGCTGCGATTTTCGCACTGGCACTGCGATTCGGACGCTTTCGCACGCTTGCGCTGGAAATTTCAGTGCACATTAATTCCATGAATCGGCCTCTTAATTTTCTGTTAAGTCAGTGTATTGTACGCATTCATTGAAAGCGGCATTGATGTATTTTGGGCATTATTCGCATAGTTTTCTATTGTGCATTGGCGATGGGCCCATATAAGAAGCAAGGCGGGAGATCAAATTTGCACAACTACTGGGTCCTGCCCATGCTTCCCCCGTATTGGCTACCAGCAGCGTTCTTTTGTAGCCAATCGGATAGAGGCATGGGCAGAGCCACAGCAACTCTGTGCCTGCACCGGGCAACTGGGAGACCCGTAGAAAAGCGTAAAAACCCGGAGTCTCCGGGCTAAACCCGCAGGTAAGGCATGTATGGCAACAGGCCATTACTTGACCTTGTAATGTCTTCCTGAAACAGGGGTGTATTGCTTGAACAAACACCATCATCTCTGATGAGCGTGGCCAGTGTTCCAGCTCATGGAAATGCTGGTTGATCTCAATGTACATTCGCCATCCCAGAGGGGATTTCTACAAGGAAATGGGTAGCGCATAGACATGCATGTGCACTGGTATTAGATGGCTTTCCAAATGGAGCGCAGACATGCATGGCACATGAACCGGGGGTGGCTTTAAATTCGCTATTTACACGGGGAAAAATGCTGCATAAAGACGGCAGGATGATGCAGACATTGTGGGGAAAGCCAGGTTGTACCTTCCCCAGCTCTGCAGGAAGACCACAGGTAGTCGTCCATCTGGGCCCCACTACTGCCAATAGCCACAGGCATTGGAAATAATGCCTTCTCGAGGCCTGTGAGGTCAGCCAGCCACACCACGGGATGCACACAGCCTTAAACGACACCTTAAGAAACCCAACAGCCAACAGAGCGGTGTTGATGTAAAGTAACTGACAACAAAGCAGTTATCTGCCTCATCAACAAGGCAGGGAGGAATTGTGTCCGCCCTCCTGCGCCAGGAAGCCCTGCAGGCCGGGCCTGATCATAGCTCACAAGACAGGTCTGGGCACCACACCCTCAGAACAGCAGGAGTCGCCCTAGTTAGCCTCTCTTGTGGTACAAATGAGGTCTGCTAATCAAGGTGTGGTAGCGTTGGGTTCACGCAAACATTTAGCTTAGCAAGTTGAGCACACACCACCGTGATCTGCCTGTATCGTGCGAGACACAGGTTACAATTCTATCCACACCGTCTACAACTTTCATCCTATTGTGGTGTATCCAGTGCTTTAAGTGGGATATGAACACGAGGGGAATCTGAAAGGGGGCGTTGCTGAATCCTGCAGGGGCAGGTGAAAGGTAAGGGCCACCTGCCCAAACAGACAAACAATACATCATGAGCCCATGCACACCTGACACCTGGCCTGGCCTCAGCTGGCCCTGTTAGTATCTAGTCTGCGAACTGTACATTAAACTCCCTCTTGTTCTGTTTCCAAATAAACTGCTCTCTGTAAATACATCCTTTTCTGTCTTGGGATATAAGATATACAATTTGCGAGTAAATCGCCTTCATCGTGTGAATACATGACTGAGGGCCAGAGTGCTTGATAGCAGCTCTTAAGTGCTCATTTAGGGTTTCAGCTCCCTTGCTGTCTGCCTGCCACGTGATCATGTGTAGCTATTGATGATTTGCAAGGAAGTGCTGATAGTATGCACCAAATTCACTAGCCTTCTCAAACTAAAGGCTGTGTCACTTTAAATTTTCTTTTGCTGTTCAAAGACGGACCTCCTTTTAAGAAACAGAATTACAGACATCATTTTGTGTAAAGAAAAAAAGCTTGGGTTATTCCACCCGCATCTGAAGACATCATCTCACACATTTTATATATGTTATCATTGAATTTTGCATTTTAGAGCATCTCATTTTAACAGAACAGAAGGTCAGACTTCTCTACGAGTTTGGTGTGGGAGGAGGTGCAGTCAACATCACCTGGAAATCTAGAGCCTACAGAGATTGGGCCTCATTACGACCCTGGCGGAGGACCATGGTGCAATTTGCAGCATGGTCCATGGCGCTAAGCTGCCAACTCCGCCATGGTGGTTGGCGGACTTACCGCCCCATGCCGACCTTGGCGGAGCGGTAAGTCCCCAATCCCCATTTACCCTTCCCCATTCCCATTTTTGCCCCATAGGGTATAATGGGAGTGGGGAAGGCGTTAATTACGCCACCGTAAATTACGGTGGCGTAATTAACAACAAGTCCCGTAGCGCCATGGATTTTTCCACCTGCAAAAAGCAGGCGTAAAAATCACCATGGCGCTACGGGAACTCGTAGTCAGGCGGAAAGGTACGCCATGCACTACGCCGGCGTAAAACCCTCTCCGCTAGGGTCGTAATGAGGGCCATTGTTAAAGGAAGTTCTTCAAGAACTATATATTGGAAATGATCAGCCGGGGTCTAGAACACGTTAATGTTTGGCTGAACACTTTAAAGGTGATCCTTTTATGGAAATCGACGATCATTGCACTAACATAAATTTCATTTTGATAGACACTTCCAAGACAATTTTCCTACAAGCAACTGTTGGATTAGATAAGAATGTCATTTTCCAGAATATTTTAATCACTAAAAGGCTCTGTACTTCAGGATCGATCTAGTCCTCCAGAACTGCACCACTGTAATCTGAAATACTAATGAGCCAAAGTGGTTTTATTTTTATTTTTTGTATGTATGTTGGCTTATTTAAGTATGTTTAGTTTGGGCTGAAAGTTAGTGACGCTAATTTTGCCAAAGTATTCCTATGTGTACGGGATTTCAGATTCATGTAAACATACGAAGTGGTTTGGTTTGCTTTTTTCTTCCATTACAGCATTCATCTAATCAGACCAGGCTTCAGTACTGAACTGGCTCTTTTGTACTTGAAATCGAACATGCTGCTCAACAAGGATAATGGCCAAACCATGCTACTGGTGGACCTCTCAGCTGCGTTTGATTTGGTGGAACATCCACTTCTGTTGCACAGAATTAAGGAGGTGGCAAGTTTTCGTGAAGATACAGTGGCTTGATTACAATCCTTCTTAGAGGGTAGATCTGTCAGTGTCTGCAGTGGCACCGCAGAGGCCTCCCCAGCTCCCTTGCCCTACGGTGTTCCACAGGGAGCTTGCCTGTCTCCCTCCCTGTGTAACATTTTCACCACCTGCCCCGCAGTGTCAAATACTAGAGAATAAGGGGATATGCTTTTCCAACTATGCAGATGACACGCAGTGTATCATTCCCTTATCAGGTAATCACAGGGAGGATATACTTGCCATCAACAAGATATTTGATCTCATCCAGAACAGAACTTATGATTATAGGGACAAGCCCCAGAATCTTCAGACTTGGAGACGAATATTTAGAGTTCAAAATAGCAGACTGTAAAATCCCCACTAAAAAGATTAAAACGCTCTGAGTTTTCTTTGATCAAAATCTCACCATGACATTCAAAGATGGCGCCCTTGTGGAGCGTACATGCGTAAACATCTCTCCCTGCGGGCCGCAACTTTAAAGCTTGACAATAAAGTGGATTAACTACCCAGCCGCAAAGCGAACCCCAGCTGGCACACTCTCTGAATGTGAGACAGCTCCCGGGAGAGATTTGTCGACTCCTGTGGAAGGGAGGCTTCCCACGCAACCGGAGTGGGTCAGCAAGGAGGTGCGAACAGAAGACCTGGGGAACTGAGAGGACTTAGCAGTGTTCCCCCCCAAAAGTATGTCACCACTAACGAAGTGTGTGGACCCCGCAGGATAAAATAAACATGCCGGGGGGAGGCCACGGAGAAGGAAGCAGTGACTGGGGACGACCCCCCCATGAGCGGAATTAATTGAAGAGAGGAGGGATGGAAGAAAGGACGAAACGTAACAGCACGCCGAAGCAAAAGGAAAGAAAGGGCATAAACCTCCGGACCGCAGCAGCTTGCAACGGCAAGCTCTACACTCATCAGAGAGCGACAAGTGAACTGTGTGGAGACCGGAGACCTGGAGCGGCCCCACAGAGAGGAGAGAAATCAGCGAGGTCGCCCTAACAGATCTAGAGGTGAGGAGAAATGGAGGTGTAGAGCAAGAACAGAGGATCAGCATCAGGAACTTCCATCTCCCTAACAAGGTACCACACTCTCCCCAGACCCCACCAGTGCTCATAAAGCCCAGAGGGGTACTCTCTCCACACGCCGTATCTCTGCAAAGGGGTTGTGTACCCCACACGCTCAGAAAAGACTAATTAGAGCTGCAGCCATGCCAGCAAGGTGGCAAAGGAACCCAGTAATCGGGGGACAGTAAGGACTGCAGGAGGAATCTCTCCCCGATACTCATACGATCCATAAACTGGAAAAAGGAGGGGACATGCATCCATAGTGCATCAGCAGCCGGTGGAACAGCTCCAAAGGGGGAAACACCAGCAAAGAGGGTGCAATAGGACTTCATACGGTCCCCAATCGGGAGTTTGGCAGATCCCTCACCCCCCAGCACCGGAGAGCATGCAAAACGCATGAACCAGCCACAGACAAACCATCACAGGCAGATTAAAATCTAATTACACCCACTCAGACACAAAAGGGGCCAGATCCACCCTTGAGGCGCTCCATTAGGACCTAGTACGACATCTCAGCATCATAGCAGTGCAGAGACCAGGCCACTGAGAGAGGACCTGCCCATTCCTCAGGCCTCACATGTCCCAGGGACACTCAAGATGAGACACAGCACCTACGCTCCAGGAAAGGAGAACGCTAAACCCACGCATCCACATCCAGTGCATAAACATTTCCCCATGCAAGGGGAACCGCACTATGAACCGCACAACGTTCCTTCTAAAGATAAATAATAGCCCACATCCGGCAACCAAGGGGCCATAGCTACCCCCAGGACCCGCAGGGAACGGCTGACACTCCAGGAAAGCCACATGTCCAAATCAAGGGGGAAAGCTGCGCAACTGACGACGCAAAATCCCAACCCAAAACAGGATGCGAAATTTTCGCAACTGTGGAGCACCGACGCAAACACCCAAATGAAGGGGAAGGGACAGGGAGACCCACATTTAACCTCGGATCCAAGCCCAACACAGACAGGGATGGCCACGAAAGAGGAGATGCAATCGTGGTTTAAGGAATTTCAGGAGAAATTCATGGCCTCACTCCACAACCAATTTGAGTCATTGAAGGAAGATTTGAAACTGGCGGTACATGAGATAAGAACAGACATAGCTAATCTTGAAGAAAGAACAGACACACTGGAGAGAGATCTACAAAATGTGGAGGAGGAGGTGCAGCAGAGTGGAGAAACACATGAACGCCTGGTCCGTTTTACACACAACCTGGAACTCCAGTGCAAGGATCTAGAGAACCACTCCCACAGATCCAACATGAGGATCAAGAACATGGTGGAATCGGTGGAGGAAAAGGACCTCAAGCAAGTGGTTCAGCAAGTATTTAAAGACATACTTTCAAATGAATATGAGGCAGGGATTCAGATTTACCAAATCCACTGAGTGGGCCCGCGAAGAATGGGGGAACAAGGGGCATGCCCCCGGGATGTCTTGGTCGCAATCACGTCATACCCCCAGAAGGAGCAAATCCTCTGCAAAGCAAGGGCTATGGGGCACATCCGAATGAATGGGGTAGACATACAATTATACCAGTACTTGGCACAATCGACTCTGCAGAAGTGGCGAGACATGGCCCTAGTAGTCAAGGAACTAGCGGCAAAACAAATCTGTTACAAAAGGACTTTCCCATTCGGGCTCCTATTCGCATGGGACGCTAAACGACACAGAGTGAGACCACCTGCGAGGAGGGGGAGTAGATTATGAACTTTCAGGAAGAAGACAGAGAAGCGGAGAGGCTAGCGAGTGGGGACAGGCCAAGAAGGAAACTGTGGGAATGGAAAACAATCCATCAAAAAAAGACATCAGCAAATGGCAGTAAGAAATGAGGACCACAGAAGATCACGAGGAGGAATCAGGATCTAATAAACCGGAGGTCCAGCTGGGACACGCAACAGATCCACTCCTAAGGGGCCAATGAACATCAATAATCCAACAGGTTTGAAGCGGTCATGCAGGGTAACTCTGGGGTCATCCAATGAAACCCAGGTGGGGTTTAGGAACCCCCACAAAGTTTTCTCTGACTTTACAGAGGGTCAGGTGCGGCGGACAACTCGCCCGAGCAGCCATAGGTCCCTGGGCCCGCTTCAGGGTGGTTACAGGTTCGGAGAGGGTTATACAAGTTGGGGTTTGTTATGGGAGGGGTGTGTAGGGGAGTAGAGATGGGGGGATCGGGGAAGAAAGCCAGAAGGGATAAGCTAGAGGCGAAAATGGGACATAAGAGAGACGGGCGCAAAAGAAACCAAGATGGAAGGGCTAAGAATCTTGTCTGTAATGTATGGGGGCTGAATACCCTGGTAAAAAGAACGAAATTAGAACATCTCTCCCAAAGGGGGAAATTCGACATCCTAATGCTTCAGGAGACACACATCAGGGGGAAAAATAAGGGGAAAGTCCACCTGAGAGGGTAACTTCAAATAATCCTATCTAATGTGCAAGAGAAAAAGGACAGGGTGTTGCTGGCATTTTACAAAAACCTGAAGATACAACTACAGAACACTCAGTCAGACAACTCAGGGAGACACATCTTTGCAAATGTACAACTCGAGGGGCAACCACTAACACTAGCTTCAATATACGCCCCAAACACGGGTCAGGAATGTTTCCTGAGGGATTTACTGGACAAGCTGGAGAGATTCGCCACGGGGGAGGTGGTAATGGGAGGAGACTTCAACCTAGCATGGCACTCAAGCCTAGACATAACTGGCTCCAGAGTACAGGGTCAGGGGGCTCCATTAAAAAACATACGCAAGACAATGGAAACACTCTCGCGAGTAGACATATGGCGGAAGAAAAAGGGTCAACAAAAAGGATACACTCACTTCTCACATGTAGACCACATGATGTCAAGGATTGATTACATCTGGGCGGCTGTGGGGCTTCTAGGGAAAATGCAGAAGATAGAACTGGGCACAATATCTTTATCAGACCACGCTCCACTATGTGCGGAATTATCCCTAACACCACGGAGGCAGGGGCTTTGGTGGTGGAAACTCCCATTAGACTTATTTTCAGACCCCATGTTATAAAACAAGATTAGAACAAGAATATTGGAATACTTCACCCAAAATGATAAAGAGGAGATCTCGAGGGAGACCCTCTGGGAGGCCTTCAAAGCAGTCACAAGGGGGCATCTCATTGTGCTCACGGTGACTAGACACAAACAGAGACGACAATGGGAACTAGATCGAGAGTCCAATTTACGGGAAATTCAGGTGGAATTGTACAGAAACCCTCAAGCAAACTGAAGAAAGCACTGAGACACGTAGAGGGACAACTAGAATCACTCTGCACAAAATGAGCAGAGAAACACCTCTTATATTTGAAACATTGGTACTATACAAGAGCAAACAAAGCTGATAAACTTCCAGCGAGAAAGCTGAAGGCTAAACAAAACACGCAAATTGGAAAAAGAAGGCTAAATAGTTTAGGGGGGAGATCCAGATCCAAAAGCAAGACAGAGGGAACTCCTTTAAAGAATTCTACTAAACTCTCTATGTCTCAGAGAAACCCCCGGGTAGGGATCAAGACACATACTTGAACACTATCAAATTCCCAAACATTTTGGAAACCGAAAGACAGATGCTGGACAGAGAAATACACCTAGAGGAGGTAAAAAAAAGCAATTTGAGATCTACCCAGAAATAAAGCTCCGGGCCCAGATGTGTTCTCGGCTATCTTCTACATGAAATTCGTGGATATTCTGGCCCCCATTCTCACTGGCCTTTTTAATACATTAAAAGAGGGAGGAAACATCACTCCTTCGATGAACGAGGCAAAGGTCCTAGTATTTCACAAACCAGGAAAAGGCCTGCAACTCCCGGGGTCCTACTGCCCGATTGCACTAATTAACTTAGATACAAAATTACATACGAAAGTTTTAGCAACCAGGTTAATGCATGGGCTCCCGAAGCTGATCCACCAAGACCAGTCCGGCTCCATACCCAATAGACAAACACATGATAACATAAGAATAATAATACACCTAGTGGAGAAGACAGGGATTGCTCAGACCCCGGCCATCCTGCTCTCACTGGACACTGAGAAATGGTTCGACCGAGTGGAATGGTTGCTACTTTATCAAATCCTGAGACACATGGGCTTTGGAGAACCCTTTCTCAGAATAATCCAGGCTAATAACAACTCTCCCAGTATCTGTATAGCAATACATGGTGAGATCTCAGACAAGGTGGACATAGGGCGGGGGACAAAGCAAGGGTGCCCCTTATCCCCGCTCCTCTATGCGATCTTCCTGGAACCACTACTAATTCGAATAAGGGACTCCGTAACCCTGAGAGGCACAGGAATGGCAGGAATCACACATAAAGTAGTGGCATGTGCAGATGACATGTTGATGGCACTGTCAGACCTGGAAACAACACTTCTGGCCCTGCTGTAAGAAATAGAAAAATTTAGGGCAATCTCAGGCCTTAAGATTAATAGGCAGAAGTCGGAAATGCTAATGCTAGCAGGTGATCGAGAAGCACTTAAAAACTAGGCCTCCGCTGTACAACTGAAAGTGTCGGACAAAGGGGTGACATACCTAGGCATTACCCTAATGGATAGAGTGGAACATTCCTGCAAATGCTGGATAAGATAAAACGAGACTTAAAGAGATGGAACCCAATGTTGATCTCGTGGTGGGGCCAGATAACCTCGATAAAAATGACCATACTCCCCAAACTACAATACATCTTTCAGGCAATCCCAATCAAAAACCCCAAATCATACTTTAGAGCCCTGACTAAAGCAGTCATGGCATATGTACGGAAAAGAAGACTCCCCCAGAGTAGCGAGAAGGGTCCTCACGGCGCCAAATCAAGTGGGAGGATTAGCCCTACCACACTTCCGCAAATATTATGAAGTGGCACAGCTGTGGGTACCAAAAGAAAAGTGTCCCAGGGAACGAACACAAGATCTGGGCCTCCCAGGACAGAACAGTAGTGACCACCCCTCTACCAGAACTGCTGTGGAAGGGGAAACACTCCAGACACCCAAACCTCCAAGTAAGCGAGGTGATGAAAGCGATGCTAGAAGTATGGGAGGAGGCAACAAGGGGAGGGACTTTAAATCAGGACCCGGCCCCCTTTAGGCCCATGTTCGGTAACCCGGACTTCCCGCCAGGGATGGAAAAGGGGGTGTACAGAAAATGGGAAGAAGCAGGATGCACCAAAATAGGAGATATGTTCCACGAACAGAAAGTTAGGTCATACAAAGATTGTAAATCCCTACTAAAGACAGGTACAAATATGAACTGCTTCGCTACTGGTTGTCGACTCCGCAGATGAGACAAGCTGCGAAAAGGGAACTTACCCCATTCGAATCCTACCTAACAACCACACTGGCTCAAAGAAATTTATCTCAGACATGTACAAGTTCCTAAAAACTCATAACGAGGAAATTCAATGGAGCTATATGAAGAAATGGGAGAAAACTTTACAGGGCACAATTTCAAAGACACACTGGGGAACACCTTTGGAGGGCTATCCCAAAACTGACAAGGACGATAGAGATTAGAGAAATGTGGATAAAAATATTAGTACAGTGGCACTACACTCCGGAACTCCGGAGAGGCTGCATGTAATGTACTCGCAAACCTATGCTGGCGAGGCTGTGGACATGTAGGGGACTGGAAGCATATTTGTTGGGTTGCCCAGTAATTCAAATGTTTAGGTCCAATGTGAAAACCCAGATGCTGGGGATGTTGCAATACCTAGGAAGGTTGGATGAAAAGGTTTGGCTGTGTAGGCTGTGGGACTCCTGGGCAAAACCCCTGACAAAAGACCAAAAGAGGATTTTTATGGGACTACTAATGGCTGCATGGCTGGCAATTACCCAAAAATTGAAGCCAAAATCCCCACCGTCTATCTATGAGTGGTTACAGAGGGTGTGGTCATTTGCAGTGATGGAATGGGTCACATACAAGATACAGGGAGACCAACACAAATTCAAGATTGAATGGGGTCACATACTTAAAAAGTGACTACATGGAACAATGGTGCCTGCACAAAATCATAATACTTGATTTGTTTGGCTCTTGAACATAATCTCAAAACTCGGCGGCAGAGACAAAGACCCTTCCGGAGGGTGGAGGGAGGGTGGGGGGAGGAGGGGAGGTGGCAATAGTTGGTGGATGTTATATTTTACGGTTGTACACATTGAAAATGCCCGTTTGCCATTCCAGTCACCACAGATAACGGTGAGCATCGTACACAGGGTCTCCCTCTAGTTGCCCAAACAGCAACCGGCAGGTGTAAACCGGTCTCCAGCACAAAGGCCTACACAACAAATCGATTTGCCTGTTCCAGCCTGTGCATGCCTGACATTTGCCTCTTGCCCGAAACTGTGAATCTCAATGGCTTTCACCGGAAGACGCTTACATAAGGTATTGTGACCCTGAACTTGTGTCTTCCCACTCCTTTGCTCGGCCTCCTAAACGTGTCATGAACTTCCTTATGGCCATGCCGACACTTCATTATTGACACTAAGGGATAAGACACTTCTAATGCCCCAGCAAACCTTAACTTTTATGACCACTAACCTACCTGTATCCATTATGATGAATTTACACTGTAAATGAGTTGTTGGCATGAAATGTTACTAGCACTGCAAACACGTGCGATATACGCATGTAACCCAACCTTTCATTGTGCTTGCATTTTTCTGTGACTCCTCGAGCCATAGTATGCATTCTGTTTGCACCTACCCATGTGGCAATCTCTGTAACTAGCCCTTTCTTTACATGGACACTATTATTGCATCTATCCTCTACCCATTTAACAATGTGAATGATGCGCTAGTTCTCACCTGCCTCTTCACTTGATTGCTGTACTCAGTGTATAGCCTCTTGATACTTGAATACTGTACTGAGTCCCTGCTTGACTTGCTAGCCTAGCATTGTATCCGCCCTTATCTGCCTTGCCACTCCCTTATGGTATTAGTCTATATTGGCCCTACTATTTGATAGTTGCTTCTAACATTTACCTGCCTCTCTGCTTGATCGTCGCCTCAGAACATACTCTCCTATACTGGATCATGCATTTAGCTTGCACTTGCCTGATAACTGAATGTTGCACAAAGCTTGTGCCTATCTATGTAATAGTCTAAACTGTATCTAGTGTACTCCTGCCAGTTGAATGTTGCAATAGCATACAGTTGCCTATTACTTGAATGCTGTAATTAGCCCACACCTGCATGACTATTGAGTGTGGCATTAAGATTATGCCTATAGCCCAAACTTGTATCTGTTAACAACCTGCTTTTCCTTGCCTACGATCATGATGAAAACTACCAACATTCAGACAATATACCTTGTACTAGGACTCCTTACTATAATGGCCTCTGTATCCCTTTCCTCATGCCCTCCTAAGGATAGAAACATGAGACTGAGAGCAAGACTGTCCCGCCTTCATGAACCTTCATCATACCATACCTTCAGAAGCTTCTCTCGGAAGGCTGCCCAACCTACTGGATTAGCATATAAACGTACACAACACCTTAACTATAACCTCTTGTCCACCGTCCTGCCAGCTACCGACCAGACAAATTCCTGAAGAGCAACCCTGACTAAAATAAAACAACTTCCCACTACTAAACCCACTAGTACCCTATCACTAGCTGGGTCACTCTTCAATGCTCGATCCATGGTAGCTCATGTCGCCGATATCTCCAACACCCTAACCTATGAGAACTTGGACCTGCTGGTCATAACTGAGACCTGGCTCCATGAGGCCACAGGCCCCGCCATCATGCTAGCTGTACCAGATGGTTACCAACTACTAAGAGCTGACAGACCAAACACCAGAGGTGGTGGTCTAGCTAGTATCCATAAATCTAACCCACCTATCACGGTAATTACCACCCCTTCACTCCAGTCCTGTGAACTCCTCACAGCTAAACTTCACCTCTCATATAACCGCACCCTCACCATCTATGTGATCTATAGACCACCTGGACCATTAGGCTCCTTTGAGGATGACTTAACTAACATCCTGACTAATAACACGAAAGAACATGCGCAAATTCTGCTATTGGGAGATTTTAATCTCGGCTTCAACGATTGCAATGATAAACATGCCCTATCCATAGCCTCACTACTGAACGATTATGGGCTGACACAAAAGGTCTCTACCTCTACACTTGCTAAAGGCAGGACCCTAGATTGGGTTGCTGACCTGAATTGCAACATTAGAATTACTAATATAATACCCCAATCATGGACCGACCACCATGTAATTTCTTTCTCTGCCTCACTTGACCTTATCCGCCCTAAACCGATACTCATGGCACTGCCACTTTCCACTAGGAGCACACCTTCTCCCTACTCTTGACAATCTAGTTAACAACACAGATCCCATCCTACTTGTGGAAGTCTTCAATAGCACCATGACAAAGGCACTCGACACCATCGCCCCGATCAAAACCCGTAAAGGTAGACAGCTATCTCATCTGAATAACTGGTTCACACCACAATTGAAATAATTAAGGACTCAAAAAAGAAAGCTGCAATCGATTTGGCGCCACTCGCCTACCGAGGAGAACAAAATCAAGTTAACCAATCACTCTAAACTGTACAAAAAGGAAATCATTAGCACCAAAAAGAACACCTTTAATGATAGAATATCCAAGGCCAAATCAGACACTAAGGAATTATTCTCCATCCTTCGCGAAATGGAATCACCTATATCTCAGGTCGACAATACTCCTAAAGATAAGCCTTGGTGTACTAATATACAAAATGCCCTTTTGGGTAAAATCAGCTCCCTCCAAATCAAAATTGCCAATAAGAAAGCTTCCCTGCTCCTACCGGCTGAGCCCTCACCTCAGCAGCAGCCACCTCTAAACCTACATAACAATACCCCCTATACATTCAGCTTCAAAAAAATATCTATAGTGGAGACAGAAAAAATTGTACTTTCACTGAAACCATCTAATTGCAAAGGAGACAACTGTCCAGCCCAAATCATAAAGGATGCAGCCAGAGATCTAGCCCCTTTTATCTCGAAGCTTATCAACGCATCCTTTAAGTCGAAACTTGTGCCCAATAATCTCACACAATCATGGGTGCTTCCTTTGCTCAAAAAACAAACTTTAGACCCCTCCATTCCTACTAACTATAGACCCATCACCACTGTCCCATTCTTACTCAAAATTATCAACAGAGTAGCCTATCTACAAAATTCAGGACTACCTAGAAGCCAATAACCTATTAGGCTCACGCCAATCCGGCTTCCGCCCCCTTCATAGCACTGAAACAGCTCTGATTGACTTCAAGACCCAAATTGACGAGTTGAAGGACAACGGTAAATCAGCTATGCTACTCCTCCTTGAACTATCGGCGTATTTCGACTTGGTAGATCATGCAGTTTTATGTAACCATCTTAGTTCAGCCACCCATTTTTCTTCAAGTGATGCCATAGCCTTGGTGCAATCCTTCCTTGTGAACCGTACAATGAGACTCTTCTCCCCTTTAGCAGCCGCTGACCCTATACACATCACTTGTGGTGTTCCCCAAGGATCATGTGTATCTCCTACCATGTATAAAATCTTTACTAAGCCCCTGTTCGACAAGGTGGACAGCCTGGGTGTCACCTACACTAACTATGCAGATGACACTCAGCTCCTCATCCCTCTTTCGGGCAACTTCTTAGAAGACTCAGCTTTAGTAAACAGTATATATCTCCTCATTCAGGCATGGATGGCATCCCACGGCCTCTGCCTGAATGATGATAAAACGGAGCTACTGATCCTAGGCCCAGAGACGGCTATTAAAAAACTTGACCCTAGCTATGCCTCATTCAATATCGATAATAATGTCATCAAAGTGATGCCTGCAGTCAAAACCCTTGAATTCTACCTTGACTCGGCACTCACCTTTAAGAAGCAAATTAATGCCCTAGCATCTTCCACAGCATATACTTGCAAACTGATCAGAGCTTGCAGACCATTCCTATCTGAGACCAGCTGCATTACACTAGCCAATGCACTTATTCTATCCAGACTGGATTACTGCAATACTTTTTATGCAGGATCCAACAAGTACATTCTCAATAAATTGCAAAGGCTCCAAAATAATGCCCTTAGAGCAGCTTTAAATATCCCGAACAGAGAGCACATCTCTGCATTCAGAAGAAACATCCATTGGCTTAAAATCAAAGACAGGATTGCCCTTAACCCTCTCTCTTACTTCCAAATGTCTCAACAACATAGCGCCTCCCTACCTGGTAGATAGAGTTAACAAAAGAACCTCTGACCGACTGACGAGAATGTCCAATGCCTACACTCTAGTGGGTCCCAGATATAAAGGAGCACAGCTGGTGGTTCTAGCTTTCCGGTTATAGCCACCCAATCTTGGAATGGACTCCATCTAGATCTCAGAACTGACCAACCCTACTCCAGTTTCAGACGGAAAGTACGCACCTGGCTACGTTCTAATGACGTTTAACCTGACTGCTTCTCCTCCCCCATGACCCTTCGCCTTGCTACTTAATACCCTTTATGATTACTACGTCTTGCCTCTGCCAAATATATATTCTGGTATCCGTTGCTTGTATCTCGGAATTTCATTTGGTACCATTTCGGTCATTTCCCAACTTATGGTTGCATCTACGTCACCTTTTGCTTCAACTGTTTATTACTTACTGTATGTAAATACCTTCTCCTGTAACCAAGCTTCTTAAGTATCCTTGCATTGTTCTGTAACTAAGTTCTCAAGTATTTGTGTAATGTTCGCGCCCAGCTACCTGAGGGTTTTGGTTTTGCGCTATATTAAATAAATAATATATGTAAATATGTTTAAAAAAATATCTCACCATGAAAACCCAAATTAACAACCTTGTCTCTACGTCTTCCTATTATATAAGACTACTGTCTCAGGTATGTCCTTATCTATCTACTGAGAGCACTGAGACTATTGTCAGAGCAATTATAGGCTCAAAGATAGATCAGTCTCCTAACCGATGTCAACAAAGGGGACATTTCAATACTTCAGGTTACACAGAACAGTGCTATTAGACCTATAGTTGGACTCAGAAAATATGACCATATCTCAGAAGCTTGGAGGAGGTTACATTGGCTCCCGGTTGAGGCTAGCATACACTTTCGCCTGCTCACTATCGTGCACAAATATTTGGGGGGCTCAAACCCACGACACCTGGCAGAGAGGATAATCAAGAAACCCTCTGGGAAACATGTGAGATCAGATAACAGTAATATGTTGATCGCCCCAAGAGTTTAGCTGGCTCAAGTAAAAAAAAAAAACTGCATTTGGTATAGAATCACCTACGCTCTGACACTCAATTACACCTGCCTTCAGAGGTGATAAATTGCCAGATACGTTTAAGAAGGACTATAGACCCTTCTCTTTAGACAATCCTGTATGTTAGGCAGCGCTTCTCATGTTTGACAGTCTGTTTTTAGGTGATTTCTTTTATCTCCTGTCTTCTGTATGTTTTTTCCTTCCCCACAGGTTGTCATCTTCTGCACCCGTATGCCTACGGGACCTTTCTGGTCTGCATGGTGAAATCACTTGACCCTTACAAGACGATGTATGTCACAACCTGATTGGATGAATGGCCCTGTCATTCAGTGAAATATACTATCCCTGTTGCATCATACCCTTCACAACCAGAGTGCCTCTCCTTACCAATCTCCCAGGACCCTCAGCACTGGGGGATTTGCAGTAGTTCTTGTCTATGTGGCATGCTGCCCCTGCAGCTTGCTGTATTCCTTTGTTTTTTTCTTTCTAAACCGTGCATGAGAGAGCTATGTGAGGTGTGCATGCACTGCTGATGGGCACCCACTCTCTGATTCTCCTCCTGGTTGCCATGCCAACACGGTAATGTGAGGATAAATCGTGCATCCCTTCCCAGACCGCAGAGCAGAGTGTATCAGCAGGTGATGCTTCCCCACATGTTTAGGTAAGTGCTTGTACACATAAATGCATGTGTATTTCAAATGTTATGAAATGTGTGTGTGTTTGTGTATGACTGCGTGTGTGCAAGAGTTTAAATAAGTGTGTGTGCATGTGTGTGTGTGTGTGTAACTGGGTACTTGTAGGAGTTGGAATTAGTGTGCGCGCATGTTTATGTGTGTAACTCTGTGGACACATGAGTTTGAATGAGTGTGTGCGTGAGAGTGAACATATGAGTGCTTCTATGCATATTTATGATTGTGTGTGTATGTGTGGGTGTGACTGACTGATTGGATGCATTTATTTATATATGCTTCTATAGCGCCATAAGCCCGCAGGCATCAGGATGCATACATGTGTGAAACTGTGATGGGTGAATGTGCTTGGCAGGGATGGAGGCTAAGCACATTCACCCATCAGAAATGCATACATGCTTACTACCATTTAGTTAATGAGTCACACTGCCTAAATATACTATTTATGTTGCATCATGCAAGTGATTTGCAGTGGTAAGGGTTGCTTATATTTGGCTTTGAACATCATGTAAGTGATTTAAAGGGGCAGCATTTGCATATATTGTAGGCACAGCTTCATGAAAGTGATTTACATTGGTACTGCATGCATGTATTGTGGACACAGAATCATGAAAGTGGTGCACGATAGGAATGCTGCCATATATTATGAGTACAATATGGTACAATATCAAACTGATTTACAGTGGCAATTCCTGCTTTTATTGGAAGCATAGCATCATGGAAGTGATTTGCAGTTGGAATCTTGCTGTACATTTGGGCAGAACATCACGAAAATGACCTACGGTGGCGCTTGCATAGACTGAAGTGATTTACAGTGCACATTTCATCTTCTAGGCACAGTTTCGAAGTGACTTACAATGACAATGCTGGCATTTATTGTGGAGAGTTCACATGAATCAGGAAAATATTTTAAAGTGCTCCTGTGTACTGTTGATGAAAAGGCCTCTATTGGAATTGTTCATATGTAATCCTAGTGGACCAACTTTTAATTGTTTGTTTTTTGTCCCTCATTTTTATCCAACTGTGCTGTAAAAAGCATTGTTTCAATAAATTGTGTAAAATAATTGTCAGCAGAAAAAACCCCGTATACCTTGCATTATAGGTTCAGTCTCTGGTGCTATTTAGCGCTCCTCCACGGAAACACCATACTCCAGCAGCATACAGCTTGAATCGTTCATAATGACAGTGCCACCCGTCCGTCCCTAGAACCAAAAGCTGCCTCTGTCACTGTGAGAGTAGGACAGGGCAATGTCAACTGCTTATTTCCTAGGTCAGGGCTGCTGATGGAATAAGCAGCTGAGGCGCACACATCACTCCTCCTGCCACACATCACTCCTCTTGCCACACATCACTCCTCCTGCCACACATCACTCCTCCTGCCACACATCACTCCTCCTGCCACACATCACTCCTCCTGCCACACATCACTCCTCCTGCCACACATCACTCCTCCTGCCACACATCACTCCTCTTGCCACACATCACTCCTCCTGCCACACATCACTCCTCCTGCCACACATCACTCCTCCTGCCACACATCACTCCTCCTGCCACACATCACTCCTCCTGCCACACATCACTCCTCCTGCCACACATCACTCCTCCTGCCACACATCCAAACTGTGGAGCCAGGAATAGCCGGGTGCTGCTGAAAGACCATCATGCATCCTGCCACACATCACTCCTCTTGCCACACATCCAAACTGTGGAGCCAGGAATAGCCGGGTGCTGCTGAAAGACCATCATGCATCCTGCCACACATCACTCCTCTTGCCACACATCCAAACTGTGGAGCCAGGAATAGCCGGGTGCTGCTGAAAGACCATCATGCATCCTGCCACACATCACTCCTCTTGCCACACATCCAAACTGTGGAGCCAGGAATAGCCGGGTGCTGCTGAAAGACCATCATGCATCCTGCCACACATCACTCCTCTTGCCACACATCCAAACTGTGGAGCCAGGAATAGCCGGGTGCTGCTGAAAGACCACCATGCATCCTGCCACACATCACTCCTCTTGCCACACATCCAAACTGTGGAGCCAGGAATAGCCGGGTGCTGCTGAAAGACCACCATGCATCCTGCCATGCTCCGGGCATTCACTTAATAAGGTCATCGCATGTAGCATTACTCTCATACCCATGCATGCTATGTTGCACACGCTCACATGTTCTGCCCGCTGCAGGGTAAACAGTGGGATCCCGGGATGGGGGGCGGGGGGCTTGCTGTGGGGTCCTCACACTTACTCATTCACCGGCCCACACATTCTCAATAAGTCACCCATCCTCACACTGATGTAGTGTCCCATACGTGCTTACTCAGTAACCCATTCACGCACATGGCAGTGGTGTGTGTTATAGCTTCCAGTAACATAGCACAACATATAACATAACTTATCACATATGTATTTATCTGTCCATACTTCCTAACACCATCAGATGCCTTTCAAGTAACATTCACTCATCCATCTTCAAACTCTTTAATTTATCCCTGCAACACCATGCACACTCTCCTCGTAATCATTCATTCACCCATCGTCCCTCGCTCTCATCCATCAGTCCTCACCGTCACATTCATTCCCCCACCTCTCTTACACTTTCTCTGCTCTCTGTTTGCATCCCACTACATATCCCCCGCCTGCTTCACTCTGTCTGTGCAAACGAACTGAGAACATAGTTTCACCATTGAATAGCGCCAAGTATTGGCTTTGTTAGTGCTTGTTTTGATTTAATCTTTTTATGAGGCAGGACACCCACAAAATAGTATAACGTATACATAGAGCATTAACTGTGTTTTCTTTTAGCTGCACCTTCGATGAGAGGGCTGAGTAACCTGATTAGGCGACATTTAGACACCAACATGAATGTAAGTAAAACTAACACATGTGTGGAAAGAATCCTGAAAGGCAAGACCGAACAGGAATGTCTTGCACAGCTGTGGAGAGATGTCTGGCCTCTGTGGGCGGAGAGAGAGGCGGGCTGCATCGCTGGCCTCAAGCCTTAGGCCTCATTACCCAGGAAGCCTCCTCCGCCCACACCTATTCACACCTGCTCCTTATCTCTCGGAGCTTGAGTTCCAGCGAAGGAAGACAGGGGCACATTGTGCCTGACTCATGGTGGTGGGCAGGTCCGTAGGGAAGCCAGCAGCTTCCAAGAAGGGGGTGTCTCTGGAATGCTGTTAGGCTGCAGCAGAGAAAGCAGCACGTAGGCGTATGCTAGTCCATCCTGCTTCAGTAGCACTAGCGAGAAATCACCAGGATTTCCCAAAGGGACAGGACACTTCTTCAGAAGGACTACGGCTCCCATCATCCCTTCCCATTACCTATGCTGGTTAGAGCTAATGGGAGTAGTAGTACAAAGCATCTGGGAAGCCAAATGCTGCAGACACCCAACTAGCTGCTTGTGGAGAATCTGACATCACCTGTGGGCAAGCGACTAGCAAGCATGGGAGAACATCTCTTAGGCATGACAGCGGAAGCAGGGTCTTCTAAAGCATGCACAAATTGTGTGAATTGTTCCCAGGCAATAGTGTTGCTTTTGATTCCATAATAGTTAATGAATTGAAGTCACTTTAATCAGAAGTCTTTCCTTCATTCAGGTGTGAGTTGGAATGCGTTGCAGACGTTCAGCGTTTGCATCAAATTGGCCTCATGCCACTAAGGCTAAAGAATCGCTCATCACACATACTATGCACACATCATGCACTAGCATGCGTACAATTCCTCAGGTGTCTCCGTGATTGAGGTTTGCGCCACAAAGGCCAAAGTCCTAGGTAAACTAGATTATTGCCTTCCATGAAATGGAACCAGTGAATTTACAAGTAGTCCAGAACAGGAGTCCAAGTGGTCTGTCTGACTTTTGCCACACACCAATAGTTGGTTCTTCACAAAAAGGCGTGGCTACCCTGCTTACTTCATACAAAGAGCACCATCACGAAAGAGCAAAGAACCTGATCTTGACATCAAACTCTGTGGACTTTATAACAAGTTTGGTGAAATTTCAGCAGTAAATTCTCCAAAATACCACCAAATGGAATTATCGCTACCGCCCCTTGGTCTGACCAAATTACTGACCCATTCACCTGCCACAAGCGGAGGTACGGCGATGCTAGTCCCCATTTCTGTAGTCCATAGGACTCCATGGGGATTTCGGCGGAATTATCACCAGCAGTAAGGCGGTGGATTCATCTCCAGCTTTTTGCTGGAGGTAAATCCTCCACCTGACCACCAAACTCTTAGTATGGTGGTGCAGGAATGCGGCGGTAACAAAATTACTGCCATGTTTCCCTAGAATCTCCCGCACTGCCATTCTCATGATGATGCCCATGCCTTGAATTCCAACACTAAGCCCAGCCAACAGATGGATCCATTGGTGTTCCTGTCTTGTATTAGTCTCGGGGATAGTTCAGGGGCAACATGCTCGCCTTGGAAGCAAGACGACATGGAGCAACACAGATCCGATCCCCGTGTCCACGCTTAGAAACCTCTGGGTGTTAAGCGCGTTATAAATAACCTATCATATCATATCATAAGTGCCCAAAAAGTGCATTGATGCCGCCATCTAGTGGCAGAAAATCCCAAATAATGTAATAAATAAGTAAGCTCTAGGCCTGAGAAAATCAGACCAGGCAAAAACTGCCCTCTTTGCATACTGGATGCAGAATCCCTGTGGAGAGTACACAGCATATGAAGCCCTATGTTGCCAGTCCACACTCGTATCTCTCAACCTGTTGAGTAGTCTAAGAGGTATATTTGGATGGTGGTCCCATTGATTTGGAATGACTTGAACTGCAATCGCTTTGCATGCCTCAAGGGCTGCTGAGCATTTAGGGAGCAGGGGTAAAGTTTCCAATCATGGGTTAATACACTCTAAGGAGGTGATGATAGTGCTACATACAAATAAATGTCATACCGCACCATACCATACCGCCTCACCTGACAAAATGAATCCCTCTCAGTGCTGCTTGGGAGGGGGAGTCTACAAAACAGTACTGAGGAGTGGAAGGCACTGTGTCCCTCTGTACTGAAGCATGGAATGCTCTGTTCCTTCTTTAATGAAGTATGGAATCCCCTGTTCCCTCCATACTGAAGCAAGCAATTCCCTGTGTTCCTCTGTACTGAAGCATGGAATGCTCAGGGTCCCTCTGTACTGTGGAGTGGAATGTTCTGTGCCTCTCTGAACTACCCTGTTATCTCTGTACTGAAGAATGTCATTCCCTATGTCCCTCTGTGCTTTAGCATGGAATGCCCTTGCCCCTCTGTACTACCCTGTTCCCTCTTTACCGAAGCATGAAGTACACTGCACCCCACTGTGCCGAAGCATGGTATGCCCTCTGTTCATCTGTATTGTAGCATGAGCCCTGCGCCTTCTGTACTGAAGCATGGAATACCCTATTCCCTCTGTACTAAAGCATGGAATGCCCTACACCTCTCTGTACTGAAGTATGAAATGCCCTACCTCCTGTTGTACAATAGCATGGAATGCCCTGCTACCCTCTATACCAAAATATGGAATGCCCTGTTCACTCTGTACCGAAGCATGGAATGCCCTCTGTCCCTTTGTATTTTCCTGTTCACTCTGTATAGAAGCATGGAATACAATGCGCCCCTCTTTTTCGTAGCATGGAATGCCCTGTGTCCTTCTGTACTCAAGTATGGAATACCTACTGAAGCATGGAATGAACTGTGGTCCCCTGTACTGATGTATGGAATGCCTCATGCCCCTCTGTACTGAAGCATGGAATGCCCTGTGTCCCTCTATACTGAAGCATGGAATGCCCTGTGTCCCTCTGTACTGAAGTGTTAAAGGGGTTAAAATCCCCAGGTTAGCAGGAGGGCCAGGCCATGAAATCCCATGGCCAAAAAATGGAAGAGTCCAAAGAATTTGACAAAAGCCGGTTTTATTAACAACCCATATAAAACAGGGACATCAACAAACATGAAAAACATTTCTGAGGCTCTCTCTCATTCCAAGCTGGACAACAGGTTAAGAACCAAAAATATACGTCACAGCTGACATATCATATTCATGAGTACAAAAACCTACAAGTTGAAGGGATTGGTTAGGGGAATCATTTTGATATAGGTTCTATAGGGGATAGACTGTTTGTTGGTTAGGCTCTATCTGATAGCTCGGCCTGATGAGACCACCTTCTTAATTGCTACAGGTGAATTCATGTAATCTCTACAATATTCTAATGGCCGATGCAACAGTTGTGGGGTAACGTGGATGGAAGATCGGGATTGGTCAGTATTGGCTTCCTCAGCCTTGGCAATTTGGAAAGTTATCAGCACATGAGCACAAATAGTAACCAGGGGCAGCCGCACCAAGGTGCTGCTTCTCTCAATGAGTTACCATCTCTGACTCCCCAGGCCCGAAGCCAGGACTCAGCACATTTTGTATCTGTGCCTTGAAAACTCGATGGGAACGAAGGCCTTAGTATGTCTGTCCCTGAAACTACAGAATGGCTCATATTCTCCACTTGCAGGTTAAGTGTGTGGGGACCACATTTTGGATTTTTCTGCTCATTGTTTACTTGGATTTTAGCCCTTATTAATGCGGGTGACTTTACCCTTCCTGACCGCTAGAGCCTTGTTCAAGCTACTTTCCTCTCAATATTAAGTCTTAATTAATGAGAGCCTGACCTTCCAGCATTATTTGTTTCTTCGCTTAATATAAGAGAAATGTGTCTCCTGTCTGGGAACTGTTATCATCTGTTCTGTTGAGTGCCGATCTGCACCTTCCTTGCCCACGGAAACCTTGGCAAGAACTGTGCGACAATTGTCTGGGCTGCTCAAGTCTGGATGTTCTGCTAACGCAGCAAGCCTGGCTCCCCTGCAGCTTTGAGGTTCCCTGAGGTCTCCCATCAAAATATGGTTGCCACTTGAGCGTGGCTGCACTGTCCATCTTGTTTAAAATGGCCACTTATTCATGTTGCATTTGTGCATTCAGCAAGCTTTATGTGTGTTCTTGTCCGTCTTGCGTTGCAGCATATATATTGAGTATATGTTTTCTAGCCTCCTGGATGCAAGCATATTTTTCATGTCTAAGTGCAGTTTGACCTATTGTGGTGGATGCATGTTTGCTTCATGTCTAATGGACCTATGTGCCGGTTTTCAGCAGTGACGTCATTTGCTTTCATCATCTTGGTCACAGCATGTTCATATCCTCCATAGCTTGCAGATTCCACTCTTCGTAGAACCTCCGGGGTAGGGTTGGTAGGGTTGCCTTGGTGAGTAACGCCTCTCTGATCTGCGATATGGTGGTGCAGAGGATTCAGATACCATAGGCAATGAGCACCTTCCATTTCTACAGCATCGAGACAGGAGGGGGCGATGTAATGAATGACACATTAATTTGCCTCTTAACATTCCTCCCTCTGGTTGAGTCCTCAACCATATTTCTCAGATGACCCTCCCCACTGTAGTTTACTTTGGGGATCCATATCTCCACCACTCCCCTCAGGTCACCTGAGTTCTTCATGTGTTCTTCCATGCTCCCGGTCATATAGCAGCACTCCCCGTCTGGTATGCAGAACACCAAATGTCTCACATAATTACGAGCATCTCAGGGATAGTAGAATTTTGTACCTGGAGGAACAATAGGACTTTGTTTCAGGAGCAACAGATGTACATTATCAGTTTGTGTTTGCTCATCCATCTTAGTGTCCATATCTAATTACTATTTTCATCCCTGACATCTTTTTAGCAGTCTTCTTACATTTGGTTATGGCTATTCTCAGGACACAGAATCCCAATAACACTAACACTAGTGCAGCTATGAGTACCTTGAATACATTGGCCAGTCAGGAGGGTATCCAGAAGAATAGATATGAGAGCCAATCAACCTCCTGTTCTACTGTGTTCACTTCTTCCTCCATCTTTGTGTGTAGGTTTGTTAGCAGCATTATAGCTTTTGGTCAGGTACATAGGTACAGCAGGATGGGCCCGTTTTTGTGGACACCCCACCTTTGATGGCTGTTATCAAATCAAAGGATGTATCGATTCTGAAGATTCATGAGCCTTACTGCTCTGAGCTCTTTATGGATTTAAAGCCTTTTACTGTTGGGTTGATTGTTTGTAGCAGTTCCCAATGGGTCATTTGTAACCACTTAGCATTTACGTTTACTTGTATTTTGTGAATGACAGAAGCAAAGATAATTTATGTTACACTGAACAGTCTATGTTCCTCTAATCAAGTGCTTCATCCAACTTTTCAGAGACTTCTTTTTACTCATTCAAGTTTCAGGTCCAGTAGCTATCCATAAACATGGCTCTACCAACTTTCATACCAGGGACTTTCAACATGCGTTTGAACCCTTCATTTGTTCCCAATTTTACCGGGCCATCATTCTGGAAGCATAGTGATGCATTCTTGAGGGGCATTATATGTACAGGGCTGGCTTGATTTTCTACCCACGTGAGCAGCTTGGAATACTCTGCCCAATCCTTGAGGCACTCATCATACTCTGTCTGCACTACTTTGAATGGGACTGTCAGGAGGGCTTGTGCTTTGTACCTCACTGTTCCATCAACCCATCCTGCAATTGGAAACACATGTCCATTTAGCAGTAGTTGGGGCCTTTCCCAGCACCCAGGCATTCCCTCTATCTCTCTTCTCCCATTATTTGGACGCTGCATTTCCTTTTGATCCCCAATTCTAGCTTCTTCTATATTTGGGGCATCCAATAAATATTGTATCATATTATCTTTGCTCCAATGATCGCCTATGCTTGCTTTTGTTTTTATGTAGCTGTGCTCATAGGGGAACATCTTTTTTGGCATCCATTGCAACGTGGGCTGTTTCCCATGAAACCGGCTGTCATGATTCATGCCCCTGGTCACCATGGCCAAACCAGCCTTTCGGCTGGGGCCAGGTTACAGGCTTCCATTGTGGCCTCAAGGGCTACAAAACACCATCAGGGACTCTCTTGGAGCCAGTCCTGGCGCCTTTGGCGCCAGGCTCATACTGTTATGTGAAGGACAACATTTGGATTGGGACTTCAGTTAACATGGAGGCACTCACATAGCTCAGTTCCAAAGAACTGAGCTATGCGGTCTAGTGTTTCGGGTGTGGCCGGGCCTGGGACTACTTTACCTGGATCTACTTTACCTGGGCTATATAAGCCACACCCAAACAGCAGCACATGCTTCGCGTTATTCTGCAGTTAGCAGCGTAATGCTCACTGTGTCCGTTCTGATCTCCAGGTTTTCATGCATCCTGCCACATGCTGAATCCTGTATCTGGAAGAAGAACACCATTATTCAGCGCTTACCTGTAAGTAGCAATCTGGCTTTGGTCTTGAATCTTCCATCTTCAAACTATCACCAGCTGCTCACCTGAATACACGCAATCCAGGAATTCTTCATCAACGACGCCGCATCCATCTACAGAACACTGCAGCAACCTGAAGAAGACAAAGAGAGACATTATTAGTGAGCGCTCGCTCAGGGCCATGCAAGGACACCGAAAACCACTTACCAGGTGCAGTCTCTCCTTGATCTCTGAACATCACAGCGGCCTGAACATCATAACGACTTGCAAAGGAAGCGGCGCAGGCACAGTTTAGAAAAAAGAAAAGGCAAGAAAGCGCCACGCACTGCGCATTCACTTAACTTGCTGGGATTCTCATCCTATATAGCACGGCAATGCCAAAACTCTCCAACTCATCTGAGGGAAAGAAACTAGAGACATTAATAACAACAAAAAAGCAAAAGAGGAAACGGGCAAGATAAAAGACTGTAAAACAGTAGTACCTACCTCATCAAGCAAATCGGAGTCACAGCAAGCCTGGACCGAACACGGGGCAATGCACCAGTGAAGAAACTAGGTTGCAGAACGCCCACACCTCCAACGCGCTCCTGCACGAGACGCAGGACAGAGAGCACACCATCCCAAATATTAAGGCGAGGAGAGAGACTAGACTTAAGGGAGGAATTCGAGGCTGAGGGAGGTGGGAATCAAGAGAGACATTTAAGCCTTATATCCAGTTCTCCTGTATTGCAGGTGCTCTCCATGTCCAACACACTATCAAGGGAGAGGGTTTGAGAGTGCTAATCTTTCAGCCAGGGCTGAGTGGCGTCCCCGTGGATATCAGGTGAGCGTAACTCCGGCCCCTAGTTGTTCAGAGCACCAAATACATAAGGCACTGTGCTCTAGTCGCTGGGAACCAGTGGCCACAAATGTCCCGGAAGCCCTTATGGCATAGGGCATAAAAGAACACACATAGCAACTCTCCTTGGATGTCTCCCTCCCCACATGGGTCATGTGCTGATGCCACATATTATTAGTCACGTGGGCCGAGACAGCCATATAGGTGTTTATGTGTTCAAAACCATTATCAGCATTTCTTTTGAGCCTTTTCATGTGTCTAGTGGCACTGGTGAAGGGCTGGGTCATAGCTTCATTTAACAGGGGAACGGATGTCACATTAGCATATGCTTGTTAGGCATGTATAGGGAACCATTCTACAGAATGTCAGGAGGGTAAAGAGGTAGATATAGCAGAGGACAACAACATTTTGCTACCATTTCTTTTACTGATAAGTCCTCAAGTTGCACATGTGCATGCACATTGCATTGTCCGTGAGCCAAAAGCCAAAAGCCAAAAAGATTCATCTTTTTTTTATATACTTTCACGTCGATTGCCAAACACTGAATTCCTACAAGGAAAATTTTATCACTATTGCCAGAAAAATCCTCTAAAAAATAAATGGTGTCTTTGGATTTGCTAATAAAGCAATAATCAATACTCTACTTTTCTTAACACACTGTAACTGTTAACAACAAATGAGAGAATAGCATATAGAAATATCGGGAGAGATAACATTTAGTAGTTGTTTCTTTCTTTGTCGAAGTGTGTTTCCTTCTTGCGCTGCACGTAAAAAGTTCTTGGGGGCAAAAGTTCAGATGAGCAGACTATTTGCTTGTGTAAAAAAGGACAGTGTGCGTTTGATAGTTCTCTGTGAGTTGCTGTCTGTTCCTTGTCATAGATCAGAGCTGCACTCCTCTTCTTCTTCTTCAGCTGAAACTTCTGGGACTTGGGGCAGGGGGGTATCATCTTTGTAGGGTTTGATTTCACCAATGTGGAGCCACATGCACCTCCCTAACACTTTGACAGCAGGGGGAGTAATGTTCTCAACAACAAAGGGGCCTTCAAACCTGGGCTTATGCCAGGACCTCGTGAAGTTCCTTAAGAGGACTCTATCACCAGGGTACAGGGATATGAAAAAAACATTAGCCTTCAAAGCTGCCAAGTATTCATGAAGCTCAGATCCCAAACCAACAGTTGCACGATGGGCATCCGTTAGCACTCTAGTGGGAGAAGCAAGAGGTATACGCATATGACAGCCCATCACCAATTCATGAGGAGTTCGGTGATGGGTTGAGCCGGGCTGGTTGCGTAATGCAAAAAGAGCTAAGGGTAGGCAGTAGAGCCATCCTTTTTTCAGGATCACGTTCAGTTTGGCTATCCTCTCTTTGAGCAAGCCATTGAAGCACTCACAAAACCCATTTGCCTGCAGGTAATAAGCAGAATAAATGCATTCTTAATCCCCAGTAGGATTGTGATGTGGTGCTCAAAGAATTAATTCACAAAGTCAGACCGAAGGATGTTACACACCCCCCCATTGTGGGAATAACACTCATACGAGGAATTTTGCGGCACATGTGGCATTGGGGTGTGCACAATGACCCGCTTCGATCCACCCGGAGAAAGGCCATATGACTACCAGCATACATACATAACTTTTACAATTGTGGATCGTGTCTACATAATCAGTGTGTAAATGCTGGAAGGGTCCAGTGGGACGGTGTAACACTTACCTGGACTCTGCAGGAGTGCCTGGGCCTAGTGATGAGTGACCCACACCACTTGCCAACACAGGCGTGTGTGTGAAGATGTGAGAGCACCACACCAAGCTTAGGGTGGAAGGGATGGGGTTGTTGAGTGCCCTGTACCCCCGAGGATACGCGAGTAGTGTTGGGCTAGTGTGGCATGAGTAGTTTTGGGTCAGCAAACCTCCATACCTACAAGAGATGCCAAGTGTCAAAAAAATCTTCAACCTTCCCCTCACCCTCCATGAACCCTGATTTCCCTGCCACCGGAAAGGCTGGACTCACCTGAGGGTGTGGAAGATGGAGTGACACACCTGATGTAAAAAGAGCCGGTAGCACCTGTTGCCAGTTGCTTCACTGGTGGTTGCAAGTCCAGGCCAGCTGTGACTGCCGGGGGGACTTCAATGTCTATGGCTTGCGTTAGTCCAAGTAGGTCTATTGCGCCCTGGGTGCTTGCTTCAATTGCTCTTGCAGCTTAATCTGTTCTTTTCCCTTGCTGGTTGCAACAGCTTGCTTTGCAGTTGCTTGCGCTGCATTGCTTGCACTGCGTTGCTTACTTCTGCTGCTTCTACTGTTGTGCTAATGCTGCCTTTTGCTTTGCTGCCCTTACTTGTGTAGAGGAGCAGATGAATGCCACTTTAGGAAGTCCCGGCCCCTACTTCTGGTATGTTGGGAGCCTGAGATCATGCCATGCCTGACACCAGCAGCTGTGACCATACCACAGAGGAAATTTGAAAGAAGATACCCTCTGAGAAAGCCCTATCAAATGTATTCCAGATGAGATGATAATGTGAGGGAGGAACTCCCCCAAGGAATATGAGAAAGAGCAAAAGAGGAGTTAGTGACATCAAAAGAGACGAGTGTGACACACTAAAAAGATTGGCTGAAGAGAATGCACGGGTCATATAGAAACTATTGACAAAGCTAAGAATCAAGTAAACTTCCATATGCAAAGAAGAGGAATGCACATGTGTGACACACTGCAGAACAAGCAAGCCGTTCAATAACTGTACAGATGCAGCAACATAGTAGACTAAGAGACCTTAGAAGCTGGCTATACACAGTGAATAGACTGCAGGAGGAGCCGCCATTGTATAGAAGCTGGACATCGGTTTCATGAATTTAGTATGTTCAGACCCATGGAGAAAAAGGACAGAGAACTGTGTCGCAGCAAGAATTAGCTGAGATCACGGCCTTGAATGGTGAAGCTGTATGGCCTGACATCAAAGTTGAAGCAGGCCAAGGCCGGTTATCAATTCTCAGGGCAGTGAATGTGAAAATGTTACGCTCACCTGGTATCCACAGGGACGCCACCCAGCTGGGTTACTCGGTGGTATGCTTCTCAGCTTTGCCCTGATGTGGTCTGTGGGAAGGTTCTGCCTTGTGGTAGAATTGCTCTCCGTCCTGCCTTCTTTGCAGGGGTGCGTTGTCTTTCATGGGCGAGTGCGGTCCAGTTACTTCACTGATGCCGGCCCGTTTAATATTGTTCAGGTAGGTCTTATTGCTGTTCTTTAGTTTTGTTGCTATGCTGCATGCCTTTCTTTGTTTAAAATGTCTCTTTTTTCTCCCTTAGGTATGCAGAGCTTCAGCACGGCGAACTGGCTTGGTTGAGCCCCGCTGGTAAATGATGTTGCATTAAGAGCGCTATGATGCGGTAAGTAAGCGCTATGTGCAGTGCTGCAAAGTCTTGCCTTTGCTAACCTGTGTTTTCCTTCCTTGTCGGTCGCTGTGTTCTTCAGCGCGAGTGGAATGTCCGGAGTGGTGCCAGCTGAGAGGCGACCAGCCAGGTAAGCCTTTTGAGCAGTTCGTAATTTGTAAATGTCTCTACTGCTTTCTTAAATGTTGGGCTTCATTACAACCTTGGTGCTAAGTGCACCAACTTTACCACCATGGTGTAAACTCTGTTTACACCATGGTGGATGGCGGATTTACCGCCCCATTCCAAGGTGAGTGGGGCGGTAAATCCCCATTTCCCATTTTCCCTTCCCCATTCCCATTTTTGCCCCATAGGGCATAATGGGAGTGGGGAAGGCGCTAATTACGCCGCCGTAAATTACGGCAGCGTAATTAGCACCATGGCAGGTTAGCGCCATGGATTTTAACGCCTGCTAAAAGCAGGCGTTAAAATCAGAATCAGGCGTTAAGGGTTAACGGTGGCGTTAACCCTTAACGCCTGAGTTGTAATGAGGCCCGTTGCCTCTATCTTCCTCTTTCAGGTCGTTCTGTCTGGGAGGTGTGCTGATTCGAGAAAGCTGTTCTCAGTAGCTGCGAGTGTTTAAAGATGAAGATTGCAGGTAAGATGCTGCTGCTAATGATGTTCCTTTTGTCTCCTCAGGTTCGGCTTCTCTGAGGTTCGAGGGAATAGCTGGACACGGTGGGCGTCACGTTGCAAGCTGCAAAGTAACGTGAAGCGTGTTGTCTTGCTCGGGTGTAGTTTAAATACCCTCAACAAAATAGTCCAGGTAAAGTAGTCCCTAGGTTACCACACCCAAAACACTAGCCCGCATAGCTTTGTTCTTAGGAACCAAGCTATATGGATGCCTCCTTGTTGGCTGACAATACAATAAAGTAGTTCCCAAGCACATTGTTTTTCATGGTGTATGATCCTGGCACCATAGGCGCCAGGACTGGCCCCATGAGGGCTTTTGAAGAGGATGCCAGGCTCTAGAGGCCCGAGTCCTGACTCCACCTGGCCAATGGGTTTGCCAAAGGGGGTTTTGGGCGAGGGTTGTGACAGAAAAGCTGAATCAACGCTTGTTAAGGTGCGAAGAAAGAACACCAAGCATGCCAAGTTTTATTCATTTAGGACATTTAATTTCTGCAAAATGGACCAAATTGTGGTCTCCTGTCACAAAGGAATAGAGTTGGGCTTCGAGTGCTAGAGTAAGTGCTAGTGCGTGCCCGCTCTCCCTTATAGTCTCACAAACAATAATTCACTGCAAGGCCAAGTTCAAAGACAATCTTCATGGCAGAAGGCATGGGTGATGAGAGACGTTGGGCTAATTGGGTGGGGAGCCAAACTCAAGTACACCTCCTGGCACCTGGGTATGAGCTTACGTGCTGCTATGTGAACCAAATATGCCAGACATGGCACACGCATGCCAAACAATTGTAGAGGGCCCTATAACAAAGGGCCTTATAGATTGAGAGACAATAATATACTGCGTATCTAATAGTGTTGAAGATGACTTGCAGTAGAGGTAGGCATAAATTGTCCACCTGACAGTAGAGATCCAACCATAACCCAACCCAGTATAGAAGGTATAATTAGATGTTCCCCTTGAGCGCATCACAATCACTTGTAGATTTATTATTTGCCAAGTAGGATGACATTACGTATTATACTTTTTTACTCTATAACTGTGATTTTTTATGAAATGTAGGAGAGACTCTAGCAAACGTCCGTTGATGTCCGTTGTAACTCCCTGTTTTAGACACTTGACAATAAAACAGAAAAACATTGCCATCTTCCTGAGTTGTTTCTATTATTTGGCGTCAGAATTATTATGCATCCCATCCACTGCATGCGTGTTTCACAAAGGGCTCTAAGCTCACGTGGTAGCACTGCGGATGGTTGAAAGGTCCAAAGTAGTTTGTTTCTACAGCTTCGGACGATCGGGCATCCTCCACCAATAAGCTGGAAGATCGCAGGGTTTCCTGTGGAGAGCGGCCGAATAGAAATAATATTGCAAGAAGAATCGAGAAGGTTGGCAGGGCCCCCTTTGACAAAATCCCTGCCCAGTTTCCATGGGCACTCTGCGGATGGAAGGTGAAGTGGTCGGTTGGAGGAGATGATGCCAAAGGCCTCGCATTGATTAACGAACAAATGGTGAGTAGACTAAGGAGAATGACAAATTAAGGGTACGGGATTGTGATCATTTTTGAGTGACAGGAAATATTGTGTGAAGAAGAGATAGCGCCTAGATTCCTAAACTCAAGAGAGTTTCCGAAGGAGAAGTCTCAAAAACTCAATAGGGATAGAGCATAAAAATGTAACGCATGAACAGGTTTGTGTAAGTTGACGTCTCACACCCTGTACAGTATATAAGAAAAGGCGAGAGAAAGAGAAGGTGAACACTGGGTGTTTTTTTAATGTGTAAAGTCGACTAGTCTCTGTGTTGTTTGTTGAGTAGAGATCTTGAAGAACAATGGAATTTGTGAAGTCATTGAGAAAAGTTGAGGAGCGATAGCATCTACCTATTGAAGAGGTTGGTACCAATCCAGAAGTAGAGATAGTTAACTGAGAAATTAGAGGTTTGAGCAGCGATTGTTGGTGCACGCTCATATTTGTTGTTTTAAGGCATTGGAAAAAAGTGGTGATTTACGCGTAGGTATACAGGTCGTTTTATAAGTCTGGTAAGTATTGACAGTCAATTGAGACTTGTCATCATGGGAGACACTCCTCTTATGGACTTATGTTTGACACTACCAAAACATATGCACAAGCTTAAACAGTATAGTGTGGAATGGGTGAAAGGCACGGCAGTTAAGATGTTCATGCCATGGCCACAAGTGAGATTGCTGTCAAAAGTGGTATTGCAACACATGACCACATACTTGCATGCTGCGTGCACGGGGAAGAAATTAGAGAAAAGGATAGCTATACTAGAGCTCTGGAAAATGTACCAGGAAGAGAGAGAGGATCCACCACCTGAGGAGTGGATGCTAAGTCAACGGAAGGAGGAAGTTGTTGAGCCCAAAGCTCCCATTACCTCACCTGAGGTAAAAGGCGATTGCACAGAAGAAATGGGGTTGTATCCTTTAAAGGATTTGAAAGCCGCAACAGGGTACAGCAATCCGATATACAAACCGCCCGCTTATATCAGCGATGATAGTCCAGATGAGAATAAGAGAAAAGAAGATATCTGTAAGATCATGCAAGACAAAGAAGAAAAGAGTGAGCGGTTGAATATATTGACAGAGATAGAAAGGGAAATTAAGAGATGGAAAGGAGAGAAGGATAAAGCTGATGAGGTAGCGCTCGTGCATAACAAATGGATGGGAGGACAGATATTACTCAAGCTAGATGGGAAAAGCATCGAGGAATTGAGGCAAAGAGAAGATAAGGACTAACAAGATAAAGGGCACCGAGAACGGGAGAAGAGATTGAAAGAGGATGAGCAGAAAAGGGAGAACAGGGAGCGGCAAGAAAAGATGTATCAGGAGGAGCAAGAGAGAAAAGAATAGCAGGCAGAAGAGCAAATAAAGTATAACAATAGGCAGAGAGCGATAGAAAACATGGACTGAAAAGAATGGAAAAGGAGGAAGCACAGACATTAAGGGACAAAAGAATACAGAGATGAAGGGACGAAGAAGAGAGAAGGGCAGGAGTAAAGACAGAAGAATAAAGGCAAGAGGAAGACAGAATTAGAAGGGAGGCGAGAAAACGAAGGGAGTTAGATGAAGTACTAGAGCAAAGACGGAGACAGAGGGATCTTGATATCAGCCTTATTTGTAAGGAACCAATAGGGCCAAGACCAGCAATACGATGGGACAGAACAGATAAAGGAAGCAACGTCAGAGGCATCTAGAGTAGTATTGGAAGAAGAAAACTTTGATATAGGAAGCGTTGGAGATAGGATCGATAAAGCCTATCAAGAATTAAAAGAAGGTAGCAAGTATGGAAGTCGAGGGAAGAGGGCTCAATCCCTAGCATGTCAATCACAAAGTGAAGAAGAAATGAACATAGAACACTGTCCTTAAGCATACTGAACTTAGACCCAGGAGATGGGGAGGATAGCCACACTTCTTGGCGACAAGCTATGTCAGACGATGAAAGAGATTCCATCCTCGAGACAGGGGGGGGAGCGTGAGCGCCCCTGAAGGAAGCCTAGAGTTAGACAAAGAAGTAAGGTGGTAGGATTTGGAAAAACCTAAAGATAGTGCACCAGGTCCCATAGCATGTTCAGAGCCTCCCCGAAGACAATCGTATAGTGAGAAGGGAGAATCACTGCCATACGTGAGTAGGATAAGATTGTTACCATTGAGGAGACGGACAAGTACGATCATCACTGCCATGGATAGGTTGACGATGGCAGCCGACTGCACATTCGGGTTTACATAGTTTTACTTATTGGAAAAAAGGGGGGGGGGAGACCACAGTATATTCCATGGCCGGAGATGGACAAGGATCATTTAAGGTGTAAGCTCCCGAGTTTGACTTCGGGTGATGGGAAATAGATATATGAGTTAGAAAAAATGACAGGACGTAATACGTTGGCCATAGGGGAAAGAAAGGTTGTCCTGGCAGCCATCCTTGGAGAAAAGGCTGATGACATAGGGAGGAGAGCAGGATATTCAAGTGTGACAGCACAAAACACAGCACATGATGGAGCGCCATTTAATAATTGCAGAGCAGATTTCTGGGAGGGCTCCCAGGGTACAGTACCCCGATACATCAGATATGGGTGCAATTATGACACGTAAAATGAAGGAAGATGAAGACCCTATTGCTTACATTCAGGATATTGAAGAGAAATGGTAAATTGAAACTTGCGAGCTGTGGGAAAAAATAGTTGCATTATTTTACCACATTTTGTTTCAAGGGTTGACTGAGCCAGTACAGAGACAGATGACGAAACAAGTGGGGATGGAAGCAAAAACGTGGCATGAGATCCAGTTGACGACCGTGCATCACTGTCGGCTATTGCAGGAGAAAAATAGAAAGAAAGATGAGGCTAGGAAAATCGAGGAAGCCAAGTTAGTTCAGAAGAAATTGTCAAAATATGTCGTCGAAGGGGCGGTATTGATGAGCGGAGAAGGCTTGGGAATGCAGGAAGCAATGGGTACATTGCAGACACATAATCAGCTCCCATTGGAGAAAGGTAGATATGGGTTTGTGCCATGAGGCAGAGGTATGGGATATAGCGGAAGAGGGGAATTGCAGAATAATCATGGTGGGTTTTAGAATACACAGAATGAGAACCATAGCACCCAGGGAGGATTTAACCAAGGATGACTTGTGAGGTGAGCACCCCCAATATGTTGGACTTGCGGGATGACAGGGCATATTGCAAGCGTATGTGGGAGCCAAGGGAATGTACAGAATGGTCAATTCTCACAGAGCATATCAGACACAAGTACCGCGAGTGCAGAAGGTAGAGCAACCAGAGTGAGTTCAAATTACTCCACCACAAGGGCAGTCGCAACAAGCCCCCGTGCAAACACAGCAGTATACAAACACAGGACACGTGCTGACACACAGAATAGGAGGTGTCACTGTGGTAGGAGGAAATGCTTTCACATGGATGGGGATGAGCCTGTGCCCACAATAGGACAGCTCACAGGGTGAATTGATGTGTTTAGTACTATCTGTGTCACCAGAGCCCCAGAAGGAACGAGGGGTCGATGTGACGATAGGAGGCAAATCCTTTTCTTTTCGAGTAGACACTGGGGCTACTCGTTCATGTATATCGCAGGGAAAATATCCAATGTCGGTAATTTCCATGAATGCTCAAGGGTTCTCTGGAGCTACAAGTTGAGTTCTTTTTACTGACAAATTACCAGTCTCTATAGAGCAGTGTGACATGTCTTTTCCTTTGTTATATTCACGACAGACACCAGTCAACATTTTGGGAAGAGATTTAATGACAAAACCTATCATGACGATTTCATTTACTGATCAAGGGATAGTGTGCTCCACTCCATGAAACACTATTTAAACGTGGGAAAAATTATACTAGCGTTCACAAGGCAAGAGGATCTGCGAGGCCCTCCAGTAGAGGTTTTTTCTATATGGGGTAAACAGTTTACTGACGTGGCTACCTGGCTTAGTGGGAACAATTGTGAGAATACCTGATGAGTTTTTGTTCAGACCACAAAACCTATGGATGAAGAGAGGGGACATGCAATCCCTACAGAATTAGTAGCAGCCATAGTACGAAGGGAAAGGGCGATGCTTGAAGGAATGGACGATGAGGGCAGACCATGGAGAACAGTGATAGCCCTCGAGGAAGGGTACAGATTAACTGACATCACTGATGATGACATGTTTAGGGAAGATCAAACAGATGATGAAGTGGCGTTCTTTATAAGCATCACATACTGGATAAAAATAGAAAAGAGGGAAGTTCCACAGCGAATGGCGATAATACGGCAGTGCCCAGCATATTTTCAGTAGGACTTGGAGAAGTTACCAAGTATCCTTTGAATTACAGGCCCTTATGACGTAGGTTTATTAAAAGGAGTAGGGGAAGTCAAAATAAAGTTGAAGCAAGGAGCCATTTTACTTTGAGCAAGACAGTACCCCATGTCCCGAGAGTCTGATGAGGGTATATTTCAGACTGTCTAAGCACTGATGAAACAAGGGATTCTTGTGCTATCGGAATCATTGTGTAATGCCACGGTGTATCCAATTAAAAAATCTAAAGGAGTGTGATATGAGACCTATTAACCAGATTGTAGAGGCAGAGTTTCCTTTCGTTCCTAATCCAGCGATGATACTAGGAAGTATCCTAGTAGAAGATCAATATTTCAGAGTAATCGATTTGAATAATGCATTTTTCTTGATCTCATTGCACAAAGATTCATAAGACTTGACTTCCTTTACATTTTGCCAAACTCAATTGAAACATAAACGTTTGCCCCAGGGGTACTGTGAGTCCCCATTGATCTTTAACCGAGTATTACAGATCAATCTAGGCAATAGTGATCTTAAGAGTGCAGTGATACAGTGCGTGGATGACATTTTAATTTGTAGTACCACAGAAGATTAGTGCAGGCAAGATTCTATTCAGTTGATAACTATTCTAGCTGACAAGGGATACAATGTAGAATAAGAGAAGAGTTACAGTACTGCCAAGCAGAGGTGTTATACATAGGGCAGTTAATTTCACATGAAAGAAAAAAGGTTACTCCTGAAAGGGCTGAGGCAATTATGAAAACCGCAAGGCCAAAAACAGTGAAACGGATGCAACAGTTTCTGGGGCTATGCAACTATTTTAGAGCCTGGGTGTTTGATTACAGTTCATACACAAGACCCCTTTTGCAACCTTTAAAGAAAGCACAAGTGCATAAAGTAAAATTAAAATGGTCTGAAGTAATGGAGGAAGGGTATGAGGAATTTTAAAAAGCAATTTGCACAGCCCCTGTTTTGGGAATTTCCAACTATGCCGAGGAATTTTAATCATTTTCACACACAAATGGGACGGTCATGACAGCAGTGCTTACACAGAGGAACACATTGGGGTACAAGCCTTTTGCATATTACAATGGGATTTTACCCAGTAATGAAAGGACACCTTCCTTGTGAACAGTCAGTGGCAGCAGCCTCGTTCGTAATTGAGAAGTCTACAAGTATTGTCATGGGCTGCTCTATGACTCTCTTTGTGGAGCATGCTGTGTTTGCAATTTTAGAGAAACCCAAGAGCACATTGACATCTCAAAGTGTTTCATCATATGAGGTAATGATTTAAATTCCAACGATTAAAATTGTCAGATGTAAAATAGTGAATCCTGCTACGTTGTAGTTGAGCCAATAGCAGATGGCGACCATGTGCACGACTGTGCAAATTATGTTGAATTTCATGATGATATACCCTGTGTGAAAGAAAATGCTTTGGCATGCAGGGAAATTCTCTTTATTGATGGTTCTTCGAAAATGTACCAAACTAGTGGGGAAAGTAATTCAGGCGCAGCAGTAGTGAGACACACATTAAATGAAGAATTTGAAGTTGTAGAAAGTGCAAAGCTACCTTCTCACTTTTCAGCACAAGCAGCAGAATTGGTAGCGCTTATTGTCGCGCTTGAGAAACACGAAGGGCAGGAAGTGACAGTGTACAGTGACTTCACCTATATGACATCAACGTACAGACAGGGCTAGTATGTTGGAAAAGGAGGGGCTACCTCTGTGCAGACGGCACTCCATTGCACTGTGCATTCTTATTGGACAGGATTATTAAGTCACTACAACTACCAGTGGCCTTAGAGGTCGTTAAGTGCACAGCTCACACTTAGCGAACAGATTTAATTTTTTGCGGGATTGAAGCCGCAGACGTAAAAGCCAACAGGGTTGCATATTCTCCAGATATTTTGAGTTTTAATACTCCGAATGTTAAGGAAAAGGTAGTTACTACTATGATGAAACAAGAATTATTTAATACATTATCAGAGACCTATTTAATGGAGATTCAAAGGAGAGCATTGAAGTAAGAGCAGGAACTGTGGAAATGAATGGGGTGTTCTTTATCCCCCACAGAAGCATTAAGGTGACAAGATAACACTGGAAAGTCTGTGATGCCAGTAGCATTGTTAAAAGTCACGCTTCAACAGCTGCATTACCCCGCACATGTAACTAGGGAGAGTCTTGCCGCAACTATTTCAGAAGTCTGGTTCATTTCAAATTTGCTACAACACGTTGCATTCTTTATGGAGAATTGCATTGTGTGTCATATGTTTACTGCTGGGCATACACTGAAAACAATTAGAGGGGTAAAACCTCAACAGACCGGTCCATTTCAGCATTTACATATTGACTATGTCGATATGGTGCAGGTGTGTAATGGATATAGGTATTTATTAGTGGTGGTGTGTACCTTCTCCAAGTGGATCAAGGCAGGTCTGTGTACACACCCTCATGCCACTTGTGCAGCTAGGATTTTAATGCCAGAAGTATTTCCAAGATGGGGTGTGTCTGAAGTGCTGAGAACCGACAATGGCCACATTTTGTTAATGAGGTGTTTGAACAGATAGGGTTTTTATTAAATATTAAACACAACTTTTCTTCTGCTTATCACTTGCAAGGAAACGGAATACGTGAGAGACTCAACGCCCTCCTTAAATAAAGGATTGCCAAGATTAAATTAACTTTGGAGAAGGGATGGCTATATTGCCTATGCTTAGCTTTATGTGCCCTTCATAATCAGCCTGGTTCAGACCATCACCTCACCCCTCATGAACTAGAGACAGGACGGCAAATGAGGCCACCTCTTGCACCTCCTTCTAGGAGTAGAAGTGATTCCCAGAGCCTAGCTAAGACTTTAGGTGATGAACTGCATGATTATTACAACCGGATCAAGTGAACTTTTATCAGCACCCAAGCTATATGTTGGAGATTTGATTTTAATAAGAAATTTCACTGGAAAGTGGCATGAGCCAAGTTTTCATGACCACTTTTGCATTGAAAATATAACCCCCTTGGCTGTAAATGTCCAAGGAAGACGAGCTTGGCTTCACTTGGGCGATGTAAAGGCCTATAAATGTGAGACGCTTCCTCCCACCATTATCGATCCAGAAGCAAGACAGGAAGAAGAATTTCAGTGTGTGCCGACTCGATTGATGACAAAGAAGGACAATAGGGTGACCAGTTTATAAATGCAAATTTTGCATTTGGATTAAGATTCAAACGGACACTTCTTATAAATATTTTAGCAGGAGTGCAAACCCTTGCTGAGAATCTTAGGAATTTAGAAAATGAACTTTAGAGATACATTGAAGCATCAGAAGCATGCCTAAACACCAGTTCTGGATCAGAAATTGGAGACAAGCTCAATATCCAGATTCATTTTGTGGTGCATACTTTTTCGAAGAAGTTGACCCCTACGGTTCTCACTGACAGTGATGTGCATAGGCTTGTTCTTGCTGTTTTTGTATTTATACCTCAAGCTTATCCTGCTCTTGTCAGAAGAGACGTCGATATCTGCACTTTTTAACAGGATCCTAAGAATGGCCTGTGATTAGAAGGCTCCTCATTGTTATTATTAACGAGATTGTGCAATTGCAAGTATAACACATTTTGACAAATGGTATTATAAATGAGAAATTTGGAAGCTAGCACAGTTTTAGAGGATGAGCAACACATTCTGAAGTGTCACAAAACGTGTTGCTTATGTTTTGGTGCATAATGTGTATGCCTGCACGATCACACTCTTTGTCTTTCTATTTCTCCTCTTTCACAGTCTCCATCACATCATTACTCTGACTAAGACGGAAGCCCTCATGGTTCCCCTTACGACAACAATTGCTCTTGATTTAGTTATTTCCACTGACACAGTGGCTCCTAAGGTTTTCCCCACTGTGGGAACTATTTTTGATTTGCTTCGTAAGTATTCTACAAACTTTACATTTGTGGGACATAAGAGAAGTGCATAGGAAGATAATGAGGGTATAAATGCCTATATAGATGTGGGTAACAACAAGTGGTATCAACACATGAAAAAATGTGGGGGAAAGAACATCTAAGGAGAGTTTCTACGTCTGTGCTCTCATACCCTATACAATGAATTAAGCACAAACTTTCATTTCTAGAGAGTTTGCAGAACACAATGCCAGATGCCTCATTCATCTTGCAGCATGTATGACTGGAGGACAATTTCAAGGAAGACGGGCTACTCTGCGATGGATATCGAAATGGTCATTTCCATTCCAGGATGATTATGTCAAGACTTCACAGATGGAAAAGCAACCTGGATGGGAGAGCAAGATGATTGTGTATCCTGCAGATGGACAGGAAGAAGTAGTCATGAAAGACATGAAGAAAATGGAATGCCCTGATGTATGATGTAACAGAGATAGCTGGATCACCTGGATTGTGGGAGAGAACTCAAGTTTTAGAGTACAGACAAGTACAATCCAAGAAGGGCTGGGAAGCAGGACTGATGTCCTGTGCAGCTCCTCTACTGAAGTCAGAATAAGTGCAAGAGGTACAAAAAGTAAATGATGGATGTTTGAAGTCATGGGCGAAACATGCCAAACTGCGGATATGGATAGAAAATGAATCAGGTCCAATGATGGTGATTCCATTGGCAAATGAAACATTGTGCTTTCGAAGAGAAGGAACAAATCGTGAGGGGGATAACAAAGGATGCAAAACTACAGTTGATGTCTCCAGAATTGGAGTAGGAACAGCTGTGCTAATGGATCGATATTGGCCTTGTGGGGCTAGGGCTTACATGAAACTACCCAAGGATTTGGGAGGAACAAGTTCCTTGGTGCTCATTAATTTTCCAGCCTTAGTGATTCCTCAGAGTGACCTGAATATTGGAGAATTTCTAATGGTAAATGCCCATTTTAGAAGGAGAAGATCGCTTGGAGTTCTCAATCGAATCAGAAGAGTTAACTACTTCTCAGCTAAGTCAATAGAAGCCTGTAAGGCCAATCCTTACAAGCATAGGTTGTTTAGTCAGACTGCTTCGATATTCACAACTATCTTCATGCCTGGGATTCAGACGATGGCCAATGCCAAATGGCTGCAAATTACCAGATGGGAGCTCCTGCAGACAATCAACACTACCATAAAGGGATTCAATGCTATCAAGGAAGAATTGAGGGCCATACGTTTGACGAATTTATAGAACAGATATGTCCTTGACATGATCACAGCGATGGAAGGAGGAGTTTGCGCCAAAATCTGCCCATCATGTTGCATGTTCATGCATTCTCACGATGATGAGAATGGGACTTTGACATAGGCCATAACATTGTTGACGAATCTGCACACCAAGGTGGAAGACGAGACAGAGGACATTATGGATGACAGTTGGTTTGCATCTATATTGTCATGGATTCCACAGTGGATGGCAAACATATTCAATTTTCTTGGAGCACTATTGCTCAAGCTGATGTTCGGATTCTCTATAATCAAGAAAATGATCGCCCAGTGCAAGAAAACCGCGAAGAAGGCATTAGGAATGAAGATAATTATCGATGTCAAATCAGGGTTTAGACACAAGGAATTAACTGAGGAAGATGTCAGCAAATACATAGAGGCCAGCATAGTAGCACCTGAAGGAATGAAGTTCCTGTATCTGAAGAATCATAAGAAGTACGTGGGACGAGGGTCAATTGTAATACGAATGGACAGTGCAGCTACATGACCTGATATGTGGATGAACATGTCAAGTCAGCTGGCACCCTGAGGGGGGTGATGAAGATTTGGACTCCAAAGAAGCATTTAATTTAGGAGAAAATATCAAGATGTGGAAACCATTGAAGAGGTGGTCAATGGATCGACCAGAGGGGGAGTATAGAGCAGCAGCTGAATGCCTCTGCATGAATTCCCGCCCCCCCTACTTCTGGTATATTGGGAGCCTGAGATTGTACCATGCCTGACACCAACAGTTGTGACCATACAATGGAGAATATTTGAAAGAAGATACCCTCTGAGAAAGCCCTATCAAATGTATTCCGGATGAGATGATAATTTGAGGGAGGTACTCCCCGAAGGAATATGAGAAAGAACGAAAGAGGAGCTAGTGACGTCACAAGAGACGAGTGCGATGCACTAAAAAGATTGACTGAAGAGAATTCACTGGCCATATAGAAACTGATGACGAAGTTAAGAATCAAGTAAACCTCCATATGCGAAGAAGAGGATTGCACATATGTGAAAGACTGCAGAAAAGCAAGCCATTCAATAACTGTACAGATGCAGCAACGCAAGTGGAGTAAGTGGCCTTAGATGCTGACTACACATAGTGAATAGACTGCAGGCAGAGCCACCATTGTATAGGAGCTGAACATCGGTTTCATGAATTTAGTACGTTCGGACCCATGGAGAAGAAAGACTGAGAACTATGTCGCAGCACGAACTAGCTGAGATTGTGGACTTCAATGCTGAAGGTGTCTGGCCTGGTATCAAAATTGAAGCAAGCCAAGGCAGTTATATATTCTCAAGGCAGTGAATGTGAAAAGCTGAATCATCCCTTGTTATACTGCGAAGAAAGAACACCAAGCATGCCAAGTTTTATTAATTTAAGACATTTAATTACTGCCAAATTGACCACATGGTGGTCTCCTGTCATGTGAACAAAGGATGGGAATAGAGTTGGGCTTGGAGTTCTAGAACAAGCGATAGTGCATGCCCGCACTTCCCTATATTCTCACAAACAAGAATACATTGAAAGGCCAAGTTCAAAGACAATCTTCATGGCAGAAGGCATGGGTGCTGAGGGACGTTGGGCTAATTGTGTGGGGAGGCAAAGTCGAGTCCATCTCCTGGGACCTGGGTGTGAGTTTAAGTGCTGCTATGTGAACCGAATGTTCCAGACATTGCACAAGCATGCCAACCAATTGAAGAGGGCCGTATAACAAATGGTCTTATAGTTTGAGAGCCAATAATATACTCTGTACCTAATAGTGTTGAAGATGACTTGCAGTAGAGGTAGGCATAGGTTTTCCACCTGACAGTAGAGATCCAATCATAACCGAACCCATTATAGAAGGTATACTTAGATGTGCCCCTTGAGCGTATCACAATCCCTCATAGGTTCCTCTTATTTGCCATGTATGATGACTTTTTACTATATAACTGTGATTTCTTATGAAATGTAGGAGAGACTCGAGTGAACGTCCTTTGATGTCTGCTGTAACTCCCTGTTTTAGACACTTGATAATAAAACAGATAAACTTTGCCATCTTCCTGAGTTGGTTTGATTATTTCTTGTCAGTGTTATTCTGCATCCAGTCCACTGCATGCGTGTTACTCAAGGTCCTTTAAGCTGACTTGCTTTGCCAATCCTGCTGCTTCTGCTGTTGCTACCGGCTTAGCCAATGCTGCTGCTTCTGCTGTGGCAGCCTGCCTCACCAATGCTGTTGCTTCTGCGGTCGCACTAATGCTGTCTTTGTTCTTGCTTGCCTGTGCGGGTAGTCCGCTGCAATGCTGTTGCTTCTGAAAGCTTTTCCTTTTCCTTTCAGATAACTCGTGTGCCTGAAATTATGAAACTTGGACAAAGGAGAGGTCTGGATGTGCAGTGGAGGCAAATTCTGCTGGGTGGAGGCTGTGGAGTATAGGCTTTGGGTAATGGAGCTTGCGGTAGGAGTCCTGCTGTGTAGACAGTAAAACGTGAAGCAAAGGAGCCTCTCCTGGGCATGGTTTAAGTAGTGGACTCTCAGAGGAGACTGGCGTGCACTGCTTGCTTGGAAACCATGGAACATTTTGTGGCCATCTTGGGGAGGTAGCTGTGTACAAATGGAGCGGCCATCTTGGAAGGGCCACAGATAATGCTGAGCACACAATAGGTCACTGGGTAAATGATGAGTGAGAGCACCAGTGGCAAATTAGTGCAGCCCAGCCTCCCCTTTCCTGCAGAGGCTTTGCCCAGTATGAGGTCCCAGTCCATGCATGGCTTGTAATCATGACAGATGGGGTATAGTTCCTCCCAGTACTCGCAGCATATACCCTGTTGTGTACTTCTGACTTACAACGCCATTCACACCATAAGTATCATCATGCACTGCATGGTGGGGGCAAACCTATCTTCTGCTATCTGGGCTGTAAGCCTCTCTTGTGTTGTGTGAGCAGGATAATAAAGCAGTTCTAAGGCTACCTTAAGTTGCACGAGGGGCATGACTGGTTTACCGGTGCTGTCCTGCCACCACATTGCATTGGTGAGGGATACTGAGCACTCCTCCTTTTTCATAGCTTGTGCTCTTCTGGTGACACGTGTCCCTGCAGTTAAATTATCTGCATGATGGGCAAGGAATTAAAACCTTTTTTCATTATCATATTAGGCGCTCATGTGTTCTTATTAGGTGGTGTGTCAAATTCAAATATCTCAACGAAATATGCTCCTTTCTTGGCCTCTGTGTCGGCGGCATCATTGTGATAGGAGATTTTGACTTCTCATCTAGTGTGGGTTGTGCACTTCACCACACAATGGCCAATGTGAGTTGTAGTGCATCTCTGAGCCTGTCCCATAGGAGCTTGTGTTGCAGTGGTGTGCCGTCAGTGCATAGGGAGCCCTGCCTCTTCCAACGTGACAGTCATGCGTGTACTGTTTACGTCACATAGGTGGAGTCATGATACACTGCGATTTCTTCATCCTCATGTGCTTCTAGAGCTACAATAAGTATTACTAATTCTGCTGCCTGCGCTGAAAAATGTCTTGCACTCGCCACTACCTCACAGTTGCCATTCTATTTTAATTTAACAACTGCGGTCCCAGTTTCCTCTGAAATCTGGTCAACTGATGCAGAACGGTCAATGAAGAGCACTTCCCCCATCTGAGTGCATTTTCTCTTACATGGGCTATGTCGGATCTATGTGATGTTCCCAAATTGAAATTTCAGTGAATACTTTTTTACCAAACTTGTTTACCAAATAAATATTGATTTCTTTGTTTTACCCAAACCCAGCCCCACCCTTTTTTTACTCCTTTACCCCACCCCAATATTCATTTTAATTAAAAATGCAATATTTATTTGGTATGTCTGTTTAGATAAAAAAAGTAATTCTGTTTTCTATTCTTAACATCACTGGATACCGGTATATCGTCATAATGTTCAGTGTATCTGGTGCTGTCGTACACATAGGGCCTCATTCCAAGTTGGGCAGTAAGGGATACCGGGCACCGGTAAGGGGACTAGTGTCGGTAATCCCTTACTGCCCAATTCCGAGGTCCCTTAGCAGGAACTGTAAGAAACATGTGGTCTGACCACACGTCCCTTACGGGTCCTGCTAAGGGACCAGGGACTAATAATGGGCTTGCTAGTCGCGAGCCCGTTATTAGTGCCCTCCCCATTCCCATTGAGCCGTATGGGGGCTCAAATGGGAATGGGGAATGGTTTGTTCAATGGGGACAAACCGGTCCCTCCAGGGTCGGAATGCACTGGTAAGTCCCTATTGATTAAGACCGGACTCGGACACGGTATGGGAGGCAACCATGGTGCTAATAGCACCATACTCGTAATGAGGCCCATAGTGTTACTCCACAGCACATTGCAATACTGGCTGATGTTTCAATTGCAAAGGTTGCTGCAGCCAATGATTGTTCGCTGGGATAGTGGTCTCTTATCATTGGATCTAAGAGCTCACTTTTATATGCCAGTGGTTTGTTCCCCAAGGTAGTCTTCTGTGTAGGCACTGCTGCCATTACCATGCCATTTGAGAGCGAGAATAGATAGTCACTGTAGTATGAAACCTCTAGAACGGGGCTGTGCAATTTGCTACCTTGAAGTCATTGAAAGCTTCTATCAACTTGCCTATTCAGGCTATTTTACAGTCATCCCTCTGAGTCTCTTTAAGTCCCTTTAAGAGGGGATTGACATATGCGCTGTAATCAAAGACTGACGCACTACAGTAGTTGCTAAGACCCAAGAATGCATTTCACTCACTGTCTTCGGGTGAGGGGTTTTCATGATCGCTTCTGCTCTTTCGGGGGTCACTCTCCTGCCCTCCTGGGAAATCAACTGTCCAATGTATGGGACCTCCTCCTGACAATATTGTAATTTCATCTTATCTACCTTGTATCCTATGTCTGCCAGAACTGTCATCAACTATATTGAGTCTTCCCAACACTGCTCTTCTATCTCACTACACACCGGAATGTCAACCATGTACTGAATTACTGTGCTGTCAAGGTGCACATTTCTTAAATCCATCTGAAGGACCCTGTTGAATATTGAAGGAGAACAACAGTACCCCTTGGGTAACCTTGTATGTTTCCACTTTGTATTTATATATGAGAACAAGGTCAAGTCTTGTGATCCTCCATGAAGGGGGATTAAAAACAATGAATTCTTTAAATCGATCACTATGAAATGTTTAGCCTTGGGTTGGATGTTACATAATATCATGGTTGGGTTTGGAACCAATGAAAACTCTACCTCAACAGTATTATTTAGGGGCATAAATCCTGGATAAATCTCCATGTCCCCATCACTTTTTTCAATGGGTACACAGCTCAGTTTCACAGGGACTCTGATGGCACTAATATTTATTTTCTCAGAAATTGTCGCAGAAATCCCCTCGTCTGCTTCTTTGGACATGGGATATTGCTTCACTCTTGGCAAGGTTGCTCCTGGCATCGGTTTTATCTTAACTGCCCATACTCCTTTCAATAGGCCAGTGTCATAGGGACTGCTGGTCCATAGTGCACTTGCCTCCTGTGCCAAATTATCCTGGAGACATTATGGTGCCTTTTCTATTAATGCCATTCTTTGTGGGATTTCCCTATTTTCAGTTCTCACCCAGTATGATATGATAGTTTATTTATATAGCGCCTATACACAATGTGTTTGAAAGTGCTTCAAGGCAAGGGAGGGAACAAGGGAAAAAACAATGACATTCTTACAGGCCATGAACAGTAAGGATGTGAAATTAACTATCATACTCAGCCTGACGACATTTCAGATAGTTCAAGAGCTAAGACATAGATAAGGAAGGGAGGGGGAGAGTGGGAAGGAAATGGAAACAGACAGGCAACTACCATACTAGGCCTGACGACATTTATGGTAGAGCCGGAAAAAAACAAGAGGTGAGGGAGAGGGGTGCAGAAAGGTAGGGGAGGAACAAAACATAAGTCTGACAACATTTCAGATAGTGCTGGAAGGGCTGTGGGGAGGAAAAAAACAGTAAGGGGCACGAGGAGGAGACAGACGAGGTTGCCATCATACTAGGTCCAGGGAAAATTCTGATAGAGTAAGTGCATAGAAGAAACTATGGTTAGGAGACAGGAAAAGGGAGAAGGGAAAGGAGGGGAGAATAGAGAGTTAACAGTCAAAAAGAGTGGAGAAGCAAGAGGGGAGAGTGAATACAATTGCAGAAGTCAGTAGTAACACAGTAGGTGATGCTTATGAAAAACACTAACTCACTATCTGATTCATCATCTCAAAAAACTCTTCATCTATCATCAGTCAATCTGCGTCCCTCAACTAAGGTGATCACTGCCCGCCATGCTTGCTCGTAGTCATCAGCCCCGTGAAGAATCACTTGCACTTCCCTTACAATAACTGTTTCCAATTCTAGTGGGAACACACATCCTTCCTCCTCATTCATGGGAACATCTAGCTTGAACAAAAACTGCGCACATAACTTCAGTATTTTGCCCTCTCTCCCAGGAAGCCATGCTAGTAGGAGATTTGCCCCATATTGAAATAATGCAGGTTCCTTGGGCATGCCCCTTTGTGCTGTCTGTCCCCAAAATGCTAATACAAACTTGTATGTTCATGTAGTGAATCCCTGGAGTGTAGCACACTAGCCCCTTGACAGTGAAGTATATGTTCATTTTAATGTTTCTCATGAAATCCCTCCCCATTCATTTAATGGTGTCTGGCAGGAGTATAATAGTGGCATGGAGAGGTCATGTTCCCCAATGGTGATGGGCAAATCATCAGTGAATGGAATCAAATTTGTAGCCCCAGAAAAGCCTTGTGTATTCATGACAATGCCTAATATTGAGAATATCCTTACAAATGCCCAATAAAATGAATAGAATAAATAACACAGGACCTGGCCACCCCCATATCTACAAGAAAGAAAATGTTTTGTCATCTATGGCCACACCGAGTCGTGGCTCATCTTGCAGGTCACGTGTAATGGAAAGGATTGGACAAATCAAGACAGTCTGTGTGTTGTCCTATCGTGGGTGTGTGTTCACCCCTGTCCCGGTAAAAGTACTTCCTACCACTACAGTCACATTCTCTATTCTGGGTGTGGTTGCCTGCGCTCCTGCACCTGGGTTCAAGGTTGCCACCATATTCTATTGTATTGGTGCTGGCTGTTGCACCTGTCCAGCTGTCTGCCATGCTGGTGTGGGTGCTTGATGTGGTTGCATAGGGGACTGTTGTGCTTGCATCAGTGCTTGTGGTGCTTGTTGCATTTGTTGGATTTCCGGCTCATGTGCCTGATACTGTATGTGATCTTGGGCATAATAGTAGGGTGGCTCAGTGCTGTGGTGGTGAATAAGTTGCCCCCCTCTTGGGTCCTGCAAATGTTGTTGCATCCCTCCCCTGCTTCTACATACCTGAGTGATGTGTCCCATTTTCCCACATGCCCAACATTGCTGAGGTGATCTTGCAACTCTAGGCTGTCCCCATTAAACCCTCCCCCTTTGCAGATCTTGAAACCCAACCCTTTTTCCTCTGGGCACACTCCCTCTTCCTCATGGCCAATAATTGTACTCTCCCCTTCCTGCAAAGCTTCCTCCAACCATTGGCTGTGAATTTTGAATAACCACTCCCTCTCAACTCATCAACATGGCCCATTCCTTTGAAAACGTTTTTTCGGAACCAGCTTTGCTTCTAGCTTCCTTTCCTCCAGGCATTCTTTCTTATTTTCTCTTGTAATAACTGAAAATGATGGATTATGGTCAAATGTATCTCTGGCCATGACTTTGCTTCCATCCCAACCAGTTTCTTTAACTGTCTCTACACTTGCTCAGGGAGTCCCTGATACAGTACGTGATAAAAAAGGTGCTTTGGTTTTGTCCCATGATTCACGAGTCCCTAGGTGTCAATGCTCTTGAATCTCCTAAATGTAAGCAACAGGGACTTCGTTCTCATGCATTTTGCATGTCATTATTGTGCTCATGTCTGACATTTTGGAATATTGTACTCTAAGCGCCTTCCATAAAGCTGCCCTACAATTATTAAATGGTGCTCCATTATGAGTTGTATTCTGTGCAGTCACCCCTGGGTACGCCGCTCATTAACAGATGTCATCAACTCTCTCCCCAATAATGGCAGCAAGCAAGATTTTTATGTCACCCACTGCTAACTCCATTCCCGCCGTCATTCTTTCTAGAGCTTAAATCCGCTTCCCCACCACCGAAGTTAATGAAGTCAACTTACATCTCAAATGATCTTTGTCCATTTATGGCCATGGTATGTATTGTGGCCGACCTCCCCTCTTTTCAAGCAATGGAAATTGTGTTCATTCTACATTATGTTAAGGCTCAATCACACCCTTTGTCTTTGTAAAAACGCCAGTCATGCTCACTTTCATTCGTTCTGGTAATGCTCTCACCCTCCACGTATATGGGTTAATTTCCTCTAAACTGTGCAATCGTCACTTTGTGTGCTTGGATTGTGTCCCATGTTTGGGCTTTTCCACCTTCTTGTTCTTTGCCCTCAAACCACTCTCCCTCCCTTTCTTTTTATTTCTTTTTATTTTATTGTTCATTTATAATGCTGTTAATACCAGCGAGTAGTTTCTAAGCACGGGATCGAGATTAAAACCTGTGTTCCACTGTGTTGTCTTGCGTCCAAGACAAAAACATTGCCCCTGAGCTGAACTTGCTGTTGGGGGGTGGCCTCGTGTATTTCTCTCCTCTTTCCCATTTTTGCTTTCCTCCCTTTCCTCATCTGAACCCATCTTCTCATAACTATCATCACTTCTTTCGCCTTCCTCATTCTCAAAATGTAATCGTTTTAACTTGTTTTTCCCTTACAGTCCTGTCATTCCTTCCTCCAATAAGCTCAGTTTGTCCCTCTGTGGAGACCCATCTATACGTCTTTTCACCTTAAGGGTAGTACCACTCTCCCTCCTGCTTCTATACATGTTCCCAATCTTTCTTCATATCCCTGCTGCCTCAACTTTATCTGGAAGAGTGTTATTTTTCATTATCTCCTCCATTTGTCTATAGCACCTACCCCAGCTCCTCTCTCTTTCCTGCTCCTGTTCCTTAATTTTCTCCTTCTCCCAATGTATGCGCTCCTTAACAAGCCTCTCAACGTCCGTTCACTGCCTCCCTCATTTTAGTTGTATCTATCTCTCCCTTACTTCTTCTAACTTTCCTCATTCTCTCCTCCTCTGCTTCCTTTTGTCTTCTTTCTACCCCTTTTCTGCTTCTACTTATTCCCTTCTCATGTTTTCCATTCTTTTCTTTTACTTCCTCCATTATGGCCTCCCATTCACTTTCGTCCTCCTCTACCTTCTTTTTCTGTCATGCCTCTTCTCCCTCTTTGTCCGGCTTCTCTTTAACTTCCCTTTCTCTATTTTTAGAGTCGATCACGCCCTTTCCATCTAATTTGAGCAATATTTGTTGTCCCACCCACTCATTCGATGTGATCACTGTCTCTTCTTTGTTGTCCTGCCTGATTTTCTGTCTCTGTGTCCCTTCCTTACCCTTTGTTAGCTTTGCCGGTAGTTCACAGCGCTCCTTATACTCATTGCTCGTAGATACCTGCTTTTGGTTATTTAACTTGGCTCCATGTATTGCATCTTCACTACTACCCTGCGGGGCTGCATACAGACGGTTGGTATAACCTGTTGCTGCTTTCATTCTTTTTAATGGGTAGAATCCCTGCCCTTCATTTTGAGAATCGATGCTCTGGGGAGTAGGAGGAGCAATGGGTGCTTCACCCTCCCCTTCATGCTGATTAAGCATCCCCTCTATCTGGGGTGGGTCCTCCATCTCGTCCCCAAACATCTTTCATAGCTCTAAAATAGCTAATCAAAACAGCTAATTTCTTTCCCTTTTATGCAGCATTTAAGTATGTGGTGTGAGGAACCAGAGGGCGTCCTCACTTCTTTTGCCCCTGTATTCTCCTCTTGGGAGGCCAGGTAAAGGCCACCATACAGTGTCAGGAGAGTGTGACACACCTGGATAAATCGAGGAGTACTGTCAAGTTGAAAGAGTGGCCTAATGTTGCTAGAAACCCAGCAAGAAAGTGGTCCCAGTTGCGTTACATGTAATGGGTGGACCGTGTGGTCCGACAACTGCGTCTAGATCGAGTGCACCCCTGTATGGAGGAGCCACTGAAAACACCCATTAAGAAGCTCGTGTTTATAGTGCAACAAACCTTTATGTGTTTTGAAGTCAAGAAACAGAACTGTTTATGTAAACTAGTGGAAAAGAGCAAGGAATTGAGTTGTTTTGAAAAGCTGGAAGCATCAATCTCTTTGGGAATGGAACCCCTGCACTTTGTGAACTGTTTTGAAGTTGGGGATGGGGAAGCTGATGGCAATCCACAAGCTGGAAGAAGCTGTGAACTTCACTTTGAACACTATTCATTTTGATGCTGACATCCCTACACATTGTATACAGTTAGACGTGAGGGTAAGTATAGGTTTTGAACACAGACATGCATTTGTTTTGGACTTCCTGACAGAACTATCCTTAGTTGTCTTTAGGTAGGGAAATCCCACCTTAGTATAGGGCAAGATAGACCTTAATCCATCCTGCATTTAAAACTTTGAAGATACAACTTGACGCTGGTGTCTGTGTCTGCTTCATGATGCCTTCACAGTGGCCATGTGTTGCAGCACTGATTTTGAAAGACTGCCCTCCTGGGGCCAGGCTTTAACCATTTTGCCTGCTGTTTCTGGAGCCCATTCTGTGTTATACTTGCACATTTTAGTGTTATAACATGGAAGGGACTTGCACAGGTGCATAAGGGGAGTGTGTCCCATAATGGCACGTCAAACTCATGACTGCCGATGCTTGCCAGACCTTAAGAATTCTCTAAACTCATGATTTTGCCACTCTACCATCACAATTTACTCATCAACAATATTTTCTTCAATTTCCAAAACTTTTAAGACCTTTTCCAAAGCCTCTCTGGCTTCAACAACACCGTTTGGGTGCATACCACAACCGCCGCCCATTCCCACGACTCTGCCTTTCAGCCCAAACCAAAATGTCCACGTGCTCCTATGACATAAACCAATATTGACACAACCTAATTTTCACAATTGTAAACCCAACTTCAAATTTGCATGATTACCCCACAATGCAGAAAAACAACACTTCTTCTGTCAATTCCGCACAATCTCCTCAGGATATACCACAATCTCTTCAGAACCTACCACTGGCGGCAGTCATTTCTAATCATATGAATGCACCCTCAAACCAATAGGATAACACAATAACCAAGAATTCCTACAGCCGTCTTCCTGTCTTTTTCTGACAAGATATCCTTCCTTTTCCTAAAAATTGCCACTCATGGCATGGTTCCTTCTTCCATGCCCTTGTCACATGATAACTCTTATACTTTGTTTTATTCTTCTTTTTATATTTTCTTAATACATAATACCCCTCATCTGCGTTTAATGTGCCCCCTTCCTCAACCCTGGCTGCAGGTAAACTCTCAAAAAAAGCTCTGTATCACTTTCCCCGAAACGTATACAAATAAATCCCTAAGTTACACAATCAAATTCCTACCACCTTTGTTTATCTAATCAATGCTGTCATACTTACATCCGTGGATCAGCCGAAGCATTCAGAATCGCTCCTCCCGCAATCGGCCACTCCGCCTTCTGGCCTGCGGGGCGTCCCATGGGGAGCAGGTAGGATTTTCTCCAAGGGATCTCCTGACAGCCAATCCAGTTCACGCGTGATTGGTTTTCCGGTTCTTACGTGTCACTCTGTAGTCCTTAGGCTTGCAGCGGGAAAAGACAAAATAATTGAGCACCCAGAGTTTACACCGAGGTTCTGGTTCCAATTGTGCATCATGAGAAATCAATACAGCTTCAAGTGTGCTTGGATGTCTAGCTAACCCAAGCAACCTTCAAAGAGTCTGCCTGCATGAGACCCACAGCGTCTGCGATGTCCTATTAGTCTCAAAAAGTCCAAGTGCCTCTGGAACACCTAACAATCACGTCAGAAACTTTGGTGCGATATGGCAGCACCTGTTGGGATATAAAGCTGATTGTGGAGCTACCATTCCATGGTCAAGATGTCACCTCAAGCCTTGGTGACTGCATCTCCTAGTCTATCGCTCCCAATTTCCAAAGACTTCGACCCTATGATTCCAGTATCATCAGGAACCAGACACAAACAGACTTGGTGGGCTGGTAGCTGGAATCTTTTGAAGGGGATCCTTTGGTGCTCACAACAGTTGTCAGCTTCAGAGGATGAGTTGCCACATTGCAGAATTTCTGAGTTCAGGCTCTTAGGTCAAGCAGCAAGACACAAACACTATCCAATTGGTGGTAGCTGTCTAGAGTCTTCAGGACTCTCCAACACTTTCAAGAAGAAGTGGAGGGAAAGTGTTTATTCGCATGAGTAGACAAGGAGATGGTGAAAGCATTTGTCAACAAACAGGAGGGAATGAGGTTGAGTCACTGAATGACTTGGCACACTTATGCTTGTGTAGAATTTAATCTCCAAGATCTGGAAACTATTTACCTTCCTGGATCAAAGAACTTGAAGGTGGATCATCTAGGTCAAGTTGTACCTTCATCGGCAGAGAACTGCCTATCTCCTGATGTCTTCTGGTTGTTGGTGAATAATTGTGGTCGCCTTTGGCTGAACAGCATGGAAATGGCATCCAACTCACTCATCCCATTGTGCACCTACTCCAACCAGGCTCCTTAGTTTGGATGGTGGATGTTATCACAGAGCCCTGGTCAGGGGTCTACTCTTTGCTCAGGAACATTTAAGTGCAGCCCTGCAGTGTGCTATTAACAGACCCAAATTAGAGGAATGTCTTTTTTCCACTTCTCTTGACACTGGATTAAAAGCTGCCCGTTCATTTGATAGTGGATTCTCCGCCTCTGTGCTTCCTGATCCTGGCTGGGTTGATATTGCTTTGCCTTTAAATTAGCAAACGATTGTTGTCATGAAAGGCTCTCGTCCCACTAGTGATAACTTCCGGCATTGCAGAAATAAGTCCTTTCCCCTTTGTATAGCCATACCTCTAATTCCAGACATGGCAATGCCCTGGGCAGACCTGGATTACCATCTGAAAATATGTTCAGAATTTTAGGTCAACCAAGAATTAGTTCTGCCTGTTGTCCATTCTAATCTTTCTTCTCCATTGCTTACTGGATGCTGCTAGGGCTCAGTGCATGTTATGTTATGTTATGTTATCTTATGTTATGTTAAAGGTTCTTGTACTGGGCACTGTTGTCACCTGCATGGTCTCTTGGTGCACTGGCGGATCTGTAATGCAAGGAGGGGCGGGGGTTTGTTAGTATGACTGAGCGGAAAAAAGAGCAAGAGAGCTGTGATGTGCTTTTGGCAGCTTCATTTTGTATGTACAAGAAGAGGGCTTCTGCTTTCAAAAGGTGAGAATACTTGCTTCATGTGGAGTCGCTGTCATAGTGAAGCAGAGCCCGGCAGGATAGCTCAGAGGCAACGCATTAGACAACGCAGAGCAACAAAGGTTTGAATCGCGGTCCCGGCCTTAGAGTCTAGTTTGTGGTATTCATCTCTTAATAACAGATTAATTCATTAATTAAAGAGCCATCACCTGTGACTTAAAGTTGATATATTTGCTCCACAATATCCAGTGCATAGGAGCTAAATACCTCATTTCATCTGGCACGTTCTACCAGAGGGATGACAGAATTTCGGGCAGAGGCCCAGGTAGTGCCCATCAAAGACACTTGCAATGCCACCAACTGTGCCACCCCACACAGAATTATTTGACTTTATAGCTGACAATTGATGGCAACTTGTTCACTGATTTTGTATTGTGAACCTTACAAGGTAACCCAGACCCTGTCACCCTTGAATGCAAGTGTAGGGTGGCTGAGAGGAAATGGTTGGCATCTTATACATCATCTGACAAACTGGCCTGCTGCCTTCTCCAAAGACAATACTGACTCTCTGTCCTCATTAAGAAGAGAGGTCACATCCAAGCCCCCGTCTCTGCGGCATCTAACAACTCGGCCAAACTCTTTAAAATCTGCAAGGAGCTGGCCAATTCTGCTGCAGTTTCTACCTCTCCTGTCCCCTCCCAGGCCCTCTGTACGGCCCTGGCTTTTCATCTCATCTCTAAAACACAGAACATCCTGTCCACCTGCTTGTCCTCTCCTGCCTCTCCCTCCACTCGCTCCTCTTCCTCCGGCCTGCCTGCGGAGACCCGCCCACCATTCTCTGCCTTTCCTTTGTTCATCACTGATGAGGATTCTAGACAAGTCAGATCTATGAAAGCCTTGTCAAACAGGTTCTTCCCTGTTCTTCCAAAACCATCAAGTACCACATTGATACTCCCGCTCCAGCCTTGGCCGACTCTGGCAAACACTGTTTCGCCACTGAAACCTTCGCTTCCTCTCTGAAGCACTCTCTTGTGCACCCTCTTCTCACCCTTCTGTCTGGCTAACTATAACCCAATCTCCATCACTCCTCTCCTGGTCAAACTCATGGAAAAGATGGCCATCTCCCAGCTTTATATCCACACTGAAGCTGTTGGTTGTCTCCATGACCATCAATCCGGCTTCAGAGCAGTCAGAAGCATGGAAACTGCTCTCCTGAACATCCGTGAAGACCTGCTCTCTGACCTTGGTGCAAATCTCCCCTCTGTCCTCATCTTACTTGATCTCTCTTCTGCCTTTGACATGTCAATCATGCCATCCTGCTCAACCGGCTCTGTGATAACCTAGGTATCACTGATCAGGCTCTGCCTTGGCAGACTACTTTCCTCTCGGACCAACCCTCCCAGGTCCAATTTGGGTCCTTCCTCTTCTCTATCTCTCTCTCTACCTGTGGTGTTCCCCAGGGGTCTAACCTTTCTCCCTGGTTGTTCAACCAATATCAGGCACCTCTCACCCACCGCATTGCTGCTCTCTGCTCCAACTTTCAGTGCTATGCGGACGACACTCAGCTCGCTTTCAGGCTCCTCTCTGCCACCTCTTCTCTTTCTCGTATCCCGGATTGTCTGTCTGCAATCCAGGAGTTGAGTGCCGCCAATGATCTCTGCCTGAATGCCAGTAAGACGGAGATCCTCCTCATCGGCACACCTGCACCTTTTTTTCCTGCCACTCTCTGGCCGGCCTCACTTGGACCTCTTCCGGCTCCCACCTGTAAGGCTAAGAATCTCGGGGTCATCTTTGACTCCACACTCTCCTTCTCTCCTCACATCTCTGATGTCTCCAAGAAGTCAAACTACCAACTGCACCTCCTCAGAAGTATTTTTCCTTTCCTCTCCTTCACCCAAAAACTCTCTTCCTAAAGAGCTCTGGTTCTCTCTAGGCTTGACTACTGAAACAGCCCCTTTTTAAATCTGCCTGCCTCTATTTTCCGTCCTCTACAAATCATCCAGAACAGGACTACAAGGCTTGCCCTTGACCTCAAGCCCAGGGATCGTATCTCTCCAGCCCTGAAATCTCTCCATTAGCTCCCAGTGGCTGCAAGGATAAAGGTCAAGAACGTTTTTTAATTGTCCACAAGGCCTTCTGGGGCCTGGGATCACATTACCTCCAACTCTCTTTGGAAATATGCTCCTGCTCGAGTTCTTCACTTCTCCACCTCCACCTCCTTGAGGGTCAGGCGCTTCTCCAAGCAACGAGTTGTGGGCAGATCTTGCTCTTGGCTGGTGCCTCCCTCTGGAACAGCCTCCCTGTCTCTCTGAAACTTGAGCAGAACCATCTCCAGTTCCGGCAGCACCTCAAGACTTTCCTCGTTGCTTCTGCCTTCTCTCTTCCTCTTCCCTGCTGATCTCCTGTCTGATACTGGTCATCTGGCTACCATCTGAACTTCGGGCACAGGTCCCTACCCACACATTTGCACACCTGCGCTGCCTTCTGGCAACCCTTGCACTTGGATCTGTATCTGCAACCCTACAGTCCCTTTACCTGCACTTATCAGACACTTGTCTGCACTTAACACTTGCACTGCCAACTGCTGGCCACACTACTTGTTTTCTATCCTGTGTCCTGCACTTACTCTTCCACCCCATTCCCCTGGCATTTTTCCCCTTAATGTCAGTAGGCCTAGTAAGATCGTCATCTTGTCCTCCCTTTGTTTTCCCTCCCTGCCTCATCGCGCCTTGAAACACTTGTTTATAGGCACGTTATAAATCTCACATCATATCATATCATAAGGGCACTGTGTGTCGCACGGAGATGGTTGTACCCTTTTAGTTGCTTTAGCTCACTAGCAGCATACATGCAAACATGTCAATTTCATTTACGAGATGATCGTCCTATGCTCATTTTACCTTTGCATTATCGGACTTGTAGCCCTCAGTTTTATGTGGAAATTAAGAACTATCATTCCCAGAATGTAAAGTTCTAGTATCTCCTGAATAGCATGGGACTTGCTGGCATGTACGAAATAGACCATTGTGGAGTAGGGTAATAATCGGGAAAAAACAGAGCACTACAACACAAGGGAGGTGGATCACCTTTCCCTAAACATGCCCCATAAATGGGCAACATATCTGTGCCGGCAGGTGAGAGGACAATGAATGTTTTAATGTTGGACACACATGGCATTGAGACTGGGTTGAGACCCAGCCTCCATCCACACACTGGGAATTAAAAAGAGACCAGTTTGTGCATTGGATGGTGTTGGGAACAGCACACACATCTCACACTGGGTAGGGACTAGAACTTCATTCCATATACTCATTTCTTGACTGAGCCTGTCCCGTATTCCATAAATTGGGGTTGGAATGAGTCTTGCACCTCACTCCTTACAGTGGTGTCTGGATTGATACATGTATCCTATTCCAAATACTGAAGGCTGGAATGAGAGAGCCAGGTGGATACCACCATCCTAATCCTGCCACATGGAACCCTCAGAGTCACATCACTGGTTTAATCAAGAACTGAATGTGTCAACAACACATGCCTCAGCATTTTAGATCACCTACTAAAGAAACTACAACATGGGCAGAACACAGCTACAAAAATGTGAAAGACTGACACTGAACATGGACATAAGTGACTACATCACGCTGGATCTAAGACCGCGCCACTCACTAGCAGACAAGAAATGGAAAGAAATGTAAGGATCTGTGCATCGCCTTCCGTGCTCATCAGAGCTCACAAAACTGAACTCCCACAAGAGAGAATCGTCCCAATCCACTCGATGAGAACCTGAGGTCCTGCAATGATACACACTCCCAACAATCCTACGATTGGTCAGACAGAGACCCGTAGGAGCACACTTCTGCAACATCACTACCAAACTCTGGAATTCACTTCCAAGGGGAACTCAGGAAACCCAGGATCACCTTCCCTTCCAGAACAAATTAAGGGCTTGGCTTGTCAACATAACCAACCAAGGCAATTCAATTACGTTCAATTACGGTCCCTGTCCATGTGTTGGCAATGCACCAAAGGCAACAGGGTAAAAGAGTGCCTACAAAGGTTATCCCGGGTTTGCTCTTGGACTCATCCACCATCAAAAAGGCACAATTACCACTCACAGGGTGAAACCCATGCCTCAGGGGCCACCTATTGAACCCCCATGTTACCTTTCCACCATCTATCTGCACGTCCCGCTGCATCTTCTTTTTTGGAACTGCATATCAGGCACCTCCATTAAACTGCAGGTGATAGCACCAGACTGAGGAGTGAGTCTTCCCAACACCACTGCAGGAGGTACCCCATTGCACTCTCCCTGCCAGATGCACACTTCGGTTACCAGACATTTGGTCGAAAAAAATTGGTCGACCAGACAAATGGTCGAACCAATTTGGTCGTAAACCAAATGGTCGAATTTTTTATTTTTTTATTTTCACCCCTTTTTTTTTTTTGGGGGGGGTCCCCCCCCAACCCCCTTTTTTTTCTAAAAACCCATTTTTGTAAAAAACGAAAACCCGAAAAATAAATATATAATTAAAAAAAAATTAGGCCATTTGGTTTTCGACCAAATTGCGTCGACCAAATGTCATTCGACCAGTTTTAGGGCGACCAAATGTCTGGACACCGCACACTTCAATAGTGTCCAACTGTAATCTCACCCCAGGTGCCCTACTGTGATTTGCACCACAAGCTCTGACCACGATTTGCCACACCTTGGTCTGCTTTGAGGAATCCCACTGGGAAGTTGTACACTATGAATACTCTTGGGTGTGCCCACTGTGATAGGTTCTCTGCAGAACACTCATTGGACTGTTTACTGGGTACCTGGGGCTGCTTGCTCCCTTATGCCTTTCCAGATTTTCTTATCCTGATTCAGGACCAGTCGCTGCAAAGTGTGAGGAACAAAGCTCTCCATTGCTTCCTCAAGCTAGGTCTGCTCTCAATAAATACCCTAATAATAATAATAATAATAATAATAATAATAATAATAATAATTATAATTATAATAATAAGGATAACAACAACGCCGCACTCTAGGTTGCCTAACAAGAGAATGCTACCTGAGATGCACCACCCCAAGGACTTCACCATTGTGGAACTGGCTTTAGGCTCCAAACTCCCATTAGGTTTCATTGACTGTGTCCTAAGCTAACACTCTCCACTTATATGTTCCAACACACAGTATGCACACCAACTAGTCCAGCCACACATGGAAAATGAACACCCAACCCTAAAGACATCAAACATCAGAATGACACACCACTCCAACCAAGTTACATATCACATTCCAGGCCAAACATCCTCACCCCATGAGCACTGAGACACTCCTCTCGTGGACACAGATATCTCAATGCTCTAGGTACCAACCGCTTAAGAAACACATTTGCACACAGTATCAGCTACCTCTACCCTGCACATATCAGTGCAAGAGAAAATCTATCTTATATTTTCCATCTTTCCCCACAAACTAATCCCCATCCTTTCTTTGGTGAGATCTGAAGAGCTCTAGAAAACATTGCAAATGAAAGTAGAGTTCCTTATAAAACCCCAAACCATAACTTCATTCCGTACAATGGAGACTGAATGGGGACCACCAGAATCTCATTCCGTACACTGGGCCTGAAGTAACATTAGCACCTAAGTCATCACTGTTGGGTTTCGATTGAGACAATTACCTTATTCCAAGCAACATGGACTGGATTGAGACCAAAACTTCATTCCATAATCCATGGGACATGAATGATACACATACCTTGCCACATGCATTGGGTATTGCACTGGCTTCATTCCATACACCGGGGACTTGAATAAGACCCCAGTAATTGAGACCCTGATTTCATAGAATCGGGCTGTATTGAGACCTGCACTTTATTACATACACTTGTTACTGGCTTGAAATCAGTGCCTAATACTATATGCTGCGCACTGGGCTGAGATCAACATCACATTCCACACACTGGGTGCTCTATTAAAATCAGAACTTTGTTCCAAAGACTATGCTGGTGAAAATCCAGCACCGCATTTCATAGACTGGGCTGGGTGGACAAGAGGCTATTGCCAAACACTGGTGTGCGGTAGCACTTGGAGCGTTCCAAGTGCTGAATTGGATTACCAAAATAAATGATCTCAGGCCCAAAACACTGGATATATTAAAAGAATATTCCAAAATACTACTTTATTATCAATTCAATAAAGTAGGGCAACCTGCTGAAAAAACAGATTGTAGCTCACACACTTTCAATGCGTTTCAGTTTCGTAAAAGGTTTTATACCTTAACATACATCAGCTAGGATGTCATCCTAGGTGGCAAACAAAAACCTACCGGATGGAGGGATTGGTTAAGGGAATATATATACCTATAGTTTAAATGAGAGTTAGTATCATCATTGGCTACCCATTATCTGGTAGGCACGCCTTAAACAACCTTTAACTTAATAAAATACTGATAATAACATAATACCAGCAGCGGTGAGGCTTCTGCAGCAATGTATGGTCCACCATTACATAGGCCCTCATAAGTGGTTTGCACTCTCTTCCAACCCAGGAAATTCAGCTTGTAAGCAGCACATAAGCAGAGAAACCTAGGTGCAAGGGAACATAGTCAGACAACTGCCCTCCTTAGCTAATTAGCCTACCATCTCTCATCAGCCAAGCCTTCTTCTCTGTAATTGACCTTGCTGATTGTTCTCTTCCTTGGAGCTTTAAAGGGAGTGAAGGTACATTGCTATCTTCATCTGAAACCTTTATGAATAGGCCATGTCTTCTGGTCTTGTACCACGTGTTAGGAGACCATGATTTTGTCCATTTGGTCCTTTTTTTGTGCTATTTGATTCAATTATATTGGGCGCTACTACCCTCTTAGGCCTCTGGAGACTTGGTTGCTCTGTCTTGCATGTGCTTTCTGCATCTTTGATTGGACAATACTTGGCACTCACAGTTATTCACTCCTTTGCTTAATCTAAGAGAAATATGTCCTGCATATTTAGCTTATCCTCTTTGACTCCTTTTGTGCCTCGCATTTGCTTCTTGATGCAGCATCCTTGATTCTGAGTCAAAATACTATCCTTTATTCTGCACAAATGTGTATTTCAGTGCCTGTCAGCACTGCAGCCTTTGTCTTCCTTATCAAGGTTATTTGCTTACTAATGTACGATGCTGACATCCAATGTCTCAAAATGCTGCTTTACTTACGTTATATTTCCTACTTTAGCAAGTATCTACATTGTGGTATCTACCTTGCATTTCTGCGTATATACATATACTGCATCTCTTGCTACTTATATTCTATGTGTGTAAGGTTTTCTTCATAATTGCACATATGTTTACTTTGTTTCTTTAGTCACATCTTCTTTCTCTAGATATCCATTCTTCCGCTTTATTGCACCTGAGTATCTTCTCTTCTTCATGACATCATTTCACACCATTCAGAAATTACTTATAGTTCTTCTACGTCCAGTGGTGTCTGCAGGCTCATTTCTAACTCAGCAGTTCGGGAATACATTTGAATAGGTTGTCTGAGTGCATGACGTCTCTCATACCTTCAATAGGGTATTGGGATGATACCAGGTACCTTTCTTCCAATATGACAGAGGTGAGGGGGTGGGCTTTATACATAATGTGTACATCTGCCTCTCTACATTTCCCCCTCTGGGCGAGTCCTCAATTTTTGTCACCTTTTCTTCATACTGTGGTTTCTTCAGAGTCTATATTTTTGTCCCCCCTCTCAGGTCACCTGCAATCTCTATGTGCCCAACTACACTCCAGGTCATATAACAACACTCCCGGCCGATGAAGGGAACACCCATCGTCCCACATAATTCTAATAGTCCTTAGGATACTGAAACTTCATTCATGGGGGTGCCTTAGGGCTTCCTTTCAGGTGCTCATGGGTGATGTTTTCAGTCTGTTTGTGCTCATCAGTCACTCATTCATATTGATCATTAACTGCATCCCAATTGCTTTCTTCACTATTTTCTTACATTGTTCTTTGATTATTCGTGTAAGACAGAATCCCAGCAACACTAACAGTAGTGTTGCTCCCAAGATTTGGAAGGCATATCCCAACCAGGTTAAAACCCACAAGAATAAAGATGAAAACCAATGTTCATCTTCGGGCTCATCTACTTCTTCCACCATTTTTGTATGCAAGGTTGACAGCGTAGTTATTGTTTCTGTCAGGGTTCCATTTTCTTTCTCATGGGCAGGGTGTATGTACAGCAAGAAGGCCCAATCTTGGCACAAACGCCTCCTTCCATTGCTGTAGTTAAGTCCATAACATACTTGTTCTGGAGGGTCATGAGTCGGATGGCCCTCAATACTTCTTCAATTGCATTAAACCCTTCTATCATCATATTAATTGTTTATAGTTACTCCCACCTTGTAATTTGTAACCACTTGGCATTTGCTGCAGCCTGAATTTCTGGCATGAATATAGCTGAAAATATCACGGCCATCCTATCGAACAATGTGTGCTCATCTGGTATGTCGTGATATGCTTCTATTGATTTGGCCAAAAACTTGTTCTCTCTCTTTTGTCGGGTGAGGTTGAACAACCTCTTCTTCCTTTGGTGTGCATCCATTTTCAGAAAGTCAGCATTGTGGAGATCACTATATTGCATCCACCTCTCTCTTCCAAAATACCTTCCTTCCTGAGCCCTTTGCTCAGCTACCTCCAACTCGCTAAGGGTCAGATTCTCCTCCAGGCAGAGAGTGGGGGTAGATGTATCTCCTCTGCAGGTGTCTCCCTCTGGAATGGTCTCTCTGCCCCTCTCAAACTTGAGCTGGACCATCTGAAATTCCAGCAGCAGCTCAAGACCTTCCTTTTCTCCTCTGCTTTCTCTCTCTCCCTAGCCTGCTGATCTACCTTTTGGCTGCACTGACTGGTTGCCTGGCTATCCTCAAAGCCTCACTGGGCAACAGGCACCTCCATGGTCAGTTTCCATTGCACTTCCTCTGGGCCTACCACACACGTAGGGGCTGTAACTGTAACCTCTTCAGCCCTCTGCCTCCTTGAACTTACCCAGAACTGTGCTGCCCTGGCTGCAATTACCCAGAGTAATGCTGCCCTGATTGCACCTCCCACTTCCCTCTCACTGGCACTTCCCCCTCTCCCTCCCCCCTGCATTTTGCACGGTCGTACTTCCCCAATCTGAATGACACATGAACTAGTAAGATTGTTTGTTGTGTCGCCCCTCTGTCTTCCCTACCTTGTTTTGTTGCACCTTGAAACACTTGTGTACAGCCGCGTTATAAATTATATATCATATCATATCATAACATATCACTTTGGGGGATCACCAAAGCACGAACATGTATTGCCACTGTAGAACATATTCCTCCCCAATTTACAGGTAGCTTCATATAAGCTTTGAATCCAAAGACCCTATAGTAGTCCATTAGCACTGCAGTTCCTCCTTTCATTCTTGGAACATCAATTATTTGCTTGCATCCTTTATTTGTTTCAACTTCGGTCAGGCCCCTGTTTCTGAAACACAGTGTCATATTCTTCATGGTTAGTATGGATACAGGTCCTGCTTCATCTTCAACCCACGTTTGTAACTTCAAATACTTTGCCCATTCCTTAAGGCATCCATCATTTACTACTTGCACTATATTTACTGTTGCTGTCATCGGTAACTGTGCACTGCATCCCATCAGTCCTTCTTTCCAACTGTACTGGTGGCTACTTGTCCATATACCAATAGCTGAGGTCTCTCCCAGCATCCTGGCAATCCTGGCATTTCCCATGTGTCTGCACAATCCAGTCTCTTATTCAACAATCCCCATCTCTCCTTCACTCAGACGACTAAGTGAGTACAGGAGCATTTTGCTCTTGCAGTTCTAGTCCTTTATAATCTTCTGTGTGTTTATGTAAGCATCATCCAAAGGGAACGTTCTCTTTGACATCCATCACAGGGTTTCCCATGTCCCTTCAAATTGTCCTCTTGTCATGCATGCTGCTAGATGGCTAAGACACCTTGCATCATGTGCAGATGTTTCTCTTGCTATTAATGATCTGGCTGTGCTCATGGTATAAGGAATGAGAGACTATACATAGCAGCTCTCATCTGACGCTCTTTTCCCCACTTCACTCATGTGCTGATACCACATGTTCTATTTTTTTAATGGGCTGAATTATCAAAGTATGTATTTATATCTTGATAATCTTCTCCAGCATCCCTCTTAAGTCAATTAATTTACTTGGAAATATCAGGGAAAATATCACTTTTGATGTTGTTATAGATAGAAACAGCTGTCTCAATGTGAGACACTACAGCTATATTGTAAAACATAATTTGAAGAAGTGCTATAAGAATAAGGAAGTAAAGACTACACATAGTACAAAACGTGGTTACAAGAAATATTGCAACAGAATTAATGCACCAAATTGCCTTCTGCATATTAGTCTTCTTTCTAGCAATATGTATCTCACAAAATGGAAGATTCCCATTCTTCTTTATCAACGTTTAGTTCTTGTTATATTATATTAATAATGAGGGTGTCTTAGGAATTCCAAAAAAGGAGACATTAGTAATGTTTTGTCTCACTAGAGCTGGATAGGATCAAAGTATATAAGTGAAAACAGCATACAAGAATGTGTGCAACATTATAGGCAGCATAAACTGTTGTGCGCCTTCCTCTTTTCTTTTCTTCAAAACTTTGTCACTTTTACTTAACAGGAATAGTTCTGCGAACACTGCAAAGTTATTAATGTCAGTTTAAATTTGGGAACAATCAATAGTTTGAATTTTTTTTTACTTCATATGTTCTTGATAGCCGATCTAGTCTTGATTCACAGAACATCTTCTCTTGCTTCACTGTCAGCGGGTGCCAGAGTGGTAAGGGTCTCTCCTTTGTAAGGCTTTATGTCATTCAGATGCAGCTAAGCTTGTATTTCTTGAATCTTCACGGCAGTGGGGGTGATGTCCTTTACTAGGTACAGTCTTTCAAAACAGGGCTTAATCCAAGTGAAGACAAAACTTTTGACAAGCACTTGGTCCGCTGGATACAATCTAGGTGGCATTAACAGTTTGATAGTGTTGATTATTTGGCTGCTGTCTTCTTCAATCTTCTACAACTCTTCCCTGCGATATTTGATCTGTTGGGAAATAAAAGAAACACTAGCTGTCATACTTGTCAAATAAACATGCATCTCAACCCCTAATGTTTTTGCTACACTATGGGCATCAGTTTCTATTCAAGTGGGAGTCGAAAGGTGTACTCTCATGCAGCATCCAGTCACCAATTCATGAGGAGTCAGGTGGTGATTTGAGCAAGGCTGGTTTCTCAATGCAAATAAGGCAAGGGGTAGGCAATATAGCCAACACTTCTCCGAAGTCATCTTTATCTTGTCTATTCTTTCTTTAAGGAGTCTGTTTAAACGCTCACAAATTATTTTGTCTATGGGTGATAAGCTGATGAAAACGTATGCTTTATGGATAAAAGAAGAGTCATTTGTTCAACATATCATTTACAAAAAGCACACGCAAACTTTGCATACACCCCATCTAGGAAACACCTCAAGTATGAGAAATTTGGCAGCACGTGTGATATTAGGGTGCCTGCATGGACCTGCCACGATCCATTGGGATAAAGGACACACTACTACTAACATGTTTCTGTAGCCATATGTAGATGCTGAAAAGGACCATTGGGCGGAGTATTGCTCCTCTCACTGTTCACAAGGTATAACCTGCTGTGAATTTCTGACAAACAATGCAATTCACAATAAACTGTGCAAATTTGGTGAAAACCAGTCTTCTGCAATCATGGCAGCAATATTCTCTCTGGTTATATGTGCAGGATAGTGAAGCTGATCTAGCGCAACTCTCAATAGTGCTATTTGCATAACTGGCTTTCCATTACTATCTTGTCTCCATATACCCTCTGTGGGGGATAAAGAACACCCCCGTCTTTTCCATAAATCCTGTTTTTCTTGCAGAGTTCAACCCTGCAGCTCAATCAACTGTAAAATGGATAGCATATTCAAGCCTTCATTCATCATCATACATCATTCTGACATTTGCTTAACACTTTCTACTTCAAAATTTGAAATATTTGGAAAATATGCTCCTCTTTTTGCTTCAATGTCTGCGGCTTTGTTACCGTGATAATTCATGTCTGCCCTCTTTGTATGGGCTGTACACTTCACCACAAACATGGGCAATAGAAGTTTTTGTACCTTAATAAGCATGTCCAATAGCGGCACATGTTGCACTGGTGTGCAGTCTTTGCATAGGAAGACCCTCATTTTCTAGCGTGGCAACCCTGCATGAACAGTTGATGTCACATAGGCTGCGTCAGAGAACACTGTCACTTCCTCATCCTCATATCTCTGAAGTGTGTTGATAAGCGCCACTTATTCTGGAGCCTGTGATGAACAATGGGAAGGCACTCTTGCACTTCTCACTACTTCAAATTCACCATTATTTGTTAACTTCACTACTGCTGATCCCACTTGCCTTTCTCCTGTAGTTTGATCAATTTTTGAAGACCCATTAATGAATAGAATTCCCCCCTACTAGAGCATTTTATTTACCCTGGTGAATATCGTCATAAAACTCAGTATATGTTGTGCAATCATGTACATAATCCTTCTTCCCTCTTGGTTCTACTATGAATGTTGCTGGGTTCACTACTCTACATCTAACCATTTTTATCACTGGGTTTGAAATGTTAACCTCATATCCTGATGCACTTTGTGTAGTCAACACAGGGGCTGTACAAGTCACCCGTTTTAGCTCTTCAAATCCTTCTGTCATTTTGTTTGTCCATGTCATGTCTTCTTTACCTATCTGTGTTTTCTTAAGTCCTTTTAAAAGTGGTCTAATATATATACTGTAATCAAAAAGCCAGGGCCTACAATAATTACATAGGTCTAAACATTGTTGCATTTCCCTTACTGTCTCACGTCTTAGAGTTTTCCCATGATTGAGTCTGCTCTCTAAGGTGTTACTTTTCTCCCCTCTTCCGAGATTAACAGTCCTATAAAGGAGGACTTATTCCTGGCAATATTGTAATTTCTATTTATCCATTTCATAGCATTTGTCTGCTAGTACTGTCATTAACTGGGCTGCATCTTCTCTGCATTTTTCTTCTGTCTCACTACACGCTAGTATGTCATCTACATACTGTATTATGCTGATCTCAAGTTGTATGTTGCCTAGGTCCATCTTAAGAACCCTATTATAAAGCGATGGGGACTCACAGTATCCTTTTGGTCATCTTCTATGTTTCCATCTCTGATTTCTATATGAAAAGGAGGTCAAATCTTGGGAGTCATCATGAAGGGGAATTGAAAAGAAGTCATAGTTTAAATCTGCTACTTTAAAATATGGACCTGTAGCTGGGATGTTACATAATATCATAGCTTGGTTCGGAACCTGGAAACATGATGGTTTCTTTCTATCCAATGCTATCCTCTGTGGTATTTTCCTATTCTCAACTTGTATCCAATATGTGAGGACCCTATTAAAGATTGATGGGGATTCACAGTATCCTTGTGGCCATCTTCAATGTTTCCATCGCTGATTTATATATGAAAAGGAGGTCAAATCTTGGGAGTCCTTATGAAAGGGAATTGAAAAGAAGGCATACTTTAAATCTACTACTTTAAAATATTTACCTGTATCTGGGATGTTACATAATATCACAGCTTGGTTCGGAACCACAGGGAACTCTGCTTCGACAATATTGTTTACAGGGCATAGATCATGAATAAATCTCCACCACCACCCGATGATTTCTTTAGTGGGTACCCAGCCATGTTAAATGTGGAGTCTGATGGTACTAGTATTCACTTCTGTACTAAAGTGGAAATGGTTTCAAAGATACCTTCATCTGCTTCTCTGGACATGGGGTACCATTTTGCTCATGGTAAACTTGCTCCTAGCTTAAGGTTAATTTGAACTGCTCCTGCTATGCTCAATAAACCCACATCATACGGACAGTTGGTCCATAGGATGCTTGGCACTTTTTCTTAATCTTCTTGGAAACATGATGGTTTCTTTCTTACCAATGCTATTCTCTGTGGTATTTCCCTATTCTCAACTTTTATCCAATATGTAAGGCGTATAAAAAATAGTAATTCATCATCTAAGTTCTCATCTCTCAACAACTCCTTGTCTGTCAAGTCTGTTAGTCTATAGCTATTACTGTTCTCCATGGTCTTCCTTTATAGGTTTTGCCAACTTGGAATGCAGGTGAGCCTGCGCTTGAGGTCCCCCTGCCGCCCCATGCTCATGGTACTGCTTGCAGTGTAGGGACCCTCGTGGACTCCGTGGCTGCATTGTTGCTTCCTTCTCCCTTGTTGCACATCCCACGCCCTCCCCCTGGCCCTTATTGGCCAACTTCCACTGGGTACTACTCCGGGCCTAACACAACTCACCCACTCCTTGCACCATTTGCCAACATGGAATGCAGTTGAGCATGCGCTTGAGGTCCCCTGGCCCCCCATGCTCCATCATGGCACTGCTTGCAGCATCGGGACCCTCGCGATATCCGTGGCCGCATTGTTACTGCCTTCTCCCTTGTCCCGCCTCCCACGCCCTCCTTCTGCCTCTTATTGGCCAACTTCCACTGGGTACTACTCCTGGCCTAGCGCAGCTCACCCACTCCCTGCGCCATTTGCCAACTTGGAATGCAGGTGAGCGTGCGCTTGAGGTCCCCTACCACGATGCTCAATGATTGTACTGCTTGCAGTGTCAGGACCCTTGAGGGCTCTGTGGCTGCATTGTTGTTTCCCTCTCCCCTGTCCCGCCTCCCCCTGGCCTTTTTCCCACCTCCCCCTGGCCCTTATTGGCCAACATCCACTTTATCTTTGACCAGATCTGGGCAGCCCTCTGCCCGGCAGCCCCTGTGGCTAAGGGCCTCGAGACAAAGGGCAGCTCCTGCATTGGCAGCTCCAATATGTGTCGGCAGGGGAAGCCAGTGAGGCTAGAGAGCAGCCGTTAACAAGCAGCAACCACCAACGAAAGTGTGCCATGGTTGGGGAGTAGAGCAATTACTCTACTCCAGAAAGCCCTGCCACTCTACATTACCTTACCTCAGAATATAGCTTGCCAGATGAATGCCACCTGCATCACTCTCTTATGGAGCACCCAACACTAGCAATTGCTCATTACAACTCTACTCTCAAGCATAGGCATATCAAGCCCTCTGTGTCTGCTATAAACTAAACATACTGTACTATATCCTGAAGCCTGCTGCATTGTGAAACCTAGGCATCTCTTCCACTATACAGGACTTTCAAATCTAGCAGTAGCCTCCGTCTCTATATATGGTTAATACACCACCTCTCTGCGTCACACCCAATAGAATTATAAAGTTACACACCTGGATAGATTTGCGAATGTTGGCATCAAGATAGGATTGTGAATGTTAGCACATGCCACACTTAGTAATGTGAATGTTAGCACATGCCACGCCTCAATAGAATCGTGAACATTAGCCTGCGTCACATCTAGATAGGATTGTGAATGATGGCATATGCCACACTTCGATAGAATTATGAACATTAGCATGCATTACATCTATAGAGGATTGTGAATGTTAGCACATGCAACACTTAGTACTGTGAATGTTAGCTCATGCCACACTTAGAACTGTGAATATTAGCACCAGGATAGGATTGTGAACATTAGCCTGCGTCACATCTAGATAGGATTGTGAATGTTGGCACATGCCACACTTAGATAGAATTGTGATTATTAGCCTGTGTCCCACCTGGATAGGATTGTGAATGTTAGCGAATGCCACACTTAGAACTGTGGATGTTAGCACATGCCACACTTAGAACTGTGAATGTTAGCACTTGCCACACCTGGATAGGATTGTGAACATTAGCCTGCATCACATCTAGATAGGACTGTGAATGTTGGCAGGTGTCACACTTGGATAGAACTGTGAACATTTGCCTGCCTTGCATCTGGATAGGATTGTGAATGTTGGCAGGTGCCACACTTAGATGGAATTGCACATGTTAGTAACTGTACTTGGACAGAGTTATGAATGTTATGAGGTGCCACATTTGGTTGGAGTTGTGAACATTAGCATGCACCACATCCAGATAGGACTGTAAAGGTTATCAAGTGCCACACTTAGATATTATTGTGAATGTTAGCAACTACAACACTTGGATAGAATTGTGAATGTTAGCAAGTACAACACTTAGATAGAACTATGAACACTAGTCTGCGCCGGCCCCAGACAGAATTGTGAATGATAGCAAGTGCCACATTTAGTTAGAATTGTGAAGATTAGCATGCATCGCATCTAGACAGGATTGTGAATGTTGGGATACTTTCCCACTCGAACACAGGAACAAGTCACTCCCGTGTGTACAAGAAATTAAAATGTCTTGCCTCTTATCGTTACCCTGACCTTCGGTTCCTCTTGGGGGTCTGGTGTCACTGATAGTACTGAACACATCAGGTCGCTCTATGGGCTTTCCTATTGTGGATATAAATTAATTCTGTTGATATTGATATTTTATTTACATTGCACTCGTACACAGGTGTTTCAGAGAGCGACAAGGCAAGAAAGGGTAACAAGGGAGAACAAAACAATGATCTTACTAGGCCCAGTGACATTGAGAACGCGCAAGTGCATGGGAGAGGGAAAAGGGGAAAAGTGCCAGGAAGGGGCGAAGAGGAAAGTGCAGAGCAACGGAATATGGATAAATAATAAATAAATAATAACAACATACAGTGGTAGTGCAGCCAGAATGTGGCAAATGCTAAGTTTAAGGCAGCAGACAGGGTGAGTCTGGTAATTGCAGAGAGAAAAAGGGGGGCTGTATGGTTACAGATACAGGCCCCAGTGCAACGGTTTGCCAGGAGGCAGTGCGGGTGGGTGGCAAGGTGAGCGGGTACCGGGCCCGGAAGTCAGAAGGTAGGCCAGGAGAGAGCAGATCAGCAGGGGAGAGAAAGGGCGAAGGCAGAAGCAAAGAGTAAGGACTTGAGGTGCTTCCGAACTGGAGATGGTTTTCCTCAAGTTTCAGGATGGCAGTGAGGCTGTTTCAGAGGGAGGCCCCAGACAAAGACAGAAATCTACCCCCAGCTCACTTCTTTGAGAAACGACTGACCCTGAGGGAGTTAGAGGTAGAGGAGTGAAGAGCTTGAGAGGGAAGGTATTTATGAAGGGAAAGCTGAAGGTATAATGGCCGCAGGCCCTAGAAAGCCTTGTGGACAATGCAAAGGATTTTGAAATTAATCCTTGCAGCCACTGGGAACCAGTGGAGAGATTTCAGGGCTGGAGAGATACAATCCCAGGACTTGAGGCCAAGGATAAGTCTCACAGTCCTGTTTTGGTTAAGTTGCAAGGGGCTGAGAGGAGCAGCAGGTTAATTTTGATAGAGGCTGTTACAATAGTCCAACCTAGAGAGAACCAGGGCTCGAGAGACAGTGAGCTTCTGGAAGAAGCAGAGGAAAGGCAGAATACCTCTGAGGAGGTGCAGTAGGAAGTTTGCATTTTTGGAGACATCAGAGATGTGAGCAGAAAAGGAAAATGTAGGTAGGGTTAGGAGGAGGGCCAAGTGACGCTGGCCAGAGAGTGAGAGGAAGGGAGAGTGAGGGTGGGCTGATGAGGAGGATCTCTGTCTTGCTAGCATTCAAGCAGAGATTGTTGGTGGCATACCAGACCTGAATGGCAGATGGGCAATCAGAGATGAGGGGAGGAGGTGGCAAAGGGAAGCCTGAAAATGGGTTGAGTGTCATCAGCATAGCACTGAAAGTGGGAGTAGAAAGTGGTGATGCGATAAGCAACAGTTGGCAGGTATTGGTTAAAAAGCCAGGGTGAGATGTTGGACCCCCAGGGAACACCAAAGGTAGACTTGGAGATAGATGAAAGGAAGGACCCAAGTTTGACCTGGGAGGGACAATCAGAGAGGAAAGAGGTCAGCCAGGCCAGTGCCTGATCAGTGATACCCAGTAAAATGATTTCTTCTCACCACTCTCACACTCCCTAGCCTGGGTGTAGGTGTTTGTGGGGCACCTATACAAGCATTCCATTGTGGCATTGTCATCTGTTCTGTCTGTACTTGTGTTTGCATATGTGCTTGCTGTGGTTGCCCTTGTGGCGATTGTGATTGCAGTGGAATTTGCTGAGTTTGTTGTATTTGCGGCGCATGTGTCTGATACTGCGTGTGATCTTGGTCATAATACTGCAGTGGTTCTGTACTATATGGTAAAAGATAGCCCATCCCTCCTCTTGGAGCTTGCCAATTCTGCTGCATGCTCCCTCTATTTCTCCACGTGTCATTCATATGTCCCATTCTCCCACAATTCCAGCACTGTTGTGGCTGTCCTTCATTAAATCCTCCTCCCCTTCAGGGTTTTGAAATCTACCTCCTCATCCTCTGGGTCCTGTAGAGAAGGTCCCAAATATGGCCTACACTCCAGCCACTCATGTCAAAATGCCAGATGCATACTCGCCAAGATATGTGAAATATAAGGAGTAAATGAATCAACAGAGAGCCACGGTGGGGCTCTGTCCAGTACCCATCAGAGGGACATGTTTACCTATTGAAGCACCAATAACCAGACAACCGTGGGCTGCAAGGTATCCACTGAGACAACAATACCAGCAGAAGACATGATACGAAGACTACTTACAGACTGTCCCCGAAGAAGGCCCACAGAGCCTTAATGGAAAGCAATTGGTGATGATATAAGAGCCTAGACGTGACGTACAGACAACCATAAAATGACAAGCAAAAGGAAGTACACAAGGATGAACTGTAAAAGAATAATGATGTGACAAACGTATAAGAAGATACCACGTTGCAGCACAAAGAACGTACCCAGGATCGGATTGTGCAACTGATTGAATGCATGTAAATAGGCTTGGAACGCAAGAAGCTAAGTAAACGACACTGCTTGCAATGCTTAGTAGAAGAATAGAGCGGCATGCGCCAATTATATCTCTACCTCAAAGAAGCATGCTATATGAGTGCGACTCCATTTTGTAAAGCAGAACTAAGCCCAGGCTGCAAGGGGGCCACCAAGGCCGAGATTCATATTCCAGGTAAAGCCAGAAGGGAAGAGCGGAATCGAAACTCAGCAAGAAGTAGCTCATGCTTGGGAATTCGAGGTCAACTCCAGGAAGGGAGGAGAGCGGCTACTCTGAAGACTCAAAACGTCATGACTGCCAGCCTGTGAAGGTCGAGATAAGAGGCCCCAGGCAGGTGGCTGGGCTGCACAAAGAATCAAATATACAAAAAGCAGGAAAAAGAAGCAGATTCACAGTGAACAGACACGTGACCAGCCAAGGGCAAAGAGGTACCAACGTCTGATGTCATCCAGAACCCGAGGATGCCATACATTTTCCTGGTAAGAACTACAGTTTCGAGGCCATCCTCAGCCAACTAATTGACACATAGCCCTAAAGGTACTGATTGATGGAAGGGAGGCAGGGTGAATCTTGGGGCACTCCGCATCTGGGTGTCTATTCTGCATGCTGCTAATTAAAGTGGAGATTTATGTCTAGGGGTGTAACCCACCCAATCACAATGTACCAAATAATCTAGGGTCCTATAGCTTGTAGAACCAATAAGACGTCGTAGTTGTAGTGACGTCTATCACGAGTGATGTAGTGGGATGGGCGTAGACGCCCACCCGATAAGAATTATCCAATCCGCATGCTCTGTTACCATATACAGATATGGCACCTATACTTAAGTTACCTTTCCGACCAACAGAAATTGCATGACAAACTTATGAGTTTTGCACGTCAAATGATGATGAATTTTGCCTATAAAAGTTGCTGTCTGAATGAAGAATTGGGGAGTTGAAGCGAGACAGGCGATCGTACCATTGATGATTACCATTTGTTTCCCTGTTTTTTGTACTAGTCATTAAACAGACTTCCCTTTGCCAAACCATTGAGTTGTCCTTATTGAAGTGTGTCGGAGTAAATTAATCCTGCACCCTAAACTCCTCAAGGTGCAGCAATCTTGTCATACAGGTACTAGAGGGTGAGTTCTGACCTATGGGCCCGTCAGAGGATGCTCTACCCTCCTGAACAGTCCATTCCCTCTAACACACGGCCAACAATTGTACCCGGCCTGATCTACTGGATACCCTACATTGATTGGCTGTGTAGGGTGTCACTCTTGCGTTACTACTCCTTCACTGCTCGTCAGTATTGCTCTTTCCAGGGCAAATTTCGACCGTTTTTTCTGAACTAACTTTGCTTCATCAAGCTTCCTATTCTCTGCATTTTTCTTATTCTTCTCTTGTAATAATCGACAATGATGTCCACTTGTTGGCAATGGCTTTGCTTCCATCCCTACCTGTTTTTTTCATCTGCCTTTGCACTTGCTCAGGAAGTCCCTGACATACAACAGGATAAAATAATGCTACTGTTTTATCCCACGGTTCCCTCATCTCAAGTTGCCAATGTTCTTGAATCTCATGAATATAAGGAACACGATTTTCATTCTCTCCCATTTTCTGTGTCATAATTGCACCCATATCTGACGTATTATGATACTGTACTCTTCTGTACTCTAAGTGCCCTCCATACAGTGCCCTCGGTACATCTGCTCTACAATTATTAAATGACGCTCCATCGTGTGTCGTGTTTTGTGCTGTCACACTCGCATATTCTGCTCGTTCCCAAATGAAGTCAGCTCTCTCCCCTAAGACAGCTTCTACTAGGCCTTTTACATCACCCAGTGCTAATGTCATTCCTGCTTTCATTTTTTCTAACTCATAAATCCACTTACCCACTCATCCTGTCAAACTAGTTCACTTGCATTAAAATGATCTTTATCCATCTATGGCCATGGTATATATTGTGGTCGTCCTCCCCCTTTCTCTAATAATGGGAATTGTGTGAACCCTGTTCTACAATTGTATCCACCTAAGCTTCTTATCTTCCAGGTTGGGCTAGTTTTGCCCAATCGTCTTTTTCCTGGCAATGACCTCAATCTACTTACATAAGGCAGGGACATTTCCCCTACATTCTGCAATCGTCCTTGTAGTCATTCAGGACATGATATAAGTTCTGGCATTTTTGTTTCCAGATCTCCTAAAACTGACCACTTTACCCCTTTTCCTACATCTGGATCTATCAGAGAGCCACGTGTGCCCTCTTACCTTGCTTTCTCATTTTCTCCCCTTTCTTGGTTTGACATCATTATACCCAAACTGGTATGGCTGTTATCCCTTTCCTCGTCATCAAGATCTAGTCTGTTTAGGGACAGCGTTCTATGCTTGTCCATCATTACATCATCTGATCTACCTCTTGTTTCTCTCGGTGGAGAGAAATACTCCCTCTAGTCTCATAGCCATCTTTTATCCTCATCTGTCTATATGATTCCCTGATCATTTTCCCTATTCCTTCTTCCTCATGCTCATCAGCCCATGTCGGTACTCTAAGTATCTCGTGCATCTCAATGCGGGGCTGTTCTGACCTTCTCTCTTCTTCCCATCATTCTCACTCTTCAACTGGTTTTACATATCTGTTAATGATGTGATCTATTTCATCCTCCCTTTGTTCTCTGCTTTTTCTCATTTCCTTTTGCTCTTGCTCTTCTCTTATTCTCATCTCCCTCCTTTCTTTCCTTTTGCCTTTTCTGCAACCTTTTTTCTTTCAATCTCTGTGTTTCCATTTCCTCAATTTTTTTCTTCTTTTCCCCACATTTTCTAATTGTCTCTTTTACCTGCTCTTCATACCTTCTTTGTTCTTCCTTTCACTTCCTCCCTTTTTCCTTCTCATCTTTGTATGCCCTTTCTGGTTCCTTTTCCTTTCTTTCCTTTTCTTCTCTCACTTCTCTTTCTTTAACTTTGTTGTTACCCTTTCCGTCTAATTTAAGTAATATTTGTCCTCTTATCTACTCATTCTGTACACTTGTCGCTTCACTGACTATCTTTTTCCCCTTTTTGTCTCTTGGTCTCTTCTATTTCTATCAGTCTATCCCTCTATGTTATGCTCCTCACTTTTACTACATCTGGACATATATTTGCATTTTTTAGTATTACTTTCTTCTGTACCATCTTCACTATTATAAGCGGTGGGGGGTATATATATCGGATTAATGTATCCCGCTGCTGTGTGTACCTCCTTTAGAGTATCGAATCCCTCTTTCTCAGTGGTTGCACTATTGTCTTGAGAAGGAGAAAGAGTAGCCGAGGGCACTGTGCCCTTCTCCTCATGCTGATTAAGCATCAACCCCTTTTCGGGTGTGTCTTCTCTCTCGCTCTGATACATTTCCTATAGCTCTAAAATAGCTAACATTTTTGTAACTTTTTCCCTGTGTACACAGCATGTAAGTATGTTGTCATGTGTTGCAATACTGTTCTTGAGAGGGAACCCTCTTGAGGCCAAGGCATGAACGTTTGGTCAGCTGTGCCTCTCACCCATTTAGCATGATATTTCCTAATCTTAGGTGTGTACTTCTGTAATGTTTTGCACAGGTGTAGAAGAGGAGTGTCCTCCATGATGACAAGTCATTTCTAACTCTCAATACTTACTGGACCTTGTATTCTGCTATTACTTTAAATAATTATATCACAGCAATCAAATCAGGCAAGCACAATCAATCTCCGCCCATTTCCTAAGAAGGGTTCTTAAAACAATTTCCAAGCCTACACAATAGGATTGTCCTGTATGTCTTCATTATGATTCTATCAATCTTCACTGTTCTGCTGTTTTATTATTTACAATCGAAAAATCTTATTTTGCTATATTTTTTCTTCACTTTTATCCTCCTATGATTGGTGCCAATCACTTGTTTTTAGGATCTGAAAAACAGCCAAGTTATTACTATCGTTCTATGTTTCTAATTAAACAAATAACCTTCTTAGACTGACATATTCATAACCCCAAACAAATGTGAACAACAATGTCTATGATCGTCTTTCTTTAATTTCTGTAGTACAAGTATCTCATCTCCATTTTAACCCATTTTGGATTGTGAAGCACATCTGTCATATCGGCCCTGCCTCAGGAATCCTCTCTAAAAAAAAAACAACTTGGAATGTGATGCATTCCCTTGTATCTCCTTGAGAATAGGTATCGGGGCAATCTTGTCCTATATCAATCCTGTTTTGTTTCCCCCCTATATATATTTACACATACAATGCAATCCCTCCCCTTTTATTTGCCATTTTCGATGTTCTACTTAAGTCTGTTGCTCGGTTTGAGACCTTCGGTATCTACTCTTCCCCAATCAACCACTTCGCCTTGTTAGGCAGAAACCTGTGCAGTTCCCTCTGGGACCACTGCAAAAGATTTAGGACTACAGGTGTTTGGCAGTAAACCCACTTGGTAGCAGTCTGTACCACACAGATTCACTTGGTAGCTGCGGCTGAGCAGTCAGACTTCCCTCAAGAAGAGTTAGGCAGTATGTAGAGTATACACAATAGGTACAGAGATACAGTAGCACAAGCAAACACTGACCAGAGCTTTGGTGTAACAGTATATAATTATTTATTTAAAGACACACTTGTAAATTACACTAGCACAAAAGAGGTAAGTAAATTCAACACACAGTCACTATTATATATATACAACCCTAATTACTTATTAGACAAGTCTTAGTGAGAAACACCACTTATTTCCAGACAGAGGTGAGCGCTTAACATAAGATGGCACTCTAATAAGCTATAAAAAAAAGGGAGGGAAAAAGGCAGAGTTATGAAAACACACAAGTTTCAATACTTTTAAAAGAACCACAGTAAGGCAGGATAGGCAGAGTTCTACTGGAGAGCAATGAAGTCAATTGCAAGGCCCACTCTTGGAGAGATCAAGTAGAAGGGGTCCAGGTTCACACAGTGGGGCTATGCCCAAAGAGTCTTGTAGAAAGTTCGCACAAAAAGGATGAAATTAAAGTCAGGAAAAGTTAGCTAGGTTGTCCCAGGCCAGCACAGGTTAGAAAGTTGAGGCTTTACTGTCACCCCAAACGATCTGTCGCAAGGGAAGCCAGGCGGGACACAGTACCTTAAGTGTGAAGGAAGTTCCAGTGGGGGCAGTTGTTCCTGCCAGCGGGTGCAAGTCGGTGTTTCGTCCAGAGGAAGAGGAGGTCTCGCCGTGGAGGAAAGAAGAAGGTCGTTGTACTGCCAGGGAAGAAATCAGCCGCGGAGTTCTTTCGGTTAAAAGGTACTACCCTTCTTTTCACGGTAGTGGTAAGCCGTGGTATTCCGGTTGCCGGGGTGCTTGGCACGGGCAAGGCGGCCACAAGATGCTCCAGGAAGGTGAAAAGAAGGCAAAACTGGTTATCCCGACCAGTCAAAGGAAGAAGACTCTCCGGACTGGAGATCTCCTCTGTCGTCGGGAAACATGGTGAGACGGTTCAGCAGGGCTCCACTGGTGGTGTCGTCGTTGCAGGTCGGCTCAGCTTCTCCCTCCTCAGATTCTTAGGTCCTGTGGTGACTTCTGAAGTTCCAGTCCCCAAAGCCCTGCTTTTATGCAGCACACACCCATTCACTCAGCCTAGCTGTCAATCAAACATGCTAAGTGGTGAGCCGGCCGGCTCACCACTTGGGCCAATCACACAAGAGTGTGACTTGGGTTACCAAGGTAACTCAGTCCGGGGTGCCTAAACCCCCTCCCACACCCCCTGTGGTACCCAGACAGAGTGGCACCACTTTTGGAGGATTCTGTGGAGAAGCCGCCAAAAAGTGGAACAAAGGGCTCGACTTGGGTTGGAGTCACAGAAGAGAACACAAACGCCATTTTAGAATCGAGTTCTGGGAAAAAATACCAACCTGTGAACTAATATTAAATAAATAAACCGGCGGTATGTTCGAGGCTATAAGAATTAAATAATTAAAGTTGGTAGCCTCGATCAATGGGAAAATCCCATAGAGATATATTCGCGGTCGAATATAAAAAGTAGTATCCACTGCCACCAGCCAAAACTCGATCAGGGGGGACGGAGACGTGCCCCCTCGAACAACAGACCCCGGGGCAATCGAATTGCCCCGACCAGTACGTCCACAATATGATGGTTTGTAGTGGTTTCTGTTCATAATTTGGGACTAGTAAAGCCAATGGTGACTTTACATGCCCTGGGAGACAGTAGTCAGTCCCAGGGTATGGAGTCTATGTTGGGGGGTCGCTACGACACCCCTGGGTTACGGTACGGAGGGTGCTGTGTAACTCACATCAAAAACACATGAGACCCTATGGAGTAAAAGACCCCATAGCCCATAAAACACATGGAAAGACAAAGGAACACCTCAAATCATGTCTAAGAGTGGGAGTAAAAGAGTCTCACTCTTAGCAGGAGAATAAAAATCCCCAAAAATCCAGCAAAGCTGCTGGGGGAGTCACTAGGTTTAGGAAATTAGCCTTTACAGAGAATTCTCCCTAACACTCGCCCCCCCCCCCTCAAGACTAAGGGACAGGAGGATTTAATCCACTCCTGGATGAATCTCATACCTCTAGTCGGTTACAAACACCCTAGAGAGACCATCAGCATTTTGGTGGTGACACCCTGACCTATGTTCTATGGCCAAATCAAAGGATTTTCTTTGTAAGCTATATGACCTACAAACCCTTTAAGGAACATCAGTCTTTTTGAAACTATAGGGGATCTGGTTGACCAGTCCCTCAGAAGTTGGTACAACTTCTGAACCTGTGATAGACTTTTTCAAGGGGTCCTTATAAAGGATTCCCTTAGATCTAGAGGGGCCTCCAGAGGTCCCCACCACCTCTCTGTTGGGAGAAGGTTGGGTTTTAGGCCTCTTGGTTGGAGGGGATGTAGATAAGCACGGTACATGCTTCTCCTTCCTCTTAGATCTACCTTTACCTACTTTAGGAGTTTCCCCCTTAAGACTAGGAATTGGGTTGGAGTCTTCTGTGGAAGGTCCAACAGTCTGGAGGTTTTTGGCCTTAGACTTTTCTTTTCTGGTTTTCCACCAGCACTGAGAATTACCAGTTCTCTTAGGCCTAGTTAGGGTTCCAGTAGGTCTATCCACCTCTTCCTCAGAAGCAGGGGGAGTCACAGACTCTATAACTGGGGGAACAATGATGGAGCTTGGTTGGGGCTCCCATTTCCCTAACATTTTAGCCTGAAATGTGCCTGGGTCAGAGGTCAACTTACCAACACCAGGGCTTGTAGTGGGGTTCTCAGTAGAGGTTCTCACAGGCTTAGAGTGGTTCCCTAAGTTGGCCTCTCTAGCCAATTTGGTTTGTTTTGGGTCTCTATACGGGGAGACCTGGGGGTACTGGATACTACTCCTAGAGTTCTCAGATCATTCCCCAACAGGACTCTCCCAGGCACCTCAGTCTGAACACTGACAGGAATCAACACTGTCATGTCATTACACTGAATGAGGGCTGGTAGAATTGGAACCATTTGGACAGGGCCTCCAGACATCTTAGTGGGACCTTTGGGTGCCTTAGCAACATCCTCGGGACTGAAAAAGCTTTCATCCTCTACTGTTCTGCTGGCCCCAGAGTCTCGCCTGGCGGGGGTATCCTGGCCATTGACAGGAACACTGTCCATATAATAAACTTTAGAGTTTTCTGGTATGGGGTTGTACACACTCCTATTCTGATCACTAACCAGACCCATGACTCTACTGTTACACTTGCTTGAAGACCCAAAGGTTCTTCAGCAAAGACTTCAAAGTGAGCACTAGCCATTTGGACTTCCTCCTCAGGAGTGAAGGCTAAGGAGACTGTGCTGATCCCTGTAGGTTTACCCTTACATCTGGGATCTCCTTTGATGTGGTCAGTTGCCCCGCAGAGATAGCATGTTCCAAATGCTATCTGGAAGGGTGGCTTGGCCTGACCTCCTTCTGGTTTGTGACCAGAAGGTACACTAGCCTGTTGTGGTTTACCCTGGGCTTACCCTGGTTATTTTGTTGTTTGGGGCCCTCTTTGGTTTGGGAGGTATTAGAAATCTCTTGGTTCCCTTTTGGTGGCTGCTTTCCCTCATCCTTTTTCTGAGTGACCCCTGAATCCTTGTGAGTAGCCCTGTTGGCAACCCACAAGTCAGCAGCCTAAGCTAGCTTTCTAGGATCTAATTCCTTTGAATCAGACAAGTGCTGTCTGAGCTCAAGAGAGCAGGCATCATAAATTGACTCCAACATTACAAGATTTCTCATTCCCTCATAAGTGTTCACCTTGTAACCCTTAATCCATCCCTCCAAGTTTTCCAAACACTCACTCACCCAGGTAGCCCAAGGGGTACCATCATTCTTTTTGAGGGTCCTAAACCTCTTTAGGTACTGGGAAGGGGTCTTCCCAAATCTAGCTATCAAAGCTAGCTTCACACATTCACATAATCCTTCTTATCCTCCTCCCCCAACTCGATTACCACATCAGTTGCAACAGGGGGGAGCCTAGAGAACAACCAGGAAAGTAACTAATTTCTTGTAATGTTTTGGAGCCCATGATTATATTCAAACAGACTCAACCAATCCAACACATCCAACTTAGGCTCATACATACCCACCAACTCCTTAGGCATCCACGGTCTTTTGGGACTGGAACTCCTAGAGGATTCGGAGAGAGAAGCACTTTCCACAGCAATTTTTTCATTTCTAGCTCATGGTTGAGCTCCATTTCTCTGAGTCTTAGTTCTTGGTGCCGTTGTTCTGTTTGAGCATTAATTCTTTTGAATTCTAATTCAAGCTTCATTTTTTCTAGTTCCATATATTGAGGATTAAGTGTGGGACCTGGTAAGGGTCCAGTAGGTACAGCTAGCAGGGCAGGTAGAGGCCCAGGGGAGACAACGCTAACATCTTCCACCTCCTTTTCTGCTTCTGACTCAAAGTTATCAATACTAGCATTCATATCAATATCATTGCTGTTATCTACAGTTGCTCGAGTAGTAGGTTCCCCTGAACCACCATCCAGACTTTGGTTTGCTAACAACCTTTCTATTAGCTCCATTTTCTTGCCTTTAGTCAGGAGATTCTTATGCTTACAGAGAACTCTTAAACAATCAGCAGTTTTTGTAGCAAGGGACTCTTGACTATAACTTTCCATAGTTGACATGTTTTAAAAAATACTTCTTTAGTGCTAAGCTTTGTGGTTAGTTGCACTAAGGTATCTATAAGCACACTAAAATGTATACTCAATACAAATCCCACCGCTGTACACCAGTGTTAGGCAGAAACCTGTGCAGTTCCCTTAGGGACCACTGCAAAAGATTTAGGACTACAGGTGTTTGGCAGTAATCCCACTTGGTAGCAGTCTGTATCACACAGATTCACTTGGTAGTTGTGGCTGAGCAGTCAGACTTCCCTCAAGAAGAGTTAGGCAGTATGTAGAGTATACACAATAGGTACAGAGATACAGTAGCACAAGCAAACACTGACCAGAGCTTTGGTGTAAATGTATATAATTATTTATTTAAAGACACACTTGTAAATTACACTAGCACAAAAGAGGTAAGTAAATTCAACACACAGTCACTATTATATATATACAACCCTAATTACTTATTAGACAAGTCTTAGTGAGAAACACCACTTATTTCCAGACAGAGGTGAGCGCTTAACATAAGATGGCACTCTAATAAGTTATAAAAAAAGGGAGGGAAAAAGGCAGAGTTATGAAAGCACACAAGTTTCAATACTTTTAAAAGAACCACAGTAAGGCAGGATAGGCAAAGTTCTACTGGAGAGCAAGGAAGTCAATTGCAAGGCCCACTCTTGGAGAGAGCAAGCAGAAGGGGTCCAGGTTCACACAGTGGGGTTATGCCCAAAGAGTCTTGTAGATAGTTTGCACAAAAAGGATGAAATTAAAGTCAGGAAAAGTTAGCTAGGTTGTCCCAGGCCAGTTTAGGTTAGAAAGTCGAGGCTTTACTGTCACCCCGAACGATCTGTCGCAAGGGAAGCCAGGCGGGACACAGTATCTTAAGTGTGAAGGAATCTCCAGCGGGGGTAGTTGTTCCTGGCAACGGGTACAAGTCGTGTTTCGTCCAGAGGAAGAGGAGGTCTCGCCGTGGAGGAAAGAAGAAGGTTGTTGCATTGCCAGGGAAGAAACCAGCCGCGGAGTTCTTTCAGTTAAAAGGTACTACCCCTCTCTTCGCGGTAATGGTAAGCCGTAGTATTCCGGTTACCGGGTTGCTTGGCACGGGCAAGGCGGCCACGAGATGCTCCAGGAAGGTGAAAAGAAGGCAAAACTGGTTATCCCCACCAGTCAAAGGAAGAAGACTCTCCGGACTGGAGATCTCCTCTGTCGTCGGGAAACATGGTGAGACGGTTCAGCAGGGCTCCACCGGTGGTGTCGTCGTTGCAGGTCGGCTCAGCTTCTCCCTCCTCAGATTCTTAGGTCCTGTGGCGACTTCTGAAGTTCCAGTCCCCAAAGCCTTGCTTTTATGCAGCACACCCCCATTCACTCAGCCTAGCTGTCAATCAAACATGCTAAGTGGTGAGCCGACCGGCTCACCACTTGGGCCAATCACACAAGAGTGCGACTTGAGTTACCAAGGTAACTCAGTCCAGGGTGCCTAAACCCCCTCCCACACCCCCTATGATACCCAGACAGAGTGGCACCACTTTTGGAGGCTTCTGCGGGGAAGCCCGCCAAAAAGTGGAACAAAGGGCTCGACTTGGGTTGGAGTCACAGAAGAGAACAGAAATGCCATTTTAGAATCGAGTTCTGGCAAAAAATACCAACCAGTGAATTAATATTAAATAAATAAACCGGCGGTATGTTCGAGGCTATAAGAATTAAATAATTAAAGTTGGTAGCCTCGAACAATGGGAAAATCCCATAGAGATATATTCGCGGTCGAATATAAAAAGTAGTATCCACTGCCACCAGCCAAAACTCAATCAGGGGGGATGGAGACGTGCCCCCTCAAACAACAGACCCCGGGGCAATCGAATTGCCCCGACCAGTACGTCCACAATATGATGGTTTGTACAAGTTTCTGTTCATAATTTGGGACTAGTAAAGCCAGTGGTGACTTTACATGCCCTGGGAGACAGTAGTCAGTCCCAGGGTATGGAGTCTATGTTGGGGGGTCGCTACGACACCCCTGGGTTACGGCACGGAGGGTGCTGTGTAACTCACATCAAAAACACATGAGACCCTATGGAGTAAAAGACCCCATAGCCCATAAAACACATGGAAAGACAAAGGAACACCTCAAATCATGTCTAAGAGTGGGAGTAAAAGAGTCTCACTCTTAGCAGGAGAAAAAATAAACCCCAAAAATCCAGCAAAGCTGCTGGGGGACTCACTAGGTTTGGGAAATTAGCCTTTACAGAGAATTCTCCCTAACACGCCTTCAGTCCGCAGGGTGCCGACGGGGACCAGACAGGAATTTCTTCAAAGATGCACCTACCAACCGTCCCGTTTTAAACGTGTGATTTCTCCACTCTCCACAGGACACTCTGCAAACTTCTGGCTAATGGTGGAAGATGTTGAGAATCCGAGAGCTCGGATATGAACCATCCACACCTCTACAAAATGTGCAGTAGCACCTGGAGAATTGCAAGTACCAAATGGGATTGCCAGAATAAATGATGTCAGGCCAAAATAAATGGACAGACTCAAAGAATATGGCAAAATACTACTTTATTATCAATTCAATAAAGTAGGGAAACCTGGGTAACAAACAGATTGTAGCTCATACACTCTCAACACAGTTCAATTACGCAAAGGTTTGTATACCACAACATACGTCAGCTATGATGTCATTCCATGTGGCAAACAGTAAAAACCTACCGATTGGAGGCATTGGTTAAGGGAACATATATTCGTATAATTTATATGAGTGTTAGAATCATCATTGGCTGCCCCTTATCTAGTAGGCACACCTTGAACAACCTTTTACTTCATCAAACACTGATAACATAATACCAGCAGTGGTTAGGCTTCTGAAACAATGTATGGTCCACCCATTACATAGGCCCTCATGATTTGCTGGCACTCTCTTCGAATCTTGGACATTCAGCTCGTTAGCAGAACATAAACAAAAAAACCCAGGTGCAAGGGAAAAAAGTCAGGCAACTGCGCTGCTTAGCTAATTATTAATTTTCATTTGTTTATTTATTTTATTTGTTACACACCCAGACCCTGGGGTATCACGGCATAATTAGTCATACAATAGAGCAGTATACAGAACATAACAGTAATCAAATACAGGTTATACAAAGAAATATAGTTACAGTTAAGGCAGGTCAACATTCTGCTGGTTCAGGAATGGCAGGGTCCTAGTATAGGTTAAATAGCCAGGTTTTCAGTTGCTTTAGGAAGCCGGGGAATGAGGTTTCTTTTTTAATGTTAATGTGGAGGGAGTTCCAGTGTTTGGGAGCTAAAACTTGGAAACTGCTACCCCCTGCTCTGCTATTGTTATAACGGGGTGACACTAAAAGTAGATTTTCGATCGACCTTAGTGTTTTGGTGATTTACTTTTTCTGTATTGCATTATTAAGATAGATTGGTGCTTTTTGGCAAGGCATTTATGCGCAATACAGAGAGTTTTGAAGATAATTCCAGCCTCAATGGGTAACCAGTGTGCATCTTTCCTAATCTTAGATATCTGGTCACATTTTATTTAGCTCTAATGCTGCCCTAAGAGCTTTATTTTGCATGAGTTGCACTTTGCTGAGGTTGGTCTTGGAGGTCCCTAGCAGTAGTACATTGCAGTAGTCCAGTTTGGATAATACCAACGCTCTAGCCAGTGTAGGGCAGTTTGTTGGGGTCAGGAATTGGCGACTTAACGCTATCCATTTAGATGTGTAGGCCATGTAGGAGGAGAGCGTGCTAATATATTTGGTCATTGTGAGGTTGGCGTCTAAGTAGACACCTAATATTTTTACTTGCCTGAGTACTGGGATCAGGGAGCCATCTATGTTGATGGAAGAGTAGTCTGAGTGAAGTGTCTCTATTTTGGTTGGTGATCTCACATTGAGAATTTCTGTTTTCTCATTGTTGAGACAGAGGCTGTTTAGTGCCATCCAGTTTTGGATGATCGTGTATATTTTGTTAATGACCATAGTAGCCTGGTCATAGTGTCCTGAGATGGGTATGAGGATCTGGGTGTCATCTGTGAAATTGGTGTAGATGACACCCATATCGTCTAGGGCAGAAAAAAGGAGCTTGGTTTATGCATTACAGAGTGTAGGGGAGAGACATGAGCCCTGGGGTACTCCTATAGGCACTAGTATAGGTTCAGCGCTTCCTTGCCTATGGCCACTCTGGATGTACTTTCTGCCAGAAAGGATTTCACCCATGTAGTGGCATCATTGGAGAAGTTAAAATCATTGGCTAATTGTCAGGAATACCTCGAGGAAGACTCCCCGTTATCTCACACGCAAACGCAGCAAGTTCCCACAACGCCAATACCATGGCAAAGCTTCAGCGTCCACGTTGCCCTGGCATTTTTTGATCCCGCTCCACAAACAACGCTATCGCGCTTTAGGGGGGAGGAGTCACGCGCTCGTATGGTCACCCATTAAAACACTTCCGGGTGACCGCGATCACTGCTTCTGATTGTTTCAATCTTAGCGTTTGCTGGTTTACTCCATACTCTTGTCCTTGCTTTGGCTCTTCTTGGCCCTTGCCCTTGCTCCTTGTCCTGCCCATTCTTGCCAATACCTTAGCTGCCTTTGCCAGCTGACTTGGATACTTCACTGCCTACACGCTGCCGACTCGGAACGCTAACTTACTTGCATCTGCCTGCTGATTTGGATACTTCCCTGCCTACATGCTGCCGACTCGGAAGGCTAACTTACTTGCATCTGCCCGCTGATTTGGATACTTCACTGCTCACACGCTGCCGACTCGGAATGCTACTCACATGCATCTGCCTGTTGATTTGGACATTTCTCTGCACACACACTGCCGACTAGGAACGCCACCTTACCTGATATTGCCTGCCGAATTGGTACTTCGTTGTTCTCTCATCATTGGACTCGGACTTCGTTTCTACACTGCAACCCACAACTGATCATACGGTTGTCAAGCATTCTGATACAGATCTGGAGAGAGCCAGCATTGCCCATTACTGTGCACCCGGACTAGAGACTTCCACTTGGTGCTTTACTTCGTGAGGCGTCCTCGATTCGGCAGTACAGGTATGGACTAGAGACTGCCTTTTGTGCTGTTTAGGCGTCCTCGTGCCGTCAGAAATAGGGTAGATTGGGTAGTGCTGGGCTCCTCCACTACGTCTCATCAGAGAGCTGTTGGTAAGTGTTAAAACCCATTCAGTTACTGTCCTTTTGATGCTTAGTTTTTCTCCTAGTCATATCGAGTCTATATATTGATTGTATCTTGTTCTTACTTTCTGAAGTTGCATCTGTAATTCTGTGTCTGAGGCTCGACTCCTGAGCTCCATCCGGGGATTCCGCATCTATCATCATCGGGTGTCCTGGAACCACCATTCGGCTCCTGCTTCTCAGCTGCTGCAGCGATCCTGTCTTTCGGCTGACTGCTATCTTTGTAGTTCTGCTTTTTGGAATACAAAGAGAGACGTTGGCAGGGAGAATTCTACAGCTACATGTCGAGAGTACTCTGATTTAAGATTGGAAAACCTGATACTAATGAGGTGCATAATTTGTCATGATCCACAAGGTCAAATGCTGCGGAGAGGTCTAATAGAACCTCTGATAGTGTCCATCTGGATTTTTGAGGTCCAGAAGGGCTGTTTCTGTGCTTAAAACCCGATTGTCTAGTTTCTAAGAGTTGGTTCTCATCTAGGTGTGCCTGGATTTGTTTGTATGCTTTTTTATCTATGAGTTTAAGTAGGAGAGGGACTGTTGTTATTGGTCGATAGTTTGTCGGTACAGTATGGTCCAGTGTTGGTTTTTTGTGAAGTGGGGTGGCCCAGGCTTTTCTGATACTAGCTGGAACTGTGTTAGTATTAAAGGAGGAGTTGACATATTTGGTAATGGTAGGGGTGAGGTTGCCTGTGCATGCTTTTACTAGTTTAGCTGAGACACTATCTCCTTTGCAATTAGGGATGTACCGAACTTCGGCTTCGAGTCCCTATTCTGCCGAAGTTCGGCTGAAATACAGCTATCCGGCTTCGGCAGAATAGTTTCTGTTTAGGGACTCGAAGCCGAAGTCCACTTTCTATGATTAGCTGCCCACTCCCTGTTTGGGAGATGACAGCCAATCATAGAAAGTTTGACAGTGTTCAGGCTGCAGAAGCCAAACAAGCTGTTTGCCTATTGGCTTTTGCAGTCTGACCACAGAGGAACCAGCCTAACGTGTTGAAATAGGAAGCGAGGGAAGGGAACAGTTCTTCCCTTCCCTCGCTTCCTATGCCAACAGAGGGGCTCCAGCAGATGCCAGCACCCGGACCCAGAGAAATCACCAGGTAAGTGACCCCCCCCGCCATCTCCCCTCATCACGATCACGGTGAGACCGCGGGGGTGGCCTGCACCCCCGCGGTCTCACCGCAGTAATTGCAGGTATGCTGGTCGGGCCACCGGTGCAAAGCCGGTGGCCTGACATTTATTTTGCATTGGGGGGCCGCTCCTACAGGAGCGGCCCCCCCAGACTCATGAGGCCGCCGGGGCACTTTGCCGACCCCGGCGGCCTCGATTTCGAATGTGCCCCCCATCCCCCCTCACCACGGTGAGGCCGCGGGGGTGCCCTGCACCCCCACGGTCTCACCACAGTAATTGCAGGTATGCTGGTCGGGCCACCGGTGCAAAGCGAGCGGCCCCCCCAGACTCATGAGGCCGCCGGGGCACTTTGCCGACCCCGGCGGCCTCGCTGTGAAATGTGTCCCCCCTCACCCCTTGAGGACGGTGAGGCCGCGGGGCCACAGGGAACCCCCGCGGCCTCACCACAATAATGTGTTTGTCGGGCCACCGGGCCAAAGCTGGTGGCCCGACATTGTATTGCATAGGGGGGCTGCGGCCCCCCCCAGAGTTATGAGGCCGCCGGGGCACTTTGCTGACCCCGGCGGCCTCGATTTCGAATGTGCCTCCCATCCCCCCTCACCACGGTGAGGCCGCGGGGGTGCCCTGCACCCCCACGGTCTCACCGCAGTAATTGCAGGTATGCTGGTCAGGCCACCGGTGCAAAGCCGGTGGCCCGACATTTATTTTGCATTGGGGGGCCGCTCCTACTGGAGAGGCCCCCCCAGACTCATGAGGCTGCCGGGGCACTTTGCCGACCCCGGCGGCCACGCTGTGAAATGTGCCCCCCCCTCGCCCCTTGAGGATGGTGAGGCCGCGGGGCCACAGGGAACCCCCGTGGCCTCACCGCAATAATGTTGTGTTTGTCGGGCCACCGGGCCAAAGCTGGTGGCCCGACATTGTATTGCATAGAGGGGCTGCGGCCCCCCCCAGAGTTATGAGGCCGCCGGGGCACTTTGCCGACCCCGGCGGCCTCGATTTTGAATGTGCCTCCCATCCCCCCTCACCACGGTGAGGCCGCGGGGGTGCCCTGCACCCCCACGGTCTCACCGCAGTAATTGCAGGTATGCTGGTCGGGCCACCGGTGCAAAGCCGGTGGCCCGACATTTATTTTGCATTGGGGGGCCGCTCCTACTGGAGAGGCCCCCCCAGACTCATGAGGCCGCCGGGGCACTGAAGCCACCCCGGCGGCCTCGCTGTGAGATGTGCCCCCCCTCGCCCCTTGAGCACGGTGAGGCCGCGGGGCCACAGGGAACCCCCGCGGCCTCACCGCAATAATGTTGTGTTTGTCGGGCCACCGGGCCAAAGCCGGTGGCCCGACATTGTATTACATAGGGGGGCTGCGCCCCCCCCCAGAGTTATGAGGCCTCCGGGGCACTTTGCCGACCCCGGCGGCCTCGATTTCGAATGTGCCTCCCATCCCCCCTCACCACAGTAATTGCAGGTATGCTGGTCGGGCCACCGGTGCAAAGCCGGTGGCCCGACATTTATTTTGCATTGGGGGGCCGTTCCTACAGGAGCGCCCCCCCCACACTCATGAGGCCGCCGGGGCACTGAAGCCACCCCGGCGGCCTCACTTTGAAATGTTCCCCCTCATCACGGTGGGGCAGCAGGGGTGCCATGTGCCCCCCGACCCGCAATGTTCTCCAATGTTCCCCCCACCCCCACAGTTGTCCAGCAATGTACTCCCATTTACCCCCACCCCTCAATTGTCACATGATGATCTCCCATGTTCCCGCCCACCCCCACTGTTGTCCTGCAATGTTCTGCCATTTACCCCCACCCCCACTGTTGTCCCGCAATGTTCTCCCATGTTCCCGCCCACCCCCACTGTTGTCCCGCAATGTTCTGCCATTTACCCCCACACCCACTGTTGTCCCGCAATGTTCTCCCATGTTCCCCCACCCCCTCCATTGTGCCATGATGTCCCTGCAGGAGCGGGCCCCACGGTTGCTTTTACCCTTGCCTCCCATAGAGTTCTGTGTCTGAAATATTTTATGAGTGGATCTCAGTCCCGCTGGCTGTGATGGGACTTCTGCGTCCCAAAGAGTCTCATAGTTTGTTCCTTTTAGGCCATAGTTTCTTGATCTTATGATCCAGTTGTCCTGGGCCATGTATTTGTTCTTGTAGACTTGTGACAAAATGTGATGAGTAGAAAAATTGTGCATTTTCTTAATCCTGCAACACTTGTCTAGCAGTAACATCATCCTTTTCTTTACTTTAGTTATACCACAGCCCAGAAAAGACACAGCACGTACCAAGGAAGCTCACCCCTGAGACGGACTTACACCACCTTGATGCAGATGCCTGCTTAGTGCCCACAATACTGGTGAGTACTATGGGGGTTTTACTATTCAGGGGAAGCTTGCGGTGGGAGGTTAACACTCATATGCCTGATTAAATGAAAGACTGCTATATTATGCTAGGGCTGCCTGAATTGCAGTTGATTCAAGATGTATCTACACGGTGGAACTCGTCCTTTTTGATGCTGTGGTGACTGGTGGGGCAGAGGCGGCCAGTAAGTTTGTACTGTGCGGAGGACGATAAAGTGTCAAATCTTTCTGCCTGCAGGTGGCTTTTGGCAGAAAATGTTTTATCTTTGTTGGCACCCTTTGCAGAGCTCACAAAGGAGATTTGCTCCCATGCATCAATCATCTCCTTGGTTGTTCCTGCTGTGAAAGCTTTAAGGGCCTACCTGAGCTCTGGCGAAGTTAGGGACACTGGTGTGAAGCTAGTGAAAGCAGAGTTATTGAAGGCTGTAGAGGCAAGATTCAAAGACATTGAGGCTATGCCCATCTACTGTGTGGTGACAGGCATCTATCCGCGGTTCAAATTAACATTTTTCAGCAATGATGTTGTGGCCAACAATGTGAAATGTTCTATGCACTCTACTGCCTTAGCCCTCTGTGAGCAGTCCTCCCCTCCTGAGGGGCAACCTGCAGACACTGACCCACAAGAGGATGAGCCACCACCCAAGAAGAGCGTTCCACCATGTGGCATATGGGCATTGTGGGACAGTGTTGTTGAGCAGTCCACGACTGGTGTGAGTCAGTCCATATGTTCCCTGGACACTGAGCTCACTGTCTTTTTGAGAGAGCCGCTGCTCCCTAAAACTGCAAACCCGCTGGAGTGGTGGGACATGAACAGTGTTCGGTTTCCAGGGTTGGCAAAAGTTGCGCGTGTGTACTTGGCACCTCCTCCTACCAGTGTGGACAGCGAGAGAGTGTTCAGTTCAGCTGGAGATATTTATTCCGAACACAGAAGTAGCCTCTTAGCTGAAAATGTTGAAAGGCTTGTTTTCCTAAAATACAACCTTCCCCTTACAGGTTACTCTTACTAAGAGTGAGGGCTTTTCCCGTAACTTTTGTATTTTTTCTTTGTCTTTTCTCATAAGCTTACAGAGATGTGTCCAATTAATAAATATGTACCCATGCAATAGAATGCCTCCTTAGTTTATTCATTGAAATGCTGATTTTTTATGCCCTAGAATATGTTTGCCTAAAAAAAAAAAAACTATTCGGCTCACTATTTGGCTCCGGCCGAATAGTTGACAAACTATTCGGTATCCGGCCGAATACTAAATATGCTATTCGGTACAGCCCTATTTGCAATTGGAGGCTTTGAGTTTGTTGATGGTGTTGAATACTAGTTCTTGTGAGACTGGAGTGAAATGGAATGGTGGCGTAGGATTTGCAAGAGAGGTAGGAGTGGATTTAGTGGTTATGGCATTTGTATCTTCTAGTAGCAATCTTTTAGTCGTTATTTTATTCTGTAGCAGTGTGATTTTAGCGGAAAGTGCGTCTTGAATGGTGGTGCACCATTCTTTGCTGGCCTCTGCCGAAATAGTGATGGTAGTGGGATTTTCTAATTCTCCGAGTATAGAGAAGAGTTCTTTGGAATCAGATGAGGCATTGTTGATACAGATATTGTAGGCATTAGCTTTAAGGGATATTATGGCTGTTTTATAGATTTTGTTTGCATCTTTGAAGGCTTTGGTGGAATCAGGGGAGGGAAGTTTATTGTAAACATGTTCAGGAGAACGTTTGGTTCTTCTTAGGGAGTCTGGTTCTTTTTTGAACCAGAAGTGGATCTTTTTGTCAGTGCGACACATCTTGGTTGTAACAGGCGCTACTTCATCAATGGTGAGAGTGAGGCAGTTGTGGTAGTAGTCTGCAATGATAGTAGGGTCATCTCTGTTGACTGGATTGGATGCAAGATTTATGTTAAGGGTGGGGGTGAAGTTCTCTACAGTGAGCTTTCGAGGATTTCTAGTTCCGAAGGTGTCCATTTTTTTAGGTTTGGGAGGGCGGGTTTTATCGCACATAATGGTGAATTTTATACAGTAGTGGTCCGTCCAGCCAGTGGGGGTAATAGATTGAATCGATAGTCTAGCGTTTAGCGACAGAATCCATTCCAGTATTCTGCCCTTGATATGAGTCAGTTAGTTCACCATTTGGATGAAATTCATATCTTCGAGTGCTGCTTGTAAAGTTGCAGCTTTGTGGTCTTGGTTGTGGTTATATCCTAGGTTCAGGTCTCAAAGGATAATGCATTTTGTATTAGGTTTGATGATAGGTGAGAGTAATAGAGGGATGTCTGTTTCCGGGTGACTATTTGAGCTTGGAGTTCTATATATCACTACAATATTGATAGTGGTTTTGTCATTTATGGCGAACTTGGCTAGCAACAGTTCATAACCTGAAATATCTTCAATGGGACTTGACCTGTGTTGTAGGTTGCTCCTAGCTATAATGGCTACGCCTCCACCTGTGGTGTGCGTTCTACCGTATCTTAAGCTGTTGTAGTCGGGTGGTATAGCTAAGGCTATTAAAGGACCCGATGCTTGGTGAAGCCATGATTCTGTGATTATTAGTAGTTCCAGATTGTGTTCGATGATAAAATCATGGATTTCGATAGCGTGGGCTCCTAAAGATCCGGCATTGATAAGGGGCCTTTTGAAGCTAGGGGGTGATTAGGGCTTGACTAAAGTAACATTATTAGGTGACTGGGGCTGAGGGCCCTTGAGATTTCTGTTAGGGATCTGGACGGTAGATATTTGTTTTTTAGCATGTCTGGGGTCATTGGCCTTAGAAGGTTTGGGCGTTCTGATTGGAGGGGCCTGGTGAGCCCAAGGCGGGTTGGTGCCTGATCTTAGGCGAGATGTCCTGACATTGCCAATAATGTGCTTGGTTAAAGGATCAACTGAGATCTTAGTGGTGGACGAGTGATTGGTTGCATAGCCTATGCTGGTTGCAAAAGGTGAGGTGGATGGTAGAAAAGGTGTTGGGCAGGGTATGGGGTGGTGTATGGGGTAGTGTCTGGGACATGCTAATCTAGCAAGACCATGGGGGTCATTCTGAGTAGGGCGCAAAGGGATACCGGGCACCGTTAAGGACATTGGTGCCGGTAAACCCTTTGTGCCCTACTACGAGCTCCCTTTGCGGCCCCGTCCTTAACGCCTGCTTTTACCAGGCGTTATGGATGGGATCCGCAAAGGGACTTCAGAGCTAATAACAATGTCCTTAACGGTGCCCGGTAGAGCTAATAACAGTACCGTAATTTGCGGTACCGTTATTAGCACCCTCCCCATTCCCATTGAGCCCTATGGGGGCTCATATGGGGATTGACATTTTCAATGGGGACTTACCGGTCCTGCAAAGGTCGGACTAGACCGGTAAGTCCCCATTGAACGAGGGCAGACACGGAACCGGTAATGGTGCTAGTCATGGCGCTAATAGCTATTAGCGCCATGACTAGCACCAACCTCGGAATGAGGGCCCATGTCTGAAAATCAATAGGTGGTTGCATGTGCAAGGAGTACTTCTGGGACAATGCAATATGGGAACATGGTGATGAGTACCCAATCTAGCATCACTATGTTCCAACTGCGGTGAGCCAGTAGGTGTAAAATACTATATTTGGTGGTTCAGGCATGCTATTCAGGCATAATATGGCAAGGATGGCTAGGAAACAGTATAACCTCAGTAACTTGAACTGGCAGGGTAGGTTACATGTAATCTGATAGTAGTAGCACATATGTCAGAGTAGGCTAAGTCCAATGTGATAGCAGTTGCACAAATATCAAGGTAGGCTAGATGCAATATGTTAGCAGAGACACAAATATCAGTTAGGCCCTAAGCCAAGGCTTCTTCTCTGTAGTTGACCTTGCTGACTGTTCTCTTCCTTGGAGCTTTAAAGGAAGTGAAGGTACATTGTTATCATCATCTGAAGCTTTTATTAATAGGCCTTGCCTTCTTTTCTTGTACCACGCATGAGGAGACCATGATTTTGTCCATTCTGTCCTTTTACATAGTGCTATTTGATTCAATTATATTGGGTGCCATTACTCTCCTCGGCCTCGAGAGACTTAGATGCTCTGTCTTGCATGTGCTTTCTGCATCTTCGATTGTACAATACTTGGCATTCACAGCTCTTCACTCCTTTGCTTAATCTAAGAGAAATATGTCCTGCGTGTGTATCTTATCATGTTCAACTCCTTCCGTGCCTCAAAGTTGCTTCTTGCTGTGTCATCCTTGATTTTGCATGGATTTGTATTTCAGTGCCTATAAGCAATGCAGTCTTGGTTTCCCTTCTCGAGGCTTCTCGCTTATGATGCCGACGTCCATTTTCTCACATTTTGTTTCCTACTTTAGCAAGCTTCTACATTGTCTTATCTGCCTTGCGTTTCTGCGTACATAAATCAACTGCATCTCTTGTTATTTATATTCTAAGTGTATATGGTTTTCTTCACACTCGCATATATATTTACTTTGTTACTTTAGTCGCATCCTCATTCTCTAGATGCCCATACATCCAGTTTAGTGCGCCTACATATCTTCTCTTCTTCATGTCATCACTTCACACCTGTCAGACTTTACTTATAGTTCTTCTATGTCCAGTGGTGTCTGCAGGCTCATGTCTACCGCATCAGTTCAGCAATACATTTGATACGGTTGTCTGAGTGCATAACGTCTCTCATATCTTCAATGTGGTATTGGGATGACACCAGGTGTCATTCACAGTGTTCTCTTGCTTTTCTTCCAATATGAAGGGGGAGAGGTTTTGGACTCTATAGATGACGTGTACATCTACTGCTCCACACTGGGGGCGATGGCATTGCAATCAATAGCTCATACGGTGAAGGCAAGACTATCAGAAACCAGTCCCTTATTTCATAAACTGGGATTGAGGGGAGTCCAGTACACTAATAACTGCATTGGCCATGCCACTGAAACAGCATTCCAAAAACCGCAGCCTGTATTGATACCAATGCATAATTCCATAAACTGGGCTCCATATTATTTAAGCACAGTATTTCATAGAGACCTACCAATTAGTCCATGAAGGAAGGAGGCTGGATTGATGCTAACAGGGTCTGATTTGAAAGCCGCATATTATTCCATACATTTGGAGCTGGAATGGATCATGATTCACTCCACATTTTATAACCTCATTGCGTACATAATTATAACTGTCCTTTTATTACACACTGGAGACCACTTTCTGAGCACAAGACCGGGATTTGAACCTGTGTTGCTATGCATTGTCTTGCTGCCAAGATAACGCGCCTCTGAGCTACCCTCCCGGCGCATGCTGATCAATATTGGATACAAAGGCAAAAACAATAGATCTGTGTGGAGACCATCACACCGTTCCATGCATTGGGGGCTGGATGATTCAGGACTTTGTTCCATAGACTGGTTACTGGACTGCACTTTTTCCATACTTGAAGGGTAGGATTATGATCGAGTCCTCATTACATGCAATGGATATTAGATGCATGTAACTTCTATGTAGTTCCATACACTGGAGATTGGGTTGAGACCAGAATTTCATTCTACAAACTGGGAAATGAATCCAGTTTCGTTTTTACATAGGACTAGATTAATAACACTGCATACATATGGCACTGCATAGAGAATAGTACATAATTCTAGCCCCTCGGTACTAGGAACAACCCAGCCCCATATACAATATACTGAGGTTAGTTGTAATGAGAGCATCGCCTCAATCCATACACTGGAATCAGGACTGTAAATAGTCCTTTATCTCATATACTGTTTACTGGACTGAACACAGCACCTAATTCCATATATTAGAGTCTTGACAGAGACCAGTACACCATTCCATCCATTAAGGTTCTGGATAAGACCAATACCTTATTTCATATACTGATGTCTACATTGAAACCCATACCGTATTGCATACACTGAATACACGGGCAAGACGAGTGCCCTATTCCATACTCTGGTGACTGGATGGATATTAATACTTGATTCCATACACAGGGGTCTGATATGAGACCAGAAGCTCATTCCATAATATAGCAGCTTGAGGAGGATTGACAACGGAGTCTTAGTCCATACATTGGGAACTGGGTTGAAGCCAGTACCTTGTTCTTTACACTGCTAATTGGAGCAAGACCAGTACCTTGTTCCATATAGTGGAGTCTCAATTGAGACCATTGTCACTTCCCTGCACAGGAGCTTGGCTTGACACCAGAATCACATTCCACGTTCTGATGGCTGGATCACCATTAGAAGCTTATTCCATAGACTGGAGACAGGTCTGATCAGTCTCTACTCCATAAACCTGGAAGTGGACAGTAACCAGTCCCTCATGTCATTCACTGGGGCTGGATTGTGCAAACAGAACCCTATTCTATATTCTGGGTGTTGGGTGACAACAGTGCCTGATTCCACATACTGGAGAATGGATTGAAACACATACTTCATTATGTACTCTGCAGCTCGATTGTGACCAGTACCTCATTCCAAACCACTGGCATTAATTTGAAACAAGTATAATTTTTATGATGGGAGCTGCACTGAGATCAGATTTTATTCCCCATAGGAACAAGGTACTTGGCTAATACCCATACCGCAACCCATACATTGGGGTCTGGATTGAGACCTGCACCTTATGTAACACACTAGAGATGAAATATAGACCAACTCCTCATTCTATGTACTGGAGACTGGACTGAAGTCAGTACCTCATGTCATATGACTGAGAACAGCACAACAGCCTACACTTTCGGGTCTGTACGAATCCAGCACTTTATTTCATACACTGCAGTCTGGATTGAGACCTGCACCTTACTCCATACTCTGGTTGCTTGACTGATACAAGTAACTTTTTCCATACAGTGGGCTCTAGATTGTGAACCATACCTTATTTCATACAATGAGAAGTGAGTTGAGACCAGTTCCTTACTCTATACATTGGGGTCACGTTAAAACTATAACCTCGTTCCAGGCACAGGGACTGGATCGAGACCATTATTTTATGCCATACGCTGACAAATGGATTGGAACAGGTACCTCATTGCAGGCAATGTTCAATGGGCTGAAAACAACATTGTTCCCAGCCAGTTATGGCTAGATTGAGTCCAGCACCTCATGCCACACACTGGGAGCTGCATTGACTGGTAACTCAGTTCATACACTGGGGACTCGTTTGAGACCAGGGAGACATTTCCTAATACATTCCATACAATGGGTCTCCAATTGAACGATTACATGAGTATTTGCATGGCAAGTCGGCTTTACACCATTAACTAAGTCCATAAAATAGGGGCTGGATTGAAAGCAGCACTTTATTACATACACTGTGTTCTAAGTGGAGACCAGTACCTTATTCCATGTGCTGGTCATTGGACCGAGACCAGTACATGGGTGCTGGATTGAGATCAGTACCTTATCCCATACAATGAGAAGTGGCCAGTCATATATTAAATATATTAAATACACCGAAGCTGTGGCAGTCCAGCTCCCCATTCCAAGCACTTGGGTGAGAACATGCCGTTCCGTATAATGGAGACCTGCTCTTAACAAGAACCCCATTTCATAAACTTTGGACTAGATTGAGACCAACAGTTAATTCAATACACCGTGGGTGGATAAAATCCTGTACCTCATCGACATACTGTGGACTGTTTGGGACCAGACCCTCTTTCCAAACAAAGGTTTTGAGAGACAAATTAATGTGTCATTCATGGCATTGGCCTCTTCCCCACCTACATATCATAGAAACGAGAAGGGTACCTCATTTCTGATGTCTGGCCCATATCTGCCGCTTATTGAGCTCCAGACAGATTGATGCCTACCTCAACTCCCTTCAGGCTCGCAGAACAAGTAACACCAAACAAGGCCAAGTTCAAAGCTAGATCCCCTGGCACGTTGCCTTTGAGGATCAGGGATGATTTCTTATTTCATTTTAAGAAGCACCTCCTTGTTTTCTCTTCCCTTACCACTATTTGTTTTCAGGTGCTGATGACCTGGCACATTTCCAAGGTTGGAGAGTTCAATGCCAACCAATCACAATTCTCGAAATGATGCAGTTTGTAACTGTTGCAGTAGCCAATTATGAGTCGTTATGATGACTTTATTTACCTTTATCAATTTAGGGATGATCTGAGGTGGGGCCATCGGAAAATCGTAACCAATGAAGAAAACAACCCCTATGCACGTCATACATAGACAATTCTCCCAACCAATCCTAAATCCTTGTAGTTTTCTGTAACCAAGATTGTGATTTGTCGCCAATTGTGAAGTGTTTTTGATTTATAAAATGTTGTTTTATGTATGAGCCTCTGAGAGCTGCGTCACCATTGCTTGTATGCTGTCCCTGTTTTATATGGGTTAGTAATAAAACAGGCAGGCCTTTGCCATTTACCTTGACTATTTCCGTCATTGGGCTTGGGACTTCTCGGTATGTCTGTTCCACCAGGACTGAGGTTTTCCAGTCCACCTTTATAAAGGAGACTGCATTGAGTCTAAGAATTTGCTGAGACCAGTAATTTATTTAATAAACCGGGGGCTGGAGTGTGACCAGCATCTCATTTATTCACCGGGTATGGGCTAAGTCCAGAAACTCATTCTCTACACTTTGGGCTGTGCAGGTCCAGAACCTCATTCCAAACAATCGGGTTTACATTAAGACCGGGGTCTTGTTGAGACCAGTGCCTTATTCCCTGAACTGGGGACTGGAGTGAGACTAGTACCTTATGCATAAAATGGGTACTGAGTAGAGAGCAGCACCGAATTCCAAAAATGTGGGGTATCGGTCACAAGAACCAAATTCCATGCAAACCTGTAGTTTATTCCAGACAAAAGGGACAGGATCTCTGGAGTCTGATTTGGAGCAGCATTTCATTCTATACTCTGGAGTCTGACTGAAACCAGCACTGCATTCCATACACTACGAAATAAATAGAGAAACGTTAATCTTTTTCACACGGCGAAACAAAAATCTGGATAAAAACAGATACGCTGACACCCCAAATACTATGGATAGTGCAATATTTTCGAGGTTTTATGATGACTATGACATTATGTCTGTGACTTTTTGTGATGCTTGCCACTTTATAGTGCGTAATACAATGAAATTACTCTTATTCACGTACACAAATTAACACCGCCATGCTTTTAGGCCTACATGGGAGGCCTTTTTGGAGCAAACTCTGTGTCGAAGGTTTTCAGTTCATTTGAATGAACCCCCCTTTACAGGTGGCACGGGCCATACTTTTGCTGATTTATAGGGAGCACGTTTCCTACAGGGGAGATCTGATTTGGTACGGTCAAGTGGCTGTTAAGAAGGGAACGTTTAAGTCCCTTTTCTTGGTGACTATGCATGCATCCTGCTGCTGGAGTCTTATGTGCCTTGCCTGTGTGTGTCAATGCCTGCTATAAATCCCCAAGGCCTGGGCTATGCATCCTGCTGCTGGAGTCTTATGTGCCTTGCCTGTGTGTGTCAATGCCTGCTATAAATCCCCAAGGCCTGGGCTATGCATCCTGCTGCTGGAGTCTTATGTGCCTTGCCTGTGTGTGTCAATGCCTGCTATAAATCCCCAAGGCATGGGCTATGCATCCTGCTGCTGGAGTCTTCTGTGCCTTGCCTGTGTGTGTCAATGCCTGCTATAAATCCCCAAGGCCTGGGCTATGCATCCTGCTGCTGGAGTCTTATGTGCCTTGCCTGTGTGTGTAAATGCCTGCTATAAATCCCCAAGGCCTGGGCTATGCATCCTGCTGCTGGAGTCTTATGTGCCTTGCCTGTGTGTGTCAATGCCTGCTATAAATCCCCAAGGCCTGGGCTATGCATCCTGCTGCTGGAGTCTTATGTGCCTTGCCTGTGTGTGTCAATGCCTGCTATAAATCCCCAATGCATGGGCTATGCATCCTGCTGCTGGAGTCTTCTGTGCCTTGCCTGTGTGTGTCAATGCCTGCTATAAATCCCCAAGGCCTGGGCTATGCATCCTGCTGCTGGAGTCTTCTGTGCCTTGCCTGTGTGTGTCAATGCCTGCTATAAATCCCCAAGGCCTGGGCTATGCATCCTGCTGCTGGAGTCTTATGTGCCTTGCCTGTGTGTGTCAATGCCTGCTATAAATCCCCAAGGCCTGGGCTATGCATCCTGCTGCTGGAGTCTTATGTGCCTTGCCTGTGTGTGTCAATGCCTGCTATAAATCCCCAAGGCCTGGGCTATGCATCCTGCTGCTGGAGTCTTATGTGCCTTGCCTGTGTGTGTCAATGCCTGCTATAAATCCCCAAGGCCTGGGCTATGCATCCTGCTGCTGGAGTCTTATGTGCCTTGCCTGTTTGTTTGTTTGTTTGTTTATTTTATTTATCTAGCGCACCAGACCCTGGAGTAAAAGGGCGCTTATAGGCAAGTTACAGAAGGCACAGTATATATAGAATTAACAGTAATACAATATGTGAATGTAATATACAATATATACAGTTAGTGAAATTAGGGTAAACAATTGAGACATTTGAATAGTATGTACAGTATATACAGTATGCCTGTGTGTGTCAATGCCTGCTATAAATCCCCAAGGCATGGGCTATGCATCCTGCTGCTGGAGTCTTATGTGCCTTGCCTGTGTGTGTCAATGCCTGCTATAAATACCCAAGGCCTGAGCCATGCATCCTGCTGCTGGAGTCTTATGTGCCTTGCCTGTTTGTGTCAATGCCTGCTATAAATCCCCAAGGCCTGGGCTATGCATCCTGCTGCTGGAGTCTTATGTGCCTTGCCTGTGTGTGTCAATGCCTGCTATAAATCCCCAAGGCATGGGCTATGCATCCTGCTGCTGGAGTCTTCTGTGCCTTGCCTGTGTGTGTCAATGCCTGCTATAAATCCCCAAGGCCTGGGCTATGCATCCTGCTGCTGGAGTCGTATGTGCCTTGCCTGTGTGTGTGTCAATGCCTGCTATAAATCCCCAAGGCCTGGGCTATGCATCCTGCTGCTGGAGTCGTATGTGCCTTGCCTGTGTGTGTCAATGCCTGCTATAAATCCTCAAGGCCTGGGCTATGCACCCTGCTGGAGTCTTATGTGCCTTGCCTGTGTATTTCAATGCCTGCTATAAATACCCAAGGCATGGGCTATGCATCCTGTTGCTGGAGTCTTATGTGCCTTGCCTGTGTGTGTCAATGCCTGCTATAAATACCCGAGGCCTGAGCCATGCATCCTGCTGCTGGGGTAGTATGTGCCTTGCCTGTGTGTGTCAATGCCTGCTATAAATCCCCAAGGCCTGGGCTATGCATCCTGCTGCTGGAGTCGTATGTGCCTTGCCTGTGTGTGTAAATGCCTGCTATAAATCCTCAAGGCCTGGGCTATGCACCCTGCTGGAGTCTTATGTGCCTTGCCTGTGTATGTCAATGCCTGCTATAAATCCCCAAGGCCTGGGCTATGCATCCTGCTGCTGGAGTCTTCTGTGTCTTGCCTGTGTGTGTCAATGTCTGCTATAAATACCCAAGGCATGGGCTATGCATCCTGCTGCTGGAGTCGTATGTGCCGTGCCTGTGTGTGTCAATGCCTGCTATAAATACCCGAGGCCTGAGCCATGGATCCTGCTGCTGAAGTCGTATGTGCCGTGCCTGTGTGTGTCAATGCCTGCTATAAATACCCGAGGCCTGAGCCATGCATCCTGCTGCTGAAGTCTTATGTGCCTTGCCTGTGTGTGTCAATGCCTGCTATAAATCCCCAAGGCCTGGGCTATGCATCCTGCTGCTGGAGTCTTATGTGCCTTGCCTGTGTGTGTCAATGCCTGCTATAAATCCCCAAGGCATGGGCTGTGCATCCTGCTGCTGGAGCCTTATGTGCCTTGCCTGTGTGTGTCAATGCCTGCTATAAATACCCGAGGCCTGAGCCATGCATCCTGCTGCTGAAGTCGTATGTGCCGTGCCTGTGTGTGTCAATGCCTGCTATAAATACCCGAGGCCTGAGCCATGCATCCTGCTGCTGAAGTCGTATGTGCCGTGCCTGTGTGTGTCAATGCCTGCTATAAATACCCGAGGCCTGGGCTATGCATCCTGATGCTGGAGTCGTATGTGCCTTGCCTGTGTGTGTCAATGCCTGCTATAAATACCCAAGGCCTGAGCCATGCATCCTGCTTCTGGAGTCTTATGTGCCTTGCCTGTGTGTGTCAATGCCTGCTATAAATCCCCAAGGCCTGAGCCATGCATCCTGCTTCTGGAGTCTTATGTGCCTTGCCTGTGTGTGTCAATGCCTGCTATAAATCCCCAAGGCCTGGGCTATGCATCCTGCTGCTGGAGTCTTCTGTGTCTTGCCTGTGTGTGTCAATGTCTGCTATAAATACCCAAGGCATGGGCTATGCATCCTGCTGCTGGAGTCGTATGTGCCTTGCCTGTGTGTGTCAATGCCTGCTATAAATCCCCAAGGCATGGGCTATGCATCCTGATGCTGGAGTCTTCTGTGCCTTGCCTGTGTGTGTCAATGCCTGCTATAAATACCCAAGGCCTGAGCGAATGTTGCTGTGGCTTGTCATGTGCTTTGTGTTGTGTTCTCATCTTGTGAGGCCTGCCTCCAGTGTGTAACTCCACTTGTGTATGCAATTGTTTTCAGGAGTATTGTCTGCATAAAAACACCAGAGTGAGGCATGTGCTCACTCTGATGTTGAGGTGGCCTCTCTGGATCAGGGGGGCTTCGCCTCATGCTGTGAGTAATGTCTGGAGTGAGTAATTCTCATGTGAGTCCGGTTGCCACTTGCCCTGAGATGTGAGGGTCTGTTCCTTTTCCGTTATCAGTGGAGAACTAGAGCAGTCCAACACAAATCATGACAGCTCCCCTCTTTCCTACAGTGGGTTCGCTTTGCTGTTAAGCCAAGAAGCTACCCCTAGCAGGCTGCTACTTACCATGTTTGCATGACAGCTGGGCATCTGCTTATGCACGCAGAGCTCCCTTACACCACATCTCGCCTCACCACTGTGCACATAATCAGAACCACCACTTGCATGAGCTGATGCGTGTCAGCAGGCTGAAGGAAGACGCGATGCCAGCGACCACCCCACTCAACCACAGCACAGAAACATACAACAGACATGGACCAGATACACCGCATGCATGCCCACCTCAAGCTATACACAGGCCACGCCCCAGAAGACTACCCACAAACTCACCGAGAACGTTACCCCACACTGACACACACACACACGGAGCCTTCAGGTCTGCACGCATCAGCACAGCAGCAAAGCAGTCTTGCACTGCTCCGGTCCAGCTTACTAAATACAAGCCCCTTTTCTGCAGGTCCTGAAGCGCCAAGAGACCCTGAAGCTGTAGCAGTCGCTGTACACACAAGACCCGTTAATATACGAACAGAAATATTAACACAATTACTATTAAAACACTCCTAACAACCGCAATAGGGAAGTGACTACAGGGGTAAAAAATGCAAAGCATTGTTGGCTGAAAAGCCGGACTGGTTAGAGGTGACCCTGGTGACGATGGAGTTAAAGCGATGTGCTGAGATCCACCCCGATACAATTCTTTTCGTGAGGTCATTGTATGCGCGACCCAGGAACTACCCTGCAGACACGCCACTTTAAGTGGATTTATCAGGACATGCAATCCTGCAAATATTTACTCCTGCATCTCCAATCCTTGGTTGCGTGTGTATCTACCGTGGGCCTGTGCCACGACTCCTTAGCAGAGTGCCTGATGGAGGGGGACGGCTGAACAGTCTCACTCGGTTACCTGATCTCGGCCCAAGACAGTGCTTTAAGTGAGGTAAGAAATTCATTTTGGGGCGTGGCTTGCCTGATGGCGTGGCCTAAAGAAGAGCATTTAAAAATGAACAGGGGTGCTCTCGTGTACATAACTAAGCGCATACTGCAACACTGCTGGCACAACCAAAACGTGCGGTCCTGGGCACGTCATTTCATTGCACTGTTCAGGGTGAGGCTTTTTAATAAAAGAGAAATTTGAATGTTTTTAATATAAAATACAAGCAGTCCTTGCATTGGGGAGGCGGTAGTACCAACAACGTTTTTACTCAGGCGGCACGACATAAAACAGTTTGTATGCCACTGCCCTTGCCCAGTGCGGCCAGGGCACGGTTGCAGAGCCCAGCGCCTGCACGTGCGTGTGCTGCCTACAGGATAATGTGACAGGTGGAAGATGTTGGCTTCGAAAGCGCACTGCCAGGGGCCCTCATATCCCCCCACCCCAACAAGCAAACAGAAAAGTTCACAAATGGTTCTGTTTTTAAATGCAGCCACATGTCCAACTATGCCCACGTTTTCCTCTCTTAGTCCTTTTTTTCCTCCCCCATTCGCAGCGGCACTTGTCGCTTTGCATTCCTATGCCCTGATGGATTTTGGACTAGTTTTGGGCTAGCTCTTTAATGACTTACAGCTATCCCTCACCATTCCCAAACCATCCCACCCGGCACCCACCCAACACCGCCTTCCACCTGCATCTTGCGCCACTCTACTGTGGCGTATTTATGTGCCCAAATACACCTCCCCGCGCCAACAGACAGAGCTAATGCCCTTCTCAGAGGGCTGACCAGTCCTGGTAATCGCTTACCACCCACTGGCTATAACAAATAGCACTCAAACATGCGAACCTGTGCTTTATAAAACACAAATGCTGCTTCCTTTTACTGCTGTGTTCCGAGGTATGGGGTAAGAGAGCCTCCCGGCACAGTTACCACCCCAAGCCATTTCCTTTCTGAATCTGGCACTGAGACAGGAAATGCCCACTGCTTCCTGTCACTGCTCTTTTATGTGGTTTACGCTGGCAGCTCACTACTACACTGCATCATTCTTAATCAGTGTCTGATGCCTCTACAGTCACTATACTGGGTAAAATAAGAACTTCTTACTTACCGCCCTTCTTGGCTTGGACCAGAACTTCTGGACAACGGGCCATTACTAGGGAGTGCAGCATAAGAGAAACACATTACCACAATCTTTTGAGTCCCGCCATGGGGTTAATGGGTCAAACATTAACACCCTTTTGTCTTCACTCCCTTTGTGTCTGTTACTCTCAGCCCTACTCTGTAAAAGGCACAACAGGGAGTGGAGACAAAAGGGTGTTAATGGTGGGTGGGGGCGCTGTGCGTTTCCTGAGCTGTGGCTGACAGATGTTTAGGGCAGGCAGAGCTTTGTGCAAACTAGTTATAGCGAAGCTGTGACTGCCCTGCACTTCTGTCAGTCACAGCTGCCTGACATGATGACAGTGGGCTCTTCTCAAGTCACGGCTGCGGCCGTGGCGGGACAATGACCAGCCGTCAAGTGGTGGGACCGGAGGGCCCCAGCAGGGCTCCTGCTCAGCCTCACTTTTTGGAGAATGCCGGGGCTCAGCCCCAGCAGGCCCCGGCCCACTTAAAGCACTGGCCTTAGACCACGGTGGAGTATGTAAGCACTCTGGAAAAAATCAAGAAACTTAATACAGTTTGGCCACGCTACCCCATCTGTGTTCTCTCAACGGGCATCACCTCCGGCGGTGGGAGGTCAGAGGAACACGAATGTGCTATTGTTGGACATGTGCCATTGGGACTAGATTGAGAGAAAAGCGCCAACCCTCACAATGGACGATATATAAGGGGCCAGTTCGTGCATTGGAAGATATTGAGATAGGAGAGACACCAGAACTGTACTACATGCACCGGGGGCTAGAATGAGACCACTCAGCCTTCCACGCCCCGGGTACTAGACCGAGACTAGTCCCTTGTAGTATACATTGGGGAGTGGATTGAGGCCAGCCATTTCCTTTTAATTTATCATCCTCCTCAGACTCTCTCTACTTTTTGTGACGACATTAACACTCTTCATCGTGCCTTTCTACCATGATCCATTTCTTGTATACTCCTGGGAGATTTCAGTTCACATCTCTCTTCTACCCCTGCCTCTAGTCCTGTTCTAGCTCACCTTCCTATTTCTCTTCCTGCCAGTAATCGTGGCCTTCATCAAGACAACAATCTCTCTTTTGCCTACCACATCTGTATTACATCACAATCCTGTCGATTTTATCTTTTTAACATTTGGAAAGTCAGGCCTCTCTTAACATTTAGAGCCACTACGCTTTTAATCGCTTCTTTAATTTTTACACAACTCTTCTATTGCTCTGCACTTCTCTGCTGTCTTCCTGCATCTCGTTTGGCTCCCTTAAAGTCTGTCTTCAATTCTTCTATCCGTCTTCTGTACTCCATATCCATTTGTGATTCTATCTCTAGTTCTCTAGCCTCTCTTCATTGGCTACCCTTCCATTCTCAACTGAAATGTTATTTTCTTTGTATTGTGTTCAGGTCTGTTTATGGTCTTGCTCCTATTCATCTTACATCTCTTGTCTCCTTCTATGCTCCCTCTCGTGCTCTTCCCTCCCAGACTAATTTCCTTCTAACTGTATCTCGTTCATCACGTGTATCCTCGCGGTTCCATTCTTTTTCTTTATTTCATCCTTTATTTGGAATGCTCGCCCACTTTCTCTGTGGTCGATTCATTCTTATCCTCATTTTTGTCTCACTCTGAAAACATTTTAAGTTTCTCACTGTAGTTCTCAACTGTTTTCTATTGTGTCATTATTATCTCTTTTTGTACTGTAAATTGGATCTTGTACAGCACCTTTGTGTAACGGGCTAGGTAAATGACAAATAAATACAAATACCTGTATGCCACACAATGGAGAGTGGGTTGAGACAAGTACTCTATTCCAATCACTAGGGACTAGAATTAGACAAGTCCCCCATTACATACAGTGGGGCCTAGATTGGGACAACTCATTTATTCCATACGATGGAGAGTAGATTGACACAAGTACTCTATTCCATCGCCCAAGGACTAGACTGAGAAGAGTCCCTTATTCCATACAGTGGAGACTGGGTTGAGACCAGTACACTCTTCCATAAAATGAGGGCTAGACTGAGACCAGACCCTTGTTTTATAGAGTGGGGACTGGACTCAGATCAGTAATGTATGCCATCAAATGGAGAGTGGATTGAGACAAGTACTTTATTCCATTCACCAGGGACTAGACTGAGTACAGTCCCTTATTACATACAGTGGGGAAGGGATTGATACCAGTATTGTATTCCATACACTGTTGACTCGATTGAAATCAGAACTTAACTGCACTGGGCCTGCCACTTAGGTCACTGCCCTATTCCATGCACTTGGGGGTAGATGGAGTATGTGTACTGTACACTGGGGATTGGATTGAAACCAGTATTTTTTTCCATGCACCAGTCACTGAACTGAGATTATCAGTGTGTAGTGGAGGTCCCAAATAAAGCCTGCACTCCAATCGTCCATTTTGAAGTACCAGGAACGTTCACACCGAGATATGTGACGTATGATGAGCAAATAAACCAGCAGAGAGCCGCAGTAGGGCTCTGCCCAGTACCTATTAGAAGAACAGCACCTATTGTCGTACCTATACCAAGAACACTATGGACAGTAAGGTATCTATTAAGAAAACCCTACCAGCAAAAGAGACAAATTTAAGATTGCTTGAGTACCGTCCCGCAAGAAACCAAAAAGACCTTAATGGAAGACAATGACGACATCACGAGGGCCCGGACTGACTTGCAGATAGAAAAAATGACAACCATAGAATGATGCTGAGAGACAAAACGTTATGAATAAAGATATCGTGAACATCGAATGAAGGGACAATGTCAAAATGAAAGAAGCGTAGGCTGTAAGCAAGATGAAGATATCCAACCCGCAAACGCCTGCACATATGCTTGAAACACAAGAAGCTAAGATCCAGTGCAGCTTGCTATGCTTAGTAGAAGAATAGAGTGGCAAGCACCATGTTTACATAATGTACCTCAAAACAAGGCACAGTATTATAAGTACAAGTCCACTTTGCATTAAAAGCAGAATCAACTTAGGTTACTAGAGGCCAAGCACGACAAGCTTCATATCCTAGCAAAATGAGGATAAACCACTGAATCGAAACTCAGCAGATGCAACTCATGCCAAAGGAGCCAAGGTCATACCAATAGAAGAAACAAACAGTAGCAACATCTAATTGAAACTTAAGAACAGACTATCCTGCCTCTGAAAGGTCAAGATAAGGAAGCGTAATAAGGAAGCGTAGGCAGGTGGTAAACCGAATAAGAATTAAATGCACAAATCAAGAGAAACTAGGCAAATTCACGGTGTTTGCATCACGTGACCATCCGAGTGAGGAGAAGCATGAGTTCCCACTTACGCATGGCATCCGCCCAGGAGGAAATAGCAGAACTTTCTCAGTCAGAAGATGCCGTTTTTTGAGGCCAACCACAGTAACATAATTGACACATTGTTGTTGAAGTGATGATTGATTCTAACCTTAATTGGAGGAAGGCTGGGTAGCCGAGGGGGCACCCTGCACCTGGCTGTCAATTCTGCGTGCTGCTAGCGAAGTGGAAATGTATGCATGTGGTTGGTGCCAACCCAATCACAATGCATCAAATAATCTAGGGTCCTATAGTTAGTAGAACCAATGGGACATCGTACTTTTAGTGACGTCTACAGTAGTCATTTTTGAAGGAAGGGCTTAGACGCCCACCTGACAGTGTTTACCCAATCTCCTCACTCCATTACCATATACAGATATAGCACCTATATTAAAGTTACCTTTTCAGAACCAATAGAAATGCTTATTAACTTTGGAGTGTTACACGTCAGCTATGCCGAGTTTTTAGTAGAAATTATGTTGTTTTTATGAAGTTCGTTGGAGTTGAAGCGAGACGGACAATCCCATCATTGCTGATTTCCATGACTCCCCATTTTATGTACTTGTCATTAAACGGACCCCCTTTGCCAAACCATTGAGTTGTCCTTATTGATTGGTGCTGGAGTAATAAATCTGCACCCCCATCCATCTCAAGGGTGCAGTTATCTCATCTTAAAGAACTTCGGAGCAAACCCCGACTCTATGGGCCCAGCCGGGAGACTCCCCAGTACAAGTGTGTTCCATACCCTGGTGACTGCACTGAGACCGGAACCTCATTCCACATAGTAGTGGCTGGATTTAGACCAGCCCCTAATTCCATAGAGTATGGACTGGATTGAGGCAGTTACCGTATGCCATCCAAAATAGATTGGACTGAGACCTGGACATTATTCCATAGTCTGGGAAATAGAGTGACACCGTTCCATTGCTCGATACACCCGGCGACTGGACTGAGATCAGTAATTTATTCCATACAGTCGAGGGTAGATTGAGACAAGTACTCTATTCCTTTTAGTGGGCACTAGACTGAGAACAGTCCCTTATTCCATACACCGTGGACTAGACTGAGACCAGTCCGTTGTTTAATACAGTTGGGAATGGACTGAGATCAGTAAGTTATGCCATACAATAGAGAGTGTTTTGAGACAAGTACTCTATTCCATTCAATGGGGTCTAGACTGAGAACAGTGCCTTATTCAATACAGTGGGGACTGGGTTGAGCCCTGTAATGTATGTCATACACCAGGGATTGAAATCAGAAATGTATTAACTGCTCTGGGCATGACCCTTGGGCCACTGCTTTAGTCCATGCTCTGGGAATTTAACTGGGTCTAGTACCTTATGCTGTACACTCAAGATTGGACTGTGATCCCTATTTTCCACACGCCGGTCACTGGCCTTTGATTATCATCATATTCTATACCCTGGTAAATGCATTGAGACTAGAGTTCAATTCTGTACAGTAGGGACCGTCATTCCATACAATTGGACTTGATTGGGGCCAGTTCCATATGCAACACAATGGAGAGGGGACTGAGATCAGTACCATTTGAATTCACTAGGGATTAGACTGAGAACAGTGCCTTATTCCATACAGTGGGGACTGGATTGACCCCTGTAATTTATGTCATACACCGGTGATTGACATACAAACTTTATGAACTGCTCTGGGCCTGACAATTGGGCCACTGCCTTGGTCCATGCTCTGGGGATTTAACGAGTTCAGTACATTATGCTGAACATTGGGGATTAGACTGCGACCGGTAAATCACTATTACCACACAGCAGACACTGACCTGAGATTATCATTGTATTCCACACCCTGGTGAATGCATTACGACCAGAGTTAAATTCTGTACAGTAGGGGCTAGAGTCTGACCTGCCCGTCATTCCAGACACGTGGACTGGATGGAGGCCAGTTGCTTATGCCACACAATAGAGACTTGCTGAGAACAGTCACCAATCTCATTGACTGGGAACTAGATCATGAGCAGGAATGAATGCCATACACGGGTGACTAGAGTACAAGTAGAACCTCATAACTTGCACTAAGGCCGGTACCTTATGCTATACACTAGGCCAGTTTTATTCAAATTCTTTTATGCTTAGCCTCCATTGGGGGGAAAAGTATTGTTGCAAGCCCCCCCACCTCATGCCACATCTGCTTGTATTTTCTATTAAAAGCAACCACTGTATTCCCTTTTTGAAGAGCATCGCACCACCCCTGAACCTACTCCGGGCCCCATAAGGGGGGCCTGCACCACAATTTGAAGACCACTGCCCTAGGGATTGGATTGATCCAGTGTCCGGCGTGTGGTAAAAATGACTTACCGGTCGCAGTCCAATTCCCAATGTTCAGCATAAGGTACTGAACCAGTTAAATCCCCAGAGCAGGGACTAAGGCAGTGGCCCAATTGTCAGGCCAGTACTTAATTCTATAATCTGTGAAACTGTGTCCATACAGATCTTCTCTTTGTTCCATATAAAAGGGTTAGGATCAAGTATACTGTGTTCTGTTCTGATGTCAGTATTTTTTCCCACACATTTGGGCAAGATATGTCCAGCAGCTAATTACAAAATATGGGGAATGGGCTGAGACGGCGACCTTGTTTCATAAACCGGGCAATGGACTGAGAGCAATAGCTTACTCCATAAACCTTGGGTGGATTAAGTGCAGCACCCCATTCCATACACTGCTGGCTGAATCCTCCCAGCAGATTATTGCATGAACTGTTGGAGACATTGGTGCATTATGAGACCAGCAGCTCATCACATTGGGCACTGTGTGGCGTGCAAATTCAGCCCCAGCGTGTCAGAAACTGAGAGGCCATGCAAGGCCCCATTGTGAGAATGAAGCTGGCTGATATCCCATTGGAATATGTAGGCCAGTCCAAAACACTTACTTTCCAATATGAGGCCTAGTGAATGCAAAAGGTGGGCCGCACTCAACATTACCAAAATGCAAAGGTGAAGGAAAGCGTGCCTTAAAACAATAATACAGCAGAATATGCCCAATGCAGTACAAAAGATATGTGTTGCAGCAAGTGTTATTTTTATAACATTTCACTTAGAGAGACAGATAGCAACATGTTAGATTGGCTTCAATGCAGCACAAGACTGTGATCCAGAAATCTAAAGTGAGGCCAAGCATCTTCCATTTGTCACAAATAAAGGTTGTTACTTTTCATCACTTAAAATGACATCATTTAAAAGGAAAGGCCTACTTAGTTTAAAAGTGAACACTGGTTTACCATGGTAAACTTTGTCCTTTGTGTGAATAATACTGAAAGTGAGACTCATATCTTTTTATCCATGCTATCAAAGGAAGACTTGATTTATGGACAACAGGCCCGGATGTGATACAAAATGTAATGTGTAAAACACATCTTTTCAATTTAAAATGCTATTCTGTTCGAATTATGTATGTATCCCATTTCCCTCCAATGAATCGAAAGGTCTGTGCCTCAAAAACCTTGACCTCAAGACCTTTGGGCTGGGCCCACCAAGAAACACTGGTTTTCAGGTTGAAATTCAAAAGAAATACAAAGAGTTAGATCAAAATGGTGGCAGGTTCAGATAAGACTGCCAACAGAATTGACCTCTTAGACTGGCTTGACCCTAATAAAGTGCCACTCAGAGCCAATAATGAATCTGCAAAGACTGTGTCAAAACAGACATTACAGATAAGCAGCTGTTCAGTCATGTGATTTGTGAGAAATGAATTTTTTTGGATTTTCTGAAATATGAAAGAGAGGCTTCTATATTAATGTCTTGTAATCCAAATAACATGGGACACATTTTCCTTAAGAAAAGGAGAACTGTGTGTCGCAATGAGCTCATTCAGGACTCATTTTAAAGATCATGAAAGGCCTGGTAGCTCTATGTAAATATTAACCATATACCCTGTGTGTAAATTGAGTTAGAGGTGAACATGGGTTTTTGACACGCCTAATATTCTGAAACATGGGGAGCTGATAGAAAGATATATTAGTGTGCATTTTGTGAAATATGATATTGTTAAATATTTCAGCTCATTTATAAACCAGGAAAAATGACAGATCTTCCCAGGAAGGTCATGCTGAAGTAACATTATTATTCCCCGATTCATTATAACTTGTAGAATTCAAAAATACATATGTTTATGCCGTTATCTGAAATGAGGAGGTAGTTGCCATGTGGTGATATTTTGAGGGGGAAAAATCATTTAGAAATGATGCAGTTTTCTCCTTCCCCATTATCCATAATACAGACCTCCTAAGTCCTTGCCCTATTAGCAGGCAGTGGGCGGATTAGTAGGTGGGGAAGAAAGAGAGATGTGGGAATATTCATAAAATGTAAGTGTCATCAGCACTATATCATATCAGTTTTCAATCTAAAGAGGGGTGGAAGGAGCAAGAGAGGCAAGAAGAGATGCCAAAACCATTGGGGTATCACCTTGCCAGGGGAACAAAGGTAAACCAAGGCCTACCTAGAAGAAGTGAGAAAAGGGGACCCTGAGACACTTGCTTTGGACTTTTGATTAGAACCCTGCGAGCCCTGCCTGAGAGAGGCCGGTGACTGGAGATACTTTGCAGTGAATAGAGGCCTGATGTGTGAGCTGCCTACCAAAGGAGGGTCCAAATATCTGTCTGGCCTCCTGAGCTGTAAATTGAGACCTCCTATGTAAGTAGATATATCCCCAAAACTATCCACTTCTGTTGGGAACTAACTGCATTACTCCTTTCCATTCAATTGTGGGTGAGGGGTGAAACTGTGTAGACCCTTAGCACATTAATTCAAGTTAATTCAATTAATCCCCATATAGAAAAGACCACAGGATGAATTTTGTTACAATTCAAAACTAACAAATTTCATGGCCAGTGTGTTACAGCTATTATAGTCAATAAAGTAATTAGGTAGCCCTATTTTCCTGTAATCCCTGAATTACTTACAGAAGAGGGTTGTCCTTAATCCCAAAATAAGAATCCTTAAACCTCTGCCTTTCAAGTGAACGTAGTGTGTGCACAACAAATTTGACCATGTATTCCCAAATCTGGATCCCAAAGGCCTAAATTTCATTTGAAGGCGTGTTCCTCAAACTATTTATTTTCTTATTGAGCTCATTTCCCAGACCTTGCCTTTGAAATAAAAATGCCAAACAAAATTCCCATTATAGTCCCACTCTCTCTACCTTGCCTTCAAACTAAGGAGCCTTATATAACTGATGCCTGCGGCTGGGGGATTGCTGGGAGAAAAGAGCATTGTGATAAACCAAGCAGTCACTGTGTGTTTTTAAAGTTCCCTCTCTGTTAACGTACAAAGAAATTCTACGTGCGCTTTGACTTAAACTTGAACCTGTGTTTGTTGTGGTAACTGCACGTCTATTAAGGAATTAATGTCAGTGAATTTATGCAAGTAATTTGCATTTGTTCTTATTGTGTTGTGCCACTGAGTTGGTGGCTTGTGTTATTGTGATTTGTTTATTATTCATTGTAGAAATGTAAATAAATATACACTATTATTTCGATACACCCGCCTGGTTTCTAGCTTATTAATGATACAGAGGGTATCTGCTGAATGGTGGTATACAGGTTGGAGGCCTAACCAAATTTGAATCTGCTAAGCGCTTTTTGTGTGACACCTTGATCAGGTGTAAAGGAACTCCCTGAGTTGAGAGTGACCATCCAATAAACCATGACAACTGAAACACCAAATTTTATGCATGGGAACTAATAGATGCCAGATTCTCATTATGCACACTGGGGAATGAATTGGGATCAGCACCCAATCTCATACACAGGGAACTGAATTGGGACGAGCACCTCATTCCATACGCTGGAGACTAAAATGGGACCGGCACCTCATTCCATACACAGGAGAAGAATGAATTGAGACCAGCACCTCATTCCATACACTGTGAGCTGAAACACCTGGGGACTAATTGATGCCAGCAACTCACTCCACACACTGGGGAATGAATTGGGATAAGCACCTAATTTCATGCACTGAAGACTGAATTGGAACCAGCACCTATCCATGCACCGGAGACTGAATTGGGAATTGCACCTTACCTCATACACTGGGGACGGACTTGAGACAAGTACCTCATCACATTCACTGGACACTGAATCGGGACTTGCACCTCATCTCATACACCGGAGACTGAATTGGAATTAGCACCTCATTTCACGCACTGGAGACTGAATTGTGGCCAGCACCTATTCAATGCACCAGAGACTAAATTGGGACTTGAACCTCACTTCATACAATGGGGACTGAATTGAGACAAGCACCTCACCTCATACACTAGGAACTAAATTGGAGCCAGCACCTATTCCATGCACCGGAGCCTGAATTGAGATTTGCACCTCACCTAATACACTGGGGACTGAATTGAGACAAGTACCTTACCTCATACATTGGGGACTGAATTCAGACAAGTACCACATCTCATACACTGGAGACTGAATTGGGATTAGAACCTCAATTCATGCACTGGAGTCTGAATTGGGACCAGCACCTATTCCATGCACCAGAGAATATATTGGGACTTGAAACTCACATCATACAATGGGGACTGAATTGAGACATTTACCCCATCTCATTAACTGAGCACTGAATTGAGACAAGTATCTCATTGCATACACTGGGGAATGAATAGAGACTTGTACTTAATCTCATACACTGGGGACTGAATTGAGACAAGTACCTCATCTCATACACTGGGGACTGAATTGAGACAAGTATCTCATCGCATAAACCGGGGACAAAATTGAGACAAGTACCACATCTCTACACTGGGGACTGAATTGCGACAAGTACCATACTGCATACACTGGGGACTGAATTGAGACAAGTACCTCATCTCATTCACTGGAGACTGAATTGTGACTTGCACCTCACCTCATAAACTGGGGACTGACTTGGGACAGGTACCTCATCTCATATACTGGGGACAGAATTGAGACAAGAACCTCATCTCATACTCTGAGGACAGCATTGGGACAAGTACTGCATCAAATACACTGGGGACTGATTTGAGACAAGTACTGCATCTCATACACTGGAGACTGAATTTCAACCAGCACCTCTCGACATACACTTTCTGCAAAAACACCTAATTTTATGCATGAGGTCTATTTGATGCCAGCACCTCATCTCACACACTGGAGACTGAATTGGGGCCAGCACCCCATTCCATACACTGAAGACTGAATTGGGACCAGCACCTTACCTCATACACTGGAGGCTGATTTGGGTCCAGCAGCTCATGGGACCAGCACCTTACCTCATGCACTGGAGACTGATTTGGGACCAGCACCTCATCTCATTCACTGGGGAGCGAATTGGAACCAGCACCTCATTTCATTAACTGGGGACTGAATTGGGACCAACACCTCATCTCTTTCCATGGGGAGTAAATTGGAACCAGCACCCCACCTCATTCACTTGGGGCTCAAATGGGACCATGGCAGAATTAGGACCATTGCTTCATCTCATACACTGGAAAATGAAGTGGGACCATCACCTCATCTCATTCACCAGGGTCTGAATTGGGACCAGCACCTCATCTCATTCACCAGGGTCTGAATTGGGACCAGAATCTCATCTAATTCACTGCGGACTGAATTGGGACAATCACCTCATTCGTTGGAGACTGAATTGGGACCAGCACCTCATCTCTTTCCATGGGGAGTAAATTGGAACCAGCACCTCACCTCATTCACTTGGGGCTGAATTGGGACCATCGCCGAATTGGGACCGAATTGGGACCATTGCTTCATCTCATACACCGTAAAATGAAGTGGGACCATCACCTCATCACATACAACAGACAGTGAATTGGAACAGCAACTCATCTCTTTCAATGGGGACTGTATTGGTACCAGCACCTCATCTCTTTCACTGGGGAGTGAATTGGGACCAGCACCTCATCTCATTCATTGGAGACTGAATTGGGACCAGCGCCTCATTCTATACAATGGAGACTGTATTGGGACCATCACCTCATCTCATACACTTGGGACTGAATTGGGACTATCGCTTCGTCTCATACACTGGAAACTGAAGTGGGACCATCACCTCATCTCGTACCCCAGAGAGTGAATTGGGACCAACACCTCATCTCATTCATTGGAGACTGAATTGGAACCAGCACCTCATCCACTGGGGACTGAATTGGGAGCAGTGCCTCATTCACTGGGGACTGTATTGGTACCAGCACCTCATCACTTTCACTGGGGAGTTAATTGGGACCAGCACCTCATCTCATTCGTTGGAGACTGAATTGGAACCAGCACCTCATCTCATTCACTGGGGAATGAATTGGAACCCGTGCCTCATTCACTGGGGACGGTATTGGTACCAGCACCTCATCTCTTTCACTGGGGAGTGAATTGGGACAAGCACCTTATCTCATTCACTGAGGACCGAATTGGGATCAGCACATCATCTCATACACTGGGGACTTAATTGAGACAAGTATCTCATCACATACAATGGGGACAGAATTGAGACAAGTACCTCATCTCATTCACTGAAGACTGAATCGGGACTTGCACCTCATCTCATACACCGGAGACTGAATTGGCATTAGCACCTCATTTCACGCACTGGAGACTGAATTGGGGCCAGCACCTATTCAATGCACCAGAGACTAAATTGGGACTTGAACCTAACTTCATACAATGGGGACTGAATTGAGACAAGCACCTCACCTCATACACTAGGAACTAAATTGGAGCCAGCACCTATTCCATGCACCGGAGCCTGAATTGGGATTTGCACCTCACCTAATACACTGGGGACTGAATTGAGACAAGTACCTTACCTCATAGACTGGGGACTGAATTCAGACAAGTACCACATCTCATACACTGGAGACTGAATTGGGATTAGCACCTCAATTCATGCACTGGAGACTGAATTGGGACCAGCACCTATTCCATGCACCAGAGAATAAATTGGGACTTGAAACTCACATCATACAATGGGGACTGAATTGAGACATTTACCCCATCTCATTAACTGAGCACTGAATTGAGACAAGTTTCTCATTGCATCCACTGGGGAATGAATTGAGACATGTATCTAATCTCATACACTGGGGACTGAATTGAGACAAGTACCTCATCTCATACACTGGGAACTGAATTGAGACAAGTATCTCATCGCATACACTGGGGACAGAATTGAGACAAGTACCTCATCTCATACTCTGAGGACAGCATTGGGACTTGCACCTCACCTCATACACTGGGGACTGAATTGAGACAAGTACTGCATCAAATACACTGGGTACTGATTTGAGACAAGTATCTCATCTAATACAATGGGGACTGAATTGAGATAAGTACTCCATCTCATACAGTGGAGACTGAATTTTAACCAGCACCTCTCGACATACACTTTCTGCAAAAACACCTAATTTTATGCATGAGGTCTATTTGATGCCAGCACCTCATCTCACACACTGGAGACTGAATTGGGACCAGCACCCCATTCCATACACTGCAGACTGAACTGAGACCAGCCCCCCCCCCATACACTGGGCAAAACATTTGTACCAGCACCTCATCCCATGCATTGGAGACTACATTTGGACGAGCACCTCATCCCATGCATTGGAGACTACATTTGGACCAGCACCTCATCCCATGCATTGGAGACTACATTTGGACTAGCACCTCATCCCATGCTTTGGAGACTACATTTGGACCAGCACCTCATCCCATGCATTGGAGACTACATTTGTACCAGCACCTTATCCCATGCACTGGAGACTGATTTGGGACCAGCACCTCATCTCATTCGCTGGGGACCGAATTGGGACAAGCACCTCATTCATTGGGGACTGAATTGGGACCGACACCTCATCTCTTTTCATGGGGAGTAAATTGGGACCATTGCCGAATTGGGGCTGAATTGGGACCATTGCTTCATCTCATACACTGGAAAATTAAGTGGGACCATCACATCATCTCATACAACAGAGAGTGAATTGGAACAGCAACTCATCTCATTCATTGGAGACTGAATTGGAACCAGCACCTCATCCACTGGGGACTGAATTGGGACCAGTGCCTCATTCACTGGGGACTGTATTGGTACCAGCACCTCATCTCTTTCACTGAGGAGTGAATTAGGACCAGCACCTCATCTCATTCATTGGAGACTGAATTGGAACTAGTTCCTCATCTCATTCACTTGGGAATGAATTGGGACCCGTGCCTCATTCACTGGGGACTGTATTGGTACCAGAGTGAATTGGGACAAGCACCTAATCTCGTACACTGGGGACTTAATTGAGACAAGTAACTCATCTCATTCACTGGAGACTGAATTGTGACTTGCACCTCACCTCATACACTGGAGACTGACTTGAGAAAGGTACCTCACCTCATATACTAGGGACAGAATTGAGACAAGTACTGCATTAAATACACTGGGGACTGATTTGAGAAAAGTACCTCATCTCATACACTGAAGACTGAATTGGGGCCAGCACCCCATTCCATACACTGCAGACTGAATTGGGACCAGCACCCCAATCCATACACTGGAGACTGAATTGGGACCAGCACCCCATTCCATGCACTGGAGACTAAATTGGGATCAGCACCATGTGACCTGGAGTGGGGAATCAATTGGGAACCTAACTTAATTTCATACACTGGAGACTGAATTGAGACCAGCACCCCCCTCATACACTGGGCAAACATTTGTACCAGCACCTCATCCCATGCATTGGGGACTACATTTGGACCAGCATATCATCCCATGCGTTGGAGACTACATTTGCACCAGCACCTCATCCCATGCACTGAAGACTGATTTGGGACCAGCAGCTCACAGGACCAGCACCTTACCTCGTGCACTGGAGACTGATTTGGTACCAGCACCTCATCTCATTCACTGTGGACTGAATTGGGACAATCACCTCATTCGTTGGGGACTGAATTGGGACCAGCACCTCATCTCTTTCCATGGGGAGTAAATTAGAACCAGAAGCTCACCTCATTCACTTGGGGCCGAATTGGGACCATCGCCGAATTGGGACCGAATTGGGACCATTGCTTCATCTCATACAACAGAGAGTGAATTGGAACAGCAACTCATCTCTTTCAATGGGGACAGTATTGGTACCAGCACCTCATCTCTTTCACTGGGGAGTGAATTGGGACCAGCACCTCATCTCATTCATTGGAGACTGAATTGGGACTAGCACCTCAACTCATTAATTGGAGACTAAATTGGGACCAGCGCCTCATTCTATACAATGTAGACTGTATTGGGACCATCACCTCATCTCATACACTTGGGGCTGAATTGGGACCAGTGCCCCATTTACTGAGGACTGTATTGGTACCAGCCCCTCATCTCTTTCAAAGGGGAGTGAATTGGGACCAGCACCTCATCTCATTCATTGGAGACTGAATTGGGACCAGTGGCCCATTTACTGGGGACTGTATTGGTACCAGCACCTCATCTCTTTCACTGGGGAATGAATCGGGACCAGTGCCTCATCTCATTCACTAGTGATTGAATTGGGACCAGTGCCTCATCTCATTCACTGGGGACTGAATTGGGACTAGCACCTCATTCACTGGGGACTGAGTTGAGACCAGTGCCTCATCTCATTTACTGGGGAGTGAATCGGAACCAGCATCGCAACTCATTCACTGGGGACCCAATTGGGACCAGCACCTCATCTCTTTCACTGGGAGTGAATTTGGGACCAGTGCCTCATTTCATTCACTGGGGACTGAATTGGGACAAGTGCCTCATTCACTGGGGACTGAATCGGTACCAGTGCTTCATCTCATTCACTGGGGACTGAATTGGGACAAGTGCCTCATTCACTGGGGACTGAATTGGAACCAGCACCTCATTTCATTCACTGAGGACTGAATTGGGACCAGTACCTCATCTCATTCACTGGGGACTGAATTGGGACGAGCACCTCATTCACTGGAGACTGAATTGGGACCAGCACCTCATCTCTTTCCATGGGGAGTAAATTAGAACCAGCACCTCACCTAATTCACTTGGGGCTGAATTGGGACCATGACCGAATTGGGACATTGCTTCATCTCATACACTGGAAAATGAAGTGGGACCATCACCTCATCTCATTCACCAGGGTCTGAATTGGGACCAGCACCTCATCTCATTCACTGGGGACTGAATTGGGACCAGCACCTCATCTCATTCACTGGGGACTGAATTGGGACCAGTGCCTCATCTCATTCACTGGGGACTGAATTCGGACTAGCACCTCGTTCACTGGGGACTGAGTTGGGACCAGTGCCTTATCTCCTTTACTGGGAAGTGAATCGGAACCAGCACCTCATCTCATTCAATGGGGACCCAATTGGGACCAGCACCTCATCTCTTTCACTGGGAGTGAATTTGGGACCAGTGCCTCATTTCATTCACTGGGGACTGAATCGGGACCAGGGCCTCATCTCTTTCCATGGGGAGTAAATTGGAACCAGCACCTCAACTAATTCACTTGGGGCTGAATTGGGACCATGACCGAATTTGGACCATTGCTTCATCTCATTCACCAGTGACTGAATTGGGACCATAACCTCATCTCATTCACCAGGGACTGAATTGGGACCAGAACCTCATCTCATTCACTGGGCACTGAATGGGGACCAGCACCTCATCTCATTCACTGGGGACTGAATTGGGACCAGTACCTCATCTCATTCACTGGGGACTGAATGGGGACCAGCACCTCATCTCTTTCACTGGGGACTGTATTGGTACTAGCACCTCTCATTTAACAGGGACTCAATTGGGACCAGTGCCTCATTCACTGGGGACTGTATTGGTACTAGCACCTCATCTCTTTCACTGGGGAGTCAATTGGGACCAGCGCCTTATCTTATTTACTAGGGACTTAATTGGGACCAGCACCTCATTCAACAGGGACTGAATTAGGACCAGCACGTCGTATCTTTCACTGAGGAGTGAATTGGGACCAACGCCTCATTGACTGGGGACCGAATTGGGATCATCGCGTCATCTCATACACTGGAAACTGAATTGTGACGAGAGTCTCTTGTCACACATTTTGAACTGCAACATATCCTTTCATGGATGCGACTAATTGATATCACCGCCCCGTTACATACACGCTTTAGTTAAAACCAATGTCGGGTGCTAGAGTCTTTTGATACATACCAATGGGCCCCAGACCCACGCGTTGCCCCTCTGCCTCTCACTAATTCCTACTATATACACCCTTTTTTCTTCACTCCTATGAAATTGCTCCACATAAAACTAGAACGGTGCTTGATCAAAATTAGCACATGCAAGTCAAAAGGCAGCTCAGTGAGGGAGGAGCTTGCAGCAGACTTCACTGAGCAACTTCTAGTGTCAGGTTCGAGTCGGGCAGAGCAGACTAAGCCCTTGAGCATCCGAGAGTGTTACATTGAGAACCATTAATTTGGGAATATCAACACCTGTTATTACAGCACTTTGAAGCGGGAGGAATCTGGCACAAGGCACTATTTAGTTGTGGAGGAGCTAGGCAAATAATTCAAGCATGCGAGAAGCTGGTTTGACTGCGTCGGGCCTCTCATCCCAGGACCAGTGCTCCTGCAGAAGCTTCCCATTTCCAGGAGCCGCAAAAACTCGAAGGTGTTAATTAGCTTCTTTTCTGTGACAGGGGCAGGAGAAACTCCATTTTCATTTACTGAATGAAAACCGTTCAGCAGAAGCACAGATTGACGAGCCAACTAGGTCCTACTTGCAGTCGCTCATCTCTGGTCGCCCTATTTTTATTCAGAGGTGTCATGGTCCCCCATGGCAAGAGTAAGCAGCTCATCCAGTACTGGTTTAAAACTTTAAATTCTGGAACTTGTAGCTTTCCGTTTCCAGTTTAAATTCAGTACTACCTGTTGCAAAATTCAAAGAAAAAAACAGGACTGGACTACCCATCTAAACATCGCATGAGGCACCTTAAGATGGATGGCTTTACTTCCATGACTTCATATTCCCCCCCCACACCACCCCCCCCCTCTCCCCCCCAGCATTGGTAACCTCTCTCTTGACCTCACTGTTTCCCGCCAACTGTCCTCACCAGGGCCCTGACATGCGGAAGTCCATACCATGCTGAAGTCCACAACTTGTCGAGAATTCGACAACTAATAAACTCTAGTGTAAACTAAAAGGACAATCAGAATAACATGAGTAAAGTAGATCAAAGGAGTGAAATGAAAATGAATAAATTGTACGAAAGCAGTAAAGCGGTTGAAATTAATGAAATGGATGCAATGACTGCAATGAACGAAAGAAACAAAATAGACGAAATGAATAAAGTGAAGAGGAGGGAAAATGAATACAGGAGACGGATGAATACACAGACAGATGACATGGAATGTATGAGTGCATAGTATAAATGGAAAGTACAGAATAGACGATGCAGGAACATGAGGCGGGTGTAGTGCATCGGACAGATGGAGATCATGTAACAGATCGAGTGCGCACGACAAGTGAGATGAGTTGAACCGATAATGCAGGATGAATGAATGAAGTGAGTGAGCGAACAAAGTCTTTCGAGTGGATGAAGTGCGTAGAGCGGATGAGTACGTTGAACGGATGAATGCGTTGAGCGGATGAGTGCGTTGGGCAGATAAGTGTGTAGAGTTTACGAGTGTGTAGAGCGGACGAGTATGTAGGGCGAATGAGTGTGTAGAGCAGACAAGTGTGTAGAGGCGGATGAGTGTGTAGAGCGGAGGAGTGCATAGCGCGGATGAGTGTGTAGAGCGGATGGGCACATAGAGCGATGAGTGCGCAAAACGGATGGGTGCGTAGAGCGGATGGGTGCGTAGAGCAGATGAGTGCATAGAGCGGATGAGTCCATTGAGTGGATGAGTGCACAGAGTGGATGAGCCCGTTGAGCAGATGAGTGCATTGAGAGGATGAGTGCATAGAGGTGATGAGTGCGTAGAGGTGATGAGTGCGTAAAGGCGATGAGTGTGTAGAGGCGATGAGTGCGTAGAGCGATGAGTGCATAGAGCGGATGAGTGCATAGAGCGGATGAGTGCATTGAGCAGATGTGTGCGTAGAGGTGATGAGTGCATAGAGGTGATGAGTGCATAGAGGCGATGAGTGCGTAGAGCGGATGGGTGCATTGAGCGATGAGTGCGTAGAGCGGATGAGTGCATAGAGCGGATGAGTGTGTAGAGCGGATGAGTGCGTAGAGCGGATGAGTGCGTAGAACGGGTGAGTGTGTAGAGAGGATGAGTGCGTAGAGCGAATGAGTGCCTAGAGTGGATGAGTGCCTAGAGCAGATGAGTGCCTAGAGCGGGTGAGGTGGTAGACCAGATGAGTATGTGGAGCGGATGAGTACATGGAGCGGATGAGCACGTGTAGTGGATGAGCGCATGGAGCGGATGAGCACGTGGAGCCGATGAGTGCGTAGAGCAGACGATAGCGCAAAATGAATGAGGCATGGAGCAGATAAGAGCATCGAACAGATAAGAGTGTGGTGTGGATGCAGGTTGTGGTGAGGATGTAGAAGTGTTGTGTGATTTAGGTTGTTGAACCGATATAGGGCGTGATGGGGCTGACCAGATGTAAGGTGCTGAACAGATGTAGATTATGGTGCAGGTGCGGAGCGGGTGTAGAGTGCGGAGCGGGGTAAAGTGCGGAGTGCGTGTAGAGCGCAGAGCGGATATCGAGTGTCGAGCAAATGGGTGATATATGTGCGGGATGGAACGATTTGAGTGCATTGAACGTTTGAAAGAGCATGGAAGTGAACGGTTTTTTGAGTGCTTGAAACGGTCGTAATGCATGGAACAGCCGGAGTACATGGAACGGATGGAGTACATGGTACTATTAGAGTGGGCCAAATCTCAAACACCTAAGGTAAACCACCATATCACATCTCCACGCTTACTCTCTTCTTTACACCACCACTCAAATAGAACACAGCGATATTCTGACACCATTCGGTATAGCTGTTCTCATACCATCATCTACCTCATACTCCCCATCACCCTAATTAAACACTGCTGGTTACACACCCTCCAGCCTAGGCCTTCTCCTCAGGCCTAACGCAGCCAGAATTGGTCTGGATAAGAACCTGCCAGAATGAACACATACTCTTGATCTCTCAACCGCCACACCTACCACTAAGAAGCAGCTATCACACGAATGCCACACCTGCTGCACAAATATCCGGTGCTCACATGCACCGTTTGACTCTCTCTTTTCTGTCCACTGACTTGAACTTCGGTTCCCGAGGGCGTTCAACCTACCAGCGCCTTGAGACCATACCAATGGTACATAAGGCGCTATATAAATGCAAAATGACATAAAATAACATTGTCGACGTACACACAAACTGAAGGCCATAGGTTGCTGTTATCAATCCATCAAGGATCCTCTGCAGTAAAATAGATGTCTGTACTAGCGGAAGTGGTGATACTCATTCACGTGGTTGGGGTTCAAGCAGTTTCATGGCTCAAATGAACTGTGCTCACATCGCGTGATCTAGACGTGCTGGGGGCGAGGGAGGGCGGGTTATTGCCACCCCCACAAGGGCCAATAACATCCCTCGAGGCTCCAGCTCCAGCAGAGCTCTGCAGGGCAATAGGGCTGATTACTCTTTGTTCTATTTAGAGCGCAGTTTTGCTTGACTAAGATCGTTGTTATCTTCCAAGGGGAGTGGCAGTGGGGAGAGGGACGGTGGGGGCGGTGCAGATGTTGGGCGGGGCCATATTGTTGCTTTGCTGGGGTTGAAGTTTCTTGTCCATTCCCCCCCAAAATAACCTGCAAATATTCATGTCACTGTTTAGAGGGTTAACCGATGGCTAGCAGCGAGTAAGAAGTGGGAATACATTATTGCATGTGACGAACCTGTAAGGTTTAACATTTCTTGATTAGAGCAGGATGGGTCACGTAATACTTGAAAGTCACCTTAGAGCTGCAGTTTACCCAATTTGTGAATGTTTGCAAGAACATTCACCCGGGTAAATAAAAACAACCTCCACTCTTTAAAACGGTCTAGTTTATTTTCATTAAGCCAGCTCGTTTGTCTGACACAAAAGGAGGTTGCGAACATTTGTGTAATGTTACACTTTCTTCAAATCATGCGTAATAGCAAGCTGCATGCCTGTGTCAACAATGATTACAAGCATGGCACATTATCACACAGTTTTGTGTTTGTTTTCGCAGTTGTTGTCAAAACAGAAGTACAGTTACACAACATAGAGGCCATTTTTTAGGGTAACATTACTTAGTATGTTGATACTTTTAGTGGTGTGTTTTGTTTAAGCTACAATAATCCACTTTTTGCTTAGGTATGTATGTTCATAAGGTATTTTGTTTTCTAGTCACACCTGTGTAAAAAAAAAAAAAAAAAAACAGCCTTAGTTTGGCTATTTAAGAGATGACAAGATTGTGGTCAAATGTCTAAAGAGATGGCTTAAATCCCAGCTTCACTGCTGATATAAAGTGTGTGAGACGCCAGGCATGGAATTTGTGGGTGTCGGGGAGACAGAATGACAGATAAGAATTTTGTGTTGTGGATAGAGCGCCAGGGGACCACTCCGGTGGTGATAGTGCGCGGTACAAAAATACTTTAACATTAACATAGTGGGGGGACAGGGGCCAGGTATGAGCTTTCTATTCTGAGTGGTGTGGAGGCTGCATGCAGGGCCGGACTGGGTCATAAAATTGTCTTGTGCACCAATGAAAACGGGGGCCACCGATGCAAATGGCTATTCATTCCTTGTGTGACAATACCAAGGGAGAGTTTTTTTTCGATAAAGTGTGATACAAATTGTGTCTTTTAAAGAATATTTATTCAGCAACACTGGTCAAAACTACTAGGCGCAGAGTGAATTGACTCATCAAACTGGCCCACATTGGCCCAATAAATGTCCCACTTTGACCACAAAAACTGGTCTACAACAGCATTTTGGGTTTTTGGTTCGGCCATGGACCTATTGCCCCATAGGCCAGTCAGAGCCTGGCTGTATGCCAGGTGTGGGTATTGCGTTATCAGGAATTGGGGGAAGGATAACAGGTATTGGTCTTGTGTTATGGGCGACGGAGAGGCAAGTGTGGGTTTTGTGTTGTACGGGGTATTAGGGGAGATGGGACATAGATGTGGGTAATATGTTGTGGGGAGTCAAGATTTCAGGCATGTCTTGCATTGTGAGGATGAAAGGCTCTAGCTGTGGGGCTTCTGTCATGGCATTTGGAGAGGCAGGATGGCAGGTATGGGTAATTTGGCAGCTCGGCTCGTGTTTGCTTTTATCGCACGCCAGGCTCACCTCGGCTCGCCTCTGCCAATGGTGTCCTCTGGCTCTCCCACCTGTACACATGTGCTCACGGAATCCACCTTGTGAGCAGGATCACCCAAGCCAGTCATCCATGTGGGGTCCGTCATCCAGTGCAGGTTTAAGTGTTGGAAACGTGTGTGGCCCTTGGATGTGCAGGAGGGGCCTGTGCTGCCTGTTTCTACCCGCATCCAGATCCTCCTTCACCCCTACACGCCCCTACACGCCCCTACATGAACGTAGGACTTGCAAAGGGAAACGTGGATGTTTAAACGGGCCTACGATGTCTCTGCTCCAAACCGAGGCCGCCTTTGTTGCTGTAACTCGATGCCTGCTGAGGAAACTGATACCCCTGTTTGCGCTTCCCAGGAAATCCCCTCCCATGCGGCTGAAGTCTGTATCTGATTTTCACCTGGGCCGTCTGGCAATGGATCACTTGCTGGCTCTGCTATTGTGTGACTTCCCAGTTCCTTGACTCTTCCAGCCCTGCTATTCTCTAGACAAAGCCAAGTAGATAGCTCGGTGGATTATCGCACACATGGCAAACATCGGATGATAAAGGCAGGTTGCTTGCATTGGTGTGCAAAGGTTTAGTAGACAGGACACCATTCCCCAATCTGTCTGGTCTGGGCCTGAGGTTCAATACGTCTATAGTTTTAGTCTATAGAATGCGCATGCTCCCCCAGCCAGTACTGCTTCTTAAGTGTGACCATGGATACAGTGGAGCAGGCGACTTGAACAAGTGGCATGCTGCCAGGCTGAAGCCACTGAGTCACCTAGTGCAGTGAAGAGCTTTTCAGTCCCAGGTCATGCCATCTAAGGCCCCCACTGAGCCATCAGGTGCCCACTGTTCTATCGATCCATCTATTGCCCCTGTTATATCCGCCCTACGTCCCGCAGCGCGGTGACGTAGGGCCGTTTAATAAAAGCCCCGCTCCCGGCAGTGGGAGGCAGTTCCGGGCAAACCCAGCACAGCGTGTGGGTGTCTTTTGTCCGCGCTCCTGCCGATGCCGCGCCCCAGGCCGCGCGGCCTCCTGGACCGGTGCCAGCCCCACGTGCGGGGTCCTCCGGAGCACCGGTACTTAACAATGGCGACGAGGAAGTGAGCGAGCAACCACGCGCTCTAGATCAACTCACACGCGGACGCCCGTACGAATTTTTGGACACCCGGTGGGGGCCACCGAGACCACGTGACCCGCACCCCAAAAAAAAAAAAAAAAAAACAATTTTTTTTTCTCTCTCTTTCCCTATCCTAAAGGGGTCGAGAAATTTTTTTTTCTCTTCTTTTGCCATTTCTCCTGCATGGCGCACATGCTACAAGGCGCCCATCGGTCGGCGCACAAGTGCCAGTGGGCACATTCACCGCAAAAGAACACTCCTCAATGCAATGTGCGGACGAACCCATGAGGCAGGACAACATCAGGCCAGCACGACAGCATAAACAACAAACCGAGGGTACGTGACACCATGGCGGCTGGGTCATCAACTCCTGGACCCTCCACGCCGTCCCGGATTGCGGCAAACCTGTCGATGGCGTCGCCACCACCCCGCACGCTGGGCAGTTCGTCGACGTTGGTTCAACCTTTCGACCCATTCACCGACCCATCATCCAGTGGACCCAGATGGCAGTTATGGCTACAAAAGTTCGAGATGGCCATGGAATGCAAGGACATCACGTCATCCAGAAAGATGAAAGCTCATCTACTCCTCAGTGTGGGCGACGAGGTGCTACGCATCTTGAACTCCCTGAATGTTGATGATGGCCAAGACGCATACCTGAGTGCAAAGGATGCCTTAACGGCACATTTCCTCCCGCAACTAAATCCAGAGTATGAGACTTTCATTTTTTGCACGACCATCCAGGCCACTGATGAGACTCTAGACGCCTACCACACGAGGCTGAGGAAACTGGCCATGTCGTGTGAGTTCACGAACACTGAGAGGGAGATCAGACGACAAATCATAAATGGCATACATTCGGAGAAGCTGAGGCATCTCGTACTCAGTGAGAAAGGCATCCCTCTACAACGCATCCTGGAACTGGGTCGACAGAGGGAGCTTGCCCACTCCAGGGCCGCCAACATGGAAGCAACACTACAGAAACTGCAGCCGTCCCTCTCCACAGCGATGGTCGCCCAGATCTCCGACAGACCATTTACGAGAGGTGAAAGTAGCAGCAGCCACACCCAGAACAGGTGGCAACCTCGAGTACCAGGACCCACGGAATGTGGGTGGTGTGGTGGTCAAAGACACGGAAGGCGAAACTGCCCGGCGCAAGGCACCACATGCGGAGCGTGCGGCAGGAAGGATCACTACGCGAAAGTGTGCAGATCAGCGAACACGCCACTGCAGCCCCCACAAGGCGCTCAGGAAAAGGGGTCACCAAAAAAAAAGAAGCAAGCCAGCGCAAGGAGGGTTGCAGTAGTCAACTCCTTGACGGAAGAGGAAGGGGATGATCTTTCAGCCCAATGGCAAACGGCAGGCACGGAGAGCGAAGGAAAGGGCCGAAAGGTATACCTGGTATCTGCACTGAACCAGGGGCCAGTACCGCCGAAAAGAACCGCCAGGCGACGAAAATGCACGGTCTCCATCCAAGGCCAGTACGTACAGATGACCATTGATACGGGAGCCTCGGTAAACGTCATGCCAACCAGTGTCTTCCAAACTCTTACACCACCACCTGAGCTCAAATCTACAGACACTCGTCTATTTGCTTACGGCAGCCGGAGACCCCTGCCAGTCATCGGGAGGTTCCGCACCACTCTTGAACATGGCGAACAGAAGGTGTGGTCAAAGATATATGTCGTGAAGGCGGGAATCGAAAGCCTACTGAGCGGAGATGCGGCTGAAGACTTGGGCGTGGTCAAATTCATCTGCCACATTGACTACGCAGCCGAAGTCGAGAACTTTCTCAGGCAACACCCCAAGCTACAGAAGGGGATAGGCTGTCTCAAGGGAAAGACTATCAAACTACACATTGATCAATCAGTGCAACCACGTGCGGTGAGACACCGGAGGACACCGTTCCACATGAGGGAACAGGTAGAGAAAGAGTTAAGGTCACTGGAAGCTGCCGGCATCATTGAAGAAGTCACGGGACCAACGCCGTGGGTCTCCCCGATGGTGGTCACCAGGAAGCCCAAACAGCCCGGAAAAGTCCGGATCTGTATTGACATGCGCCTGCCCAATGCGGCCATAAAAAGGGAACGACACATAACACCAACAATCGATGAAATCATCACCGACCTCACTGGGTCATGTGTGTTCTTGAAGGTAGTCCTAAAAGCAGGGTACCACCAACTTAAGCTCCACAGAGAGTCGCGCTACATTACCACTTTCTCAACCCACCTAGGTCTGAGGAGGTACAAGCGCCTGAGTTTCGGCATCTCATCGGCCGCGGAAGTCTTTCAACAGACCATCCAGGAGGTCATCAGAGGCATACCAGGGGTATTGAACGTGAGCGATGATATCCTAATACATGCACCTGACACCAAGGCACACATCACGAGACTCAAGACACTCCTGGGCAGGTTGGAAGAAGCCGGACTCACAATCCATCGAGAGAAGTGCGAGTTCCTAAAATCGGAAATAACCTTCTTTGGGTACAAGTTTGACCGCACCGGCATCTCACCTGATCCCCAAAAAGTGGCGGACATCCAAGCTGCTAGTCCCCCAGCGACCCCACCGAAGTACGCAGTTTTCTGGAAATGGCCACCTACTGTGGCAGATTCATTCGAAACCTAGCAACCCTATCTGAACCGCTACGGGAACTAACAAAGGTCAGCACCAAGTGGGTCTGGGGGCAGGGATGCCACGGAGCCTTTGAGAGCATTAAAGACTCCCTGTCGACTGATACCAAGATGGCCTACTATGACACGGACCTCCCGACAGAACTATTTGTGGATGCCAGCCCAGTAGGACTTGGAGCAATCCTGATGCAGGTCACGAAAGAGGGCGAAAAAAGACCGATCGCATATGCATCCAGGGCACTCACAGCCACGGAACAAAGGTACTCCCACATAGAGAAGGAGGCCATTGCCGTACTATGGGGGTGTCGACACTTCCACATGTACCTGTATGGGCGCAAGTTCACGGCAATCACTGACCACAAGCCCCTACTACCAATCTTCACCGGGTCATCGGCGCACCCACCAGCCAGAATCACCAAGTGTCTGCTACACCTCCAGCAATATGATTTCAAACTCGTCTATCAGCCGGGCAGTGGCAACCCGGCGGACTTCCTTTCGAGACACCCACAACCAGCCACTCAGCAGGAAGTTCTGATCGCCGAAGAAACGGAGGAACACATTTGTCAAGTGGTTCGCACCATGAGGCCCAAAGCGGTAAACATTGAGGACATTGCAACAGAAACCCAGAATGACCCTGTTGCGACCTGGTAAAAGATGCCATCATGTCAGGTAACTGGAAGGAATTCATGACGCACACCCGCAACAGAACCGAGGGGGCTAGGGAGTTCCTGTCCGGCATGTTCACGGTTCGAAAAGACCTCTCAATCACCGAAGGAGGGCTCCTGCTAAGGGGAGATCGCATCATCATACCCCCAAATTTGCAAGACAGGATAGTAGGCCTAGCGCATGAAGGACACCAAGGTCTCGCAAGAACAAAGGCCCGGGTCAGACACAGGGTGTGGTTCCCTCACATCGACGATCGTGTCGAAGGCTTAGTGAACACATGCTTGCCCTGCCAAATAACGGGTGGGCCCCCAGATCCAGAACCGATTCTGTCGGCCGAGCGTGGCCGGGCACGATGGGAAGCGATCAGTATTGATTTTTGCAAAATCAGAGAGGGTCTACATCTACTGGTGGCAATCGACGATCACTCACGCTATCCAGAGGTCGAGATACTGGAGTCCACCGCCACGGAAGTGGTCATCCCGGTGATAGAAAAGATGTTTGCCACTCATGGTCTGCCCACAACCATCAAGAGTGACAATGGACCCCCATTCACAGGGGAAGAGTTCAAGCAATATCTACAGGAACTGGGCATCAAATACCACCACATCATGCCGAGGTGGCCACAAGCCAATGGGGACGTCGAGCGATTTATGAGGACCATCAATAAGGTGCTCCGAGTATCAAGGGCAAACGCCAGCCCGTGGAAGATCGACCTATACCGCTTCCTGCGGAACTATCGGGTCACCCCACACAGCACCACGGGCATACCACCTGCTGACCTCATGTTTGGAACCATCATCAAGTCGTCGATTCCCCATCACCCAAGCAGGACCCCCGATGACGTTGATAATGCCCGCATGGAGATGAGGAGAACACGTGCCAATGCTCACATGAGTGCCAAAAGAAGAGCAAGGCCGTCCGACCATCGGGTGGGTGACCAAGTCATCATGTTACAAAACCCCACGAAGTCCAAGCTAGACACCAGGTACGAGGAACTGCCATGGACTGTCAGCAACCGGCGCGGGACCATGATAACGGTGACCCAGGGGTGTCGGAAAGTGAAAAGGAATGCCTCCTGGTTCAAGCCCGTGCCCTGCACTCTCTGGACGGATTGCGAGGGACCTCAAGACGACGACAACTTACAACAAGACAGCGAAGAGCTGGCGCAAGACCCAGAGGAAGAAGCCGCATGGGACCGCAGCTGGCAACCAGAGAGACTGGCCGGCAGTGGGGACGCCTGCAGTGAAGGTGAGCAGATTCACGAGCCGAGCGGGGACAGCCCCCAGGTGAAGCGGTATAGTCTGAGAACCAACACGAGGCCGCCCGCGAGGCTGAATGACTATGTATGCTGAGCGGACACCGTCGCCAGGCATCCCACACAAGGGGGAGCTGGTACAGTGTGAAAAGAGAACTGTGTCAGGAGTTTGAAGTTGAGTATGTTGATTGTGTTGATGTTAAGTTTATTTGAAATAAAGGAGGAATGTTATATCCGCCCTACGTCCCGCAGCGCGGTGACGTAGGGCCGTTTAATAATAGCCCCGCCCCCGGCAGTGGGAGGCAGTTCCGGGCAAACCCAGCACAGCGTGTGGGTGTCTTTTGTCCGCGCTCCTGCCGATGCCACGCCCCAGGCCGCGCAGCCTCCTGGACCGGTGCCAGCCCCACGTGCGGGGTCCTCCGGAGCACCGGTACTTAACAGCCCCCTTAAATGGCCTTGAGCGTCCCTCATCCATTCAGTAGCCAATGCCTTTTAATGTCCCACTGAGTTATCCAGTGCTTCACAGAGTCCTGCAGTCTTTGCTGATCAATTCATTGCTCTGCCGAGGAACCCCGTGCCACCAAGATTCACCATGTGCACCCATCTAAACATGTTCACCCACCCTTTCTCAGCTCTCATGCTGGACTTCCTTTGCATCTTGTACTTGTGCTGGCCCTGAATCATGCTGTTCCCATCTTCATCTTGTACCTTGTGCTGCAACATTACTTATTACTACTGACTTCTGCAACTGTATTCACTCTCTCCTCTTGCTTCTCCACTCTTGACTACTAACTCTGTTCTCTCCTCCTTCCCCTTCTCCCTTTTCCTATCTCCTCCCCTTACTTTCTTCTATGCACTTACTCTATCAGAATTGTCCCTGGACCTAGTATGATAGCAACCTCGTCTGTCTCCTACCCCCTCCCCTTACTGGTTTCCCCCCCACACCCCCGCAGCACTATCTGAAATGTTGTCAGGCCTAGTATGATAGTCGCTTGATTTGTTCCTCCCCTTCCTTTCTGCACCCTCTCCCTCACCTCTTGTTTTTCTCCGGCTCTACCAGAAATGTCATCAGGCCTAGTACGGTAGTCGCCTGTCTGTTTCCATTTCCTTCCCACTCTCCCCCTCCCTTCCTTATCTATTTCTTAGCTCTTGCACTATCTGAAATGTCTCCAGGCCAAGTACGATAGTAAATTTCACATCCTTACTGTTCATGGCCTGTAAGAATGTCATTGTATTTTCCATTGTTCCCTCCTTGCCTTGAAGTGCTTTGAAACACATTGGGCCTCATCACGTCTTTGGCGGTAACGCCGGCGGTATTACCGCTGGTGGTATTAGCCCTACCGCCGAACTCCCCGGCGCTAATAGCGCCGGATCACGAGTTCGGCGGTAATGTAATTCCTCATTCCCCATTGAGCCCATTCGGGAATCCCCCATTCCCCATTGGGCTCAATGGGGAAAATTTGTGCTCTTACCGCCGGCGGATTTCCCGCCGGCGGTAAAAGAGTGAATTTTCGGCGGATTTCCCCCCAGCCAAGAGCTGGGGCGAAATCAGCCGAAGTCCTGATTTGGCAGACCCTTAAATCCGGCGGTTATAGCGCGACCGCCGGATTTAAGGGTTACCCCCAAAGTCGTGATGAGGCCCATTGTGTATAGGCGCTATATAAATAAACTATCATATCATATCATATCATATCATGTGATGCCATGGGGAAGCGTCTAGTGCCATTCTCTGTCATCCAAAGCCCAATAGATACATTTAGTGCCTTTAATAGCCAATCCGAGTCGCTTGGTGCCAAATAGAGTCACCCAGTTCCCATTGAACATCCCGCAGGGCCCCAAAGATTCCACTTATTGATAGGAGGGGCAACCAAGTCAAAGCAAAGTTTGTGCTAAAAAAGTTACCTGATCAAAAACCCAGCTGTTGCTACTAAAAAAAAAGGTTCATTAAATAATAAACATAAGTAGCTGGCGGGGCTGTAAGGCGGTGCGGCAGCCTCTCAGCCAATGGAGACGCTCGGAACGGGGGAATTACCAGCAGTAATCCCCCCGCTTTGAACCGCCTCATGGCTGGAGACCTCCATCTTCCCCCGCCGGGGAAAGAGATAAGTATGTCCTCCCGTATCCTCTCCCTCCTCCCCATCCACACAATTCCCTCCCACCCCCCCTTTCCTTTTTTCTTTTCAGTCCATTTCAGGAGCAGGCGCACTGGGAACATTTCTTTCCCCAGTGTGTCCGCTCCCGATCTGCGACAGGCAGTCATGGAAAGAAAGAAGGCACTATGTGTAGTCCTTTCTATCCATTCCATGGCAGCCGTTTTTTTTGCTTACTTTTTTTGATGCGCGCAATGGAAAGAGAGAATGGACTATTTGTAGTCCCTTGTCCCGTTTCCATGGCAGCTATTATTATGTTTATTTTTTTTCAATGGCCGCCGGTGAAAGGGAATTTGACTTTGTTTTCCCTGCATCGGTGCCCATTTGGTTTACATTTTTTGTTTCTGTTCTGAAACGCCGGTACGTTTGGAACAGAAACAAAAATACTTTTAGTACCCCAGTGTTATGGGCCAGGGTTACTAATAGCAATAAGCCCCTAACTTCGCTGTGGCTTGTAACTATAGGCCCTGGGGCAATACCTGAAGTGGTAATGCCCCCCCCGCTCGGGTCTTATTGCTTAAATAACAACATCACTTGTCTGTATAATGTACCATGACAGATATCTCCCTGTTGTAAGTGCTGAAATAATTAAATATCATAGACCTAATCAGTGGGGTTGAGGGACAACCTAACATAGAATGTTGTATAGACCAATCCACTGTTGTTTAATCCACTATAATCAGTAATATACGTATTTAAAGGTAGTTCAGGGCATGCCCTACAAATAAGGGGTAGCCAATGATGCACTAATCCTTATATGTTCTATATCTAGACATGTTCCCTTAACCAATCCTTTCCCTCAATAGGTTTTGTATTTTGCCACGTAGAATGACATCATTATTGACACGTATTGGGGTATAAGAACTCCACGTGATCAAGCTACTATACGAGCGTACAAGCATCAGCGTTCTCCCTGCTTTATTAAAGAAGAATAAAGTAGTACTTTGCCATATTCCTTGGGTCTGTCCGATTAGTTGGTCTGAGATCATTATTTGTAATTCCATCTAGCACAAAAAATGCTTCAAGGCGCTAGAGCACAATCATTAGTAGTGGAATTGCCACTTCATTTCCACCACAACCTTACACCACATTTACAGTACTTCAAGTTATCTTCTTCCTGGTTTACTCGCCTGCCAGGATAAAACTCTTACTACTACAAATTGTACTTTGTGGTAAGGCTTGTTCCACACTTTCCTCACTTCAATCCGCAATGGGGAAAGTTGAATCATTAAGTGCTTCTCTGTTTAGTCTTTTGACTCTCAACACATTTGACATATAGCTTCTTCCACAATTATAATACAGAGAAGGACAATAATTGCAACATGGATCTATTTGCAATAATCAATGAAGGTTACAGTTCTCTCCTCCTTGATCTTCTTTACAAGGTGAGCCTTTCTCCTGCAGTCTCTGATATTAGTTACACCACCTTTTGACTGCTGGTAGTGTGGTTTACAACTTCCTCAATCGAGGTATCTTGGTTTGGGACAGTGATATTTGAATTGCTTCAGTGTCACTCTATGCTGTCTTTTGCTTTTGCAATGTGGGTTATAATGTCGGTTTTTTAGATTACCCTCTTCAGGAAAGTTTTATCATACTGTCTTTACTATTGTCCTTCTTTGGCAATGCGGGTTATAATATTCCCTTATTGGATAGTGCTCCTTTTGGCTTTAGTAACGCATGTTACAGTATTCTCCTATTGACATCTCTTAATTGGAGAGTTGCACCCGGTTTACTTACATTCAAATGTTTGGTATTCAAAATTACACAGAGGTCTCCTTTCGGAGCTCCCCAGGGTCACTTGCATCAGGCCAACTCACTGGTATGTCCTGGTGTTTCCTTCAGACTCGCCAGATCTGCTTCTTCGTTTGTTTGGACTCCTTCAGAATTTGACAGTTCCTGTCAGCCTGCCGCTGCTCGTGCTGACCGCCAACTAACTAAGCCTTTACAGTCCCTCACGGTAAGCGGTGAAAAGCCAATACTGGAGTGGACTTATCTGCTCCTCGGGGTAGCTGGCTTCAATACTGATTCCCGCTCTGCGTCCTCTGCATCGATCAGGTATCTCAACCACCACCATGTTCTCTGCACGGCGTCCCGCTGTCAGTATAGCAGCGACCCCAAACTCTGCTTCTTCCTGCTGCCGCTGCTTGGCCAGCACCTGAAAGGCCTTTAAATGGTTAAAGTTCCTGCTAAGGTGTGTGTCATTACCAGGCTCGGCCTGGCCTGTAGGGCAATAGGCCCATGGCCGAACCAAAAGCACAAAATGCTGGTGTGGGCCAGGTTTTTTTGCGTAAATTTGGGCCAATTTGGGCCAGTTTGATGAGTCAATTCACTCTGCGACTAGAAGTTTTCACCAGTGTTGCTCGATACATATTTTTTAGAATGCACAATTTTCATCACACTTTATGAAAAAAACTCTGCCATGGTTACTATTCAAAAAGTTTCCAAAACGAATGAGTAGCCATTTGCAACTGTGGGCCACCTTCTCATTGGTGCCCAAGACAATTTTTTGACCCAGTCCGACCCTGGTCATTACAACAACTAGACCGCTCATTACAGTTAGGTAACTCAAGATACATATTCCTCGTCTCAGAACTAGGACTTAAAGTCCACAATGTTGTAAGAGGATTCAATTCAGCACTACAGCCAAGTTAACGCCTAGTCTAGAATACTGAATGAAAACCCTTATTGATATATCTTTAGGTCCAGTTCATGCGTTCTGGATGACTACCCTTGTATAACACCCCTCTCTTGGAATCCCCCTGACCCCACTGAGCCAAGAAGTAATTCTGTTTTGCAAGTTTAAAAGGTTTATTTGATAAATTAAAATATATATCACACTTTTTAATAAATTAATAATTGAATATCACACTTAATCTGATATGGTAAATATTAACAACGGAGAATCTGGCACTAGCACACTTCTTTAATCACTAATGAGTTGACATGAAATGGATAAGGTAGCACACTGGTAAATAGGAACAAAAGTATAATGTGGTAGAGGATGCTTTATGTAGGCTCAGGTGGATGCAATATTCAATGAATGCAGTACAGAAAATACGCAATATGATTTCAACCAAACAATGTAATCACTTTTCTCTGGCTACTCCCCTCCCCCCCTTGATGCAAGGCAAGGAAATGGAAGGAAAACACACAGTTCTCAGAAATGCAATCAACTGTAATTCAGTTCAATCCAGCAAGCTTAAACAGAAGTTTGAAAACACAGGCAAATGCTTTGATAGGTGCTAGCAATGAATGAGAAATATGCTGGAAACGCTCTTAATTCCCTTTTAGAGGTTCAGGATGAGTGGTATCTAGTTAATATTAGTCCAGGCTCACACTAGCAATGATGCAGGGATAGTTAGCAGGTTAAACGAATTTCTGGCAAATGAAATCAGGCAGCAGCAGTTTTTTTACATGTGAAGAAATTGCAAATCGCGGCAAAATTCGCGGATGCGCCGAGCGCTATTACAAAGGAACCGCAAGGACTATCTCTACCGTTTTGGGGTCCTAGGAAAGCCTGGGATCTCAGCTTCCAAATGAAAGTTATTGCAAGTCTCTAGCCCAAACGGTTGCGGAGATATGAGTAATTTAGTAAAGGTCGTTTTTGGTTTTGTAAATTTTAAACGCACACTTTTTCAAAATGACAAATTTTACTAGAAATGACAGGTGACAGATAGGAGGCAGTTCTACTTAGGTTAAATAGATTGAATTAGATGAATTTAAACTAAGAGATGTGTTCTGAGTTTTGCTAAGTACTCACAAGAGATTTTGAACAGGAAAGCGACTTGGTCACGATCTTCAGTCTGGTCAGGTCTTTCCGGATTCTGCTCACAGCGCCTGGTCTGGTCTCGGCTAGGCACAGCACTGCTTTCTCTCTGGTCTGGTCTCTGCTAGGCACAGCACTGCTTTCTCTCTGGTCTGGTCTCTGCTAGGCACAGCACTGCTTTCTCTCTGGTCTGGTCTCTGCTCTGGATAGATTGAAGTCTCTAGTTTGGCTTTCTGGAGTTTGATGGAGGTAAGTATGGATTTTTCCGGCAGGGCTTCCAGCGGCAGATGAAATTGAATGTCTCTATGTGTCCTGACTCTCTGCTTTAATCTGTTTCTTGAGAATGGGTGTGTGTGTTGCATCACTAGACTTGCCCCTCTCATTCGTCATTGGTCAGGCTTCCATTCCTCCGCTTGATTGGCAAACTGAACTGTGAGTCAGATTGATGTCATTTTATGATCTCTTGAGACAACCTCCCTTATCATCTGTGCACCCAAATATATATATGATCAAAATCCATACTTCAGAGTTACACAGTTGTTTGAAATTACATATACATGGTGTGGCTGAATTTAGCCATGTCTATGTCCAAATCTGCTCATTCTCGGAGCTTGCATTCAAAGAGTGTACATAATTGACTTTTTAACTGCTTTTTCAATTTCCGACATGGACCCAACTTTACATACATGTGTGCAGGGGGTAGGGACATTAACTGATGAAGTTTCAGATTTTTAACATGCACACATTTAGAGTAATATCCACTTTTCCGCTAAAACCCCCCTGAACATACCACCGGTTCCTACCACGTCTTAAACTGTGGGCAGAAAAATCACAAGAATTATGGTATCATTTATAAAATTTTCACATGTCCGCACTATGAATTATCCCCCTTTTTATAAAACCATATCCTTGCTGCAGGGGTGTGTCTTTTCAGGTCACATGGTACAGAAACCAGTCTTTCCAGTTTCTGCCAAGCCAGCTTGCTTCTCACAGGCAGTGCCCCTCCCAGCTTCTCCAGGAGGAAGCCACTTTTTACGACGTCTGTAATAAAAACCCTTGCCTGAGTGGAGAGGGCTTTGTTCACTCTCTGCAGAGCACAGATAATTCAATTATCAGATAGATGGCATATCCTTTGTGTGAGCAGCAAAAGGAACATTGGCCTGGGAACATAGTTGTGACTCAAGTTTCACTCCTGATGGGATCCGTTGCTAGGCAAAATCAAGTTCCTTAAGCCAGACCTTCAGCTAACTTTTTGTTGCTTTTAAAATAACTTGTAATTTTACACATGCAGCTAGAATGCTGATTCTAAGTGCAAAACTATGACATTTCAACAGTTACAAAGGCATGTGACACCAAACATAGGTCACTCATTTAATTTAACATTTTCGATTTTGGTGGTTTTAAATCCAGTTGCAGTTAGGCTTAAGCTGCTGACTCCATAGCATTTTTGTTATAAGCATTGTTTTTGGGCTCTTCATTTCCCAGATTTTGTAGGCACACAAAACTCCATTCTGCCAAATGTCTGCTGGTGTTCAGTGAATATTTTGCACATGTTGCAAGGTTTGAAATAGGCATTTTGCTTGCCTTCAGAAAAACACACAGTGGGTTTTAAAACGCCGGCTTTTGGATAGTGGTGAGTACTGGTACTGCACCCATTTTTGGGATTTTCTTGGATTAATGCATTCTAAACAGGAATGGTTCTTACATGGTAGTAAATCCTTGCTTAACATTGTTTTGATGGGGCTCCTTACAGTAAGATGGTTATGTGGAACCCCACAAAAAGGGTTGAATCTTTAAAGTGGTCCAATGAGTCACGATTTCAGCAACTTTTTGACATCAGTAAAAGTGGATTTTGTTAACAAAGACCTTTCTTTACCCTGGTGGGTGGCAAGTTAGGTAACCATTTTGGTGTGCGCACAACTGCGCAGCTTTCCCGGATTTCGGCGCACATGTGGGTTTTCCGCCATCTTGAATTTCCTAAGCCCACAGCACCAAATGTTGTAGCAGGGTAGCTTAAACGTGGGTCAGGACACCCTACAAGCCCCCCCACGTGACTGCACTTTGAGTTTGGGTCGATGGGGAGTCGCGTGCCCAAGGGTTTTGACCCACGCACCGGTCTGTCCGCATAATCTTCTTCCTCTTCTGTAGATGGCACAGTTCAGCATCTTCTTCTCCATCCGGTCAGATCGATCAGTTCTCCTCGCCGGTCCTGATGGGAAGATTGGGCGGTACCCCGGGCCCGTTGTGTCTTTGCTCCCGGTCTCCGGATCGTCCTTCTTGGTCATCCTTCATGGTTTCATCTCTCCTAGGATGATAAAGGAAGAGCGGCAATATCTACTCATAGACGATTTTTTTTTCCACCACTGTTGAGATAGTGGGGCAGCATATGCATTTCATCGTAACGAAATATTACATTCTTATTTTGAAAAAAAAAAAACAGCATCACTAGAGACAGTTTCATGTAAATCACAATATTTTAGAGACTAGATGTGGTAGGTTTTATGATTGGAACTGAATTAGTCTGATACAGTACCCGCTAGGATTCCAGAGGATTCCTCCAGTTGTTGCAGAGTGTGCCTGGGATGGCAACATTTCAACTGGTTTATGTGGACCCACTTGTCTTCCCCCTCTGCCGAACCACCTTTGGGGATGCGGATCTTGTAGGCCACAGGGGAGATCTTATCGACGATCTCAAAGGGTCCCTTCCATGTAGGCAAAAATTTGCGCTGCTTGGCCTGGTTCCTTTGGAAGTTGTATAGATAGACCCGGTCTCCCACCTGATATTCCTTCCTGGAAGTTTTCAGGTCATAATGGGTCTTCATGCTATCAGTCGATCTTTCTAGATTCCGCTGAGCATAAGCAAAAGCATGTTGGAGGTGTTTCCTTAAATTCTCTACATACTCATGAGTAGTGGAGGCATTTATCAGTGTCTGCTCTTGGGTCCTGTAGAGCAAATGCTGCGGAAGCACCATCTTGCGCCCAGTCATCAACTCAAATGGTGACATTTTGGTTGCAGATGAAGGGGTAGATCTGATGGCCATTAGGACCAGAGGTAATCGGATATCCCAACTTGGCCCAGAATCTGCCACAAACTTCTTTAATATGCTCACAATTGTCCGGTTATATCTCTCTACTGCCCCAGAAGAAGCTGGTCTATAAGCAATATGCAGCTTTCTCTTGACCCCCAGTATCTCCCACATCTTTGTCATTACTTCACTGGTGAAGTGGCTACCTCTGTCTGACTCAATCCTTTGAGGTAGACCAAAACGGGAAAAGATGTGGTTAATCATCAAGGCCGCTGCAGTTTCTGCCTTGCAATTTGGGGCTGGGAGACATTCCACCCACTTGGTAAACAAGCATGTCACGGTCAACATGTACTTATTCCCCCTAGCCGAGCGAATCACAGGGCCTACAAAGTCGATTTGTAAATCTGACCATGGCAGTGTCATTCCCCTCTTTTGTAAAGGCGCCCGGTGTGTGAGGGATGATGGCTGAAATTGTGCACACACAAGGCAACCCTTCAGGTACTGGTCGAGGTCCTGCCCCATGTGTGGCCAGTATGCAACCTCTCTTAAGATTTCCAATGTTGTGTGAAACCCCCTATGACCGGCAGTGGCCGCATCATGGGCGTGACTTAACATCAGGCTTCGGAATGAGGTAGGAACCACCCACTGATCGTGGCCAGCTTTGGATTTCCTTACCAACAAACCGTCTTGGATCCGGAACATTTTGGGACATTTCATCAACACTCTTAGGTCCTCTTTCCCAATGTAATCAGTATCCGTCAGGGGAAAGTTCTCAGGGTCCTCAAGGTGCTGGTAAAATTTACCAATTATTGGATCCCCCTTCTGAGCAGTAATCAAATCAGCATCAGGGGTCTCCTTACTCCATTGTGCAATTGAGAGGTCGTTGTGAGCATTTGTCTGGGACCTAGTGATGGCAGTGACCTGGATTTCCCCCAACAGGGACTCAATCTCAATTAGATCCCCTTGGATGGCCCCGGTTTTGGCCAGCTGATCAGCTAAGTCATTTCCAGTTTTGTCTGGTCCCTCTACTTTGGAATGACCCTTGATCTTCTTCCAATAGATGGTCATCCCATTCGATGTGACCAGATCATCAATGTTTTGGATCAACTTCCCATGTTTCAAGGGTTTGTTGTTAGCACATAACATGCCTCTGGTTTTCCAATTAACCAGGTGCTCCACGAACCCGTTCCGTACATAATCCGAATCTGTGATTATGACCAGTTCGTGGAGTTGATGCTGGACAGCAGTGAGGATGGCCTGATGCACAGCCATCAATTCTGCCACCTGACTACTTCGGGGACCAATTTTGTATCCAGCGGAGGGTTCTGGGGACTAATTCACCCATGCATTCCCTACGCCGGCCACCAGTTCTTTCTCCCCGTTGTTGTCAACATGGTAAGAGCATCCATCCACATAGACAGTGGGCATTCCCTCACACTTGTCCTCTTCAAAGACTTTGTGGGGGGAATTAAGGTATGCCTCCATGTTGTCCTTTATTTTTAGACTTTCGTCCTCGAGACAGTTTTCTCTGGCACAATCATGCAAGTCAGCCAGACCTTGCGCGAGGGAACTCTTCTTGTTTTGGCCATATCTGACCTCCACAGGAAAGCCTTGCATTGACAGAATCCAGGAAGTAATTCGGGAATTACTCACATTTCCGGCCCGGATTCTGTCACTTTGGAGATATTGCAGAGGCTGGTGTGGAGTCTCCACTATGATGTGTTCCCCCTGGATAAACGGGCGGTAATTCTTCAATGCCCACACCGTTGCCAGGAGTGCCTTCTCACAATCGTTGAAATTTTCCTACACAGAGGATAAAGTTTTGCTCGCATAGGAGATTACTTTATTGACCTTGTCATGCTTTTGATATAATACTGCCGTCAAGCACGTATTAGAGAACCCCGTCTCCAGGAAGAACTCCTTGTTTCTGACAGGGTAAGCTAGGCAAGGCGCTTGTGAGAGGCTTCTTTTGAGTTGTTTTACTGCCTCGGCTTGTTCTGGACCCCATTCCCACTTGACCCCCCCTTCAGGAGATGAATCAGGGGTCTGGTGATCTCTGCGTAGCCCTCAATGAACTTTCTGCTGTAATTAGTCAGTCCAAGGAGGCTCCTTAGTTCCCGCAGAGTTGTGGGGTCTTTCAGTTTCTGAAGTGCTTCCACTTTCTTTTCCTGGGGACAGAGACCCTGAGGAGTAATCTCATGCCCCAAGAAATTAACACGGGTTCTACACCACTGTGCTTTCTGAAAGGAAAGTTTTGCTCCGGCGGCCCTCAACTGTGTCAGAACATAACGGATCTCTGCTATGTGTTCCTCCACAGATGAACTTTTGATGAGGACATCATCTACATAAGCCAGGTTACCCCTCGTACCCAGGTCGGGCATGGCCTTATGTAGGAAAATATTGAACTCATTACCGGAGTTAAGGTATCCGAAGGGAGTCCGGGTCCATGTGTACTGCTGGCCCCCAAAGGTAAAAGCCAGCTTGTATTGGTCCTCCCTACTGACAGGCACGGTCCAGTATCCATTGGTCAGGTCTATTGCAGTGAATACCTGTGACCCCTGAATCTGGGCCAGCCCTTGGTCAATGTAGGGAAGAGGCCATCGGGAAGTGTGGACCCGTTTGTTGAGCTCCCTGAGGTCAGCGCAGAGTCTCCACTGGCCGTTTGGCTTCAATATTCCCAGCACCGGATTATTGAAGGTGCTGTGGACTGGACGGATTATTCCCCGGGACTCAAGGTTCTTAATTATTTCAGTAAGGGACTCCATTGATGCGAGAGGCAAGCGATATTGCTTCACAAACACTGGAGTCATGCCAGGGTCCGTGGGGATTGTTGTGGTGTGGATGTCGGTGCGACCACAGTCATATGAGTCTACCGCAAAGAGATCTTGGAAATCCAAGAAAACTTGTTTCAACTTTTGCTTTTGTTCCAGAGTCACACAGGCATCAGCTAGGTTGACTCTCTCTTCCACCATCTGCCTGAAGCCTGGAAAGACTTCTGGTTTGGCTATCTCCGCGGCCTCCTCCAGCTGGGTGGAGAAGTCCCTGGTCAGAGTGCTGATTTGGACCGGAGGCTTCAGGTGGGAAAGGCAGCCCTCATGGACCTGGAAAATCACCTCATCCCTCCTGAAGTCACAGGTCACATCTTCCTTACCATAGGGGCAGGAAGTGTACACCAGGAAGTTCCCCCCATGCCGGGTAAAAATCCTGTCTGGTGTTGCGTTGTCATCACTGTCACTGTCAAAACAGTCCTTGGGGATGGGTCCTAACAGTTCATTTACAAGATCAATGGAGAAATGTCGGTCATCAACCGCCATTCCAATAATGGTGCCTGCGGCTAGAGTAATACTCTTTAAGTCGCTGTTATCCACCTCTATTAGAATGGGGTCATGTTCTATGTTGACTAATGGAGTCGGGTTTACCCCCAACCCTTGCTGTTGGAGAGAAGCATTTAGATGTATGTAAGCATCAGGGTTTTTCAACTCTTGTCCCCTTTTAACTTTCACTTCCAGGGAGAATTGTCGGGTCCTTTCTGGGATGGTGACTTCCTCTTTAACCTGAATTTCAACTGCATAAGGTAGCAATTGAGCTGACCTAAATGCTTTTTCTGGATCATCAAAGCCCATGGGATTATCCGCTAATCTGGACCAAGCTTTGAAGTTTATTAGGTCCAAACTAATGGCAAAGCGATTGAGAATGTCACTGCCTAAGTAAAAGGCGGCAGTGACGTCTCGCACGACCCAACAATTATGGACTATGCTCTTGTTGCCAATGGAGATTTTGAGCATACACCTGCTTGGCAGGAGATGTTTGGAGTCAGGTGCTTCCAGGTCCATTTCCCATTTGTCTATCAGTTTGAAGGTGGGAATGGCTGGATCTTTTGGGAGTTGGCGGAACATGGCTTCGCTGATGAAGCTCTTACCGTTGTTCACACACACTCGAGCGAGAACAGAGTCCTTCCCATCATTTAACTGAACAGGGATGAACAACTGCTCTCCAATTTGCTGAATATCAGCCAGGCTTTGAGCTGATTTCACATCTTTCTGGACTATAGGAGTGGGGGTTTCTGATTGTGGATTAGTATAGAATTTCAGAGTGTTTCCTTCCAGCGTGGAATACCACTTTAGACTGGAAGGAAGGTTGATTTTCAGAAATAGAGAGGACCCCCCATCACCAGTCTGTTGTCCTACTGCTATTACCGTCACGTCTGGAATTTGGCTATTCTGGAAGTGAAATTCTACTTGGTCAGATTTTTGTTCAACCATGTGGCAGGTGCCGTTTAAACTAACATGGTTGACACTCTGTTTTAATTTTATTGGTCGGCTAGTCTGGGTCCAGAGGACCTTGTTTACGCAATCTATTAGGGGTGACAACCTTCTCAGGAGGTCATTCCCTAGTAAACAAGGGGTGCCCTCTGGGGTCACAACTATGACCGGGTGTTTCAACTTATGTCGCCCGATCTTAATGTCCAAGTCTGCCGTCCCCTCGACGGGAATTTCCTTCCCGTCAAAGTTCTGCAGTTGTCCAGGAAGAGAGGTGAGAGGAATTTGATAATTCTCTCCCCTTCCTGCATTCAGTTCGTCAAAGGCCCTTCTGGACAGAAGGGTAGCTTGAGATCCAGTGTCCACCAGTGCTGAGATTGTACCCTGCCCCTGTACTTGTACCGGGGCATAATATCTTCCCTCCTTCTCCTCAAGGGGGCACAGATAATGTACATTTTTGGACAACTGGTGGGCTAATTTTCTGGTTTTGGACATCGCTAGCGAGGAGGTTTGGGCAGAATTCTGTGGAGAGTCTTGGGAATCTGAAAGAAAAAATTTGCAACTGGAGATCAGAGCCATTGTGGGTTCCCCTGGCTCCGTTTCTGGGCCGCCCCCCCCTTTTTGGAGGCAGTCGCCAGGATGGGTTTGAACCAGGGGATTTTCTTGCTGTTGGTTCTGGGATGAGATGGTGGGCGGCGGTAGCTCAGACTCCACATCTCCCCAGTCTGGATTTGCATCCCTAGGGACCCATTTTTCTTTGGGAGGAGTTCCCCCCTCTCTGAAGGAGAAGATCCTTTTCCCAGGATCCTCTGAGGATCCCTCTCCCTCAAATTGGAAGATCTGTACCTCCTCCTCAAACTGAGTCTGTTTGGGTCTTTTGTTTCTCCTACCCCCCCTCTGCTCCTTAGGAGGCAGACTTTCAGGGGCAAGAGATTTTGTTTCCGGTTCCTGGGTTTCCAGGGGCTGTTTACAAGTGAGGAAGGAAGCTTCCTCCAAGGCTTTACACCCCCCTTCCCTTTGTTCCTCCTCCCTGGGAACCGGTGATTTATCGGGGTGCTGCCCCCATCATTGTTCTGGAGCACCAGGTCCAGAGTTGGGTGCGTTCTGCGCCGGCATGCTGATCTGAGGGTTCTGCTGTGCCCTCAGTATATGACCCATATCCCGCGCCATGTTTTGAACCTGGCGCTCTAACTGGGAAACCCGCTCAGGCTGATACGGGGCCCTGTTTTCTCCCCTGGGCTGATCCCGGGAAGGGTAGCTGTCCCTCCTCTGGTAGTAACCCTGGTTGGGAAGATTTTGGTACCCCTCCACCCTTGGCCTCCCCTCTCCCGGATTCAGTGGTCTGGGCTCAGGGAATTGAGGAAAGAAGGATGGATGATTTTGGGGTTGGAAGTCGGGTGGATATCTGGGGAAAAAGTTCTGCCCAGGGTTTGGTAAATTTCTGCCCTCCTGTGGGAAGTTTGGAGGGAAGTTCCCTGGGTTAGGTGCTTGGCTGGATCCCCCCCCTTGGGCTGGAGGAGTCCACACATAACCCAGGATGGGTCTGTTACCTTTGTAGCGAGGACTTACATAGTCAGGAGAGCGAGGGACCCCATTTGTGGGGCTGCCTCCCTGGCTCCCTGTCTGCGACTGGCCCGAGGACCTTCTGGGCCTAGCATTATTAGGTGCAGGTAGGTTTTTAGGCCCCCCCATCTCCAAATCCAAAACGGGGGTGACCTTTACCTCTGCCACCTTGGCAGCAGCAGGGGTGCTGTTGGCTTTGGGGTTTTTCTGGGCATTGCTTTTATTTTCTATGGGCTTCTGCACCTCATAGATGCGGGTAGCCTGTTCAATGACCCAGTCTAAAGATCTTTTCTCGTGAAAATCCCTCACGAGCTGGGTCATGATATATTTGGGCAAGGCATGGAAAAACGTGTTTATAAATTCACGGCTATCCGTGCGCACCCTTCTTGTGGTCTGTGCAAAAGCCCGCTTTAACTCCTGCACAAATTCTTGTGGGGCCTGATCCTCCCCACATTGCAAATTGTAGGCTGCCTTGCGAGCCTCTTGAGGATTTCTGTGAACAGAAAAATGTTTCAGGATGGCCGCCTTATAGGTGGACCATCTTAAATGATTTTTTGTCCTCCAGCCCCGCAAAGAAACTGGAGTATTCCGGGGAGAAGGTCCACTTTACATATTGAATGCAGCTTTGGCTGTCCTTCAAATGGAAAGTCTCCATCATTTGTTCAAACAACTCTAAGTGCTCCCAAACAGAATACTTAGCGTTCTTATGGTAAGGCGTGATGACGCTCCTGATCGCCTTAATCTGCTTTAAGGGGTCCTTGAGCAAGGCCCTTTTTGCCTTATTGGCCTTTTTGGTTCGGGTAACCCTTGTCCATTCTTCGTCGGACTCAGAGGCACTGCTCCCAGAGGTTCCCGTCTGTTCTTCCAGGTTTTCCCGGATTCTGCGAGCCTGGGAATGGCTGGCAGAATGTGGGGACCTGGTCTCCTGTGTCCTGCGCAGTTCAGAGGAGTCTTCAGATTCCTCCTTGCTGTCAGGATTTGATGGGTACCCCCTCCACTGACCTAACTGGGCAGAGGTTTTCAGGATGCCCTTAATGGGCCTACTCTCCTGGGGTTCCCCACTGAACTGTATTGTACTTGGGTGCCCATACCCGGATGCCCACCCCTCCATTCCTGGATGGTACTGGCCTATGAGCCCCATGCTTCTGGCTGGATAGTAATCTGCCATCCCTGTGGCCCTGTGCTCATGTGCGCCAGGGGACATTGGGGTGGCAGAGTCCAGGGACTGAGAGGTATGAGGGCCTCTGGTACTAGGGCTCCTGAGGTTATGCTCCGGAGTTTCCATTTCCCAGCGAACCTCATCTCTATCCGCCCCTGCTCCCTGTTGCAATGCAAGAGCCTGCATTTGTGCCTTCAGTTCCTCAGTTAAGGCCTTACTCGACTCTATCAGTCTCTCCTGCATCGCTACCTGCTGTTGGAGCCTATCATTGTGTTGACAGAGGGCCTCATTTTCCCTCTGTGCTTCCTGGTTGGTCCTGGAGAACTGGGCCAGTCTTTGCTGCAGGAGGGTTACCTCCTGAGCTGTGTCCCTATTGGCCTGCTCCTTTCTTGCTAGAGCATCCTCCACCCTCCTGGTGTGCTCTAGCAAGTTCTGGTTTTCTTTTTGGAGGTCACCCAGTCCCTGGTGGGCCAGGTGATTTTCTTCCATTTTCCTTTTTAAATGGCAGACTTCCTGGCCTAAGGCGTCTCTTTCCTGACTAAGAGCCTGCATTTGTGCCGCCAGGTCGTCCCTTTGCCTTTGGAAGGCACCAGCTTTCTGGCGCTCCTGATCAAACTCTGCCTGGGTATCCAGGTCTTTCAGGATCAGTTTATTGCTCTCCTCTTTCTCTCTGTCTAGTTGGATTTGCAGGGTGGCTACCTGCTCTGTGCACGCCCTGTTGAAATTGATCTGTTGCTCCAGCTTTTTCTGGCTCTGCAGTAAGGAGTCCAAACTGTCTTGGTGCTCCTTCTGCAGGGCCAGAAATCTAGTATCCTGTTCTGACTTTTCCTTTTGCAGCACATCCATATCCTCCTTTATTTTAGTAATGTACAGTCTGCTGTCATTTTCTGACTCCTGGCTCCTCTGCAGCCTCTGCTCAGAAGAGTCCAGATCAGATTGGACCTTCTGTAATGCCATCTGTTGCCTATTTGCCAGATTTTGGCTTTCAGCACATCTATCCTGCATGTCTCCCATATATAGGTACAGGTATGCTGCTATCCTGGCGATCTTATTGTGTTCCTCTTTGGCTTTAGGAGCCATATATAGTTCACTCAGGGCCACATGTAAGGGACCCTGATCTCTATATATATCTGACCCTGTTTCAGTGACCTGTTGTGTGATGGCCTGCAACCACACATCCTGGCCCTGTTCGGTCCATTCACCTCTCACAAATAGCTTCTGCAAGAGGTGCTCTCTGGCTATTTTCATGTCTACTAAGGTCGTCATTCTAGAGATTGGTCTCTGTCCTGACTTACAGAAGTTAGTATTTTATTTTTGCAGAACAGAACTTTTCTTGGAGTGTCCCTTTTGAGGAATGCTTCACAGCGTAATGCAGCGTGGTGATCCGACCGGGTGTATGTATCCCGTCAGTTAGCACACTGTATTAAGCTGCACAACTGGTAAATCTAACCCAACGTCTCGGCTCGAGCCCCCACTTTGTAAGAGGATTCAATTCAGCACTACAGCCAAGTTAACGCCTACTCTAGAATACTGAATGAAAACCCTTATTGATATATCTTTAGGTCCAGTTCATGCGTTCTGGATGACTACCCTTGTATAACACCCCTCTCTTGGAATCCCCCTGACCCCACTGAGCCAAGAAGTAATTCTGTTTTGCAAGTTTAAAAGGTTTATTTGATAAATTAAAATATATATCACACTTTTTAATAAATTAATAATTGAATATCACACTTAATCTGATATGGTAAATATTAACAACGGAGAATCTGGCACTAGCACACTTCTTTAATCACTAATGAGTTGACATGAAATGGATAAGGTAGCACACTGGTAAATAGGAACAAAAGTATAATGTGGTAGAGGATGCTTTATGTAGGCTCAGGTGGATGCAATATTCAATGAATGCAGTACAGAAAATACGCAATATGATTTCAACCAAACAATGTAATCACTTTTCTCTGGCTACTCCCCTCCCCCCCTTGATGCAAGGCAAGGAAATGGAAGGAAAACACACAGTTCTCAGAAATGCAATCAACTGTAATTCAGTTCAATCCAGCAAGCTTAAACAGAAGTTTGAAAACACAGGCAAATGCTTTGATAGGTGCTAGCAATGAATGAGAAATATGCTGGAAACGCTCTTAATTCCCTTTTAGAGGTTCAGGATGAGTGGTATCTAGTTAATATTAGTCCAGGCTCACACTAGCAATGATGCAGGGATAGTTAGCAGGTTAAACGAATTTCTGGCAAATGAAATCAGGCAGCAGCAGTTTTTTTACATGTGAAGAAATTGCAAATCGCGGCAAAATTCGCGGATGCGCCGAGCGCTATTACAAAGGAACCGCAAGGACTATCTCTACCGTTTTGGGGTCCTAGGAAAGCCTGGGATCTCAGCTTCCAAATGAAAGTTATTGCAAGTCTCTAGCCAAAACGGTTGCGGAGATATGAGTAATTTAGTAAAGGTCGTTTTTGGTTTTGTAAATTTTAAACGCACACTTTTTCAAAATGACAAATTTTACTAGAAATGACAGGTGACAGATAGGAGGCAGTTCTACTTAGGTTAAATAGATTGAATTAGATGAATTTAAACTAAGAGATGTGTTCTGAGTTTTGCTAAGTACTCACAAGAGATTTTGAACAGGAAAGCGACTTGGTCACGATCTTCAGTCTGGTCAGGTCTTTCCGGATTCTGCTCACAGCGCCTGGTCTGGTCTCGGCTAGGCACAGCACTGCTTTCTCTCTGGTCTGGTCTCTGCTAGGCACAGCACTGCTTTCTCTCTGGTCTGGTCTCTGCTAGGCACAGCACTGCTTTCTCTCTGGTCTGGTCTCTGCTCTGGATAGATTGAAGTCTCTAGTTTGGCTTTCTGGAGTTTGATGGAGGTAAGTATGGATTTTTCCGGCAGGGCTTCCAGCGGCAGATGAAATTGAATGTCTCTATGTGTCCTGACTCTCTGCTTTTATCTGTTTCTTGAGAATGGGTGTGTGTGTTGCATCACTAGACTTGCCCCTCTCATTCGTCATTGGTCAGGCTTCCATTCCTCCGCTTGATTGGCAAACTGAACTGTGAGTCAGATTGATGTCATTTTATGATCTCTTGAGACAACCTCCCTTATCATCTGTGCACCCAAATATATATATGATCAAAATCCATACTTCAGAGTTACACAGTTGTTTGAAATTACATATACATGGTGTGGCTGAATTTAGCCATGTCTATGTCCAAATCTGCTCATTCTCGGAGCTTGCATTCAAAGAGTGTACATAATTGACTTTTTAACTGCTTTTTCAATTTCCGACATGGACCCAACTTTACATACATGTGTGCAGGGGGTAGGGACATTAACTGATGAAGTTTCAGATTTTTAACATGCACACATTTAGAGTAATATCCACTTTTCCGCTAAAACCCCCCTGAACATACCACCGGTTCCTACCACGTCTTAAACTGTGGGCAGAAAAATCACAAGAATTATGGTATCATTTATAAAATTTTCACATGTCCGCACTATGAATTATCCCCCTTTTTATAAAACCATATCCTTGCTGCAGGGGTGTGTCTTTTCAGGTCACATGGTACAGAAACCAGTCTTTCCAGTTTCTGCCAAGCCAGCTTGCTTCTCACAGGCAGTGCCCCTCCCAGCTTCTCCAGGAGGAAGCCACTTTTTACGACGTCTGTAATAAAAACCCTTGCCTGAGTGGAGAGGGCTTTGTTCACTCTCTGCAGAGCACAGATAATTCAATTATCAGATAGATGGCATATCCTTTGTGTGAGCAGCAAAAGGAACATTGGCCTGGGAACATAGTTGTGACTCAAGTTTCACTCCTGATGGGATCCGTTGCTAGGCAAAATCAAGTTCCTTAAGCCAGACCTTCAGCTAACTTTTTGTTGCTTTTAAAATAACTTGTAATTTTACACATGCAGCTAGAATGCTGATTCTAAGTGCAAAACTATGACATTTCAACAGTTACAAAGGCATGTGACACCAAACATAGGTCACTCATTTAATTTAACATTTTCGATTTTGGTGGTTTTAAATCCAGTTGCAGTTAGGCTTAAGCTGCTGACTCCATAGCATTTTTGTTATAAGCATTGTTTTTGGGCTCTTCATTTCCCAGATTTTGTAGGCACACAAAACTCCATTCTGCCAAATGTCTGCTGGTGTTCAGTGAATATTTTGCACATGTTGCAAGGTTTGAAATAGGCATTTTGCTTGCCTTCAGAAAAACACACAGTGGGTTTTAAAACGCCGGCTTTTGGATAGTGGTGAGTACTGGTACTGCACCCATTTTTGGGATTTTCTTGGATTAATGCATTCTAAACAGGAATGGTTCTTACATGGTAGTAAATCCTTGCTTAACATTGTTTTGATGGGGCTCCTTACAGTAAGATGGTTATGTGGAACCCCACAAAAAGGGTTGAATCTTTAAAGTGGTCCAATGAGTCACGATTTCAGCAACTTTTTGACATCAGTAAAAGTGGATTTTGTTAACAAAGACCTTTCTTTACCCTGGTGGGTGGCAAGTTAGGTAAGCATTTTGGTGTGCGCACAACTGCGCAGCTTTCCTGGATTTCGGCGCACATGTGGGTTTTCCGCCATCTTGAATTTCCTAAGCCCACAGCACCAAATGTTGTAGCAGGGTAGCTTAAACGTGGGTCAGGACACCCTACAATGTTTTTTGTTGTTTTGATATTACTTAATCCACTCTGTTTAAGTAAGATATATTTTTATGGGCAGATTTCAAAGGAGGTAATGTTTCTCTCCTGAGTCTATAGTCCAAACATAATGTAGGGTCATATCTACTAGAAGTAGTAGAAAACTCTCTGACCCTTACATACATCAGTTTCAGGTTCACAAAAAAGGATTCTCAAACTTAGCATCTTGGATAAGTCTGGGAGTGGAGGCCCTACTGTGACAACATGCCATTAATATTTCAGGTACCAGGGAAACCTCATCCTCAGAAGAGGATGAATACACGACTCCCCTGGAAGAGTCACCACATTCCCTTGACAGCCTTCACCTCCTCTGTGATCCTCCCATCTAATACCAACCCCAGGGTTAGGCTCAGGTAGTGACTGCCTTTCCCTGGCCACATGGGAGGAGAATTTAGGCTGGGATTCTGGGATGACTCTGCAGGATTCATCACAGATTCCTGGCCTGTCACACTCTTGGCTATGTGGATCTTGTTCTCTCCTGATCTGCTGTGCTTCCTTCTGTGCCTCTATGTCATCAGGGTTTCTTTTGGACTCTCTTCATCTGTCCTTGTACAATTGCGTGACGGATACATGTTCACTGACTCCAGACTCCCTGGTTCACTAGCACTCTGTGAAATCCTTCTTCCGGACAGTCCAAGTGGTGTTCATGTAACCCCGTCATCCTTCCAGTCACCCGACATGTCATATATTTATGCAGTGGATGTCATTGACTCATACTCACCCTCTCTCTTTCTTTTATCCACAGCTCAGGGCTTTGGAATGCTAGTATTCCTTGCTTACCTTTGTCTCAATACTTTGGTCAAGTAAGTGGTCTCACGCTCGCATGACAATAGAAGGGAAAGGTGCATGTGGACTAAGCACGTGGATGTTCAGGTGGTGGTTCCTGACATTAGTATTTCAGACCATTCATGCAAGCTTAAAGGAGACTCGGCACTGCAGTTTATGTCTGCCTAAACTGGTGACTCATATTCATGTTGCTGTTTCTTTCTTTGATTAAGTTTTGTAATGTGTACTGTGAGGAATTCAACCATCCACATAGTGTGAGTGACATTTTTTATTAAATTGAATGATGGTAGGGCAACCTCAGGAAAATGTGTGGGGCTAATCCATTGTACTCTGGGTGGACACAGCCTGCAGGCACAGACCGTGTTGTTATATTTTGTTGGCATGTAACAGCCAGGAGTACACTATGGACCTCACTACGAGGTTGGTGCTAGTCATGGCGCTAATTGCGCCATGACTACCACCAATAATGGTACCGTGTCCGGTTTGGTGCAATGGGGACTTACCAGTCTAGTCAGACCTTGGCGGGATCGGTAAGTCCCCATTCACCAAACAATTCCTCATTCCTATTTGAGCCCCCATAGGGCTCAATGGGAATGGGGAGGGTGCAAATAACAGGCCGGCGTATGCCAAACCCGTTATTTGCGCCCAGGTCCCTTAACGGGTCCCGTCCACAACGCCTGGTCAGACCAGGTGTTAAAGGAGGGACCTGCTAAGGGACCTCGTAGTAGGGCGGTAAGGGATTACCGGCACCGGTCTCCTTACTGGTGCCCGGTATCTCTTACCTCCCTATTCGGAATGAGGGCCTATGTCTTCTACAGGAAGGGGGAAGTTCAAGCCTCCACCTACCATGGCCAGCCTGATAGACAAAAAAAGTCTCTAAGGATCCACCCTACTGTTTCTTTTTTTTAGGTCCTGCAGCTAATGCCAATGATTAAAGTTCTAACAGAGCCCACATGAGGCCTGGCTGTGGAGGTTAACAAAGGAGACATGAAACCCCAATAATCTTTGAAATGTGACTGTGTCAACCTGAAGCCAGCTCCCACCCTCAGTATCAATAACAGTGAGCCGTCATGTCTTGAACTGTGTGTTTGCAGTAGTCCACCCCTCATGGGGACCCCATTCATAAGGTACGAGAATGTGGTTTGCAGGAGCCAGAAAGTCTGGTCTAGCCACAGCTTTAAGGGAGACTTGCCGCTTTAAATAGAAAATACAGAGATCCATTAACCAGATAATCTCTTTGATGCACAGCATACAGGAAGATGTATGGGACTTGGTATCACACATTTTCACCCCTTTACCTTTCCTGTTGGAAAGCACTCTGGTTATGACTGCATGCATACAGGATATTGTTGGTGGGGACCCAGGATTGGTTCATTAAGGTAGGCTTAGCCTACACCATCACTGTGACCCATTTGGCTTTAAAAGTAGGCAGAGCCCCTCTTTTGGCAGATCTTCTGAAGACTTTGCAAGGAATAGCAAGAATAACTCATCATTGGACCGTGGCTGAAGGTTCAGTCTGCCTTACATCTTCTGCCAGTGAAGGAGGGCCAGGACCTCCAAAGAGGGAAGCAAGACCCCTCTCCATGCTAGGCTCTGCAACAAGCTTCCTAGGTAGGAAGTGCCAGAAGATCTCTGAACCTACAATCATGGACAAGGCAGCTGCCTGCAACACTCTCCTCAGCTTTGAGCCGTCCACCTTAAAGGACGACACAAGCCCATTGAAGAAGCTGGGAGAAGTGCCTTAACAAGCATCTACTGACATCTGCCTTAAACGACATTTTCGAGCCAGTTGACTTCTTGAGCTGCAACTGACTGCAACACTGACCGTTGCCAAACCACAGTTGTTTAAAGACATCCGAGACATCTCAACCAGTGCTTCAGAACCACCCATCAGCACAGAGACAACAATTCTGGACCCCAGGTCGCTGTGTAGGCCAGCCTGCAGCCACTTATCCAGCATCGCTCGCTGAACCGTCTTGCCGTCTGATATCTGCAGCTGACTCCCGTCTTGAACTCTATCCTAGAAGCAAATCTCTCTTAGGTGGACTAGAATCTATCGAGCACTAAGAACACCTGCAGCACAATGTATATTGTGGTTATGTCCCCCTGGTTCTTCCCCAAAGGCCCCTAGAGACATTTTACGACCCATTGCTCCCTTTGTGCTGAAGCCAAGTAACCTTAAACGTTGTGGATATTAACCATACTGACTACCCTTGTGTCAGTATCCAGAGTGCATCCCTTTTCCTTCTTTGAAACTGTCTATCCTCTGCCTTCCTTTACAGGTTGGGTTCTAGTCATAGTGTTGCTCGAACTGTCTGTTGTGATATAAATAAAGTCGATATTTTTAATACGACCTTGACTGGACCGTCCCTTTTATCATTGGGCAACACCTGCATTTTCGCTGTGTTGCAACTAACCAATGATCCGTGACCTTTCGGCGATAAGCCTGCCGTTCTGTCCACGTTACCAAAATTGTACAGGGATGTAGAGGAGCAGCTGAATTGCCTCTTCAGGAAGTCCCATCCCCATACTTCCTATATGCTGGACACCAGAAATCGCGCCATGCACGACACCAGTGATTGTCCCAATTCCATAGAGACCCTTCGAGAAAAGGTATCCATTCAGAAAACCCTATCTGATGTATGCCCATAGATATGACAATCTCTTGGAGGAGATTCCCAAAGGAATATGAAAACATCACAAGAAGCAAGCGTGACACACTGAGAAAAGTGGCTAAAAAAAGAGGATGTATGGACTTTATGGAATCTGATGACGAAATAAAGAAGCTAGTGAACTTTCATATGTGGAATGAAGACTGGACGTGTGAAGAGCACTGCAGAAAATGCAAGTCATTTAATAACTGTATAGATGCAGCACTGCAAGTAGACTAAGTAATCTTAAGGGCTAGCTATACGCAGTGAATAGACTGCAGGCAGTGCCACCATTATATAAAAGCTGGACATCGGTGTCACATATTTAGTAAGCTCATACCCACAGGACCAGCACTTCAGCTCTTTCCCTGGGGAGTAAATTAGAACCAGCACCTCACCTCATTCACTTGGGGCCGAATTGGGACCATCGCCGAATTGGGACCGAATTGGGACCATTGCTTCATCTCATACAACAGAAAGTGAATTGGAACAGCAACTCATCTCTTTCAATGGGGACAGTATTGGTACCAGCACCTCATCTCTTTCACTGGGGAGTGAATTGGGACCAGTACCTCATCTCATTCATTGGAGACTAAATTGGGACTAGCACCTCAACTCATTCATTTGAGACTAAATTGGGACCAGCACCTTATTCTATACAATGTAGACTGTATTGGGACCATCACCTCATCTCATACACTTGGGGCTGAATTGGAACCATCGCCTCATCTCATACACTTGTGAATGAATTGGAACCATCGCCTCATCTAATATACTTGGGACTGAATTGGGACCAGTGCCTCATTTACTGGGGACTGTATTGGTACCAGCACCTCATCTCTTTCACTGGGGAGTGAATTGGGACCAGCACCTCATCTCATTCATTGGAGACTGAATTGGAACCAGCACCTCATCTCATTCACTGGGGACTGAATTGGGACCAGTGCCTCATTTACTGGGGACTGTATTGGTACCAGCACCTCATCTCTTTCACCTGGGAGTGAATTGGGACCAGCACCTCATCTCATTCATTGGAGACTGAATTGGAACCAGCACCTCATCTCATTCACTGGGGAATGACTTGGGACCAGCACCTCATCTCTTTCACTGGGGAGTGAATTTGGGACCAGCACCTCATTTCATTCACTGGGGACTGAATTGGGACAAGTGCCTCATTCACTGGGGACTGAATCGGGACCAGTGCCTCATCTCATTCACTGGGGACTGAATTGGGACAAGCACCTCATTCATTGGGCAATGAGTTGAGACCAGTGCCTCATCTCATTTACTGGGGAGTGAATCGGAACCAGCACTGCATCTCATTCACTGGGGACCCAATTGGGACCAGCACCTCATCTCTTTCACTGGGAGTGAATTTGGGACCAGTGCCTCATTTCATTCACTGGGGACTGAATTGGGACAAGTGCCTCATTCACTGGGGACTTAATCGGGACCAGCGCTTCATCTCATTCACTGGGGACTGAATTGGGACAAGTGCCTCATTCACTGGGGACTGAATTGGAACCAGCACCTCATCTCTTTCCATGGGGAGTAAATTAGAACCAGCACCTCACCTAATTCACTTGGGGCTGAATTGGGACCATGACCGAATTGGGACCATTGCTTCATCTCATACACTGGAAAATGAAGTGGGACCATCACCTCATTTCATTCACCAGGGTCTGAATTGGGACCAGCACCTTATCTCATTCACCAGGGACTGAATTGGGACCAGACCTCATCTCATTCACTGGGGACTGATGGGGACCAGCGCCTCATCTCATTCACTGGGGACTGAATTGGGACCAGTGCCTCATCTCATTCACTGGGGACTGAATTCAGACTAGCACCTCGTTCACTGGGGACTGAGTTGGGACCGGTGCCTTATCTCATTTACTGGGAAGTGAATCAGAACCAGCACCTCATCTCATTCAATGGGGACCCAATTGGGACCAGCACCTCATCTCTTTCACTGGGAGTGAATTTGGGATCAGTGCCTCATTTCATTCACTGGGGACTGAATCGGGACCAGGTCCTCATCTCTTTCCATGGGGAGTAAATTGGAACCAGCACCTCACCTAATTCACTTGGGGCTGAATTGGGACCATTACCGAATTGAGACCATTGCTTCATCTCATACACTGGAAAATGAAGTGGGACCATCACCTCATATCATTATCCCAGGGTCTGAATTGGGACCAGAACCTCATCTCATTCACCAGGGACTGAATTGGGACCAGAACCTCATCTCATTCACCAGGGACTGAATTGGGACCAGAATCTCATCTGATTCACCGGGGACTGAATTGGGACCAGAACCTCATCTCATTCACCAGTGACTGAATTGGGACCAGAACCTCATCTTATTCACTGGGGACTGAATGGGGACCAGCGCCTCATCTCATTCACTGGGGAATGAATTGGGACCAGTGCCTCATTCACTGGGGACTGTATTGGTACTAGCACCTCATCTCTTTCACTGGGGAGTCAATTGGGACCAGCGCCTTATCTTATTTACTAGGGACTTAATTGGGACCAGCACCTCATTCAACAGGGACTGAATTAGGACCAGCACCTCGTATCTTTCACTGAGGAGTGAATTGGGACCAACACCTCATTGACTGGGGACCGAATTGGGATCATCGCGTCATCTCATACACTGGAAACTGAATTGGGACGAGAGACTCTTGTCACACATTGTGAACTGCAACATATCCTTTCGTGCATGCGACTAATTGATATCATCGCCCCGTTACCTACACGCTTTAGTTAAAACCATTGTCGGGTGCTATAGTCTTTTGATACATATCAATTGGCCCCAGACCCACGCGTTGCCCCTCTGCCTCTGACTAATTCCTACAATATACACCCCTTTTTCTTCAATCCTATGAAATTGCTCCACATTTTCTCTTTAAAACTAGAACGGTGCTTGATCAAAATTAGCGCATGTAAGTCAAAAGGCAGCTCAGTGAGAGAGGAGCTTGCAGCAGACTTCAGTGAGCAACTTCTAGTGTCAGGTTCGAGTCGGGCAAAGCAGACTAAGCCCTTGAGCATCCAAGAGTGTTACATTGAGAACCATTAATTTGGGAATATCAACACCTGTTATTACAGCACTTTGAAGCTGGAGGAATCTGGCAGAAGGCACTATTTAGTTGTGGAGGAGCTAGGCAAATAATTCAAGCATGCGAAAAGCTGGTTTGACTGCGTCGGACCTCTCATCCCAGGACCAGTGCTCCTGCAGAAGCTTCCCATTTCCAGGAGCCGCAAAAACTTGAAGGTGTTAATTCGCTTCTTTTCTGTGACAGGGCAGGAGAAACTCAATTTTCATTTACTGAATGGAAACCGTTCAGCAGAAGCACAGATTGACGAGCCAACTAGGTCCTACTTGCAGTCGCTCATCTCTGGTCGCCCCATTTTCATTCAGAGGTGTCATGGTCCCCCATGGCAAGAGTAAGCAGCTCATCCAGTACTGGTTTAAAACTTTCAATTCTGGAACTTGTAGCTTTCCGTTTCCAGTTTAAATTCAGTACTTCTTGTTGCAAAATTCAAAGAAAAAACCTGGACTGGACTACCCATCTAAACATCGCATGAGGCACCTTAACATGGAGGGCTTTACTTCCATGACTTCATAGCCCCCCCCCCCCCCCCCCCGAGCAGTGGTAACCTCTCTCTTGACCTCACTGTTTCCCGCCATCTGTCCTCACCAGGGCCCTGACATGCGGAAGTCCACACCATGCTGAAGTCCACACCTTGTCGAGAATTCGACAACTAATAAACTCTAGTGTAAACTAAAAGGACAATAAGAATAAAATGAGTAAAGTAGATCAAAGGAGTGAAATGAAAATGAATAAATTGTACGAAAGCAGTAAAGCGGTTGAAATTAATGAAATGGATGCAATGACTGCAATGAACGAAAGAAACAAAATAGACGAAATGAATAAAGTGAAGAGGAGGGAAAATGAATACAGGAGACGGATGAATACACAGACAGATGACATGGAATGTATGAGTGCATAGTATAAATGGAAAGTACAGAATAGACGATGCGAGTACATGAGACGGGTGTAGTGCATCGGACAGATGGAGATCATGTAACGGATCGAGTGCGCACGACAAGTGAGATGAGTTGAACCGGTAATGCAGGATGAATGAATGAAGTGAGTGAGCGAACAAAGTCTTTCGAGTGGGTGAAGTGCGTAGAGCGGATGAGTACGTTAAACGGATGAGTGCGTTGAGCGGATGAGTGCGTTGGGCAGATAAGTGTGTAGAGTTTACGAGTGTGTAGAGCGGACGAGTATGTAGGGCAAATGAGTGTGTAGAGCAGACAAGTGTGTAGAAGCGGATGAGTGTGTAGAGCGGAGGAGTGCATAGAGCGGATGAGTGTGTAGAGCGGATGGGCACATAGAGCGATGAGGGCGCAAAACGGATGGGTGCGTAGAGCGGATGGGTGCGTAGAACGGATGGGTGCGTAGAGCAGATGAGTGCATAGAGCGGATGAGTCCATTGAGTGGATGAGTGCACAGAGTGGATGAGCCCGTTGAGCAGATGAGTGCATTGAGAGGATGAGTGCATAGAGGTGATGAGTGCGTAGAGGTGATGAGTGCGTAAAGGCGATGAGTGTGTAGAGGCGATAAGTGCGTAGAGCTGATGAGTGCGTAGAGCTGATGAGTGCATAGAGCGGATGAGTGCATTGAGCAGATGAGTGTGTAGAGGTGATGAGTGCATAGAGGTGATGAGTGCATAGAGGCGATGAGTGCGTAGAGTGGATGGGTGCATTGAGCGATGAGTGCGTAGAGCGGATGAGTGCGTAGAGCGGATGAGTGCGTAGAGCGGATGAGTGCCTAGAGTGGATGAGTACCTAGAGCAGATGAGTGCCTAGAGCGGGTGAGGTGGTAGACCAGATGAGTATGTGGAGCGGATGAGTACATGGAGCGGATGAGCACGTGTAGTGGATGAGCGCGTGGAGCGGATGAGCGCGTGGAGGCGATGAGTGCGTAGAGCAGACGGTAGCGCAAAATGAATGAGGCATGGAGTAGATAAGAGCATGGAACAGATAAGAGTGTGGTGTGGATGCAGGTTGTGGTGAGGATGTAGAAGTGTTGTGTGATTTAGGTTGTTGAACCGATATAGGGCGTGATGGGGCTGACCAGATGTAAGGTGCTGAACAGATGTAGATTATGGTGCAGGTGCGGAGCGGGTGTAGAGTGCGGAGCGGGGTACAGTGCGGAGTGCGTGTAGAGCGCAGAGCGGATATCGAGTGTCGAGCAAATGGGTGATATATGTGCGGGATGGAACGATTTGAGTGCATTGAACGTTTGAAAGAGCATGGAAGTGAACGGTTTTTTGAGTGCTTGAAACGGTCGTAATGCATGGAACAGCCGGAGTACATGGAACGGATGGAGTACATGGTACTATTAGAGTGGGCCAAATCTCAAACACCTTAGGTAAACCACCATATCACATCTCCACGCTTACTCTCTTCTTTACACCACCACTCAAATAGAACACAGCGATATTCTGACACCATTCGGTATAGCTGTTCTCATACCATCATCTACCTCATACTCCCCATCACCCTAATTAAACACTGCTGGTTACACACCCTGCAGCCTAGGCGTTCTCCTCAGGCCTAACGCAGCCAGAATTGGTCTGGATAAGAACCTGCCAGAATGAACACATACTCTTGATCTCGCAACCGCCACACCTACCACTAAGAAGAAGCTATCACACGAATGCCACACCAGCTGCACACATATCCGGTGCTCACACGCACCGTTTGACTCTCTCTTTTCTGTCCACTGACTTGAACTTCGGTTCCCGAGGGCGTTCAACCTACCAGCGCCTTGAGACCATACCAATGGTACATAAGGCGCTATATAAATGCAAAATGACATAAAATAACATTGTCGACGTACACACAAACTGAAGGCCATAGGTTGCTGTTATCAATCCATCAAGGATCCTCTGCAGTAAAATAGATGTCTGTACTAGCGGAAGTGGTGATACTCATTCACGTGGTTGGGGTTCAAGCAGTTTCATGGCTCAAATGAACTGTGCTCACATCGCGTGACCTAGACGTGCTGGGGGCGAGGGAGGGCGGGTTATTGCCACCCCCACAAGGGCCAATAACATCCCTCAAGGCTCCAGCTCCAGCAGAGCTCTGCAGGGCAATAGTGCAGATTACTCTTTGTTCTATTTAGAGCGCACTTTTACTTGACTAAGATAGTTGTTATCTTCCAAGGGGAGTGGCAGCGGGGAGAGGGACGGTGGGGGCGGTGCAGATGTTGGGCGGGGCCATATTGTTGCTTTGCTGGGGTTGAAGTTTCTTGTCCATTCCCCCCCAAAATAACCTGCAAATATTCATGTCACTGTTTAGAGGGTTAACCGAAGGCTAGCAGCGAGTAAGTAGTGGGAATGCATTATAACATGTGACGAACCTGTAAGGTTTAACATTTCTTGATTAGAGCAGGATGGGTCACGTAATACTTGAAAGTCACCTTAGAGCTGCAGTTTACCTAATTTGTGAATGTTTGCAAGAACATTCACCCGGGTAAATAAAAACAACCTCCACTCTTTAAAACGATCTAGTTTATTTTCATTAAGCCAGCTCGTTTGTCTGCCACAAAAGCAGGTTGCGAACATTTGTGAAATGTTACACTTTCTTCAAATCATGCGTAATAGCAAGCTGCATGCCTGTGTCAACAATGATTACAAGCATGGCACTTTATCACACAGTTTTGTGTTTGTTTTCGCAGTTGTTGTCAAAACAGAAGTACAGTTACACAACCTAGAGGCCATTTTTTAGGGTAACATTACTTTGTATGTTGATACTTTTAGTGGTGTGTTTTGTTTAAGCTACAATAATCCACTTTTTGCTTAGGTATGTATGTTCATAAGGTATTTTGTTTTCTAGTCACACCTGTAAAAAAAAACAAAAAAAAACAGCCTTAGTTTGGCTATTTAAGAGATGACAAGATTGTGGTCAAATGTCTAAAGAGAAGGCTTAAATCCCAGCTTCACTGCTGATATAAAGTGTGTGAGACGCCAGGCATGGAATTTGTGGGGGGCGGGGAGACAAAATGACAGATAAGAATTTTGTGTTGTGGATAGAGCGCCAGGGGACCACTCTGCTGGTGATAGTGCGCGGCACAAATATACTTTAACATTAACATAGTGGGGGGACAGGGGCCAGGTATGAGCTTTCTATTCTGAGTGGTGTGGAGGCTGCATGCAGGGCCGGACTGGGTCATAAAATTGTCTTGTGCACCAATGAAAAAGGGGGCCACCGATGCAAATGGCTATTCATTGCTTGTGTGACAATACCAAGGGAGAGTTTTTTTCGATAAATTGTGATGCAAATTGTGTCTTTTAAAGAATATTCAGCAACACTGGTCTAAACTACTAGCTGCAGAGTGAATTGACTCATCAAACTGGCCCACATTGGCCCAATAAATGTCCCACTTTGACCACAAAAACTGGCCTACATCAGCATTTTTTAGGCTTTTGGTTCGGCCATGGACCTATTGCCCCATAGGCCAGTCAGAGCCTGGCTTATGCCAGGTGTGGGTATTGCGTTATCAGGAATTGGGGGAAGGATAACAGGTATTGGTCTTGTGTTATGGGCGACGGAGCGGCAAGTGTGGGTTTTGTGTTGTACGGGTATTAGGGGAGATGGGACATAGATGTGGGTAATATGTTGTGGGTTGTGGGGAGTCAAGATTTCAGGCATGTCTTGCATTGTGAGGATGAAAGGCTCTAGCTGTGGGGCTTCTGTCATGGCATTTGGAGAGGCAGGATGGCAGGTATGGGTAATTTGGCAGCTCGGCTCGTGTTTGCTTTTATCGCACGCCAGGCTCACCTCGGCTCGCCTCTGCCAATGGTGTCCTCTGGCTCTCCCACCTGCACACATGCGCTCACGGAATCCACCTTGTGAGCAGGCTCACCCAAGTCAGTCATCCATGTGGGGTCCGTCATCCAGTGCAAGTGTTGGAAACGCGTTTGGCCCTTGAATGTGCAGGAGGGGCCTGTGCTGCCTGTTTCTACCCGCATCCAGGTCCTCCTTCACCCCTACACGCCCCTACACGCCCCTACATGAACGTAGGACTTGCAAAGGGAAACGTGGATGTTTAAACGGGCCTACGATGTCTCTGCTCCAAACCGAGGCCGCCTTTGTTGCTGTAACTCGATGCCTGCTGAGGAAACTGATACCCCTGTTTGCGCTTCCCAGGAAATCCCCTCCCATGCGGCTGAAGTCTGTATCTGATTTTCACCTGGGCCATCTGGCAATGGATCACTTGCTGGCTCTGCTATTGTGTGACTTCCCAATTCCTTGACTTTTCCCGCCCTGCTATTCTCTAGACAAAGCCAAGCAGATAGCTCGGTGGATTATCGCACACATGGCAAACATCGGATGATAAAGGCAGGTTGCTTGCATTGGTGTGCAAAGGTTTAGTAGACAGGACACCATTCCCCAATCTGTCTGGTCTGGGCCTGGGGTTCAATACGTCTATAGTTTTAGTCTATAGAATGCGCATGCTCCCCCAGCCAGGACTGCTTCTTAAGTGTGACCATGGATACAGTGGAGCAGGCGACTTGAACAAGTGTCATGCTGCCAAGCTGAAGCCACTGAGTCACCTAGTGCAGCGAAGAGCTTTTCAGTCCCAGGTCATGCCACCTAATGCCCCCACTGAGCCATCAGGCACCCACTGTTCTATCGATCCACCTATTGCCCCCTTAAATGGCCCTGAGCGTCCCTCATCCATTCAGTAGCCAATGCCTTTTAATGTCCCACTGAGTTATCCAGTGCTTCACAGAATCCTGCAGTGCTTTGCTGATCAATTCATTGCTCTGTCGAGGAACCCCGTGCCACCAAGATTCAACATGTGCACCCATCTAAACATGTTCACCCACCCTTTCTCAGCTCTCATGCTGGATTTCCTTTGCATCTTGTTCTCATGGTGGCCCTGAATCATGCTGTTCCCATCTCCATCTTGTACCTTGTGCTGCAACATTATGTGTTACTACTGACTTCTGCAACTATATTCACTCTCCCCTCTTGCTTCCCCACTCTTGACTACTAACTCCGTTCTCTCCTCCTTTCCCTTTTCCCTTTTCCTATCTCTTCCCCTTACTTTCTTCTATGCACTTACTCTATCAGAATTGTCCCTGGACCTAGTATGATAGCAACCTCATCTGTCTCCTACCCCCTCCCCTTACTGGATTCCCCCCCATACCCCTCCAGCACTATCTGAAATGTTGTCAGGCCTAGTATGATAGTCGCTTGATTTGTTCCTCCCCTACCTTTCTGCACCCTCTCCCTCACCTCTTGTTTTTCTCCGGCTCTACCAGAAATGTCGTCAGGCCTAGTACGGTAGTCACCTGTCTGTTTCCATTTCCTTCCCACTCTCCCCCTCCCTTCCTTATCTATTTCTTAGCTCATGCACTATCTGAAATGTCGCCAGGCCAAGTACGATAGTAATTTTCACATCCTTACTGTTCATGGCCTATAAGAATGTCATTGTATTTTCCATTGTTCTCTCCTTGCCTTGAAGCGCTCTGAAACGCATTGGGCCTGATCACGTCTTTGGCGGTAACGCTGGCGGTATTACCGCCGGTGGTATTAGCCCTACCGCCGAACTCCCCAGCGCTAATAGCGCCGGATCATGAGTTCGGCGGTAATGTAATTCCTCATTCCCCATTGAGCCCATTCGGGAATGCCCCATTCCCCATTGGGCTCAATGGGGAAAATTCGCGCTCTTACCACAGGCGGATTTCCCGCCGGCGGTAATAGCGCAAATTTTCGACAGATTTCCCCCCAGCCAAGAGCTGGGGCGAAATCAGCCGAAGTCCTGATTTGGCAGACCCTTAAATCTGGAGGTAATAGCGCGACCGCCGGATTTAAGGGTTACCGCCGAAGTCGTGATGAGGCCCATTGTGTATAGGCGCTATATAAATAAACTATCATATCATATCATGTGATGCCATGGGGAAGCGTCTAGTGCCATTCTCTGTCATCTAAATCCCAATAGATACATTTAGTGCCTTTAATAGCCAATCCGAGTCTCTTGGTGCCAAATAGAGTCACCCAGTTCCCATTGAACATCCCCCAGGGCCCCAAAGATTGATAGGAGGGGCAACCAAGTCAAAGCAAAGTTTGTGCTAAAAAAGTTACCTGATCAAAAACCCAGCTGTTGCTACCAAAAAAAAGGTTAATTTAATAATAAACATAAGTAGCTGGCGGGGCTGTAAGGCGGTGCGGCAGCCTCTCAGCCAATGGAGAGGCTCGGAACGGGGGAATTACCAGCAGTAATCCCCCGCTTTGAGCCGCCTCATGGCTGGAGACCTCCATCTTCCCCCGCCCGGGAACGAGATAAGTATGTCCTCCCCGATCCTCTCCGTCCTCCCCATCCACACAATTCCCTCCAACCCCCCCTTACCTTCTTTCTTTTCAGTCCATTTCAGGAGCAGACGCACTGGGAACATTTCTTTCCCCAGTGTGTCCGCTCCCGATCTGCGACAGGCAGTCATGGAAAGAAAGAAGGCACTATGTGTAGTACCTTCTATCCATTCCATGGCAGCCATTTTTTTCTTACTTTTTTTGATGCGCGCCATGGAAAGAGAGAATGGACTATTTGTAGTCCCTTCTCCCGTTTCAATGGCAGCTATTTTTTTGTTTATTTTTTTTTCAATGGCCGCCGGTGAAAGGAAATCTGACTTTGTTTTCCCTGCATCGGTGCCCATTTGGTTTACATTTTTTGTTTCTGTTCTGAAACGCCGGTACGTTTGGAACAGAAACAAAAATACTTTTTGTACCCCAGTTTTATGGGCCAGGGTTACTAATAGCAATAAGCCCCTAGCTTTGCTGTGGCTTGTAATTATAGGCCCTGGGGCAATACCTGAAGTGGTAATGCCCCTTCCCCCCCCTCCCGGTCGGGCCTTATTGCTTAAATAACAACATCACTTGTCTGTATAATGTACCATGACAGATATCTCCCTGTTGTAAGTGCTGAAATAATTAAATATCATAGACCCAATCAGTGGGATTGAGGGACAACCTAACATAGAATGTTGTATAGACCAATCCACTGTTGTTTAATCCACTATAATCAGTAATATACGTATTTAAAGGTAGTTCAGGGCATGCCCTACAAATAAGGGGTAAACAATGATGCACTAATCCTTATATGTTCTATATCTAGACATGTTCCCTTAACCAATCCTTTCCCTCAATAGGTTTTGTATTTTGCCACGTAGAATGACATCATTATTGACACGTATTGGGGTATAAGAACTCCATGTGATCAAGCTACTATACGAGTCTACAAGCATCAGCGTTCTCCCTGCTTTATTAAAGAAGAATAAAGTAGTACTTTGCCATATTCCTTGGGTCTGTCCGATTAGTTGATCTGAGATCATTAATTGTAATTCCATCTAGCACAAAAAATGCTTCAAGGCGCTAGAGCACAATCTGAAGACCAATCACATTTTATCACATCATATTTCTCCTACATAAGTAACACCTTAGTTGTGATGTCATACACCAGTTCATCTAGCACAGTAGTGGAATTGCCACCTCATTTCCGCCACAACCTTATACCACATTTACAGTACTTCAAGTTATCTTCTTCCTGGTTTACTCGCCTGCCAGGATAAAACTCCTACTACTACAAATTGTACTTTGTGGCAAGGCTTGTTCCACACTTTCCTCACTTCAATCCGCAATGGGGAAAGTTGAATCATTAAGTGCTTCTCTGTTTAGTCTTTTGACTCTCAACACATTTGACATATAGCTTCTTCCAGAATTATAATACAGAGAAGGACAATAATTGCAACATGGATCTATTTCTAATAATCAATGAAGGTTACAGTTCTCTCCTCCTTGATCTTCTTTACAAGGTGGGCCTTTCTCCTGCAGTCTCTGATATTAGTTACACCACCTTTTGACTGCTGGTAGTGTGGTTTACAACTTCCTCAATCGAGGTATCTTGGTTTGGGACAGTGGTGTTTGAATTGCTTCAGTGTCACTCTATGCTGTCTTTTGCTTTTGCAATGTGCGTTATAATGTCGGTTTTTTAGATTACCCTCTTCAGGAAAGTTTTATCATACTGTCTTTACTATTGTCCTTCTTTGGCAATGCGGGTTATAATATTCCCTTATTGGATAGTGCTCCTTTTGGCTTTAGTAACGCATGTTACAGTATTCTCCTATTGACATCTCTTAATTGGAGAGTTGCACCCGGTTTACTTACATTCAAATGTTTGGTATTTTCGGAGGTCCACAGGGTCACCTGCATCAGGCCAACTCACTGGTATGTCCTGGTGTTTCCTTCAGACTCGCCAGATCTGCTTCTTCGTTTGTTTGGACTCCTTCAGAATTTGACAGTTCCTGTCAGCCTGCCGCTGCTTGTGCTGACCGCCAACTAACTAAGCCTTTACAGTCCCTCACGGTAAGCGGTGAAAAGCCAATACTGGAGTGGACTTCTCTGCTCCTCGGGGTAGCTGGCTTCAATACTGCTTCCCGCTCTGCGTCCTCTGCATCGATCAGGTATCTCAACCACAACCACGTTCTCTGCACGGCGTCCCGCTGTCAGTATAGCAGCGACCCCAAACTCTGCTTCTTCCTGCTGCTCCTGCTTGGCCAGCACCTGAAAGGCCTTTAAATGGTTAAAGTTCCTGCTAAGGTGTGTGTCATTACCAGGCTCGGCCTGGCCTGTAGGGCAATAGGCCCATGGCCGAACCAAAAGGACAAAATGCTGGTGTGGGCCAGTTTTTTTTGCGTCAATTTGGGCCAATTTGGGCCAGTTTGATGAGTCAATTCACTCTGCGACTAGAAGTTTTCACCAGTGCTGCTCGATACATATTTTTTAGAATGCACAATTTTCATCACACTTTATGAAAAAAACTCTGCCATGGTTACTATTCAAAAAGTTTCCAAAACGAATGAGTAGCCATTTGCAACTGTGGGCCACCTTCTCATTGGTGCCCAAGACAATTTTTTGACCCAGTCCGACCCTGGTCATTACAACAACTAGACCGCTCATTACAGTTAGGTAACTCAAGATACATATTCCTCGTCTCAGAACTAGGACTTAAAGTCCACAATGTTTTTTGTTGTTTTGATATTACTTAATCCACTCTGTTTAAGTAAGATATATTTTTATGGGCAGATTTCAAAGGAGGTAATGTTTCTCTCCTGAGTCTATAGTCCAAACATAATGTAGGGTCATATCTACTAGAAGTAGTAGAAAACTCTCTGACCCTTATATACATCAGTTTCAGGTTTACAAAAAAGGATTCTCAAACTTAGCATCTTGGATAAGTCTGGGAGTGGAGGCCCTACTGTGACAACATGGCATTAATAATTCAGGTACCAGGGAAACCTCATCCTCAGAAGAGGATGAATACACGACTCCCCTGGAAGAGTCACCACATTCCCTTGACAGCCTTCACCTCCTCTGTGATCCTCCCATCTAATACCAACCCCAGGGTTAGGCTCAGGTAGTGACTGCCTTTCCCTGGCCACATGGGAGGGGACTTTAGGCTGGGATTCTGGGATGACTCTGCAGGATTCATCACAGATTCCTGGCCTGTCACACTCTTGGCTATGTGGATCTTGTTCTCTCCTGATCTGCTGTGCTTCCTTCTGTGCCTCTATGTCATCAGGGTTTCTTTTGGACTCTCTTCATCTGTCCTTGTACAATTGCGTGACGGATACATGTTCACTGACTCCAGACTCCCTGGTTCACTAGCACTCTGTGAAATCCTTCTTCCGGACAGTCCAAGTGGTGTTCATGTAACCCCGTCATCCTTCCAGTCACCCGACATGTCATATATTTATGCAGTGGATATCATTGACTCATACTCACCCTCTCTCTTTCTTTTATCCACAGCTCAGGGCTTTGGAATGCTAGTATTCCTTGCTTACCTTTGTCTCAATACTTTGGTCAAGTAAGTGGTCTCACGCTCACATGACAATAGAAGGGAAAAGTGCATGTGGACTAACCACGTGGATGTTCAGGTGGTGGTTCCTGACATTAGTATTTCAGACCGTTCATGCAAGCTTAAAGGAGACTCGGCACTGCAGTTTATGTCTGCCTAAACTGGTGACTCATATTCAAGTTGCTGTTTCTTTCTTTGATGAAGTTTTGTAATATGTACTGTGAAGAATTCAACCATCCACATAGTGGGAGTGACATTTTTCATTAAATTGAATGGTGGTAGAGCAACCTCAGGGAAATGTGTGGGGCTAATCCATTGTACTCTGGGTGGATACAGCCTGCAGGCACAGACCGTGTTGTTATATTTTGTTGGCATGTAACAGCCAGGAGTACACTATGGACCTCACTCCAAGGTTGGTGCTAGTCATGGCGCTATTTGCACCATTGCTACCACCAATAATAGTACCGTGTCCGGTTTGGTGCAATGGGGACTTACCAGTCTAGTCAGACCTTGGCGGGATCGGTAAGTCCCCATTCACCAAACCATTCCCCATTCCTATTTGAGCCCCCATAGGGCTCAATGGGAATGGGGAGGGTGCAAATAACAGGCCAGCGTATGCCAAACCCGTTATTTGCGCCCAGGTCCCTTAATGGGTCCCGTCCACAACGCCTGGGCAGACCAGGTGTTAAAGGAGGGACCCGCTAAGGGACCTCGTAGTAGGGCGGTAAGGGATTACCGGCACCGGTCTCCATACTGGTGCCCGGTATCCCTTACCTCCCTACTAGGAATGAGGGCCTATGTCTTCTCCAGGAAGGGGGAAGACCACACCTCCACCTACCATGGCCAGCCTGATTGACAAATAAAGTCTCTAAGGATCCACCCTACTGTTTCTTTTTTTTGGGTCCTGCAGCTAATGCCAATGATTAAAGTTCTAACAGAGTGTTCTAACAAACAGGCCCACATGAGGCCTGGCTGTGGAGGTTAACAAAGGAGACAGGAAACCCCAACAATCTTTGAAATGAGACTGTGTCAACCTGAAGCCAGCTCCCACCCTCAGTATCAATAACAGTGAGCTGTCATGTCTGGAACTGTGTGTTTGCAGTAGTCCACCCCTCATGGGGACCCCCTTCATAAGGTACGAGAATGCGGTTTTCAGGAGACAGAAAGTCTGGTCTAGCCACAGCTTTAAGGGAGACTTGCCGCTTTAAACAGAAAATACAGAGATCCATTAACCAGATAATCTCTTTGATGCACAGCATACAGGAAGATGTATGGGACTTGGTATCACACATTTTCACCCCTTTACCTTTCCTGTTGGAAAGCACTGTGGTTATGACTGCATGCATACAGGATTTTGTTGGTGGGGACCCAGGATTGGTTCATTAAGGTAGGCTTAGCCTACACCATCACTGGGACCCATTTGGCTTTAAAAGTGGGCAGAGCCCCTCTTTTGGCAGATCTTCTGAAGTCTTTGCAAGGAGTAGCAAGAATAACTCATCATTGGACTGTGGCTGAAGGTTCAGTCTGCCTTACATCTTCTGCCAGGGAAGGAGGGCCAGGACCTCCAAAGAGGGAAGCAAGACCCCTCTCCATGCTAGGCTCTGCAACAAGCTTCCTAGGTAGGAAGTGCCAGAAGATCTCTGAACCTACAACCATGGACAAGGCAGCTGCCTGCAACACTCTCCTCAGCTTTGGGCCGTCCACCTTAAAGGATGACACAAGCCCATTGAAGAAGCTGGGAGAAGTGCCTTAACAAGCATCTACTGACATCTGCCTTAAATGACATTTTCGAGCCAGTCGACTTCTTGAGCTGCAACTGACTGCAACACTGACCGTTGCCAAACCACAGTTGTTTAAAGACATCCGAGACATCTCAACCAGTGCTTCAGAACCACCCATCAGCACAGAGACAACAATTCTGGACCCCAGGTCGCTGTGTAGGCCAGCCTGCAGCCACTTATCCAGCATTGCTCACTGAACCGTCTTGTCGTCTGATATCTGCAGCTGACTCCCGTCTTGAACTCTATCTAGAAGCAAATCGCTCTGACGTGGACTCGACTCTATCGAGCACTAAGAACACCTTCAGCACAATGTACATTGTGGTTATGTCCCCCTGGTTCTTCCCCGAAGGCCCCTAGAGACATATTACGACCCATTGCTCCCTTTGTGCTGAAGCCAAGTAACCTTAAACGTTGTGGATATTAACCATACTGACTACCCTTGTGTCAGTATCCAGAGTGCATCCCTTTTCCTTCTTTGAAACTGTCTATCCTCTGCCTTCCTTTACAGGTTGGGTTCTAGTCATAGTGTTGCTCGAACTGTCTGTTGTGAAATAAATAAAGTCAATATTTTTAATACAACCTTAACTGGACCGTCCCTTTTATCATTGGGTAATACCTGCATTTTCGCTGTGTTGCAACTAACCAATGATCCGTGACCTTTCGGCAATAAGCCTGCCGTTCTGTCCACGTTACCAAAATTGTACAGGGATGTAGAGGAGCAGCTGAATTGCCTCTTCAGGAAGTCCCATCCCCATACTTCCTGTATGCTAGACACCAGAAATCGCGCCATGCACGACACCAGTGATTGCCCCAATTCCACAGAGACCCTTCGAGAAAAGGTATCCATTGAGAAAACCCTATCTGATGTATCCCCATAGAGATGACAATCTCTTGGAGGAGATTCCCAAAGAAATATGAAAACATCACAAGAAGCAAGCGTGACACACTGAGAAAAGTGGCTAAAAAAGAGAATGTATGGACTTTATGGAATCTGATGATGAAATAAAGAACTGAGTGAACTTTCATATGTGGAATGAAGACTGGACGTGTGAAGAGCACTGCAGAAAATGCAAGTCATTTATTAACTGTATAGATGCAGCACCGCATGTAGACTAAGTAATCTTATGGGCTAGCTATACGCAGTGAATAGACTGCAGGCGGTGCCACCATTATATAAAAGCTGGACATCGGTGTCACATATTTAGTAAGCTCAGACCCACGGACAAAGAAGGATTGGAACGGCCTTGAAGAGCTGTCTACCCTGGTGTCAAAGGATGGAGAGGCCAAGAACTGGTCATCTATCTTTGAAGAACAGTAACCGTGAGACGTTGAATCATCTCGTGTTAAGGTGCAAAGAAAGAACACCATGAGTTCCAACTGTATTAATTAAAGACAATTAAATGCTAAAAAACCGGCCAAAGTACAGTCTCCTGTTACATGGGCTATGGATAGAGGAACAAGGTTACTTTGCAAGCTGAGTTCAAAGACAATCTGAATGGCAGAAGGCATGGGCAATAAGATATTTTGGGCTAATTGGGTGGGGAGACCAGTCAAGTCCACCCAATGACACCTGGGTGACTATCTTACGTGCTGCTAGTGAGCCGAATGTTGCAGAAGGGAACGAGCGTGCCAACCAATTCTAGAAAGCCATATAACGAAGGGCCTTATAGTTTGATAGCCAATGATATACAGTGTATCTTCTAACAAATGAAGATGGCTTACACGAGGGGTGGGCATATGTTGTCCACCTGACTATAGAGACCCAATCACAACCCGTTCCTATATAGAAAGCATAGTTAGATGTTCCCCTTGAGCGAATCACAACACGCCGTAGGTTTTTCTAAGTTTGCAACATACTATAAAGTCATGTATGATTCATTTTTTATATATAAATGTGTTTTTCATGCAAAATATTTGAGAGCTTGAGTGAACATCCGTTGATGTCATTGTAACTCCCTGTTTTAGATAATTGATTTTAAAACAGTCAGATGAGACTTTGCCAACTTCCTGAATCGGTCTTATTATTTGGTGTAACAGTTATTCTGCACCCAATCCCTTGTATGACATGTTACTGATTTAAGGACCCCTGGGTCCAAGGAGGTTTATAATTTACTTGTATTCCAATCTGTTCGAATCCCTTCTGGATTATAAGAGGTGTGGGGCTGATTGATGGTTTAGAAACTGATATTTACCCCAGGACCACTGGTGCCCCGGAAGTGGATTAGTCACATGTACGTCTGTGTCTAATGTTAAAAACACTTCTCAATAAATTAAAATTTATTTTTAGGACAAAATTGACTAAATAAATTCATATCAAAAATATTCTTACAAAAGTGAAGTTTGAATAAATAACTCCATGGTGATTTGTCAAAGAGAGGTGGTTCTTGGTCATCCGGAATGTTGGCTTGGTTCCTTTAAGTTAAATGTAGAGGTTCCATAAGATAAACCTTTGTTAATCAAAGCCTTCACAGCCTTGACGAAGGTGGTGTCTAGCAGGCAGCAGAGTGGAGGTAACGTGACCCGCAGTGAGGTCTGGAGAGGCACCACCACGACGTATTCTGCAGGAGATGCAACACCCCCACAGCCCTTCAGAGCTCTGACAATCATCCCAGCAGAACAGGGAGAGAGGATGTAGAGAATTCAGGAACAAAAACAATGAAGAAAAAGTGGACATATTGTAAGGCATTGAATGCCTATCCCCCCTGAAGGTACAAGGTTCCTGGAATTGCTGGTGGTCTTGCGCATAAGTAATGTCCACACTGCTACGTTGCAATTGGTTTGTTATGATATGATGGGTTGTTTGTAACGCGCTTAATACCCAGAGGTTTCTAAGCGCGGAGCGGGGAACGAACCAAGGCGAGCACATTTCCCCTGAACTATCCTCCCAAGACTGTTTTGTATAAGGTTACTCGCTTTCTGTTCTGTTGTTGATTCATGGATGTGTTTATTTGTTTATTTATTTATTCATTTGATTTATAGTTGAATTCAAATCATACTTCTATGAATGCAGCCACTTTCTGGGGCTACATCACAGATGAGATGAAACAGAAGATGTTAAATGCAGCAGTTTTCACAGAGTTGAAAATGCATTCCTTCATCGACATCATCACATCGTTTTTTGTTAATAGGGCTCTTATATAACGCCTTCCTTTGCAACAGGGTTGTATCGAAAAGGGGAATATATTACAGATTTCAAAGTAGTGCAGCAGCTGTGCTCTGGTGTCGACATGCAGGTGTGCGTTTCCAGCAAAGGACAGTAGTAGCAGAAGCACAATTACCAGCAAACTGCTTAGACGCTTGACATGGTAACATTAGAAAGATGGGAGATTGTCTAACCATTAGAGTTTGTTTATTATTTGTATTGCACATCAGACCGAAGGGTATCAGGGCGAAAAGCATAAGATAATTCACAGCTTGGTTACATATAAAGTTAAATACAGTACATGTGAAATATGGACGCAGTGTACCAAAAGAATAAAACAAATGGATAACGTATAGACATAGTGGTTCATATAAAAAGATATACAGAGTATATGTACAGGAGGCAGTCAATAATCGAACTAATAGCTGGGATCATTTACGTGAAGGTCAAATGGGCCGGTCTAATATGTCGTAAGCCTACCTAGACGTCAGCGTCTTTGAGCCGCCTTATTATGCACTGACGGTCTAATGTGTTATAAGCCTACCTAGATGTCAGCGTCTTTGAGCCAGCTTATTGTGCACTGATGGTCTAATGTGTCGTAAGCCTACCTAGACGTCAGCGTCTTTGAGCCGCCTTATTATGCACCAACGGTCTAATGTGTCGTAAGCCTACCTAGACGTCAGCGTCTTTGAGCCGCCTTATTGTGCACCGACGGTCTAATGGTTCGTAAGCCTACCTAGATGTCAGCGTCTTTGAGCCGCCTTATTGTGCACTGACCGTCTAATGTGTCGTAAGCCTACCTAGATGTCAGCGTCTTTGAGCCGCCTTATTGTGCACTGACGGTCTAATGTGTCGTAAGCCTACCTAGATGTCAGCGTCTTTGAGCCGCCTTATTGTGCACTGACGGTCTAATGTGTCGTAAGCCTACCTAGATGTCAGCGTCTTTGAGCCGCCTTATTGTGCACTGACGGTCTAATGTGTCGTAAGCCTACCTAGATGTCAGCGTCTTTGAGCCGCCTTATTGTGCACTGACGGTCTAATGTGTCGTAAGCCTACCTAGATGTCAGCGTCTTTGAGCCGCCTTATTGTGCACCGACGGTCTAATGTGTCGTAAGCCTACCTAGATGTCAGCGTCTTTGAGCCGCCTTATTGTGCACCGACGGTCTAATGTGTCGTAAGCCTACCTAGATGTCAGCGTCTTTGAGCCGCCTTATTGTGCACTGACGGTCTAATGTGTCGTAAGCCTACCTAGATTTCAGCGTCTTTGAGCCGCCTTATTGTGCACTGATGGTCTAATGTGTTGTAAGCCTACCTAGATGTCAGCGTCTTTGAGCCGCCTTATTGTGCACTGACGGTCTAATGTGTCGTAAGCCTACCTAGATGTCAGCGTCTTTGAGCCGCCTTATTGTGCACCGACGGTCTAATGTGTCGTAAGCCTACCTAGATGTCAGCGTCTTTGAGCCGCCTTATTGTGCACCGACGGTCTAATGTGTCGTAAGCCTACCTAGATGTCAGCGTCTTTGAGCCGCCTTATTGTGCACTGACGGTCTAATGTGTCGTAAGCCTACCTAGATATAAGCGTCTTTGAGCCGCCTTATTGTGCACTGATGGTCTAATGTGTTGTAAGCCTACCTAGATGTCAGCGTCTTTGAGCCGCCTTGTTGTGCACTGATGGTCTAATGTGTTGTAAGCCTACCTAGATGTCAGCGTCTTTGAGCCGCCTTGTTGTGCACTGATGGTCTAATGTGTTGTAAGCTACCTAGATGTCAGCGTCTTTGAGCCGCCTTATTATGCACTGACGGAAGTTCTGGTGCGATGGGGGGTGATGGCGCACTGTAAGTGGTATGGTTCATCCCGATGCACCCATAATTTAAGGGTCAAACCTCTGCACTGGTGAAGGAAAAATTGAGGCACAAGAGGGAAACATGCCCTCATCATAGCCAGCCAAGTGGCGGGAAAGCTAAAGGCAAACATATGCCATTAAGTAGCCCTGGGCAGCAGGCATTGAAAACCAGAGTGAAGCCGTGCAGGGAACCCAGGGAGTAAACGCTGAACAATAACAGGAAATTCCCGGATCTTTGAATCCAAATCCTTGTGCAATGTTTCAAACCAAGTCCCATGAGTCTTCATTCAATGTTCTGTCTGATCCCGTCGCGGGAGCGAGTTTATCCGACATGATTATTCAGGACCTCGCTTCTTCCACTGCAATTCCCCTGGTTCACTGCTGATCAGAACTGGGCCTTGTTCTGCACTGTTAGGGGGTCCTGGAAGCATCACAACACCTTTCATTCTCGCCCGCGCTGCTGCCTGAGGGCGGCCATGCTTGAAGGAACCCTTTCTTGTCTGACAGCTGGGATCTGCATATCTCTGGAGCTTCCGGCCCCACGCCTGGAAAGCAATTTGAGGAGCCTTGCTGATCCCCAGATATAGAAACACTGCCTTTTCACACACCCCTCGCCCTGATGGATGGCAGCCCCGGGCAGGAATAAGGTGGATCTGCATAGTTACGTTACTCCTTCCTATGACGAAAAAAAACTTTTAAGTCAACCTTGTCGAAATCACCTAATAGGTGAATTTCATTTCAGTACAAGAAAGAAAGCATTTAATTGGTGTTCCCTTGGAAGAAAAGTGAAGGTTACCAGGTACTTTAACAAGCAATAAAATGGGAAACAATAATGGCTGCACGCACATGGCTGCCATTTTAGACCTCCTCTCAGCCAATCAGTAAGCTCGGATTGCAGTCTGCTAGCACAGACCTCATGCAAAACCTTCTGATTTGGGCAGGAGCCTGACAAGCAGCAGAGAAACGATTATTTTCAGCTGCGTAAAGGCAAAGTGGTGCATGTTCAGTTCAATTTCCCAAACAAGCAGCAATGAAACACACAATGTGTAAAGCTTATTGTTACTAGTTCCAAGTTCATTAAATTAACACTGCAAGTTACTCTTGTGTGCTCATTTTTCTCCCCTAAAAGCGTGTTCCTTTTTGGTTGGACACCTCCATGTGCTATATGCCTGGTAGACCACAAGAAGGGTCATTATCGTTTGGGATAATGGCCCTTCGCCAACTGACACTGACATCATTTGGGGGTTGCCTGGGTCGCAATTGCTACCCCTGTGGTCACCTTTGCTACCCCTAAAAAATATAATTTAAAAACTGTTCTTTTCAAATGGAAGCTCTTGGCCGGTGGCCAGCGCCATGTGGCTCTTTCTTTCTGGAGTGGCTGGTTTTCTTTTTCAGGCCTCTTAAAAAAAAAAAAAAAAACAGGGGGTTCCACAAATGTAACACTTTGAGCCGTGACCCTAAATAAGAAAGAATAGGAATAAAAAATAATTTGTCTTTCTGGAATTCTCCGCAATAGACTCATAAAAAAAAATAATAGAGGGTCGTGTTATGTCACTTCCATTACCACTGGCATTTTGATGAAATGACGTCCATGCCAACTGATAGTCCTCTGCTTCGCTTTGGGCAATAACTTGGGGTGGGTCAATATCATGCAATAATGACCTTGCCTTCGGTCTGCCCCTTTTGGGGTTGGACATAGCCTGATTTGCATATGGTCTTTCACCTTTTGTAATGGCTTGGTCGGCAGAGAAGGATGGTCTGCAGGGTAGCGCAGCGCAATGTCAGAGGTTAAGATTAATTCTAAACCTTCCAGCCATCGCCTCTTTTGTTTTGCTTTATTATGACCACAATAGAAACTAGAAGTGATCATAGCACAGGGGCAATGCGCTGGTCATGGAAGCAAGACCATGCAGAGTAACAGACTTTCGAATTTCAGATCTGCGCCGAGAAACTGAACTCAGGTACGGTATTATGAGAATTATAAAAAACCAATAAATAAAATTAAAAATGAACATATTAACATTTTAAAAAGAGAGTTAATAATGCACACCCACGTCTTGCAAAATGTCCTTCTTTCTTGCAAAGTCATGCACTGATTAAAAACCAATGTTCTCTTTCTTCTGGGAGACCCAGGGCAATAGTTAATTTTGCATGCTGTTTACTAATTGGCTGGCAGTGCTGCTGACTCATACATTTCTTACAGTATGCACAGACACTAATTATTGACACTATGATGGAAAGAAGAAAAAGCAATTCCAGACCATCTAGCCAATTCCACTGGTCCCTTACAAGGATTGCCAAAATACCTGCTCCCCTCCTCATCCCCACCCATTTGGACAATGCACCCTAACGGTGATGGTGACATTCCTGCACGCCCCTCACACGCACTGACAATGCACACTTCAAAATACCAGGGTTGTCCCCACCTCCCGGAATACCTGTGCTGCTCTCATTCTCCCTTTTTAAATCCAATTTTCATTTTCCTTCTCAAAATCAACAATACTTTAAAAAAGATCAAACATTGGGACATAAAAGAAAAAGGAGTTTACATACAATAATACTAATACTAATAGGTTTAACCATTTAAAACACAGCATCTCTCCTTCTAGATATCTGTTGTTTCACTGGTGATGTCATCAATGACTTTTAAGGCTCTACCAAAGGGTACCTGAAAACACGACTGACAGAGAGAGAGAGAGAGAGTGAAAGAGAGGACAGGGAGAGAAAGAGTGACGTGAAGGAGAGAGAGAGAGAAAGAGGGCAGAGAGATAGACAGCGATAGAGAAAGATTGAGAGTTAACGGGTGCTGGGAAAGAAAGAGAAAAAGCGATAGAGTACAGAAAAAAAGGAAATTTCATAAAGAGAGAGAAAGAGTGCAGGGAGAGAAAAAGAGGACGGGGAAAAGGAGAGAGAAAGGGGGAGAGAGAGAGAGAGAGAGAAAGAGCGCAGAGGGAGTGCTAGACCTTGTGTTTGACTCGTTCTTACACCAGGGTTGGACTGGGCTCTGAAAGACCTGGGCAGATATCACAATGTGTGACAAACTAAACAATACCCCAGAGCACACATCTTGCACACGTTGGTGGGCAAATGACCAGTTTGCCCAGTGAACTATGCAATAAAGGGGACACATTTGGCTGCGACAACCTGGCCGAAGGTGTGTGTCGGGGTGGCGCCCCAGGCGTATCCCTGCGGGCCAGTGTCAGCTTGCCTTACGCCTCTGTCTCTTGCACACGGCTTCCTGCCAGGGCTTTCCCAATCCTTAACACTGTTCCCATGAGGTCCCGGTGATCGCAGGATTCTCCAAGTGCGTGCCCTTCCCTCTTTAATTAAGCGAGGGTGCAGGGAACATGAGTCACCTTCTGTGTGTCAGAACCGCCGAAGCCGGGAGTCTTTCCCCCCCGAAGCATCGTTCAGCGGCGCCCACATTCATGCTGGCACCAGCTCATCACTAATGAAGGGAGGGGCGGCGAAAAATGCACACTCAGGAGAAAACACGTGCAGCCTGGCAAGCGAGGAGACTCGCCTTCCGTGTTTGGCAGTTCAGAAATGGGTGGATCAGGGTGTTAGGAAGCCAGGGGATGCTGGGAACTGAGGTATCTGCTGCTTCACTCACACACAGGGAGATTCATTCAGTCTCATTCATTTGCGAAATACACCTGTTACAACAGCACCTAGAAGCAGATAGAATTATGTGTAGGCACTGTTTAAAAACATGATACCATTAGTACACGTTGGCACGTAGGAAGCTGGGGAAACGAATTGGGCCTCGTTAGGAGTTGGCTTGTGCGGTACATTTGTGGCAGTAATTTAGTTACCACAACCTATATTTTGCCATGAAGGAATAACCTCCAGGTTCCCTGGAATATGAATTCAGCCTTGGGAGGTGAAGTGGAGGTTTTACCTCCCGCATATTGACGGAGGTGACCCCAGCACATTGCCTCCGAAAATAGAGAATTACTGCGCAAAGAAAATCCTCCAAGATACCCACAAACTCCAAAAATGGGGACTAACACTGCCATTGCTACAAGCGTAATCGCACAGTAAATTGTGGAACCGATTGACTGTGGGACCGATTGACTAACCATGAATGAGCTTGCAATTACCACCAAACATATAATGAGACCTATTTGATTACAGTAAAAGGATGGATGAAGTGTGATTGCCGCTGTAGCACTGATAGACCGTGCAATGATTACTCACCGACATCACATCACCAAGCACACCCAGTCTGTCCCCCTCACTGTTGCAACACTGCCGAGTCTGCAGGCATAATAACTCCAGGTGACAGTGGTTCAGATTGATTGGGCCTCATTACGAGTTTGGCGGTGACCCGCCGGTAACCCGCCAGTGCGGCCGGCGGTTTGCCGCCAACCCTGTAACACCGATTCTGCGGCTTGATATCCCAGTGCCACTGAGCACTGAAGTAACAGGACCCCGCAGCCCCCACGGGGGGTCCCGCCAGCACATGTCCTGGGAGGGGGCCCCACTGGAGAAAAAAAAGAAACATTTTGTTTCCCAAAAAGATGTTTTTTTCTTTTTGAATTTACTCTGCTTTCATAAGGAAATGATTTCTGTAACAGAAATAATTTGTTTATGAAGGCAGATTAACTACAAAAAGAAACGTCCCTGTGGGCTTTGGGCCTCCGTGTCATGGGGTGGGGGAAGCCCGATGACTTCAAAAATAAATAGTTTATTTTCGAAGCCACTCTGCCATCACAAAGAAATTATTTCCGTTATGGTTCGGTCCTTAACGGAAATAAGTTCTTTATGAAGTCAGAAACAATGGGCCTCATTGCGGGTTTGGCGGTAACCGTGCCGTTGCTACCGGCAGGTTGCTGCCGGACCCGTAATGATTTACCAGTGCCCGACTTCCCGGTAACACCGGGGTATTACAACCCCGGCGGTCCAGGAAGTCAGGCGCCGGCAAATTGTAAGTCCCCATTTCCATCGGACTCTATGGGAATGGGGACCACAGAAGCACCGGCACCGTTAATAACGGAAAACTCTGCGGGTGGGTGCCGTTCTGCCCAGCAGGTCTGACCTGCCGGGTGGGACGTAACAGGCCACAGAGCTGTAATATGTCAGTCCGGAAACAACGGTCCCGGTAATCTTACCGGCACTGTTGTTTCCGGACCGGCATAGTTGTAATGAGACCCAATTTCTTTTTGAAGTATAAGGGCTCCCCTCAACCCCATGACGTGTGCGTGTGTGAGTGTATGGTGAAAGGGTGCACACTTTAATTTACGGGTGGCTGCCTGGGTGTGCCTTTATGGTGAAAGGGTACACACTTAAATGTATGGGTGGGTGCCTGGGTGTGCCTGTATGATGAAACGGTGCACACTTAAATGTATGGATGGCTGGGTGTGTGTGTGTGTGTGTGCTTGCGTTCAGGGGTGCAACAAAACCTACATTTCGGGGGACTAACCCTTCAAATCTTGTGAGAGGCGCTAACTTCATGGGCAGTGGGGGAAGGGCAAACTTATTTGTTTGGGGGCATCTCATTTCTTTACACATTTTAATGAGACAATGATTAAGTTGGATAGAGAAAAACTATTACAAGTGGCATTCACTTGAGATTTCTGGACCTTCTCTCTCTTGTAAATTGTTTTTACTTTTTTTCAATTATTATTTCTTTCTTTTTCTATGTTAATGAAAAAATAGCAAAACAAGTTTAAATTATAAACTAAAAGAAATGTTTAATAAATAAGAAAAGAAAACGAGACTAGTTGAGTGCAGCTTCAATGTTACAAGCAGTTAACTCTCTCCTTTAAGGTTGAAAGCACCCACTTATGGACTGCTGTGAGAATGAGTGGTCTCCTGCTCGCTCTCTACCCTTCCAATCACTCCCCTGGCATGCAAGTATTAAACCCACATCACGTTTTCAATTGCCTAAAAACGTGGCATTTGAATGCAGGTACTAACTTTATGTTAGTAATTGCTGGACTCTTGTTAACAGCGAAACCCAGGTGCTATTTAACATCTGTGTCCTGTTCTGTCTGGCAACTGCTCTGAAGATCAGCCAGGTCAAGTCAACATAGCCCAACATTTCAATGAGAGGGAGTGCTGAATCCCAGTCAACTCAATGGTGTTACACCAATACTTGTGTTTAATAGCTTGATTATTCCTAACCCTATTCTTCCTTGTCCGAGTGTGTATGAGGCAGTACTTGTGTATAAGGCACTCTGCCTCATACACAAGTACTGGGATGAGGTAGAGGTACATGGAGGTAATGCCTGACTTAGCTACCTGTAATCTTCCTTTCTACTCGTCCCACTCTTCCTCACCCCAGTACTTACCTATGAGGCAAAGTGCCTCATACGTAAGCTCTGGGACAAGGAAGAAGGACGTGGAGGTAATTCTGTGCCCTGGAGCTGATTTTGGAGGTTGGGGTAGGATTTGGAGGGAGAGGGGATGTGTGGGGGCAGGATTGTGCAATAAATCATAATGGCTGTCCATGTCCAGGCTAAGCAGGCATGATATGTGGTATTAGTGGCTATAGTGGCATTTTGGTGCAGCCACTCTAGTAATTCCTCAGTTTGGTATGACTTTTTTTTAACTGGGCATTTCTGATAAAGCATTCCTGCTAAGTGAATTATCTGGCTAGACTGCCATGTGGGTGCTGCCAGTCTAGCCATTTCTTACTGCAGCATTGTATATTTTTTCTGGGCAGCTGTGATCAAATGATATGATATAAGTCATTTATAACGCGCCTGTACACAAGTGTTTCTAGGCGCGACAAGACAAGGGAGGGAAGATAGAGGGAGGACAAGACAAACAATCTTACTAGGCCTTGTGTCATTCAGATCATGCAAGTGCGAGAACGTGAAGTGCAAGGGGAAAGGGAGGGGGAAGTGCATGGGAGAGGGGAGGGAAAAACATGGCAGCAATGCTCTGAGTAAACGCAGCAAGGGTAGCGCGGCTCTGGGTAGTGCAAGGATAACAAGGGACTGTAGCGTTACTGTTACAACCCCTAAGTGCATGGTAGGCGCAGAGGCAGTACAAGGGTGACTGATCAAGAAAGAGTCTGGACTCAGTGAGACTCTGAGGGTAGCCGAGCAACCAGTCAGTACAGAAGACAGGTAGGTCAGGTAAGCCAGCAGGGGAGGGAGAGAGAGAAAGCAAAGGAGAAGAGGAAAATTTTGAGCTGCTTCCGGAACTTCATTGGTCCGGCTCAAGTTTGAGAGGGGCAGGGAGGCTATTCCAGAGGGAGGCAGCTGCAGAGGAGAGAGATTTACCTCCCACTCTCTGCCTGGAGAAGCGTCTAACCATTTGAGAGTTGTAGGTAGTTGAGCAAAGGGCCCGAGAAGGAAGATATTATGGAACAGAGAGTTGGATGTAGTGCGGGCCCCAGGCCCAGAAAGCCTTGTGGACAATGCAAAGGGTCTTGAACTTGATCCTTGCAGATTTCTAAAGAGTGTGGCCATGTTGTTAGAGGCCACTGGCTTGAATGTGTGTTCTCTTCTTGATGAGTGTTATTGCTTCGATTGGCATTTTGGTGCAACCAGTCTAGGTATGTCTTAATGTGGCCTGGTATGCTTTACTGTAACGTTATTACATGTCTACACTGGTCTACATTGTGCAGCCAGTGAACATGTTTTTATTGTGGCATGGCATTTTTAATAGCAAAGCATTCATGTTCCTGTGCACTGTTGGTGACTTGCATCTGTTGGATTGGTGTTACCCTACATAACAATTACAAACACTCTGGCTTTTTAGCCAATTTTTCTCAGAAAGTGTGCTGTATATCGCATTAAAACACATATTTATATATTTCTCCTAGTGCAGTGTGCGGCATATCCCTTCAACAGCACGTTAGTGCGTATTGCCCAAGTGTGATAATCTATGCCTGCCCAGAGTGTGGCGCGATCAGTGATTTGTTGCTGACTTGGGGGGGGCACACTCAGCATAGCTCGCAGGGGGGCCCCCACATTTTGTGTTACGCCACTGCCACTGAGATATCACAACTGGCGACGGAACAGTCAATCCCCATTCCTATGGAGTCCGATAGAACTTCATGGGACTGGGGACACTGAAGCACCGGCACTGCTACTAATGGTGCTGGTGCTTCAGTGAGAGGCATGCCGGTAGGGGCCTGATTTCCTGGCAGGTCAGGCCTGCCGTGGGATCCGTGCCCCTACTGGCATTCTCATAGTATGGCGGTCCAGAAAGGGTGACGGTACGTTGCCACTGGCACCCTTATTTCCAGACTGCCATACTTGGAATGAGGCCCATTTTCTTCTTATAGTGACACCAGTAAGGCATCCATCTGTTTACAAATCAGCCAAAAGCTGATGATAACAGGACTTTCTCAAACTCTACCAGTAGCATTCACGCCAGCGTACAATTTGGTGCAAGTTCTGGCCAGCCATAAATGTGGTTAGTGTATTCACTATCCAAGGCGAGAGATATGACACAAAATCTTCAGATCGACCAGCATTCCCTCCATCATCATACGTGGCATGCTTAGCAGGTATCACCTGAAAAAAACTAGTTGGAAAATAACAAGGCTAAAAAGCACTAACATTTTTATCAAATTTGTCATACATTTGTCCGAAATAAATAGATAAGGACTTGGGTTAGGGAATACATTAAGGTGGAGGGAAGTGGGGTGGGGCGGGGGTGCAGCATTACAATTCGAAACAAAAATAAAACAATTGAGTAATTTGATTAAAATGAATTCTTTTTTTTCCCCTCATTATTGTAACTTAGATCCTGTTTAACAGCACACTGATCTTTAACAAGCATTGACAAATCCACCAGTTGTAGCTTTTGTGTAGGTCTAGAATCGGCATTTTTCAGGCACTGCCATAATGATACTACCTGGCCATAGGGGACACACACACACACACACACACACACACACACACACACACACGCACACACGCACGCACGCACGCACGCACACACACACACACACACACGTTTTAGGCTAAGAGGGGCAGGTAGTTGGCTGGAATAAACATAGATATGAGAGTGACAACGGGGTATACAAAAGTCTGTAAAAACCCAAACCACATCCACAGGCTTTGTGTCCACACTCACATCCCAGCTCCCTCTTATCTCACGTGCCAGGCCAATAGTTTTGGACAATACGAAGCACTTACAGTACCACCAACTTTATTTATAATGGGCCTACCTTGAGTAAAAATATTCTTGTCTCCCTCAAATGCCAGAAGTGCAAATACTTTCTAATAAAATGAGTCATAGTGCTCCCTTTTTAAAGAGCCTTGCCCCTGCCACACTCCGAACATCCACAGTTTCAAGACCCCTGCACTAGGGGCATTCCTTTATTCAGATGTTCCCCATTAAGAGGCGTCTCCCTAGTTCAGCGGAGGCTTGTAAATGTTGTAATTAGCAAGGCGTACATATTTGCCACAAATAAGTGCGAGCTACACAGCGTAGCGAATGCGCTCAAACCAATCCAGGGCATTTCGGGAGGAGGGGGCGGGGGGTTCTACCACCCAGTAAAACATTTTGAATAATGGGTCAAAATTGTGCATTCTATAGCACAGTTTTTGTGAAAAATTGTGTAAGAAACTTGCCAGTTGCATTAGGTTTTTATGGGGTAAAGTCTGAAAAAATCCAATAGCCGCCTGTCACCAACAGCACACAGGAGCATTTCCCAACATGTTTCCATGCTGCCTTTCCCACAATGTATGCCAGTATAAACAACACTTTCACACTGGCTGCGCCTATACATTTCCATGCTGGCTGTATCTATACTTGCCAGTATTGCCATATTACAGCATCTCCCATATCTGCCATATTTGGACTCCGGTCATTCCGAGGGCGTTCAACCAACAGCGCATTTACCATAATTATGCTGGAAGGCACCATACAAATGACAGAATGAATGAATGAATGAATGAATTTAGGAATATACTCATGTTTGCTTTGTGAATAATGCCAATAATGAATTATACTATAAGAAAGCATGGCCAAGCTGGCTCAGCCAATATATTCCAGTTTCTGCACATACGGACATACTCCCGTTGGCTTTGATATTAAAAATGCCATGCCAAAATAAGAAAACATGTCTGACACGTAATAACACTTATGATGTTCGCTTATTTCTTTAATTCATTATAATACAGCCAAAAATCACATAATGCCCTGAAATCAATGTCAATGTCTAGATACATACAAAAAAGTTACAGTAGCGCAATATTACGGGCTTTCATTTCTATTTGCACCACTATTCTGTTCCTGTATATGCTAGTTACAGGTCTTAGGCTGTGCCCTTACTCCAATATATCCTATAGTCATTTTTATATACCTCCAGTGCTACAGATGATAAATAAGTGAGATTTCACTGCCCTCCAAAAAGCACTGCAGCAGAGAATCGCTACTGCAGAATTCTGTTCTCCCAGCCAACATTAAGACCCTGTTTCTGCATTGCGTAGTGGCAGGGCATGCACAGAGTAAATGGGCCTCATTAGGACCCTGGCGCTCCCGTAATGAAGGATGCCGATACGGGACCAACACCCTTCATTGCGGGAGTGCTTATTACGAGGTTCCCTTTGCGGGACCGGGAACAGACGTCTGGTAAAACCAGATGTCCTTTCCGGGTCCCTCGAGGGGAAGAGGGAGCTAATAACGGGCCATTTGTAATGTGCCCATTGTTACCTCTCTTCCCATTCCCATTAAGCCCTATAGGGGCTGAAATGGGAGTGGGGATGGGTTCCTGCAAGGAGGAATTACCGGGTCCTCCAATGTCGGAATGACCCGGTAATTTCTTGTTGCAGGAACCCAGTATTGGAGCCCGGCATGGAGACAGCCATGGTGCCAATAGCACCAAGGCTACCTCCATACTCGTAATGAGGCCCAATGTCTAGCAGTTGCAGTTTCATTGGTTCTGCACAACCTGCAAGACCAGTTAGCTTTAGGCAATGCCATTCTCGGACCAATTATATCCAGCGTGTCCACGAGGTCGAACCTTCGTCAATGTAGGAAATCTTTACTAGAACGTTTAGCAGCTAGACCCATCCATGCCTGTTGACGATCATATTCGGATATGTGAGCCTTCATGATACTCTTGTATTTGACACGTCTAAGAAAGGAAGAGTTTGCACCCAATTTCGCTTCCAACCAGGCACTTTCTTCCAGATTGTAGTGCAAGCAACCTTTTTGTCCATTTCCATCAGCTATTTTGTTGCTGCTACCATTGCCTTATGCCACCGGCAATTCTTTTGGAATGTTACCTTCTTGTAATACATACCTTGTTGCATTAGTAATGCCATATTCACAGTACGAATGTTAAATTCCCACAGGGGATATTTTACCGGCGTGAAATACGGGAGGTTCAATAATTACCTAATACAGCGGCTCTCCAATCTCTTCAACTCCTTGCTTTTGTTCCATCCCCATAACATGCCACCACTTGACAGTTTAGGTAGGATTTTCATTGTGAACACTGTAACCAGGGCCGCTATGGAATTACCTGAATGTTGTGCAGAAAATCTTGTTATTGCGCCCAGCTGTTGCCTTACATCTTGCTCAATGTGCTGAATTTGTGCTTTCCAGTTTCATCGGCTGTCAAAGGTGGCTACCACCAACTTATATTCTCCGACGTGTTCCACCGGATGCCCGGTAATGGCCAATAATACTTCTTTCTTTTCTTTTTCTTGTTTGATTGAAAGGTAGTAACTTTTGCTTTATTGAATTGGTCAAGTAGTTCTTGAAGCCCTGTCGGGGTAAGGTTGAGTAGCACAAGGTCATCAGCATAACCTAACCATGCAATGCTTGTTGCTCCCAGCTCAGGGGCGAAAGATGTTTCGACCACGAGAGACAGGGAAAGGTCCACCATATATAGAATGAAAAGGAGTAGGGCGAGTACACTACCTTGGTTTAAACCAGTCGTGGTGCTGATGGAAACAGTTAGGTTGCTGCTGTTTTTGGTTCTTACCCTTAGTCTAGTGTTCGATTAAAGTGAGCAAATAATGTTAACTAGCCGCACTAAAATGTATGAATGTCACGTATGCTGGTTGGCAGCCCTACAGATAAGGTGTGTATCAGACAGTTTTACTTCCTAAAAATAGGCAAATACTTCCAAAAACAAAAATAGGGAGTACAAATATTCCCACCAAAAATATAAAATAGACACATAGGAGCCATTTCCCCACCGTTCATCCACACAGCTCCATGGATATGTTTGGGCAGCAGCACAAATAGAGCCAGAGGATAAAAATGTACTTGATCCAAAGAGGTAATATTGTATCTTTTAATGTGCATAAATAACTAGGGGCAAAGAAGTGTTATTTACAAATATATTACTGCTTTAGAGTGAAAACATATTTTTCCTTGCTTGTTAAATACTGCCATTGGGAATGGCACTTATCTGTTTACTCCTTAAAAACCCATTTTACTGCCAACTCAAAACAATAGGGAGTACAATACTCCTATTGCAAAATCTTACCTGTAGCACTGCTGGTTGGTTATGGAGGCTCCACACCCTCTTCACGATGCGGTTGAGGAGTATCAGATTATCCGTGGTAGAGCGCTTCTTACGAAATTCCAGATGGTTTAAGGGTAATATTTGGTTCTGCTCTGTCCATTCCACTAGCTCCGCTAGCAAAATCCTGACAAAGATTTTTGCGGGGGCGTCTAGCATTGACAGGATGCGGTAGCTATTTGGGTCATTGTGGGGTCCACGTTTGTACACAGGTACCACAATACTTTTGGTCTAGTTGTCAGGAAGTTGACAAGTGTCACTGATGGATTGACATAACCGGTGAAGAGCCTCACTCTATCCAACTGGGTTAAGTTTCATTAAAGCATTACAAATGCCATCCGGCCTGTGATCTCTTGAGTCATTGCTGCTCCTTCTGTGATAAGTAATGTCCAGCTCATTATGATTTAAAGACCATTTTGCTGAAGCCCAGGCCGGCTCTACTCCCTGACCAGTGTTATTGCCCAGGGTGTTCTTTATGCAGTTCACCCAAGACTTGCTGGAATCTCCAATTGTCAGTTTGGTATTATGGGGTTGATGACTGACCAATTTTCAACATGCTCTTGTATCAATATTTTTGATTGTTCTTAATAAGTGCCTCCAGCGTGTTAACTTTCGCTTACTTTGATGGTGTGATGTTAGCTTATAATAAATGCCCAGCAAAAAATGCTAGTCTAGGACTTGATATAACTTTTCATGTTTGCTTTATCATAGTTGCCCAGTAAACAAATGTCATGCCACAGTAAGAAATCGCTAGACTGGCTACACCAAAATGCCTTAGGGCCTGGAGTGCTTCTGGAGAGCTTTTGGAGGGACTGACCTGGCCGGTAGCCCCTGGTTCAGTTCCAGAGACTGCTCTGCTGAGTCACCTACTCCTATGGGAAAGGGGCCAGTATTCACTGATGCCCCTTCTTTGGTAGCAGGGGAAACAGTGACTTCAGAGTTGCCTGCCACACTAATAGAACCTGAGGTGGAGGACCAGGAGAGCGCAGATTTGAAGGGCTTGCTTAAGCTGTATGAGTTTGCACAAGCTGAGGACCCAGATCAGACTGACTGCTTCAAAGCCCAGAAAGAGTGTCCCACTCTGGCGGGTCTGTGGAAGCAGGCGGAGGAGCAGGTTAAGGGTTAGGCCCCTGGACTGTTCAAAGTGTATGGGGAGGATAGACTCCTGCACAGTGAGCAAAACAACTCTGAGGGTTATCGCACCAGAAAGCTGGTGATTCCCCAATGCTGCATAAAGTTCCTTTTGGACATGGCTCACCACTTGGGAGTGACTAAGACATCGGACCAGTTATCTGCACACTTTTACTGGCTGCAGTTCGGCGTAAAGGTTAAGGAATTCACCTGGTGCTCCCCGACTTGTCAACCTTCTGGCAAGTATGGTGGTGCCACAAAGGCCCACTTAATTCCACTACCCATGAATGGGAGGCCTTTCAAGAGCATAGGCATGGATATTCTGGGTCCTTTGGGTCCTCAAACCAGCTCAGGGAAACATATACATCTTGGTTGTGGTAGACCATGCCACAAGGTAGACAGAGGCTGTCCCTTTGAGGTTTCAAAGGGACTGATTGGAATATTCTCCAGTGTTGGATTCCCCAAGGTAGTCATTCGTGACAGGAGATAAAACTTCATATCAGCATATATGAAGACTATGTGGGAAGAGTGTGAGTCACCTACCAGTTCTCTACATCCTTCCATCCACAAACAAATGGACTTGTTGAGTGGTTCTTCAAGACCTTGAAAGGCAAGAAAGGTGGCTTGGAAGAGCATCTGAGGAGAACATGGGATATTCTCCTGCCATGCCTTCTGTACGCCTACTGGGAGGTGCCACAGAACGTTGTAGGATTTAGCCCCTTTGAGCTTCTGTTTGGACACCCTGTATGAGGTCCCCTAAGTCTAGCGAAAGAGGGATGAGAGGGAAATTCCTCAGCCCCCACATGAGATGTGGTGGACTACGCAGTTGGCCTTTGGTCTAAAATGGAAAAGTACACGGAACAGTCGATGAAAAGCCCAAAGGCCAGCCAGGAGATGATGAAGCATTGGTATGACCAGAAGGCCACAGTGACAGTCTATTCCCCAGGACAATGGGTGTGGATTAATCAGCCTGTCAGACCCAGTGCCCTTCAGGACAAGTGGACTGGGCCGTGCTGTGTGCTGGAAAAAGTCAGTGAGGTGAATTATCTCATTGACGTGAAAGAACCTAAACAGATGAGCAGGGTTTTTAACGTCAAACGGCTAAAACCCCATTATAACTGGGATGACTTGGTCATGGCATTAGTGACTGATGGAGAGACTGAGGAGGAAACCGATCTCCTCCTAGACCTCCTGCACACTGAAGCCACAGATGTGTAGTTCAAGGTGCCAACCTTGCAACAGACCTCTCAGAACAGCAACTGACAGATGGTTGCTGTTTACTGGGGCAGTTTGCTGGTCTGTTTTCGCTGACTCCAGGTCACGCAAGATTGGTGCACCCATGATGTGGACACTGGAGACAGTAAGCCGGTGAAAAGTAGGATTCACTGGATGTCCAATAAGGTCAGGGACACCATCAAGGAGGACGTTTCCAAGATGTTGTCCCTGGGAGTGATAGAGCTATCCCAAAGCCCCTTGGCTAGCCCAGTGGTTCTGGTCCCTAAAAAGACCAGTGTGGGAAGATGGTGTTTGCTTTTGTGTGGACTACAGGGAGCTCAATTTTGTCATGAAGACAGATGATCTCCCCATTCCTCGGGCAGATGAGAAGCTTGGCGCAGCCAAGTACATGAGTACCTTTGACCTCACTGCAGGGTACTTGACAGATGGAGCGAGAGAAATCACCTTTCAGGATTTGAAGGATGGATTGTGCAGGGCTCAGTTCTGAAAGTCCCAGACTGTGGTCATGAGTTCATTATCCAGAGTGAGGCCTGTGATTTTGGGATTGGAGCAGTGTTAGCGCAGCTGAACTCTCAAAGGGTAGAACAACCTGTCGCCTACACTAGCAGGCGATTGACAGAAAGGGAAAGGAACTTGGCAGTCAAAGAAAAAGAGGCATACACGGCCATGTGGGCTCTAAAGAAGCTGAAATCCAACATTATTGGGTCAAACTTACGATCCAGACAGACCACCAGCCTCATGGAAGGTTAATGGCCATGCAAGGGGAGAAATCTAAGCTTTTGCATTTGGCCATAGCCCTACAGGGATTAGATACGGACATCCAGCACAAGGCAGGCTCCCAGCCTGGAAATGGAGATGGCCACAGCTAGTAGTTTTGCTTTCATGACGAACCAGACCCTCAGTAGGGGTGTGGTTCTCATGTTGATGCTAGGGGCATCTGAGGAATTCGACCGTCTGCACGGTGGGTGTGAGCTTGCGTGGGCTTTTTAAAAAAATTAAATGAAATTGAATGATGGTAGATCAACCTGTGGAAAATGTGCGGGGCTAACCACCCATTTTTTCCACACTCACCACATGACATATTCATAGACCCGTGCACTCTGGGTGGACACAGCCTACAGGCGCAGTCCCCCCCTGTCATATTTAGTTGGGATCGGACATGTGGAGTACACAATGCATCTCCAGAAGAGTGAGGGCAAACCTTGCCCCTGCCATGGCCTGCCTAATTAACTAACAAAGGCTACGTGGAAGCAACCTGTCTTTTGTTGAGCCCTGTAGCTGGTAGCAGCATTCACATACTAATCGGAGTTGAATTCAAACATGCCCGCATGGGGCCTGGCTGCAGAGGCTAACAACACTCTTTCATATACACTGTGCCAATCTTAAGCCAGCTTCCTCCCTCAATATCAATTGACAGTGAATTGTCATGGTGAGCGGGCCTCTCATTTGGGGATGCAAGGAATATGGGGGTATATTTTTCACACGAATGCACATTCATGCACGCACCCATGCACATTCACTCTTACATCCACACTAACACCCAAACAACATACACTCTTTCATTCACACATTCATGCACATATTATTATTTTTCTTACCTGCTTTCCCTTTCCAGTATCACTCAACCAGGTCCCATGATGCTCTCCTGCCCCTGCATAGCAAGAACAGGAACCAGGAAGCAGGAAGCCTGGTTCCTGCACATGTGCGCAGGAGCCTGAGCATCCCCTGGAGTATGCCCAGACAACTTTGAATGTGCTGGGATGGGCAGGAGCGCCCTCTGGCACATTAGAGCCACACTACCCCAGCCAGCATCTCCAATGGGCTTATGAAAGGCTAAGGCATCAAAATGCCCCTTCCCTTGCATGGCCCAGTGAGCATGCGCACTGGGTATGAACTGTCAAAGCGAAACCACGTTTCCTTTGACAGTCCTAGCCAGCCCAGGAAGCACTCCTTCAGCTGCAACAAGCAGGTGAGGGAACGCTTGGTGGCAGCTCATCCAAAATGGGTCAGTGTACTCTCCGTCGCCCATTATAGATGAGTCCCCACTGGCCCAGTTAATGATCAGTTACTCATTCCCCCTCAATATAGAATTCTGTTACAGATCATTGAAAGCCAAAAAAAAGCATTGCTTCCTTTTCATTTTATTGCCATTTGTTTGGTGTTTCCAATATTGTATGCGAGGCTTACGTTGCATTTTTATCCGCGGATTAAAGTGAGGGGAGGTGGCTGGCTGCCCTCCTTTTAGTCAAAAGGGGAACACTGCCAGAGGAAGATCATTGGGTGTAACCAGGGTGGAGGGTCCAGGGTTCTCTGCAAAAATACCTAAATGCATACTGTAAATAAATTAGTTTAAGGTCACAAACTGGAAAACCTTACACCCCAAATTGACTAAGTCAAAGAAATTCTACTTATCCTTAAAGCCCCGTCTTTCCTGCATCCAGCACATTTGCCTTTACAATGGCTTCTCCTTACACCCCAAATTGACTTAGTCAAAGAAATTCTACTTATCCTTAAAGCCCCGTCTTTCCTGCATCCAGCACATTTGCCTTTACAGTGGCTTCTCAAAACTCAAATAACCATGTTCATGTATGCACACGTCCTATGTTACATAGGAAAGCTGTGGAGTCCCACAAATCCAAAGGGTTAACCTCACTACAGCCACCTAAAATATAGCAATGCCAGTGTTCAGTAACAAAGGAGGCTTCTCTAATGTTACACGATGCACAGGTTCTACAGTTAGCTCATCCCACCTAGAGCAAGGCTTTACACGCCAAGAACTTTTAAGATGCAGCCCATCATCATACAGCTTGTATGTGATGCAGACCTCACGTTCATCCAATATGAACAGGGCAAATAATCAACCAGCAAGAAACTAGCGCCCCAGCAGCCTGGCTTTATGGCTGAGGGGCCCGGCCCAAACACCTTAATATTCCTATACTGTGTCACTAAACCAAGACTCGCTGGCTACTTGGGGTAAGGCTCACATCTCTCCGCCCAGTAAGCACAAGAGCCGAGGCCTCTAACCCCATACAAGTGCTCTATATCCACATAGAATGAGACAAACTCTTTCATTGCTGCCAAGAACCACAGTGGTGGTGTTCCTCAATACTGGCCTGGCTTTCAAAACGGCGTTTGGCCAGTTAGACATATACATAGCACTTGATATTGTATTCAGTCATCCTTTCTAGGTTTTTTATGCAAAATATAGGGGTCACTGGGGCAATCAGGCAGAATTGTAATTTTGAGAAAACCTGGAATCTGTTGTAGAGAAGGAGCTAAGTACCCTCACCTCAAGCATCTCGCCCATATTACCTATATGTTGGGATCCAGAGTATGAAACACGCGCAGCACCAGTGAAAATACTGATATCAAGAAGAACCCTGAAAGCAAGGTTCCCGTTAAGAAAGCTATACCTGCATACATGACAGTATGATGGCCATTTGAATAAAATCCCAGAAGAAGCATGAAAAAGGAGCAAGAGAGCAGATTGGTGAGACACGAAAGGGAAGATGCATTGAGAGACCATGCTATGAGACGTCTGTTGATGTCCATTGTACTCCCTGTTTTAGATAATTGATATTAAAACGGTCAGTTTTGCCAACTTCCTGCTTCGTTTAGATTATTGATGTTTGAGTATCTTCTGCATCCCCATTCATCTCAAAGTATTGCTACCTCGTTTTACAAGGCTGGGTGGGCTGTCCCGGTTCACGTGGTAGCAGAGATGATGGTTAAAGAACTGTCGACTTAGTAAGCTTTGGGGTCCCGGCAATATTGGATGTCCTCTGCCATTCGGCTGAAAGGACGTGAAGCTCCCTGTAGATAGCAGAAATTAGTTTAAAATAAGGCTTGCAAGCATAGGTGAGATGGGTCCCTTGTTTTCAGGCAAAATCCTCCTCCCGATTTCTACAGGAAGCTGAGCGCACGGAAAGTTGAAGAGGCTGATTGAAGAGGCGTCAATCCCTAGAGTCTGAAGTCGAAAAAGCGAACAGTGAGTAAAACTGAGTGAGGTGGCAAAATTGTGAATGGGCATGTCAAATTAGAAATTATATTGTGCCTTCTATTGCAATAAATATATGTATATTGGCCTACGTAAAGCTGCTCACAAGTCGCTTGCGAAGAAGTCCGTGTTGCAAGGTCCTGACCTTAAAATCAATGTAAGCCGCCATTTTAGGTCAATCCGCCATTTGAGGTTCGCTTTGTAAAGTCACCCTGTGAGTTAAAATGGTGGACGATGTCATTCCAAAATACAACATGGTCGTCTTGACCTCTGTATGTATCTAATATGTAACTTGCCTCCAGGCCACTTGTTGAGGTCGTAAACTGAGACCTTATCCTTCGTTGACCTGTGTGTAAAGGATTACTCGTGCAATGACACTAATCCGCGAGCATATGTTAAGAACAATGTGTTCAAATACTGAACGTGGAACACTTGTTTAACTACATTGTATTAATGTTTGAGAAGACCTGCATGGGAAATCCCAGAATACACAGTTGCCGTATAGGCTTTTTGATATATGTATTAAAAGTAAACCAGTTATATGCGGATGTGCAAGACTTGGCATGAACCCTCGATCGGTGATGTATTAGCGGAATATTAACCCGAAGTGCGGCTGGACATCGTGCTCACAAAGAGTATAAAAACCAATGCATTCTAATGTACAGCGTCTCTCACTGAACACACTGAACCACGCTGGAGTTTGTTGTGTTGCACTGAGGGCTGATAGCTATCTGATTTTGCTCTGTTCTTAGTAACTGGATTCAGTATAAAATAAAGTACTTTGTATGTTCCTTTGTAACCCGTGTTCAGTGTATTTCCTTTTGGGGTACTCAGCCTCGATATTTTGATTTTGTTTTCACAGGCAGTGAGTGGAGAAAGTGATAAGGGGAAACGAGTAATGGAGGGAGTTTGAGGGTAAACAACTCGAGACGATGAGCATCAAGTTATTAAGTAATTGACTTGAGGAGAGGAGCCAAGCAACTGGAAAACTGTGAGACAAGGAACGTCACAGTGGAGTAAGCCCAGTGCCCTGCGTCATTGCACGTATCAGTAGGAGTCGTATCTAGAGTCCCATTATCAGATGACATAGGCCACGCACATGTTCAAACACTGTCTGAAGAGAACAATTCAAACTCCTTAGGAATATTTTTTATGGGTGTGGATAAAAGGATATATGGCCTCATTATAAGTTTGCTGGTCTGGTAGTAATGGCGTCAGTAAGCTACCAGCGCCATCACTACCGGACCAGCAAACTACGAGTTTTGCTCACGGCTGCCTTTTAGCCCGCCAGTTCTGACCTGGCGGGTGTACCGGCATCCGCAAGCAGAGCATGTCAGATGCACCAGCACCATTCACGAATGGTGCCGGTGCATCCGGGCTTCTGCATTCCCATTGAGCCCTATGAGGCTCAAATGGGAATGGGGAAGAATATTTTCCTGCGGCTGCAAATTGGCATTTACCGGCAAGGCCGTAATGACCTGGTAATTGCCCCTTCATGGGCGCCAGATTTTTTTTTAACTTGTGGCTGCCATGATGCTTTTACGAGCACGGCTACCGCCAGTATCATAATGAGGCCCAAAGTCTTGAGGAACACAGGCTAAAGATATATGTAGGCAGGCCGAATCTGTTAGTTTTTCAGTCTGTTTTATGTGCTGTATAAATATATATGAGGTGAAGAAATTATAGACGAATTAAGAAATCTAAAAAGGAAAACAGGAGACTTGAGAGTTAATTATTTATTTGTTTAGTTGTATTGATAGAGTTTAGTTAATGAATAGATTGAAATAAAAACGTGATATTAAGGGTTTGGAGCTGCGACGATTGGTGCACGCTCATATTGTATTATTTTTCTGAAATGTATTTTTTAAAAGTGCAAAGAGTAAAGGTGAGTATTGACAGTCAAGTGTGATAAGTCAAAATGGAGGATATTACTCAGCTTACACATCTATGCAAGCAGTTAACAAAACATGCACCAAAGCTTAAACAGTACAGTGAGGAATGGGTTAAGGGCATGGCAGACAAGATGTTCATGCCATGGCCACAAGGGGGATCACTTTCAAAAGCAGTTTTGCAACACATGACGACATATTTGCATTCAGCATACACAGGAAAAAAGTTAGATAAAAGGCTAGCGAGCTTAGAGCTCTGGAAAATGTACCAAGAGGAAAGAGAAGAGCTGCCTCCTGAAGATTGGATACTTAACATATGCTAAGAGGGGAGTGAGGAGCAACTGCTGCCCCCGCTGTGCCTAAAGTAAACAGTGATAGTTTAAAGGATGACGGAGTGTACCCATTGAGAGAACTTAAGGCAGCAACAGGGCACAGCAATCCGGCATATGAGTTGCTTGCGCATAGCAGCGATGAGGGTCCAGAGAAGATTTCCGAAAGAGATGTGATCTCTAAGGTCCAGAGAGACAAAGGGAGAGATGGGACAAGGAAAGAAGTGATCGACGAAGTACATCCTTAGAGACAGGATGACAAATAAGGAGATGGAAAGGAGAAAAAGGTAAGGCTGATGAAGTAGCACTCATACAGAATGGATAGGTGGTCAGATTTTGCTCAAACTTGATGGAAAGAGCATTGAGGAAGTAAGGCAAAAGGAAGATCGAGACTTAAAAGACAAAAAAGATAGAACTAGAGAGGAACGAGTGAAAGAAGTTGGGGCAAGAAGGAAGGTTAAACAAAGAAGGGAACAGTTGTATCAAGATGAACAAATGAAAAAGCAGGAAAGGGCAGAGGAGCAAAGAAAATAATCGACAGACAGAGGGCGATCGAAGAACGAGAAAGGTTAGAATGAAAAAGAGAGGAAGAGGAAGAATAGAAATGAAGGAATAAAAGAATACAAAGACATAGAGATGAAGGAATACGAAGAGCAAATGAGAGAAAAGATATGAAAAGAAAGGAAGAGGAAAGGGTAAGAGAAGAAGCAAGGAAACAAAGAGAGCTTGCTGATGAAATAGAACACAAAAGAAGGCAGAAAGCACGCAACGTTGATTGCATATAAATAGAATTAATGGAGCCTAATCCAGTAGTAGCATGGGAGGATATCAAAAAATTCTTCCCAGCATATGAACCAATGCCAGGTCCGCCTACAGTAAATCTAGAGGATGAGTTTGACTCTAGAAGCATTGGGGGCCTTATCAATAAAGTCTACCATGATATGAGGGCTATGAAAGAACTGAAAGGAAAGGGTCAAAATGATTGGCTTGAGAGTACACAGCTGTATGACAAAGAGGGAGGCTTGTGTAGTTTTGAGCCTGAAGAGTTGTCTTTAGATAGACTAACTCTGACCAGAGACGAAGAGGATGTAATGCATACAAGTTGGGGACAGGATATGTCATACGAGGATAGAGAAACCTTCCGTGGGGAGGAGGGAGGTGACTCATGTGGTCCTGAAAGATGTTCTCCAATGGACAAATAAGTGAGATGGTCAGATCTAGATTTACCCAAAGTGTGGGCGTCAGTGACTAGATCGACCCAGAGGGAGATCCCATAGTGAGAGGGGTGACTCGCCACCTTATGTAAGCAGGTTAAGATCGCTACCAGGAAGAAGGTGGTATGGAACCATTGTCCCTGCAATGGACAGACAGATGATGGGGGATGAATTTGAGTTTGGGATCTTGCAATTTCCTTTGTTAAAAAAAGGAGGAGCCAGACCACAATATACCATGACCACAGATGGATAAGGACAATTTAAGGTGTAAACCTCCGAGTTTGACTTCCGGCGCTTGGAAATGGATACACGAGTTAGGAAAAATGACAGAGGAAACATGTTAGCTATAAGAGACACTAAAGGTCTTCCAGCCGCTATCCTTGGGGAGAGAGCAGACGATGTTTGGTCGAGAGCAGGATACTCAAGTGTCACTGCACAGAACACGGCTCATGATGGAGCACCATTTAATAACTGTAGAGCGGCAGTTTGGAAAGCACTTAGAGTGGTATATGCCGGATACATCAGCTATGGGAGCTATAATGGCAAGGACGATGCAGGAAGGGGAGGATCCTCTTGTTTACATTCAACATTTCCAAGAGCAGTGGTCTTTGGAAACGCGCAAACCGTGGGGGAAATCCATACCTGTATTTTATCATATACTATGTCAAGGGCTGCCGGACCCAGTACAGAGGCAGGTCAGGAAACTAGCAGGTATGGAAGCAAAACCATGGTCAGAGATACAGCTGACTATCACGCACTATTGCAGATTATTGCAGGAGAAGAATTGAAAGAAAGATGATGCTAGGAAAGGTGAGGAAGCACAATTAGTGAAGAAAACAATTGGCAAAATACGCCATAGAAGGGGCGATGTTGACTAGTGGAGAAGGGTCAGGTTCACAGCAAGCAACAGGCATGCCACAGGTGAATAACGAAAGGCAGTTTGATCAAGGATTCATACCAAGGGGTAGGGGGGCTTCCTATGTAGGGGCTTCCAGAATAATCAAGGACATTTTCAGAATAATCAGAGTGGGTTTTAAAACATTCAGAACGAGGCTCAGGGCATGCAGGGAGGGCCAATTAGGAGACCTCCTGCATGTTGGACATGTGGTATGTCAGGGCACCTTGCACGCATATGTAGAAGCCAAAGGTTTGTGCAAAGTGGGCAATTCTCAAGAGGGGGGACCACATACATGCCTGAATACACTCAACAAAGTGGAGAGGGGTTCGCCAAAATCAGACAGTGCAGCAAACACAAGCACCAAGAATACCACCAGGTTTGCAAACGCAGCAGACAGTAATGAATCCACTGCAAGAGCAAAGCACGCACCCATGCAAATACAGCAGGGCACAAGCACAGGACAGTTAATGACTCCTAAAACAGGGGGTGTCACCCGTCGAGGGAGGGAATCCTTTCACAGGTACAGGGATAAGTATATACCCACAATAGAACAGCTCACTGGTAGACTTGTTGTGTTCAGTTCTATCAGTGACTCCCAATCCTCAAGAGGAACCGAGGGTTGACATCACTATAGGGGGCAAATCTTTTTCTGTTTTAATAGACACAGGGGCAACACGCTCGTATATACGAGAGGGGAAATTTACATTATCTGGGAATGCCATGAATGCTCAAGGTTTCACAGGAGCTACAAGTAGAGTTCTTTGTACTGAAAAATTGCCCATCTCTATAGGAGAATGTGATATGTCTGTACCATTAATATATTCGAGACAGACACCTGTTAAGATATTGGTTGAGATTTAATGACAAAGTTGAACATGATGATTTCGTTCACTGATGAGGGCATAGTATGTTCAATGCCAGGAACGCATTCTTTAAACATGAGTGAATCTATTATGGCATTCACAGGACAAATGGCCATATGAGGAGTACTGCTTGAACCAGAGGTTTTTTACTATGGGGTATGCATTTTGTTAACATGGCTACCAGGTTTAGTGGGTAAAACGGTGAGGATACCTGATGAGTTTTTATTTAGGCCAAGGATACCTATGGATGAAGGAGGACACATGTTTCCCTTAGAATTACAAGCAGCTATATTACAAGGGGAACTGGCTATGCTTGATGGAGTTGATTATGAAGGCAGACGATGGTGCACAGTGACTGCCATTGACGAAGGTTATAGGTTGGCTGACGTCACTGACAAGGATATGTTTACAGAACATCCATCATTTGACAAAGTAGTATTTGAAATGAGTATCGCTAATTGGGTGAGAGCAATAAGATGTGAGGTTCCTCAAAAGATGATGTTGGCATTGAAGTGTCACAAGTTTTTTGATGAAGATATGGCAAAAGTGCCCACTTCATTATGGACTACAGGCCCTATGACATAGGCCTATTGAAAGGGGCTGGAGAAATTAAGATTAAACTGAAACCAGGAGCAATTTTGCCTCGAGCACAACAGTATCCCCTGTTTCGAGAGACAGATGGAGGTATTTTCAAGACGATATCCACCATGATGGAAAAAGGTATCTTAGTAACGTCAGAGTCACCATGTGATACGTCAGTGTACCCTATCAAGAAATCTAAGGGTGGGGTTGTGGCATTTAATTCAGGATTTACACCAAAGTAATCAGATTGTAGAGGCCGAATTCCCCTTTGTTCCTAATCCAGTGACAATCTTATGTAGTATCCCTGTTGAGGCACGATATTTCACTGTGATTGACTTGAAAAATGTTTTTTTCTCAATCCCATTGACTAAGGATTCTCAAGATCTGACATCATTTACGTTTCGTCAGACTAAGTTAAAAAGCACGAGATTACCTCAGGGGTACTGTAAGTCTCCATCGATTTTCAATAGAGTCTTGCAGATGGACTTAAGCAATATTGATTTGAAAAGTGTTGTGTTGCAATACATAGATTACATATTGGTCTGTAGCACCTCAGAGGAAGAGTGTAGACAGGACTCTGCTAATTATTATTCTCGCAGAGAAAGGATATAAAGTAGACAAGGAGAAATTACAGTATTGCCAAGAGGAAGTACTATACATAGGTCAGCTAATTTTACATGAAGGAAAGAAAGTTACTCGTGAGAGAGCTGAGGCTATTTTAAAAACAGCAAAGCCACATATGATAAAGCACATGCAAAGATTTTTGGGACTATGCAATTATGTGAGAGCATGGCTCTTTGATTACAGTTCATGTATAAGGCCCTTGTTGCAGGCTCTGAAAAAAGCACAGCCGACGCAGGAAAAAATTATCTGGACTGAGGACATGGAAAAGGGTTTGATGAGTTGAAAAAGGCAATTTGGCCAGCTCCAGTTTTAGGGATTCCCAATTATGCTGAGGAATTATTCTTATTTTCACACACAAATGGCACTGTTATGACAGCAGTACCCACCCAGAAAACCACTTTGGGGTACAAGCCTCTAGCATATTACAGTGGCATTCTGGACCCAGTAATGAGGGGTCACTTTCCCTGTGAACAATCTTTAGCAGCTGCCGCATTCACAATTGAGAAGGCTGCTAATATAATAATGGGATGTTATATGACACTATTTGTTGAACATGCTTTGTTTGCCATTTTGGAAAAACCTAAAGTTACGTTGACTTCTCAAAGGGCTTCTGCCTTTGAGGTTGTCATATCGAATCCAACGATTAAAATAGTCTGATGCAGAATCGTGAACCCTGCCATGTTTATAGCGCAACCACTGGCAGAAGATGAGCATGTGCATGATTGCTCAAACTATGAGGAATTCTATGATGAGATCCTGAGGGTAAAAGAAAATGCTTTGGCAGCTGGGGAGATTCTCTTTATTGACGGTTCTTTTAGAATCGATCAGAATGATGGACAGAGATATACAAGTACCACTGTGTTAAAGCACATAGCCAATGGAGAGTTTAAAGTATTGATAAGCGCACGACTACCGTCTCACTTTTCAGCACAGGTTGCAGAGCTAGTGGTGCTGATTGTCACGCTTGAGAAAAAACCAGACCAGGAAGTAACCGTGTACAGTGACTCCGCCTATGTGAGGTTGACGGTACATACAGGGCTAGCACTTTGGAAACGGAGGGGCTACCTCCAGGCGGACAGCACTCCAGTGCAACATGCTGCCTTATTGGACAGACTGATTAGAGCACTACAACTCCCAGTAGCCATTGCAGTAGTTAAATGCGCAGCTCACACTAAAGGAGCATATTTTTATCTCACGTGGAAATCAAACTGGAGACGAGAAAGCAAAATGAATTGTATTTTCAGAAGATATTATGTCATTCGATACGCCTGATGTGAATGAAAGCATGTTGGTGATGATTAGTGTGCATGAACGCTTCAATAACTTGTCTAAGACTCAGTTGATGGAAATTCAAGGGGAAGCGCCGCAGGATGAGGAAGACCTGTGGATGCAGAGGGGATGTTCTTTAACTCCTTCCAAATACGTTTGGCAACAGGAAAGCACTGGTAAACCGGTGTTGCCTGTAGCCTTATTAAGGGTGGCGTTGGAACAGCTACACTACCCTGGCCATGTCACTAGAGAAAGCCTTGCAGCCGCCATTACAGAGGAATGGTTTGTTCCAAATTTGTTAGAACACTGCATTTTATGTAGTAAACTGCATCGTATGTCAAAGATTTACTGCCGGGCACACACTGTGTACAGTTAGAGGAGTCATCCCATGACCTAATGGTCCTTTTCAGAATGTACACATCGACTTTGTCGATATACTACAGGTCTGTAATGGATACAGGTATATGATACTGGTAGTATGTCCCTTTTCAAGGTGGATTGAAGCTGCTCAGTTTACACACCCAGATTCCACCCCTGCTGCAAAATATTTAGTACGAGAACTGTTTCTTAGATGAGTAATATGTGAAGTAGTAAGATCAGAAATTGGCCCTCATTTTGTTAATGAAGTCTTTGAATAGATAATGTTGTTGCTCAGTATAAAGCACAACTTTTAGTTGGCTTATCACCTACACACAAATGAAATCTGTGAGAGACTCAACGGATTGCTTAAAGAGAGAACAGCCAAATTGAAGCTTATCTTGAAGAAAGGATGGTTGCATTGCCTAAACAACTGGAGCAAAAAGGGATAGCAGGAATATCTAAGTACTATGATCTGGCCTGGATAGAGCACACATATTTATATCAACATCAAAGGTCATAGTACTGGTGTTTTTATGTGGTGAGTTCAGGAATAGTCTACCTATCTAAAAAGTCACCATATCATCGTGACTCAATACTTGTAAACAATAGTGTCTTTCACTAACCATGTAATGAGATGAAAAACATTCAATTCAACCCAGTAGACACTTTCTCATTATTTCAACATTTTTATTAACAGGTAGGAAAAATATTATAAAAGACTGTTCTCATTATTATAAAAAACAATCACAAATATCAGTAACAATATAATCATCAGTCAATCCAATGAGTTAATAGTTCGACTGGTCAGATGCATCATTCCCATCTAAAACCACAACAAACCACATGCCAACCATACTTCATCCATACTCAAACAATTCATCAATTCATCAATTAATTGCCTACCACTGGCATTGTATGCTTTGAGAAATCAACCAGGTTCCGACCACCATCTTACACCCCATTAAATTTGAAAGGGAGGTGGATGAGGACACCCCTCACACCTCCATCTAGAACTAGAAGTGATGCCTAGACGACAGCAGAATTGTTAGGAAAGCACTTAAATGCTTACTTAACATGTATGACTACAAGTATCTCTGTCATTTCAGATCAGCTCAAGCGCAAGGCGTGTGGGGCTCAGAATACAGATGGAGACCATGCAACAAACGGATTTAAAGAACTATGTCTTCCCAAACGTTTCCCCGGGGATGAGATCCTAATTAGAAACTTTACACGCAAGTGGCACAAGCCGAGATGTAACGGCCCATTTGTCGTGGAGGACGTAACGCTGTCAGCAGTGAAAGTGTTAGGAAAACGTGCGTGAATATTTCTCGGAGACGTGAAGATCTACACTGGAGAACCCACTTCACCCCCACCCCAGATGGAAGCAAGCATCGGGGAAGAACTTCAGCACATGCAGACGAGATCCATGATGAGGAAAAAGGACACAGAGACTGTCAAATAAACAGATAAATAATACTTAGGACTGTGGCTTGATTCAGGACAAGCTACAAAAGGAGTGAAAGAAGGCTGTTTGTTTTTGAGGAACAGGAGCTTGCTAAAATGTTGGACTGAGACAAATTGAAGTCTTGACCGAGAAGGAAAGATGCCAGATGTGGAATTCCTTTTCGATGACTGGAAAAGGGAACAGTTCACGGATTCCTTTCTCACTGAGTTTCTTTTCGGAGGCACCCATGGTAGTGCCTGATGGCTGCGTTCACAGGATCGTTGTTACAGTTTTTCTCTTCATTCTTCGTGCATATCCTGAGCTTGTGGATAGAACTACTAACGTTCATCTGTTCCTGCAAGATCATAAGAATGGCCTAATCATGACGAGACTTCTCACTGCTATAATAGAGCACATTCACCAGCATCCTGAGTACAGTGGGGAAAACACTAATACCTCTATCTGATGAAACTGCTCATAGAGTAGTAGGGTTGGTTTTCCACTATTTGATTGAGGAATGCCCACATCTTCTTGGAAGCCATACTGATGCTCACACTTTCTTGAGAGACCCGGGGAATAGAGTGGCACTTAATGAATTGCTACGCGACATAATTGAACAAGTCAATCTATATTCTGAGTGAACACTGAGAAAGTCCTGAATGAGACATTTGGAGGAAGAGATCCAGTGCCTACTGTCTGTAGTCTTCTACTTCTTGCTTGAAATGCATCCACATTTTGTTTGGCAAAAGGACAACTTTTTTCTGTACATCAGGAACCCTGTTAATCATCCTGCAATCAGCCAGCTGTTTGAAGAGCTTGTTGAGGAGAATAAGATATTGCCAGAGTATTGCATGGTATTACCCAAATAAAGAAAAGGTAATATCGACAGCAACAAAAATGTTGCTAACAATGAGAGGCTACCCCAACAAGCAAGAAGCTACTGCTGTATGAAGTGGGCCTATCTAAATGTTATCTATACATACATCTTGTTTATTGTGATCCTTATTTCACTCACAGTACGTACTGCTTACTATTTGGATCCAAAGAAAGAAAGGATCCCTGTGTATCTTCCTATGCAGAAGGAAGGTAGAGCTGTGGCAACTACCAGACAACCGCGACCTTATGTAATTGTCCCTACTCTAGAGGCACATTCAAAGGCACCTTGTCCTGTGATAGATAAATCTAGGCTTCCTTTTTGGGGGAAGGTCACATATGGAGATTATACAGGACTCTTTTATGCCTTAATACTATGTTAATAGGATGAGGATTCTGGAACTTTCTCCTACACAGGTAGTACATGTAAAAACACCAAGTCCACTGACAAATGTTTCTGTAATAGGTCCAGTAAGAAGGAAGTATGCTGACATACTTCATGAGATGATTATAGAAACCCATAAGAAAAGAAAGAGACCTAAGAGAAGTGCTAGGGAGGGTGATCATGAGTTGAATGATTACCTGGATAGTACAGCACACTTGGGGAATAACATATGGTATCAGCACATGAAAGAAGTAGGAAGGAGGACCTCAACAGAGGAATGCTTTGTATGTGTACTCCTGCCTTATAGCATGGGGAAGACTAAGATCTTCATAGCTATTGAAATAGACGTCCAGACAGCACATTGTCTATCACAAATAGCACTCTGCCGTACAAGAGGTCAGTTCATGGGCCGAACAGCTTACCTCAAATGGGCAACTGAATGGACAAACCCAGAAGAAGATGATTATGTCCAAGACACAAAGACGAGGCTAAGAACTCATACTATCAGATATGAAAAGCCTGAAGTAAAATGACTGGAATCAGATGGGAAGTAAACAGGAGAAATGAAAGTCTAGGAAAGTTTGCAGAAGAAATTCGTAGATGGAAGAACAGAGGCCAGCTGCAGATTTGGGGATCAGTGCTTTCACCAGATGGATGGGAAGAAGGAGTGATTATCTACAGGTCCTGGATAGTCATTGGTTTCTATCAGCCAACCATTGACATAGTATAGAATGGATGCAAGCCTCTATGGCTGAAACTTGCTAAACTACTGACATGGGTCGAAGACAAAGGAGGAACTTTGCAGATAGTGCTTTTGGAAAGTGCAAAGCTGTTTTTCAGAAACAATGGAACAAGAAAAGTTTGAGAGAACCGGAACTGTGGTTGAATCTTTGATGTACCAGGAATGACCATTGGGACAGCAGTGATAATGGATTACTTCTGGCCGTGCAGATCCAGAGCTTACATAAAGCTGCCCAAGGACTGGGGAGGACGATGCTCCATAGTGAATCTACATGTTCCAGCGTGGGTGATTCCTAAAGGTGACTTGAACATTGGAAACTTTCATAAAGCAGACGCTCACCTGAGGAAGGAGAGATCTGTGGAGCTGATAAATAGAATGAAGAGAGTGAACTATTTCTCAGCCAAGTTAATAGAAGCTTTTGATGTCATTCCATATGAACACAGACTGTTCAGCCAGACTTCATCGATATTCACATTGATCTTCATGCCAAGGATTCAGACTGCAGCAAAAACTAAATGGCTGCAGATCACCAGATGGGAACTGTTGCAGACAATCAACACTACCATAAAGGGGTTCAATGCTATCAGAGAAGAGCTGAGACCCATTCGACTGATGACTCTTCAGACCAGATGCGTCCTAGACATGATCACAGCTATGGATGGAGGTGTTTGTGCAAAAATTGGAGAATCATATTGCACATTTATACCTTCTAATGAAGACAAGAATGGCACCTTGACAGAGGCCACAGAGATGCTGACGAAGCTATGCATCAAAATGGTGGACGAAGTGGAAGATATTGCTGATGATAGTTGGTTTGCTTCACTCTTCTTGTGGGTTCCACAATGGATAGCAGATATTTCAAATTCATTGGCGCCCAGATGGTGATGATTTTGCTTGGATTCTGTGCGATTAGGATAATGATCTCACAATGCAAAAAAGACTGCAAAGAAAGCCATAGGGATGAAGATCATGATTAATGTTCAGTCAGGATGGAAAACCAAAGAGCTGACAGAAGAAGAAATCAGAAATGTAGTGAAAGCCAGCATCCATGCACCTGAGGGAATGAAATTCCTGTATCCAAAGACCCATATGAAGTATGTGGGGAAAATGGATCTATTGCAGTCCAAGTGGACAGTGCATGCTTATGACTTTGAACAAGGATGAGCATGTGAAATTAGCTGGATGCCTGAAAGGAGTAATAAATATATGGGTCTCAAAGAAGCATTTCTTCAAACGAGGATGGCTAGATGTGAAAGATGATGGGAGAGTGGTCGATGAATCGGCCAGAGGGCATAGTGTAGAGAAGGAGCTAAGCATCCCCACCTCAAGCATCTCACCCATATTACCTATATGTTGGGAACCAGAGTATGAAAAACGTGCAGTACCAGTGAAAATACTGATACCAAAAAGAATCCTGGAAGCAAGGTGCCCGTTAAGAAAGCCATACCTGAATACAAGACAGTATGATGGGCATTTGAATGAAATCCCCAGAAGAAGTATGAAAAAAGAGCAAGGGAGCAGATTGGTGACTTCATATGACATAAATAATGACACATCTTGAAGAGATGCAGACACGAAAGTGAAGATAGTCTGTAAGTCATCAAGAAGAAAGTATCAAAGATAAGTGACAACTCGGGCTCGAGGTAAAAAGGCTTATGCTACCAAAATGATGAAGATATCAAGTTGTTTTACAATTGTACAGATGCAGAGAAACGCAAGCAGACACAGTATTCTTAAGGCTAGGTATATAGTGAATAGATTGCGGCAAGCACCAATGTATACATATATAGGAGTATATAAAGAATGGATGTTTCCACTATGTCTTATAGCAGAGATGGACCAGAGAAGGAAGGCCTTTTTCAGTGTGTCGCAGTTGAAAAACAAATGAGTTACCAAAGTGAATCTCAGAAAGGCGAGTCTGGATCAGCCCCAAGAAGCCAAGGTCTTATCGGACAGGGATGAGCAGACATTAGTTACAATTGTGTGAAAGAATGAAACTCCTGTTCAGAAGACATGAACGAAAACAAGAAAGACGTCAGAGGTTCATGAAATAGCAGTATTTCAAATGCACCAGAGCTCAAATTTGTGGTCTTCGGTCACGTGAATGGATGGAACTGGACAAACATGATGAACCACACCTACGCAGAGAGGCAGAGCGTGCCTCTACTCCCCTGAATTCTCCAGAGCAAAGAACATTTCCAAGGCCAAGTTCAAAGCCTTAATTGACGTGCAGACCACTGAGGTGATGATAGATGATATGCTATTTGGTGGGAAGCTATGGTCATGACCAGCTCACCAGCACCTCGAAGCCCAGCCTGCGTGCTGCTAAAAGTGGGTGGAAAAGTACTGACGGATGTAAGAGTGCCAACCAATTATAGGGTGCTGTGTAATTAAGAGCCCTATAGTTTGTGTAACCAATGGGACGTCATGTATTTAGTGACGTTAATAGTGACTTGTTTGAGGGGCGGGCTTAGTAGTCCCACCTGATGTTGAGGAGCCTATCACTTCTTAGACTAGTATGGAACATATACCTAGATGTTCCCCTTAAGCCTATCACATTTGCCACCAGGTTTTTGTATTCTACCACGTAAGATGATGTACGTTGGTTAACATCATCAATGATGAGTTTTTGTTATAAAAAGAATGTTTTTTATTAAATGAATTGAGAGACCGTGCTATGAGACGTCTGTTGATGTCTTGTACTCTCTGTTTTAGATAATTGTTATTTAAAAAGTCAGTTTTGCCAACTTCCTGTGTCGTTTTGATTATTGATGTTTGAGTATCTTCTGCATCCCCATTCATCTCAAAGTAGTGCTACCCGGTTCACTGTGGAACAGAGTTCTTGCTCGCCAATTTCCTAAACAACCAAAACACCTTCTTTTAATATTTCAGGCACTAGGGATGGCAAGTTCTTATCTGAAATCTTTATCAGTATCTTAGCAGGGTGATTCTGGCTTGTTTCCATACTTATAATGCCAAGCAGTGTTGTGTTCTTAACAGTAGTGCTGCAACTGTGCTGTAACATCTCTAACAGGCCTGGAGGACTACCACCCGAAATGCTATCCCCATCTTTCTACGTAGCTCCAGGGCAATGTGCAGCATCTGTACAACATGTCCGCCCTCTTTAACCAGAGACACATGAAAAACCATAAGCGAGCCCCCAAAGCCTCCATTCATTTCTCAGGCACTCGACCAAGCTCAGTCAGTAATCAATAGCGGGGCTTTAACCTCTTGCGGGAGAAGCCTGTTAGTATCATGTTCTGCCTTTGCTCTTACATGATCTTCACAGGCATGCGTGTATTACAGGCCTCTTTGAATTGCATTGCATACTCTGCCCATCACTGCATGTATTAGGTGGCTGCATGTGCTGTGAAGAACCTGCTTGGGTTTCTAGAGCCTCAGCACACTGGTCTTATTTCACGGCATAGCTCTCAACCATTTGTGTCGCAAAGGCGGGAGAAATCACCCGATTTTGTTTTTGGCGGGTGAGACGCCCATTGGAATGAATGGGCCTGCAGGAGGCTTGGTGGGTGAGTCAGCCCTTAACAAGGCGGGTGACACCCGCCAAAAGCGTGTGAGTTGAGAGCTATGTTTCACGGTTGCTGTGCTAGGACCACATATCCCCTGAGATCTGATCACATCCGCTGCTGTATGTAAGACGGGTCTCTGGCTCAGTAGACTAATGCAAATGCTAGAGGGGCCTGCGTGTGACCTCATGGTCACACGTTCGAAACCTCGCAGGCTCACTCACCCTCAATCCTTCAGAGGTCGATAAAATGAGTACCATTAAGTTGGGTGACAATAATCATCTGGTACCTGTCAATAGCGTCAAGATGCCCAAGTGTGCTCTACAAATACGCCTGCTATGTATGTTTGAGCATTACTGGGTTGCGCTTCCTCATGTCTACCCTCCTCATTCTCTCTGCAGAGATGCGTGTCTGCCATCTCTGACCATCCTCATGTAGGCCTGGCCTCATTTTGCCTCATGCCCATCTCTCCTCTATCTTTATACTTTTGGAGACGTGACCCCTAAAACTGTATAACTGTAAACCCTGCAAGTCCTAACCAATAACCTACGCATTGCAAAGATAACTTTCTATTTTTACATGTTAAACCTCTCGCTATGTACCCCGAAAAGACCATGGCTGACCTTGCTTCGTTGCCTCTCTGTCTTGACACTCCAACAACATTTGATGCAATAAAAACAGGATCCCAGGATTTCCCGTACTTTCCATCCTCTTCCCATCTTGTACACTCCTTTTGAGATTGTCACTGCATCTAACTTCCTGTCTTTGCACTGAACTTTTGGCGACAGCTCTCTTCCATGTTTAAATGTTCTGAAATCCCTGCTCAATTCCCACTCTCTCTGTCTTGCGTTTTTTTTTCGATTTTGGTTCCTTCTGCTCAGAGGTTAACCTTTCCTTCCAGTCCCTTTTTTTTTTGAAAATCAATTTTATTAAGTTTCCTTGGTGCATAACGAGGTTACATTCTTGCATTGCATTTATTAATGTGAGTTAACATAAAGAGAAAACCAGACGAAACACACCCCATGCCCCCCCCCCTCCCTCTCCCTCCCCCCACCCCCCTTCAGTTCGCGCTTACATAGCCTTGATAAACACTTGCACAACGGGCTCTCTTAATGATGGAGGCGTCAATACAATATGCGTGTGGCACGCCAAAGTCATATGGGCCAAACGAGTTCAGTTCTCAGCCGGGTCCTTGGCCCATGGTCCCACATCCGTGGGGAGGAGGGGAATCCCTCAGCTCAGTCTTCAGGACCTAGACCACTCGGCCGTACTTATCAAAGAAGGGGAGCCAAATTTCCTCGATACTGGACTTAGACTCATCGAGCAGGTGTGTGAGGAACTCCATGTCGTAGATGGCCCTTACTTTGGTCACCCAGGTTTTTTCCCCTGGCATTCTCGGGTGTTTCCATTTCTGCGCTAGACAGCATCTAGCTGCTACCAGCATCACCTGGAGCATGTGATCATGAGTGTTACCCCGGTCCTCTTCGTTACTAATCCCGAAGAGGAAGAGCCACGGGCAGGATACTCGTTCTATCCCATCTACCCCTTTGATCCAGGTCCGCACCTTGTCCCAGTATTTCTGGACCACTGGGCATCCCCACCACATGTGGATATAGTCACCTCTCTCTGTCCTACATTTCCAACAGTGTGGGTCATATCCTGGACGCATTTTGGCTATTCTTTGCGGGGGGTAGTGCCATCTATGTAATATCTTGAGGGCCTGATGGCGATATTGGAGGGAGGATGTGGATCGATTGGCCCGTCTACACATCTCTGTCCATCTCTCGTCATCAATTTCCTCGCCCAGGTCCCTACCCCATTGTATGCGTGCTGGTGGCGGGTCTCGGGGGATGGAGAACAGAAAGAGCTTGTATAGGCGGGAGATTATCCCCTTGGAGCCCCTTGCGGTCAGAAGGAGTTTTTCAAAGTCTGTGAGTTCCCTCCTGAGGGTATCACCCCAAGATGGTTCCGTGAGGGCACCCTTAAGCTGAAGATATCGGAACGGGGAAAGCGTGCCTATTCCCAGGGCTTCCTCAAGGTCCTTCAAGGGGAGGAAGGAGCCCCCCACCCACAACTGGCCGGTCCTACTAAGGCCCGCCTCGAACCATGTCTGGTAGGCTGCTGGTTCCGCTATTTTGGCCAGGAAAGGAGGGGCCCAGATGCAGCTCAAGGGGGAGGGCCATGTCGTGAGCCATCTATAGTAACCTCCCTCTCTCCACAGGGACCACAGTACTCTTAGAATCGGGTGGTTCAAGACTGATCTGGGGATCGTTCTCCTTGGGACCCAGAGCCATTCCTCTAGTGTGACGGGCGCCAGGGGCCTATTGTCCATGGCTACCCACTGTTTTTTCGGTCCCGGTGAGAAGTGATCGACCAGGATCCTCAACTGGGAAGCCCTATAATACGTCTCGAGATCAGGGTAGCCCACCCCTCCATCTTCCTTGGTCCTAGTCAGAACCTCGTATGAAATCCTGTGTTTTTTGCCCTGCCAGAGGAATCTAAGGAGGATGCGTTTTGTCTCGTCAAAAAAGGCCTTGGGGACTTGGACCGGGAGCATTTGAAAGAGAAACAGAAATTTTGGGAGGATAACCATTTTTATAAGGTTAAGGCGTGCCATCCATGAGAGACCCGTTCCCGCCCACCTTTCTATGTCTCTCCTGATTGCTGACCAGAGGGGGGGGAAGTTGGCCCCATACAGGTCCTCAAGGTTACGTGTGATTTGGACTCCCAAGTAACGGAACCCCTCATCGCTCCGCTTGAAGGGGAGACCCTCCACAAAGGTCACCTCCGTGTCTGGCAGGTTCCCACCCATGAATGCGACCGATTTGTCCAAATTAACCTTATACCCCGATAGTTCTCCATATCTTGCGAGGCCCTGCAGAACCCGAGGGATTGTTTGGGACGGTCTGGTGACATAGAGCAGGGCGTCATCCGCAAAGAGGCAGATCTTGCAGTGCATATCCCCCATCTGTACACCACTGATGTCCGCATCATTGCGGATCGAGATTGCCCACGGTTCCATCACCAATGCGTAGATTAACGGAGACAGGGGGCATCCCTGCCTCGTGCCACGTTCAAGGGGGAATTCCCTAGACTCAATCCCGTTAGCCACCACTCTGGCCGAGGGGGAGGAGTAGAGCGCGGATATCCATCCCAACCACCTTGGACCCATCCCCACTGACAAGAGAACCTCCCTCATGAAAGCCCAGCTGACCCTGTCAAAGGCCTTCTCCGCGTCAAGAGCCAGTAGGAGAGCGCCTTCATTCCTGGCCTCGGTCGTGGCCAATACATGGAGGGTCTTCCTTAAATTATCGGAACCCTGTCTATTGAGGACGAATCCCGCCTGATCAGGATGTATCAGGCGTGGGAGGGAGTTTTCCAATCTGGAGGCCAGGATCCTAGCAAAGATCTTGGCATCTAAGTTGAGAAGTGAAATGGGTCTGTAAGACCCACAAGCTGCCCGGTCTTTACCAGGTTTAGGTATGACGGTGATGAGGGCCTGTAGGAAAGTCGGGGGGATCGTGTCGTTGCCTCTAATTTGGTTGAACAATTTGGTCAGGGGCTTCACTAAGGTGGACTGGGTCTGTTTATAGAAATCCGCTGTGTAGCCGTCAAGGCCAGGAGCCTTTCCGGCCTTCAGTCTCTTGATGGCTCCCTCCACCTCCTCTTCTGAAATTTCCCCCTCGAGGGCCTCCAAGTCCTGGTCGGTCAGTTTGGGGAGGGGGTGTTCTGCCAGGTAGGAGGCAATGTCCTCCCGAGATTCGCCCGCTTGCCTAGAATAGAGTTTGCTGTAGTACTCAGCAAAGCATTCCGTCACTTCATGCCGGTTCCCATGAACCCTGCCCTCTTCGTCGGTCAACCGGGTAATCCCTCTCTCCACTCTACACCCCCTCGACCTCTGAGCCAGCAGAGTGCCTACCCTGTCGCCCTGTTCGTAGTATCTCTGTTTGGTATATCGCATCCTCTTAACCACCTCCCCTATGAGAACCGTATGGAGCTCCTGTCTTTTGCCCTGCATCTCGTCCAATAGTGCCCTCCGGTCCACTCCCGGGACTCCCAGTCTGGCCCGCAAGATCTGCAGCTCCCCTCGGAGTCTGCTCTCGATCAGGCCCCTCTCTCTTTTACGCCTCGAGCCCTCCGCTATGAGGAGGCCTCTGAAGGTGGCCTTCCCCGCTTCCCATACCATGGACATGTCCGTCTCCCCCGTGTCATTTGTCTCGAAGTAGGCCAGCATTTCCTGCTTCATGAACTCACGGAATACTGGATCCCTAAGGAGCGTGTCGTTGCACCGCCATCGAGCCGATCTCGGGGCGATGGGCAGGGACCAGTTAGCTATAAGTAGTTCATGGTCCGACCACGTTATGGTCTCGACTTTTGGTTGGGTCATCGCCCCATCTCCCTCCTCTGAGGCCAACAGAAGGTCGATTCTGGTGTAGGTGCAGTGCGGGGGAGAAAAGAATGTGTAACCACCCTGGGCCGGGTACGCCTTGCGCCAAACATCTACCCAGTAGTGATCCTTCAAGAGGTTCTGCAAGGCCAGGTTATCCCTCGTGATCCCCTTGGGTACCCCACCTCTGGCGGACCACCAGTCCAGTTGGGGGTCGGCTATGAGATTAAAATCACCCCCGAGAATCATGGCCCCCTCGGCCCATTCATCCATGACACCAAAGATCCGTGTGAGGAACTCCACCTGGCCCGTGTTGGGCGCGTATACGGTGGCGAGAGTAACTCGCTGCCCCTCGCAAAGCCCCTTGACACCCAGAAATCGACCCCCAAACCCCCTCTTGGTTTCCACCCCCGTTAGTTGGAGAGCCCTTCCCAGGAGAATGCCCACCCCCTCCTTCTTCGAGGTCGGGTGTGAAGCCCAATAGTTGCTACCGATGTCTTTCCCCTTGATTCTGGATTCCCTCCCGCGCTTATAATGTGTTTCCTGTAGAAATAGGACCGTCAGGTGTTGTTTTCGGAACATGTTGCCCGTGAGGGATCTTTTATTTTGAGAGTTTAGACCCTTGACATTTAACGTGCCCACCTTCCCTTCAATCGTTGTCATCATACCGTGTGCGTATTCTGAACCCCTCGTGGTGATTGAATTTTAGTGCCCCTTGCCAAGCGTATTCTTGCGGTCTGAACTGAATTTCCCCCTGAGTCCCCCAAACTACCCCGTTATCCCCCCCATCCCCTCCCCCCTTGCAACTGACCCCCCTCCCCGTGTCTTCCCTCCCCCCTCCCCACCCTTGTACCTTGAGGCGTCCGTCCACTCTCCCCAACATGTGTTGGGGCCGGTCAACGAACCACCAAGGACTCCAACCCCAGCCCCGGGGTTTTCGTGTGTCTGGAGAGTCCCAGATCGCAAGTCCGATTCAGGTCGGCCCCTGCAGGCCTTCGGTGCACTTAACCGAGACAAAAACCAGAGACCCCGCCCGGGCCCTCAACCCACAACCAGAAACCCAAACGCGGGGCAACACAAATAAACAGTTAACTTTTTAACATAATGGTCTGCCGACCCAAGGTCCGGTGGGCCAAACGCGACACCGCCGCGGTGTCCGTTCAAGGCAGTTCGTGGGCCCGGGGCCTCCTGCGTCCGTACCCTGAATCGTCTCTCACCTCATGATTTTCTCTCCTTCCAATCGGACGTCATTTTCATGAGTCAGTGTGATTTTCCGGGTTCATCGACGGGTGTCTGGTTTTCCGAAACTTTCGGGCCCCCTTGACCTTAGATTTCCCACTGTGATTTCCTGGGCCGTCGGGACCCCTAGGGGGGTCCCGTGGTCCTCCCTCCTGGGCGCCCGAATGGCCCGCCTGGTCGTTCACCAGATCGTCCGTGGCTCTTCGTATGTCCTCCTCCGACACCAGGTGGTGTTTCTCACCTAGCCACTCAAACTCCAAATAGAAGGGGTGACCCCACCGATATCGGACTCCTTTTCCCTGCAACCATCTTGTGAGTGTGCCGCATTTCCTCCTCATTGACAGGGTTAGGGCCGAGAGGTCTTGGAAGATGGATACCTTTGAATCACCGTACTGTATGGTGCCAAGATGTCTCGCCTTTTCCAGGATTCTGATCTTGTCCCTGTAGTAGTGCAGCCGAACCAGAACCGAGCGTGGGCCTCTGCCTCCCCCCCCCGCTCGGTGCACCCTGTCGAAGTTGGTCGCCCCCACGTCTTCCGTTCCCAGGGCGATCCTCACGATATCGTGCACTTTGCCTTCAAGTCCTTGTACGGATTCGCCCTCAGATTCCATCAGGCCAAAGATTCGAAGGTTGTTCCTCCTCTCCCTATTTTCCATGTCGTCAACCTTGAACCGAAGCTCTTCCTCGCGCCTTTCCATGACTCGGAGTCTCATGTCCATTTGGGTTTCGAGGAGTGTCGCCGAAAGTTGGTTATTCTCGACGCCCTCCACGCGGTCTTCTAGGGTGGCGACCTTGGTGGTGAGGTCGGCCAGTTTGGCCCCCATGTCTGTCCTCATACCTCGTATCTCCTCCAGAATCGTTTGGATGTTGTTCTGGATAGCCCCCAGATCCGGGGGTGGGACGGTGGGGCTACCGGCGGCCATGGTCCTTTCTTTGGGAACAAACTGATATTTCAGCAAGTTCTCTCTCCAGTTCATGAGGGGTTCGTGTCGGCCAGTTTACGACGGACGCCGCCTTTCTCCGGGTCAGGCCGGGCCTCGGGCACCAGAGGCGCCGGGCGTGCGTTCCCTGTGTGGGTGGACGGTTTTCTTCAAGTCGGAGGATGCCCAGGGGAGGAAGCGCCGCGGGCTCACCCTCTCGGGCCTATTCGTGGGCGGCGCGGCTCGTGCTGTCTCCTGCGCCACTCCGCGCCAGGTCGTGGGGGAGGGGCAGCCGATATCGCCTTGGTCCGTGTAACTCCGCACAGGAGCGTCGGATCGGAACCAAAGTTGGACCCAGGTGGGGGCCACAGGCTTCCACGTCTTTTGGGGGGGGTCGCGTAGTATATGGGACCCTCGTTTCGCCGATAAATCGTGATTCACCCGGGGCTGGGTGCGGAGCTCGACGTTCAGGCGTCCATCCTGCCCGCGCCCCCTGGTGGCCTCCCCAGTCCCTTTTTAATGGTGTTGAGTGAGGTACTGGACATGTATGTAAAACCCTGATTGCAGTTACAAATCACAGGTTATTGCCTTTCCTCAGATAAAACCAGTGATAAAAGTGCACCAAAAAAGTAGTGGAACTGTCTTTCCGGCAGGGGATAGAGTAGGAAGCAAGGGGGCAACGTGCAACACATTTTTCAAGGGTTGTAGCCATGCTGGTTGAAAGCCAATTGAGTTGAAACAGATTTACGTTTAGCCAGTGTTAAAATTGAGAAATGTGCTTTAATATCACAAAGAACAGTTCTAGAATGGTGAAAATGATTGCAAAATGCATTGGAGGTGTTAACAGTAAAAAATAAAAGTAGTGGAACACTGCTCCAGACTGTTCCCGCTCACTTCGACCACCGGAGAAAACTCATTCGAAGAGCCCACACTTTCTCTCATGCTGCTTCTAACTTGCTGATTTGGGGTTCACCTACATTGTGCACAAAGCTGGGCTACACAGCCTGCCTAAGAGAACTCTGTGCAGGGTCACGTCAAAGGCATTGCTGAAATCCAAGTGGAACACACCCATCGCAGGTGAGTGGATCGGAGATTTGAGTCTGTGGAGAAGGCAATCTATTAAGCAGTAAACACGTGATGTTCTCCAATGCTTTAATACTCTGTCCCTTAGGAGGAAAGTAACAGAGAGATTGTGACAGTAAGGACACAACACTAATAGTAGGCTACGCAAGGGGTGCCCAATGAGGGTGATCAAGCAAGGGGCGAGGGATCACCTGCCAAGTGTTCACCCCATAGCTTCTTCCAGCCAGCAATGATCCAAAACAGAACATTGGAACATGCAACATTAGTAAACATGTGGGAGAAGTCCTCCACAACAGACGCAAGCACACAGGAGAGGGTGAGGGATGGGGAGGAGCAAAGGGGTGCTCGGGAATGAAGCCTCCCGAATTTTGTTCTGTATGAACCAAATTATCTGATGCCAAAATGTCACAAGGAACTTTGTTATGTGTATACCTCTCTAGTTTAAAATACGTGCACCGAAGTGTCACTCCATGATGTATGGGCACTGTACTTTAACCACTGTTTGTCCTGTTTAATTTTGTCCTATTATGTGAATATATATCTGTAAAATTTGGTAAAAACTAAAATTGATTTGTCTAACCAAAAAGACTGATTGTTACTTGATGACTAAATGAACATTAGAGTGTGTTAGCTTTGTTTGGTCAACCTGATCATTTTTTTTATTTTCACTATTTGACCTGCCTGGGTAGATCAGGGTTTAGCCAGGAGCCCTGTTGACTATTAACTGTTTGATGATGTCATGACCTACCAGGGAGGAATCCAAAGAAGGGGTGTGCTATGAATATGATATGGAGAAGGTAGTTAAGATAATAAATGGCCAATGAGAATGGAAGAATTGGAGAAAGATGAGATTTCTTTGTAGAGGTTTTGGCCAATCACATGTGGGGGATGGAAGGTAATAAAATATATGGGAGTGTTTTAACTGTTGAAAAAATGTATACAATGTTTTAACTTATGTGGTTCAGTGAGACTTGGGTTAGTTTGATAATCCAGTGTCATCTAGCTCCTCCTCGGATGATTGTACAATACACTTGCTTTATGTACACACCTGCACTAGTTCCTTAAATGGGGGGCCACTTTGGTTTAAGGTCATCAGGGGCCAAACCCTGCAAATTTGGTGACCACGAAGCGACCTCAGGCTTTCTGAGATATTGGGGGGTCTCCTATCTGCACAACATGGCTGGAGCACCTCTCTGCGGGGACTGGTCTTCCGTGCAAAGAGAAAAAGCAAGGTTTGCGGGTACCAAAAAGGTTAAAGGCCTGTCTGTTCTCAGTAGGCATGGTAGCATCGCCCAGCTGTGAAGGGCGATGTACAGGATGGGGAGTGACCTCTGACTGGCCCATAGAATCAGAGCTCACCCTCGAGTACTTTAAGATGAGATAGCTGTACCTTGAGGTGGATGGGGTGCGGCATTCTCTTAGTCCAACACCAATCAATAAGGACAACTTCAATGATTTGGCAAAGGGGAGTGCTTTTAATGACAAGTACAAAAAACGGGTAAATATGGAGATCAACAATGATGCGATGGCCCGTCTAGCTTCAACTCCCACAATCTTCATTCAAACAGCAATAGTTATAGTCAAGAATCGTCATCATTGATGTGTAGCACTCAAAAGTTTGTCATGCAATTCTATTGGTTGGAAAAGGTAACTTAGGTATAGGTGCTATATCTGTATATGGTAACAGAGTGTGAGGATTGGATAACTCTTATCGGGTGGGCATCTACACCCTTCCCTCTACATTACTCAAGCAAACTTCACTAAAGGTACGATGTCTCATTGGTTCTACTATCTATAGGACCTTAGATTATTTGGCCCACTGTGATTGGGCTGGCTACAACCCTAAGCATAAATCTCCACTTTAATTAGCAGCATGCAGAATGGTCATTCAGATGCAGGATGCCCCAAGATTCACCCTGCCTCCCTTCCATCAATCAGTACTTTAGGGCTATTTGTCAATTAGTTGGCTGAGGTTGGCCTCGAAACTGTAGCTTCTTGTCAGGAAAAGTTATGGTATCTCCTGCTTTGGGTGACATCAGACATTGGTAGCTCCTTGCGCTTGGCTGCTCACGTGCTAGCACACCGTGAATCGGCATAGTTTTCCTTCTATTTGTGCATTTAATTCTCCTTTTCGGCCGCCACCTGTCTGGGCCCCCATTATCTTCACGGGGCAGGCTGCTCTGCTCTTAAGTTTTGATTCTCCGAAGTTACTGTCCGCCTCCCTCTCTTGGGTTGACCTTGATTTCCCAGGCACGGCCTGCTCCTTGCTGAGTTTAGATTCCGCCGTCTCTCTTCTTGTTTTAGCTGGAATAAGAATCCTGGCCTGTTTGACCCTTAGTAACCTTGTTTAATTCTGCTTTTGTATAAAGTGGACTGCACTTATATAATGTGCTTCGTTGAGGTAGATATATAGTTGGCGCTTGCCACTCTATTCTTCTACTAAGCATAGCAAGACACAGTGTTTTCTTAGCTTCTTGCGTTACAAGCCCATGTACAGGCGTTAGCTGGTTGAATACTTTCATCTTGCTTTACAGTTATGTTTCTTTATATTTCACCATTGCCTCTTCTTCTATGTCTGTGATATCCTTATCCATGGTGTTTCATTTTTGGCTGTCATCTTTTGGTTATCATTCTTCATCTATACGTCTGTCCGGGCCCTTGTGATGTCATCATTCGTCTTCCATTAAGGCCTTTTGAGTTTCTTCTGGGACAGTGTTTAAACAATCTTCATTTTGTGTCATTTGCTGGTATGGTTGCCTCAATGGATACCTTACTGTCCATGGTTGTCTGGTTATTGGCACTTCAATAGGTATTGCTCTTCTGATTGGCACTGGGCAGAGCCCTAGTGCGGCTCTCTGCTGGTTTATTTGCTCATCACACGTCACATATCTTGGTGTGTATGTTCCTGGTACTTCAAAATGGGCGACTGGAGTGCAGGCCATATTTGGGACCTCCTCTACACTCCCCCCTCTGGTCGGTTCATCGACCACTTCCGCTTCCTCCTTGGGGTTTGTCTTACTTGGTTCTTCTGTATCCATTTCTTCCTCGTCTTCTGGGTTTGTACATGATGGTTTGAAGGAATGTCTCTTTGGCATCCATATTTTTATCACTCCTTTCAGATTTTGTACTGTTTTTACATGTTCATCTTTGTTCAGTGTCATTAGCTGACATTGTCCACTTGGGCTGCAATAGATCCATTTTCCTTCATAATTTCTGCGGTTCCTGGGATACAGAAACTTTATTCCTTCTGGTGCGTGCTTGCTGGCCTTCACAAAGTTTTTTATTTCTTCGTCAGTTAGGTCTCTGGGCTTCCATCCTGGCTCAACATCAATCATGATCTTCATCCCTATGGCTTTATTCGCGGTTTTTTGGCATTGTGAGATTATCATCCTGATAACACAAAATCCTAATAGTATCATCAATAGCAGGGCTCCCAGAAACTTGAATATGTCTGCCATCCATTGTGGGACCCATGAGAATAGTGATCCAAACCAGCTGTCATCATCAACATTGTCAGTTTCATCGATCATCTGGTTCTGTAGGTTTGTCAGCATACCTATGGCTTCTGTTAAGGTTCCATTTTCCTCATCATGAGAAGGTATAAATGTGCAACATGATTCTCCGATTTTTTCACAAACACCTCCATCCATCGCTGTGATCATGTCAAGTACATATCTGTTCTGGAGAATCTTCATTCGGATTGCTCTTAACTCTTCCTTGATTGCATTGAATCCTTTTATTGTCGAGTTGATGGTTGGCAGCAGCTCCCATCTGGTGATTTGTAACCATTTAGCATTTGATCCAACTTGGAACCTTGGCATGAGGATTGTCGCAAATACTGATGAGGTGAGGCTGAACAGCCTGTGTTCGTACGGGATTGCATGAAATGCTTCTTCTGATTTGGCAGAGAAGTAATTCTCTCTCTTCAGTCGGGATACCAGCTCCACAGATCTCCTTCTCCTCAGGTGAGCATCTGCCTTCGGAAAACTGTCAATATTCAGGTCATTTTTCGGGATCACTAATGCTGGAACGTGGACATTCACTATTGTGGATATGCCTCCCCAGTTCTTTGCCAGTCTGATGTATGCTTTGGATCCACAAGCCCAATAATGACCCATTATTACTGCAGTCCTGTGGGTCATTCCTGGGGCTTAAAAAATTCATCCACAGTTCTGATTCTCTCCCATTTTTCTTGTGCCATTGCTCCTGAAGCACAATTACAGGCTTTCAAGTGGCACTATCTGCAGAGGTCCTCGTCTGTCTTCGACCCATGTCAATAATCTTGTGAGTCTTGGCCATAGAGGTTTGCACAACCTCTGTGAGTTTTCTATTGCTTCCTTGCAGGCTCCAAGGACCATCCATGCTCAGCAGATCACCACTCCTTCTTCCCATCCGTTGGGGGAAAGCACTGTTCCCCAAATCTGCATTAGGCCTCTGTTCTTCCAAATTTGGGCCTCTTCTGGGGTTTTCCCTTGGACGTTAAGTCTCGGGTTTATTTCCCATCTTATTCCTGCTCCTTTAACTTCAGGTCTTTCGTACCTGATCACGTGATTCCTAGTATAAGCTCTATTTCTCTTCTTAATGTCCTGAACATAATTATCTTCATCGGGGTAATCTGTTTCAGTTGCCCATATCAATGAGGCATCCCTCCCCATGAACTGGCCTATGGTGTTTCACATTGCTACATGTGACAGACAATGTGCCGTCAGGACATCTATCTCGACAGCCACGAAGATCTTGGATTTCCCCATGCTTTATGGTAGAAGTGCACAAACGAAGCATTCTCCTTCTGAAGTTCGCCTTCCAACTTCTTTCACGTGCTGGTACCAAATGTTGTTCCCTAGATGTGCTGTGCTGTCCAGATAGTCATTTAGTTCATCGTTATGTTCATGTAGGCTTCTCTTGATTCTTAGTGGATTCCTGTGGTTTGCTATAACTACATCCCTGAATGCATCTGTGTGGCTTTTTCTTGCTGGAAGACTCTCAGGTATTCTGGTCCACAGTGCAGGTTTCCTTATCTGCATCGATGGGGTAGATGGAGGTTTTGCAGTTCTCTCCTTCCCTTCTTGCATCCTTTTCCTGCCATCTATAAGTGCCTTTATCAACCACCAGCCTGGTGCCGGCCCAGTGTATGGCTGTATCTTGGGCCTGGTACTTATCCCTTGTGTTGGACTATGTGTGCTGGATAGTACAGCCTCTGTTGTTCTGTTCTTCAGTTCCTCTCTTAATTTTCTTACTCCGGCTATGTTTGGTAGTAGAAGATCTATTAACATTTTGTCCTTGCGGAGAGTCTTTCTGCAGCCTCTTCTGTTTTCCGCAGGGCGTCTGACAGCACTGCTTCTGTTAACTCTCCTCTTACTTCGTCTCTTTTTTTCTCATCATCTCCTGTGAATGTTTTCCCGGTAGGCAGTCTCGTCTTCTCTGTTGCTTTCGTTTGACGTTCTGTGGTCATTGATTTGTGCACCAATAAAAAATGCAGTTCTGATTGTTAATGACAGTAAAATAATGATAAACACAATGCATAGGTACATTATAGTTCAGTAAGTAAGGCGGCAGCATTTTCTTCCAGAGAAGCGAGGGTGCCTCTCTGCTTGTGGGAGGACCAGGTTACTGCTCTGGGCCCCCATCTCGATCATTCGCCAAGTGTCAATGTTATTGTTTTTCCCCACTAAATATCGTTCCTTGAACAGTTTGTGTCATAAAGTGTCAAATGCTTCACAAGTGTCCCCCCTCTTGCGGAAGGTAATTGTCTCTTGATGCGGGATGCAGTTCCCTTGCTAGACTATGGAAAAAATAGATTAGACTAACATTTCGGTGAGTCACTTCTACTCTGCAGGTTCAGAAGTGTGTGAGCTTTTGGTTCACTCCTTTAATCTGGTTCAATCCTGCGGCTGTGTTGGGCTCAAGTCAGTATAAAGAAATGGAGAAAATGACTACAAATGTAACAATTAGGGCTCTTGACTTTGCTCCCTCAATCTGTCCCTCGGCAGAAACGTTTTTCAGAATCTCCTAAGAAGTCGATGGACATCATTATTTCTAATTTGCGCTACGATGGCACGCCAGAGCATGTTGAGCTGTGCGTTCTTCACTGGATCTCCGAGGAATGTAAGTATGTCAACGTTGGTTGGTCTTCCCACTAGTCTTGGAAAGTTCTCAATGAAGTGAAAGAAGACTTGGTATGCAAATCTACTGCCTTCCGGTGATAGGGCCATTCATCCTGTTTTGCTGGGTTCAAGATTATAAATCCTTTCCTTGACGTGAACAATGTTTGCACTGTTCCGGACGCATGGAGTGCGACTAATATGCTAATTTTGTTTAACAGATTGCTCAAATGTTCAGTGTTTGCTGGATCTCGAATAAATGTCAACATGTCTGTGGTTCTTCCGACAATAGATGGGCACTCTTTGATTATGCGAAAGAAAAGTGTATTGATGAGTTCATTTAGTATCACCTGTGGTGGAAGCATTTGTGTCCTTATCACTGTACTCCGGGAGTACGATGAAGGTTTCCGCAAGGACAGTAAGCAGGTGTCTGATTATGTTTTCGTTCTCAGGATCTCGTAGAAAGTCTGTGACACTGGTGACCTTCCCTACCAATGACAGATATGATACTAATACTAAGTGGAAGTAAGCAAGCACGTCCTTTGTGATGTCTCTACTGGGGGACACCATAAGTGCTGCCAAACAATATCCTGTATCTGCTTTCAATATGAGAGTCCTTGATCAAAGTTTGTTATAGTCCTTTGCTCAACAAGGCTTAAGTGTGACTTGGTTCAAAAGTTTGTGTCAACAAAACGTGCTGTGGCTTATATGCTTCTTCATCATGCAACTAGGATGCACAGAGTGTCCGTTTTTTATGTCCTTATCCCCTTTTTTGCTTAGGGAAATTGTCCAATTTAAGCCACAATTTGCAAAAAGGGCTCTTTGTCTTGCTTTACTGCTCATGCGTCCTTCTTCCTCGTCATGGATCTCGTCTGCACGCGCTGTGATTCTTCCCCGTTGTCTGTATTTTCTTTGCGGTGGGTTGCAGGCAGGGGTTTTTCTCTGATATAGGGCTTAATGTCATTTAGAAAAATCCATGCTCTCCTGCCCTTTAGCTTCACAGCTGATGGAGTGCAGTCCTCCACAATGAACGGACCATTGAATCTTGGCTCGTCCCACCTCTTCCACGTGTGGTTCCTCACCAGCACACTATCTCCAGGGAACACGAGTGGAACACGTAGACCTTGAACTGAGTCTGTTGCAGTGCCCCCTTCGGTGTTCTGTGCTGCGCTGCACCCTTTTGGTCGTCGTTGCAGCTGGTCTGAAATTACAGTAAGGCTGGATGTCATGCAGTTCAAGTACTTTTGCATTTCGGATCCTAGTACCTCTCGGGTTGACTGGGCATCACATCTAGCTCTGTCTCGAGGGCTTAAAGGGGTACTCATTCTCCTTCCTGTGACTATCTTGTGTGGCGTAAGAGGATGGTCAGAGCCTGGTTGGTTCCGAAGTGCATTCAATGCCAATGGAAGGCAGTGCAACCATCCCCTCTTTAGAGTAAGCTTCAACTTGGCTATCCTTTCCTTTAACAAGCCGTTGAGCCTCTCACAAAACCCATTACCTTCTGGATGATACGCTGATGAGAACTTGTGCTTCATACCAAGCAACAAGCTGATCTGCTCAAAGATTGCATTTACAAAATGAGCCCCATTATCTGATCTCATTACTTCACACACCCCCACCTAGGGAACACTTCCCTCACTAGGAATTTGGCCGCACAGGTAGGGTTTGGTTGTGTACATGGACCTGCTTCTATCCATCTAGAGAATGGACACACCACGACAATTAAGTATCTGTACCCGTTGCATACCTGAATCATGTCGACGTAATCGACATGCAGATTCTGAAAAGGCCCATTTGGCCGGGGGATGATTCCTCTCATTACTTTTAATGTGTGCCCAGCGGTGAATTGCTGGCAGATTATGCAGTTCACAATAAAGAATACAACACAATCAGCAAAATTCGGTATAAACCAGTCTTTCGTGAGCGTTGCTGCTAGATTCTCTTTTGTCCGGTGCATCGGGTAATGCAAGTGCTCCAATGCTATTTTTAGTAGGGCTACAGGCATAACTGGTTTACCAGTGCTGTCTTGCCGATACAAGCTGTCAGAGGAGTTCAAAGAGCACCCTCGATGTTTCCACAGGTCTTTCTCCTCCTGTGGTGGCTCCCCCTAGAGCTTCATTAGTTGTGTCTGCCCAAGATTGCTGTAGGCTTCTGGTGTGGTTTCTGCTACCATCATCCTTTCATGGGTGCACGCCACTTCTAATTCCATAATCGTCTCACTTTTGGATGCCATACGTTTGGCTTCCATGTCTGCTGTGTGATTTCCGCACGACACAAAATCTGTCCCTTTCGTGTGGGTGGCGCATTTCACACTGGGAGCTGTAGTGCCTTAATCAGCCAGTCCAATAAGGCTGTGTGCTACACTGGCGTGCCGCCCGCTCGGAGGTAGCCCCTCCTTTTCCAGCGTGCTAGGCCTGCGTGCATTGTGGACGTCACATAGGCGCAGTCACTGTACACCGTTACTTCCTGGTCTGCGTGATTCTCAATGGCGAGAATCAACGCCAATAATTCTGCAGGCTGTGCTGAGTAATGAGATGGTATTCGTGCACTGATGAGTACTCGAAATTCTCTATTTGCTGTGTGCTTCACCACAGCAACACCTGTATATCTTTGTCCATCAGCTTGATCAATTCTCGAAGACCCGTCACTAAAGACGATTTCTCCTCTTGCCAAGTCATTTTCTTTTACCCTGGGGATTTCATCATAGAATTCTTTATAATTCGCACAGTCATGTATCGGCTCTCCTTCAGTGACTGGCTCTGCTATGAACGTAGCTGGGCTCACTATTTTACATCGGATTATTTTGATCGATGGATTAGATATAATCACTTCATAAGCAGAAGGTCTCTGAGATGTGAATGTGCCTTTTCGTTTCTCTAATATGGCAAATAATGAATGCTCGACGGCAGCTAAACTTTGTTCGCATGGGAATTGACCTTTCATTACTGGGTCCAGGTTCCCACTTTAATATGCCAGGGGCTTGTACCCCAACAAGGTTCTTTGAGCGAGCACTGCCGTCATGACGCTGCCATTGTGTGCGAAAACAGGTAGAATTCCTCTGCATAGTTATGAATTCCGAGAACTGGAGCCGTACAAAACTCTCTTGAGTTCAGCAAACCCATTTTCCATCGCTCCAGACCATTCAATCTTTTCCTTTGTCACCTGGGCCTTCTTTAGGGCCTGGAGTAAAGGCTTGCTATACGAGCTGTAATCGAAAACCCATGCCGTAACATAGTTGCACAGGCCTAGAAAGCTCTGCATTTGCTTTACTGTGTGTGGCTTAGCTGTGTTCAATATTGCTTCAGCCCTTTCTGGAGTCACCTTCTTCCCTTCATGAGAGATCAGTTGGCCTATGTACAGCACTTCCTGTTGACAGTATTGTAGCTTTTGCTTGTAAACCTTATATCCTTTTTCAGCCAGTATAGTCAGTAGCTGAACAGAATCGTGTCTGCATTGTTCTTCTGTGGTACTGCAGATTAGAATGTCATCCACATACTGCAAGACGACACTTTCTAATGCAATATTGCTAAGGTCCATCTGCAGGATTGTGTTGAAAATGGATGGGGACTCACAGTACCCCTGTGGCAGCCTTGTGCTTTTCAGACGCATTTGTCGGAACGTGAATGACGTCAGATCTTGTGAGTCACGGTGCAACGGGATTGAGAAAAAAGCATTTTTCAAGTCAATCATTGTGAAATATTTTGCCTCGACGGGTATATTACATAGGATTGTAGATGGATTAGGGACTAAAGGGAACTCGGCTTCAACATTATCGTTTAATACTCGTAAATCCTGGATTAAATGGCAGGACCCTCCCTTTGATTTTTTGACAGGATAAACCGCTGTATTACACGGTGACTCTGACATCACTAAGATGCCCATGTCCATCATGGCAGAGATCGTCTTAAAAATCCCTTCATCTGCCTCTCTGGACATGGGATATTGTCAGACTCTCGGCAAAATTGCTCCTGGCTTTAGTTTAATTTTCACTTCTCCCACCCCCTTCAAGTGGCCTACGTCATAGGGTCCTGTAGTCCATACTGCGACATGCACTTTAGCTATATCATCATCAAAGTATTCCGGACGCTTCAGTGCCAACATCATTCTCTGAGGCACTTCTCTTCTGATCATTTTTACCCAAAATATGAGACTTACTTCCACCCTTGTCTTTTCTGAGTCTGGTTGTTCTTCAAACAGATCATCAACGGTGACGTCAGTCACTCGATACCCTTCTTCAATGGCGATGATCGCGTCGACCAATGCTACTTTCCCTCGCACTGTTGCTGCATGTATCATCAAGGGAAATACTTGTCTCTCTTCTTCATGCATAGGTATTCTTGGTCTGAATAAAAACTCATCGGGGGTTCTCATAGTTCTGTCTGCGAGGCCTGGCGCTCCTGCCATAAGCACAGACATGCCATATGCGAAAACCTCTGGTTCCAGTGGTATAGCTCTCATGGCTATGCGTCCCGAGTATGCTCTTATTATTTCGCATACATTTCAATAATGCATTCCCGGAGTAGAGCATACTATGCCCTCCTCCGTGAACGAAATCGTCATGTTCAATTTTGTCATTAAGCCTCGACCCAAAATGTTTACAGGGATCTGGCATGAATATAATAAAGGTACATTCATTTCGCGCTCTCCTGCAGAGACTGGGAGTGCGTCTGTAAAGGGAACTGGACTGTGAGCTCCTGTAAAACTCTGAGTATCTATGGCCTCGCCGGACAAGGAAAACTTGCCTTCTCGTATGCACAAGCGTGTTGCACCAGTGTCCACTAGGAAGGAATATTCTTTACCCCCTATAACGACATTCACCTTAGGTTCCCTATGAGGGTCTGGTGTCGCTGATAGGATAGAGCACATTAGGGTTCCCAGTGAGCTGTCCTAGTGTATATATAAGTTTGCCCCACTGTGCACTTGCGGATTTTCCCCATTCCCAGTGTTGCTTCCCCTTCCAGGGTTCTGGTTCTGTGGCACTTGTGGTGGTGCCTGTTGGGTTTGTCCTTGTGGAAAATTCCCTATATTCTGTGGTTGCACCCCTTGCTGCACTCCTGGTGCTTGTTGCTGCACCGTATGATTCTGTGCAATGCCCTGTTGTGGGAAAGCAGGTGGATTTGCTGCGCCTGCTCCCATTCCTCGGCTATTCTGCCACGTGCCTTGACTCTTGCACGTGCGCGCCAAATGCTCTGTCAGTCCACACAGCCAACATACTGGTGGTGGTCGGATTATTTGTCCATTTGACATATCCAAATTACCATTTTGCATGGTTTGAAAGCCTCCTTGATTACCTTGGAAACCTCCCTGATTGCTCTGCCATCCTCTTCCTCTAAACCCTCTTCCCCTCGGGTAAAACTCTATGTTACCCTGGATGTTCTGTTGTGGGTTAGCCACCTGCTGCATGTTTTGTTCAGCTGGGTGAGTTAGCATGGCTCCTTCAAGAGCATACTTCAATAATTTCTTTTGCACCAGCTTCGCTTCCTCCCCTATTCGAGTCGCCTCCTTTTTTCGATTCTTTTCTTGTAACAATCTACAGTAATGTGTGATGTTCAGCTCAAGGTTTAGCCTCAACGCCTACCAATTTCTTGAGCTGTTTCTGCACTGGTTTGGCAACCATTGGCACAATATGTGGTAAAACACATGTATTGATTTCGTCCAAGATTCATGCGTCTCGAGCACCCACGCGTCTTGAAAATTCTGGATATAAAGTAATGGATCTTCTGACTCCTTCATTTTTTGAGTCATTATAGCTCCCACATCAGAAGTGTCTGGGTAAAGCACCCGTAGCGCTTTCCATACTGCTGCTCTGCAATTGTTAAATGGTGCTCCGTCTTGCACAGTGTTAATTGTGGTTACACCAGGGTAGCCTGCTCATGTCCACACATCATATGCTCTCTCACCAAGTATGGCGATCAGGAGACCGTTAATGTCCCCTATAGCTAGCGTGTTTCTTCCTGTCATTTTTCTAACTCATGTATTCATTTCCCGGCTCCCGATGTCAGCATTGGAAGCTTGTTCTTCAGGTTTTCTCCGTCCATGTGTGACCATGGAATATATTGTGGTCTTGCTCCTCCATTTTTCTAGTAGCGGAAATTGCAATGCGCAGACTTCTTTCTCTTCTCTCACAGCTCTCCTGTCTATCGCAGGGGTAGTATTCCCGCATCGCGGTCTTCCTGGCAATGTCCTCAATCTGTCTACATATGGCGACACCCCCCTCTGACCATGGGGTGTTCCTTCATGCCGGTTAGACTGTGCGGCTGACTCCGATGCCCTTGGTGCGGACTCACTAGCATCTGACCATCGTACCCCTTTGTCCGTTGGGAGTCGTCTTTCGCGCTGCCTCTCTTCTTCACTTGCCTCGCACTCCTCCTCTTCAGAGTCGGACATTGGTTGTTCCCAATTCACGCAACTCCTTGTGTCATCATCGTTTCTACTGATTTCTAATCTATCCAGGGACAGTTTCCTACTCCCACTACTTCAGGTGACATCCTCTGTGTCATATAGCTGAGTGCTCTCCAGGTGCTCATCCTCCCCTTCCCCTTGGGGTAATTGTTCTAGCCCCATTTCATCATATATTTTATCGATCGTTTCCCCATGCTTCTGGTGTCGAAGTCATCTTCAATATTTGCCCTAACGTGGCTGGTACTGAGTCGTACGCGGAAAATCATTCTTCAATGTCTTCACAGTCTACCACTGGATCGGGTTTTTTAACCTCCCTCTCCAAATATTAGATATTGCGTGCCCTCTGTCTACACTTACGTTCAATATCATCATCAAATTCTTTGCACGTCCTCGCCTCTTCTCTGACTCTATCTTCTTCCCTTCTCTTTTCATTTCTATGTTTGTCTGCCTTTCGTATCTCCTCATCTCTTCATCTCCTTATCCTTTTTTCACATACCCTTTGCTCTTCTTCCAACCTTTGCTGTTTCTGTCTGTCGTGGTCATAGGCTGCTCTCTGTTTGCGATCAAGCTGCTTTTCTTGCTCTTCGCGATATAGCTGTTCTCGCCTCAGCCTATCTTTCCTCCTTATCCTTTCCTCCCTTAACTCCTTCTCTTTCTCCTTTCTCTGTGCCTCATCTAACCTCTCCTTAGGTCTAACATCATCACTTTCTTTCCCATCGAATTTCAATAAGATTTGTCCTCCCATCCATTCATCTTTTGCGAATGCTATCTAATCAGTTCTGTCTTCACTTCCGATCCACTTCTTTCCCTCTCTCTCCTTATCGAGAGATGCACTTGTCTGTGCTTGATCCTTTATTTCATCTTCGCGTCTCCCCTTGTCCCTCTGGACTATGGAGGTGAGATTCGAGTCCTTATCCTGATTATCATCACAACCGTAAGTAGGTGACTCATATGCAGGGTTGCTGTACCCTGTAGCTGCTTTAAGCTCCCTTAATGGGTAGAGTCCCTCAGGCTTACTTTCTTTGGATTCTGTTTCAGGTGGGGCAGTTGGTGCAGTAGACATCTCACCCCCCTCTGTGCATACATTTAATATCCAGTCTGCAGGTGGCTCTTCCTCCTTTGGCTGTTCGTGTTACGCTCACCTGGCCCCCACAGAGGCGTCGATCTGAACTGGACAGCTGCGGTCTCCACCAATGTGATGCGTAGTGCCGAGATGACGGACTGGACTGGCCCACCTAGCTTCGTTTGCTTGGCCTGTAGGAATATTCTTCTGCAAATGGAGAAAGGGAATTAACCACCCGTGGAGTTGAGCGTTAACCCCCCCGCTGTTCTCCCCACTGATCACATTTGATGTCCCCTCTTATATTCTCACCTGATGGTTTGGAAAGATGAGCTCTCCATCCTGAATTGAGCACAGGGGCGCGTAGATAACCAGTTGCTTCACTGGCTCGAAGGAATTGGTGAGTTCCAGAACAATATTGACTCTGAGATTCCCAGCAAGACGCCATAAGTATGCAGTTCGTAAGAGTTCAAATGTCTGACTTTCACTCTTGTCTGATTCCTTGCAGGTTGCAGCTTGACCCTAGTGAAGAGTTCCTCATGGCTACCGGTAATATTCAGGTAAGGATTTGTATTATCCAACGCAGTTCGATAAAATAATGTCAATATGTAACCTGTTGCTTTCTCCCTTATTTAGGCGCTGAGAGAAAGTATGAAGTCTCGTGGAATAATACCTCCGGCGGTAAAATCAGGTAAGTCTATTGTGGTGAGGAGGTTTCCCCTTGTTTGTCCCTTTGTTTCACCTTGCTGTCCTTTTGTTTTCCCTTAGGGGCCGGGGTTCGGCGAAGATGCAGTGGAAGCTGCGCCGACCCGTGAAGAGAAATAGTACCCCCAGTGGTAAAATCAGGTAAGTCTATGGGGGGTAACTAATATTGCCTCTGTGTATTCCCTTGGCTCACCTTGCTGTTCTTGTCTTCCCCTTAGGTGCCGGAGTGCGGCGGGAACATGCAGGAGGATGCGGTGGAATTTGAAGATGCTGCGAAGGCTGGTGAGTTCAGCGCGGCGCTGCAGCAGGCGAGGCGACGCGCACAAGATAACTTCTTTCTTCCAGCTCGAAGGCGCGATGGATCGGGAATTCAGGTAAGGATCAAAGGTATTGCTCTTGTTCTAACCTTTTCTCCTTCTTTCTCCCTTTTTTAGGAGCTCCGGACTCGAGGCGGGCGTGGCAGAAGACTGGGTGCAGACTTGCAGGCACGGTGAGCGTTACGCTGCTGGATGCAGAATAACGCGAAGCGTGTGCTGCTCTTCGGGCGTGGTTTAAATAGCCTCCAAAGTAGTCCCAGGTAAGTATTCCTCCCAAGCCCCACCCGAGTGAAAAATAGTCCCTAGGTAAAGTAGTCCCTTCCAAGCCTCTTTTGGCTTGGAGCTCTTACAGCATGGTCTGCATCAGGTAAGTTTTAATCTATGAGCCTGGCGCCTGTGGCACCAGGACTGACTCTCCATATGAGCCTGGTGCCATAGACGCCAGGACTGCACCCAAATAGCCCCTAGCTGGGGTTGTTGGGCTTGCTTGGGATAACTTTATGCCTGCTTCCGGGGTTGCTGGACTTGGTCTGGGTCCCCGGGGGTAGGCATCATGACAGTTCGAACATTTTCCAGAGTTCTAGAACAGCAAGGCGTTTCTCTAGCTTCTTGCCTGTATATGTGGCATGCAAGTACGTCGTCATATGTTGTAAAACGGCTTTAGATAAAGACCCATTTTGTGGCCATGGCATAAACATCTTGTGGGCGGCACCCTTAACCCACTCAGTGCTATATTTCTTAAGCTTGGCTGCGTGTTTAGGCAGTTGCTTACATAAATGTGCTAATGGAGTAAAGTCTTCCATGCTTAAATCTGTTTCTATTCCTCTTGTACAATGCTTTTCAATGCTTTCATGCAACTTTAACACTTCCAACAATATGAGCGAGCACCAAACACTGCAAGCTCCAATCCAATTTTCCCATCAAAATCTTTTATTTCACCAATTTACTCAAAAACATCAATTTGTGTGTGATTCCATCTCAACTATTGAATCACACAAATTTTAATCAGGTCTCACTCAAAACACACAAAAAGAATTCCTTCACATGTGATGGCACAAAAGAACATGTAAGACAGACATTTAACAGACTAGACAGACACCAGCTGTACACAAGTACCTATGCCTCTAATTATAACCCCTAGATGGAGTTTAAACGAATCCCGTTCACAACGTCTTTAAACGTGGTAGTAGCCTAGTCGGCCCCTATTATGTGGGGCTCTGAGTTCACGTTTCTTCTGACCGCTATTTTAAAGTGCAGGAATAATGTGAATCCTCTCACTTCTCAGGTGTCTGCCCTGGTGCCCTCTCTCTTCTCAGGTGTCCGGCCTGGTATTCTTCATTTATTCAATTATTCTCAAGTCATTATCCCCTTATATATATACAGTCATCTCTACTTCTGACTTCTATGGGTTTTTTTTGTTCTTCCACCTCCCTCCGTTACCTTTTCCCTTACTTGTTCTAACGCCTATGACGTTTGCCAAAGCAGTCAATTTTTATTTCACTCACTGTTTGCATCGTTCCTCTCTGGACCCTCGGGATCACTGCCTCCGTTACCACCTCCTTCAGACTTTCACCTGATCCGCTGCCTGTAGGAATGGGAAGGGTTATGGTTTTTTAAAACGGGTCCTTTCAGGCCCCACTGCAGTTTTGGATCAATTACACTACCTTTGTCCACAGGAAGCTTCACAGTATACTCAGCCAAATGGTGAAGGACTCGTGATATTGCCGAAGACCTAGACTTACTTTGTGTCAATGGTCAATATGTGTCTTATTTTAATAAATGATCAAGAATCAATAATCAATGGTTTCCAATCATCCTCTGCTACCAGGTGTACAGGAGGGGGAGTGACCTCTGACTTGCCCATAGAATCAGAGCTCACCCTTGAGTACTTTAAGATGAGATAGCTGCACCTTGAGGTGGATGGTGCGCGATTCTCTTACTCCAACACCAATCAATAAGGACAATTTCAATGGTTTGGCAAAGGGGAGTTTGTTTAATGACAAGTACAAAAAACAGAGAAACATGGAGATCAACAATGATGCGATAGCCCGTCTCACTTCAACTCCCATAATCTTCATTCAAACAGCAATAGTTATAGTCAAAAATCGTCATCTTTGACGTGTAGCACTCAAAAGTTTGTTATGCAATTCTATTGGTTGGAAAAGGTAACTTAAGTATAGGTGCTATATCTGTATATGGCAACGGAGTGTGAGGATTGGATAACTCTTATTTGGTGGGCGTCTACACCGTTCTCTACATTACTCAAGCAAACTTCACTAAAGGTATGATGTCTCATTGGTTCTACTATCTATAGGACCTTAGATTATTTGGCCCACTGTGATTGGGCTGGCTACAACCCTAAGCATAAATCTCCACTTTAATTAGCAGCATGCAGAATGGTCACCCAGATGCAGGATGCCCCAAGATTCACCCTGCCTCCCTTCCATCAATCAGTACTTTAGGGCTATGTGTCAATTAGTTGGCTGAGGTTGGCCTCGAAACTGCAGCTTCTTGTTCGGAAAAGGTATGGTATCTCCTGCTTTGGGTGACATCAGACGTTGGTACCTCTTCGCGCTTGGCTGGTCACGTGTTAGCACACTGTCAATCAGCTTCGTTTTCCTTCTATTTGTGCATTTAATTCTCCTTTTCGGCTGCCACCTGCCTGGGCCCTCCTTATCTCGACCTTCACGGGGCAGGCTGCTCTGCTCTTAAGTTTCGATTCTCCGAAGTTACTGTCCGCCTCCCTCTCTTGGGTTGACCTCGATTTCCCAGGCATGGCCTGCTCCTTGCTGAGTTTCGAATCCACTGTCTCTGTTCTTGTTTTAGCTGGAATAAGAATCCTGGCCTGTTTGACCCTTAGTAACCTGGTTTAATTCTGCTTTTGTATAAAGTGGACTGCACTTATATAATGTGCTTCGTTGAGGTAGATATATAGTTGGCGCTTGCCGCTCTATTCTTCTACTAAGCATAGCAAGCCACACTGTTTTCTTAGCTTCTTGTGTTATAAGCCTATGTACAGGCGTTAGCTGGTTGAATACTTTCATCCTGCTTTACAGTTACGTTTCTTTATATTTCACCATTGTCTCTTCTTCTGTGTCTGTGATATCCTTATCCATGGTGTTTCGTTTTTGAGTGTCATCTTTTGGTTATCGTTCTTCATCTGTACGTCTGTCCGGGCCCTTGTGACGTCATCATTCGTCTTCAATTAAGGCCTTTTGAGTTTCTTCTGGTACAGTGTTTAAACAATCTTCATTTTGTGTCATTTGCTGGTATGGTTGCCTCAATGGATACCTTACTGTCCATGGTTGTCTGGTTATTGGTGCTTCAATAGGTATTGCTCTTCTGATTGGCATTGGGCAGAGTCCTAGTGCGGCTCTCTGCTGGTGTATTTGCTCATCGTACATCACATATCTCGGTGTGTATGTTCCTGTTACTTCAAAATGGGCTACTAGAGTGCAGGCCATATTTGGGACCTCCTCTACAACGACTTGACGGAAAACCATATCAGAGCGCTTCAGATTCACATGAGTGCACTTTTGGTGGTAGAGCAAGAATGGAAATAGGGATAAAAGTGTGTTGTTTCTTTGATTTAAGGGGTTTGGTAAGGGTAGACTTCGAGTGAGTGGATGAATTTAGTTGAGGTTTCGGCGGTTGAAAGGGTGAATGTTTTGAAGGACTGAGTGAAATGTTTTACATTGTAAGTCCTTCGTAAATATTGTTAACTAGTTTGTTATTTTAGAGGTAGCACGGCCATTGTGAGGTTTGTCCTGATACCCTTCAGTTTGCTTCTCTGGTTGGCAGGAGCCCTTACCTGCAGGTGAGGTGGCATCTCATGGCAAGTCCTCCCATATATACCTTCCTGAAGTATACCCTTGCCATCTTTCATACACTATTGACTGTATGGACAGAGCCCTCATCTCGCTTTTCTTGGTTACTCGAAGTAGTGAAAGAGAAACTTCCTGTAGTTAGGGAAAGATAGTTATGTAGTAAAGAAGACCATACTAGTGATGAAGAGAGTGAGAGCAGCGGTGTTGTAGTGAAAAGCATTGCACTCATTCTATGCTCGAGTGAAGGAGATATTTCAGATATATTGGCCGGGGAGTGTTTTTTGATAAGGTGCTGTCTTTTGTGTAAGAGTGAGAAGTAGAATTAAAGCAAGTAGCTGTGCAAGATGATTGCGGTGAAAGCGAGTATGGTGAGTGATTGTGGGTAACGACTAAGAAACTGGGTAGGGGAAAGAAGGGGGTTCGTTGGGTCGACATTTTTTGTACCGCAGATTCAGCTTCAAAGTTGTTTTTGGGAAATTGTTTTGGATACTATAGGTTGGGGTATGGAGACTCTGTTGATTCATTTGTGTCAGGTGCCTCCTGGTTATAAGGAAAAGATTCTAAAATACCATCGGGAATGATGGTGGGATACTAAGGGTACAAAAGCTAAATGCTTGGCCTGTCAAGGGGACCTATGATAATGGGATATTGGTGAACCAAGGTACATTTTTAACCACGAGGCACAAGGGTTCAGAATTAGAGAAGCGGTTGAACATATTAGACCACTGGAGGATGTATGAAAATGGCAGAAAGGCCCAAAATGTTGAAGTCTCAAAGGAGGGGCCGGCAAAGGAGGGTGTGGGAATTCCTTCTGCACTGCCCCCATGCAGTTGCTATTCCTTTATTGCCTGCAAAAGGGTATTCGGACCCTGAGTGTGAACCTCCATTTCCCCAGTGTGCAATCAGCAAGGAAAGTGGAAGGGTAACACCTTCAATGGTTAGGGCTACAGAAAGACTGAGAATGGAGAGCGGAAGGGAATAACTCCCATAACTGCTAGGCAAGCAGATAGATTAAGGGTGGAAGAATGGGAGAGAGTGAGACTGGCAGATAGAAGGGCAAATGAAGGATTGAGAATGAGAAGGAGGAGGTTAGGCTTTTTCCTGCTAGGATGTATGATAGGCTACGAAGGGTGATAGAGACACAGGAGCGGGAAAGAATGAAGGAAGCAATGAGGTTAGAAGAAGAAGAGGTCATAATGTTATGGTAGTAAATAAATAAAGAACAGGAAGAAGTGAAGAATTAGGCACAGGATGTAGAGGAAGGAAGGTGGAGGCATGGATAAGTTCTTGTTAGGGTGGATAAATCGGTGATCAATGAGGTCAATGTGGACATGGAGAACAGAAATATTGCCATGGGGACGGGGTTTGATCAGGGAGGACGGGAGCCAGCACCCTACGGTAGTGCCGAGTATTCTTACGTGCCTGTAGAAGAGTTAGGTGAAGGAATACCAGGAGCATGAGAAAACGAGGAATGGGAATCAGATGTCGATCAGGGAGCGTAGGGTGTAACAGCCCTGCCTCTGGCTCCAGGAGCAGCAACAGAGAGTACACCATGGGGTGTTTTGACGTGCCAGGGTACTCGCATGCTCAGGAAAAAGGGCACCTGGTTAGGCCCTGATTTACCCAGGTGGGTACACAATTATATAGTAACAAATAATCAGGGTGAGAGAAGCCACACAGTTTCACGGTTATAGCATGTACAAAAAAAAACATTGTTCTTGAGTGTTATGGGGGTCAAAAAAGTATTGGCCCCATGCTTTTAATGCACATGTTGAATCAAAAGATAGTAGTAACAACAAGGACACTTTGACTTATACAACTTAGTATGAAATACATACAAGTAGGGTCCAGTCAAATTGACTGGAGTGAATGGACATTAGTCATGTTTCTTCCTTTCTAACATCTCAGGAAATAATTTATAGAAAACAAGTGAGCACAACACAAATTCACCGTGCAAAAATGTCATTGTAGGTGATGGACACTGGTACAGAAAAGGGGTGTTGTTGACACGACTGTGTTTCGGCCAAAGGGGTAAGCTGTCTAATGAAGCTGGCTAAAGGTGAGTCTTCAACAGGACGGTGGAACAGGTTGATAGACGAGGTGTCCTGTTGGTCTCTGTCAAGGAAATGACAAGGGAAATGTGGTTCAGAAACTGTGTGGTTTCAAAGGGGACATTCATTAAATTTAAATTACAAAACCTTCTATTGCTATAATTGATCAAGAAAAGCTGTGATGATGTCAAAAGAGCACATCACTTATTTTACTATGTGCAAATAGTCGCAACGGTCTAAAGCTCATGAGCTGGTCTCCTTCCAAGTTCAACCAGATACTAACCACAGGGTGCTGTGGTAGTTCGGGTTACCGCAAGAGCCTTAGGAAAAGACAAAAACGGCAGGTAACCCGTGGGAAAGTGAGTATGGATCTGGGGCTTGTGATAAGCGTGTCCCAAAACCAAGGCACAGGGAGTGAAGTCACTTCTTACCAGGACAGCGTGAATCTGTGCTTGATGGCTGGTGCTCTCTTGTTGTGAGCCGGTAGGACCCGTAAAAACTTCTGGGTGTGCTCCCATAATACACTGTTGATGAGAGAGAGAGGGGGCAAAAATTAGGCCCTCTCTGTTGCTGCACCCCTGTGAGATGTCACAAGAGGCACAAGGGTCCAAACACTCACTGCAGTGTGGAAGTGGATTTGTGCATTACAGAAGCCCACTGCCGGTGTCATGTTGGCTATAGGGGACATGAAGAGCTTATACACAGCCATAATGGGGGAGCGGTCAGATGAGCTTTGGAGGAGATTGAGGTATCCGGAAGTTCAGTTGGATACAAATACCCACAATGAGGCAGATTTTAATAATTGCAGCGCAAAAGCATGGGAGGCCTTGTGGATTATGTATCCTGATATGCCTGATATAAATTCAATTCAAGCCCAAATGATTAAAATTGGCTGATGATCCTGCTACACACACCCAAGAGATGTGGAGGGCAGAGACGGGAGAAGCGTGGGATACAAATTTGGCAATTTTTTTTACCACATGCTAAAGATGGGACTTGGGAAGGAAGTCCAGCACAAGTTAGATAAAGGAGTATGGATGGAGGCCAAGAGTTTACCGGAGATTCAAGCACACATTGTGCATTTTTGTAAGAGGAGGTTAGAAAAAGAAAAGGAGAGTTTAGAACAGGCACAGCAAGCAGAGGCCAAGCTCATGCAGAAAAAATGGCAAAGATTTGTTTGGAAGGGGCAGTAACTACTAACTCTATGGAGGGACAGCAGGGGCAATTGGGACAAAAGGGACATGATGTACCAGGTACGACAGAGGGTTGGATGGACGGGTGGTGCCCAGTCCAAGGCAAATGAGAGGTGTTTTGAGGGGTAGGGGAGGATTTTCACAAGAAAGTGTGTCATGGGATTGGAGGAATGAGCCTCTGGTTTAATGTGCCAATGGGAAACAACTATGGATGGTTCTATGGGATTCAGTGTTGTTCGTGCGGAAGGTTGGGACACGTGTCAAAAGATTGTCAAGATGGACATAGTATTTTAACAAGGGAGTTCAGCAGATGCAATCCCTGACCCTGCCATTTGCCCCAGGCTCTGTGAAACTGCAGCAGGCATGTGTTGAACATAACCCAGTGACTGGGAATGCACAGACCTATGGGATCCCACTGCCAATGCCAGCACAGACACCGGTACAGACATGGGAGAAAAATACTTTACCCCCAGGAATGTTTACTTATTACACTGGAGCAAGTGTTTTTAGAGGGAGTCCTTTTTTGCTCCCTTGTGATAATATGTACCAGAAGTAGGACAGCCCAGAGGGGTCTCTGGTGTGTCCAGTCCTGTCTGTTACCACCGATCTGGAAGAGGAACCCTGGATAGGTGTGCAGGTAGATGACCAAACGTTCTCATCCATGGTTGAGACACAGGCTACAAAATATTGCATTAAGGATGGTCAGTTGCCCTTGCCAGGCAAAAATATGGACACACATGGATTCTATGGGGCTATCCTGTCAGTTCCTTATACTGATGATCTCTGTATCATGGTAGGTACACAAAATGTATCTGCTCCTTTGTTGGATTGTACCGATACCCCTGTCAATTCTTCCGGGTCGAGACATCTTGAGTTAATTACAGATGTGGACTGCTTTCACAGAGGAAGGTATAGTATGCTTGACTCCATGTTTGTATCCGGTAAGAGAACCGGCGCATTTGCATGCATACTGTAGTGACAGCATGCTAAGGGGGAAACCTGTACACTCAGCCTTGTTCCTTTATGGGGTGCTAGTTTTGTTGAGGTGGGTTCCTGTGATCAGATATCAGACATGGCGGGTACCAATTGAGTTCTTGTTTTGACCTGTTGTGCTGCAGGAGGTAACACCAGGCACCATTGTTACAATTCTCTCAGAGGCAATAGTGAACAATAAGAACAGGGTGTTTCTCTCAGGCACAGATGAGGAAGGCAGAGAATGGCACACAGTTCTGTGCATTGGTCCTACATTATCACTAAGGGACATGTCTGATGAGCAATTGTTCGAAGACTTTGAAGACACACTAGAAATGGTTTTTGTAATTGGGGTACCTTGACAGATAGTATTAGAGCAAATGGAGGTACCACAGACCATGCTGATTGTTAGAAATACATCGCCACATTGGAAGGAGGACTTGGAAAATGTGCTGGACCATGGACCAACAATCCTCATGATGTGCGGCTACTAAAGAGTGTTGGAGCAGTGCAAATAAAATCGAAAACTGGCGCGATATTACCACAGATTAAGCATTAACCCATGTCTAGAGAAGCAGACAAAGGGCCTCATTACAACTCAGGCGTTAAGGGTTAACGCAGTCGTTAACCCTTAACGCCTGATTCCGATTTTAACGGCTGCTTTTAGCAGCCGTTAAAATCCATGGCGCTAAACCGCCTTGGTGCTAATTACGCCACCGTAATTTACGGTGGCGTAATTAGCGCCTTCCCCACTCCCATTATGCCCTATGGGGCAAAAATGGGAATGGGGAAGGGTAAAATGGGAAATGGGGATTTACCGCCCCACTGACCTTGGAATGGGGCGGTAAATCCGCCATCCACCATGGTGTAAACATAGTTTACACCATGGTGGTAAAGTTGGCGTACTTACCGCCTGGGTCGTAATGACCCCCAAAGTGATTCACAAGACCATTATGGTGTTGTTAAAGCAAAGCACAATACAACCTTCTGTGTCCCCATGTAACACAGCCATCTTCCCAGTGAAGAAAGCAAAGGGTGTCCAGTTGGAGGATGGTCCAGGATTTGCGCCCCATCAATAATATTGTTGAGGTGGATTGTCTGGTGGTATCGAATCCTGCTACCATTCAATGTAGCATATTGTTAGGAAAGATTTCGTAATTGTAGGTAATTTTCCTTCCATGTGGCAACCCCTAAACTTTTTGCTGTTGTTTTCACCTTGTTCTTGACTTTGCCAGAGAAGTGCAGCCTTCTGCCGCACTCCTCTGGGCTTTCGCTCTTTTCTTACGGGGAAACTGACATGCCCTTAAGACAGTCAGTACCGGGGAACGCTGTTTCCCGTAGTTTCCTTTATCATGTTGCGGCTTTAGTGCAACATGACACAAGAGGGCACTGTAAGCTAAGTTACAGCTCTCTTGGGTCTCTAGCCTTCTACAGGCCCTAGATACTCTTTTAGGATGGTATTTGATCGGTGCAAGTCATTCAGGGACTCGAATGGTGGCAGCGATCGTTTTGTTTATTTTGAGCTCCTTTTGGCATTCTGAGCACGTTTTTCGCACTGAACCCAAAATGGTGGCCTGGCTTCCAAAATGGCCAGACCACGAGGCTCCTTTGTCTTGTCCACTGACCGTCTTGCTCCCGTCACCTTCCCCAGGTCGAGCGACCCGGGGCCTTCCTTATTTGGGCATGTACTTTCCCGCGAAGCGTAGTTGCTTTCGCGGGCTTCTACATGTCGTTTGTGTGCCTCCAGGGTGTGGGCTGGGATGTCTGGTCCCAATACACATCCTGGGTGCCAGAGAGTCTAGGGTAGTGTGAATGCCTGGGACCACCGTGGTCCGTGATTGGTCCGCGTATGGTATGTGTGTTGATGAGCGGATCTCCCATTGGCTCCCCTCCGTTTTGGCGCGAAGGGAACCGTGGATAAGAGGGAGCTGGAAACACCACTACCATGTCGATCTCCTGAGTTCTCACGAACGAAGGAATACAGGAGCCAAGTATCCTGCAACCACGAGGCTGGACCGAGGAATCGCTGGTGACCCGCTGAAGGAATCCTCCTTTGCACTGCTGTCGTCCTGTGAAACCCTTTCCTCCTTGGATCGAACCAGAAGGCCTGTTCTGGTGCTTCGACCTTTGGAATAGCAGGAACAGCTATTCCCGGCGACGTCATCCTCTCCTGCCAAGTAAGCCTTCGGAAGTGTCTCTGGGCCATCCAGTTGACTGACCAGCTTACAAGGGAGTCCTGCTCTGTAACTGCCGCCCGGTTGTGTTGTATTTCGAGTCCTGGTCACTCTCCCACGCTTCGTACACTTGGCGTTCCCAAGTCTGAAGGGAGGAGTGTACATTTGGCTTGAATACACACGGCCGCTCCGTTGTCCTGCTGCGGCAACAAACTGTGCTGGTTTCGTCGATTGGGACGTCTTTTTGCTCTACACGACTACGAGGCGTTCCCTGCTCTTCTGAACCTGCCAGCTGCTGAATCTACGTGGAGAAGCCTGGGTCTGCTTGCTTCGGGGACCGGTGAGTAGTTTAGCTAGGATCTGGTCGCCCTCCTGCAGTATCCCATTGCTTTTCCCTGCTGTGTAAAAACAGCACCCTTTTGGCCGTACTCGCGCTCTGCTTCTACCCGCTGTGGAGGCTGCGCTTGAGTTGCGGAACCTGTTCTCCTTCTGTGTGCACTATACTGAACTGCCTGACTTCCTCCGAAGAGCTTCCCCTTTTGCCCGTTGGCACCGGCGTGGCAGGTACTTTGAGCACAAGGCTCCACTCTTCGCAGGGCTCGGACTTCCATCTAGTTAGGTGCATCTGAAGGCGAACTGAGTCTAAAGCGTTATCGCACTGCCTGTTTTCCTTTCCTTTCAGGTGGACTACATATTTCGTGCTTTAAACGCTTGCGACTGTGTATTTGTATATATATTGTGTTGATATGGTATGTGTTGGTTTAATATTGTGATATTGTGATTTTCTCGCTACGGTCATTGTTTTAAAGGCCTTAAAATAAATGTGTATCTATTTTTGATATAACAACTGTTTGGAGTAGTTTGTAAGCGCTCTTGCTTTGTGTGCTCATTGCGGGCTTTCAGTCACCCTCACCCCTCTTGAGACCTAGTCTTGACCGCCGCGATCGCTACCTTGATTGGTCTGGCTTGTCCAGAGGTTACCCTGTTCCAAGTAATTAGGTTGGCCTTCTGAACTTCTGCGCCACCAGGACAGAGTTCAGAAATCCGTCTTAACAAATTGGTGTACAGCGGTGGGATACGACTGAAGGCATCCAGTGTTGCGCTCGAACTAGGGCATTTCAGGTTATTCCAAACAGTACACGTAGTGAATTGTTGTAGTATAACTTTAAAAAGGCCATAGTCCTATCAAACAGTATGGAAACAAATACCTTGTTAACTTTAAATGCTTCCAAATCAGAAACGCTGAAAAAGATGTGTGCGGAGAGAGGTGTTTCCTCTCAAGGCACAAAATTGGAAATGATCCAGAGAATCGTGGCGTGGCAAGAAGCGCAGCTTGACGCTATAACTTCTGAGGACAGTGCAGAAGGTGGTGGGGCTGCTCTCACTGGTAGAACCGACGGTTCTGCCGCTGCACTGATCCATCGCGACCACGAGGACAGGGAGGATGTGATGTCTAATGTTTCCTCTGCCAGTGTTGATGGGGAGGCTATGCTTGAATTCAAGAAGCAAGAGCTGCGGTTTAGGCAGCAGGAGCTTGAATTCAGCATAGCCAAACTGAAAATCGAACAGGCAGAAAAACGGAAAGACAGGGATCACCAGTTGGAACTGGCCAAGCTTCAGGTTGCAAATGGGTCCAAGGGTCCTGGACATGGGTCTGGGGCTTCCTCTCATCCACGGTTTCCAAAAGATCTGCTCAGTGTGTATGAAGAAAGGAATGACATTATGGACTGGCTGAATGCGTTTGAGTATGCATGCGAGGTTCAAGAAGTTGACAATGCTGATAAGATTGCGTGGTTGCTCAGTAGACTGCCCCATTCTGGCTGTAGTGCCATTATGGAAATGTCGAAGGCTGAGCGGGCTGATTTCGCAATGTTAAAGCAAACTCTCATTTTAAAGTTTGGGAAGACTCCGGCCCAATATTTAAAGCGTTTTCGAGAGTATAAGAAAAAGGAAGGTGGTACTTGGGTATCTTATGTCGCTGAATCTTTGAAAAACTTAACTGGCTGGGTTGAAGGTTATAAGGTTTCTACCTTCGAAGGCATGATAAATCTTGTCATGCTGGAACACATTTTTGCTTCTTCTTCCCCGGAGCTTAAGCAGCATTTGGCCGATTCGAAGGAGATAGATCCTAAGAAGCTGGCCATTGCAGCAGACTTATGGGTGTCACATCGAGTGTCCCATAAGGACAAAACTCATCCTGGTAAGCAGGAGGAAGGGAAAAAGTCCAAAGATATGGAGGGTGGGGAATCTGCTAAATCTTCTTCCCATAAAGGCCACAAAAAGAAAAACAAGGGTAAGACACAAGAGAACTCACAGGGCAGTGGAGGTCCGCCTCCGAAACAGAACTCTGGTTACAATAAGCCTCCCTACGTAAACAGACCCACTGGGGCTTGTTTTTCTTGTGGAGCAACTGACCATGTGAAGGGGGATCCCCGGTGTAAGGTTAGACCTTTGGGGGTCCACTCCGCTAATCTGGCCTTCTCCTCCTACGAGGAAGAAGAGATTACAGGAGCATCCTTCTCCTCAGACTCATTTCCCAGCGGAATAGAGGCTGAGGTAGTTTTAGTGTCCCTGGGTTCCTGGGAGCCTAAAGTCGCAGAGGCTTATGCTAGGATTCCGGATAATACCAAGCACTACTTTAAAGACAGTGTGCTGATCAATGGAGTGGATACTCCAGCTCTTAGGGATAGTGGGTGCAGTCGCACTGTAGTGGATTCTACCTTGGTAGACTCAGAGGAAGTTGCCAGAGCTACTCTGATGCCCACTAAGTTGGCTGACGGCCCCCTCCGTATGTTTCCAGTAATACCTGTAAATCTTACTTTAAATGGTACAGCAGTCAGGATTCCAGTGAGCATTCAGAGAAACGTCCCGGGAAAGGTCTTGTTAGGTAATGATCTCAGAGCTTTAGGGCTCGTAGGAGACACTGCCGAAAGACCCTACACACGGTCTCAAGCAAGGGCAGCATTGGCCAAGTCCAATACGCCGCCCCAGCCGAAGGGGAAACCCAAGGCGAAAGGAGTCTACAAGTCAAAACGAGGGAAAGAGAATATTCCCCCGAGCTCGCCTACCACTGCGGTGGAGGAAGTTGGTCAATCGCCTGGGCCTGACGAGGAGGTGGCGATGCCTGAAGTATTCGACCCCAACGATCATCCTGAACTAAAAGACTTGTTAGTTGAAGGAGGTCCTGATAGGGACGAATTCAGTAAAGGCCAACGTGAGTGCCCATCTCTGGAAGGCCTAAGGAGACAGGCCTGCTCCCAGCTTGAGGGTGAACCTCCTGGGAAGCATAGGATTTATTGGGAAGGTGGACTCCTGTATAGTGAGCCCACAGAGTCTACAGAAGGAGACCATAGGAGGTTGGTGGTTCCCCTTGCTGTTAGGCCCTTCCTCCTGCAGTTGGCGCATGAAGTTCCCCTTGCTGGTCACCTTGGTATGAAGAGGACCAAGCAAAGGTTATCCATGCACTTCTACTGGCCCAAGATGGGGGTGCAAGTAGAAAGTCACTGCAGGAGTTGTGCCTCCTGCCAGTTGTCTGGTAAGGTTGGCGCGACAATCCAAGCTCCGTTGGTACCGCTCCCAGTTGTGGGGGTACCATTTGAAAGGGTAGGGATCGACATCGTTGGTCCCCTTGACCCGCAAACATCCTCGGGTAATAGGTTTATCCTGGTGCTGGTCGACCATGCAACCAGGTATCCTGAGGCCATCCCATTGAAAACTGTAACTGCCAAGTCAGTTGCAAAAGCTTTACTCGGCATATTTACTAGGGTTGGCTTCCCTAAAGAAGTTGTGTCGGATCATGGCAGCAACTTTATGTCGAAGTATAGGCAGGCTATGTGGAAAGAATGTGGGGTCACCTACAGGTTCTCTTCTGCATGCCACCCCCAGACCAATGGTCTGGGGGGGCGTTTTAACAGGACGTTAAAGAGCATGATTGGGGCTCTGGAGGAGCCTCAGAGAAGAAAATGGGATCTTCTTGATTCATGCTTACTGTTTGCCTACCGAGAGGTACCACAGGAGGGTGTTGGCTTCAGCCCCTTCGAACTTCTGTTCGGTCATCCCGTACGGGGACCCCTAGCCATCGTCAAAGAGGGATGGGAGATGCCCACTCCCCCTGTTACTACCAACGTAGTTGATTATGTGCTAGGGCTCAGAAAACAGATGGTACTTCTGATGGGCTTGGCTAGTGATAAATTGAAGGCAGGACAAGCGCTGGTGAAACCTTGGTACGACCAGAAAGCTTCCCTCATCAACTTTACACTTGGTCAGCAAGTCCTGATCATGAATCCCATAAGGCCTCGAGCTTTACAGGACAAATGGTCAGGCCCTTACCCAGTGGTGGAGCCCCTGGGTGAGGTTAACTATTCAGTGGACCTTGGAAGGCCTGGACAGGCTCCAAAAGTGTTTCACGTGAATAGGCTGAAGGCTTTCGGCCCAAGCGTCGAAATCGCAGCACTGCTACTGGCTTCAGACGTTGCGGGAGAGGAGTCTGAACCTCTCCCCGACCTGTTCCCAAGCAGTCCTTCAGATAGCTCTTTTGAGGGTGTCCAAGTGGCCCCTCACCAAAATGGACAAGGCTCAGTGGTTTACCTTGGACATGAAGTAGGTGGAGGGAGGAGACAGCCTCTACTCAGTCAGGTACAAGCAGTACAAGACTGGCCTACCCCCACTACGCAAACCCAAGTGAGAGCCTTTTTAGGACTCACAGGGTATTACCGCACTTTTGTGGCAGACTATGGCACCATAGCTGCTCCTCTGACTGCCCTCACAACTCCGAAGAAACCCAAGAAGGTAACTTGGACCGACGAGTGTGAGAAGGCCTTTAATGGCTTAAAAGACTCCTTGTGCCAGGCCCCTGTCCTTAGGGCCCCTGATTATCAAAGACCTTTTATCGTGCAGACGGATGCCTCTGACACTGGGATAGGAGCTGTACTATCACAAGTAGATGAGAAGGGTAAGGAACACCCTATCGGTTTTATTAGTCGCCAGCTTAAGGACAGAGAGCTCAGGTGGTCCACGGTAGAGAAAGAATGTTTCTCTGTTGTGTGGGCCCTAAGGAAGTTGAGGCCCTACCTCTATGGGACCCACTTCACTGTGCAAACTGACCATAAGCCGTTAAAGTGGCTAATGAACATGAAGGGGGAGAATCCAAAGTTGCTTAGGTGGTCCATAAGTCTACAAGGCTTCGACTTCACTATTGAGCATAGGCCAGGTGTCCAACATAGCAATGCTGATGGGTTGTCCAGAATGTTTTACCGACCTGAACAAGAGACTCATCCAGGGGTGGATTAGTTCCCCCTGTCCATAGTCTGGGAGGGGCGAGTGTTAGGAAAGATTTCGTAATTGTAGGTAATTTTCCTTCCATGTGGCAACCCCTAAACTTTTTGCTGTTGTTTTCACCTTGTTCTTGACTTTGCCAGAGAAGTGCAGCCTTCTGCCGCACACCTCTGGGCTTTCGCTCTTTTCTTACGGGGAAACTGACATGCCCTTAAGACAGTCAGTACCGGGGAACGCTGTTTCCCGTAGTTTCCTTTATCATGTTGCGGCTTTAGTGCAACATGACACAAGAGGGCACTGTAAGCTAAGTTACAGCTCTCTTGGGTCTCTAGCCTTCTACAGGCCCTAGATACTCTTTTAGGATGGTATTTGATCAATGCAAGTCATTCAGGGACTCGAATGGTGGCAGCGATCGTTTTGTTTATTTTGAGCTCCTTTTGGCATTCTGAGCACGTTTTTCGCACTGAACCCAAAATGGTGGCCTGGCTCCCAAAATGGCCAGACCACGAGGCTCCTTTGTCTTGTCCACTGACCGTCTTGCTCCCGTCACCTTCCCCAGGTCGAGCGACCCGGGGCCTTCCTTATTTGGGCATGTACTTTCCCGCGAAGCGTGGTTGCTTTCGCGGGCTTCTACATGTCGTTTGTGTGCCTCCAGGGTGTGGGCTGGGATGTCTGGTCCCAATACACATCCTGGGTGCCAGAGAGTCTAGGGTAGTGTGAATGCCTGGGACCACCGTGGTCCGTGATTGGTCCGCGTATGGTATGTGTGTTGATGAGCGGATCTCCCATTGGCTCCCCTCCGTTTTGGCGCGAAGGGAACCGTGGATAAGAGGGAGCTGGAAACACCACTACCATGTCGATCTCCTGAGTTCTCACGAACGAAGGAATACAGGAGCCAAGTATCCTGCAACCACGAGGCTGGACCGAGGAATCGCTGGTGACCCGCTGAAGGAATCCTCCTTTGCACTGCTGTCGTCCTGTGAAACCCTTTCCTCCTTGGATCGAACCAGAAGGCCTGTACTGGTGCTTCGACCTTTGGAATAGCAGGAACAGCTATTCCCGGCGACGTCATCCTCTCCTGCCAAGTAAGCCTTCGGAAGTGTCTCTGGGCCATCCAGTTGACTGACCAGCTTACAAGGGAGTCCTGCTCTGTAACTGCCGCCCGGTTGTGTTGTATTTCGAGTCCTGGTCACTCTCCCACGCTTCGTACACTTGGCGTTCCCAAGTCTGAAGGGAGGAGTGTACATTTGGCTTGAATACACACGGCCGCTCCGTTGTCCTGCTGCGGCAACAAACTGTGCTGGTTTCGTCGATTGGGACGTCTTTTTGCTCTACACGACTACGAGGCGTTCCCTGCTCTTCTGAACCTGCCAGCTGCTGAATCTACGTGGAGAAGCCTGGGTCTGCTTGCTTCGGGGACCGGTGAGTAGTTTAGCTAGGATCTGGTCGCCCTCCTGCAGTATCCCATTGCTTTTCCCTGCTGTGTAAAAACAGCACCCTTTTGGCCGTACTCGCGCTCTGCTTCTACCCGCTGTGGAGGCTGCGCTTGAGTTGCGGAACCTGTTCTCCTTCTGTGTGCACTATACTGAACTGCCTGACTTCCTCCGAAGAGCTTCCCCTTTTGCCCGTTGGCACCGGCGTGGCAGGTACTTTGAGCACAAGGCTCCACTCTTCGCAGGGCTCGGACTTCCATCTAGTTAGGTGCATCTGAAGGCGAACTGAGTCTAAAGCGTTATCGCACTGCCTGTTTTCCTTTCCTTTCAGGTGGACTACATATTTCGTGCTTTAAACGCTTGCGACTGTGTATTTGTATATATATTGTGTTGATATGGTATGTGTTGGTTTAATATTGTGATATTGTGATTTTCTCGCTACGGTCATTGTTTTAAAGGCCTTAAAGTAAATGTGTATCTATTTTTGATATAACAACTGTTTGGAGTAGTTTGTAAGCGCTCTTGCTTTGTGTGCTCATTGCGGGCTTTCAGTCACCCTCACCCCTCTTGAGACCTAGTCTTGACCGCCGCGATCGCTACCTTGATTGGTCTGGCTTGTCCAGAGGTTACCCTGTTCCAAGTAATTAGGTTGGCCTTCTGAACTTCTGCACCACCAGGACAGAGTTCAGAAATCCGTCTTAACACATATCTACTGGGTCACTCCACTTCACAGTGTTTACGTATCGTAGTCAGAGATTTAAGCACACAAGGTTGCCCCAGGGGTACTGTGAATCTCCAAGTGTCTTCAACTGGGTGGTTCAAATGGATTGGGGGAATTTTCATGTACCTTGTACTGTAATTCAGTATGTGGACAATTTGTTAGTCCACAGCACTTCAGAGGAGCAATGTCGAGGAGATTCAATAACGTTCCTCGTCCTACTTGTGGAGAAGGGGTACAAAGTGGAGAAAGAATTTTCAGTATGAAAGACAGAGGTAGTTTATTTGGCAGCAAGGAAGGTAATGCCAGAGAGAGCCACCACAGTTCCGAATACGCCTCAGCCAGTCACGGTGAAACCAATGCAGCAGTTTTTTGGGCTCTGTAACTATTGTAGATCATGGATCTTTTACTACTCTAGTTACGAGAGGCCCTTACTAGAAGGACTTGAGGAAGCGCAGAGGGTGAAAAGTACGATGGAATGGCCTGAAGAAATGGAGACTTGCTTCCGGGAACTAACGGCTGTGATCAGCAATCCTCCAGTCTTGGTGACCCCAAATTACAAGAAAGCATTTTTTTGTTTTCTCTTTCGAAATTAGCAGGTGATAACAGCATTCCTGACCCAGCAAACTTCACTAGGCCAAAAACCTTTAGCGTACTACAGCAGACTCCTAGACCCAGTGATACAGGAACAGATCCCTTTTGAGCAAGCTTTAGCAGCAGAAGCTTTTGCAATTGAAAAGTCTTCAACCATTACCATGGGTTGGTCAGTGACATTGTATGTGGTGCATGCAGTCTTTGCAATCTTGGAAAAGTCCAAGTCGAGTTTGACGACCCAAAGAGTTTCTGGATACAAGGTTATTTTATTGAACGCATCGATACATCCCGTGCGGTGTCAACTAGTCATTGTTCATGATTGTTCAACTTAAGAGGGGGAAGAAGAAGAGAGGACGAATGCTATGAGAATGCCTTGGAGGGAGGTGAGGTTCTTTTTGTTGATGGATCCTCAATAATTAATCAAAAAATTGGTGAAAGGCATACAGGTGCAGCCATTGTGGGCTTTGTAGAGGGGAAGTACCAGGTCAGGCTGAAAAGACAGCTGCCTTTGCATTACTCTGTACAATCGGCGGAACTATTGGCACTTATAGAGGTGCTAGAAATGAGTAACTATTTATTCTGACACTGCATATGTCACCTTTATGGTGCAGTCAGGGTTATCAGGGTGGCAGAGAAGAGGGCTAAGGAGAACTGACAGTACCCCTGTCCAGCATTCAGCGCTGCTATCCCAACTAATTGAAGCATTAGGCTGGTACACAGAGGTAGGCATAGTGAAATGCACTGCGCATACTAACCATAATAATCCAACAGCCCTCACAAATGATACCACAGACAAGGCAGCAAAGGAATCGGCACATTTCCCATTAACAGATCCCCACAAAATATCCTAGCAGGTACAGTTGCGAGCCCCTTACACCACAGTCCTGGTGCTTCAAATCATAGAGATGCAAGGAAAAGCCCCTAGAGAAGAACAGGAGCTCTGGAAGAAGAGAGGTTGTGTTCTTTCGCCAACGGATTTGCTCTAGAGACAGGAGTTGACAGAAAATGTAGTAATTAGAACTGCTCCTTGTGGCTCTAGAACACCTACATTACTCGTCACACACTTCTCGATGACAAATTGCAGCAGATCTCAGGAAGAATGGTTTATACCGAACCTCCAGGAACAGGTAAGTAGATTTGTAGGCAACTGTGTAGTTTGCAAAGTATTCAATCCCGGAAACACCATGAGGTCAGTAAGGGGAGTTTTGTCTAGGCCTTCTGGGCCTTTCAGGGAGCTCCATATAGACTTTGTGGACATGATCATGGGGTGCAACTATTATCGGTACCTCATTGTAATTGTTTGTCCATTCTCCTGTGGCTTAAGGTTGGTCCCTGCGTACATCCTGATGCTATGTCTGTAGCAATATTTCTGGTCACAGAGATATTTCTACAGTGGGGAATTTGCAAGGTCTTAAAATCTGACAATGAAACCCACTTTATTAATGCCTTGTTCGGCAGAAATGACTTCACTTTTGAGAATCAAGCACAGTTTGTGGTCGGTATACCATCCGCAGGCCAACGGGATCACAAAAAGATGAAACAGGGTCCTTACAGCCCGGTTGGCAAAGATATGCAATGATTCTAAAAAGTCATGGTACTATTGTCTGTCCCTAGAACTGTTTTATTTGAGAAACCAGTCAGGAAAAGAGCATCATCTCTGCCCGCACATGATCATAACAGGTGTGGGCTACACACACCTACCTCACCTGCATACACTGCATCAGATGCACTCAAGACCACAGGGGTCATAGGTGAGGAGTTTAGGGAGTAAATTAGGGCTTTAACCAAAATGTGCAAGATTATATGTTCACGGGTTGTGTCTTCTCACCAATAGACTACAGGAGGAAGCAGAAAGGAAACTGATGATCAACACAAGCAACAGTTACTCCCGGGAGACAAGGTTTTTGTCTGGACCTTCATACACCATTGGAATGAGCAGCGTTTCCATGGGCCGCTCCAAGTTATTTATGCGACTCCCACTGCTGTCAAGGTGGAGGGACACAAGAATTGAATCCACATCAGTGATACACAAAGGGATATTGGTACCGCTCCACCAACACAGGATCAGGAACAGGCTCAAAGTTAAGTATGCCCTAAGGATCTGCATTTCATTCAAGTGGAAAGGGGACAGGGGGTGCAAACAGAAATCTGCAACTTGAATCTTTTTGTTTATAAAGAAAAGAAAATATTTGAATTCATAATGTATGGTAGATCGAGTGTTGATATGTTTTTTGTGTTTCTTTTGTCATCATTTTTCAAAGATGACAACAAGTGTAAATGGAGAAGGTTTACATAGAATTTGAGGATGTATTGTCAAGAGTAAGAAGAAGCATTGATGTTGATTTCTTGGATAATTGAGATGATGAAATAGATCACACAACAAATGCACATGGTTTCACAGTAGATAATGTATGGTACAGCCATATGAGCAAGATTGGGAGAGAGAGATCAGGAGGATATTGCTACATTTTCTCTCTCATCGACCATGCTTCTGGTGTGCCATGGGTGTTTATCCCAAATGAAGTAGGGGTAGCAGACACACTGTGTCTAGTGTACCTAGCATTATGCATGGTCTGAAGGCAGTTGAAAGGGAAACCAGTTACAGCATCCACTTTGACTATCAATGAAACATTTTCAGTTCGTAAAGAGCAGAATAATGTCTGTTGTATACAAAGAGCCCAATTTAGTCTAGGAGGGACTGTTTTACCAAAAATCGATGAGAGCAAGGAGTGAAGAGTTGCATAGCTGCAGGAATGACCATATTCTCATAAGAGGTGCCACGTATAAACCAAGAATGTGGGAATGGGTGGCAAAGTTATTTACAGCCTCTGATGTGGCTCAAAGAGACAGAAAAAACGGTTAAGACACAGACACCTACCAATTTTTCTCTGTGTTTTAAGGGTATTGGAATGGTGCCCGCTGGCGCAAATGGGAGCTACAGCTGCACACTTCACATTGCTGATTTGGCTGGAGCTACAGCTGCCCTTCTAGACCATTTTTGGACATGTGGATCATTTGCCTACAGGCAGTTGACTCCAGCATGGTGAGGTGTGTGCAGTTTCTCTACACTCCATGTGCCAATCCTCACAATCTCTGAGAAATACTTGGACCTGGCCCGCCCAATGGCCAAAGTCACATCTTTGCCCCCTTTTTCCCCTTTTTCTCCTTGTATCCCCTTCATCATCATATTTGGACAAATTAATTACTTTATTCACCAACAAGAAGCACAAACTACTGCAATTAACTAAGCATTTGAATTACCTTTCCTGAGTAGTACTGACTGTTTAGTCATACAGAAACATTTTTCTCCTCTCTCCTGGCACCTGCCTCCAAACCACGGCAAATGCCAAGTGCCTCTAGTCGATCAGATATTAACTTTTACTGTTTATCAATTCATCTGAGTCAGCATTCAGTGCCATCAAGGGATAGCTACAAGCCCTGAGGCTTATGACATTACAGAAGCATTACGTCCTTAAACTCCTAACAACTATGGAGGGGGGGTGGCATGCCAGACAATTGGGAGAACATGCAATAGATTTTTGCCTCTCTATGACTCAGAGAATGGGGCCTTGACACAAAGCATCATTGCCTTTGATAAGCGATCATGGAAAAGGAATCAGGAATTAGAAATTGTTCATGGTTAGATTCACTTTTCTCCTGGGTGCCACCTCGGATGAACCTGGCTGTAAAGATTGTTCTACCTATTTCTGTCTTCTTTTTTAATATTTTCTGTTAGCCAAGTAGATGGCCAGCCGTCAAACAGGACACACTGCTTATGGTTTGGTAGTTACACAGGAAATAGATGTAATCTCTGTAAATGTATTGGAGGTTTGCAGAAGGACCCGGCCATTTATTTTGATCAGCAATAAAGCATGGGGTGAAGTGGCGCTTAAGGCCAAAGTAATTGATGCAAACCAACAGGAGTAACAGGGGATACCAGGCATATCTGGGTACTGTGACCTGGCCTGGATAGAACCAAAATATTTATTTAAACATCAAAGGTCAGAGCACTGGTGTTTTTATGTGGTGAGTTGAAAGTAATTGATGCCCAGGAGTTTCAATTGTATTCTCAGACATGCTGTGTGTGTAGAAATGGTAGTCATGTAAATAAGAATGTTTCATTGGTGCCAGTAAGCCAGGGTGGATGAGATAGCTATTGTCAGTTCAAAGATAACTTGTTTACTCAGCCTCCTTCCTATCACTTGAAGTATCTATGCAAACCATGTGCAATTGTGTTTAAGGTTAAAGGGCTCATGCAATTTGTTACTATTAATGAATTATGTTTCCACACACATGTTTAACTGTTTGATGATGTCATTACCTGCCAGGGACGAATCCAAAAAGAGGTGGGCTATGAATATGATCTGGAGACAGAAGTTAGGATAACAAATGACCAATGAGAATGGAAGAATTGGAGAAATATGGGATTTCTTTGTAAAGGTTTTGTAACATCACACGTGCGGTGTGGATGGTAAATAAATATATAGAAGTGTTTTAACCTTTGCAAAAATATATATAATGTGTCAACTTACGTGGTTCAGTAAGACTTGGGTTAGTTTGACACTCCAGCGTCATCTAGCTCCTCCCCGGATGATTGTACAATAAACTTGCTTCATGCACAAACATGCACTCGTTCCTTAAGTGGGGGCTCCACTTTGAGTTAAGGAGATTAGGAACCTATCTCTACACTTCCAGGGACACATTAACACAGATAACATTTTGAGTTCACAACGAAAGCATTTTAAGCAATATTTTGCAAACATTGAAAATTAATTTAACACTCTGAATAATACAAACATTTGTATGTTTCTATGCCACATTCAGCAACAGGCAATCTATCTATCTATCTATCTATTGAGCATTTCTAGAATGTGGCTTCCACCAGTAGCATCATAGCGCTGAACGATGCAGCTGATAAGTAATAGAAGTACTCCCCTTTTCTCTCCATCAACATTTGACAGGTGGCTACACCCCCCTGTTTCCGGTGTTAGTCCCACACACTTTTTATATGATTTAATATAAACCTAATATACATTTGATATAAAAAAAGATATCAAAATGTGTTTATATCAATTTTATATCAAATGTATATTTTTCAATGAAGTGGGATGTTAAAAGGTTTTCTATATCTTTTTTCTATAACATCTATATAAAGATGGGAGCAGCGGCAACAGTGTTGCTTGTTCGATCACTGAGAGTGTAGGAGCTCCCAAGACAGGGACTGTGAATCTTGGGTTTTGTAGAGTGATGCAGTGATGACATCACAGAGGAGCTCTGCCCTGATGTTCCAGGAAGCAGAAAATTATATCAAGCAATTTTCATATATTTTTAATATAAAAGTTCATGTGCAAATGTATATAAGAAGACATTTTGTTAATATAAACTGTTTTAAAATGGGATATAAAAAATCCTATTTTTTATATAGACGTATATATAAATATTGTTTTGATATGCCATTTTTATTTAAATTTTTAACAAAAGGTTCCCCCCAAAAAATCGATATAAATAATGTGTGATATCAAATTTGATATGAAAATGTATATCAATGTTATAAGAACTGGCTTTGATACAGAGTGTAAATAGAGACTGGCCCAGTAGCCCTATGCGAATTTGCTTTATGAGTAAAGTGTGCTTACCAGAGCCTTACAAAAGTTCAAACTATTGCCTTTGATAAGGTGTATTTCTTTTAAATAATGAAAAACTGTTCACATTATAAGTAAACTGTGCTTCCCAGAGTCCATACAATAGTCAAACTATTGTTTTCATTGAATTTACAGCATGTCTCTTGCAGCCAAAATGTGTCTCTCTGTCACTGTGTGACCTAGCAAATGGTGCTGCTGTGCGGTTTTATCTACAACAAGGCTGCCTGTGGAATCCCCAGAATGTGGTGACTCGCAGAGCAGAATTCTATCCACATCAGCTGAAAACACAGGCAAGTCTTTATTTTTAGCTTACCAGAATACAGAATCTTCTGCGACAGCTGTGTAAATACACCCCAGGAAAATACACATACACAGCCTGAGTTTAATTTTGGATGTTTCCTGGGTCCAGCACTACTCTGTAATTTTGCAGAGTATGCATGAAATAGAATGCAGTGCTTTGGTGATAAGAAACCGCATTTCTGCAAAGTAAGCAGAAATACATAAATCTGTGCATTGTTCATAAGAGAACTACTCAGCAAAAGGTATGTTTTTCACCTCTTAAAAGGGGACACTAGCTCCATCAGGGTATCCCTTTGCTTGGGCTTGGGAATTTTATATCAAATGTATATTTTTAAATGAAGTGGGATGTTAAAAGGTTTTTGATATCTTTTTTCTATAAAATCTATATAAAGATAGGAGCAGTGGGCAACAGTGTTGCTTGTTCGAGCACTCAGAGTGTACTGAGCTCCCAAGACAGGAAACGTGAATCTTGGGTTTTGGACAGTGATGATGTCACAGAGGAGCTCTGCCCTGATGTTGCAGGAAGCAGAAAATATCAAAGAAGTTCATGGGCCTCATTCCGAGTACGGCGCTAACCAATGGCGCTATTAACGCCTTGGTTGATGCCGTACCCGGACCGGCAGCGCATTGGTGGATGGCGGAATCACCGCCCCATTCCAAGGTTGGCGGGGCGGTAATTCCCCATTCACCAAGGCTCTTCCCCATTCCCGAATGAGCCCCCATAGGGCTCAATGGGAATGGGGAAGATGCAAATAACGGTGACCGTTCATTACGGTCACCGTTATTGGCTTGGAGGCCCCTTTGCGCCCTCGACTTTAACACCTGCTCAAAGCAGGCGTTAAGGGCGAGGGCGCAGAGGGAACTCGGAGTATGGCGGTAAGGGATTACCGCCACCGGTCTCGTTACCGGTGGCCGCTATCCCTTACCGCCATACTCGGAATGAGGCCCCATATCTTTTTAATATAAAAATGTATGTAAACATGTATATAAAAAGAAATATTTTTAATATAAAATGTATTCAAATGTAATATAAAAATCCTATTTTTTATATAGACATGTATATATAAATATTTTTTGATATACAATTTTTATTTACATTTTTTACAAAAGGTTCCCCCCAATAAATGGATATGTAAAATGTGTGATATAAATTTTGATATGAAAATGTACATCAATGTTATAGGAACTGGCTTTGATAGAGAGTGTAAATAGAGACTGGCCCAGTAGCCCTATGAGAATTTGTTTTATAAGTAAAGTGTGCTTACCAGAGCCATACAAAAGTTCAAACTATTGCCTTTGATAAGGCGTGTTTCTTTTAAATAATGAAAAACTGTTTGCATTATAAGTAAGCTGTCCTTCCCAGAGTCCATACTAAAGTCAAACTATTGTTTTCATTGAATCTACAGCATGTCTCTTGCAGCCAAAATGTGTCTCTCTGCCACTGTGTGACCTAGCAAACGGCGCTGCTGTGCGGTTTTATCTACAACAAGGCTGCCTGTGTAATCCCCGGAATGTGGTGACTCACAGAGCAGAATTCTATCCACATCAGCTGAAACACAGGCAAGTCTTTATTTTTAGCTTACCAGAATACTGAATCTTCTGCAACAGCTGTGTAAATACACCCAATGAAAATACACACGAACAACCTGAGTTTAATTTTAGATGTTTCCTGGGTCCAGCACCACTCTGTAATTTTGCAGAGTATGCATGAAATAGAATGCAGTGCTTTGGTGATAAGAAATCCCATTTCTGCAAAGTAAGCAGAAATACATACATCTGTGCATTGTTGATAAGAAAACTGCTCAGCAAAAGGTATGTTTTTTCACCTCTTAAAAGAGGACACTGGCTCCATCAGGGTATCCCTTTGCTTGGGCTTGGGAATTCTGTCAGAGTGCTGGCCTGACGACCCCTGCAGTGACACTAATTGACTTGCAACAGCTGATTGTTGCTCTGCAGGGGAATCCTTGCTTTTTGGCTGGATTTGATCATTGCTCGGGGAGACTCCCTGCAAAGTCTTTTAATTGGAAACTGGACCTGTTGTTTATCTGAGTTGGTTTGAACAACATTAAAAAGGTGAGCACAATGGTGGTTTATGTATTTTTCTAAAAATCTACAATCTGTGTGGTGTTTTCAGAATTTTGTGATACTGTATTTATTGATAATCATGTCCTTTATGAGCCAGGCCAATTAAAGATGTTTCATAGTGCCTAGAATGTGCTCAAAGACACTAGGATTTGCATTTTTAAACTAAACAGCTATGTGATTTTAGAGATGTGTTTAAAAATAACAGTTTGCTAATAAGGCTCTGTGGTTTTGCATGTCAGCCAGGATAATGCAGAGGTGCTAGTGGTGCCAGACTGTATGTGTGTGTACATTGCTGTTAAACATGAAGTTGCATGTACATTCGGGATGGGTGACATTCTGAGCATACTTTGTGCCTTTGTTCCTTATTAAAAACTTTGTTTTATCACTGAATTCTCCCCAATCATTTGGCTGGTCCACACTTTATAAATATTAAGTCACCCAACGGTCCCATATGGCCTAATGATCATAGTGGTCCTGGTGTCCTCAATGGCTCTTGTGTCTTAGTTTCTTTTTTTAGTGTGTGTGTGTGTGTATGTGTGTGTGTGAGAGAGAGAGATATGGCTCAATGAAGGCATTCGGAGATAATTTTTCACCATGTCATGAACAGCCATTTGCACCCCTTCTGGACTTCCTGGTCCATGATGCACCATACCACTGCGCCGTGTTCCTCTCAACATGGCCGGTGCATCAGTCATGTGGCACTCTAGCGTTTATGCCAGGGCAATGGATTCCTAGAAAAAGGGCACGCCCCGCGGCGCTCTGCCTCTCAACGCTCCTTTTCGAGTTTGCAGCTAGCGTGCTCACTGTTCCTTTCCTTGTACCGTTGTTCCAATACATCCATTCTCACTCTTCTCCATTCCTAGACCATTGAGCGGCTTACTCCTCTCCCAGGCCGTCCACTCATTTCTTCCTGGGTCCCCTCCAGGCTCCGTGCTCGTAACTCCATTACAATACTTGTGAACAGTGCCTCCCTTCCTGTTTCCGCGCTTTCCCCTGAACGTTGTCTGCGCTTACTTCCTGGAATCCTGAACTCTTCCTCTGAGTCTACTTACATTCCACGCTGGATACGGAGGACCACCGGCCTTACCTGTTCAAGTCCTGGAAATCCCAGAGATCAGAGAAACCTACAAAAAAGATAGCAGCAAGGGACAAACAGGTAAGACCGGGGCTTGAGTGTGACACACCACTGGGTATAATTGTCAACCGCAGCAGTATGTGACAATCAGAGGGATCGGAAGTCCTTGGTCTGATTGTGAGAGCGGTTGCAAATGACTCTGGCTTGTTTCACATTCCAAATGAGGGTGATGTTTGAGCTATGCTTCATGTTGATTCAGTGCAAACCCCAACTTGTCTTATTCACAAAACCAATGCCCGCAAAAAGAATTGTAATCCTTAGTTGGTAATCTCTAGTCACAGGGTAGGATGCATTTCATAATTTATTATTAGACTCCTGGCACAGTTGGCTTCTGTATGATAATGCTGTAAAGCACTTAAATGAGTAGACAAAAGCTGTTGATGTGCGGCAGCATCATCAGGCTTAAAATGTGATAACTCTGTGGGGCTGCTGCCAAAGGGTGTTCATAGAAGTGGCTGTTTTGGTAAATGCACACCTCAGCACTTATATATTCACCAAGTTCCCATCAAGAATAAGGAGTGATTTTTATAATCACAATATTGAAAACTAACCATCAATAAACTCTATGGAAACATCTAAAATATCTCTTCAAGGGTGTGCCATCCCATTCAACCGCAAGGTTATACCCTCAAGCATGCACACACTGTAAGTGGGTGTTGTACAAAAAATCAATATGTTTAATTAATTCATCACAGACTTTACGCTTAAAGTACAAATGTATCCTTGCCTCACTGTCATGAAGCCTACAACTCCCCTATACACCAGAAACTGCACTAAATCACATTTTTCCTACTGAGATTTAATTACATGTTGCACATTTTAATCACCTTGTTTGCCAGCACCAACTATATTGTTTCAAAAAAGAAAATGATCTGTGAACAAGGCATCAATCTGACCTACAGTCAGTGCTACAAGATGTGCAAACTTTAACACTCTAGGTTGGTGTTCATTTCGTTTTTGCACAGCACTCACCCAGCTTTATAAAAGTTTGTAACCATGACCATAAACACCTGTACTCATTTGACCAGCCCAAGGTTTTGGATTTGAGATTAAAAGGCTATGATATATTTGACCGTGTTTGCTTTCTATGGCTGGAGAGTTTTAGAATAAAGGGTCCTGACTCTCATTGTGGACATGCCTAGCATCCATAGCTCAGATATCCTAAAAGAATTATAAATATATTCTGTAATTATATAATTACTATTCGTCAGTTAATTTAACCCCAAGCCACCTGCCCCAAACATGTTACTGTGTCACAATGCCATGAGTAAAATTAACATGTATAGGAGGCTGTATCTCTCAGCAACAGTTTGCACAAAATGCACCCAGTTTTACATGAACATAAACTGTGAAAGTTTAGAGTTCTCAACTTAGTTTGCAGCCCAGTGAGATGAATGAGGCCTAGAAAGTCTCTGAAATGGTGGCTTTTAAAAATTAAAGTGCAGAAGGAACATGCCACGAGGTGGCTGCTGCTACCACACTTTTTGTAGCCGACAGGATCGTCGTACAACATCTGATAGCCCAAACTATTGTGATTAAAATCTGAATAAAAATAGTTTTAAATGTTAATAAAAATATGTTGTTTATAACACCTAGTTGCATCTTTATGTTCAGTGGTTATTGGGCAAACATGACTGGGCATGAAGTCCTTGGAAATATATTAAGGCATCAGGACGTTGGCAGGTATGGAAGTATGTTAAGAGCTTGTAGCATCGTCTGTGAAAATGAAAAAAGCCAGCATTTGGAACAACAGCAGAATTCTACTCTATGTCTTAACTTACAACGTGTGATTAAAAATATAGAAACTGTTTCTTTAGCCCGTTTTGGATTGCTAGTACCCACCACATCCTAGCATTACACCTCTGAACAAAATAACTTTAAAAAAATAAACAAGCACTGGGTGTTATTATACATAGTAAAAAGGAACACGTAATAAAAACCCACACCATTTTATGCTTTTGAAAAAATATGTATTGATATAAAAAGACATATTTGATACAGAAAGAAAAAAGATTATGCACAATCAGGTCAATGCAGAGAGAAAGCTTTTTAATGAGAAGAAAAAATAAACATGCAGATTCAAACAACCAACTCTCAGACACTCAGCTGGAATGGGTGCATCGCCTGTGTGACTTTGATGATTTAAAGGTAGAGACAGCTGGGGTGCTGTGAAATAGTGAGGGAGTTGAATCCTACAAGACAATGCTTCACACTTAAAAACTGTTGTGGACTCCATCAAACACTGTAGAGCTGGCTGGGGGCTCAAGACCACTACCTACAGTGTTCCATGATTGGGCATTGGTAGCAGCACTCTTCCAAATGTGTAACCCCTTGTGACAAAAAAGCAGTGAAATCTGTGTTAGTTTCTTGGGCCTGTATCCATAAACAGATAGATTCCCAAGACACTGATTACCAAGGCTCATTGTGGAATCAGAAAAGCCACCTGTGCCCATAGTAAAATCTGAAGAACAACTCTGCCGCATTGGAGCCACCAATCCATCGGCCCTTGGTTATCTGGCAAAAACATGTGCCCCTATCCTCGGACCCCAGTACATCTGGGGCATTTTATATCAACCGCACACATTTCCATAAATCCAACGGGTGCCACTTGACGGTTGGCACAGGTTGTTTTTTCTGAATCGGCCTGCTGCAACATCCAGATGTTGGAAGACATGCCAGCTCTAAATAGAAAGAATATGGAATCAGAACAGACTATCTTTTACACAGAAACAGTCCTCCAACAATACATAACATATCACCAAATCCCTCAAGCTTGGTATAACACTCTGGTACTTGCCACCTTTATAAAATCCACCATTCTGGCGTTTTGTGCTAATAAATCTCAGCTTCGTCACTTCATAAAAGGTGTGATCTTTGACACATACTCAAATCCACCGCATCTTATGGCATGTCAAAATTGTATAAAACATTTCCAAAAGTTAGAACCATATTTTAAATTGCTAGCATTCAATTAACAAAGCTCTGCTTTAAAAGATGTAAAGATACAGGCCAACACTATGCGCTTCCCGTGCAGACAGAGAATGGACACATTTTGTTTTACTTTGTGCCACTCTGTACACAGAATAAAATAAATTGTAGGACCTACTTGGAAGTACAAAACAAATCCAGCACAATCTAAAACATGCACTCGAAGAGCCATGAAAACTTAAAAGAAGCTGGGTTTTACACATCCCCAAAAATCTCAAGCCCTGTATAACAACTGTTATCTGCCAAACATTTTAAAAAATCCTCCATTTCGGCGTTCATTTATTGAACATAACATGTGTGATCTTTGGCAAATACTGACTTTGCATTGCACGCATTTGAATACAATCTGATTATTTCCCACACTAGAAATGGTATCAACTATATCGGTTCTGTTAAATTAAATAAATTAAAACACTGCATTGTGTGTGTGCAAATATGTCGCATCACAAAAAGACAAGTGCACGAAAAGTGCAGTCAAGGTTTATTTCATGCAAAGACTTTGGCTCGTTTTTAAAAACTAACTTTTTGGGACATCTATAAGGTTAGCGGTAAGCCCATAAAATAAATAAATAAAAACATGAATATTAACTGGAAATGCATTCTTTGTGGAAAGTGAACATTTTTGCACCATCAGAGACTTTGTGAAATTCCAGATTCTGAATACTGGATTGCTGACTTTGCTGTCTCAACCTGATACTTTTTAAGCTTTGATATTGAAGTGTCTGATTGATTGTGTTGCCGCGCCATAAACACTAAACACTTACAAAACCCTCTATACATTTTTAACTTGTTCCCAAGTGCTGTAGTCAAAATCTCAAAAACAACACACACACATACAATCCTGCGCTACCAGCACCTTTGCATTATCCTGGCTTACATGCAAAACCACAGAGCATTCTAAGCAAACTACATTTTTAAACTCGTCGTTAAAGCACACAGCTGGTTAGTTTAAAAATGTACAGCCTATTGCCTTTGACCATATTCTAAGCACTATAAAACAACATTAATTGGCATGGCTCATAAAGGACCTGAATATCAATAAATACAGTATCTCATGATTCTGAAAACACCACACACATTGTAGATTTTTAGAAACATACACCAATCACCCCCATGCTCAGCCTTTTCATGTTGTTGAAACCAACTCAGAAAAACCCCAGGCCCATTTTCCAATTGAAAGGCTTTGCAGGGGGTCTCCCCAAGCAATGATCAAATCCAGCCAAAAGCACGGTTTTCCCCCGCAGAGTTACAATCAGCTGTTCCAAGTCAGTTAGTGTCACTGCAGGGAATCATCAGGCCAGCATTCAATTCCTAATGCCAAGCAAAGGGATACCCTGATGGAGTCAGGCTCCCCTTTTAAGCGGTGAAAACACATATCTTTTCCTGAGCAGTTTTTGTATCTACAATGCACAGATTTCTGTATTTCGGAAACTTTGCAGAAAGGGGGGGTTCTTATAAACAAAGCACAGCATTCCATTTGTGAATTTTCTGCAAAATTGGAGAGTGGTGCAGGAACAAGGGAACATCTAAATGAACTTCAGGGTGCAGATGTTTCCCATGCCGTCCTTACATCAGTTGGGTTTATTGATAAAAAATGTCTGTGTGTATTTTCCTGGGGTGTATTTTCACAGCTGTCACAGAACATTCTGTGTTCTGGTGAATTCTGGTGAGCTAAATATAAAGACCAGTTTGTGTTTGCTGCTGATGTGGTTAGAATGCTGCTCTGTGAGGAACCACATTCCTGGGATTCCACTGGCCTTGTCGTAGATAAAACCCCACAGCATCACTGTTGTTGGGTCATACAGTGGCAGAGAGACCCATGTAGGCTGCGAGAGAAGTTCTGTAGATTCAATAAAAAACAATAGTTTGACTTTTGCATGGGCTGCGGGAAGCCCAGTTTACTTATAACGTGGACTGTTTTTCATCATTTAAAAGAAAAACACCTTGTCAAAGGCAATAGTTTGAACTTTTGTAACGCTCTGGTAAGCACACTTTACTTATAGCGCAAATTCACACAGGGCTATCGGGCCAGCCTCTATTTACACTCTGTATCAAAGTTGAAACTTTATATATAAAATCAAAACATACATTTTTATATAAAGTTTTCTATAAATAATTTGATTTGTATATAGATTTGTATATACATTTATATCCCAAAAAATGGTATATACATGTTATATTAAAATTATTTTTTTTTTGTTAATTTGTATGTACATTTGTATATTTTCTTAACACTGATCATCCATCGGTTAAATGAGCGGCACTCTCCGTAGTTAGAAATAATCATTAGGAAGGATCCACCTTTATTTAGAAACATTCTTCCTTTATTCCAAAAGAGTCACAGCATTACAAAAATGATTAAAGATCATCAAAATTCGATGCTCCCATAGTGTGGCAAAGAAATCCTGGCGTTGTCGCATTTTGCAGCTGCCTTGCCGCTTGTTCACAACCAAATGTCCCATTACCCAGTGCACATTAAAACATCCAGTGTGTCTCGAAACAAAGATAGAAAGAAGACTGTTTTCCCTCAGTGTTTTCTGTGTAGGTTTATGGCAGCCTTTCTTGACTAGCTGGTTCCAATATGCGTTTTATCTCAGCATTTTTGTTTTCCATCCTAGGTACATGAGTACTACATTATTAACATCCAAATATGTGTGATTTGTCTTACAAATTATATATTGAGCATTGCCATTACAAACAATTCTACGCACTATAATATATTAAGATTGCATCTATGTTAACAGCCCTTTCCATAAAACACAATAGACAATCGAGCCATGATGATATTGCCCCATACTTCTAGTGCAAAGTGCAAACAACATTCTGTTAGAGTAAACAAAATGTTCAGGTCTACTTACCCAATGTTGAGAATGCAAAGTGCTGACCACATTGTGCTGCACAGACAGATAGGTTTAACGTGCTTAATGCTTAACTTGGCATCTCTACATTCTTGAATGCATGTGCTGTCGCATTATCTGTAGAACCCAATAGCCGATCAAGCCATGGTAGTATTACTCCATAATTAAGGTGCAAAGTGCAAGCAGCATTTTATACATGTAAAAATAATGTTCCATCTAACTCATTACCCTATATTGGGAATGCAAAGTGCTATAAACAATTGAATATAAAGTGCTTAGTGCTTAACATGACATACCTGCAATGTTGATTCTATTTTGCTGTCACACTGCAATTACTGGACATCCAGCTGCCATTTTCCATACGACTGACTCGTTATAAACGCCGTAATAGTGCTTATTGTTCCATATATAAGGAATGCATAGTGTTAAGAATGTCTTAACGTGTTTCCTATTACAAGTGTTTTATCAAATATAAAAGCAGATATATCATATGTACCTTTATATCAACCTTACTATGCAAAGTGCTAGCAGCATTTTCTTATGTAAACAGAACAACTGTAAAGTGCATAGTGTTTTGCAAATCATATTGAATGTTTAAAGATTTATTATTGGACCCGGGAATGCTCAATTTGGATATTTCCTATCCCTCATTTCACTGTCTAATGGCTATTACCTTAGCACCTGAGAATGTGCCATACGATTTAGGCCTACTTGTGGAACACCCACTATATGCCAGACTTTCTTGTTGCTACTTGCCTCATAGATATGTTCAAAAATGCGTTCCCCTTATCTGTATCTATCTATTTCTACCAGGACAAAAAAGCCATTTAAAAATATGCCTGTTTGGTGATACAAGTGTTGGGTGCAAGAAACAAATAACCAAGAAAAAGTAAAGAATAGAGAAAAAAGAATAGAAAAGAGTAAAACATCATTTAAAATTGTGAGTGATAATGTAAACACTAATTAAGCTGTGTCATTTTTCTCAATTAGGTATCGATCCCCAATATTGCTACTATGCAGAAACATGAAAATCAAACATGTACATTACATGACAGATGGAATCAAGAAACCAGTTCATTGCGCTAGGAAAGTATAAAGTTCTTCATCGATATTGTGGCCATTTGGTTGTTTACTTTCAAAATCTAGGATACAGCAGGTCTCCTTTAGCCGGAGCATTTGATCTCTGTCTCCTCCCTGAGGTCCAATTTCTATTCCATGAATACCGAAAAAAACAAAATTTTCCATTTTACTTTGATGCCAATCTGTGAAATGTTTAGCCATGGGGTAATTGGGATCTTTGTGCTGGATGGCTCTAACGTGTTGTTGAATATGAATCTTTAATTTGCACTTCATGCTGCCAATGTACCATTTTTGACAGGGACATGTCAGGACATATACCACATATTCTGTTTCCCATGTAATTATATCTGAAATCAGAATAGTGTTCCTAGTAATAGGACGTTTAAACGACAAACAATTTTTGACATATTACATATATTGCATTTCGTGCATTTGTAAAAACCCTTCTTTTGATTGGTGAGCCAATTACTCATTTTTTTGTCCTCCTTTTTAATCATGAAACTCTGCACCACTGTGTCCTTGAAGGAACGATTCCTTCTAAAACTAATGCCTGGATTTCTATTCAGGCTACCAGTAAGATTGCTATCTGCTAACAAGATTTCCTAATTCTTTGCAGTATGCATCTGACCATTGGTGCCTGATTGTCAAACTTAAGAATCAACCGTGTATTGCCTTTTTCTGTATCATGGTTGGATGTTTTTTGTGATCCTATCAGAAGACTTCGTCTGTCTTGTAGTCTTGCTTTTATATATGCTCTTTTCGATCACCTTTTTAGGATATAATTTTCTTCTAAAGCCTTGTGCTGTGATACTGCTTTCTGAATCATACGCCTCCAAAGTTGTACTATTGCGTTGTATCCTTATAAATTCACCATAGGGGAGACTCCATATAAGATTTTTCGGGTATCCAATTGTGGCATGCAACGGGGTATTTGATCCTGTTTCTTTTCTATGCATTTCACGTGTTAATGCCTGATACACAATCCTTAGGTTGACATCCAAGATGGTGATAAGAGTTCTACTATGTGTCTCTGTGAATCTCAAATTATAATTGTTCTGATTCATTTGTCTGACAAAATTAAGCCATCATTTTTCAGACCCCTTCCAGATAATAAACAGGTTGTCTATATATCTGAGCCGGAGAACCACATTATTAGTATTTTCTTGATTTTCTTCAGACCATACTTCACATTCCCCCCAGGCACCCATAGTTAAATTTGCATAAGGTGGCACAAATGTTGTGCCCATGGCAGTTCCCTGGACTTGTCTGAAAAACTTGTTGTTAAAGAGAAAAACATTGTTTGTCAAGCAGAGATCTATCATTTGTAAGACCATTAGTTTGTGTTGAAGATCATTGAGGGACCTTTTATTTAAAAAATGGTGACAAGCCCATTTGCCAAATGTATGACCTATTGATGTATAAAGAGATGCAACATCTGTAGTTGCCTTCATATAATCAGATTCCCATGGTATATCATTAATACGCATTAAGAAATCTGTGGTATCTCTGATGTACGATGGAAGGGAACAAATAAATGGAAATAAGACTTTGTCTATATATTTGGACGTATTCTCAAAAGCTGAACCTATGAGAGACACAATTTGCCTACCTGGTGGTTTCTGCATATTCTTGTGGACTTTTGGGAGAAAATAAAATGTTGGTGTAGTGGAGTTCATAGTCAACAGAAACGCAAAATTGTTTTCTGTCAAAATTCCCCTCTGTTCCCATTCCTCAAGAAATCAATTTAGCTTGCTTTCCAATATTTTAGTGGGATTTGCATCGATTCTTTCATAACATTTTTTATCGTTGAGTTGCTTGTACGCCTCTGTCATATAGTCAGTTCGATTCATTAGGACTATATTTCTCCCTTTATCAGAGGGTTTGATGATACAATCTGTTAGGGCTCTAAGTTCTTGTAATGCTGATATAAAAATTGCTTAATATTATTTTCTACTTCCTATTGCATCGGGGCAGAGCCTCCCAGTGATGCCACTCTCCAAAATTGCAGATTCACAGTCCCTGTGTTTGGAGCTCATTTCAATATAAACGCTCGCCCAAGCAACACTGTAACCCACTGCTCCCATCTTTATATATATATTATATAAAAAACATATCCAAACAATTTTTAATTTGTGAGAACCGAAAGGGTGTCTCACTTGCTAGTCCCCGATCTCTCTCTCAGGTGGCCATGGCAAGGCGATCACCTTTGGATCCAGGGAGTGGGGGAGGCAGCCGGTGGTGAGATGTGGTATCCCCCCTTTCCCGTACCCATGCTGCATCCTATTTTATAGGATTCTCCAACGTTTCAACTTCCCCCCTTTCTACACAAACACTGGGCCGAGGAAGAGGTGTACTAGTAAAGAGGCTAACACTTGCATATCTCATTGGACATTTCCCGTTAATAAGGTCAGGCAAAGTTAGGCACGTGACCTTAATCACATACATCTGATACCCATTAGCTCCCCCCACATGGATAAAAGGTGGACAATAGAGACACACTCTGAGTAAGGTGGGACACGAGAAGGAGCAAATCTTCCAGGGTGAAGGCAAACCCATTGGAGCAGGACAACCAATCAAGGGACAAAAGCGAAGGGTAGGGAAACCTGAAGATCTATGCAGAAGTTCATTGCCTGTGGGAAATCGTGAAGGACCGGCAGAGAATGACAAATCCTAGACAAGAAGAAGCCTGCATTGTGCTTCAAGGATGCCAGCGAACCTCCCGGGTGAACGACAGAGTTGGGAAGATGAGGCCAAGCCTGTGGTATTAACCTTGACTTGTGAATCAAAGTCACAAAGACAAGAAAGGAATGTACACAGCTAGTGAGTTAGCAACAGGCATGAAAAGCTGGTTTGTGTCAAGGACAGATTGAAGCCGCAATAGTGTATCTCCAATTGAAGGTTGCATGCATGCTGATGGACGTGAAAGAAAGCAAAGGAGTATTGAACTTTAAAAGTTACTGATAACTGTGAAGCCAGTGATACAGAGTAGAGAGTGGTCCGGTGAAAGGAAAAAGCCACTCGAAAGTCTCCACAAAATGTTTCATTTCCTGTTATAAAGCGACAAAGTGAACAAACTATGAAATACGCAATGGTCAAGATTAATCCTGTTGAAAGGGAAGTTAAAAGGGGATTGCTTTAAGAGAAATATTTATTTGATCTTTTCTGAGTGTGGTATGGAACTACCAAGACCAAGAGACACTGGGGCAAATAACAGAAGGGAAAGCTGAATTGAAAGTCAATTTCGTCCTGTGTAGGTCTATGGAAAAGACATCACACATTCGAAAGTCTTCGATATCAGTGAAAGGTCAGAGCTCAACTGAGGGAGACTGGAAGTGTGATAAGTTAGGGGAAGGGAACCCCTAAAGAATGTAAATGAAGCTTGGGGGAGGGAACCCCTGCAAGTGCTGTGATAACAAGTTCCGAGCATTACTGAGGGAGATCTACGTTAAATCAGGTACTTTATGTCTGGAGATGTCCGAGCCCGACAGAGGGAAACTTACCTAAACTTTTGTTGAACTGTGAAAGAACCTTTGGTGAACTGGAAATAAGTCACTTTAATGTGGAAGGCCAAGCAGACCTCAACCCACGTTTTGAGCTGACTTTTTTGATAAACTGAACCAGAATGTGTCATCCTGTCTACAGGGGCCTCCTTACTCCATGCTGTCCAACATGGGGAGGAGAGCTGATTCAGCCACCTTGGTCTTTTATGTTATAACACAGAATTTTCTTTGCATTCCTTTGCAAAGGGGTATTCCCCTTTACACACATTTTGTATAAGAGCTAGGGCAGGGGTTAGGTTTTGTTAGTATAGGCCATTCTGATTTGACATGGACTGACTAGGACTGTGTTTTCTTTATTATTTGATGGTAGTGACTACTCCCATCATAGCAATAGGGCAAAGTAGGAGTTTTTCCAAACCCCAAGAATGTAATGAAGGTTTGAAACTTGTAGATCTTGTGTCAGTTTCATACTTGTGATACCATGCCTCCTTCCACATTCCGCATCATATAGAAATATACATTTGATAACAAACATTTTGTATATCTTGTTTACATCAAATTTATATTGTTTATTTCCAAGCAGATCAAAAGGGGGTGGTACTAAGACTGGAAACAGGGAGCGTGGTCACCTGTCAACATTTTTTGATGGAGACAAAAGGGGATCCTTCTATTACTTGGATAGGGTGAGTTTAGTTGAATAGGTACGTTTTCAAACAGCTCTTGAATAATTTAAAATCCTGACTATGACAAAGAAACATAGTCAGCAAATTCCAAAGACTAGGGCCGGTTAATAAAAAGCCCATCCACCAGAGCGCTCTCACTGGTAACGGGGAACCACCCGAAGTACAGAATCAGCTGAGCAAAGTCGTCAGCCTGGACAGTATCGAGTGATTTTCTCCTGCAATGAATGACAGCCTTTACTGTATAAAGCAAAGTGAATAATACATAAAGACTTCAAATTGATCCAAGCAGGAATGGGAAGCCAACGCAGATCGCGTCGAGCTGAAGAAACTGAGTGGCGTGTCGAGCTGAAGAAACTGAGTGGCCATGAGGAATCCATTTGCCAAATAAACTGTCACATTTTGTAGCACCTGCAAACGGTGTAATAGATAGGCAGGCTGAGAAAGGAATACGGCCTTGCAGTAGTCGAGACTGCCATTTAAAATGGCCACAATGACCGGAGAATGGGAGGACACAGAAATGAAGGGTATGACTTTTCTTAGCTGTTTAAGTTTGATGAAGCCCAAATTACAAATAGAGCTGACCTGGGCTTCAAGAGGGAGAGAGAGGTTGAGACCTGAACACCTACATTTCTCACTGTTTTTGCCGGAGTGGGTAAAGGGCCACAAATCAGAGGTCCACAAGGCAGAGCAATCTAGAGGGCGAACTAGCAACACGTCCGTTTTTTCACCGTTCAACTTTATCCAGTTAGTGCCCGCCCAATCACTGAGAACCAGAAGGCAGGATATCAGGAACTCAGACGTTCAGCTGTACCTTCTCGCTCCAGGTCGAGCCGAAACAAATGGTGCGTATCATCTGCATAAGAAAAGAAACAAAAACCAAAATACTGAATAAGACATGCCAGTGGCAGACCACACATTTTAAAGAGCAAAGGGGAAAGTGCGGAGCCCTGAAAGACGCTGCAAGTAACAGCCACTGGAGAAGACCTGAAAGAAGAAAGAGAAGCCGACTGCAGACGGGAAGACAGAAAGGCGTAGAACCATTCCAAAGCTGAGCCCGTGATGCCATCATTATGCAGTCTAGTACGAAGCATCCCATGATCGATAGTAAAAGAGGCGGCCAAGCTGAGCCCGTGATGCCATCATTATGCAGTCTAGTACGAAGCATCCCATGATCGATAGTAAAAGAGGCGGCCAAGCTGAGCCCGTGATGCCATCATTATGCAGTCTAGTACGAAGCATCCCATGATCGATAGTAAAAGAGGCGGCCAAGCTGAGCCCTTGATGCCATCATTATGCAGTCTAGTACGAAGCATCCCATGATCGATAGTAAAAGAGGCGGCCAAGCTGAGCCCGTGATGCCATCATTATGCAGTCTAGTACGAAGCATCCCATGATCGATAGTAAAAGAGGCGGCCAAATAAGACCTGCTATTCCGCCTTGATCCCTTATTAAAGTAAAATCATCTAGAATGGAAACCAAAACTGATTCAGATCATGGAAGCCCAGTTGAAAAGGGTCCAAGATGTGTTGCTCTTCTAGAAAGGATCTGAGCTCGAGATTGACTACAGCCCCCACCACTTTCATAAAAACGGGGAGGGGAGAGACAGGCTGCTAATTTGAAAAAAAATGATGTCTCTAGCAAGGGTTTTTTCAACAGTTGTTTAAGGGTGGCAGGAATTTGGCAAGAGGCGAGAGATGAATTTATAGCTTCCATTAGAGTTTTATCAATGCTCGTAGCAATCGATTTAAAGTGATATAAAAGGACATCATCTAAGGACGAGGCAGATTTTAGACGCATTACAATGGTTACCATCTCTGAGCAATTTGCTGGCAAATCCTATTTACTATCGGAGGGCAAGTCGAAGGGCGGCAAATTACAAGTAAGACTAGGTAGGCTTCCAATGTAGATCCAATCATCCGACCACATGGTTTTAGATGAGTAGGTTTATAAATATGTGTAAAGCATAACTGAACCACTTTGGTTAAATAACTTTCATCTTATTTTAGAACAGGAAAAGAGCAGATAAGCCGCACAGGATTTTATTCTTTTGCCAACAAACTAAAACATCTTTTTGGTTGGTTTATTTTACATTGTTTTAGCAGGTGTGTTTTATGGTTTTTTTTTTTAATTTTGCATGCATAGTGATATATAACACACATTTTCAAAGAACGTGATTTGTAATGTTCTTTTCTCCATCAATATTCCTAATTTTGCAAACTATATGTGTATAATAAGTTCATAATTACCCTGAGAGGATGATAAGGCTCCTAATGATGTATGCTATGTGAAGATCTCACGTTGGCCCTGATGAAGCTCGAGCAGAGCAGAAACACGTGTTTCCCATAACTAGAACATGTTGGCACCAATTAATGCAATTTAATGATTATGATTGGCGTAACTACATGGACTTTTTTAAAAAACAGAATTACAAAATGCTAAGTATGAATTTCACAAAAGTCACGACTACACATTTTATTATTGACCTTTGGGGTGTGTAATATAACCAATAGTGGTTTTACCTCCAGTCTATGTTTGAGAAAATTGACATTTTTTTTTTAAAAAAAGTTATTAACTTAATAGTTGCGCTGCCTAAACGAGCAGTACACGCCAAGAGAGGCGATTCCAAACAATGCTTAATGAAGATTGTATCATCTAATGGGTAAACACATGCGTGCGTTCCAGGGCCCCTTTCCTTTAATCTTTCACTGGCAGGTTTCCCATCTGAAGTGGGAACCTTTTCCTCCGGGAGGGCTGGGTCTGTGCTTTCAGCACCTTGGGGCCTGCTCCTCCTCGAGCTCTGAAATCTCACGGGTCCCAGTGCATCTGGCCCTTAGGCAAATAAGGGTGTGGGGGGTATCCAGCAGCCTCCAGCTCCCACCCCTCTTCTGCCGCCCTATTGCAGTGCTGACAAAGTACATGTTAATCAGAATCGGAGACAAAGGGCAACTGGGCTGAGTGAGTGCAGAGGCTGGGGGCGGGGGTGTTGCGGGGGGGGGGGGGGGTGGGAATGGTGCGGGGAGGAGTGGGGTGGGCAGTGAGTGGGGTCACTAAGGTGAGCAGGTGGATGGGAGCAAAGGAAGCGAGGAGATGAAGACAGGGATTAAAGTGACGCTGCTCGCCTACACTGATGAAAAAGGCTTTGCTTCTTATAAAAACACGTCTTCCTTTTTATTTTATGTACTTTATTTGTCATAAATGTGTCGCGCCTTGAAACACTTGTGTATAGGCGCGTTATAAATGTCATATGATATCATATAATGTCATAAATGATCCCTTTCTCCCAATTTGTGTTTCGGGGGCAGCTCCTGCATATTACCATCGCCCCTCTTGTTGTCCTAGTGGAATCTTAAGAATCTAGTATGGGGGGGAGGGGCACCTGCGGGCACACATAAAACTAGACGTGGGCAAAAGTAAGGGTAAACTGACCGAGCTGGTTTAAGTACGCATATATTCTACCAAGCTGTTGTCATTATGCAAACTCGGAATAGGTTGAGACATGAAGGGGTCTCCACATTGAGTTCATTCACAGCCTAGTAAGCAAAGCAGCAGCAGCTCAGAGGCATTTGGTCGCACAGGCTTTGTATTGAGTGCAGAAATTATTGTTGACCATATTTTGCTGTATCTTTTAATCCTTAAATGAAAAGCACATTAAGCGAAGTTAACAGTGTGCAATGACCGACCACGCCTTACCTTAAACAGGTACTTTCAAGAGCTCCACCCAACAGCACCTGAATTGCACCCTAGTGACACTTAGATGTTGCAACACCAATATAACATGCCCGTTTAGCAGCCATTGCCGCTAAGTGCTTTGAAGCCAGATTCTAGGATAAACATGAGCCAGGGCAATGATTCACATCAATCCTTTCCCTATTATTAGATGTTAATCAATGATAAGGATGACTCCTCACAGCGTTCCCCCATCTGTGGCAGTGCACACGGCTCACTGCCAGAGATTCCAGCCCACTCCAGGGAGACTTAGGACATTTCACATATCTTACCTGGAGGGAACCCCTTCCAAGACGTCACCATGGCAACACCAGAGGGATGCTCCAAGTTGCTCACTAGACCCTTCACTAATCTCCTTGAAATAAGCTTCCTATTCTCTGCGATCAACAGCACTGTATTCATAGCCACTAAGTCACTCACACGAAACAATAGGATAACCCTCCCAACTCACACCAAACAACAGTACGCTAGACCTCGGCAATCAATTTAGATATCACGGTTCTCAGCCATGAATCTCAGCATGGCATGCAGACAAGTCTCCACCAGGAGACAACTACGCTCTAGTACTCGAAACAGACCCGCACGCTCAAGGTACTTCTAGTCTGCACGTATCAGCAGAAGAGCAAAGCTAACCTGCATCTTCCCTCTCTTTCAACTAAAAGTGCCATATTCTTTGTGGAACCGCCAGAGCACCCGGAGACCATGCAAAATGGAAGCAGTGTGCAGAATAAATCCCAATAACAGAACATATTACATTTTTATCTCTCACCTCAAGGTAGATACTTCCCTCTTGTGAGCACTGTAATATGTGGTTTTACTTCCAATGTAATGGTAGTCTAGTTATCGACCTGCCAGAAGTACACATCTGTGACTGCAGTTTGCACACAGGTGGCAGAGGCAAGCATTTAATCAATCGAAGATCATGCGGCCAGATTTATTGATCTTCTTTCAAAGTTTGTGATCGACAAATTCACAGTGAATGCTGGGCTTATCTCCCCAGGTACTTCTGACACCCCGGAATCTGAGATCCACCGTGAAAGGGGCATCACTCAGGCATAAACCTTTGGGAGAACAGTGCTATTTTCTCAGGTTCCTTCCATTCCCGCAGAATATTTCACTGCCCTTTCCTGAGAGGATGCTTAAACCCTCTTATTTGCAGTAGAGCATTTGATGGTCCTAGGGCATCAACTTTAAATTCCCTTTATGCTTCTTAACTCTGCTTCCCTTCGTCATGGTGGTGGGGGTGGCGGGGGAGGTGGTAATCCGTGTCAGATGTTCAGATTTACTCACTGAAAAATGTGTTCTAAACACGCCTCCCAATCCACCATGGCCGCCTCGCCAGATGCAAACATTTTGGCCGCACGCACCCCATTCATATTATGCATACCATGGAAAGCGTTTCCCCTCCATATCCTCCCCCCCCACCCGCCAGGACACCTTACTGCCACTAGCCTTCTTTCTGGTAAATTTAGTCTTAACAATGACAAACAAACAACACATAAGCCGCACCAACAGCACACGTGGTCTGACATCGATCCGATACTCGCACCAAAGCTCAGCGCACAGTGTATACCGAACTGAAGCTGCCAGCAGGGCACACCTCTCTCCCTATCCTACTCCCTTACTATCCAACCCTGCCTTCTCATTTGCAGAACCGCCTGAGCGCCTGGGGACCAATTCCATTGGTGACGTTGCATGGTACAAATACCTATAACATTTAACATTTATGCCCCATTCCCTTACTCCATCAATGCAACCACAGCTCTGAGTCATTATTAGCGGGTGTATGGCACCTTTGTTATGCATGCAATTGATTTTACACTTTAGCGTGAACATCTCACATGTTCAACACCACCACATCTCTTTATCTTTTTCCTAAGTGTGGAGCAATTCTCTACTGTGGGCTTCAACTTCCACCTTCTTTTGGGCTCATCTGGTCTCCTAGATCCACGATCGTCTGTCTCCCTCTTCCTCGGAGGCCCTGGTCCCACATGTCATCAGGGCAGTGGGTGTTTCACTTTCGTCACCAAGTTCTTGCCCCATAAAACCAGTGTTTCTGGGAGGGCACCTTGTCATACATTTCCACCAATGCCCTCCGTTAAGAGAGTCTGAGAAGGGCAGCCCCGCTGCTTCCCTCATGGCCCTTTCTGGAAGACAGGACATATCTTTAGCTAGTAGTTTGTGGGATACTATGGGTATATCCTCTTGGGATGAAGGGGGGGCTTAAAAGAAGTGGGCAAATGGTTACTGAATGTGGATAGGTCGCCTTTTTTTAACTTTGTTTTTATTAACATCTTGAATATAAAACTGGGTGCTCATTTAACCCCTGGCACCAAGACATCAACAATGAAAAAATGTTGTTTTTTATTAATTTTTCTCCGATCCCACCCCCCGGCCCATAGAAATACCAAGTGTCGAGGTTCTGAGGGCTATAGAACCTGTGGGAAGAACGACCAACTACCAACTTATTATTGATCTAGCAACTTGACGTGGTGAGGTCAGGCAGTTTTCCAACAATTTAGGAAAAGTCTAGGTCCACAAAAGGTGGTGCAGAGAACAGCACAGAGGGTCCATTAGCATGTATACATCACAATCTCATGGTATTACAGTCATCATTAAAAAGAACCGCATTTCATTCATGTACAAAGGAAGACATAGTATCATTCGTTATTGCAGTGAGTTTCTCATAGATGGGGATCACCCTTAGCTTACTAAGCCATTCCTCTATGGATGGAGCTAGGGTGCTTGTCCACTTTTGAGCAAGAGCTAATCTTTCCGCTCTCAACATAGCCCCAATGACCTTCAGAAACGCATTCTGTTCGGCATCCGTCATGGGTGTACCCAGAAGAATCTCCAGTGGAAGTAAAAACAGACAGAAGCCCACTATATCCTTGATCCAGCTAAGCAGTTCAGACCAGTACACCTGAATCACCAGACATTCCCACCACATGTGAAACCAAGTACCGTATTGCGAACAAACCCTGGGGCAAAGTGGGGATACATCTCTAAACATTTTGGACAGAGAGGCCGGAGGGCGGTGCCAAGAATGGATTATCTTGAAGCTGTGTTCCATAGCCGAGGTATACAGTGACCCAGAAAAAATGGATTTAAAGATTGCCCTCCATGTTGAGTCCTCCAACGTCATGCCTAGCCTTTCCTCCCATATACGTTTGAAGGGTTGTCTACCTTCCAACCCCACCATGATCAGGGTGTTATAGATCCTGGAGAGGGAGCTCTTCCTGGTTGTGGATTTGGCTACGATTTTTTCAAAAGGGGTCAGGGGGAGTCCCACCAATGGTGGGTTAGTATACCCTTCAGGCATAAGTATTCAAAGACTGAGGGGGGTTATCTCTCAATGCGTCCAACAGTTGGTCATATTCAATAAAAAGCCCCTGGCGGAAGAGTTGAGCATCCCTCTCCAAGCCCATATCCAACCACGATTGGGTACCACGAAAGCCCCTGGGACCGAGATTGAGGGGGAGGCCCCAAAGAGATGTTAGGGGGGACGGCCAGGAGGAAAGCTGTTTATTGTCTTTGTTTGGTTTCCAGGCTGCCCAGAGGGCAGCTAGAGTAGGGTGCGATTTGAGGTGGGAAGGGAGAGATTTGGGGGGAGCCCACAGTAAATCCCAGACTTTTTTCAGGTTTGAATGGATGTCTTCAACATAGGACCAATATGTCCCCAAGTCATCACTCGTGTGCTCTAACATCACACAGAGTTGGGCTGCTTTGTAATATAGCCTAAAATCGGGAATGCCGAAATCACCACATGACTTTGGGAGAGTTAGAGTCGAAAATTTGACTCGCGCTCTTTTACCATTCCAAATGAATTGGTGTATTCGAGATTGTAGTACCTTGAAAAAGGCCTCAGAGATCACCATGGGAAGGTCCGTGAAGAGATAGAGAAGGCAGGGCAAGATGTTCATTTTCACCGCAACCATACGCCCCAACCAAGAGAGAGTAAGGGGTGCCCAGCATCTGAGATCGCTACTAATCTTAGCCAAGATCGATGGGAAGTTGAAATGAAAGAGTTGTGACAGGTCCCTGGGGATGGAGGTGCCCAAGTACACAGTGGTTGCCCGCTCTATTCTCACTCCCAGTATTTTGGTACTTCCCCCGATTTCATGATCCCCGGGACCCATAGGCATTATACAGGATTTGGATGCGTCCACCTTAAGCCCCGAGAAGGAGCCAAAAAGCCTAATGAGGTCAAACTACCGAGGTAGGGAGTCTTGAAGGTTAGTTAGGTATGCAAGGATGTCATCCACGAACAGCGTGAGGATAAAGTCGCAGTCGACAAAACCTTATCCCTGTGATTTCTTGGTCCGCACTGACCGCAATGGCCAGAGGCTCCATTGCCAGGGCATATGAAAGTGGAAACAGGTGAAACCCCTGTTGGGTGCCTCTAGAAAGGGCCGAAAATGTACCAGTACTCTTGCAGAGGGGCCATTATATAATGCCGAGACCCACCTGCAAAATCTGTCCCCAAGACCCATTTTTTGGAGTACTTTACCCATATAAGGCCATTCGACTCGGTCGAAGGCCCTTTCCAAATCTAACGAGAGCAGGTAACCTTCCACCCCCTTTTCGCACATTATATGATCCCTGGCGGCCAGGAATGAAGCCCACCTGGTCCCTGTGCACTAGAGAAGGGAGGTATTTCACCAATCTATTTGCCAAGAGTTTATCCAAGATCTTAACGTCTGTGTTGAGAAGGGAAATAGGGCGATATGATTGACACTGGGAGGGGTCTTTCCCTTCTTTGGGGAGAACCACTATAAGAGCAGACATCATGGTGGGAGGGAGGGTGCCCAGTTCCAGAGCACCGGTAACAATTTTGGTCATGAACGGGGCCAGCGTTGAACAGTAAGTTTTATAAAAGCTGACTGTATATCCGTCGTCCCCCTGAGCTGTGCCGCTCCTCAAGGAGGATATGGTGTCTATTATTTATTGTGGGGTGATGGGAAGCTCTAGTGGATCTGCTTTGTTGGGGGGAGGCGAGGAATGGGGAGGGAGTCTAGGAAGCTGTCCACATCAAACCATCCCCTGCGTATTCCGAGGAATACAGGCGCTCATAATATAATCTAAACTGTTCGGCAATCATGCCATCCCTGAGGGTCGACTCCCCCTCGGGGGAGTGAATGGAATTCACCCTCCTGCTATTCCCGAGTTCCCGAAGCTTCCAAGCAAGTATCTTATCTGCTTTTCCCCTTTCTCCAAATATTTTTGTTTAAAAAAAGATAGTTTCCTTTCAATCTGTCCCACCAGGAGGGCTGCCAGCTTAGATCGCAGCCGTAATTCCTCCCACTTTCCTGGGAACATCTGCGTCTTCAATTCCCCACCCCGGTTGGATACAGCTATTTTTTCTCGCAGTATTTCTCCTCATAACCCATCTCCCTCTTCTTCCTCAAGCCCAACTCAATAAGGGTACCCCTGATAGTTGCCTTGAACGCATCCCAGACACCCGTAATGCCTACCTCCCCGTTATCGTTAATAGAAAAGTAGTATTCTGAAGCAGGAAGTTGTTGCACCTCCACTGGGTCCCAGAGGGGAGGAAGGGGGGATACCTAGTTTGACCTTAACCATATCGTGGTCTGACCATGGGATAGTTTCTACCCCCGATTCTGTGACCTCTTCCAGAAGCGAGGAGTCTATCAGGATGTAATCGATGCGAGAGAACGCTGCATGTGGTTTTGAGACGAAGGTCAAGTATGGGTCTGGGCCCTGTTCAGAGGCGTGTGTATAAACCAGGCCCAATTTCCCATTGACCCCTTTGAAAGCTGCTGCCAATTCTTTTTGAAGGCATAAGTCAGGGCAGGCGTTGGATGATTTCCAATCTCTCTGGGACACAGACCATATTGAAGTCCCCTCCCAATAGGGTTGCCAATAGGGTTCCCTCTGAACGTCATCATTTTCTCTTTCATCCCTTCCCAGTAGGTATCTTGTGCCTCATTCTGGGCATATATGCACACCAGGGTAAAGAGCCGGCTCCCACTTCCCCCTTGACCATAATATATCACCCCTCTGGGTCTGACCTTTGGGCTTTGGGCGTGAAGTGAGCCTTAGGAGAGACCAAGAGGGCGACACTGCGTTTATTAGCCTGGAAGGACACTTCGAACAACTGCTGAATGGTTTTGGCCCTGAACCTTGGTTCTTTTCCCCGAACCCAGTGGGTTTCTTGTAGGAATAAAAAGTTAAGCTGAAGCCTCGCAAATTCTCTCACCACCAGTGAACTTTTTGTAGGAGAGTTAAGACCTCGCACATTTAAGGACCCCACCGTCAAGAATTGGAGCGTCTCATCCATTAAAGAGGTGGTAAAAGCTCATGGCCCCATCTATGGAGCTCTTAGTGTCACCCCCCACATTGCTTCTGTGCCCTACAAATGCCCTGAGAAAGCCCTGAGGCTACAATATAGCCTAGAAAACTTGGCGACTCCAAAACAAAACCCCAGAGAACTAAACCAAACAACTCCCCACACCCACCATCCCCCAACCCCCTGAACGCCTGGATACCTAGCAACCTCATCTCGTCACTAGGCCAGGCCACCAGTGTCTCCCCCCTCCGGGCTCCTTAACTCTTCAGGAACAACAACAACCTGAGCCCTACCACCTCCAAACATAAACAGGCTTGTGAAAATTACTATCGAATTCCCCACTCACAAATTTGATATTATATTTGGTCCAAGAATACCAAGGGTCTTTTCAAGTTTTAGGCAATTCTGGCGATGCTGGGGCAACTCTCCTGAACTTACTGTGGCCCCGGACCTTATGCCTTTCCAAAGCAGCTTTGGTCCCCATGGGGCTGGTTGGGACTTTCTCGTGGCCCTGCTTATCCATTTCCATATCCGGTTCACCCATGAGTTCTCTGGATAACCTGTGGATGTCGTCTTCCATGATCAAAGCGTACTTGTAGCCCTCCAGCTCGAAGGAGAGCGAGAATGGGTATCCCCACCTACACCGGACAGCTTTAGATTGAAGCATTTTCGTCAGCGGGGAGCAGAACCGGCGTCTTGCCAGGTTAAAGGCTGAGAGGTCTTGGTATACCGAGATCTGGGCACCTTCCCACTCCACCGGGCCTCTCCTACGTGCTAGCTCTAGGATTTTGCTTTTCTCCAAAAAGTAGTGGAATCGCACGAGGATTGATCTGGGGCCTCTGTTGCAGGCGCCAGCCCTGTGAGCCCTGCCAATAGTTGGTTTGTTCGTATTGGCTCCCTCGAAGAGTGACCCCACCACCACATTGACTGCCTTTATAATGTCTATTTGCGTTTCGCCATCTCGCTCCAGAAAGCCCAAAAATCTCAGGTTACAGCAGCGCTCCCTGTACTCTAAGTCGTCAAGTTTCAGGGAACACTTCTCTTCCCTTCTCCCCAGCTCTGCTAGGCACATGTCGAGTTGAGTCTTGAGGATGTCAATTGAGGCCGTATTGTTTTCTAATGCTTGGACCCTATCATCAATAGTGTCGACTTTTTTTGTCCAATGTGTCCAGCCATACTGCAATGTCTGCTCTAAATCCTCAGATTTCTTCCAGGAGGGAGGCCATACCCTTAGTAACCGAGCTGGCGTCTGTTGGTTCCAAGTGCGCCGGGGCCGCCATTGTAGGGAGAGGCGGGATGCAAGGGGTTGGGCGGCGGAATCTCTGCAAGCATACTGTCCAGTTCATGGGCACACCCGGCCCTCTATTTCGTTAACTAGGCCCGCTGTTGAGAACAAGGATGGGAGTGGCACTGCAATCAGGTTGAGAGCCGGCCCTGGTGGGCAGGCCTCAGAGGGTTCAGCCAAGTCGAAAACACTGTGGGAGGCCGCCGCCGGTAGTATATGCTGTGCTGTTAGGGACCCTCCACTAGTTCGCGCCGAACACCAGGGGTATCGCTCTCAAAGGCGACGGGTGGGGCATACCAACCCCAGCCTCCCCGTTCTTGAGGGCATCGGATGGCCTCCAGCCAGGTCCCAAGTCTTGCCCCAGGCCTCAGGGCCGGCCCCCCACCTCTTTCTCCAATTACCGCGGCCCAGTAAGCGTCACCTGAACCCCCAGCAAACAGCGGGGGTAGAGCTGGGGCCCCAACCTGGTTCCTAAGAGCACTTCATAATTTTGTCATCCCAGCGACACTACTCAAAGGTCGGTAGGGCCCCTCTAGGCAGTGCCCGGTGAAGCCTCTGGTCCGTGGCTGCAGGGGAAAGATCTTGCCGCATTCCGGCAGAGGCTCCGGTATCCGTGGTCAGCTCAGATGGGTGGGGTTCATCAGGTTTATGGGCCGGAGCTGTGGACATGCTGGAGGTAGTCGGGGGCGGCCACACTGCATCCGGGAGCTGCCGCCTTGCCGCCTTGATAAAGACCTGAGCGCCGAGGTGCTCTCTCACCTCGCCTAAGGTATGCCTCTCCCTCGGTGTCCAAGAGTTTTACTGATTTCCTGGGGGAAGACGAAGTTCGTGATCCCTGCAGGAGGGGACGCCTTGGGAGCTTTATGTCCGCAAGAGCTGGCCAAGGCCTGATCTCGTGCCCCTCCCCCTCCGCGGAGAAGGCCGCAGTGTTGTGGAGCGGCTGCTGGAAGCCGGGGTCTGTTCTGCTCCGCGCGGGTTTCCCTGCTCTGTTGCTCGGTCACTCTGCACCTCCGGAGGTCGGGATTTTGCCTCTGGGTGCACGGGGGTCCAGTGATGTTTCTCGGGGGGGGGGGTCTGATCCTTCACTGGGGAGGTTCAGGGCGTCTCAGATCCCGCTTAGCCAGGTCCAGAGGAGAGAATGACTGAGGTGCGTCAGCACATCTCGGCACCCCCTGGTGGTCTCCCTGGTAGGTCGCCTTTTAAGTAAATAGTGGGAAGTGGAATATGGATGCACAGTAATAATCAGTCGAATAGATCTCTATTTGCTGAACATACATTTACACTGTAATAAGCAAGCTCTCAATTCTAGGGGGCGTTAAATAAAAGTATAAAACTTAGAGTGCAGCTTGCATTAGGAAGAGATAAAATCATACAAAAAGCTCTGTGTATGCGTCTTATCCCCCAATTTCTTAGCATCGGACGGATGTTTTTACATTTTAAACTTGCATTTACAGGGCAGACTAATAAAAAATGCATCAGAACATCCATATCATACCCGTCACAAATGCACCTGTTAGCTGTTTTACTGCTTATATTCTTATATTCAATGTAAGGGTAGTGCCTTTTGGTAAAAAGCAAGTTCGAATTGCCCTTTTCTGAAAATTATTAAACACTTAGATACAACTGGGAGGACCCAAGACTGACCTGTTCGCAAAATAGCCCTGAATTCTAGACTATTGAAACTCAGTATCCTCTTTTTGGCTTTGTTTAAAGACCAACAGTGCCTTCGCCACTAATGTGAATCTTCTTTATTTCTACCTACATTGAGGTGATAATAATTCACCTTGCAGAGAGAATTTGATAAGGTGAGTACATAATTTAACCTACTAGAGCATTAGTGTACATCTGAACCCAACATATCATTAACAAGCAACATGGTTAGGGTCGGACTTGGATTACCCCATAGGTGTGTCCAATAAACCAAAGGCTGTAGTTGATTAAGGCCTGAAATGTGCATTAAACTACATTCTTGATGTAACAAAAAACCAGGAGAGCCCTGATATACTCCCATGATTGCTCTAAGAAAGCAATTCTCTTTTCTTTCAAGGAAGACGGGACACTGAGGCCCCCAGGATGCTGCACCATACATAGCCACACGTAAGGATTTGGAACTATAAATGCATATGGCATGATCCATAAGGAACCCCCCCCCCCCAATGTGTGCCCATGCCGAATCATTGACCCATTTATTTGGGCAAATGTATTCGCTTGGTCACAGATGTGCATATGCCATTTTTGCCCTTTCATTAAAGAAACACCCAAATAACAGAAGGACTGTTAGCCCTCTATCATTATTGCACAATGAGCTTTTTGGTATTGCCAATGCACATGGCTTTGGATTTCTTTCTGTTAATTTTTAAATCCCTTGCGAGCATAAACTCATAAAAAGCTGTTGCCAGTCCTTAAAAGGCCTTCTTTGTTTCGGAAATGAACACGGCGTCATTTGCGTACATTAGTACCAGGCTGCACCTCCCACTCAGGTTGAGAACAGCACTAGACGAGCCTGACAGTATAGGGGAAATCAAATGTACGTACAAGTTAAAAAGTATTGGGGCAAGCACGCATCCTTGTCTCACACTGTCGTTGCCCTGAATTATTAAGCCACACTCTGACTGACAAATTCCTATGCATTTCAATCAAACTGTCCAACAACATGGGTGGCATATCAAGAGCCAGCAAGGAAGCCCATAGCTTCCTGCAATTTATAGAATCAAATGCAGTGTCTAGATCTATAAAGACCACATACAGAAGGTCTCATAGCCTCAAACATATTTCTACAAAATTAAGTTCAAATTTAAAATCTGATCCACAGCTCCCACTTCCTTCCAGAATCCGTATTGAATATCAGAATGGATAGCTTTATCCTCAGACTAGTCCAAAATTTTACCATACACAACCCCTACCAAACAAATTAGATGTAGATGGGACGATAGGATCCCGGGTTGCCTTTCTTAAAGTTAGGAAGTCTATGTGCCTGGTTCCAACTGTGAGGAATAGCTTTATGAAGTAGCAAGACATTGCACACTCTTGTGGAAATTGGCAACCACAATACACATTCATGTTTAAAAAGCCCAATCGGAACCAGGTCGGGCCAGCAGATTTTCCGGCAGCCATACTCCTAAGTGCAGTCTCAAGTTCTTCCACAGATAATGCCACCGATACTCCTAGGGTGTGCTTCACAGTGGCCCACAAGAACTGCAATGCAAAATTCACAACCTGTAGAGTTTATTACAGGATTATAAAGGCTTGAGAAATGTCCAAACCATTTTGCAGGTGAGATATCAGCAGCTATATCCTGAATACAGGATCGGTTGTCATTCTGAGGCAATCACTTCCAATACAGTTTGCAGTTACCCAAAGCCGCAGTAATTTCCAACTCCATACAAATCATTTCAGCCATATAGGGTTTCCTCTCCCTTATGGCCATACTTATACGCTTGCCTAGCTTGAGCAATTTCAATGGAGCTCCTAATCAGGCATTTTAAAGTTAAAAGGAGCCGTTTTTTTTTACAAAACGTACACTTGGCATCAAACCAATTTGCGTGCCTCTTAAAAATTCGAATCTTGATAGAGATCTGCGTAAACGCCTCACTTGCCGCCTTCATCATATTTCCCCAAGCTTTTAGAACCCGAGACGAATAATCAGATAAATTCAAGTATATTTACATGCTAGGCGAGGTATCATATACCAGCTTTTCTATTAATCCTTCTGGGTTACAGCGTGACCAGTGCAATGGCTGACACAGGTTACTCTCATTAGCTATCTGTATCACAAGGCGGGATTGTTCCCCACCACAGATGGACCTGATATCAATAGTTAATGCTAAAGGATCATAGTCACTTTCCAAATGGGAGACAATTTGAAAATCTACAACCCTAGGCCAGATCATGAGATCTACAATGAAATAATCAATAATAGATCAGAATTTTCAGTTTGGGAAGGTATAGCTGCCGGGTTGCCTGACTTACATCTGCCATTCATTGGGCACAGTCCAGGCTCATAAAGGTCTAATAACAATGTGACGCCTCTATCTTCAGAGGTAGGATCAATTAAAACTGGGGGGTATTGGAAATGCAATGTCTTCATCAATATTTACAAACTCCCCCCCTGCCATTGCATTGCCCATTTTAAAATTAAAATCCCCACCTATACAATAAGATGAATTGAGCAAAGAATTCAGATGTTTTGCGATTTAAGTCACCAATCCACTACAATTTCTGCTCCTCCCATTTGGAGTAGCGTTGACATGGAAACATATATCATTCAAAATCTGTTGTTGGTGGGCAAGCCTTTTCCACTGCTGCAGCATCTTTGTGGAACGAGCTCCCACTAGCCATAAAGAATGCATCGAATTATTTAGCCTTCAGAAAGGCTATTAAAACCTTCTTCTTTTAACTCTTTAGTGTTGTCCGGGTTGTCCTTATTCTCTCTAGCATCAAGATACCCTTGGGTGACCATTCGCTGAATAAATACTTTTATCATAAAATAACAAAAGGCTCAAGAGGATTAATAGAAAATGACATAAAATTGGTTGAAAAATGAGACCAGGTCTGGATCCTTTAGTCTAGTCTCCAGTCGAGCAATGTTCCAACAAGCAATTTCCATTGCAGTCGATCTATTGAAAGCACTAGGAGGAATGAGGCTGTGCATGCGTTACTCAAGTGAATACACTTTCCCTTGCCCTATTTGAAATATTAGGGAACTTAAATGGTTGCTGCAACAACCCCTCAAGGTCTTTCTGGTTTAAGTCCATCATATTGGACGGCGCTCTTTGCACATTCTGCTCACAAACAGGTGAAATTTGAAGACCACTCAGTTATTCGACAATAGGTTTATGGATCATAGTTGCCTTAATGGGAGACAGCCGGATGACAAATAATGTGCCTTGCATCTTGATAGACCTCAATACCCCTGGCGATCAAAGGTTTCTGCACAGTTCAAGATGCAGGACTGTATATGCAAGTTCAAGAAACAGAATTTGATGTTACGCCCACCGTAAAACATGCAGTCCGAGAGAATACGAGTAACAGTGAACATTTTAAAAGTGATATCTGGCACCCCCAAAATCTCCCCAGAGGTTTTACCAACAAACCCTTATATGTATTTTTTTGCCTCAATCTCACTCTCGGTTGCAGTCTCCGTAGGACCTACCATTAAACTTGCAAGGGAATGGGCTTCCATAAACTGAAATATAGGATACATTGGTTGGTCCAGTGACAACGGATGATCTGATGATGAAGTTGCAACTGATCTGAGCAACTCAGTACTGAAGTGAATATTCAAAAAAGAATCCAAGGACTTATTCTTGTCACAGTTATGGCTTCTCAAAGCCCATTTGATGGTGGATTGGGCCATTTTGCTGGATTCACAGCGGCACAGACGGAAGCGTGATGACTCGCAGCCTTACCTTTCATGCCCCCTCCCTTCCCTTTTCCAGGAGGCTGCTTTATTCTGCCATTTAGGTCCATTTGTCACATTCCACACATAAAAACAGCAGTAATAGTCAGCAAAAGCAATGTAAATGGTGACAAATATACACCTACAAAGCTGAATAGACTCAGTCTAGCATATGTATAAAATATGATATACCCTCACTACACAATACAGTGAGAGGGAGAGCCTACTATAGGGTTAATGAAGATAATACCAGAGGGGGTGTTATAGTTTAATGATACCAGGAACTATAGGTTATCTTTAAGTTTCTTTATTGTGAGAGCCCCAGGTGGGTGGGCTATGTGCAAGGTTTCAACTCAACTGACTCCGGCGTCGTTCTCGAACCTCACAGTTCGAGAATGCTGTTGGAGAGCTCATCATAACATCTCCGCTCCAAGGAATGAACAAGGATGAAAATGGAAGCATGGAAAGGGGTTGGAAGGGAGGCAGTGAATACATATAAAAGGATACAGTTAGTTAGAACATAGCTACTCTTGAAAGGATGCAGGAAATAAATATAAAAGGATACAGTTAGTAATAAATATAGTCACTCTTGAAATTGGGAGCAACTCTCCTGTTCCTCAAAAGCATGCTTTTGACGGGGTCATCACCACTCCTCTCCGTCATAGTATCTGTTGATAGTCCTTGATCATGAATCTGCCCTTGACATTTAAAAGCATATGACAAATAATTTGATCTTCTCTGTTCTCTGCAATGCACAACATCATCACACAACCACCTTCTTCCATCATCCAAAATCACTGACTTCTCTGACACTTTCACCACTCTTGGTGCCTCCCTAAATTTGGAATATACTTTTCAAATGTTCGTAGGTTCCTTTACACACACCCAATCTCCTTCCTTGAACTTGCTTTTTCTTACATGCCTGGGATGATCATAATATGCTTCATATTTCTTTTGTTTCTCTTTCACTCTCTTTACAATATCCTCAATGTCTATTCTTTTACTGTTTTTTGTTGTTAACCATGGTGGCCTCAACCTGTTAGATGCTACTCTTCCTCTCATCATAATAAATGGATCTTCTTCTGTTTTAGAATAGGGGGTCATTATATACGCATATAATGCCTCCTTGAGTGTATCTCTCCATGGTAACGAATTAGCCACAGCCAGTTGTATTATATTCTTTACAAATACATTCATGCGCTCCACCAGCCCATTGGCCATGGGATGGTATAGTGAAGTAACTTTATGTTCAATAGCTTGATCCTTTAAAAATGCCTGCTCTCCTCTGACATAAATTGGGCCCCATTGTCAGATGCAATTTCTTGGGGATCTCCTTCCCTACTGAGCACCTCTTCCAAGAATCTCACGATCTTCCCTGTCATAATCGTGCCCTCCATTACTCCCCATTCAACCCACTTTGAAGTATAGTTCAACAACACTACTATATATATTTTATGTGTATCCAATGTCTCAAAGGGTTCTGTAATGTTTATGACCAATTTGTTCCACACCATGCTTGGAATCTCTACAGTTTGTAATGGAGTCACTTGTTTCTTCTTGCTCTTGTCACTTGCTGCACATGCCTGGAAATGTCTTAGCAACTCTTCAACATCAATCCATATCCCTGGCCACCAATAACATTCTCTGATCCTTCTTTTCGTAAGGTTCCTTCCAAGATGGCCTTCATGTGCCAAATCCATGATCCTCTTCCTTAATGTTGCATGTGGAAGTACTCAGTCACCTCTAAAAACACACACAGAATCTTCTGCAATCTCATTCTGAATTTGTGCATATTTTTTTAGCGCATGCTCAATCTACTCCCATCCTTCCTGTACAGCCTGGAACAGTAATCTTTGATCAGTGTCCTCAGAGGATGCTCGGGCATATGCTTCCTTGGATATTCCTGGTTCGATATGTGCAATAATGCATTCCATGTTCTTTTCATCAACTTGATCCTGATTCTGTTCTCTGTTATCCCATGGTATTGTATTGTATTGTATTATATTTTATTTATATAGGGCGCAGAGCCCTGAGGCAACTGTGCACCTTTCTTGGGTACATATAAGAGGGCATATGTACAGTTACAGGCAAAGCAATTCACACAGTTTATAGGCATAGAGAATACACAGCACACAAGTATATACAGTATAGACAATTGGATGCATGAGTGTTCACAGATAAAGCAGTGTGTGGAGACCAGCGATGAAGTGGGTTTATTTTTGTTCAGACAAAGCCAGGATTTGGCCTCATGGCGGAATTTGTGGTCGGAGGGTTCTAACCTGATGTTAGGAGGTAATGCATTCCAAGTTTTGGCTGCGAGGAATTGGAAGCTTTTGCCTCCGGCTTTTTGCAGTTTGAACCTTGGTATGATGAGGTAATTAGCGTTGGATGATCTAGTTTGTCTTAATGAAGTGTGGAGTTTGAATTTGGCGCAGTGGTATTTGGGTGCCTGATTATGTATACATTTGTGTATGAGGGAGAGAGTCTTGAATTTAATTCTTTGGTTGATTGAGAATCAGTGAACACTGCATCTCTGCTCTGAAATGTGCATTTTTCTTGGGAAGTTGGTAGCTGCTCTTAGTGCATTGTTTTGATAGATCTGTAGTTTGTTTAGATTGTGCTGACTAGTGCCTAGGTAAAGTGCATTGCAGTATTCTAGCTTAGTTAGTACAATTGCCCTGGCCAGGGTAATGCAGTTTGCAGTCGTCAGGAAGGGTCTACAGGCATTGATGAGCTTACATGTGTAAGCAGTCGTGGATGCAGTAGCATTGATTTGTTTACCAAGCGAGATGGTGGAGTCGATGTACATATCTAGTGTTTTGTAGTCTTTAGAGCCGTCAATATTGAAGGTGTTAAATTTGTTGTCAAGTTTATTGAGTCTGGCTTGGGTTCCCACTAGGAGAAGCTCAGTCTTGTCATCATTAAGGCAGAGCCCGTGTTGCGCCATCCAAGCTTGGATGATACGGTAAATGTCATTGTGTCGTCGGTAGTCTGTGTCTTGTGTGTGTATGAGAATTTGTGTGTCATCAGTGTAATTGGTGTAAGAGATGCCCAGTCAGTCAACTTTGTCAAAAAGAGGTTTTGTGAATATGCTGTAGGGTGTAGGGGAACAAAGGAGCCTTGTGGGACCTCACATGTGGCAGTCGATGGGGGTGCAGAGGCAGAAGGTGCAAACACTCTGGTTGTTCAATTTTTCAGAAATGACTGGATCCAGGTGATAGCGTCATTGGAAATTTGGGCTGCTAAGGAGAAATGATTACAGAGGGTTTTATGGTCGACCAGGTCAAACGCCGCTGATAAATCTAGTAAGAGAAGGATGCCAAAGTTGCCTGAGTCCTTAATATTCTCAATTTGTGTGACTAGATCTATCAGGGCTGTTTCAATGCCGTGTCTGGGTCGGAATTCAGATTGGCATAGCACTAGCAGGTTATTGCTTTCTAGGTGGTGCTGGATCTGCAAATAGGCTGCTCTGTCGATGATCTTCAGAAGGAAGGGTACGATGGTGATGGGTCTGTAGTTGGAGGGATTACTTGGATTGAGTGTTGATTTCTTGAGAAGTGGCATAGCCCAAGAATCCACGAGGTTTGTGGGGATAGTATTGGACTTGAAGGAGGCATTGATTAGAGAGGTGATAAACAGGGCGATCTCCTTCACTGTTTCTTTTATGATACGTGCAGGGCAAATGTCACCCATGCATCTGGATGGTTTTAGGCTTAGTATTATTTCTTCTACTTCTTTGAAGCTAAGTGAGGCGAATCTGAATAAGTCGAGATGGGCAGGAGGTGGGATAACTATTATGTTATTTTCAATTTTTCTTTGTAGGAGCTCAATTTTGTCTGATGCTGCCTTGTGGATGTTCTGACACCAAGTGGCGTCTTTAGAGCAAGTAGTTGGAGGAGGTGTGGGTGATTCTAATTCTCTGAGAACGTTAAAAAATTCTTTGGTATTAGATTTGGCATTTTGAATGCGTTCGTTATAGGAGTCCGATTTGGCTAAGAAAATTGCAGATTTGTAGGTGGCAGCGGCTGATAGGAAGTTTTCTTTATTGAGAGCTGATGGGACATTTTTCCAGCTGTATTCACCAGCTCTTTTGTTTTTCCGCAATGTTCTCAGCTGTGGGGTGAACCAGGTATTAAGGTGGGTGAGGGGGTTGGCTTTACAAAGCTTTTGAGGTGCTAATTTGTTTATGGCGTTTAGCATGGTAGTATTGTACAGGTTAACCAGATGAGAAGGGTCCTCGTTAGGCTCAAGGGCAATGTCTGCCTACAAGTGCGGTTGTAGAAGTGGACGTAAGTTGAGGGCTGTTATGTTTCGTATATTTCTTGCTAGTCTTGGGGGGGCTAGGGTTTTCTCAAGGTTAGGGATGTTTCTCGGAATAGAAAGGAGGATGGCGTGATGGTCGGTCAAAGCGAGAGGGTGGTTAGAAATGATGGAGATGTTGCAGTTGCAATCAGCGATCCAATCTAATTGTCGCCCTTTGGAATACGTTGATTGCGCAGGTCTTTGAGTGAGGCCTAGATCGGTTATGCTGTTGCTGATCACTGATGCGTTCTTGTCATTGATGTCATAAAGCCCAAGGTTAAAGTCTCTGAGGAGGAAAATTTGTGAGCTTGGTTTAGCCTTGTTTGTCAGCAGCAGTGATAAGTCTTCTTCAAAGGAAGAGATTGGACCAGGGGGTCTGTAGATCAAGTGGGCTGTGATGGTTTGTGAGGGTGATAGCAGCAGTTTGAATGCTAGGTGTTCAGCTGATGATAGGGTTTAGCTTGGGGCCTGTCTGATGCCTACGGAGGACTTAGCTATGATAGCTACACCACCACCTTTGGAGGATGTTCTGTCTTGCCTGACAATAGTATATTGGTCTGGGATGGCCAGAGATAGGAGGGGACCTGATGCGGAGTGGAGTCATGTCTCCGTGATGGCAAGGAGGTCTAGGTCGTTGGATATTATGAGGTTGTTGATATCTAGTGCGTGGGCTGTTAGTGACCTGGCATTGATGAGGCATCCTTTTAGGGTGGAGGTAGGATTTGTCGGTGATGATTGGGGGTTGATATTTTTGGCTGCAGTATTAGGGCTGTGATGTAGGTTGCCTACTGTGTTGGCCTTATGCAGGTCTGTTTTGTGGAAGTTCGTTGGTGAGATATTTGGCGTAGACTTGAGATGTCTTTAAATAAATCTGTAACCTAGTCTATCATTGCTAGTGGTAGTCGGGCACGTTATATTAGGTGTGGGTTTCCATGCAAATGTGTTTATCCATTGTTCAGGTGTGAGGCTTTGTCCGAGACAGAAGGTGTTGTTTGGAGGTTTTGTGCTGGTTAGTTTGAAGGCTGGTAGGAAGACAGTTGGTTTGATGTTATTTGAGTGAGGCAGTGTGGTAGCAATGGTTAAGGTATGGCAACAATCTGGCTTCCTGAGTGGGCAACTGTCATTGGCATATTCCCTTAGAGGGCTGCAGTGGGCGTGGTTGTCCATGGTGTCTAGGGGACACTTAAAAGCACATAGGAGGGGTATTAGAGAGTAAATCATTAGGCAGGGTAATAACCTGACAGAGTTCGTAGGCAGTAAGGCCATAAGTAGTTAGGGGTGTTGGGGCAGCAGGTAGATGAGAAATCTGGTGCCTCTCGGGTGGTTGTGTTGTAGGTACTGGGGAATGCAGTCATTATTTCCTGAGGTAGGTGAATATCAGGGTTGAAACCACAGGTAATTTTGCGGTGAGGGCCGGGTATGAATGGGGCTGTCCCTATTGAGGAGATGGGGGAGCCGGTGGTCGGAGGGGCATTTGGTCTGTAGTGCCTGTTCTAGAGCAATAGAAGTGGATAGGTATACATACATTAACCAAACATATGGTGGAATATACGAAATGGCACACAATTTACAAAGTGGGAGCAAGTGTACAATGGCAATAATGACATAAGCTGTGCGTTACGAGTTAGCACGGCCTAGTTAGATTGGTAGAGGCATTGTGACAGTAATGGCTGAAGGGAGTAGAATAGGGAGGCATATGATCTGGGTAAACCAGCAAGGGGGAGGCGAGGGAAGAACAGTAATGCACGCTATGCGGGTGCCGCGATCAGGGTGTGTAATGTGGCGATAGGCAGGTAACGCTATGCATGGGAGGGCATTAAACAATAATTAGCGAGCTAGTTGGTTAGAAATAAATGATACACAGATAATGCTCATGGTACAATGAGTCCTCAAAGCCTAGTACCTAGACGATACCTGTATGCATTCGTGGAAGCTGGCGACAGTAGCGACCAGTTTGGCTCATGGGGTAGGTGCTTGGGGCACGGAAGTTCATCTGATCCTCTGGGGATCGTTGGGCATCCAGGCGTGGAGAGATGCAAGTTGGTAGAATCGGCTGGGCATGGAGGGGTGGGCAAGCAGTGTAACGCGCATTACTGCCAGTGCAGACAGATCCAGACAGGAAGGGGCCTTAGTCTCTGTAGGCCTTAGGCGAGGTAGGCCAGCTTCCGCCTCCGCTCACCTTGTGGCCTAAAGGCTCGTATTGTGGAAGGTTGCTAGGCAACCGTTGAAAACAAAAATCGAGGATGCGGGGCGGTGGCCATTTTAGGATCAGGAATCCGGAGCAACGGCTCCTCGTGGTGGCAAAAGGGCAAAGAGGCACTTGATACCTTATCAGCAGCACAGAGGGCCTTCACAGAATGCCCCAGTGGGCAGGATGGCAGGCAGTAGATGTCTGGCTTGGCAGGCAGTATCAGGTTGGCTTGCGGTGCACACCGAGCATGGCTAGAAGTCTAGCTGCCACTGCAGCAAACAGACTTTGTCTGCAGCGCAGGGCTGCGTGAGGTTGCAGTGCTCCACCCATGAATAGAAATGAGCTGAGGTACAGACAAGAAGGGGCGTTGGTCTCTGTGGGCCTTAAACAAGGTGGGCCGGTTTCCGCCTCCGGCTCACCTTTTGGCCTAAAGGCTCGTGTTGTAGAAGGTTGCTAGGCAACCGTTGTAATCAAAAATTGAGGTTGCAGGGTGGCGTCCATTTTAGGATCAGGAATCCGGAGCAACGGCTCCTCGTGGTGGCAAAAGGGCAAAGGGGCACTTGATACCTTATCAGCAGTGCAGAGGGCCTTCACACAATGCCCCAGTGGGTAGGATGGCAGGCAGTAGATGTCTGACTCAGCAGGCAGTATCAGGTTGGCTTGCGGTGCACAGCGAGCACGGATTGAAGTCTAGCTGCCACTGCAGCAAACAAACTTTGCCAACAGCGTGGCGCTGCGTGAGGTTGCAGGGCTCCAGCCCTGAATAGAAGTGAGCTGAGGTGCACACAGTAGTCTGAGAAGCAATCTGTGATGACGTTCATTTTACCAGGCGTGTACACTACCCTTATGCTCAATTGCATTATGTCAAGGATCCACCTGCGAATCATGGGGTTCACTAGCTCCCTGATTCATGTAATTATTTGCGCGTAAAACGCACATTTGTCCTCCATTCTGCTCGAAAATCCCCATACTTCAAACAGGGATTTTCGGGAAGAATGGCGCAAAAATGTCCGTTTTACACACAAATAATTCCATGAATCAGGGTGTAAGTGTGGATTCTTAGAATTTAAGATGTGTATCAATGTCTTGTGGTCAGTCTTAACAGTTACTGGAAGACCCCATATAAATCCTCTAAAATGCTCCAGAACCAATTTCACTCCAAGGGCTTCCTTTTTCATAGGTGAATAATTTAGCTCTGCCTCCTTCAGTACACGTGAAGCAAAAGCAATTGGTATCATACCATTCTCCTGGTCTTGCTCCTACACTCCACCCAGGCCAACATTACTAGCATCAACTGTGATTACATTACCATCTGTGCAGCTGAACATACTGAATGTTGGTGCACTGTTTATGGTCTTCTTTATGTTTTCTAGTTCCTCTTGGCACTCCTCAGACCACACACATCTTGTCAACTTTTTCATGAGGGCTCTCATTTGCTGTGTTCTGTCCGTAAAATGTACACATTTTGAATAGGATTCCACTAACCCCAAGAACCTGCGCAATTGATCTTTATTTGAAGGGGCAGGCATGTTTGATATCATTTCCACCAGACTCCACTTTGGACTGATTCCTTCAGAATGTATGATGTGTCCCAAATACGTTACTTCCCTTACTTTGATCTTGCACTTATCAATCTCCTAACAGTTTGGCATGGTGTTCATCTTCCGTCATGGTTGCAATCAGAATGCCATCCTGGAAGTAGTAAACACTGTCAAGGCCCCCCAAAAATTGTTGCATCAACCTCTGAAAAACACCTGCAGCAGATGCTAGGCCGAAAGGCATGTGAGAATATCTGAAAGCTCCCAGGGGAATGACAAGTGAAGTTAGATGTTTTGAACTTTCATTTAAAACAACTTGATGTTATGCTGATGACAGGTTGAGTGTAGTAAAGTACTTGGCAGGGTTCATGGTTGTTAACATCTCATTTATATTTGGTAAAGGGTGCCTATCAATCCATATATTGTCATTAAGACCTCGAAAATCAACACACATCCTTATAGAATTATCCATTTTGTGTACAACTACAATCAGGGATAACTTCTCAGAGGACTTCATTGTTTCTATGATCTTCTGTTCACAAAGTCAACACCTTCTGTAATGCTTCTCTTGTTCCAACCGGAATGTTTCTTACTCTGTGTACAATGGGTTTGGCACCTCTCATCAGAACAATCCTATGTTTGAAATCTTTGAGTATCCTGGTGTTTTCTTTGGATACTAAAGGAAACATCTTTGCTAGCCCTTCATTGGTATTATAATTTTCGCTGGACACACAACAACATTGGGGTCACCTCTACTGGGTGTGTCTTTATCCGCATGCCTGCCTGTTCCTCCCACCGTACCACCGACAATCCATTTTATGCCACATATAACTTACAGTACGTTTCTCTACCTTTAAAGATGAGGTGGATCCATTTATAACCCATGATTTAATGGGACTCTTGCCATACCATGTGGCTCTGATAATGGTTGTCCTCAACTCTTCAGATCCCCTATTCAACGCTTTAGTGAATGTTAGAACATCCGCTGTTGTGTAGGGCGAACCTGTGTCCACCATCACTTGTATTGGTATCTTATTGATATTCATGCACACCCATGGACCTCTCGTTCCTTCTGAGGAGAATTAAATATTTGTACCTCCTATTCTTCTCTTTAATTTGAAACGGATAACAGGCTGCTTGGGCCACCTGTTTCTTCCAAGGTTCCGATATTGACATTACTTGGATGGTTACCTTCCTCGTATGTTCTGCTACTTGAGCCCATTCTTCCCCTTCCTCTGCTATTCCTGCAAACCTTTCCACTATGCTGCATATGCTGGTCATTCTCTGCCACCGTTGAGGTGTTTCCCACAACCACATTTGTACCATGTGCCATCTTAATTGCTTGCTAATAAAAGTATCTTTATTTCTAGGTTTCTCAGTGGGTTTCATTTTGGAAGCGCTGTGGACATATTTTCTATCAATGCTACTATGGCATCTTCTCCATTTTCAGCTCTTTCTACTTGCACACTGCTCATTTCCATTATATTTTGTTTACCTTGTTTAGTCTGCATACATCTATCTTCTAATTCCATTGTCCTGGCAATCTCTGTTGCCTGGTCCAGTGAGGGGTCCTTTGCTTGCCACAACCTTTGTTGAATGTGTGTATCGGCAGTGTGAAGTACTAATTGATCTCTTAGGTATTCGCCTGCAATGCCAGTGAACCTACACATTGCCAGCAATCCTCTTGAAGGTGCAATGTAGCTATCCACTGATTCTCCCTTATTGTGTTTTTGGGACAAGAAATGATACCTCTCTAGGACCCTGTTTGTCTTGTTCCCAAAATGTGTGGAGAGTTTATGGAGTGCACTTTCATAGCGTCTATTGCTACTGGCACCAGCGGAATCTCCTGCCCCCTCATCACTATTAATCACTATTACTCTGGTTGGGTAGTGTGCAAAAAATCCTCAGCGCTTCAACTCCAATGCAATTTAATAGAGTTGTCTCTTTAAGATCATCCTTGAATTTTGCTCCACCAATGGCTCGTAAATGGAATGTGTCTACCGACTGTTCCCACGTTGTGGTGAGGCTGCCAGGATTTGTGAGGAAGGGGCAAGGAGCACGAGCATTCTACATTGTTCTAGTTCTGTTAGCTGTTCCTCCCCCTTGTTTCCTTTTTTTGTGTGCTCCGGTGTGTTTATTTACTTAGCATGTTACACTGTGCAAGCATTGAGATCTCATTGAATGTATAAAGCATTCATTGTGTTCTTGATCACTTAACACGTTATGGGGCCTGGTTATTTTGTTGTTTCCATAGCTCAGCGTGAAGATTCAGTGTGTTGCCGCACTTTGTAACAACGTAGGTTAAGTGCCATGGCCGAGTATGCTCATCCTTTTTGCATAGACTTGTATAATAGCCTGGCACTTCAGGGGTTAAAACAATGAAATGATCACTGTGCTCCTTGTTCTTCATGGTAATGTGTCAACAAAAGTGATGCATCAGCAGAATGGCCGTCACGTTGCAGAACGTCTTTGGGTCCTTTTTTCTAATCTTTGTGGGGGTAGGCTTTGTGAGCGCGCCAGGTCCCGCTACTGAAAAGTGCTCCTTCTCGGTGCACGCTGAGTGCTTTCCTTCGTGCTTCTAATTAGTTTTGTGTTTGGTGTACTTGCCTCAGCCACTCCCTATTTCGTTCAGCTGGCCAACCGACTCCTGTGTTCTGCCCCTCTATTGGCAGCTTCTCCCTTCCTCTGTCTGCTCTCTGGAGGCTCTCGTTTCTACTCTTGTCGCCACTTGTTATAGTTTAATGATACCAGAGACTATTGGTTATCTTTAAGTATCTTTATTGCGAGAGCCCCCAGGTAGGTGCGCTCTGTGCAAGATTTCAACTCAACCGATGCTGTAGTTGTTCTCGAACCTCGCAGTTTGACAACGACGTTGGAGCGCTCATCACAACAGTAGGGCAAAGGGAACGGCAGACTGGCTCACCTAGTCTCAGTCAGCTTTCTGCCAACTGACACTCAGCTACAATGGAGCCAACAGTAGTCAGAGCCAGATCATGCCCACTCACAACAGCTCCAGTAGCCTTGCTTGATGGCTGGTGCCTACCACCTGGAGAACACCTGGCTAATGAGCAAGGGACCAGCCCTGCCATCCTAAACGGTGACAGGCCCCCATGGCTCTTCACCGAAGAGACGAAAGAGAAAGGCTAGAGGAACATACCTTGCATCATCATACAGCGTCAAGCCGTCAAGCTGGACAGAGCAGCTCGGCCGTTTCTGACAGCAAAGACTAACAAAGGATAATTATAGGATAACTGCAATAATGCAGTCATGCGAGAAAAAGAACACTTTGCTGTTGGTTACAAAGGTAATGCACAGCAGTGCAGGAGTACCTGGCTCCCTCTGTCAGAGCCTTGCTTTACTTGTTTTGCTCCTTGCAGACAGGCTCACCAGCTGCCTTGCTGTGCACTTGTGGCCCTGCACCTACAGCCTCACCTGCTCCTGTGCCTCAGTACTGAGTGTGTGTGCCACGTAGGATCCTCAGTGGTGTCAGCGCAGTGGGCAAGAGAGAGAAATGCTAGAAAGCGCTCGACCTCTCAGACCAGCAAACGAGAGCCTACTCTGCCCGACACGAACAGAAAAACAACAAACAAAAGGGTGCGGCGTAGGAGCGCCTGCACCAACGTGATGTGAGATTTGATGTAATAAACAGAGGGATCTGCATCTGTGGGTGATGATTGCACTCACCACCAGAAAACAGGAGCTGTCCACAAGGACTGGGTCCACTTGAGTCACCCACTCTGTTCGATCCTCACTGGCAGCTACTGCGCTTGACTCTACATATGTTGCCTCAGCCTGCAAACTCACTTAGAGGAAAAGCACCTTGAGCCGTCAAGCCACACCACGCTTATCGACCTCCTCCGACAGTTTCAGTTAAAAAAAAATAGCTGTCCTGTCCAGTAGCGATATAATAGCAATGGGAGGTGAGACTCACTGAACAGTACTATGCACCAATTTTTTGAGAATACCCCGAATCAGCATGTAATTGGAAATATTGAATGCATGGAGTTGCATTGGAAATCACTTGTATTTGTTTTGGTCATTCTGAAAGTCAGACTGGATTTTTCAATTCGGGGCAATCTGAAGCCCATGCCTACTTAAACTCATTGTAGACAGTTGGTGACCCCAAAGGTGTCTACATAGACAGAAATCACAGGTGTGTTTTATTTGTGTTATTGATGTTTCTGTTCGTGTACATTGTGCCAAAGGAGGCCCTTCGCATGTCAGGCCCTGCCTGCACCTTTGCTCTATATCTTTTCTGTTGGTTGTGCGACCAGCTTTCACCCTTGATAGCCACCTTGGCTCTCACCGGACCTGCATATCAGAAAGTGGGCTTCTATGGGAAGACTCCAGCTCCATGTGTGGATGCTAAGTGCCAAGGATGGCCCAAGCGATGGGGAGGTTCCTCTGCGATCCATATTTGTGATACATTTCACAGCAGAGTCTTAATGTTCCCCTGGTTCTATATTATAAAAATATACTACAATTACTGAGTAGGTCTTCCCATAAGATGCACAGGTCACAAGCTCGGTGATTTATAGAGGGCACAATTCTGAGCTGATGTTTAACAACCTTATATAGAGTGTTGCGGGCAGGGGGGCTTCAATTAATATAATGCCAAACCGATCATCAACCGTCTCCTTTTGAAATTGTCAATACGCACCATCAAGTCTGGAAAATGTTGCAGTGCTTAGAAGGGTTATTTTTTATTTGCAGAAAGTGATGCTGTCTTTATGCCAATGCAGGGGTCAGCCACCAGTAGCTCTCCTGATATTTTAGATTAAGGCTCCCATGGTACCTTACCATTAACTAAGCTGGCTAGGGCTGTTGGGAGTTGTAGTTCGATACAAATGGTGAGCCAAAGGTTGCAGATCCATGCGTTAAGGCATATGAGCGCTTTACCTGAGTGTGGAGGATGGGCCTTCAAGGGCCGCAGCTGCCTCCCATTTATTTTGCTTGTTCTCAATTCACTGTCAGTGTCAACATTTTACATTGTCTCTTTGCTGCTGCAATGGGTAGGCAGGCTGCACTTCCTGCCCTCCTCTGATGTCACTTCCTGTTTCAATAGTCGAATGCAGTGTACAAAACAGTTGGCCACTTGATAAATAAAAATGCTTTGGTAAACGGACAGTTTTTGGTTAGTGAATTGGCAGAAGATAAAAACTCCGTACTAACGAGCAACATATTTTATTTTTGTAAACATGCTATAATATCATAGGAACAAATACGGTTCTTAACTCCAGTCATAAAAATTGCTGCCCTCTTGTCCATCAAAGGAAAAATAATGTAACGCTATTTCCAACACTACCTTTAAATCAGTGCTACAGAGAAATCATTAACTCCAGTCATAAAAATTGCTGCCCTCTTGTCCATCAAAGGAAAAATAATGTAACGCTATTTCCAACATTACCTTTAAATCAGTGCTACAGAGAAAATTGGAAGCAAATGATTCTAAAATGGCAAGTTATGATAACGGATTTGGGAAAAATTATCTAATTTAGCAGATTCTGTTCTTCTAAAGATGTTGTGCATTTCATGATCTTCTGTGTTGAGTTAAAGGACATTTAGTAACGTCACCATGCTCACAGCGCTTGTAATTCTGTTGGATTCTTAGCGCTATATAAACATATGGTATGTTATGCTATGTCAAGAAGCATGCATACTGCACACATCATCATCGTAGTGTTTTCGCAGCACTGTGGCATTTCTGCAGCGTATTGTGCCCATGCCAGCGACAATCAATGCATGCCCAGTTTAGGAAAGGAGGGCGGAACTGGGGTGAGAGGAAGGCAGAAGCAAGAGTCGCCTAGAAACACTCGGATTAACAAGTGGAACGATTGGAGGGGGTTGAGAGATGTTGCATGTCACCCCTGTAGGGAGACATGGTTTCTCCCAGAGTGGGTGTCTTGGTCACATGGTTCTCCATGTGACCAAGTTACTAAAAAGTAAGAGCTGCTTCTGGCTCGTCAGTCTGACCATCACGAGGCTCCAGTGTCGTTCTTGAAGCACCCTGCTGGTGCAGCACTACATGCACTGGACCCAAGAACGGGGCCCAGCTTGAGGACGGTGCCCCTGCTGGGCAACGCCGTCCCTGGGTGATCCCAACGCCATGTGACCATGGCCAATGGGTGCCCCCAGAGCCGGGGCCGTTGTGCGCCGGGTGCCCCCGGCCACGTGTATAGCTCCGGTTATCCGGAGCGGGTGGGCTGACCCCCACCCACAAATCCACGACGTGATTGCCGCCCTGTGTAACCCCGTCGGGTGATCCCGACATGTGCCTGGGGCTGCCCAGTGATCCGGAGCAGCCTCCCCAACAATGGCGGCAAGGGCTGGAGCCCTGCGTGCGAGGCGGCCTCGGGCGCGTGTGTTGCGGCGCCACTCCATCACCATGGAGGAGGCCTCTCCCCAACAACGGAGAGGAGAGAGTGGTAGCTGTGTCCGCGGCCGCCGCACATTGAGAGGGGCCGCGGCGACCGCATGAGGACATGAGGAAGGCAATCGGCCCCCCACCGCCAACAGGAGGGAGGAAGCCTTCCCCCCAACCCCCGTGGAGAGCAAGAGTGCCCGCGGCGTCGGCCGCAACGAGGAGGTGCTGCCCCTCCCCCACCCGCGACCCACGGAGGGGAGGAGCGGCTAACATCGCCACATGAAAAAAGTGATGCGGGCCCAACTCCAACTGGGCCCGCAAAGGAACTGCCCGCCCTGTGTGAGGGAGGATCTGTGGCGTTGTCCGCACCGTGATGGCGGTGGTTAGCTGCGTGAGCTGCTGCCCCCTCCCCCACTGACTGGAGAGGATGCGGCCCCGCCAAGCTTCCCCACTGGGAGGAGGAGGAGAGGATGTAGCCCCCGCTGCAAAAGGGAGAATGCGGGTCATCACCCGCGATGAAGGGAGGATCTGCGCCCCCCCCCAGAAGAAATGGAGCGGCATCCGCCGCAATGGAGAGCTGAGCTGCCCCTCCCCCACCCATAGGCTGTGACGATGGGAAGCCGCAAGAAAAGAAATGAGGCGGGCCCAACACCAACTGGGCCCGCAAGGACAATGAAACACTCGCTGCGTGGAGCGGGCAGAGGAGATGCCCGGCAGCCCCTCCCCGAACCGTAACAAAGAGGTGCGCTGCCTGCCCCTCCCCTGCATTCCTGCCAGCAACAGTGGCCGAGCCACAATGGAAATGGCAAGGGCCGCGCGGCAATGTTCCCCGCCCCCATGGTGACATGAGAAGTGCTCCGGTGGGAGCTACAAAAAAAAAAATGAGGAAATGCAACAGAGGCCCGCGGTGGGCTCCCAAGAACAAAGGAGGGGGCGTTGCCTACACAACCCGGGCCGCGGCGGTGAAAAGGGAACATGCTGCATAACAGTGGGAGGCAGCCCCTGAGCAACCAATGAGGAGGGGCACACCGTGAGTACCCTGCCACACAGCAGGTATCCAGCTTACAGTTTCATCAATGAGGATGTTGGCAATGAGAACGTCAATGCCTGCAGCACCTCCTCATTCTGCCATCATGAAAAAGCGAGGACAAGATCAAGTAGCAACGGATATCTGCTGTGGTGCTCCATCACAGAAGAGAAAAGGAACAAAGGGCAGTGGCCCCGCAGGAAGGAGAACGGAGTTGCCCTAGCCGGCACTGCCATCATGAGGGAAGTGAAGCGCCATAGGACTGCACATGGCCCTGTGAACAGCACACACAGGTCAAAGTCTGCACTTTCAACCCAGAGAGGGCTGCGTCCATCGCCCAGCAACGGGGTAGCAGCTCCCCACCGGAGTGCTCGTGTGCCCTCAAAGACCAGCTAGTGGGACCACATTGAGTGACTGCAGTGACAAGCGCGGACTCCGGCTGCGGTGTTGACAGTGCCCCCACTAAAAGTGTGCTGTGGACTCGGCCGATGTGGCCCCTGGGCCTCCCCAGGTGCGGCTTTGCCAGCCTCTGTGACTGTGCTGTGATGGTCCGAAATGAACTTTGGTGGGGAGACAAACTGGTTTCCTTCGACTCCCCAGGGTGCACCAGATGAACACCAGAGAAATCCCCATGTAGACCAGGAGCCGGCAGACCTGGACTCCTCTTTAAAATGGCCCAGTCAATGGGAAATGTAAAGCGGTAAACATCTGCATATGTGGAGTCCTTTAGGGGGTGCCTGGAGCCTTTGTTGGTGCCGCTTAGTGATATGTTACCCATTCACCCAGGTTAATAAAGGGTGCATGTGTGTGGAAGGTATGGTTTGTAGAGTTAGTGTGTGAATTAAGTTATGGTGTTCCATGTATTTTGTTATGGAAAAGGAGGAGTGTTGCATGTCACCCCTGTAGGGAGACATGGTTTCTCCCGGATTGGGTGTCTTGGTCACATGGTTCTCCATGTGACCAAGTTACTAAAAAGTAAGAGCTGCTTATGGCTCGTCAGTCTGACCATCACGAGGCTCCAGTGTCGTTCTTGAAGCACCCTGCTGGTGCAGCACTGCATGCGCTGGGCCCAAGGACAGGGCCCAGCTTCAGGACGGTGCCCCTGCTGGGCAACGCCATCCCTGGGTGATCCCAACGCCATGTGACCATGGCCAATGACGCGACCCTGGCCTGGGTGCCACGTGTGTAGCTCTGGCGATCTGGAGCCGGTGGGGTGACCTCCCACCCACGAATCTGCAGCGTGATCGCCGCCCTGTGTAACCCCATTGGGTGATCCAGATATGTGCCTGGGGCTGCCCGGTGATGCGGAGCAGCCCCCCCAATAACGGGAGAGGGTGCATGCGTGATTGCGGAAGTGGGGAATACGCCCAACTGAATGGTGTCGCCAACACAAACACCCATCTCTGTTAAAGCCTCTAAGACTGATAATTGCCCCACCCGGCCATTGTCACAACCAGGCCTGATAATACCCAAAACAAACTGACCGACCACGCCAGCTGCTCCGTTTGGTGACGAAGCCTGCACTTTTAAGCAGTATGCAAAGCACATTCACATGGTGTTTACACAAATATTCCTTTGCAAGCTCATGCAAAGGAGGGCTAGTTAAAGGCTGGCAGTGTGCAGGCTTCTTCTGCTGTCAGGGATGATGGACTAAAATGACAGGAATTGCCCCGCCCCCGTTGACGCTGGGCACAGCGTCTGCTCGGCAGAGGCATATGCTGTGGGCGCCCACAAAAGCTATGTACACACGGCGCTGAAAGGCAGAAGCAGGCCTTTGTTCTAGAGAATGCAGCCGGGTGGAAATAGAACGCAGACAAAAGCTGGCAAACGGTGCTGCTTCTCGGGCAGAGCGCTGTGGCTCAGACGTGCACCCCTGCAACCCTCCCAGCTGGAGCCTCGTCTTTTCCACGGGACACCTTGAAGACCCATATCTTTTTATCAGTGGCCATTTCTGTCTCTGAATTTTTTTGTTCGTTTTTGCCTCTATTCCATTCCTTTTTTTTAAATGTGTCCTTTTTTCTCCTCTTCCTACTTACTTCTACCATTTTTGTATGCTTTAGTTGACCTCTCAATGAAATGCCACTTATAAAAAGACTCCCTTTTGTGCAGGTATCTAGTCCTTGTGATGTCACCGCACTAGCTTACATGAACACATCACACATCAGGATTGTGCCCTGGCCCTCCTGGATGGAAGACGATTTGCTGGGGCCCGTTTTAAAATGATGTGTCGGGGGCCTGTATGCCCACAGCGGGGAAAACCCCTCTGAATAGCAGCAAACAATGCACGGGCCTGCAGCCTGTGACGCCCCAGATGCTTTGGGCTACAACTCCCATGCCCACTCGCCATTGACCATGATGGGCAGGGCTCACGGTAGTTGTAGTCCGAAACATCTGGAGAGCTAAAGGTTACAGACCACTGATCTAGTGATCTTTAAGGTTTTCAAATTCAACCGGATAGAGGGGAACATTGCGAATATGTTTTTTTGCTACACAAGCAATTTCAGTTGGTGCAGTTTTATATCCCAGGAGCACATCCTTTAGCAAACTGTCTGTATAGTATGTTAGTAATATAAATAATTTAATCAGTGCAACATAGGCCAAAGACATCGGTTGGGAGGCCCCTACGTGGTGCATTCAATATAATGCAGAACGTGTTTCCTAACACACATTCCAATGGGAGGTTGCCCTGGTAACGTGAGCCCACATTGAACTCCATTCATCTGCAAACATATTTTCTAATTATCCAGTTGTCGCCCAGATTTTGGTCAAGCTGTCCGGGGATCGAGGTACATCTGCCCTCAAATTTAGAGAATGTCTCCTATGTATGTATGGGATTTATAAAGGGTGATCCTTGCTGGGAAGTTATTGTGTGCTGTAGAATGGAGGATGCACCTGGGGGTTACAAGTAAGGTGCAGGGGTAGCAGCGGAGCTGGGGTGGGTAGCGGGAGCAGAGAGGTGGAGAATAGGGTTGAGTGCAGCAATCAGTGATTGGTAAGATGTCCTTCGAACAGTAGAGCCTTCAGGCCCTTCCTGGACGGTAGCACGCAGGGGGCCAGTGTTGTAAGTAACAAGTTCCAGAGGCAGGATGGTTGAGGGGAAAATGCCTGTTTCGTTGTTATTTCCCTCTTATAGTAGTTCTTTGTGTCTAGTCAGACGATGTTGTGCCTTCTCGGGGTGTATTGGCCTCAGGAGATGGCGAGTTTCTTGGCCAAGTAGAGTAGTTGAAAGAGGCAACCTTAACTATGATGCATGCTTGAGGGAGGGGTGGGGGGGCAGTGCAGCTCTTGGAGGATGGGGCAGGTGTAGTTGAACTCTCTTAGTCCTGTGATGAGGTGAGCTGTAACCTGCTGGGCGGCTTACATAGGTGTGTCATGGTGGCATCTGGCACTTGTGCAGGTAGGGCGTTGCCGCTGTATATGTGGGAGATTACCAGGGTTTAGAAAACTCTTCAGAAACTTGGTGCAGGGATGAAAGGCTTGATTTGTGAATTTGTGAAGGAGTAAACACTGGTATCATGCTGCTTGGGTCTCCTTGGCGATATGTGTTTTGAATGAAAGATCCCAGTTAATTGTAAAACCAAGAGATTTTGCACTTAGTAAGAGTTGAGGCATTAATCCAAGACACAAGCCAGTCTGCCAATTCTGGACTTGAGCATGCTTGGTGGGATTTCCTTGGATACGAATGTTGGCCTTTTAGGGTTGAGTTCAGGTGGGTGCTTGATGTCCAGGCTTGGGTGAGGGACAGATAGTACTTAGGTCGTTGGATGTCGTTGATGGAATTGTTCTTTATATAAAGCTGTGTGTCTTTTTTATATTTGTCTAGCTTGATGTCCGTTTTGGTGAGGAGTTCCCCTAGAGGGTCCATGTAGAGGTAGAAGATGATGGAGGCAGTGTGGAGCCTTGTGGGACTCTGCAGGTTACTGGGATCTGGGCACATCTGGATGGGTAGGAGTCTGTTGGACAGGTATGAGGTGATCTACCGTTGTGTGGTTCCGTCTAAGCACATGCGTGTGGTGAGGATGTTGATAAAGGATTTTAAGTCAACGGTATCAGAGGAAGCATAGAGGTTGAGGAGGACGAGTAAGCAGAGGTCTCCTTTGTCCAGGATGTGTAGAGAGAATCATCGATAACATGCACGTTGGTAGCCTCTGTGCTGCATCGTGGTCAGACACTGGATTGACAGTCCTGTCGCAGACTTTTCAGAGGGATGATTTCTTGCAACTGAATGCAACTCAATCACTTTGCCAATGCTGGTAGATGCCTGAGGGGCGATAGTTAGCCAGGTCATCTGGGTCGAATGTGGGGGGGTCTGTCCTATTTACTGTGCATCTATCTTTTAACATTCAAAGGTCGGATGGACTGGAACTCACAGAAGATCAGCTTCACTCAAACTGAGATCCTGTCAATCAATGCTGCTGAGATCCCCTGATATTCCATGTTTTAGTTTGTTTGTTTGTTTATTTATTTGTAACACGCACCAGACCTGAGGGTATCAGGGTGTAAGGACAAGGAAATGTTCAGCTTACATAGTTACAAGGTGTAATATAGAATAAAGTGTATCATACAAGGTCACAGGGGTGCAATACAGAAATACAGTGTCGGTTACAGTAGGGGTCGCCACAAGCATGTGAGGCCAGGTGAGGGGTATCAAATACTAGACTGCAGGTCAGGTGTGTAACAGATGGAACACAGTTGTATACAATAATGGCTAAAAACAGTGCACAAAGCTAGGTGGTCTTCAAGGAATGAGAAGTATGCAGGAGTAGAAGGTCATATTGAGTTACAGATCATTTTCTCAGTGGGAATCATTTAGCAAATGCCCCTCTCCATCCGGGTCTGTAAGGAAGCCGAGCCTGGTTATTGACTCAGACGTTCATATGGTGACACAGGTCTTGTTTAAAGCTAAACATGTGGCTTCTTGCAGTTTCACGAGCTCCAGCACCTGTCCCTGCTTCTTTCTTTTCTGCACAAGTTCATGGCCTCAAATACACGTGTGTCCATGTGTCTGGACTTCAACAATGGTGCCTCTACACGCGCCAACTGAGGAAATAAATATTTCTGCAAACAGTTCCATAAGTCGCTGCAAGGTTCGTCTTCAAAAAACAAATAAATTGATCTTGTGGCACTGGTACCGGCACCCGTACACTGGCTTCCATAGAAGTAACGGGCACTGTTCAAAGTTATGCGCCTTAAACAAAAGACCATTTATTATTTTTAAAGTCCGATTTGATCAAACTGGCAGAGCACTGAGGTCACACAGTCCCATGGCCCTCCGAAGATATCAAGTATTTTCAAATCCATACATGTCAGAAGTTCCTTTTCACATCTGGCACCAGTAACATGGGGCCTTTTAACGCTGCAGTTGCTGCCAGAACAAAGGTTCCATGTAATTTCATCGCCGTATATTTCAATGCCTGGCATTTAAACGTGTACATTATAACGAAAATGGTCATAGAATTACAATTTTTTTGGGAGGGGGTCCCCACTTCAAACCCCCTGTACTCCGCCTATTTTTACCTATAAATTACCCACCTAAACCCTTATCTGCCCTTTCCCACTCCCACCCCCTAAAAAATTTGATGGACATTTTCGTTATAATGTGCACTTATAAATGCCAGGCTTTGAATTATACGGTGAAGAAAGGACTTTGTACTGAAAAAAAGTGGCACCCTTCCACAAAGGCCTTAAGACCTGGCAATTTGGGAAATAATTCTGGCCATTACTTTCCTCTGCTCTAATGCAATACGAATCAATGTGATCACTGCGCCGCCTGTAACTATGCCGACGAAAATGTCGACATCAATTACTCGCGCGCACTGATCAGATAGATCACTTTGCTCGCAACCCCAGGCCCGCATTCCCCTCCCCACTCCCCCCTGCTTACCTTTATGGTGGCACACTTCTGTGCGCCACAGAGTCCCCGCTATGCCAGCGGCATCGATTCCTCCCACTTTCCATTGGTCGGTGCTGATGCCGCAGCGTGCTTTTTAATTTTTTTTACTTTCTTGTCTCCCGCTTACCACAATGGTAAGTGGGGGATGCCCCTTTAGCCTCCGATTCACGTTACCACACTCAAGGAGAGCGGGGGACACTCCCAAAACCTCACTCTGCTTGGGCGCAGTAATGGTAGTCAGCTAAAGGAAATGTCCCAAAGTCACCATAACGGCTTAGTCGCAGTTGCGTGGTCGACATTTAGGTACATTTCCATGCAATAGCACTATGATGATTTTACATGATATGCGTGCTCTACAAAACCACCAAATCAAATACATTTAAATTAAGATATGTAGGTGTTAGCTTGGGTGGTTGCCCTCCCCTCTCACCAGCATAAACATTTCTATGAATTAAAACCCACAAAAAGTCATGTCACTGCTACAACTCCTGGGGCCATCGCCACTGTCTTTGCTTTCATTTCCTACACTGGCTATTGTCAAGTTTTCTAGTTATCTCTGTTTCATGCATGTCTACCATCGTGTGGGAAAACTGTAGCTAGGCTTGTTGACCGACCCAATAGCTCAAACCAACTGAGGTTTTGCATATTTATTTGGGTGCTTTGTTGAGGAATTAAATTGATTGCCCAATATTCTGAGTCCTGTTGGAAGTGCAGTTCTTATGTCGATATGATAATAATAATAATAACAATTTAGCATTTATATAGCGCTTCGAACACTCAGGCATCTGAGCGCTGTTTATTATTACCCACGGTGTGGGGTGCTCATTTATCGGCTTTGGAAGGATGAAAAGCTGAGTTTGGCCCTGTCAGGATTCAAACCCGCATAAGCAGGGTCTGCGACAGATGTCAAAGGGAGCGCTCGACTCGCTGTGCTATCGGACCGGCTCATATGCTTTCATAATTGTCTGATCGGCTAGTGCCTTCATTTTTCAGGATGTTGAGCACGACCAAAGCAGAATAACCAAAAATAAGCCATTTATAATGACATTTACTACAGGAAATACTTTTATTAGGGGACAACAGGCAAGGTGCTGTGCCTAATGTTACGATGTACGCTCTTTTCATCCTACAGATGTGGAAAATCTCCTTTGCAGAGGAATCAATGGAAAGATTGGACCGTTTGGTTGGAGGGATTCCAGGGGCCTAGCTTGTAGGCAGGATTCAGGGAGGGAAATGTCAATCAACTTCCCACCCTGCTTCCTGCAGCAGTTCATGCCAAGAAAAAGTGTGGACTATGAGCTGAGCAGGCCAGGCTGGGGCCCCATCTCCGCAATAGATAGGCACGTTTAAAGGAGTGGATGTTCAGGCTTGTGACTGACCTGCATAATCAATAGGTAGATTTAAATGGGGTCGTCTGTGTGTGTGCGTTTATATATAACATGGATGGTGAGTGAGTGGGGAAGGAACAGGTGAGCAGAAGTGTTCTGGGGTGTGTTTGTGTGCGTTGGGAGGGTCGCTCACGGGAGTGAAATGTCACTTTGTGTGAACACTACAATAATGGGCAATGCAGTCACACGTGTTCTTCTTCCTTGGGGAACTACTGACATTATGGGGAAATCCAATAAAGGACTGCTCGTAAAGGGGCACATATTGGTATTTTTGCTGTAAACTATCACGTGTGTGCTCTAAGAAGGGCAAAAACTGGCATTTGGGGCCAAATCCATAGAATGTGTGTTCTTACAGGGGCAACTGCTGGCATGTTTGGGTAAATCCATCACAAGTTTGCTATTACAGGAGCAAATATTGGCCTTTTGGGACAAAGTCATTTAATTTTTAATCTTGTAGGGACAAATACTGGCACAGTAGGGGAAAGCGATTACAGATGTATTCTTATTTTCTTACATGGTCAAATTCTGGCAATTTGGAACAAAGCCACCACAGATGTGATCTTACTGGGCAAACTCTGGCATTTCGAGGGAAAGCCATTAAAGGTTGGTATTTGCATAAGCAATTACTGAAAATTGGGGGCAAAGCCTTCACAGAAAGGTTGTTACAGGGGCAATTACTGGCATTTTGGGTGGAAGACCATTACAGGTGTGGTTTTACAGGGGCAAATACTGACATTTTGTGACAAAGCCTTCAGCAGGCAGGTTATTACAGAGGTACATTATGGCATGTTCAGAATAAACCACTGCAGGTGCCAAGACTGGTCTTTTGGGCACAAAGCCAATACTGGTTTCTTCTTACAGGGACAAATACTGACATGTATGGGCAAAGCCAGTATAGGTGTGTTCTTATAAAGGTGAATACTGGCATTTTGGAGCAAAGCCATTGAACCAACCCATGGTAAGACCGAAGACTATTCTGTGTACTTATAGTTATTTAAAGAGTTCTGTGACTATTTAGATACAAAGGAACAATTATCTCCCCTCTCTAATAGTATCTACCGCTGATTTTAGCAAAATGATGGCTACACAGTGAGCCCCTCGAACCGACATCTTCCTTAGGATCCTAAAATCACAGCCAGCCTAACCCCGCAGGTAACTATATGTTGGAGATGTTTTACATAACTTTTTTTAACAAATTTGATATCTTAAAACCACTGGAGTGACCTTGCCCCTCGGGGCTACCCCTAACAACCTCTCAGGATATCTCGAAATTGATTGCAATTTTTTGCAGGGTGTATATCCCACACTTTGGAATTCTCATCTACAGACACCCTTTCTTGCTTTAATCAAGTCTGCTTCTCATTTAACTCCACAGATTTGACAAGGTCATTTTTATTCCTTATCCCTTCTAGAGATAATTCTCTCATAGAGACTATAGCAATAATAGCTTTTCTCTCTTTTGTTGTCTTTTTACCAACAGTTACAACTACCCGAAAACACGCAAGAAATAGCGTGAACACTGCCCACAATCAGTCGGAAGAAACTTCGGCTTAATAGACTCAAAGTATAGATTGTGTGTTTTTAATTGAAGTGACAATACTCCTGATGAAAGTTCTGCACATATAGACAAAGAACAGAAACATGTCGAGACAATACAATGGCTAATTAAATCACCATTGTGAAATGATAACTGTCTAGATAAGGACAATACTAGACCAGAGGCTACAAACTTGAGGCCCTCTGGAATACTATTGATCGGATTTACATTGATGTTAGTCTTACCTATTTGGTCACGGTTTGTCACATTTTTATAGTGTTTTATGAAGTGATTTTTGATGAATTTGTAATTATTTATGTCTTTATTAAATACTTAATATGTCTAAATTAACAGTTGATGTTTAATGATTATAACTGTTGTGTAAACTTTAGCTATCTATCTCTTGTTTAACTAGCCTCTATTCCCCAGAAAAAGATAGAGCGACCACCTACGTGGTCATTTGGGAATCCCCCTTTATATATTGTATGTTGGAGCAAAGCCATTGAACGTGTGTTCTTAGAGAGGAAAATATTGGCCTTTCTGGGCAAATCCATCACAGGTGTGATCCTATAGTGGCAGATACTAGTAGTTGGGAAATCCAGCACAGGTGTGTCATTTCAGGGGAACATACAGGCCTGTTGGAGCAAAGCCATCAAAGGTATGTCTGTACTGGTTTAAATAGTGGTATGTTCGATTGGCCCTATCATAGGCATGTCTGTACAGAGCAAATCTGGCATGTTCAGACAAAGGCATCATAAGTGCTTTCTTACAGGAGCACATGCTGAAATGTTGGGGCATTAGCCATCACAGGTGTTTTTATAGGAACAAATGCAGCTGCATTGGGGAAAAGCATTTAAGGGGCAAATGATGGCTTGTTGGGAAAAAGCCATTATGATTATGTTTTTACAAGGGCACTACTGGCATTCATGTGTTTCTATCTATTCTGTATGCCTAAAACGTTCCAGCTAACGGGCAGGCACCAATTCGTTTTTCTGCCTGGGTGCTGCATGTTGATTTCTCTATAGAGTTGCCTGTACTCTCTCTGATTTGTTCACTCTGATTGCCCTCCAGTAGAAGATTGCTCAGTATCAGTGACCCAAAATAATAAAAACAAGATATGCCTAGTAAACGAGACTTGCAATTCTCTTCTTCACAAAAAGACAATTAAATTGTGAGTATGATTTGCTATCAATAACATATTTGCAAATCAAAAGTGTTTTTGCAAGTTTCAGTAAAAACTAAATCGGAGGGACTACTGCCAATAAGAAACATAAATTAATGGACGTATTTTTAGGACTGTACAGTGCACTGCCATGTTGATATAATAATCATTGTCAATGTGAATGCCCTGAAAACCTGACTGCAGTTTACTTTTGTGTGTGTTGATGAGCAAAGCCAATGCATAATCTAATTATTCACTGTAATCAGTGAGTCAGAGGAGAATGATCAAATAGGCAGAAGACACATAAGAATCCCCACTTGTAAACTCCCATGGAATTGCAGAAATGTTTGCAGCTGAAATTATATGATATGATAGTTTATGTATGTAGCGCCTGTACACAATGGGCCTCATTACGAGTATGTAGGTAGCCATGGTGCTATTAGCGCCATGGCTGCCCTCATACCGCAATCCGGGCCCGGGTTCCTCGAATGAGGAATTACCGGGCCATCGCAACCTTGGCGGACCCGGTAATTCCCTGTCCGAGGAACCCAGACCCGGTCCATCCCCATTCCCATTCGAGCCCCCATAGGGCTCAATGGGAATGGGGATGGAGCTAACAACGGGCCTGTTAATGACGGGCCCGTTGTTAGCTCCCAGGTCCCCTCGCGGGACCCGGTAAGGACACCTGGTTTTTTCAGGCACCCATTGCGGGTCCCGCGAGGAGACCTCGTAGTAGGGCGGAACGGGTTTACCGGCACCTGCACCTTTACCAGTGCCGGTAAACCCGTTCCGCCAACCTTATACTGAGGCCCAATGTGTTTCAAAGAGCTTCAAGACAAAGGAGGGAACAAGGGAATATACAATGACATACTTACTGGCCACGAACAGTAAGGATGTGAAATTAACTATCGTACTCGGCCTGACGACATTTCAGATAGTGCAAGAGCTAAGGCATAGATAAGGAAAGGGGGGAGAGTGGGAAGGAAATACTGTACTAGGCCTGACGACATTTCTGGTAGAGCTGGAAAAAAAACAAAAGGTGAGGGAGAGGGGTGCAGAAAGGGAGGGGAGGATCAAAACAAGCGACTATCGTATTAGGCCTTACCACATTTCAGATAGTTCTGGGGGTGGGGGGGCACGTAAGGGGAGGAGGGGAGAAGACAGACGAGGTTGCTATCATACTAGGTCCAGGGACAATTCTGATAGAGTAAGTGCATAGAGGAAAGTAAGGGGAGGAGGGGAGGAGATAGGAAAAGGGAGCAAGGGAGAGGAGGAGAGAACAGAAAGTAAACAGTCAGTGGAGAGAGTGAATACAATAGCAGAAGTCAGTAGTAACACGTAATGTTGCAAGCTAGAATACAAGATGAAGATGGGAACAGCATGATTCAGGGCCACCATGATTACAAGATGCAAAGGAAGCCCACCATGAGAGTTGAGAAAGGGTGACGCACCGTGAATAAATGAAGTCCATAAAAGTCAAATCCAGCATAGGCCACAAGATGATGAAGCCAGAATGTATCAGGACAGACTCCTGCAGAAGTGGGGGTAAGGCGACCAGGGTACAATGATCAAGCAAAACAGGAAACACCTGTGTGTGAGAAGGGTGGGGGGAACAAGGGAACATCAATGGGGGACCAGAAGGGGGTGGGGATGGTCTGTAGGGATAGAGGGGGTAAACACATGTTGGTGCATGCTTACCTGCTGTCTGAGCAGGAGGTCGGGCCCTGGGTCTTCCTGGTTGAACAGGTCCAAACAGGAATTGCCATTTTCTTCGTCAGCCCTTCGTTTCGGACGCCCGGGTGAGAGATGCCCTGGATCTAAGAGTTAAGAGCAGGAAGGAAGCGGCAGGGCTAAGAAGGTGGGTGTTGCTTTGGCCAGGTGACCTAGATCCACTTGCACCTGCTTCCCATCTGCAAAGGAAAAGAGGCTGCAGGGCTCCTTAAGTAGGGAAAAAGAGCAGCTACCTGGAAGGCGCCAGGTGGGTGGGGCTTAGGCTAGATCCACTTGCATCTTCTCCCCGTCTGCCGTAATGGCATGGTATGTGGTGCCAATGGCATGGCTGAGTCGACAAGGCGTAACTTTCAGAAATGGTCATAGGATGTGTTTTCCCTTCTCCAAAGCCACTGAGCAGCCGTTGCATATCCTCTGAATGCAAACGAAGGATGCAGCCATCTTGTTATGGGCAAGTGATGCAGCAAATATATGTGGGTGTGCATCTAAGAATGGGTTACCAGATCCATGAATATTGAGCATCGGACCACACCAGAGGACAGCATCTGACGTGGTTCAAGCTTCCACATCCTGAAGAAGAGTGCAGCCGAGCCAAAGGGCATGGTGCACCAACGTGAGGACCATCCAACATTAATGTAAGCTCTGCGGCCCACCAGTGAACCTGTTGCCCAACTCAAGCGGGAACTTCTCCCCCACCTCGATATCAACCGGGGATCTTTACATCTTCTGGCCATTCCAGGTAAGAGGGATGCAGTTCCTTGAACTGTGTGCCTGGTGTATCTTCTAACCGGTGGTACCAGCACAGCCTCTGCCAGGCCAAGGCCAGAATGTGGTGCTGGGGAGGAGTAACATGCTTAGAAGTCCAAGAGTCCAGGTTAGTTGCATGGGAGTACAACACATAGCAAACCAATTCTCCTGAGGTGGGAAGACGCACAGCACATCTTCTCCTCGGCCAGCACACTACCCACTCACATACAAAGAACACTCCAACCATCACACCTTCAGTGTTGCACTCCCCCACATAAGTCATGACATCACACAAGCAACCAGAGCAGCATCCAATCGGAGATGGGAGACACATCAAAGCTATATACACAAGTACTTTAGATAATTTGTTAAGGGGCAGGGTCCTTCCTTGATGTGGTGCTGCCCAAAATTGAGCAATGAATTCCTGATCAGCAAATCAAAACGGATTAAATTCCAATAAAAATAATCTGAAACCAACAGAGCACTTTTGAAGAGAAGGGCTCGGAGGATAACTCAAATGCAACGCCCTCATCTTGGAAATAAGAAAATGCAGAACAACATAGGTTTGATACTCGATCGCACAATATAATGCAGACCAGCATGGGTTTGATACTAGGTCCCACATGATAATGCAGACCAGCATGGGTTCGATACTAGGTCCCATATGATAATGCAGACCAGCATGGGTTCGATACTAGGTCCCACATGATAATGCAGACCAGCATGGGTTCGATACTAGGTCCCACATGATAATGCAGACCAGCATGGTTTCGATACTAGGTCCCACATGATAATGCAGACCAGCATGGGTTCGATACCCGGTCCCACATGATAATGCAGACAAGCATGGGTTCGATACAGAATAATGCAGACCAGCATGGATTTGATACTCCGTCCCACATGATAATGCATAGCAGCATGGGTTTGATACTTGCTCTCACAAGACATTGCAGAGCAGCATGGGTTCGATACTCGGTCCCACATGATAATGCAGGGCAGAATGTGTTTGATACTCGGTCCTACAAGATAATGCAGAGCAGCATGGGTTTGATACAGAATAATGCAGACCAGCATGGGTTTGATACTCCGTCCCACATGATAATGCATAGCAGCATGGGTTTGATACTTGCTCTCACAAGACATTGCAGAGCAGCATGGGTTCGATACTCGGTCCCACATGATAATGCAGAGCAGAATGTGTTTGATACTCGGTCCTACAAGATAATGCAGAGCAGCATGGGTTTGATACTCGTTCTCACAAGATAATGCATAGCAACATGGTTTCAATACTCAGTTCTGCAATTAGAGGCTGGACCCCCGTATCAAACACGATATAACACATGTCCTTTTGTTTGCATGTTGAATCCTATATATTTGGTGAGAGATTCCTGCCTAATCTAATTCAGCACCGTTTTTGCAGCTGCTTGCTTTCTAGCACTGCATGCTAGCGTGTGGGCGCTGCAAACACTGCCATGACATGACAGTTTCTGAATCTTGGATGCCGCGCGTGCTGAATGACAAGGAAGCTTCTAGAACCTGATCTGGGCGGGGCGCTGACAAGCTGTGATGCCAGACAGCCATGCTCCGGGAAAGCTGAGCTGTCCATCATCAACAATGACTGAGGCAGAGGTATTATGAATAAACATACCATCAGACGCCCTTGAGATGAAGCACCTTCAGAAAACATTATGGCACGCACAGCAAATACCATAACTCAAATTGGCCGACAGGGGAAAGAAAAACACTCACTCGGGGTGACTCATGTCTCTGAAAGGTCTGATTCGCGAACATTTAGGACCTGATGGGCAGAGATTGCACTGGAGCATACGAGGGGATCCTTTATGAAGAGAACAGGTTACCCCTCCCTCTTGCACTGACTCGATTCAAGGTAGCATACGATACCAGCCCAACGCTGGATGAGTCATTGGCTATAGCAACAGAGCATTCTTTCATCCCAAAACTATAGTTATTCATTTTCATAAAAATCTTTCCTGATATTATCAGTTACTCTTCCTATACACGTGTATAGGTAACCTTGTTTAACATTAATTCAAGAAAAACAGACAACATCATTTGTGTCCAGGGGTTAGTATAAAGAAAGTGTTTTGTCTTTAATAAAAATATCAATAAATGCAAGGTGGATTTTCGAATTTCTTAAACGAACACGTAACACAACCAAAACATTGGGCAGGGACATCATTTAGGGGTCGCCAGAGGTTGCAACTGCGACCTCCAAGGTCTCCCTTGCGACCACTAAAAAAAAAAAAAAATATATATATATATATATATATATATATATATATATATATATATATATATGTATATAAACTGTAGTGCAAGCTCCTGGGCTGTGGCCAGCGCCTTGTGGCTCTTTACTTCTGGTGTGGATGGCTTTCTTGTTCAGGCCCCTAAAAAAAATAAAAATAAGAACGGGAGTGCCACAAGTCTAACACCTTCAGCACTGACCCTAAATAACAAATAATAGGAATACCAAATAATGTGTCTTTATGGAATTCTATACAATAATTGCTAGACTCATTAAAGGTTTATTTCAGGCACACTTCAGGGTGTGAGTCACTGATTTAGTCTGTACTTAAACGCCTCAACTCAGCCTTTCATCCTTCTGGGGTTGATAAATGAGTACCAACACAGATTGGGTGATATTTGGTGTATATTTTTTCTATTAAAAGCGCTTAAGCGTAAGTACTATATAATAACACATTATCATTTGGTCATGGACGTTTGCTTGCATTCACAGTAATTTGGTAATATGGGCATATACACACTGATCTTAACGATACATATGGTGATCCATTCTTGTATGAAATGTACATTACATTATAATGATATCATAACCATATTATTCGTAGTGTACAATGCTCGGATTACTTACTGGTAATCTTTATTACTCATAGTCCTACTCTTCATCGACACAGTACTTACCTCATGAGGCCCCTGCCTCCGACACAGGACTCTCCCCCACACCAACGTCACTCAGTTTCATATTACCAAGCCGTAGGGTGGCACCTTCCCTGCAGGGAGAGTGAGGAGGGTCGTCAGTACTGTGATGTGGAAGAGTAGGACTAGGAGTAATGAAGATCACTGGTAATTAATCAGAGCATTACCTCCACGTTCACTCTTCCTCGTCCTAGTACTTACCTCGTGAGATATACCCAAGCAGCAACAGGGAAAGGTACCAATGAGACACAGAGCCAAAAACAGTGCAGAAAAACACACATCTTTAATAACTCCAAATGCACATCCCCACAGGCAAAACTCCAACCCCGAAGGGACCAACCCCCGAGTGGGAGGCATTCAACCTATAGTGGTTGATGAAGGTGTTCTGATCAGCCCAAGTGGCAGCTCTACATATCTCCTGCAGTGAAACCCCCCTTGTATCGGCCCAGGAGGCCGCCATACCTCTGGTGGACCGGCCCTGAACGTGCATAGGCACAGGCAGGCCAGAAGCCACATAGGCCATGGAGACCACAACACGGATCCACCGGCTAATGGAAACCACAGATGCCTTACACCCAGCTCCAGCCGGGCCAAAAGTAATCAGAAGACTGTCAGAGTGGCGGAAAGGGGCAGTCTTAGCCAAATACTCCAACACCATCCCAAGGTCCCAGGACGCAATGCCCTGCGCCGGCCATAGCCCAGCAGAAACCAGGTAAGGTAACCTGACTTGACCGGGACCCGAGTCCCGCAGGGAACCCAGGAGTCTTGCCACACCTGAGGGATGCGAAGGCCCAGCCAGAAAGCCCCACCAGAGGGCAAGCAATCGGAGCTCCCCAGCGCCCCGCGCCAGGAAGAAAAACAAGCCCAACCTGCCAGAGGCAGGAAAAATTAAACTGAGTGATGTGGGTGTGGGGTAGGAATTATAGAAAATAAAAGAAATAAAAGAAAGTCCTGTGTTGGAGGCAGGGGCCTCATGAGGCAAGTACTGTAATGAGGAATAGTGGTGCGAGGTAATGCTATGTGATGCCACTTCCTGTTTTGTCAACGAGTGAAAGCTTGTGTTCCATCGCTTCCCGCGATATCACTTCGGGGTCGGGTCAAATGGCATCACTTTCTGTGATGTCATCAGGGGGTCACGGGTCGTGTGATGTCACTTCTGCTACCCCTGGCATTTTGGTGAAATGACGTCCCTGACATTGGGTACGATTTATTCAACATGGAAAAACTCCCATCCTGCTCTAACTTTTCTCATGTCCTACTAATCATTTTGTGATGTACTGTTGTGTAATGTTATGGGAAGGAGAAATGATTGTCCTTAATGGAAAAAGACTAGTCAATCGATGGTGTCTAGTCAGATCTTGGTCGACACAGTGTGCTTCGTTCCTTTTGTTGAGAAACACTTATCCCCATCGTTCTCCCGTTGTGTAATATTGAGCCTTCACCAGAACAGAATTGCTTTCTAGATCTGAGAACCAATCAGGTGAACCACTGTTTCTTTGTGCAAAACAACTACAAAACAAAAAATACAGAAAACTTGTTTTAAAAAGTTTCTCTGCGCTATTTGAGAGATTCCCAGTGTACAAATGTGCCAACTACTAACCTTATTCTAGCAGTAACACGTGCAGAGAAGACCTCCATTTTTTATTGTATTTCTGTATTCAATACCTAAGTGTAGTTCTGTTCCACTCTATGGAGCAACATGAAGCACTTGTTTAGATACCCATTCAATTGTATTTTAACTTTTTACAAAAAATATACATTTGTTATTTTTACTTACCTTTTGGTAGAAATGCTATTGCATACCGCTGGCTAAACGCTCAGTACTGTTTTTTCTTTTCTTTACTTTCCTCTTATGTTTGCCTCTGGCACCAGTCATCTTGCCTTTCTATTCTGGCCCTTTCTATTCTGACTGGTCCTGTCAGAAAAGACCATAGCACACCAGAGGAGATTATGTTTTCTAGTCTGTATTGTTTTATTTTCTAAGCATCTATTATATTGAAAAAAGAGCTCTGTGGTGTCATGTCGCACACGCAACATGGAGCCCTCTCACATCGTTGGAGAGGCCGCCCACGTTTGGGCCGAGACACTGGGGAAGTGACGTTGGGGTTAGGGAAGTGGGCTGGGGGAACACGGCAGTTGGCATTACGCAGGCATTAAAGCAAGTCGTGCTTCAACCCATGTCCCGTGTCCATGTTGTCTTTCTCGCCTGAGGCAAGACATGCATTTCCCCCAGGAGCTCGTAGGTCCCGAGCTCACACTGGCGATGAGGAGCCAGACAGACCCCACGTGTGTTCCTGCACACGCCACGGGCCAAGGCCGACACGGGTGGCCTGAGCGCACATGTGGCTGAGGACAACCATGCCCGGGCACCGACTGCAGAAAGCCACTTGCCTCCTGCTGCCAGGCATGCCCCCTCAAGCTCGCAGTGAGACGGCAGCAGTCTCCAGCTGCCAGGATCCCTGCTGGCACGCAGCCACAATGGCAAGGGTAAGGAGAGAAGCCTTGCCCCCACGGACACACGGCACTGGCAGTGACCGCATACAGTGCACGTGGGCTACAAGGAAGCAGCACTTAGTCTTTCACACACTGCCGGTGGCCCCTGCCAAGGGAGTTTTCACCCAGACAAGGCACTAGTCAAAGAGGGGGGGAAGAGTAGAAGGCCTAACAGAATAAAAGGCCTGGATGAAAGGAACTGATCAATCCCTTGAACCCAAGGTTGCCACACATAACCGGGGGACACCTGACATGCCATGAACCATGCCCATCACAGGGCGGGGATACCGCCCCACATCCAAATGGCAAGGAATAGCTCAGAGACTCAGTGAACACCCACTATGTCAGATCAGGATATCTCATCCCCGTCCGCTGGGGACACATCAGGACCCGCCAACCCCTCTGGGGGTTCCTCGCAAGTACTACACCTGCCCCACACATTTGATCTCCATGATACAAGTACCCAGGGCCTCAATGGGTGACCTGGCTAAGGGACTTCAAATTCTATGTCAGGCTCACAGATGTCGAACGACTAAAAAACACCCTGTCCATGGCAGTAGGGCCAGCCGTAAGGGACACAGTGGGTGAATTACTCAACTTGGACACAGCATCATACCAGAACCTACATAAAAAGCTGTCAGAATACTTTGCACCCCACACTAACATTGACTATGAGAGGCATATCTTTCATGCGATGTGTCAGGACAAAGGGGAATCGCTCAACAACGTCGTTATGAGACTCAGAATAATACTAAAGTACTGCAAATTCCACCGATACTCCAATGAAGAAGCCCTACGATCGCAGGTCATAGCCGGCTGTGACTCACAAACCTTTCGCAAGAAACTCTAACAAAAGCAGAGGTTGCTGGAAGAAATCCTAGCCCTAGCTCAAATGGAGGCAGCAGTAGAACCACAACTAGACAACCTAGGCAAAATCTCCATACAGCAAAAATCAGTCGAAATCAGTGCCATCAACAAACTGTTTACCACACCCAACCAGCCAGGCAGATGCTCGGAGACCACGTGTTTCAGATGCGGATATGACTATACCCACACCAGAGAATGCCCAGCCTTAGGCCACCAATGTGCAGAAATATGCAGCGACAAGTACGTCCGAGCTGTATGCAAAAATGGACCCACCCCTGCCCCAGCAGGAGACCTCTCAGAGAACGACAGAGTACCAGACGGACTAGCATTCAAGGCAAAGACAGCAAAGGCAGAGGCCATAGGTAAGTGGAACGAGAATACAGAAGTTCATATGCTTGTGACGATCATCGACTGCCTGACAGCTCAAGAAGCAGTGGCAGGAGAAGATTTGTTTGGTACATCGAAATGAGGTTACCCTCTAACAGCGACTCCCCCTCGTCAGGAGAAGACCAACGGAAGAAGGGCTATGTGTGGGCTCTAAACAACAGCACAGCCACCCAACACAGCCCAGTCCTCATGCTACACGTAAACGACACCCTACTAGAGTTCCTCACAGTCGCAACGGTCAATATAATCAGTGAAGAGGCATGCAACATGCTCTCTAGGGCCCCAAGGCTCAAGAAGTCAACAGTCGACATCTACCCATATGGGTCCACCATGCCACTTACGTGCAATGGTGTCATCTCAGCGTGTGGCACACACAAGGCCCACACCGCAAAGACCCCACTGCACATCTGGAAAACAGAAGTCACCAGCGGCTGCGTAGTCAGCTTCAGGACGGCAGTCGAACTGGGTCTGGTACACATCCTGTACCAGTTAATGGCCCACAAATACTTTGCTAAAGCATGAAGACATTGAGGCGGTATTCCCAAATCTGTTCAAAGGACTCGGAAAACTGAAACATCAAAAAATACAATTGCACATCAACCCTGAGGTCAGACCAGTGGCCCAACACTACAGCGGCATGCCCGTTAATATACAGCGTCAAGTGGAAGAAGAGATTGACAAACTCTTAGAACAGCAAGTCATCAAACCAGTCACAGGACCCACCCATGGGTTTCACCCATAGTACCGGTGCCTATGAAATCGCCTGATGGCTCAATAAGAGTATGCATGGATATGTGGATGGCAAATGAAGCAATCGAGCCCAAAAGACACCAAGCGCCCAGGATCACTGACATGATAAACCTGCTGCATGGCACAAATGTATTTTTTAAATTGGACCTCACAAAACGGTACCACCAAATTTTGATTGCACCCGAGTCACGACATAGCACCACCTTCGTCACTCACTCCCGTCCTCTGCTGAGATATTTCAGGAGGAAATTCATAAAGTTATTCATCATGTACCCAAGTGCCTCAACTACTCGGATGACGTCCTTGTATTTGGCAAATCAAAACAAGAGCATGATGTGGCCCTGCTCAGCACTTGAAGCGGCTGGCTTAGCCCTAAAAAAATCCAAATGCGAGTCAGCAAAGGTTCCCACAGACTCTTCAGCCACATCTTTTCAGAGAGAGGAATGTGACCCGACCCGGACAAGGTGGTGTCACTCAACACAGCCCAACCTCCCAAACCACTTCTGAACTGTGTTCCTTTATAGGACTTGCAAGCTACTGCTCACAATATCTCAAAGACTACACCACAGTCAGCAACCCCCTTTGACTACTTACCTGCAAGGACCAACTGTTCGAGTGGTCAGTGGACTGCCAGCGTGCCTTCGAGACCATCCGAAACAACATCGCCAATGCAGAGGATGTGGCATACTTCGAGGCGGAAAGGAAGACCAAGGTGATAGGGCGATGCCAGCCCCGTTGGGCTAGGAGCCATACTAATGCAGCGGGACCCGGCTGACTTGTCCAACGTGTTCCTTGTTGCCTATGCCAGCAGATGTCTCACGGCCACAGATCAAGCATACTCACAGGCAGAGAAAGAGCGCCTGGCGATTGTGTGGGGTTGTGAGAATTTCCACCTGTTCTTATAAGGAAAGGCATTCACGGTCATCACAGCCCGCCAGACCCTCCTGACAATCTACAGAGACCCAAAGGCCAGAATTCCCCCCAGGATAGCACGATGGGGCCTGCGATAATAGGACTACAAATTTGACATCATACATCACCCTGGTAAGGAAGAAAACCCCTATCTGTCTCATCACCCTACAGGCTCAGCTCAAGCGGCACCATCCATCACGGATGCCCACATCAATTATGTCATTCACCATCTACAGCCACTCCCAGTGCACTGGACCGACCTCACAACTGTGTCAGAACAGGACAAGGCCCTCACAATCTTTACTCACTGCATCAAATCAGGGAAAACCTCCCCTCTGAAACATAAGGCCAGAAACGAGAGTGAGTCGGTGAAGGAAGATGTAAGATGCATAGACATGGTGAGGGACAAACTGACAGTCATCAAGGATCACATTGTCATGAAAGGTTGCAAGCTAATCATATCTGATTCAAACCAAGAAAAGAGAGTTATGCTAGAGCACAAAGGCCACCGGGGGGGTGGTATCCAAAAAGCGCCTCCTTCGCCAAAAGGTTTGGTTCCCTAAACTAGATACCATAGTAGAAGAGATTGTCTGCACGTGCTCCATGTGCTGCCTGGTGGCTCAGCCTCAACACCCCAACCCTTTGCAAATGTCCCCCATCCCAGAGAATGTCTGGGAAGAACTAGCAATGGATTTCTTTGGGCCACTTCGCAACGGAGCATACGTACTCCTTTTAATTGATGAACACTCATGTTTTCCAGATGCCCACCCCGGACCGCATGCTGTCAACATATGGGATCCCAAAAATCATAAAGTTGGACAACGGCCCACTGTTCTCCAGCCAGGACTTCCAAGAAATGTGCATGGTACATGGGGTTCCAGCATAGAAAGATAACACCACGCTGGCCTCAAGTCAATGGCATAGTCGAGAGATGCATGGCCAGCATCAAAAGGACACGACAAATAGCCACCCTTCTCAAAACCCATTCGAACAAGCTTTATACCAACTTCTGCACGAATACCACCACATGCTGCATAGCACTACAGGAGTCTGCCCCTCTGATCTAGTGTTCCGCGGACATGTCAAGACAAGTCTACCCGAGTGATACACACAGCCACTGCCAACCCTCCTGGAACAGCAAGTGAGAAACAGAGACCAGGAAGAGAAAAGTTAAATGAAGGACAGGGCAGATGTCTGACGAAGAGCCAAAGAGTGTGTCATTGAACCTGGAGACCAGGTCCTGGTACACCAGCCAAAGGGCTGGAAGGAGGACCCAACCTTTGCACCAGAACCCTTGATCATGATCAGTAAGAAGGGCACCATGATAACAGCCAGAGAACACCGACAACAGTCCATGACAAGGAACTGTCACACTTTAAGAAAATCACGGACACTTCACTCTTCGCGTGGGAGCATGCATATGACATTCAAGATGACCGGCACTCAGATGAGTCGTACTAAGGGGATGGCAGGCATTCTGAAGAAGAAGTGCACTCATCTCCGCTGATGCCACATCTTCCCATGAGGCCTCAGAGATGTTGCATAAAGTCTCAAAGACTGATCGTGGAAATGGGCTGACAAACTTTAAGTGATCTGTTACGTTAAAAGGGGAGGAGATGTCATGTTGCATGCCTGACATGGAGCATCGTTGGAGAAGCCAGCCCACGTTTGGGGTGAGACACTGGGGAAGTGACATAGGGGTTAAGCGAGGGGGCGGGGGGAACAAGGCAGTTGGGATTACGCAGCCAATAAAGCAAGTCATGCTTTAACCCACGTCCCTTGTCCGTTATGTCTTTCTCGCCTGAGGCAAGATGAGCATTTCCGCCCAGAGCACGGAGGTCCTGAGCTCACATGTTGTCATGTCATTCTTATAAACAAAATCTCATTCGAATAGGAGTGGCCCTGTATAGATACAAATGATTCATTCTTACCCAGTGAGCTCTGATATCCCTTAATTTAACATTTCCCAAATACTGTGTTCTCTGATCTTTTACTGCACACCCATTTACTTGGGCTGTCCATCCATTAATGTTCTTACCTGTGGCTGCATAGTCCTTCTCATGCAATTTCCTTGCTGGACGCTGTTCACAAACCAAGCGTCAGCGTCAGCTCCTGTTAAAGAAAGTTTGCAAGAAGCACGGAACGTCATTGCGACGCCGCGTTCTCTTCTGGCGACCATCTTGATGAGTTCACCTTAAAGCGGTACTTCATTATCACATCTTTTTTATGTCTCTTATTTTGCGTTCTGTATCCTATAAATTTACAAAAAATAAGAACCAGTATCCCCTAGATCTTCACATATTCAAACAATTGTATTGATAAATTTCAATAAGCTGTCAACATGTGCAGCACATGCATTTTAAAGCCGAGTTCCTTATTGGTGACCATGTTGGTAAAGTCGACATGGTGCGATTTTCCAAATTGCTTCAACTTTCATAGTGAAACAACTTGGTTTTCATGTATCAAAACAGTTCATTATTGTGGATCACATCTGCTACAAAGGCAGTTTGTGAGCATATGATTTATTTGAAAACTGCCCTCATCTTTAATTCAGCCTCTCCAAGGAAAGCTGTTTAATCCAGCACAACTTGGAGATATTCACCCACGAGCATACGCAATGCGTGATTGCAGAATACTTTACACAGAGCTGAATACCCTAATGTAGCTCTTTCCATTTATTGGCTACTCATTAATAAATGCAACATGGGCATTTTTGTCTGTATATGGATAGATCTGTTTAATCGTTTCTCAATACATTTTTAGTAGATTTTTGAGGAAAAAGACTTTTACGATAATATGGGTTGTTTCTACCTGCCAGGGCTACCATATCATTGGATGTCAGTATATACTTATTTCTTTATGTCCGACTTATGGTGGATCCTAATATAATGTGTGAAGACTCCATCACTAGGGTAATTACCTCCCTACTTGTCTTCATATATAAATAAATTGACACTACTGCAGACTAAAATGGGGAAGAAGGCAAGGAAGGAAAAAAATACTTGTGCCTTATGCTTTTAATGCATACACAGACCCCATTCTATGGTGGTATTCAGACCGTTCTGTACTGTGTTCAATTTAAAAATCTACTTCTGTTCTGCTGTACGTAAAAGCTAATCTGATCCCCACCTTTTGGGGGTGCCTCAAAGACTTGTATTATAAACCAAAACATGTCTGTTGGTTTATGTTTTAATCTTACAAAATGGCTTTCAGCCACTTGATCCTTCAAGCAGGAACGATGTTCGCTAATTCGTTGTCCTACCTCCCGTTTTGTTTTACCGATATAAATCAACCCACATGGGCATTGTATACCATAGATCGCCCACTTTGTTATGCAATTTGTACAGCTGCCAGTTTAGACCATATAGGTCTATCTGTTTGATGTCCTTTGTTAAATAGCATATCAATCACCGTCCACACTTAAAATGGCCAACCACTGGTGGTAAAGCCCAGAGTGTTGTTTGTTCTAGAGGTCTTTTTGAGACTGTTCATACACATGTACTAAGGTGTCTTTTAGATTTTTCTGCCTTTTAAATCCAAATGTACGTTTTTTTGGGGTGAAGTCTGGGGTTTTCACAATATGCCAGTTCATAAGAATGACCCTTCTCAGGTCATTACTAATGGAACTAAATGTGGGAATGCAGGTCATTTTTCTGATTTGATTTTCTCTTGATTTGCAAGACATGTATTTCTTTTGCTGTTCCGGGCTAATTTCTGAGTAATTCGTATGATTTTCTGTGGGTAACCACTTTCTTTTAGTCTTTTCGTTAAAATCTTGCTATGTGAATCAAACTCGGTTAATGTAGAACAGTTCTGGGTACTCCCAGGAACTGTCCTACTGGTAGGTTGTTCCTTGGGCTTTGTGGATGAAAACTGTTATAGCTCAAAAGACTGTTTTTATCCATTGGCTTTCTGTACAAGGTGGTTTCAAGACCACTCTCTGTGGATTATTGGATCAAAAGATCCAAAACTGCCATATTCATCTGGTTATATGACATTGTAAATTGAATGTATTGGTCTTGTGCATTCAACCATGTGAGAAAAGACAAAAGGTGATGTTTGGCCCCCTTCCAAATCATAAACACATCATTGATGTAGCGATGCCACCCACTGATGTTGGCGCTGAAAGGATTTTCTTCATTGTAGATCATTTTGCATTCAAAGTAATCCCTGGCACTTACCCCCACCCAACCTCCCCCTTTTTTCCCCTTTTTCTTTCACTGTACTTGCACACTCCGAATGTCTCAAGGCCTAGTAAGACTGCTGTCCATTTCAATGTATTCATGGCCAATTTCATTGTTCATTTGCTCCCTTCTTCCCTTCCCTTGTGCCTTGTGGTGCTTTGAAAGGCTATCTTGTTGTATAAGCACATTAAAAAGTATAAAAATGTGCCATATCGAGGGGGGAAGTCGTCCCTGTGCTACTGCCAAGTTTCGGGTTATAGAATTTTCCCTCAAAAAGAAAATAATTTTCTGTGAGTGCGATCTTTATGCATTCAAGGATAAATTCAGATGGAACTTGATTTTGTTTATCCGTACGTTGCTCCATGTATTCTGCCATTATTTCTACACGAGCCATCTGGGGAATGCTAGTGTAGAGTGCCTCTACATCTAGAGTCACGAGAAAATCATTCTGATTGATGTTACTCTGAGTGAGGATGTTAATCATCTTGGTTGTGTCTTCCACAAAGGATTTTATTTGGCGTACAAACGGCCACAGGAAGAAATCTGAGTAAATAGAGATCGGCTCAAGAATCGGGCCTATCAGCGACACAACCGGTCTGCCAGGTGGTATCTCACTGTTCTTATGAAGTGTTGGCAAGATATGAAATGAAAGGATAGTCGGGTGCATCTTTGTCAGAAAGGTTTGCTCATCAGTGTCTATCTAGCCATGAAGAAAGGCATGTGCCATAAGACTAGTAATTTCCTCTTTCAGCTTCTGAGTAGGGTCATTCTCTAACCCTGTGTAAAATAGAGAGTTGTTTAATTGCATCACAACCTCTGTTTTTGTAGGCCTCTCGAGACCACAAGTAAATCCCACTTCCTTTATCGGCTGGCTTAACTACAAATTTGGGGTTGTCTTGTAGATTTCTAAGGGCACTCCTTTCTTCTTTGCATCGATTATCACAATGGTGGTTTCTTTTGTCTAAACGTTTTCTACTTTCAGTGAGTATTTTGTTTTCAAAAGCTAGTATTTCTGTACTCACCATTGATGCCATGGGAAGAAATGTGGAAGGGGTTTTTAACCCTGTTCCACTATTGTCTCTCCGTCTTTCAGGTGGGGATGCGCCAAAATAAAGAATTGTTACATTCTACTACTGTCTGAAATTGTTCAGCTCTATTTGTCAGTAGAAAGCTGAGCCCGTTGCTAAGTACACTCACTTCAGAAACAGAAGAAAAAGATACTATTTATCTATATGAGGAATTGATAAAGGAATCTTTTAATGCAGATTACACAATAAATCTTTAAATTGGCGCAAATTACGGATTCTATCTTCTTGTTACCTATTTTCCTACACATTGGGCAGCCTCAATATTTTGTGAATCCATGTTTGCAGACAACTAGCTCATCATTTATTAATTGAACTACAAACACCTGATATCAATAAGGACTCGCCATCGGTTGCTATAAGGTTGTACCTGTTTATACAACTTTAACTGGAACCCAACTGCGGCAGAATCCATGACAAACAACACTTTGAAATTTCAAACCAATACCTAATACAATCATAATCATGTCTACTAATTATCAATCTAGAGATGCAGAGGCAGAATTTGTCTTTTTGGGATAAGCTAAATCAAACACTGCAACAACCAATCCCAACAGTATTTCTCTCAAAAAACGTTTTGAACAACTGGAATCTTTATCAAAGCAAGAGCTCTCAAGATGGTGGAAGATAACATCTTTGCAAATGTACCTTGAGGTTGGTAGAATTCCAAGAGGTTTAAGAGTATGTATTTTTCAGTCTTTTGAGGAAGAGGATTTAGAAGCACTAAAAGACTGGGAAGCACTGCTACACCTCAAAAGCAATTATGCCTAAAGTCATAGATCAAGCCAAGAAAACACATGATAGAATCACAGGAGAGATCATAACCATCAAAGAATCAATTGAAAACCATAACTTACCTGAATTGACGTTTAAAAATGATCAAATCATGGACGAATATCTTAATAATTATACTAAAGAATTAAAATCCAAAAAACTAAAGAAGTTCATCTGTGATGAATTGGATTATAAATATCACAGAGTGTACACCTTTCAAAAACAACAATTCTCCAGAAATGTAAGACCAATAACGAAACAACCTCAAGCACCAGCAACAAATCCAATGACATCTGCCCTGTCTTCAGACATAGAATCACAAGCGAAAATGAAACAGGAGGAAGAGATACTATTTATCTATATGAGGAACTGATAAATTAATCTTTTCATGCAGATTACATAATACATCTTTGAATTGGCGCAAATTACGGATTCCATCTTCTTATTACCTAATTTCCTACATATTAGGCAACATCAATATTTTGTGAATCCATTTTTGCAGACCATTAGCTCATCATTTATTAATTGAACTACAAACACATGACAAAAATAAGGACTCACCATCGGTTGCTATAAGGCTGTAACTGTTTATAAAACAAATACACTCACTCATGAACTCACAATGCATGGTCTGTCAAACTGAAATTCGGTATCACCACTCCTATTGTGGTCTGGTGTGCCACTGCCTGGTATGCATTCTGGATGCCCCTGGTTGCCTGTTCCTGCCCTGTCGTCCGCGTCCCCAAACAAACTGAGGTTGCTGGTTTTGGGGAATCGCAGTGGAGGTAGATGCCCCTTCATTAGTGACATCTGAGTCACTTCCATTTCCGCTATTTGAAGTATCTGAGAAGGTGATTGTAATTTACATTGTGCGGCCTGTTTTAATTATAGGAGGACTTCTTCTGTTCTTCATAATATTTTGCAACCAGACAGGGATACGTTTTCTCATCTTTGTAGCTGTCAATATCTTTTTTTACTTTCCACATTTTTTTATCAAGCATGAATTGTTTAAACTTATCATTTTCATCTTTGATTTTGTCTAATTTGATTTTAACATTCAGTATCATTTTCTTATTGAATTTTGTGTTCCATAACATTTAGCTCGTCCTTCGGTTTCTTTGCTTCCTCTTCCACAGTTTCGATGATCAAAATGACCCAATCTCTTGAACAGTTGTTCCCTACTCCACTAAAATTGAGCTTGAACTTGGCGTTATATATAAAGACTTTTGGTATAACATAGACCTGCAGCCCCTCAGGAATCACCCTCACTTTCAAATACTCCTGTGGGATTCTGTCCTGAGCAGATTTGTCTTTTTCTGGGTAATTAATTCTACGTCATTAGTCTGAGGATTGGCAATTGTGCTGGTAGGACAAGAAGCATAGTGAGAAGGGAGTCTAAGCAATTTTTTGAAATGTTCTTCAGACAACGATATTGTATTTACATTCTTCAATCTTCTGACTCACTTTTTGAACCCACCAACCAAAACGTTGTCCAGATACATATAAGATATATGGGTACTTCCCTATTTTTTTTTTTGGGGCACCCGTTTCAAGACAGAAAGGTCTGTGTAGCGCAATATATAAAGAGAAACAGGTTATCCCTGCCTTTTGCACTGACTCGATTCAAAGTAGCACGCGATACAAGATAATGTAAGAAGACTAGTGAATCAATGGTGTCTAGTCAGATCTCGGGGGCGGGGGATATGCCTGTGAGCATCAGTGATTTGCATTTGCTACAGTGCCTTGTTCCTAATTCATAAATCTTAAAACTAGGGAAAATCTGGAGATGTCTACAGGGATGCCATTTCACCAAAATGTCAGAATGTGATGTCATTGGACCCCGCCCCAAGTGATATCAGGGGAAGTGATGGCACTTGACCTTTCACTCTTGACAAAACAGGTAGTGGCATCACATAGCATTGTTCCTCAATACACTAAGAAAAATATGGTTACGATATCACTGTAATTATGATATACATTTCATACAAGAATGGATCAGCATATGCAGCATTAATATCAGTGTGTATAGGCCCATATTACCAAATTACTGTAAATGTAAGCAGACATCCAACACAACCACTTAGACCATTGTACATCACTTGGGCTAAGCTGTAAACAGACAGAGCATCTCGAAGAAGCCTAACCCCCATAGCACAGACATCCAGTGCCTGAAGTGTCTGGCCCCAGATTATAAACAACAACTAACACAAGTCCAACCAGAAAAACAATGGTCTGGAGGTTTGCCCAGAACTGTGCCAGTGGTAATGGATGATTTGCAACCTTCCACTCATCACCTTTCTGTTTTGCTTATTTGGTAAGTAACCCACAGTTTTTTTGTTAGATGGGAGATAGAGGGCAAGGATGTGCTGCAGGTCACAGTAATTGCAGGTTTTTCTGTATGTTAAAATGTAAACAGCAGCAGATCCATGACACCACCCCTAGAAAAGGCTCATTTTATATTTTACTTTGGTCCTTTATATCTTGCTTAGTTCCAGCCTCCTCCAGCATCTAAGCACTGGAACAAGAACCAAACCCATGTTGCACTGCATCATCTTGTTCCAAAGCAAGTGTATTGCCCCTGAGTTGTTATCCTTCCAAATATATATTTGTTTTGCTTTTGGAAGCAGCAGATGTCTACTTCAAAGTTGGAGGGCAACTTTATGTACATTAATTATCTCACCATGTGTGTATCTACACTGTGCCTGTGATGCAGGTATGACAGATCTGGGCCAGGATACACAGTTCCCAGACAGGATTGGTGGCAGACGTCAATGGGACACACCCCTCTCATCACAGACCCAGCGGCTCACTGGATGTGCAAAGCAGACACTGAGAAACACTGATGAGATTTGCATTCATGCTGTGCTGTCACTGAGTGATGCAGGCTGCTCTTACCCATTCCCAGCTAACTAGGCCTAGGGGGTCATTACGAGTAAGGATGGCGGTACCGTTAAGCCCCTACCACCATATTCCGAGGTCCCTTAGCGGGTCCCTTAGCGGGTCCCAGCAGGAACGGCTGGCCTGACCAGCCGTTCTTTGCGCGATCCGTTAAGGATCCTTGGAGCTAATAACGGGCCTGCACTTTGCAGGCCCGTTATTAGCGCCTTCCCCATTCCCATTGAGCCCTATGGGGGCTCAAAGGGGAATGGGAAATGGTTTACTGAATGGGGACTTACCAGGTCCGCATAGGTCGGGATGTCCCAGTAAGAAAGCATTCAGTGACACCGGATCCGGACCCGGCTTTGGAGGCAGCCATGGCCCTAATAGCGCCATGGCTACCTCCAAACTCGTAATGACCCCCCTACCCCTCAGACCCTTCCTGTTGCTACAGTACTGGATATGAGCTCCACAGACAGTCAGCCCGTCTCTGAACCCAACTATTCAGACAATCTTCACTAATGGGCTATCAACCTGTTGGTGATGTCAGGGTTTTTCCTGTATCCCTGTTATTTCTCCAGCTAACGAGATCTAGATTCCAGGGGAAAAAAACTGTGTCACATTTAGCTGCAGTTACAACCACCTTTTTAAGCTGCAACACAGATATCTGCTCTTGGCACTGCCTCTTTGTCCTGTGGCCCAGGGGTCACAATCACAGGAAAAGGGGTAGCGGAAGGGGATCCAGGTGTAGCAGCTGCTACCCCTGGCAACCCCCAAATGACGTCCCTGGAGATTCCTTGTTATGCTCATGCATGAATGGGATTCACACAGATTTGCAGATTTGCTCCAGGGCATTTCAGGGCCAATCCTGGAATCTCTAGATTTGTTCCAGTTTTTGGCTTTCGGAGTCAGGTAAAAGGGCGCCTGTGCAGATTTGAGATGCCCTTGTGTGAAGTGCTCCAAAGCAAATGTTTGTGACTCTGGTTTGTGATCTCTACTTGCATGTGTGGAAGGCAAATCCCATATTCTGCAGGTGCACGGATTCATAGAAGTGACATCGCTTGCTCGCGTGAAAACTCACGACTGCAAAGCAGAGCACTTGCAGAATGATGCTGGGGCCTGTTGGAGAAAGGGCTACGGCAGTTGACAGTCTATCCTCATTCAAACTGCCTGCAAGGGCAACACTCATTCTCCATTTTACTCCCAAGGCGAGGATGTGGTTATGGTTCAGGGTAGGAGAGATCCTTTTGTCAAGCTCTCCTTGTGTGTCCCTCAGCACCCATTCTACACACAGCAACTCCCTGGCTCTGACATCTCTGTCAGCAGCTTGCTCAGCTTTACCAGAGCGCCCTGTTTCCATTAGCCTGAGTGGCTCAAATAAGACTATGTAGTTAGTAGGCCCCACAACTCCTAGGAAGTCTTGAGCACACCTCAAGGCCAGCACACATCCACAAGTCAACTTGAACGTAATACCCCCACCACACAAGTGATGCCCTCCATGAAAGTTCTGCAGGCCAGTAAAGGGAAGCCCCCAACTCTTCTTTTGAGCACAATTACTTTTGATCAAAGCACTAAAAATGATACTGTCATCTGAACAATCACTTACACTCACCCTTATGCTTTAATTTCCTTGCATGTTGTGAGTTATGTCTGCACGTTTTGTCTCTGACTTTCCACTGCTTCCCCCATTCCCACTATCCTTGCATATTCTTTTCACCCCAGAGACCACGGTCTGGCTGCCACCCTGGGCGGGGTCACAATTACGCTCTTCACGGCCAAGGCTCAACACTAAGGGAGATGTGTGCAGTATAAAAGACAAATAGCAATGTCTCTGCTAATTACAGCAGACCAGCCTCCTTACCCCCCCTCAAGCCGGAAACCAGGAGCATGGTGACTCACAATGCTACCACTGATCTTTTCAGGGTTCAAATGCCTTTCTTGAACCCCGTTCGTTCTGATCCCAGTTGTGTGATCTTTTGGTGATTAATGAGCACATCCCCTGCATTGCCTAACAGGTTATGTCATGCCCCCTACCCCTGGTCTTCCGACTTTCCTGACTAACCTTCTCCCTTCACCATGTTCTCCCCACTGGCCCCACCTACTACCGCGCTCTCTGCGTTGCAGACACTAGTGCCCCACTTGACTCTCCTTTACCCTTATTCCTTTCTTCCCCTTCTACACTTGTGTTGCTCTCTGGCTCCCAGCTTCGGAGTTCCTTCAGTATGTCCGAAAAGCATGTCTCTCCCAAAGCCCCCACCCATGGTTTTTTTATTTTCCTGGGGGGGACACCTGCATAACGCCCATATCCACTCCCCTACTCCACCTGTTACATCTTTTCTCTCTCTCCGATGTGCTGCCTTTTGTTCCCAGTTCGTAAGCGTTCATGCTTCAACCTATAGTGCGCAAAACAGAGTCTTTCGTCAGTTTTGCTCTTTTTTCCTCAAAGATGGATTTCCGAAATAATTCGTCATGAAAGTGATGGCAATCACCTGGCAGCATTTCTGGGCCTTGCATGAGTGTTTGTATTATTTTGAGTTCAATTCTTCCTTTAAAACTTGGTTAAATGTAAATATGGGAACTCCCGCGATGGGCCCACAATTCAAATTTATATTGAAATTCAACATCCTAAATTCAAATTCAAAATCTAAAGCTTGGCTATGAAACCACAGGTGTGAAGCATGAAACGTACACACACAAAGAGCAAACAAAGGAGCACTGAAGCAAAACATGCTGTATCTCTGGCTTCTTATGGGCTCTGTCCGGAGGGCGGCAAGAATCGATAATCAGGTCAAGAAGCAAATATAGGTCAAATTACCTTTCTTTATTTTTGGAAAAATAACACAGGGTGGGCACAACAGCGACATTGGCACTGACGCATACGTAAGTCTAATTGTGGCCTTGTACTACACAAACCTTTTGGTTAAAGTGGTGTCACACCTGCTGTTCACCTTTTCTCCCAAAAAGATCCATTTGTAGTTACCGCTTGGACTTAAGGGTTTCCCACTCCCTACTTCTGGGCTTCTTGGAATATCTTCACCCCGTTTATACTTAGTCCAGTTTTTAAGGGGTGCCCACACCCTTCTTCTCTTGCCTTCAGTCAGCTTCTTCTCGTTTGGTCTCAGTCCTGGGTTCAAAAGGGTTTTGCGCCCTCTGGCGATAACTTGTGATCTATCAGTAAGGTGTCCTTCAGTACTAGTGAAGCAATGCTTAGACAAGAACAAGCAAATGGGACAGACTTTCCACAAACAAAGCACTCCATGATGAGTCTATCCATGACAATCACAGTGGTTTTCTTGGTTCTCTGGGGTAACTGGCTTCAGTGTGGCGTGGATGGTTTCTGCTAGTTGTACCTAAGGCTACTGGGAAACAGGATTTGCTGATGTTAACTGGCTCCCTCGGACCGCATCAGTCTCTCCGGCTGGGCTCATGAGATGCCTGCAGTGGTCTGGATGGGCAATTCAAGGGTTGGCTGGTGGAGTTGTTACACATGTCTCTATAACTGGGGAGGGAGTTTAAAAACTGATCCAGTTTGGTATCTCCTCTCAATTCTTCGTCCCAACCATTTTCCTACCAGAAATGTGATATGACATTTGATGGGACGTTTTTGGGGGGAATCAGTCTTACTTCTTGCAATGTCATAGTCTGTTTGACCGTCCACATGTACCACATTGTGTGCCACTTGCAATTCATGTGTCAGCAAATAGTCAGCACAGTGAGGCCTCTGGTCTTCTCCCACTTGGCGGCTTCTGTTATTTCATCAAAGTTGCAAAGGAAAGTATTGGGATTTTTGCTCTGAGATGATTTCTGGTGCAGGGTTCATTTTTCCATAGGCATATGGGTATGAAATTGTTTCAAAAGGGCCAGCAGGCTAGTTTCCAGCTTATCAAGAAAGAAGGTCAATCTTTCTTCACTGGCACCTATATCTGGATGATTTGCAAAATGTGGGAATTCCGATACTTTGAATGCACGCAGTAAAATAGCCTGTTCTATGGGAAGGTTCCCACTTAGAAGGGTCTACAACCATGCTTTAGCTCATTGTACCAAATATAATTTTCATATCAATCTGTTCGCACCCACCATGGAAGTCCAGCACCCAAATTCCAGGAAGTTCTCATCTGAAGAAGACACTGTGACCCACTACAGAAACGTAACCCTCGTTGTTCAAGACATTGAGCCCATTGCAGGAACTTCATCCTTATTGATGGTGACACTGTATATTTCAGGAGCATCCATCTGGCCAATGATGACACAGTGCCCACTGCAGGAACTTCATCCCGATGGATGATGACAACGTGCCCATCGCAGGAACTTCATCAACACTGATGAAGACAGGATGCTCACTGCAGTACATTTCCCCCAAAGATGATGACATCATTCCCACTGCAGAATCCCCCCGTTCATTGATGATGACACTGCCCAATGCAGGATTTCCCCCCTCCTCAGTGATGACAGTGTGTCCATTGAAGGAAATTTACCCTTGGAAATGAGCACACTGTGCGCAATAGAGGACCTTTCCCCTCATTGAAGAGGACACTGTGCTCAGTGCAGGAACTTCCCCCCTCATCGATGTTGACACCCTGCCCACAGCAGGCAATTCACCCCTGTTGATAACACGACTATGCCCACTGCAGAAAATAAATTCACACTAATCGACGCCGGCCCTCTGCCCAATGCAAGAACTACAGACTCATTGATGAAACCATGATCCCCACAGAAGGAATTTTCCTCTCATAAATGATGACACAGTGCCTACTGCTGCAACGTCCCCATCAATGATGATTGCACAGTGCCCACTGCAGGAATGTTTCCATCATCGATAATTACCCCTCACCCACTGCAGTAACTGCACCCTCATTAATGATGACACCATGCCCACTTCAGGAACTTCACTTTCATTAATGATGACAAAGCATCCACAGAAGAAACTTATCCCTTATCTATGATGACACCATGCCCACTCCAACAACTTCACCCTCATTGATGATGACACCATGTCCACTCCAACAACTTCATCCTCATTGATGATGACACCATGCCCACTCCAACAATGTCATCCTCATTGAAGATGACACCATGCTCACTCCAACACCTGCACCCTCATTAATGATGACACCATGTCCACTCCAACAACTTCACCCTCATTAATGACAACACCATGCCCACTCCAACAACTTCACTCTCATTGATGATGACACCATGCCCACTGCAACAACTGCACCCTCATTAATGATGACACCATGCCCACATCAGGAACTTCACTTTCATCAATGATGACAAAGCATCCACAGAAGAACCTTCTCCTTTATCGAAGATAATAGCATACCATATCCAACAACTTCACCCTCATTGATGATGACACCATGCCCACATCAGGAACTTCACTTTCATCAATGATGACAAAGCATCCACAGAAGAAACTTCTCCTTTATCGAAGATAATAGCATACCATCTCCAACAACTTCACCCTCATTGATGATGACACCATGCCCACATCAGGAACTTCACCCTTGTCAATAATGACATGGTGACAGTGGGGGGATTTCTCACTCAAGGATGACACATGGACTGCTGCAGGAGCTTCTCCCACACCCATGATAACACCATGCCCGCTGGCCATCTTCACCCTCATCCATGGTGGTACTGTATCAACTGCAAGTACTTCCCACTCCTCGATGATGACACTCTGCTCACTGCAGGGTTTCCCCCCTTTTGACATTGATCATCACATCATTTTCCCACTGGGAAACTTCACCCTCATTAATGATAGCATGGGGCCCAGTGCAGGCAGGAGCTCCGCCCCCATCAATGTTGACAACCTACCCACTGCAGAATTATATGGAGCATGGCGGAATTGTTAGATTCTGCTACGCCAGCTGCAGAAGAGAAATCTGTCAGCATTCTTTCTGCATCAAACCAATCTGCCGTTCCACCGCTCTGGCGTATCGAAAAACATGGTACAAAGTTTCTCTTGCCACTGCAGGAACCAAAAAGAGCCATGTGAAGTGTCTTGGGCCCCTGCACAAACTGAAAAGAACTGCGCAATGTTTCTCGAATCCTGCACAAATCAAAAAGAGCTGCCCAAAATTTCTCGTTCTGCTGCCTGAACCTAGTACAAATTGAAAAGAGTGGCAAGCAGTTTCTTGTGCCGGTGTGCGAACCTACCACGAAATGCCAAGTGTAGCCAGACGTTTCTTGTGCCGCTGTGTGAACCGAGTATGAATCGAAAAGAGCGGTGTGAAGTTCCTCGTGCCACAATGCGAACCTAGCGTGGATCAAAAAACCTGTGCAAAGTTTCTCCTGCTGAAGCGCGAAAATAGTATGCACTGAAAAAAGGCTCACTTGAAGTTTCTCGTGTCTCTTTGCAAACCTAGCATGGATCAGGGACAACCAGACACAGTTTCTTGTGTGGCACCATGAAACTAGCATGGATTGAAAAAGAACCACACAAAGTTTCTTGTCTCACTGTGTGAATTTAGCATGGGTCCCAAAAGACCTGCACAAAGTTTCTCATGCAACTGCGTGAATCTAGCACGATTCGAAACCCTGAGTGAAGGTTCCCATGGCACTGCACAAAAATAGCACGGTTTGGGAAAACCCAAACAAGGTTTCTTGTGTCGCTGCATGAACCTAGCACGGATAAAAAAAAAAAGTCCAGTGCAAAGTTTCTCGTCTCGCTACATGAAACCAACAGGGAAAGGGAACACCGTGCTCCCCGCAAAACTGCACAAAACAAGGTGACATTTCTGCAGCGTCGGAAGCGTAATGCTGATTTTGCAGATTGGGTGAGAACAGATTCAGCCATTTGCGTTTTGTTTTGGTGGAATTTTCGCCCACCCCTAGAACTACACCCATATTGATCAGGCCACCATGCCCACTGCAGGAACATTCTTATCATTGAAAATGATACTGAGCGCAGTGGACGAACTTGACCCTCACCAATGATGATAGTGCGTCCACTGAAGGAACTTCAAACTTGACGTGGGCAAGAGCCCAATGCAGGACCTGCACCACCATTGATCATCAAACCATGTCTACTGCAAGAACTTGACCCTCCTTGAGATTGACACCATGCCTACAGCTGGCCCTTCGCACACGTTGACATTGATCATGACACTGTCCCCAACGAAGGAACTTCACGCTCATCATCGACGATGACAGAGCATCCACTGAAGGAACTGCAGTGTCTCATGTGTTTGCTTTGTCCGTCCCTATGTGCACTCCGAGGCCCTTGAGCGTGTTGCGCGTTACAAAAGTTTAAATAAATATTCGCATTGATGTTTTTAACCTGCCCACTGCGGGAACTCCTCAACAAAAAACAACAGAGACCATTATGCTATCTCAACCCATGGATCCGTGGAAACATATTTCACCTGGGTTCTTAAGGTGTAAAGTAGGTGTGCATTCATTTGTTTTAGGTTTGACCTCCTTCCACTGGGCAGAGCACTGGCAATCTGGAAGGGTTTGCATGAGCAACCCCCTTTATGCCCCCTTTGCCCTGATACTGCCAAATCAATGAATCATTTTATTTTATCCTAAATACAAAGACTTTTGCTACCACTGCTGAAACCTAGGGGTCTTACATTGACTGATGATCGACTCATTGGCTGAGCCCTGCAGAAGTATCTAATGGTCGCTCTAAGGATTGGGAAGAGATTGTCCTGAATATGGCAGCTTGAATATGTCAACTTGAACCTCCTGTTTTAGCAGTTGCCCTTGGGTGTACTGTATACGTTTCTCTCTACATACGTTTTAAACTTTTTTACGGTTTTATGTTTTGTATTTATCTTTTTCCATATTGTAATTATTATTATCTGCCGTATTAAATGTTTTCACTTTTATGCCACAATAAAGTATTAATTGATTGATTGATAACTTGCTGTCTTTGGAAACCTGCCCCTCGTCGATGGTGACACTGTGCCGACTGCCAGAACTTGCCACTCATCGATGAGGACACCCTGCCCACTGCAGGAACTTCCCCATCATTCATGATTTATTTATGTATTTCATTTGTAAAGCGCCTAAGCCCAGGGGCCTCAAGGCGCTGTTTCAACCAGTCACACCTATCGTGTATGATGACAACGTGCCTACTGTAGGAACTTCACCCTCAAAGATGGTGGCACTGCACCAACTTTAGGATGGATCTTCACCTTTATTGATAATGCCACGGTGCCACTGGAAAATGCAACCATCATTGATGAGGGCAAAGAACCCACTGCAGGAACCTCTACTTCATCCATGATGACACGGTGCCCACTGCAGGAACCACTCCTTCAACGACCATGACACAGTGCCCACTTCTGGAACTTCCCCCTCATTCTGGATGACTCCGTGCCCACTGCAGGAACTTTACCCTGGTGACACCGTGGCCACTGCAGGGACCTGTCCTTCATCGATGAGGACACCCTGCCCACTGCTGGAACTTCCCCATCATTCATGATTTATTTATGTATTTAATTTGTAAAGCGCCTAAACCCAGGGGCATCAAGGCTCTGTTTCAACCAGTTACACCAATCGTGTATGATGACAACGTGCCTACTGTAGGAACTTCTGCCTCAAAGATGGTGACACTGTACCCACTTTAGGAACTTTACCATCATCGAGGATGGCAGACACTGCAGGAACTTTACCCTCATCAGTGGTGACAGAGTGTCCACTACAGGGACCTGTCCTTCATCGATGAGGACACCTGGTCCCTAGCATTTGGACTAGGAAAGCAATGCATGAATGCAGCGTGCTCTTAAGGTGGAATCGCTCTCCAGGAGGCGCATCACCTGAGCACCTGCTGCTCCCGACAGCCCGGCCAGACTGAAACTGAAAAGGATTAACAGTACACTAAGCTGCCTCTGCTGCTTGCAAGAATTAAATAATGCAACAAGAAAGCTTCCTGCATTATTGAATGCATCAGAGAACTAGGGACGGCTCGGCTTACGTGCAATCCTTTCCAGTTCCAGCACAGCCTCCGTATGGACTGGAGACTCGATGGAAAGGACTTACATGTACTGACTGTAAGGCAGTGAGAGTGCCCCAATGACCCGTCTACTGACTGTTTAGGTGTGAGTGCCCCAGTGTTACATATACTGACTGCGTAACCGTGTGCATGCTCCAGTGTTACATATACTGACTGTGCAACAGTGTGACTGCTCAGCTGTTGCATATACAGACTGTGCAACGGTGTGACTGCTCAGCTGTTACAGCTCATCTGTTGCATATACTGACTGCCACAGTGTGAGTGCTAAGCTGTTATTTATACTGACTGTGCAAGTGTGACTGCTCAGCTTTTGCATATACTGACTGCAACAGTGTGACTGCTCAGCTGTTAGATACACTGGCTGTGCAACAGTGTAACTGTCCTGCTGTTGCATATACTGATTGTGCAAAAGTGTGACTGCGCAGCTGTTGCAAATACTGACAGTTTAACAACAAGAGCACACTATCACTGACTCTACTCACTGTATAGCACTGAGAACGTTCTAGTGTTACATATACCGACAATCTAATAGTGTGAAGGCCTCAATGTTACCTGCACTGCCAGTTTAACAGTGGGAGCTCTTCATCGTGCAATACACTAACTGTGTAGCACTGTAAATGCCCCAGTGTCAGCTTTAAAGACTGGCTGCATGACTGTAAGACCTCTTCATAAAGCAATAAACCGACTGTGTAAGAGTGACAGTGCTCCGGTGCTAGATGTACTGCCTATTTAACAATGAGAGCTCGGCTGTTCATCGTGCAGTATACTTGTGTAACAGTGGGAGTAATGCAGTGTTATATTTACTAACCATTTAAAAGCGAGAGCACTTCATCATGCAAAACACTGACTCTCTAAAAGTGGGAGTGTTATGTGTTAGATTAACTGACTGCAACAGTGAGAGCACTTCATCATGGAACATACTGACTGTGTAACAGTGGGAGGGATACTGTGTTAGACTGACTGACTATGCAACAGTGAGAACTCTTCATCATGCAATACACTGGCTGTGGAACAGTGGGAGATATGATGTGTTTGATTGACTGACTATGCAACAGTGAGAACTCTTCATCGTGCAATATACTGATTGTGTAACAGTGGGAGGGATACTGTGTTAGATTGACTGACCTTGCAACAGTGAGAACTCTTCATCGTGCAATATACTGATTGTGTAACAGTGGGAGGGATAATGTGTTAGATTGACTGACCTTGCAACAGTGAGAACTCTTCATCGTGCAATATACTGATTGTGTAACAGTGGGAGATATGATGTGTTTGATTGACTGACTATGCAACAGTGAGAACTCTTCATCGTGCAATATACTGATTGTGTAACAGTGGGAGATATGATGTGTTTGATTGACTGACCTTGCAACAGTGAGAGCGCCCTAGAGTTAGATTTTCTGACTGTGTAAAATAAAGAGCTATTTGTCAGGTAATAAAAAAAGAAATATAGTGTTAATAGCTTACAAATAAACGTTTCTCAGGTTTGACAGTAAACAAAGATTCACCCACTGACTTCACCTTCTCCTCCGTCTCCTCACCTGTGGATTCGTCGCAGGATGAATCTTCCAAGGGGATTTGTCTTCTTTCACGCCAAGAGTCGTTAGGCTTTTCTTTGTTGGGTTTAGGATGAGCTCCTCTGGAAGCCACACTGCCTAATGACAAGAAGTCAGCAGTAGGGGCTGCCAGGGAGACCACCCCACTTCAGGGAAAAAGCACAGCTGAAAAAACCCTGATGTTGGTCTTCTGTTCCAAGATGGTGTAATTCGGAATGAGGAAACTCCAAGTCCCAGAATGCACTGGAAGTAGCAGGGTGATGCACAGGTGGGTACAGCAAGGTAATATTGAAGGACCGGGAGGGACGGAAACTCAAGAACAAATGGAAGAAAAACTGAGAGTGGGAAGAAATACAGGTAACAGGACAAGCAGCAACAAAACGGCCGGAAAAAACAGAATGAAGCGTCACAGAATGAGAAGGGGAAAAACAAGCCCTTAAGGTGACGCTTCGGAGGGGCAGCAAAGGAAAACACTGCGGAGGAAGGCACAGGCGAAAACACTCGAACAGCGCTTAGACCGAACCGGAAGAGCAGGGTTGCAACGCGCCGAGTGAAAGAATTGACGCATATTTAAAACAAGTCATCGCGCACATCGCGAAGTCGGCCGCAACACTGGAACGTTACGCCGACATCGCGATGATCGCGAGTACTCATCTCCTTCTCCATTGCTCCCACAGTCTCCACGGAGTCCGGATTGTGACAGTATGACCCCTTTTCAACGGCACACCTCCTGGTTTCCCTGGGTGCAATTTATGAAAGAGGCGCAGGAGTCGAGGAGCCTTCAGATTCCTAGCCGGTTCCCAGGATCTTTCGGACCATGGATATCCTTTCCATAGGATAAGGTATTGGACAGTCCCCTGCTTGTACCAGGAGTCCAGAATGCGGGATACCTCGTATTCTTGCGGTAACGAAGTTCTAGGGATCTTCTTCTTATAGCCCCTATTATAGGGATCTGGAACGTATTCTTTGAGTAAAGATGAATGGAATACTGGATGGATCCTCCGTAAAGATTGTGGTAGGGATAATTTGAAGGCCACTGGATTGATGCATTCTGTAATGGCGAAAGGACCAAGGTATCTGGGAGAAAACTTTCCTGGATGAATCCATCTGGGTAGGAATTTGGTTGAAAGCCAGACCTTGGTACCGATCTGCCATGTTGGGTTGGGTCTTCTTCTTGGGTCGACCCATCGTTTGTAACCTTGTTGACTATGTCCCAGTATTTCTTGAGCCTTTTTATGCGTTTCTTTCAAAACGCCCATTAACTGATCAAGTGAAGGGACCTTTGTGGATAGTATTTCAGGTAAGGGTAAATGTCTGGGGTTGTACCCATAGGTACAGTGGAATGGGCTCATGCCTATTGCTGAATGAAAGGTGTTATTATATGAAAATTCAGCAACTGGTAGGAGTTGATACCAGTTGTCTTGCACCTGGTTACAAAAGCATCTAAGATACTGTTCAAGAGTTGCATTGAGGCGTTCAGTCTGACCATTGCTTTCTGGGTGGTATCCGGATGATAAGGCTCGTTGTACTTGTAATTGTTTACAAAGAAGAGTCCAGAATTTCGAGGTGAATTGGGTTCCTCTATCCGACACAATGGTACATGGTATACCATGTAGTCGGACCACTTCACGTAGAAACTTTTCAGCCGTCATTGAAGCTGAGGGTGTGCCTGACAAGGCGATAAAGTGAGCCAGCTTACTGAACGAATCCACCACAACCATTATGGCTGTATGTCCTCCAGAATTGGGTAAGTCAACAATGAAGTCCATTGAAACATGTTGCCAGGGTCCAGCTGGGGGTTCTTCCTGTTGTAAAAGACCCATTGCCTTGGCCGTGCTATATTTGCTTTGGGCACATATAGGACAGGAAGAGATGTATCTCTTGGTATCTTTGACTACTGTAGGCCACCAGAAATGTCTTCTAATGAGTTGCAAGGTGGCAGCTTGACCCTTGTGTCCTGCCGTTGGTGTGTCATGACACCAAGATAGGGCCATAGACTGGAGTTCTTGTGTAGGTAAATACAGTTGGTTCTCCCTAAACCAGTATTTCCCTATTCTGTTTAGTGATTCCCCCGGTGGTAAAGATGTCTTCCATTGTGAGTCGTATACCTGTTGTAGAAACAAGTTCACTGTGCCAATAAATCTTTTTCCTGACAACAGAAGTTCTTCACCTGTGTATTTTCCCGATTCTTCTCCGTTACTTCTGGATAAAGCATCTGCGAGCTGATTGTACCTCCCAGGTACATAGGTAAGTGTGAAGTCATTGGGAAAAAAAATAGGCCCATCTGGCATGGCGTGAATTTCGGCATTCCAGCTGTTGTAGCACGCTTAAGTTCCTGTGATCTGTGCGTACAAGAAAGGGGTGTTGGGCCCCTTGTAGTAAATGCCTCCATTCTTCACAGGCTCTTTTAATTGCAAGGAGTTCCTTTTCGAGTACTGAATAGTTTCTTTCAATAGGGTTTAGTGTCCTCGAATAGTAGGCGATTGGGTGTTCCATTTGATCTTCCTTTTTCTGCAGAAGAGCGGCACCTATTGCGCCGTAGGAGGCGTCGGTTTCTAGAATGAAGGGTAACATCTGGTCTGGTTGTCTGAGTACCAGTGCCGTGGTAAAGGCTTCTTTAAGTTGTCTAAAAGCCTTATCTGCTTCTGGGCACCACGTAAACTTCACAGCCTTCTTTAACAATGCAGTCAGGGGTAGGACCATTTCTGAGAACCCATTGATGAACTTTCTATAGAAGTTTACTAGGCCTAAAAAACGCTGTATATCTTTGACTGATTTAGGTACAGGCCATTGGGTAACTGCTGCAGTCTTCTGTGGGTCCATCTCAATCAGATTTGCACTTAAGAGAAAGCCTAAGTACGGAACCGTCTTGCCTTCGAATATGCATTTTTCGGGTTTGGCCAGAAGGTGGTGATGACGGAGTCTTTGTAACACCTCTCTGACGTGTTGGCGATGGGCTTCCAGAGTGCTTGAATAAACCAGAATGTCATCCAGGTACACTGTGACTGACGTGAATAGAAGGTCTGCAAAGATCTTGTCCATAAAGCGTTGGAATTGAGCAGGAGCGTTGACTAAACCAAAGGGCATAACTCGGTATTCATAATGTCCCAAAGGCGTCCTGAATGCGGTCTTCCACTCGTCACCTTGTTTTATTCTGAGTAGGTGATAAGCACCCCTCAGATCCAACTTGGTGAACCAGGTAGCCTTCTGTACTGCCTCCATTATATCCTTAATGAGCGGCATGGGATATCTGTCTCTAATCGTAGAACTGTTGAGGCCTCTATAATCTATACAAGGCCGGAGTTCGGTTGTTCCTTTCTTTGGAATGAAGAACAGGGATGCACCTGCTGAAGAAGTGGAGGCTTGAATCAATCTGTTTTGAAGGTTGGTCTTTAAGTAATCCCTCAAGGGTTCTTTTTCAGGGAGAGATAAGGGAAACATACGGCCAAATGGAACCACCGCCCCTGGTTGTAGTTCTATTTTGCAGTCTTCTGGTCTTTGTGGAGGCAAAGGCCTGGGATGCACATTCAAAAAAACATCAGAGTAGTCTCTGTATTGTGGAGGAATAAGGTTTACATTGCATATGGGTGTTGGTTCTTCCTGAGTTACTGATCTTTCCATGGAAGAAAGACAAGCACCCGAACAATAGTCAGATCGGAATTCTACTGTATTGGCCTTCCAGTCTATACAAGGATTATGCTTTCTGAGGCAAGGCATGCCCAGTATCACTGGAATATGTGCCGCCCTTATTAGACCAAAACTCAGTTGTTCTTGATGGAACTGCATCTGTACTGATAACTCCTGGGTTTCTTCGAGAATTGGTCCTGAAGTCAGGGGAGTGCCGTCCACACACTCAACCGGAATAGGCTGCGTCTTGGCTCTTCTTGGTATGGATTGGGCCTGGGCCCATTGGTCGTCCATGAAGTTGCCAGCAGCCCCGCAGTCTAACATTGCAAGACATTCGACACCACTGTGGTTTGTCCACTTAAGCTGTACCTTGAATACCATTAAATGGTGTGAGGTGTCCAAGGTGGCTGATGGGGTAGGTAGACAGGGATTAACAGTTTGAACCCCTTCCTTGTCCCTGTTCAGGGTCGGGGTTTGTCGTTTCCCGCCTTTCTTGGAGGGACTTCCGGGCAATCTCGAAGCAGGTGTCTCTCTGAACCACAATATAAACAAAGACCTAAGTCTTTTCTTCGCTTTCTTTCTGCGGCTGTCAGAGGCCCTCTAGTCGATCCAATCTGCATTGGTTCTTCAGAACTTGGCATCAAAGGTGTTTTCTCCGAAGGGGTAGACAGGTGAGGAGCTAGTGGAGGGTAGAACTTGGGTTTTTTCTTCTCTATTCGCCTTTCGTTGATACGGTATTCTATCTGTAGGGCTAGGGTAATCAGGTCCTGGAAGGTGGAGGGTCTGGCTATCCGAGCCAGTTCGTCCTTTATTTCATCATGTAACCCTCTTCTAAATAGTGTTTGTTTGGCAGAATCCGGCCATCCGGTTTCTTGCGCTAATCTTTGAAAAGTGGAAATATAAGTTTGTACATCCGATGTCCCTTATCTGGTATCCAATAGATGCTCATATAAAGAATATTGTACATCAGGCCTCTCAAACCGGCCACGGAACAGTTGTACGAACTGACCGTAGTCATTTAGAACAGGATCTGCGCTTGTCACAAGTGGGGTGGCCCATGCTAGGGCATTCCCCACCATGTTGGATATTAGAAAGCCGACCTTAACATGGTCCTGCTCAAAAGCTTTAGGTCAGAATCTAAAATATACCAAACAAGCATCCAAATATTCTTTAATCCTTTTCGGGTTCCCATCGAACTTGCCACAAGATAGCGGTAACGAGGGGAGATCACCTCGGGTATCTTCCCTCTGCAGCAACTGTTGCCTTAAGGCAGTATTGTCAGCTCTAAGAGTTGCATTGTCTGTCTTTAGGGTCTGTACTTCCACATTAATCCCTTGTATGGCATTTACCAACTCTTGATATTGTTTTAAGACTGGCCATTCTTTGGCATTGCAAACTCTCAGGTTTGACAGTAAACAAAGATTCACCTACTGACTTCACCTCCTCCTCCGTCTCCTCACCTGTGGATTCGTCGCAGGATGAATCTTCCGGGGGGATTTGTCTTCTTTCACGCCAAGAGTCGTTAGGCTTTTCTTTGTTGGGTTTAGGATGAGCTCCTCTGGAAGCCATACTGCCTAATGACAAGAAGTCGGCAGTAGGGGCTCCCAGGGAGACCACCCCACTTCAGGGAAAAAGCACAGCTGAAAAAACCCTGATGTTGGTCTTCTGTTCCAAGATGGTGTAATTCTGAATGAGGAAACTCCAAGTCCCAGAATGCACTGGAAGTAGCAGGGTGATGCACAGGTGGGTACAGCAAGGTAATATTGAAGGACCGGGAGGGACGGAAACTCAAGAACAAATGGAAATAAAACTGGGAGTGGGAAGAAATACAGGTAACAGGACAAGCGGCAACAAAACGGCCGGAAAAAACAGAATGAAGCGTCACAGAAGGAAAAGGGGAAAAACAAGCCCTGAAGGTGACGCTTCGGAGGGGCAGCAAAGGAAAACACTGCGGAGGAAGGCACAGGCGAAAACACTCGAACAGCGCTTAGACCCAACCGGAAGAGCAGGGTTGCAACGCGCCGAGTGAAAGAATTGACGCATATTTAAAACACGTCATCGCACACATCGCGAAGTCGGCCGCAACACTGGAACGTTACGCCGACATCGCGATGATCGCGAGTACTCATCTCCTTCTCCATTGCTCCCACAGTCTCCACGGAGTCCGGATCGTGACAACGTTACACAAACATAGAAAGATCATAATACAGGTTTCTTCATCACCAAAAACTGCGTAATGCGTTTATCTGCATCTCTAGAGGCTAACCATATTATTTTTTTTTTAAAGTACAATGAAACACTAATTTGCAACGTACAAATAATTATTCGTATAGTTAAAACACCGACCTTTGCCATTTCTATTGTAGAGGTTTTTCGTTTGATTCCTCAATCGAAAAAGCCATAGTTTTTAAAATCGTCAAAAGCCTATTTTTATTGGCTCTAGTTAGAATATTAAACCCCCAAATATTGAAGCGCGTCCACTATGTCCAATTTTTGGTTTTGTAGCCGCGATTTGGAACAGGTTCTCTTTGTCTCGGAGGCAAGATGGAGAATCGTCAATGTTTTGCTGTTCATTTTTCAATCTTTTTTTGGCAGTCAAATCTTGAAAAGCTTTCAACAGTCTTTGGAGGCCCACCTGAGTGCAATAAAAACAATGACGTCATCAGCACAAGATAACCAGAACAACTTAATTCCCAACACTTTTGGGGAAATGAAGGCCGCATGTGCAATCTTGTCACCCATGTCTGACAGATATAAATTAAAAGGCAAAGTTGCAAGACAGCACACGTGCCTTAGACCTCCATCGGTGTTTACCGCCTTAGTTAAATTACCCTGTGGGTTTTGTCTGACTTTTAGGTTTATATCCGTATGCAGGTCGATCAAGATGTTAAGTAAATGATTAGGGATATTTGAAGCCTGCAGTTTGGCCTAAAGATGGTTCCTATTTATCTCCTCAAATGTGAGCGATAGATCTCTGCTCACGCGAAAGACCTTGGAACCACCTTTCTTGCAGGCTGAGTGCTGTAACGAATCTAGTATGATTCCCAGGAGGAGAGTTCCGTCTCCTTTGCGAAAACCAGTTTGATTTGGCTTCAAAATACTCTTTTGGTCAGCCCAACCATTTAGTTCCTTAAGCACCTATGATGAAAAGTCCTTTGTGCCTGCATCAAGTATGGCAGTTGGATGTCCTTCGCGTCCGCGTCAAGTAGGGCAATTGGACTTCCTTGGTGTCTGCGTCAAGTAAGGCAATTGGACATCCTTCATGTCCGCATCAAGTCGGGCAATTGGACATCCTTCATGTCCGCATCAAGTCGGGCAATTGGACGTCCTTCGCGTCTGGGTCAATTAAGGCAATTGGACGTCCTTCGCGTTCGCGTCAAGTAGGGCAATTGGACGTTAGTTGGGTGCATCTGATTCTTTAGCCCTTTTAAATATTGTTACAGCATACACAGATTCCCACGTAAATGGAGTCTGCTGCTCTTCCAATATTTTACAAAAAAGAATATATACATTATTTGGCTAAAATTCTGGATATAACTCGATTGCACAATCCATTGGGACCCATAGCCTGGTGGCTGCCATTAATCTTTAAAATGTTCATAATATCGTCAACATCAAAGGACAGCTTCCATTTCTCCCCCGAAACAATGGGCCCAAATTCAGACCTGGGAGGGGCAAAAAGGCTAGAGAAATGGCCAACCCATCTAGATTCGTCCCCATCATTAGCCTTTCTCCAATAGTTTTGATCATATTTTCCTATTATGCACATTAGCATGTGTTCCCCTTCCTGTTGATATCTATTATTTGTCAGGCGATATAATGACTGTGTAACACGAAGAGTGTGCAGTGTTAGATTTAATGATTTTGTAACATGCAGAGTGCTGCAGTGCAGTGCTTCAGTGTTAGATTTGCTTGTTGTGTAACATTGAGACAACTAGGTTGGACATCTTCAAGCAGAGTTGTCAGAGCCACAACATGGTTCCACTTGGGTGACTGTACCTTTTCTTATTATGCTGCACTTCGTTGGTCTTATAAGGATCACTGGGGGTTCTGCCATGTTGATGTATAGCTGGCTCCTGTAACAGATGTAAATTAATTTCCCCTTGGCCAAGTACCTTTCTGGTGACAGATTATCTTCCTAAGTGGCAGTGCCAAGCTTAACTCACACGCCCGAGATAGATAAATAGTTTAATTTACAGACCCACAAGAACAATAAAAAAATCCAAGGTGGTGGGGAAGATGTTCCGTTCGAAGTTCAGGAGAATCTGGGTGTCATCCACATACATATGGATGATAAAACCAAATGGCTGGATTACATTAGAGAGTGAGGCTTGACAAAGGTGAAGCAAGATGGGGACTGGAAGGGACACCAGTAGGACACCACACGTGTCAGCACTGTTGTTTAGAGAGAACGAGGGCACTGCAAGGCAAGAAGGAAGCCCTTCAGTTAAGAAACAAGCTGGATTCTCTTCTCAAGGCTGGAAGATGACTTGATCGATGCTGTCAAATGCCATTAACAGGTAAAAAGGGGGACGGCACAGACGACGCCAATCAAAATGCAAAGGTTATGACGAGGAATGCAAGTACTACATCTGTCTGCCTGCCAGGGTGAAAAGTCGATTTAAATGCATCCAGTATGCTGTTGGATTCCGGGTAGCATAGGAGCTGCTCAGTCAGTTATCGGTCCTAAGTTGTCTAGATCATTGCCTTCTAAGCACTTCTTTAAACAGAGGCAATTCTATGGGGAGAATGAATGTAGAAATGGCAATGTTGAATGCCAGGGAGGCAGAGGCGGCGTTTGGGTGTATGATAGTGAAATCAGTAAGGACAATGGTGTTCGACTTAAGTTCGGCAGGTAATAAGAGGGAAACCTTTAGTTTGGTGTGCATCCTCCACCATGTCAAAGGCAGCGTTTGTGGAGGCTGCATCCCAACACCCAGGGGGTCTTTACGACCCTGGCGTTAAGGGTTTAACGGCGCCGTAAAAGGTGTCGGCGCCGTTAAACCCTTAACGCCTGATTACGAGGTCCCTTTGCGGGGCCCGACCTTAACGGCTGGTTTTACCAGCCGTTAAAGCAGGGTGCCGCAAAGGGACCTCGGTGCTAATTACGGTACCCCAATTTGCGGTACCGTACTTAGCGCCTTCCCCAGTCCCATTGAGGCCTACGGGGCGAAAATGGGAATGGGAAAGGGTCATGGTGAAATGGCGAAATACCGCTCCGCCAACCTTGGAATGGGGCGGTATTTCCCCATTCCACCATGGCGGACTCGTTACAACACCGGCACCAACCATGGTGCTAATAGCGCCATGGTTTAGCGCCGGGGTTGTAATGAGGGCCCCAGTGTGCCCCAGTGTGTGATGTTGCCATCCTCTCAGCCCAAGACACTTGCAGGCTGTTTGTAAAACGTGCCACGTCCTTGTTGCCTGGAGAGAACCTTGTGATAATGGGTGGGTGAACGTGGGGCTTAGAATGGCCCCTCTACAGTTGCCGTGGTCTTGCTCGTTGCACGTTGAATCAAAGAACAGTCTCCATTGACAGAGATATAGTTGGCCTTCCTCAACCCTAGCATCTCGGTAGATGTCAATCCTGTTGCTATAAACCTTACATTTGACTTTATTTGTCATGAAAGGATACATGATGCATGTGTAACAATGTCTTCTGTTCACTGGTACTTTACCAGTCAAGGCATCAACCCTCAGCTTGTATACATTGTCAGTCATGTCTTCTTGTACAGGTCGGTCTTTGCTGGGATGATGTTTTCCAGTGGTGTGGTCACCAAGGTGCTTGAAGTTCTTTTTGACCATGTGGCTCGCCCATCTTTGCTGTCTTCCTACAGCAGATGTCGTTGCTGTCAATCTTGGAGATGATCCGACGTCACCATTGGTTGGGGCGACTGTCAAGGAACTTCTAGCCGAGCAATCAATTTGGGTAGCCCATTATTTCCTCTGAAACAAGGTAGTTCCTTCACGGGTGATCTACAGGAACTTTTGGGGAGGGGTAAGTTCTATCCCCCACGTGAATAGAACTGTTTATGGAGGAAATTAACACATCCACACAATAACTATCCATGGTTTTAGGCCTCATATAGCCTCTGGGATGGGTATCGGTATTAGGGGTTTTGTACATTTTTTACCTCAAATGTATATTGCATTTCTCAGTTTGACACAGATGGCAGAGTAGGGGTGAGTGCTGGTATACGCGGTGGCATGTGAGTACTATTCTGTGGCATAGGCCACACTTGGTGATTAGGAAATCGGGAGTGGGGAGTGCATGTAGTTCCCATGTCCTTTGAAAATCTACAGCATCCTAACCTACAGATGAAGAAAACAAAGAGCGAAAACAAGTATTCCAGGAGAAATTAATATTAAAAATGCAAAGTTTATTGTGAATTATGATTTCTCGCTGGTAATAATGCATTAGAAGGGAAACCAGGCACAACTACTTGATTTTGAATGTACTCCAAAATTATTACATACACTTTATCACGAGTCCAAATGTTCATTTCTTCTGTTTTGAACCTCTGACCAAAAAAGGATTTTTAAAAAGCTTTCCATAGACGGTGGTCTTTAAATCTGCACGTGGCGGGCTGCTGTGGGTGCTTGTGGTCTGTGTGGCCTTTGGTAGCAGGAAATGAAGTTCTTGTGACACGCAGTGAAAGTCACAGAGCGCTGGAAAACCGGCCAGGGTGTGGCCATTAAAGACGACTAATAATTAGATGGCTCTGTTTTTATAGGTGCTGACTCGGTAAATAAGAGAGTTGCCTAGTCTTAAATAAACTGACCGACTGACCGGAACAGAATGCCAGTGTTAGGTACATTGACCGTACAAAAGTGAGGGTGTTCCTGCTGGAGACACTGACGGTGTAAAGTGAGAGTGCTCTGGTGTTAGATATACTAATCACTTCACAGTGAGAGATATACTGACCATTTCACAGTGAGAGTTCCCTAGTCTCAAGTAAACTGACCGACTGACCGGGAGAGAGTGTGGGTGTTAGGTAAATTGACTGCACAAAAGTGAGGGTGTTTCTGAGGTTCTGTGTGAATGGACTCTTTTTAAAGGTCGCAAGAGAAAAAGACCGATTTACATTGACCGATTTTCTTTTGATCGGAAAACTGGCATTGTAAAGGTCTTTTTCTCTTGACACCTTTAAAATACGTTTTCCCTCTTTTTTAAAAAAATATTCGGGGGGTTACACCACCCAAACCTCCCATTGTTCCTAAAATCAGTCTTCAAGTGAAAAGATCTTTTAAAAAATATCTTTTCACTTAGGACCGTTTCTGCTAGAGACACTGACGATGTACAGTGAGTAGAGACGCGCAACGGTGTACAGTGAGTAGAGACGCGTGACGATGTACAGTGAATAGAGACACGCGACGGTTTACACTGAGAGTGCTCTGGCTTTAGATATACATGAACATTTAACAGCGAGAGTGCTCTGGTGATAAATATACTGACCATTTAAAGGTTAGTGTGCTCTAGTGCTAGATATGCTGACCATTTAAAAGTGAGAATGCTCTAGTGTTAGCTATACTGACCATTTCATAGTGACAGTGCTCTGGTGTTAGCTATACTGACCATTTCATATTGACAGTGCTCTGGTGTTAGCTATACTGACCTATGTGTACCTGCCCCCTTTAGCCCCAGGAATCACCCCAATCAAAGCAATCACCACAATCAAATTCACAAAATATAAATCAAAACGGGTTTGATTAAACCTCTCTTCCCTCCCTCCCCGATGATGACTTTCTAGAAATTCCAAATTCTCCCATTTATGTTTCCCATTCCGATACCTCATCCCTTTCATAAATGCATTTATTTGGTATGCTATAAATATCTTGTATATTATTCTGTGATTAATTCCTTTTTTTTTAAAACTCCAATTGAATTAGTCCGAGGAAAGTGCGCCCAATTGTGGACATCCATGCACATGCACCCAATGTCTCCCGCTCAAGGTGGTCCATTGACACCAGTAACCGCCCCGGACGTCATCATGTGACTGCAGCATGCAGCATAACGACATATCTGCGGATGGTGTCTGTGCACTGTGGACAGTTTGAAACTGCATTTTCTGCCAATCTAGGATGTTTCAAGTTGAAAAAGTACCCGTCCAAAGCTCCTAGACCCATTGTTAGTTGATCTGTCAACTTCTTACAACATTACAAGGCCCATATTCAACTCGGTAGTCTGTGGACAGTCGTGCGGTCCATGTATAATTCCACATATAATTCCTCTGAAGGGACCCACGCACTACTTTTAGTCATTCTCAATCTGCCTATCCAAGAGACAGCATAAGGAGAGACACCTTCATTTGCATCAATAGAATCTGTCATGGCAATCCCTCATTCCCAGGGGCCACCACCACCACCAGCTGGAGGGCCTGGACAGGGAAACAGTCGTGATGATGCAGAGAAGGATGACAGGGACCAGAAAGATGAGGTAGAGGAAGTTCCAACCTCCAGCACCCAGAGAGAGTCATGCGTGTGGCGGTTCTTTAAGACCATAGGGGGGTTCCAAAGGCTCGGGCTGCCCGTGTTGAATGGACAAAATATATTAGAATGTTTACACATTTGTCTTTGAGCTATCCGAGAAAAAACAATCTTCGAATGTGGAAACAGTTCCATTAACTTTGCAAATGTATCCTTCATGGTAAACTATAGGGAAATTCCGGTGACATAGCCCTAACTGTTGTATCCACAGTGAACTACAATGATGTCCCGATGTTTCAAAGTAATCATACTATTGCAAAACAGGAGAAATTCCACTCAATTCATTCTTCAAACTCCATACCAGGAAACTTAAAATTCTTAAAATCCAAGATTCACAGGTAATACACACTGCTCACAGTACACCTTCAACCAATGGATCCAAGAATCCCCCACCATTCAGACACTCTGCTTCCTCAATGACATAGCCTTCACTGCACACAAGAAAGATAGTTTCTGCTACTGTGAAAAACCAAGTGGTGTTTAATGTCCTAGGCCCGGGGATCCCGTTCTCAGGTGGCCAGGGAAAAGCCATTGCTTTTGGATCCCGACCCTGGGGTTGGACAAGTGAGGGAGGATCACCTGGGTAGGTGGTCCTCAGGGAGTGGGGATGAGGCACCTTATGGTGAGACATGGTATCCCCCTTTTTCCCTGACCCATCAAACAACTATCCCCACTTATTTTATGGGAAACGACAACTCTCATAACTCCGCCCCACTTCACATTGACAACACTACTGAGCTGAGGAAGATGAGGAATGAGGCCAGGAGGATTTCCACTACAGACTTACAATAGCTCTGTCCCTCCAATACGATTGAGCAGATTCAGGCATGCAGTCCAAATTACATACACTGCCACACTCCCTGTCAGGATAAAAGGTGGTCGGAAGATCCACACTCTGAGCCAGGCTGTGTACGAGAAGGGACAGCTCTTTCGGGGCTGATGCGAACCAGGCTGTGTACGTTGGAAGGCCAAGTGGCTGATAGGCTGCTGCAGAGAATGAGAGAGAGCCAGGCGAGAATTCCACCCTTCCGGGGAGCTGTAAGCATTCCATGACCGAAAAAGAGTGAGCGGAAAAGAAAAACCTTCAAAGTGCTTCCGGGCAGCCTGGTACCCTTCTGGGTGAATGACAGAGTTGGGGAGGAGCAGAGGAGGCGTTGGAACGGCCTTGACTGCTACCTGAAAAGCATTGAAGATAGAAGTCAATTAACACAACCAGTGAGATATCGAAGGCAACAAAAGCCTGGTTTGTTTTAAGAGCAAAAGAGAGAAATGTAACAAGAGTTAAAGGTTTTGTGTGTGCCGATAAAATGCGTAATCATTGAATGCTGAGAAAAAAAGTAAAAGTAAAAGAGTGGTCCAGCAAAGCAGAATCACATATTCAAAAAGATTAATAATAATATAACCGCAATCCCGAACGAGATTTGATTGAGAGAAAAGCAATCTATATGAACTTTGAAAATCACCAACAGGGCAAAAGTAAAGAGGACATGAACTTTGTAAAATGGCAGGAGGGCAAAAGTGGAACTACAAATACCAAGAGGCATTGGTGTTGTGTGTGAACTTTGAAAGATGCCAAGAGGGAAAAAGTCAAACTACAAATACCAGGAGGCATTAATGTTGCATGTAAACTTTGAAAACCGCCAAGAGGGGAAAAGTAAAACTATAAGTACCAAGAAGTATTGTTGTTGCATATGAACTTTGAAACCACCAAGAGGGTAAAAGTAAAACTATCAGTACCAAGGAGCATTGATGTTGTGAAGATTGATGATTGTCAAATTGTTTCAAAGGAGATCGAAGTGGTCATGCAGCAGCCTATGTAAAATCTGTGCAGTTTTGAAAGTCTTCGATAATAAAAGAAATAAGGATAGAACATGGGGAAGGGAACCCCCACAAAGAGAAAGACAGGATTGAGCCTGGCTGAGGGAAGCCTGTGCTGAACTATGATGAAGTGAAGAGTTGAATGTGAAAAGAGAGACAGGATTGAGCCTGGCTGAGGGAAGCCTGTGCTGAACTATGATGAAGTGAAGAGTTGAATGTGAAAAGAGAGACAGGATTGAGCCTGGCTGAGGGAAGCCTGTGCTGAACTATGATGAAGTGAAGAGTTGAATGTGAAAAGAGAGGCAGGATTGAGCCTGGCTGAGGGAAGCCTGTGCTGAACTATGATGAAGTGAAGAGTTGAATGTGAAAAGAGAGACAGGATTGAGCCTGGCTGAGGGAAGCCTGTGCTGAACTATGATGAAGTGAAGAGTTGAATGTGAAAAGAGAGGCAGGATCGAGCCCGGCTGAGGGAAGCCTGTGCTGAACTATGATGAAGTGAAGAGTTGAATCTGAAAAGAGAGGCAGGATTGAGCCCAGCAGAGGGAAGCGTGTGTTGAATAGTGACAAAGTAAAAGCCAAGAGCAGAACTATGCATTTGTGGTAAGGCAGATGGTGCCTAAAGAATTGATAACACTGTCAAAAGCTTGAAGCCCAACCCTGAACTGTAGAATTGTACAGGCAAGCCAGAGTGTGGAAGACTGATAGAACTGTGCCACCCCCTAAAGATTTGAAGAAACTAAGCCATTCTGACATTTCTTTTTCCTTTTTTTGTATTCCCATTACACATTTGATATTTTAGAAGGAGGGCCAGTTAGGTTTTCTTAGTATAGGCCTTTTTATTTTGATTAGACTGACTTGGAAGCATTTGTTCTTGAGTTAATATTCAAGACTACTCCCATTTTAGAGTTAGGGCCAGTTAGGAGTTTCACCAACCCCAGTAAACTACAAAATAAAGGTTTTCAAAACTTGCCTCACTTGTGTCTGCGTCTACTGTTGATACCATGCCTCCCTTACACTACTCAGCCTTCCTGTACAACACAACGATGAAACCTGATTGACTAATCCCTTGACCTGATGTCTGTGAACCTTCACGACTCTCCGGGGTCCCTGCAAAGTCCTTTCCAGGCCTGGCATCCTTGAAGGACCCAGATGGCACGCGCAATGTCTGCAGACTACCGCCTTTTCAACGGATGGCAAGGCCAATTAAAGGGGGTGGGAGGTTTAACCTCAATGTAAATCATTTATTCGGCAATGGTGGCTCTTAAAAGAGCCATTTCTGGAGTTTAAAAAATAAATACATTTTCTTTCATTTTTTTGCTTTTATGTACTATAGTAACACATGCTAAAATGCTTTACTATCCACTCCACATCTTCCCTTTTAATTTGTTCACACAAACATTTTCAATGCAGTTTGAACATTCAAAAGAAAAATCTGATTGTCAACATCAGTCAAATGCACTCCATCACTTCGAAACATATTTGCACCAACCAACTTGATATTTTCATTGTCAAAAGATGCCATTCCTAAACCATATAGAAAAGCACATACACCTTTATTGACATGCTGCCTAACTTCTTCCATTTGTGGAAAAAACAAGTTTGGACGTCTCCATATTTGTCTTTGATTAATTTCAGAAAAGATTCTTCGCAGCTGGAAACAGTTCCATTAGGCTCTTCAACATATCCTTCATGGCAAATTGAAAAGATACTGCAGTGACATACCCGAAACTGTTACCTCCACAATGCAAAATAATAATATCTGGATGTTTAAAGTGAGCCATACTCTCACAGAATGTTAATAAGGTTGTCCACTTCAACCCACAAACTGCATACCAGGAAACTTCCACTTCTTCCAATGTATTTATTTATTTCTTTTATTATTGTATGCTTGTTATGCGCTTATACAGGAAATAGATTCTGTTTCAAAGCACCCACAGTGCTGCGGGGAGGGAACATGGGATAGCAGTACAATTAAATACAAAAAAAACAGAGGGGGAAGGGACAGCCAAACCTACTATGCCTTGTGAGTATTCAGAACATGCAAGTGAAGGAAGAAAAAGGGCAGTGGGGTAGGTGCTGTGATTTCCGTGCTCGAGAATGAGCTGCAGATGAAGTGCAAGGTATGGTAAGTGCTATGCGGCCAAGAGCTGCGTTGGGTGAAAGTGTGACTCTCCGGTGAGAAGGGTTTGGCGAGGCAAGTTCTGAAGGAAGATAGATGCTGGTGAGATTGGGTGTGTATGGTCAGAGGCCCAAGAACCAATCACACAAACTGTGGTATTAGCAGAGGAAGGAAGAAGGGAAGGAGGAGGAAAGGAGCAGAGTCTTGAGGTGTCCAATCCAAAAGTAACAGATTCCACGAGATCAGTGAAAATCTGCAATGAATGGATCCAAGAATCTCCCACCATCCACACACTCTGCTTCCTCAAAGCCATAGCCATCTTCACAGAACACAACAAAGAAAAAACGTGTTACCCTCTCTTCCTGTACACCACAGCCACAAAACCTGACTGGCTAATCCCCCTATGTCCATGGACGTTCATGACTGTCCGCAGTCTCTGCAGTCCCCTTTCCGAGCCAGTCATCGTTAAAGGACCTGGATGACACGTCCGATGTCTGCGGACTCCCTCATTGTTCGCAAACACGGTAGCATAGGAAAGCCCTTCTACCCTTTTTACCTTTATGTTTGTAACACTCCCTTATTGGCTGCTTTCAAAACATCACACATCCATCCAACAATCACATCCAAAAACTCTACATGTAACCCTGTCATCTCAGTTCAACATTTCATATGTATTCTTGAACTCTCAGAGTACATGTCTCCTGTTACTCACAGCCACCTGCATCAAACTCTACTGTGAAACTCTCCAAGATTTCTATTTGCAGATTCAACAACATCAGCATCTAACAAGACATAGCACAGGTATGCTTATATATTTTTAAGTATTTCTTTTAACACTTTTACAAATGCATATATATATACAGAATTGCTGCCACTTACCCTGTAATAAGCTTCTCAATAAGCATATTCTCTTTTTTAATCACTCTATCAAATGCCATGTATTGCAGCATTCTGCACCTGCTTACATCAGGTGGCAGTTACTTACATGTACTGTCACCAAACCTCTCTCCTCCAGGCCAGCCAGAACGCCCTACACAAACCTGATCACTGTCCCAAAAACGCACAAAAGGCGTGCCGGCGGAAGCAGCTGCCCTACTCAGGCTGCTCTCAACTGGATTGCCCTACTGCCTCATATCAAGAGCATTGAACCTCATGCAACATTCCATAAGGTGATCAAAACAAGCTTTTTGTCTGATACATTTGCTTAAACTTGTTTTGACTACCACAGCATCTGTAACCATGCAACGGTGTCACTTGTATGTTGTACAAACTTCCACCATTTCTAATTCTCCATGGGCAGTATGCATGTAACCCAGAATCAAGCCTTCCTAAGCTCATCTTAGCACCTCGATGCCCATGGGCTGCAGTGCGCTCTACAAATCTAAATACATTTAAAACAAATAAACTTCCACACACCAAGTGCCGCATAAAAATGTTCTACAAATCTTTTCCATCTGCTTTTCTTTTCTTTTAGAACAAAATTAGACACAGTGCTGCTGTAAATGCACATATGCATGTTTTACTTTCAACAAAATGTTCCTAAAAACAAACATGGTTAAATGCACAGCATTGTCATTTTCATTGCATATAAATGTCATACTTTCCAACCTTTCTCATGACATCCCTTACAGTGTCAACCTGCTCACTATACTGCCACAGTGTCCATGTTCAACGCTTCACCTTACATATAAAGTACTGTTCTTTTCCAACCAGTGGCGTCGCTAGGTAAGCCTGGGGGGGGCGGACCCCCCTATGCCTCCCCACCTAAGACGAGCAGTGACCATGTTCTCTCTCTACATTTCTCTGTGCCCCCCCCCTACTTTTTGTCTTTGGCCCCCTCTGTGCCCCTCCTAAATTTGATTCCTGGCGACACCACTGTTTCCAACCACTACTCTAGATACCAAACACTGCTCCAACTACAATCTGACATTGCATTACCACTAGGCCACAATTTCCCTATTCTTCAAAAATACTTCAACACATACATTGCACCACAAACACAGCACTTCTCTTATTAAAATCATCAGCCCAAAACTAACTTAGATATGCATATATTTTACACACCCATGTTTGCCCTGTTCCTTATAATGATCCAAACAACACTAGCCATAGTCCAATTGTTCTAACAACATAGTTAACATACTTTACTACACCTCCCATAACACAACTTGATTGACTCTTTTTCCCACCAACTCCTACCTTAATACATAACCACCTCTCTTACTAAAGGTACTTCACCATTACCACACATACCCACTAACTTTCTTTACAATTACAGTAAAAAAGAATATTGACGAGACAGCTGCCTAAGAAAGAATACTCTTTACTTCCTAAAAAGTAAGTACATTAATATAGCATATACATCTCTTTAATTGTAAATATGCACTTTCACTATATATTAGCCTAGAGTATTTGTTTCCTATCAACAACATTGTCTTTCACTCTAACTAATTATATTGCAACATTCACACTCTTTCTATACCCATCTAAACATTGCTCTTTATTCAATACACCACCAATTCCTTACTGCCTAACAACACATCCATCTCTCATCAACTTCTATATCACAATTCCACTTCCTTACTATTCCATACTCCTATCCACACAAGCTCCTAATTCCAACCCAACAACTTTCAAACGCATTGCATTCCAAATCACTAAAACACATTAGCACGCATGCACACATGTTTTGACCACTTTTCCATTACACCCACACAAACCTCATATCTATGCACTAAATCACACCATTATAACAACCACTGTTTTCCTCAAAACATTATAATGTCCCTACTTATTTAATCACACCACAACTCCCTTACTCACTAATCCACGCCCATCACACCTGCAGAGCCTCTTACTCTTACAACATTCCCAAACACACTTATCTTCCCACTACACACTCAAACAACACCCTATTCATCTGTACAATCATAAACACACACCCATGCATAATACATGCATAAACATTCCACAACTTTGAAACACAAACCTTCTTTTTTCTCAACAAACAGAACAGAATGCCTACTAAAAAAACGACTCTGTAGAAAACAACAACAAAAATATCACAGATAAAAATAAACACAATCCATATAGTCACAATTCTCTAAAACAATTTATAGAAAACAATAAAATAAAACAGCTACTAACCTCACTCAACAAAACTAAACCAGACACCACTAAAAAAGGTAAGGCCTCTCTTGGAAAAACTAAAAGTAAAAAAAATACAAACAAAAGCAGACCCACTAATAAACCTAACACTATATCTACCAATGTTAACCTAGCCACAGTAAAGCAATCCACAAAAACATTTTTACAGATCATTTTCCATTGTACAGTTCTTAACAATCTTATGAAGACAGCTAGAAAGTAATGGTCTACCCATAAAAACAAATCCTCAAAGTTCTAATTGACAGCAGATGTCTACTAAAGTGAAAGTTGTTTATATTATTACATTGAAACAGAATGAAACCACTAACTAAATGAATCAATAAATTACAAAATGTACTTCTAAACATGCACAATGTCAATATAGATACCTTTTCAAACTTCTGTGAAGCTGAATGGATTCACACAAGCATCACAGAACCATATTTCAATGAAGACGCTTAAAAAAAAGAACAAAAAAAAACAATTGCCATAAACGATAATGGCCGAGGGTATGAAATGCTAGGAGACACCATTATGGCAAAAGAAATCCTTATAAAAAAAAAAACATCCCCAACAAACTTTCAACCAAATGTTACATTCGCCCATTCAAACCATCCAATATACAAATGGACGTGCAGCTCAATATGTAAAGTATGCCAACAATCCTTCAAATCTTTACGCCAATTCCTCAATCACTATGTGAAACTAAAAGACAAAAGTAGAATAAAGACTTTAGAAACCATGGACTCCTGCCCAGTGCGCATCCACACTGGACTGTGAGGGCATTCATTAGCCTGGATTTCAGGAACTGTTTATAACATCACCTTCCACTACATCAAAATGTTATCAACACACCATTCCACTATACAAAATCTTATGCATAGACTGTACTATGAAAAAACTCCTGCTCTAGAACTACAAAATTTAAATAACATTCTCGTACATGGAAAAGCCAAAGAACTCATTCAAGAAATAGAGCACATACAAAGTATATATTTTGAAACAGAAGTTGACTTACACAATTCAGTAACTTTAGAAAACAGTGCAAACTTCACAAACACCAAACTCTTTACAGACACATACAAAACAGAAATAGCTATGTTTCAAAATACATCTGCTGAAATACCAGACCACGTTTGAGTCTGTTTTCACAGAACGTTTTATAAAAAGAGCACAAAAATAGTAGATATGGCCTACAAAATCGAGGACAATGAGGAATCCCAATGGTTTCAATTAGCTTTACATCTAACAACAGAAAATAAATACAACATAACTGAACCCTCAATAGTTTGCACATACTGCAATACAAAGCTTGACAATAACCAAATGCCATCACATGCTATCACTAATAATTTATTCCTACTTCCAAAAGCTCTCCAACAACTTAACTTGTAGGAGAGCACTGTAATCCAAACAGTACACCCATTTCAAGCTTTAACAAGCCTTCAAGTGAAAACAGCCGAATTGCCTCCATCTGAGTTTACTAAAAGGCATTTGTGGCAAAGTAGTATATTTGCCATTAGATCTTAAAGAAAATGTAAAAACTCTAGGAGCACATCAGCCAATTGATCAATCTTTGATTGTACTAGTTAATGGAGTACCATCAAAAACAAAAGAATTTGGCAACAAGTGCTCAACTTAAACAACCTTAGACAAGCCCTACAATAGCTCAAAGAAAACAATGAATACTACAAAGATATAAACATTGAGAAAAACAAAAGAGAAACCACACAAATAATTCAAGATTAAACACAAACTGGCCAATTTGAACATGTAGATCCTGTTACTGAAGCCAACATTTTAGACCAGTATACAATTAACCCACTATACACCAAATACACCATAAAAGATGCATTCAAAATATCAAGTGTGCCAAGCCAAAGCATCCCCAATGAGCATATGGGAAAAAAGTGTAGAAGCATGTTCTTTTTCTATACCCTTTCATACAGGAAAAGGAGGAAGATGTGGTGAAAAACCCACACAAATTAGTACATCAGAATATAGCTCTTACAAATGTATTCTGAAGACCCAAGATTCACACAACATGTAGAATACATTTTCCACCTCCTGTTTGAAAGTGAATGAGCAACTCTCTGTTACAGAGTTGCAAACACAACCAAGGGACAACATCTCTCCTGCACTAAAAAGTCTTCACTAGCTCCCCATTGCAGCACGGATTAAATTCCAATCTCTCTGCATCATCCACAAAGCTGTCTGCGACCGGGGACCGCACTATGTTCAACTTTATCTCACTAACTACACTCCGTCTAGATCCCTATGTTCCTCTGGCACTAACTCTTTGTGCACAAAGCATTTTGCTAAACAGAGGGCAGGGGGTTGTTTACTCTCCTTTGCGGACTACCTCCTTTGGAACAGCCTCCCCCTACCCCTGCGCCTTGAGCAGGATCTCCTCAAATTATGGTAGCTTCTTAATACTTTCTTCTTTTCCTCCTCTTCCTCTTCTTCTCTCCTCTGCTAATCCCTCAGTTGATGAATCGGTGTCCTGGGCCCTTATGCATCCTCAGACCCTGACCTCCCACACCAATTCTGCCCAGCTCCTGTCTATCTACAGAACTTGCATCTGCACACCCTTCGTTTTGCAGGTTTCGCATTTAAACCTCCCATGGTCAAGTCTGTGTAGAACTCAACATTCCTAGCACTTTGTCTGTGGCTTACCCACAACCTCGGACTCCTCAGCAGCTACCCTTCTTCCCTCTTCCTTCTGCACTTGCACGTTCTGAATACTCACAAGGCATAGTAGGTTTGTCCCTTTCCCAATTCCCCCCACTGCCCTTAAATATTGTGTTTTAATTGTATTTCCCACCCTAGCTCCCTCCATGCCCTGTGGACACTTCGAAACAGCATGTCCTTATTGTATAAGCATCTAACAACTAAACAATAAATAAATGAATAAATAAACAGGCTCTAATTTTTAAACATGTCTGCTACCCAACTGCTTCAAAAGATAAAAGACAACGATTAAGTTTTGCAGTCAAGTATCTCAAATCTCTTGGAAAACATGTGTCGTACAAAAGAATACTGCTCCTGACTTCATGCTGATGTATGTTGTAGGCAAAGGAACCTAGGCTACATTAAGGTGTGCTGACTACACATGGGATGACCTGTATGATGTGCCTTTGCACTGCAAACCAAAGAAAAGAGGGAATAGCTATAAAAACACAAGGAGAATTCTATTCTCTTGTCCCTGTCAATATATCAAGGTACTTTCACCATTGCTTTATTGCCATGATGCACTTCATCTGCAATAAAACTTCCCCTCCACTCTGAGAAGTGGAACACTTATTTTGCAGACATGAATATCAATCCAAAGGAGCAGCACACATCCACATGCTTTTATGGATATAGGATGCTGCCAAATTTAGCCATGACAATGATGCTACTGTTTTACAATTTATTCAAAAATACATTACCTGTGACATCCCTTCAGAAACCACACATAGCGACCTACGTACAAAACTCCTATGCTTCCAAAAACAAATGGGCCAAATACTACTGACGTCGATATAGAAACAAAGGTATATACTATACCAAATGCCATTTTGGCTTCCCTATACCACTCTGCACGAAAGGACAAGTAAATAGCTTGATGTCTTCTGTTAGACACAGTGTAAAAGGCGAATCCCCTAAAAACACATACAGCATTAAAAGGGACAAAGCATCCAAGTACATAAATGATTACAATGTAATCATTGGCCTCTTGTGGAATACAAATATGGACATACAATACATTGCAGACAATTCCACTGCAGTTGCAAGATAGGTCACGGCCTATCTCACCAAAGCTGAGAAAACAGAGCTAAAAGACCTCTGGGATGACATGTGATCTGACAAAACACTGTCACAGAAATTGCACAGCTTCAGTATAAGAATGCTCTCCCATAGAGAATGTGGGTGCTACAAAGCTGCAGACCGTTTAACAGGTACACTGTTATATGGGAAATCTGAAAACATTGTCTGGCTAAACCTTCGTCCAGCTGCATCATGAACAAGAGTTCTAAAATCCTACCAAGAGACAAAAACAATAGCCACAAATGATCCCAACAGCCAGGACATCTTAAAAGACAATTTAATTGATGCATGCTACCCAAACAGAAGTACTGCTTTGGAAAATATGTGCCTGTACGGCATTGCCCAAAACTACTCCTACAAAAACAATGTCACACCAGATGACACAACTGGCAAACATTCAGTCTCAACTTGTGATGGAAGCCTAGTAAAACTTACCAAACCCAGTCTAATTAATCATATAAAGTTATCATTTAAATCTCTGCAACCTAGATAACCTCATTACATGGCCCTCCTACAACTTGTTAAACCTTGGAGAAAAGAGGAAGAATTATTAGGTCACCATGACTCATTTGAAGCTGCATTTAATGCAAATGAAAGGAGTATAACAAATGTCAATTTAAAAAAATACAAACAAATGTAGGACAACGAACACCAACAAGAGGAAGAAATTGAATCTCTACTAGATAACGACACACTGAAGGCAGTCAACCTTCTCTTACAGGAATCCAAGACGCACTTGGAGCACAACTCATTCTAATTGAAGCAGAAATAGCCACGACTGTGGTTGTAAACACCATGTATCAATCTAAACAATCCGAACAAGACTTGTCAGTGCTCAAATCACAGCTAAATGAAGAAACAACTCACCATGTATCTAGAAGTCACTGAAGAAATTGAACATGGTTTTAAACATGAAACTAAAATATGTAGCTGTATAAATTATAATCCTCCTCTCCTCTATGCAAGAGGGGAAGCTGGTTCTGGCAAAACGATCTGAAGTAAAATAATCAGCAAATATCTACAAGACTTAACAAACTACAACCTTTCAGCTGATGTTACAACCCCCCAGGTTTAACTGCCTACAACATAGAAGGTGTAACTCTACACTGACTACTGCTCCTCCCAGTAGAACACCATAACAAATGCACTACACATTATCAACAGAACCTGCTACTGAAGTACACGTAATTCTGAAACAAATGAAAGTGCTCCTGATAGATGAAGTAAGCATGGATTACAACCTCATGTTGGCTTTAATTTATCTCGGAATGCAAGTCCTTAACAACGACTATGAAGAACTGTTTGGAGGAAAACACGTTATTGTTTTCAGAGACCAACTACAGTTAACACCAGTAAAAGGTCAACCTATTTTCAAAACATTAGGACACAAACAATGTTGTAACACACTGGGCAGCATTAGAAATATAAATCTCTGGCAACATTTTTGCTTCAGGGAACTAACTGAAAACATACAGATATTACTGATGCTAACATTTTAAAAAACATTATAAATGGTCTGCTTAATAAAGATGCAAAGTCCATCTTAAAAGTAGACTAATCCATGAGCTATATGGGCAAAACACATGTGCCCCTGATGTCATGGAGCAATTAACTCAACAAAATATAAAATACATCTTCTTAATGGCAATCCTTTCAAGCTGTAGTCAATTCAATGATACAATGTTGAAAAAAGAAATGCAGCCCATACTGCATATCAGCTCCACAGACAAACTAGAAATGCATGGCATGACACTCCCTATGTATCAACAAGCAACAGCACAAATAAATAACTTAGAAAAATGTATCTTTAACACAGCTGAATTTGAAAATTATTAACTCTGTGTCTAAACTGTAGAGTAATTCTAAAACATAACCTTGATGTAGAACAATGTTTAGTCAATGGAGCAATTGGTACAATTGTTGTCTTCCAAACCTATCTACATGACAACATTCAGTTTGTCAACATCCACTTTGACAAACTTGCAGAAGTGAAGAAAATAGGCTGGACAATTTCATGTTCCTTCTTTTTAAAGACATGTACGTATGCAGAGAACAATTCTCTATCTCTTACATTCACCAATCTCAAGGTCTAAATCTAGATCATGCATTGCTTGACATTGGCAGCAGAGTCTTCAAAGAAGGTATGAATTACATATCACTTTCACGTCTCCTTACACTTGATGGTCTATTCTTAGTTAACTTTGATGCTGTCACGTCTCGGCTAAATTGGAAACTGCCTTGGCGATTGTCTGAGCGCTATCTGGCACGTAAAACTCCTTGAAACTACAACTCCCACAACTCTTGCTATTATAGCCACGTGACATACACGCATGACGTTGCTGTGTTTTCATTTGTTGGGAAATACATTTAACTCCCATCTATCCGGAGATCGAGTGCTCCTAAACTGCTGTTAGTTACGAGCTCTGTTTCCGGATACCCGTTTGAATCCTTGACTACCTGGCGCTTGAATCAAGTTATTGTCTTTGCCTTGTCCTTGTCTGCCTCCCGACGCCTGCCTCCTTCGATTGTTCCCCTTGGATTATATGAACCCGGCTTACCCATTATTGACCTCCCACTTCTAAATCCTTAAGTTTTGGTGACCCGATAACCCGAACATTTCCGTAAGGGAAATAGCGTGAGGTGAACGCTCGCTTCCCTGATCTTTTCATTTCTTTCCTTGCCCACTCCTGTTGCTTTGAACCTTTTTGGGACGCTCTGCTGTTTACACTTTGGATTGCTTCGAACCTTTTTTGGGACGCTCTGCTGTTTACACTTTGGATTGCTTTGAACCTTTTTTGGGACGCTCTGCTGTTTACACTTTGGATTGCTTTGAATCCTTTTTGGGACGCTCTGCTGCATTGACACTGGATTGCTTTGAACATTTTTTGGAATGCCCTGCTGCTTTCACCGTTGTGTTCCTAGGATACTGGCACACCTTCCCTTCACCCTTCATCCTCCTTGTTTTCTGCATTTCGATACTAGTAGGTTACTGGTATATAGTTCCTACGGAGCAGGTAAGAGTGGGTAATTGTGGGCGGTGTTGGCTGTTTATTCTCCGGCACAACTTGGCTGCATTTCCTGAACAACTGTATTGTTCTTTGTCCCTCTAGCTCTGACGATTCTGCTCCGGCCTTTTCGCTCAAGCCCCCGGCCTGCCAGGTGTATTGATCCCTGTAGGCTGAGCTCTTGGGAGGGAAGTCTTTGGCACATCACCATAAAGACCCAAGGTTCCTTGAGTGAAAGGAACTTCCCTAGGGGATGGATTATCTGCAACGACCAGAAAACAACCTCTGAGTTGTGACAGATGCAAACAAAGTCAACACTGACGTTCCTTGCATACTAGAATACAACAGGCTACGTGCACTGTACACCCCATCTACATCTGTACCCTGAACCTCAAGAAGAGAAATGCTTTAAAAAGAAAACTAATACAAACAGAACCTATAGCAGATCTCCCAGCAATACAGCTGAAAAACAAAGAACAACTGCTGTTCCATCAAATAATACAACCACAAAACTCTCTAGTCCACAAACAAATGCACTTCCATTAGAACACAAAGAGACAAATGTCTCGTCTCAAAAAACAACTGCAGGCTCATCAAAGGATACAGAGGCACAGCTCTCTGGTCCATTTAAATTCAGCAACACAACTGGAGTAAATTGCTATGCAAATGTAACAATCAATCTTCTCTACAAATTGCCACCAATTGTTCACAACATTTATTTAAACAGCTCAGACCAGTTGTGTTTGCAAATGTTCGTCTTTCATGGAAATGTCACAAATAATCCTCACAGCACTTACAGTGTTTCAGGTATAAGGCACGAATTGGACTACTGTACAGGAATGGCAAGAATCACTATAAACACACAGGAAGACACACTAGAATGCCTAATGTACTTACTACAAGTACTAGAAAAAAAAAACATCCCTATAAGTGAAATCTTCCAGATTTCATACACGTGGAAACATACATGCACTCTCTGCGAACCATGTTTCACAAGAGCACATCCCTAATGAATGATTTGTGTACGTATCCATACCAAATCGTGAATACATTCCATCTCACCAACTTCTGCAGAATGCACATCATGGCATATTATGCCTTTTTTTATAATTCAGACAATCGTTCCAGCATACAAATAAACCCACATGGCCAATATGTGATACTAATGCTTCTAAAGTACAATGCTGATGATACCAAAAATAACTGTAAGCTTACTAGCTTCACACACAGCCAAGTATCTATTGGCAAGAAAATATTCACAACAGTAAGCATAATCTACCACACTGGTGCCACAACCACTTCAGGCCACTATACTGCATATTTTAAAAAAACAAAGTGGATGATTTCAATCTAACAACACTTCTGTTACTCCAAAATAAAGGTTACCAGAAAATCTATCAACTGCCTACTTAATATTCCTTCACCCAAATGTACTCACTAAAGTACAGTACAATACACAGGTAGAATACACCAACAGGTATCCAACTATATCCATAATACTACAATAGGAATTTTAAAATCCAATACACTTAAAATACAACAACAAGTACCTAACTACATACATAATACTACAATACTAATTTAAAAATCCAACATGATAAGAATATGCCAAAGGATATCTAACTACTTTAAAAATACAGTTCATTATAAGACACTTCAAATATGACATCACAGTTATTGTTACTGCAAAACTTCTTGTAAACTCCAATGTAGTTAGAATATGCCAATGGGTATCTAACTACTTGAAACAATCCCTTAATTACAACACATTTTAAACAAACATCCCCTCACAATTACACTCACATAATATTTCCATGCTACCACGCACAGGTATTCTGTAACATGTAAATTCTTTAGAAGTATGTAAATGCCAAAAACTGTACGAAATTACAGTAGTTTTGTTTTTTATCCACTATGGATTGTTTTCCCAGAGACCCAATGATTATTTCTTGTCACTACAACAACAGTATACCACACACTAAACTTAGTACATAGAATGTACTATTTATTAGGGTCAGAAAAGTAAATCTATATGTACAATTTTATGCAATTAAAGGTTTTAAAATACCTCCTTTAACAAATTATACTGTTTTTCACAGAAAAAGTCAAACAGAGTCAAACATAGCATTATGCTGGAGCATTTAACAACACCTGACAAGGTTTCCGACCAGGCCTGGAAATGGTTTGGATCATTTCTTGATGACAGATAACAACAGGTGAAATCTGGGGGCTATATTTCAGATCCTATTGTGATGAGCTGCAGAGTGGCGCATGGTTAGTCATTGTCCCCTTTGTTGTTTATTCTGTATCCGCAGCCTGTGCTGAACATTCTGAATAGTCATGGCTTAAGCTACCATTCTTATGCAGATGATTCGCAGATTTATATTAACATTGACAACATTGAGGAGGCTTTTGTAAAAGTGAACCAGTATTTTGAGGACATAAACGGATGGATGTCCAGAAATCAACTTCAACTGAATGCAGCAAAGACAGAGTTGATTTTGTTCAGACCAGAGAAGCAGGTTGTGGCTGCAAGAGAATCCTCTGCAGCATGTATTCTCAGGGATAAACTTCAATTCTCTACTAAGATCAAGAATCTAGGGTGCATGTGGCAAGGGAATCTGGGAAGTGAGGCAAGGATAGGAGCAAAGGTCCAATCTGTATATTACTCGTTATGAATTTTGCGACGAGTTATACCATACATCCATAAAGAAGACCATGCAGAAGTGATTGGAGCCATGACAAATACCCATCTAGACGATTGTAATAGTCTTTTGATGGGTATGCCAGCCAAACAACTACATAGGCTCCAGAAGGCCCAAAATGCAGCAGTTTGACTGATTGGTAGTCTGAGGAGAGTAGCGCACGTCTCTTCCTCACGAAGGTCACGCCACTGGCTAACGGTCGAGGACCGTATTAAATTTAAGGTTGTGCATATGATCTTTAAGTGTTTAAAGGGACTGGCCACGGACTACCTAAGCAACAAAATCTCGCTCTACAATCCAGCGAGGACTCTGGGATCAAAAGACCAACTATTGCTAAGTATTCCTCGGTAAGCATTCGTTACTAGAGGTGACAGGAGATTTGCAGTTTTTGGACCCATACTGAGGAATAGCATAGCGCAAAAGATCCAGGAATGTCAGACACTTGGCCAGTTCTGCAAGGCCCTGAAAACTTTTTTGTTTAAATAATCACTTAGTTATCTGACAACCCTCAGACACACATTAATGTTCCCACCATTCCAGCAACTTTTCTGTATTCTCCTTCTATACTGATCATTCCATCTGCACCCCTATACAGTTAAGTCTGTCGTGGCCATGTTACAAATATGAAAAATTAAATCAAAAGAACCAGAGATTCCTGCTAAATTACCATATGGACCTATGTAAATATACTATTTTCTTTCTTCACAAAAAAACAAATACAGATTCCATAAGCACTATCCACAATTCTACTATGATCCTAAAACCATACACACTTCAATTATATAACTCCACTATATTACAAATACTGTATACTTCCCTACAGTACCTTTAATTACTATACATATATTACTATAGTTCTCACTATATGGGCTCCCACAATCCTTTGTCATTTTTTCAAGCTTGGGTTTCACCCTACGTAATGCAGGACAATTCAGACATGGATCCCTCGCTCACTGTGTCTTAGACAGGCTCATCTTCTCCTCAATGATGAGGCCACACTAGGCCAAAATGCATGTCTGCGGTTGTTGATGTTAAGAGGAGATTTGCCTAGCATTTCGGTGCTGGACTGCCCTTGTGTGTGGGACAAAGACTGAGATGCACATGGATATTTCTCCTCTGTGAATGTTACAGTGAGCTACAATGTGGTTGTAGACTCTTCTTGAATAGAAGAAGTTCCATAGAACAAAGTATTTGACCCATGTTCGTTCTTAGTAGAGGGGATCCAAACTCCTTTGTAACTTTGTAAAACTTTGGGTTTCACCCTAAGTAACCCAGGGTAATCCAGACGTGAACCCCTTGCTCACTATGTCTTAGAGAGGCTGAGCATCACCTCACTGATAAGGCGGGACTACGCAAAAGCACGTGTCTGGGACTGCTGATGGAACTCTTGTTCAGAGGAGATTTGCCTAGCATTTCGGTACGGGCTGCTTTTGTGGGTGGGACAAATACTGAGATGCAAATGGATATTGCTTCTCTGTGAACAGTGCAGTGAGCTAAAATGTGGTTTTAGACCACCCTGAGTGGAAGAAATTCCATAGAACAGGGTGTTTGACCCATGTCCGTTCTCAGTAGAGGGGCTCCCACACTCCTTTGTAACATATTACTATAGTGTGTGTGGCCAGATTCTTGGGGGCATGGCCACACATCCACCACAATACGATTAAACCATATAACAAGTATGTACAATTCACCTTCAAATAACAAGACTCACCCTGAACCTCCCCACTCCCAATGACGTCTGTAGACAACAAAATTGACTGCAGACTCAGCAGCCCATGCGCTGCTTTTTTAATAAATGTATTGATTGAAATTTTCAAGATAATACAATAAACAACATTATGATATCAAGCAAATAAACAAAGGAATATGAAATACAAAGTGTATTTAAAATACAATCAACAACAATATGATATCAAGCAAGTAAACCAAGGAATGTCAAACACAAAGCATATTCTTTTTTTTAAAAACCTTTATTTATTTAGCTTGACAACAAAGAGAAGAGGCGAATGCCCAGCAGAGGCTGGCGTTGACAATTGCAGTTCATACAGTTTGGATACAACAGTGTACACTTGCTTTATGGTTATGAGCATGGGGGCCACATCATCTCGGGTGAGAGACTGGGTAACCAATACATTCAAGCAGTGGTGGAGGTGGGAGAGGAAGAAGCAGGGGATGCAACATCAGAGTCTGTAGATGTGAAGGCCATATACAAGCGAAACTTCAACCAAATGTTCCTGGGCCTAGAATGCATTGGCTGTTGATTAGACCAGGTTTCTTCTGTATCAGATGCCCAAGTGACCGCCCTGAGCCATTGCGTGTGTGAGGGTGTTGCAGAGCGGAGCCAGCATAGTAAGATGCAGCGGACAGCGAGTAACATACAGAGGCCAGCCAGTTTTTTGGAGTCGCATCCCATATCTGGGAAGTCATGAAAGAGACACAGTACTGGGGACGGGGCGATTGTGTGATCTAAAATAGCAGACATCGTAGAACATACCTCCTCCCAGAACTGTGACAGTTTAGGACAGGACCAGATCATGTGTATGTATGTGGCACTGTCGGATCCGCACCTGAGGCATCTGGGGGAGTGGTCCTTCGACAGCCTAATTGGAGTGAGGTGATATCTGTGCAAGACTTTGAACTGGACCAACTTGAATCAAGAGTTAAAGGACACGTTATGGGTGCGTGCACACATAAGACTCCAGCGTTGGTCGGACATTACCATCCCCAAGTCCTCTGCCCATATGTGTTTCAGTTTGTCAAACAGGGGGGTAGATCTAGTTTCTAACAGGGCATATAGTCTGGATACCTTTCTCCTAGAGGAATGGAGGCTGCTTAGCTCCGCAACTACAGGGTCATCGGGTGGTATCGTGGGGAAATTAGGGTATCTAATTTTAAGAATTTTTTTGGAGGGATGAGTCTTGGATCCACGCGGACGGTTTCCGTCTGAGAGTGGGTGGAATGTCTGGCCACTCAAGAAAGTTACCATTCTCAAAATTGTCTCAGATCGATTTGTAGCCTGCTTCGGCCCACTGGGGTGTGATAGGTGATGGTATGCGTGGAACCCCTGGGAGGAAGTTCCACAGTGGTAGATTGCCGTGGAAGGGGTGAGGCATGCCTGATAATTTCCAGAATTTAGAGAGGGCAAGGGATGTGCTAACCACAGGGTCTAATGAATCTAACATGATCGGCAGAGGAGTAAGAATCAATGATCGGATATCTTGACCACTGACTGCCATTCTCTCAAGTCTGACATGTGGGGGAGGGTCCTGTGTGTTTAACCAGTGTGAGGCAAATTGGGCCTGTGCCATCAACTAGTATCTGAGAAAATCGGGGGCGCTGAATCTGCTGCTCTCCACAAGGGTGGTCAATGTCCCATGTTTTAATTGAACTGCCCCAGAATGCCAGAGAAAAGCATTAACAGTACAGGTTAACGTTTGAAAGAAGCCATCACCCGGCCACAGGGGTAGGCTGATGAACCTATATAAAGAGTTGGGGAAGTACGGCCTTTTCACCAAGCTTTGTGAGGTATTGCTGATAATTCTTCACAAGCAGTATCTCAGGGCGGCGATCACCCTCTATACCGAGGTAAGGGAATTTCGTCTGGGACCAAGTGAACCCCATAAAATCAGGAGAGGGACGTGTACAGTCAGTAAGTGGGAACAGGGTAGATTTGGAGCAGTTTACTTTGAGTGCAAAGACACACCGAAAGTGGACGACATCCTCCAGTATCGGGGTGAGGTTGATAGAGGGAGACCGAATATAGAGCAGGGCATTATCGTAATATAGAGAGATAATGTCCGCCTGGCCTGCTGTTCGTAAAAACTGGGTGCGTGGGTATGGTGCATCGTATAACGAACGGTTCCATCGCTATGGCAAAGATTAAGGGAGAAAGGAGGCAACCCTGCCTCGTACCTCTGCCAATTCAAAATAGCGACGAGCATCTGTCCTAGGTGCGGACCCTAGCCAGCGGATCGGAGTAGAGCAACCCAACCCAGGAGCGGAAACTCAGCCCAAATTTACATTTTTCGAGGACCCGTCAAAGGTACTTCCATGACACAGAGTCAAATGCTTTTTGTATGTCCAGTGTAGCAGCCAATGCTTGCACATTTGGGTTATTTCTACTAATGATATTAAATAGGCACCTCAGATTCAGGGAGGTGGAACATCCTGGAATAAATCCTGCTTGACCAGGGTGGATGATGTGTGGCATAAAGGGGGCTAAACATAGAGCTAGCAATTTGGCAAAAATGTTGACGTTGCAATTAATTAGTGAGAGGGGACAGTATGAGCCACATTGGGTAGGGGGCTTGCCAGGCTTAAGGAGGTCCATTATTATAGCTTCCTGGAGAAAGAGGGAGCCTGCCCACTTCACAAGCTTCATCCCACAGGGCCATCAAGTGAGGGATTAGGAGGGATTTGAAATGTTCATAGAATTCAACTGGGAGGCCGTCCGACCCCGGGGACTTACCAGATGACAGCGAATCGATGGCCTCAAAAAGCTCCTGCGCAGTGAACAGCCTCGCTAGAGAGCTATTGGTTTCATCGGAGAGGACTGAAAGGGGAAAGCTGTCTAGATAGGCATCGATCTCGGCTGTTGGGATGCTCTCATCCTTTGAGTAAAGGGCTTCATAGAAAGTCAGGAATTCTGAGTTAATGTCCTGTGGGAGTGTGGCTAGAGTGCCATCGGATCTCTCAACAGCAGGGATGTTGGGGGATCCAAACTCTCGTCGAATGAGTCTGGCTAAGATTCGGCCTGGCTGGTCGCCCTCCCCATATTTTCTCGCAAGATGAGGGTTGCCAAGGAATTTCACTTTGCATTCTGCATGTACACAAAACGTATCTAGTTCAGTGCCTAAGGACGCCAGGATCTCGGGAGATTGAAGTAGAGTGTATTGGGCCTCGAGGGTAGTGAAAGCCGACTCACTTTTCAGGATATGTCCTCGAATCACTTTCAAAATACGTCTTTCATTGGAGATGGCAATACCCCTGATGTAGGCTTTAAATGATTCCCAAAAGGTGGATTGTGAGGAGACCGAATTAGTGTTGATTTCAAAGACGTCTTCGATGGCAGTCTCCAGTTCAGAGCCAAAGGCTGTGTCGAGCAAGGAGTGAGGTTTCATTTTCCACTGCCGAGTTCCTTCGGAATCTGGACCACAGCAGAGGGAGATGGTCACCGGAAAGTGGTCCAAGAGGGTTCTAGGGAGAATCGATAACTGTGTAACGTTCCTTATGTTTTTTTGACTCCACTGAAGTAGCCCACAGCTGGATGGACTCACAAGTCTTCCCCCAGTTGAGGCAGAGAAACGCTAATAATCCTGGAAATAGACCCTGATGAGAAGCAACAAAGGCAATCTGGAACAAGAAAACAAGCAGTATATAAGTTAAATGGAGCTAGCAGTAAGCATGGAGGAGCAACCGGCCCCACTTTAGCTGCATTGGCTGAGAAAGGCGGCGCCCCCGAGAAGAATGAACTATCAGTTTGGATGTCAGTTTTAAGGCATCACGCTGCGGCGAGTCTGCGCCCATTACAGGAGCATGGCGAGAGAAACGGCGGAGCCCGAGCAGGGGCAGGGTGGCTGGGCGTTAATTTTTCAGTTTTTGTTAAAGTTATGGACTTTGGATGGAGTGAATGGGCAGTACAAGGCACAAACTACGAAAGAAACATTGTAGAGAACACTGAAATAATACAGACAATTAGCGACCGGAGCAACATGGGACAGGACCCATGTGGCAGCAACAGTCGCTGCACCGAAAGGCATAGATCCATGACCAGGACACCGAGGGAGATGGGCACGAGACGAATAAAGCGTAGGGTGCAAGGACATGGCAGTGGGACACAGAAGCCGAGCGAACAAAGGAGATCATGGAACCGGATGAACTGACGGTAGCCACCTGGAATGTGGGAGGACTCAATGCGTATGTCAAGAGACTTAGGGTTTATGCCTGGCTAAACCGGATGAAAATCAAGATAGTGATGTTGCAGGAGACACACCTCACAAGGGACAGGCAGGTCAAGGTGGACAAGAAATGGGGAGGACAGATTTACAGCGCCACATACTCAAGCTACGCACGAGGTGTACTAATATGGATTGCACCGGGGGTCCCATTTCAGCTACTCAAGCAAGAGACCGACACAGACGGCTGGTATTGGTGCATGGCATACTAGAAAACAAGGAGGTGTGCCTGGTCAACACCTACGCACCGAATACTGATGCAAGGGACTTCATCAGGAAACTAGCGCCCAAGTTAGCGCAATATACGGAGGCGACGTTCATCTGGGCCGGCGACTTCAACTGCACCTTGAATCTCCTCCTCGACAGATCTGATAATAAACACAAGAAGCCAGCACCTCCAGCCAAAGAACTGTGTGGGATCCTGGACCAGCTACAGCTAGAAGACATATGGAGGCAGGTACACGGGGAAGGGAGGGGTTATACACACCACAGCGCACCACATGGAACATTTACACATATAGACTACATATTCGTGGGCAGGGAATCACTACAAGATATCACGGGAATCACCATTAAAGCACGCACACTCTCTGATCATGCCCCAATAGTGGCGACATGGGCGCATACCAATAGGAAAGCCCCTATCCCAACGTGGCAACTTCGAGCAGAGGCCCTGAGGGAGGGCGAGTTTGAGGAACACCTCCGCGAGGTGATCGATGATTATTTTGAGCAAAACGAGGGCAATGTGGAGAGTGGTGCCGTATTATGGGGCGCATTCAAGGTGGTACTTAGGGGAGCGGAAATAGGCAAGACAGGAGGATTGACGGGGGCGGCCATGAGGGAATTGAATTAACTTGAGAGGGTGATCGAATTGAGAGAACACCGAGCGGGACTAGAGGGGGAGGAACCTGGAGAGCTGATAGAGCTGCGGACCAAATGTATGTTACTCTGGGAAAACCTAGGGAGGCTAAACTATGGGAGGTACCTACAGCGGTTACACGCGGAAGGGGACAAACCTAGCAGGCTCCTGGCCTGGTTTACCAGGCAAGAGAATAAAAAAGATCCCATACAGTGTTAGAAGATCACACTGGGGCAGAGGTCAGGGACCGAAGGCACATTAACGCAATGTTTGCGCGTTTTTATGAGCAACTGTACGCCCCGAATCCGGAAATAGACCCGGAGGACATAACAGATGCACTGGTAGAAATAGGGTTGCCGAAGCTGGAGGAGGAACATGCCCAGCTGCTGGACGCACCCCTCACGGTGGCAGAAATAGAGATGGTGATCGCAGAGCTTCCCACCGGTAAAACCCCGGGCCCAGATGGGCTTCCGGGGGAATTCTACAAGACGTACAAGAGCGCCATTGCCCCGAAATTGCTTGAGACATTCCAAGACGCATACGAGACCATGCGTCTCCCGACGAGCCTGTCGGAATCGATAATTGTCCTGATTCTCAAACCAGGGAAGCCCCCTAGGAAATGCGCCTCTTATAGGCCAATATACCTAATTAATCAGGATGCCAAAATATTAACGGCGGTCCTAGCCAACCGCTTAAAACAGGTAATATCCACGCTGATCCACCCGGACCAAACGGGCTATGTTCCGGGAAGGAACACGTCCTGGAACCTCCTCAGACTTCACCATGTGAGAGATGAGACGAATCGACTGCCAGACGACAGTGTAATAGTGTCCTTGGATGCTGTCAAAGCTTTCGATTCTGTGCGCTGGGAATGGCTGATGGGTGTACTCGCCCACTTTGGTATCGGGGAGGGGTATCTCCGGTGGATCAAGTTACTATACAGGGAACCCAGAGCAAGGGTGAAAACGGGGCGATTCATCTCTGAGGAGTGGAAGATACACAGGGGAACCAAGCAGGGGTGTCCGCTATTGCCAATGTTATATATCCTGGCTCTAGAGCCATTTGCGGTATTCCTTAGAGCAGAATATAGAGATACCGGACTGGACATAGATGGGGTGCTCCACCAAATCTCGCTATACGCGGACGTTATGCTCCTATTCGTACGCGAACCAGCCACTAACCTACCCTGCGTCCTAGAGGCGATCGGGTGTACACTAGGCTCTCGGGCATAGCGATCAATAAGGAGAAGTCTCTCCTCTTCCCTTTGGCAGGACTGAAACACGTTCCCCCCCCATTGCTTGCCGGACCTGGGTCTGACGTGGGCGCCCCGCACCTTTAAATATTTGGGTATAGGGATACATCATAATACTGTTGATACCCATGCATTCAACACGCTCGCCGCTCTAGATAAAATGCAGCGGTCAATGACCTTCTGGGGGACATTACCACTGGGAATGATGGGAAGAGCAGCCCTCCTGAAAATGGTGGTGCTGCCCCGCCTACTATACTTCCTCACAAACATTCCATACAACTTACCCAGGGACTTTTTCACCAAACTAAATACAATAGCGCGTTCATTCCTATGGGGAGGAGGGTGAAATAGAATCGCAATAAGGACCCTACAGAAGGACTATGGAGAAGGGGGCATCAGACTACCGGACTTTGAGAGGTACTATTTAGCGGGGCAGCTGCAATTTGCAGTAAAATGGCTGGGGGAAGACGAAACAATAGACACTCGCATTTTCCAACCTGCATTGAAACAGTATTACCTAAGGGAAATACTATGGCTCGATAGACCCCGGCTCAGAACCCTGCCGAATATGCTTAACATCGCAGCGGATTTATGGAAAAGAGTGTGGAAACTTCAAGGGGTAAAGGATCCGCAGTCAACGCAAATCCCACTAGCGGGTCTCCTGGGGGGGAACACGAATACATTAGCAACATACCAAGCACATTGGGAGGCTAAAGGGGTAGCACAAATTGGAGACCTGAGAAGGGAGGGAAGGTGGGCGGACTTCCACGAAATGGTAGATGAATATGAAGTACATACGGGTCAATTCATCCTATACACCGGCATGCTGAGAAACATCACGGGAAGATGGCCAGATTGGGAAGACCAGGACGAGGAAACATCATTAGATGTATGGTATGACATTGCAGAGGGAACACATACGACCTCTCGGTTGTACGAACAACTATTGAAGGCCAAGGACCCACAGGAACAACACACGAGGCAGCGTTGGGAGGAGGAGTTGGGGAGGCCCCTCAGCGATCAAGAATGGACTAGGGCCTTACGATACCCAAAAAAGGTAACCAGAAATGCGAGGTTCAGGCAGGCGCAGCTATATGTCACGCATAGAGCGTATCTCACACCCAAGAGGATGAATAAAGTCCATACAGGGGCTCAGAGCGGGTGCCCCCGTTGCTCGGAGGAAGAAGCGGACATGGTACACATGTTCTGGTCCTGCCCAGTGATACAGGAGTTCTGGGACGGGATCAGGCTCAAGATAGCAGGAAGTGGACTTCGAATCTAGGCGGAACACCCGGAAAAGTACCTGCTGGGCCTCTTCTCGAGAGGGGGTAGGCATGATTCACATTTGGCAAAGATGACAGATTTTATAAGCATACTGGCCAAGAGACGGATAGCGATGACATGGAAGTAAAACGAGGGCCCGCGTGTGGAGGCATGGTGGTCAGACCTTCAGAAGTGGGCGCAGGCAGAGACAGTGGTGTGGGCAAGAGCAGTGATAAGAGGGGAAGGGGAAACTGCCCACAAGCTGTCTGCATGGAACACACTAATGCAAGACCTTTTTGGCCACTCAGAGGAGGGAAGCTCTGAAGACCCCTTGGAAACAGAGGACACGTAGGTGAAATAATAAGGCCAGCACCAAGCCCACGAATGGAACACTGTGCATACCAGACCTGGTGATCGACTCCACGGGGGGTCCGGACCGAATTGACATGGTCACTGGGGAAACTATGAAACCACAATGGAAAGACAAGTTCCGCATGAAGTGCCAATAAGCCATCTACGTTAAAGTTGTTTGTATGTTATGTGTTTGTTGTTGTTCAAAAAAACCAATAAAGAAATTTAAAAAAAACAAAAAACTGCGTAACGTTCCTTATCAGTATGTCTGATATCAACCATCTGTCAATCCTAGAATGTGAGTTGTGTACTGAGGAATAGAAAGAATATTTTCGGGAGTCAGGGTATATCAGTCTCCATACGTCTACTATAGCTAGTCGAGGTAGTGATGACAGAATAGTATGGGTTGCTTTGGAGAGTTGACGGGGTCTGGAACCCGATCTGTTGAGGTCCACGTCTAGTATTGTGTTAAAGTCGCCACCCCACAGGATCGGGATCATAGGGAGGCTGTCTAAGAGAGAGGCTAGGTGGAGGTAAAATTCGGTGTCATCCACATTGGGACCATAGATGTTCAAAAACACCAACTCCTTATTTTGTAGGACACCATGGAGCAGTACATATCTACTTAGTGGGTCGACCTGTGAAGACTTACAGGTAATTTGAGGCTTCTATGGATCAGGGTCATAGCCCCCCGACTCTGGGTAGAATAGTTGGTGTAATACATTTGGGGACCCCACACTTTAGCGAATATCTCACAGTGCTCAGTACAAGCGTGCGTTTCTTGTAAGAAAAGGATGTTGACGCAATGACGTTCAGCGTGAAGTTTTAAATGTCGCATTTTCTTATAATTATCCAGCCCTCGCACATTCCAACTCATGAGTATTACATTATTATCGCCCATTGGGATAGGAGTACTGCATAGACTTTGTGCCTCATTCTGACTTGGGCGGTAAGGCATACCGGGCACCGGTAAGGAGACCGGTGCCGGTAAACCCTTACCGCCCAATTCCAAGGTCCCTTAGCGGGAAGCACGTGTGGTCAGACCACACGTTCTTCACGGGTCCCGCTAAGGGACCAGGGCGCTAATAACAGGCCTGCTATTAGCAGGACCGTAATTAGCGCCTTCCCCATTCCCATGAAATGGGAATGGGGAATGGTTGGGTGAATGGGGATTTACCAGGTCCTCTAGGGTCGGAATGACCCGGTAAATTCCCATTCAGCCACACCAGAACCGGACCTGGTATTGGAGGCAGCCATGGTAAATTGAAAGTTGTTTATATTATTAAATTGAAACAGAATGAAACCGCTAACTAAATTAATCAATTTCAAAAGAGGTCCAGTTGGTAAAACCAACCCCAAGAGTAACTGTGGTATGGACTCTGGTTATTAATAGAGTGAAAAACAAGGCTGTGATGGAAGACAGAAGGATAGAGTGAAAAATAGATACTATCCCTGCCTACTGTACACTCTCAACTAGGTTGTGGTGTTACAACGCCTGTCTAATAGTAACAGAATAAGAATGAAATTACCAACTTCTATGATGTGTAATACATTCAGCCTTGTAGGTCCAGTACCACTCATCTCCAGATTAGTTTAAATTGGAAGAGACTACAAGTAAAAAAAGAAGAAGAAGCACACCAGGGAGGGTAAAAGGGATACATTCTTACTGAGAGACATAGCCTGGCATAGTCCTTTAGTGGACAAGAACTCGATATTAAAAGGAGACGTTTTCCGGTGGAGACACGGGTAACGGAATGTTTCATATTCCGGATGACAGCGGTTACCCAGCACTTACTTGTTGGTACCTTCCAAGGACATCTCCTGGATTACAGCAAAAACGCCCGAAGCAAGCGCGTCCGTGGCCGTGTAATGCTCTCTGTGTTTTGAAGGAGAGAAGGGGAGGAGTAGTCCACTCTTCCGCGTCACGTGACATGTCCAAGGATGTGACGTTAGCGCGTCTCACCATACGCGCATGCTGTCCCAGAGGGAAAACAAACTCCAGGGCTCCACGCCGGTCACCGCCGACTCGCCCCCCCTAACGTGACACACTGTGACGTGTGCACGTCCATACGGACGCAAGGGTCAGGCAAACAAGCCCGGACCCCGCCAGGCGCTGCACATTGCAAAAGGCACCAGCAGTGTCGCCAGTGACATATAGATGGATCTAGGTGCTAATATTGCATCAGAGGGCAACTATTAAAGAAGAGGGAAAGCTTGCATTCAAGGAGAAGGAAAATAGCGGGTGAGGTCCATCAAATCACCGCCCAATATGCATTACTGGCTATTGAGCAGGTATATTGTAAAAGACACATCAAGGCTCATTAATTAGAGCATATCAAGCTCAAAGTTGGCACACTGGGGACCCCACACTTTAGCGAATTTCTCACAGTGCTCAGTACAAGCGTGCATTTCTTGTAAGAAAAGGATTTTGACGCAATAACGGTCAGCGTGAAGTTGTAAATGTCGCATTTTCTTATAATTACCCAGCCCTCGCACATTCCAACTCATGAGTATTACATTATTATCGCCCATTGGGATAGGAGTACTGCATAGACTTTGGGCCTCATTCTAAGTTGGGTGATAAGGGATACCAGGCACCGGTAAGGAGACCGGTGACGGTAAACCCTTACCGCCCAATTCTGAGGTCCCTTAGTAGGAACCGTAAAGGACTTGTGGTCTGACTACACATTCTTTACGGGTTCAGGGACCAGGGCGCTAATAACGGGTCTGCTATTAGCAGGCCCGTAATTGCGCCTTCCCCATTCCCATTTAGCCCTACGGGGGCTCAATGGGAATGGGGAATGGTTGGGTGAATGGGGACTTACCAGGTTGTCCAGGGTCGGAATGACCCGGTAAGTCCCCATTCAGCCACACTGGAACTGGACCTGGTATTGGAGGCAGCCACGGCGCTAATAGCGCCATGGCTACCTCCGACTGAGGCCCTTTGAGTTTCGGAGGGGTGATAACCTAGTGCCTGGAGCCTGAGATAGACAGACAAGCCCCCTCTTGGCATGCGACTTACCTGGCACTGTCTCGCACTCTACCTTTTTTTCGTGAATGTCAAGCCTTTTATAACATAACACCCAACCCAACCCGCCCCCACCCATATCCCTCCCCCAATCAGAGGAATGATAACCCCATAACCCATTAACCAAATCCAAACCAATGGCATCAACGCCTGGTGGCATGTGTGCTGGCCTAGTGGCAATGCTCCGGGCTGGGGGCCCATTAAGGATAGACACGATGCATGGAGAAAAGACAACATGTGGGATAGGTAAAACCTTATGGCGGGGAGATCAAAATGTCGCAGAGCCAGGTTAAACAATGAGCACATGACTGAAAGCATGGATCTCATATGCGTATGGGCCGGGGAAACACCCAGCCCCATAAGTGTTCAACTGTGTAACATAACGCTAACAGGGTGATGTAGCCATGAACAGTCTACCGGGGAATTGATTGTCTATGAATTTGGAGGCTTCTTCCGGGATTGTGAAAAAGAAAACCTGGTTAAAGTGTTCAATTCTCAGCTTGGCGTGATACAGTATGGAATATTTGACACCCAGGTCGCACAGTCTCTTCTTGACTGCCAGGAAGGTTTTGCATTCCTGTTGAATGGCCACAGAGAAGTCATGGTATAAGTGGATCCTAGAGGACCCCAGGAACATTTCCCCTTTGGCTCTCGCTGCCCTGAGGAGGGCATCTCGATCACAAAAGTTTAGGACCCTGGCTATGATGGGGCGTGGGGGTGCACCGGGTCTGGGTTTTGTTGTGAAGGCTCAGTGAGCTCTCTCGATTTCGAACTGTGGCGAGAGCCTGGGGGAATCAAGAAGTGTAAGTAGAGTGCGCTCTACATAGTCTTCCATGGGTTCCTTGATGCCGTCCTCAGGGACCCCAATTATGCAGAGATTATTGCATCTAGAGCACAATTCAAGGTCCTCATTTTTTTTTGCTACCTCCAGTACTCGTCTAGATAGTGAGGAGACTTCCGCCCGGAGAGAGCCCAAATCGTCTTCAGTAGCACCCACCCTCATCTCAATTTCAGCAACCCGGCTGTCGGTTTTCTCAATGTGTGCTTTAATTGAGGATGTGGTGCCATTCATGTCATCCACTTGTGTGCAGAGTGGTGAACCCTTGGCGGATATATTCCAGCATTTTCTGTGAGTCTATAGAGTCTGGAGGAGTTGAAGTGGTGGGTTCAGGTTCCGTTGCTTCCTCATCGTGTTTGGGCAGTGTTTTAGTGAACATTTTGATGGTGCTCTGTTTTTTTCCAGCGCCTTTAGTCATGGAAGAAACTGGGGGTGAACTTGCAGACTTCACCAGAAGATGAAGTAAAGCGTGCAGGAGGGTAAGAAGTCTGCAGGCAATGGTCAAGGGGGTCGGTGGGGGTGACTGGAGCAACCTAGCAGATCTTGAATGAACTAAAGGAACTTGGCCCGTTAATAGTTTCTGGGGTTTTGGAGTACCCAGCAGCAGGCCCGGTCAACAGCCCAAGTCGCTGAGCCAGGTGGTAAGTATGCAGGTGTGCCGGGGGCCTGGTGACAGGGATACCCGGGAGGAACCCACACAGTAATGATCCAAATTAGAGCGTGGGACTGAGAGATCCGCAGTGAACAGAGGAGCGCTGTGATCCGAAGGGTTTGTGGTCTGGAGGATGCCAGGGAGGGCACCTTATGCACAGCGGTAGGGCGTCGGGTAATCAAGGTGGGTTAAGAGGGCTGGCTGGAGTACAGTTAAAACACCCCAGGTTGCTGGCAGGCGGGTGCCCCTGGTGTGCGTCGATTGAACATGCCAGCAACTGATTCCTGGGTTGCAGGGAGAGTAGGTGGTGCAGCTAGTTTAGGCGTTGCGTGTCTTGGCCAGTCACTGATACCCACTGCACACAGGTGGCCACCCTGCTGGAGTATACGAGGCGAGCATACAGCAGCTGGGTAAGCGTAGAGGGGGCCCAGTGATCCAGAGATACTTATCAGCAGCCCCTATCAGGATCTCTTTTATCTGGGCTAATACAGAGGGATGGGGTCCTTTCAATGATGTGGTAGTTTGAACTGGGATGAGGGTTGTTGAAAGCTTTATGGACGCTTGAACGGGTTGTGATCTCCAACGTAGAATGAGTTTTGAGATGCCCCTCCACTAGTGCAATGGGATATTGATGGCCGTGCAGCTTATGGCCCTAATGGCCCGTGCTAACGATCAGCTAGGCTTGTGGAGGCTGAGCTCCCATGCAGCTGCAGCAGAGATGAAGATTGTGGGGGAGTCGGGGCAGGAAAAGTCACAGCGTAGTTCGCAGGTCCTCGGGGGGGCAGACCCAGGAGAGATGGGACTTTAGCCATGGAGGGGAAGATCAAGGCCCCCCAGTCCCAGGGACTCACTAAGCCCCAGCTGTCCGGAACTGCAGGAGGAGCCCCCACCAGGTGTGGAGATGTCGGGGGCCTGTAGCGGGCGCCACCCGCCAATACACTTCGACCCCGGGAAGGTGGCAGAGCAGACTCACTCAATGCCAGGGGGTCGAGCGCGGTGGCAGCCCACTCCCCACCGCGACGAGCCGCAGGATCCGGTGGCGGGGAGCCGGTGTTGTAGATGTGGCGGCTGCGGGGAGATGCCCCACCCCCTCTGGATGCGGAGGCCCTCGGCACGACCAGTGTTAGGGAGTTCGAGTGAACGGGCACAGAGCCCCTCCCCCACAACAGGCCGCAAATCACTGGTTTCAGCGGCCGCTCCCTCCGGAGGCGAGGGTCGGATCGGGCTGGCGCCGACCCCCGATCCACCAAGAGCAGCCCAGAGCTCCGGGACAGAGCTGATTCACGCCTCCAGGCTCGGGTGGTGGTTAGGCAGCGTCAACAGCTGCAATCTTTTGGTGTCCCCTTGTTGGTTTACAGCGCACCAGCGCAGATATTTACGAGGATGTCGCCACCCAGTTCGGAGCTCTCACTCGGGCGCCCATCTTTTTCGAGCGCAACAGCGCCCACTGCACTGCTTTTTTTCACCTATACAAACAGCTCCCTATCACCTTTTTTCCACTGCCCCACCCTTTCCCGGTCCTCTTTCTTCCACAAAATAACCCCAAATGTAATTTCCAGCATTTTTTCTCACTGCGATGTGCCCGGACTACGGCTGTGGTCCACAGATCCAATATGACGACCGTTGAAAAAATTATGGCATACCTCATGTTTTTGAGCATCCAATCAGTGTGCTTCTTTGATGTCTGCAGACACCAACCCACCCTCTGATTGGTCCAGAGGTATCCGGGGACTCTGAATGATGGAATGAGTCCACGGACCGGACCAAGATATCACTAATTCAGTTTGACTTACTTTTTGGCCATTTTTTTTAAAAAAAGACTACTGGGCAGATTTACACCAAATTTGCAAAGGAATGCTTTTGAGAGCAAACCAGTGACCATCGCGCAAGTTTGGTGAAAATCCATACAGTGGTTTGGGCTGTAGGCGCTGGCAACATTTTCTTTCCCTTGTCTCTATGAGGATTTCAAACGTTTTGGGACCTCCCCTATAACGTTCCCCCCCTGGACAAAACCACACCAATGTTCACAAAATCATTCTGAAGTGGCCATATACATTTTTTGTGAAGTTTGGTGGGGATTCGTTGAACTGTGCCAACATTATAAGCTGCCCAAAAGGTGTTTTTTCTATGAGTAGGGCAACTTAACCATAACTACACGCCCACTACCAGAGGCCGAGTTATTTAAACTTTAGTTGAAGTGCAGTTAAGGAGAGCACACTTAACGCAACAAAACCTTAGAAATTCTGCGCATTGGGAAACTCAGGAGCTGCTTAACTCAGTGCATTCCCGTTGATCTCCCCCATAATGCCATAGGCCCCATAATGCCATTTTGTATGGCATTGTGAATTCCTTCTCTTATAATATACATGTGCTCTTGTACTTTCCAATAAATCAATCCCTGCCCATTACCAAGGCCTTCGGACGTGCCCACTCAATTCTATTTAACACTACGGCCTTTGGCCGTGCCTCCTCTCCATTTTATTTAACATTAATGGCCTTCAGCCATGCCCAATTTATATTTTACAATACTGCCAGTCCTTCAGCCGTTTAAAATGCTACCAAGCCACTGGCCATGGCTAGTGATTTTTCACCACAAACGTCACTGTAGCTGCAAAAAATACATTTTATTTATACATCTTTTTTTCTATAACAGCCGGTACATTACAATGAACTAGACACCTGTGGTTATACCCTCAGTTATTTGTAGTCATTATACCCGCGGTTATCAGGAAAACTGGTGGAAAACAAAATGCTTCCCTGCCTTCAAAGACCCTAAAAAGGTGCCCTCCTCATGTGTGCCTGCTCCTCCCACTCCCCTGATCGCCTCCTCACCCTCCTGCCCTCTCCCATTCCCCCCACAACACTTGTTTTTTCTGCCTCAGGTTATACCCAAGGGTATGTGAAAAGTCATTGAGCCTAGTGTTGCAAACTTGGTCCGTAGATCCCCTCCAAGTCCCACTTGGTGTCGACTTACCTCCCCTCCACATCTAGCCTTATGGCATTTGCAGGTTTTGTGTCTTGCAAATGGTGTTGTTCTGCCTTTTAGTTTCCAATACCCTGGGGTATAACGTGGGGTGTAACTACGGCTATCACTCGCATCGAGAAAAAAAAGATGACCGCTGTTCCATTTTTGAACATCCTATACACCCGGATACTCAATGTATCCAGGCAGATATAGCTATTTATTTTTGAGGAGTCACCTACTTCTCTGTTAAATAATTTAAACAATACTGGACGGAATAACCCCAAACCATGAAAGGATTGCGAGTCAAGCTTTGTGTACAAGTAAAAGTGCCTTTTATTGTTTTCTTAATTATTTTTTAATTTTTAAAGAATCTTTCCCAAACTTTCCACTTTGGGGTGGAGGGGGGGCAGATGTACATAAATGTCTGCACATTTTTGGCCAAATCTGTCAAACAAGTCAAAAGTTATTAGAGACTCTTTAATTTAAATTTCCTATGTAACTCCGACTCACCTTAACTATAGGGCAGCAACCGGCGCCCTATACTATATTTATATATTGTGAAGGCATTATGAAGCAAGACAAAGACAACAGATTCACCTTTTAAACAAAAAGGATTTTATTTTATATGTCAGGATGGATTAAGGCCTAACTTGCCTTATGCTAAGGTGGGATTTACTTACCTAAAGAAACTAAGGGTCGTTTGTGTTAGTAAATTCAACCTAAAAGTCAGTCTGTGTCCAAAACCCATGCTTGCCCTCACAACTAAAGACATACAATGTGCAGGGATGGCAGTACCAAAAGAAACAATGTTCGAAATACACTTCTTCCAGCTCGAGCTTAGGTCAACTTCTCCTTCCCCAAGTTCAAATAGTACCACAAAGAAACAGGTCTCGGGGTTCCCTTTCCCAACACAACTCCAAAAACTCACAGGGGTATCTTCCCCATGTTCGCCACAGTTCCAAGGTATCTCAGGTTTTCCTTCCCCAAAAGAATCACAGTTCTAAATAGTTCAAGTCTCTTCATTTTCGCCAATGTCATCAACTTCCACTGGTACTCCTTTTGCCTTGTACCAAAACCACATGCTCTCTTTCACTTCAGTATTTTCATTACACAGCCTTTTTCTTTATACTTTCCCAGGTTGGGGCTACTCGGTCTAGGCGGAGTTGTCAGACCACACGTTCCACCCATTAAAGGTCACGCAACCAGTAACCCTTGGCACTTGGTGCTGTTCTTTAGGCCTCTTTCAATAACAATCGTTTTCCACCTAGCATCAGTATTAGCACTCAACGGTTTCTCTTTCTCTCTTTGGCTCCTTTGGGCTTCGTAAGCATTTGTGTATTGGCAGTCTTTTGGCTTTGCCCAACTTGCATAAACTTGTTTGATGGTGTATGTCTTCTCCAACCCCCACACTTTCACTTTTTCCCTCAAAAATTAAACATTTCACATGATTTTCATGTAATTTCTGGAGTTCATCATTCAATATTTGCCACCGGGTTCCAAACCCTCTTGTTATGCTCCATTAGCTTGTACGCTAACATTAACAGTCTCACATTTGCCCAAGAGCACCCCGGTACAAGTATCCTCTCTCTCGTACACACAGGAGCTGCTCTGCTTCGTCAGGCAGCTTCACGCTTCTCTTCATTCAGCTGTCTGCTCCCAGACAGGCGTCAGGAGTAACAGTGAGCAGCATTCCCTTTTGAAATAACCCTTGCGCTGCATCCCACGGCAGTCAGGCGTTCTCTGTATTCCCCAGCTCGAGCTGGCAACAGATAACAGTGGCAAGTTCTGGAGTTTTGGTACTCTTGCGGCCCGCTCGGGTCGCAGCACCTCCTTCCTCTCCATTGCATTGCGGGTCTGCTTTTGAGCACCTGTACATCAAAACAGGCTACAGGTGTGAGTAGTTTGCCTGACCCTCATTGTAGTAATTAACATGACACACCTGATCCTTTGTGGGTACCTTTCTCATCTCAATACCATAGTGGTGAAACTGACTAGGAGTGTGCATTACTCCAAGTCACATCTTCCTCATCACAGTTTTAAAGGGATACCCTTTAAGGTCATGCTGTGTGCTTCAAAGAGATATGAGCTGAACATATCCTATGAAGAAAAGGGGAGGGTTGGATCCATTCTTATAGGGAAAAGGAGGTACCATGTCTCGCCTGCGGGCATCTTCTCCCTAACCCCCAAGGACTATACACCCAGGTGATCCTCCCTCACATCTCCATCTCCAGGGTCAGGATCCAAAAGTTATGGACTTTCCCTGCCCACCTGAGCAGAGGATTCAAGGGAAGTAGGTATGAGGACAAAAATAATATATATATATATATATATATATATATATATATATATATATATATATATATATATATATATATATATAAATATTTTACATGGCCACAGTAGTGGCCATGTAGTTATGGTTAAGTTGGTGTTTCATAGGAAAAGCACTTTTTGGGCGGCTTATAACTTCGACAAATCCTCACCAATCTTTGCAAAAAAAGTATTTGGGTCACACTGAATTTTTTTGCAGAGTTTGGTGAAGATTCGTCCATGGGGGGCAAAGTTATAGGGGGGTCCCAAATTTTTTTTTTTCCCCTAGACATAATGGGAAAAAACTTTGCTCACGCCTACAGCCCAAACCGCTGGACGGATTTACACCAAATTTGCGACAGGAGCGGCGGCTTGGTCCCGAAAGCGTGCTTTGCTTTATTTGGTGTAAATCCGTCCAGTAGTTTTAAAAAAAATGACAAAAATGTAAGTGAAAAAAATTAGTGATATCTGTGTTCGCTTCGTGGACACACTTGCCTGTTCGCTCCGCGGACAGGACGGCGATTGGGCAAGCAGCTTGCGTGATGTCCGCGGACATCTGACGTGCTCTCTCATTGGATGCAGTGAAAGCGTGCAGTGCATCTGGCATGAGAGACGCCTGCAATCTTTGTTCCTCGCCGCCTGCACAGTAAGTCTTGTGTCTGTCTCCTGTTCCTCCCACCCCCGCTCATGCCCGTGTGTCTCTCTCCCTCCCCCCAACCCCTGCTCATGCCCCGTGTGATTCTCTCCCTCCCCCCGCTCATGCCCCGTGTGTGTCTCTCCCTCCCGCCCACCCCCCGCTCATGCCCCGTGTGTCTCTCTCCCTCCCCCCACCCCCAGACATGCCCTGTGTGTCTCTCTCCCTCCCCCCCACCCGCGCTCATGCCCCGTGTATCTCTCCCCCTCCCCCCACACCCCACTCATGCCCTGTGTGTCTCTCTGCCTCCCCCCCACCCACGCTCATGCCCCGTGTGTCTCTCTGCCTCCCCCCACCCCCGCTCATGCCCCGTGTGTCTCTCTCCCTCCCTCCCACCCCCGCTCATGCCCTGTGTGTCACTCTCCCTCCTCCCACCCCCCACTCATGCCCCGTGTGTCTCTCTCCCCTTCCCCCCACCCCCCGCTTATGCCTCGTGTCTCTCCCCTTGCCCCGACCCCCCGCTCATGCCCCGTGTCTCTCTCCCCTTCCCCCACCCCCGCTCATGCCCCGTGTGTCTCTCTCCCTCCCCCTACCCCTGCTCATGCCCCGTGTGTCTCTCTCCCTCCCCTCCACCCCCGCTCATGCCGTGTCTCTCTCCCCTTCCCCCCACCTCCCGCTCATGACACGTGTGTCTCTCCACCTCCCCCCACCCCCGCTCATGCCCCGTGTGTCTCTCCCCCTCCCGTCCACCCCCACTCATGCACCGTGTGTCTCTCACACGCCCGCCCACCCCCCGCTCATGCCCCGTGTGTCTCTCCCCCTCCCGCCCACCCCCCGCTCATGCCCCGTGTGTCTCTCCCCGTCCTGCCCACCCCCCGCTCATGCCCCGCGTGTCTATCTCCCTCCCCCCCACCACCGCTCATGCCCCGTGTGTCTCTCTCCCTCCACCCCACCCCCGCTCATGCCCCGTGTGTCTCTCTCCCTTCCCCCACCCCGCTCATGCCCTGTGTGTCTCTCCCCCTCCCGCCCACACCCCGTCCTTGCCCCGTGTGTCTCTCTCCCCTTCCCCCCACCCCCGCTCATGCCCCGTGTGTCTCTCTCCCGCCTGCCCACCCCCCGCTCATGCCCCGTGTGTCTCTCTCCCTCCCCTCCACCCCCACCTCCTGCTCATGACCCGTGTGTCTCTCCACCTCGCCCCACCCCCGCTCATGCCCCGTGTGTCTCTCACACGCCTGCCCACCCCCCGCTCATGCCCCGTGTGTCTCTCCCCCTCCCGCCCACCCCCCGCTCATGCCCCGTGTGTCTCTCCCCCTCCTGCCCACCACCCACTCATGCCCCGCGTGCCTCTCTCCCCCCCACCCCCGCTCATGCCCCGTGTGTCTCTCTCCCTCCCCCCCACCCCCGCTCATGCCCCATGTGTCTCTCTGCCTCCCCCCCACCCCCACTCATGCCCCGTGTGTCTCTCCCCCTCCCGCCCACCCCCCGCTCATGCCCCGTGTGTCTCTCTCCCCTTCCCCCCACCCCCGCTCATGCCCCGTGTGTCTCTCTCCTGCCTGCCCACCCCCTGCTCATGCCCCGTGTGTCTCTCCCTCTCCCCCCCACCCCCGCTCATGCCCCGTGTGTCTCTCTCCCTCCCCTCCACCCCCGCTCATGCCCCGTGTGTCTCTCTCCCCTTCCCCCAACCCCCTGCTCATGCCCCGTGTATCTCTCCCCCTCCCCCCACCCCCGCTCATGCCCCGTGTGTCTCTCCCCCCCCACCCCCGCTCATGCCCCGTGTGTCTCTCTCCCCCTCCCGCCCAGTCCCCGCTCATGCCCCGTGTGTCTCTCTCCCTCCTGCCCACCCCCCGCTCATGCCCCGTGTGTCTCTCTCCCTCTCCCCCACCCCCGCTCATCCCCCCACCCCCGCTCATGCCCCGTGTGTCTCTCGACCCCCCTTCCACCCCCGCTCATGCCCCGTGTGTCTCTCTCCCCTTCCCCCAACCCCCCCTCATGCCCCGTGTGTCTCTCCCCCTCCCCCCTCCCCCGCTCATTCCCCGTGTGTCTCTCCCCCCCACCCCGCTCATGCCCTGTGTGTCTCTCCCCCTTGCGCCCACCCCCCGCTCATGCCCCATGTGTCTCTCTCCCCCTCCTGCCCACCCCCCGTTCATGCCCTGTGTCTCCCTCCCCTTCCCCCCACCCCACACCCCGCTCATGCCCCGTGTGTCTCTCTCCCTCCCCCCACCCCCGCTCATGCCCCGTGTGTCTCTCTCCCTCCCCCCCGCTCATGCCCCGTGTATCTCTCTCCCTCCCCTCCACCCCCACTCATGCCCCGTGTCTCTCTCCCCTTCCCCCCACCCCCCGCTAATGCCCCGTGTGTCTCTCTCCCTCCCCCCCACCCCGCTCATGCCCCGTGTGTCTCTCTCCCTCCCCCCACCCCTGCTCATGCCCCGTGTGTCTCTCTACGGCCCCCCACCCCCAGCTCATGCCCCGTGTGTCTCTCTCCCCTTCTCCCCACCCCCCGCTCATGCCTCGTGTGTCTCTCTCCCTCCCCCCACCCCCGTCCATGCCCCATGTGTCTCTCTCCCTCCCCCCCCACCCCCGCTCATGCCCCGTGTGTCTCTCCCCCTCCTGTCCACCCCCCTGCTAATGCCCCGTGTCTCTCTCCCGTTCCCCCCACCCCCGCTCATACCCCGTGTGTCTCTCTCCCTCCCACCCACCCCCCGCTCATCTCATGCCCCGTGTGTCTCTCTCCCTGCCCCCCACCCCCGCTCATGCCCTGTGTTTCTCTCTCCCTCCCCCCTACCCCCGCTCATGCCCTGTGTGTCTCTCTCCCTCCCCCCCACCTCCGCTCATGCCCCGTGTATCTCTCCCCCTCCCGCCCACCCCCCGCTCATGCCCCGTGTTTCTCTCTCCCCTCCCCCCCACCCCCGCTCATGCCCCGGTGTCTCTCCCCCTCCCGCCCCCCCCCGCTCATGCCCCGTGTGTCTCTCTCCCTCACCCCCACCCACGTTCATGCCCCGTGTGTCTCTCTCGCTCCCCCCACCCCCGCTCATGCCCTGTGTCTCTCTCCCCTTCCCCCCACCCCCCGCTAATGCCCTGTGTCTCTATCCCTCCCCCCCACCCCCGCTCATGCCCCGTGTGTCTCACTACCTCCCCCCCACCCCTGCTCATGCCCCGTGTGTCTCTCTCCCTCCCCCCATCCCCCGCTCATGCCCCGTGTGTCTCTCCCCCTCCTGCCCACCCCCGCTCATGTCCCGTGTCTCTCTCCCCTTCCCCCCACCCCTGCTCATGCCCCGTGTGTCTCTCTCCCTCCCCCCAACTCCGCTCATGCCCCGTGTGTCTCTCTCCCTCTTGCCCACCCCCCCGCTCATGCCCCGTGTGTCTCTCTCCCTTCCCCCCACCCCCGCTCATGCCCTGTGTGTCTCTCTCCCTCCCGGCCACCCCCGCTCATGCCCCGTGTGTCTCTCTCCCTCCCGCCCACCCACGCTCATGCCCCGTGTATCTCTCCCCCTCCCGCCCACCCCTGCTCATGCCCCGTGTGTCTCTCTCCCCTTCCCCCCACCCCCGCTCATGCCCCGTGTGTCTCTCCCCCTCCCGCCCACCCCCCCGCTCATGCCCCGTGTGTCTCTCTCCCCCCCACCCCTGCTCATGCCCCGTGTGTCTCTCCCCCTCCTGTCCACCCCCCGCTCATGCCCCGTGTTTCTCTCTCCCTCCCCCCACCCCGCTCATGCCCCGTGTGTCTCTCTCCCTCTCCCCCACCCCTGCTCATGCCCCGTGTGTCTCTCTCCCCTTCCCCCCAACCCCCGCTCAAACCCTGTGTGTCTCTCTCCCTCCCCCCACCCCTGCTCATGCCCCGTGTGGCTCTCTCCCTCCCCTCCACCCCCGCTCATGCCCCGTGTGTCTCTCTCCCTCCCCTACACCCCCGCTCATGCCCGTGTGTCTCTCTCCCCTTCCCCCAACCCCAAGCTCATGCCCCGTGTGTCTCTCCCCCTCACCCACCCCCGCTCATGCCCCGTGTGTCTCTCCCCCTCCCGCCCAACCCCCGCTCATGCCCCGTGTGTCTCTCTCCCTCCCCCCCACCCCCGCTCATGCCCCGTGTGTCTCTCTCCCCCTCCCGCCCAC